>NC_141873.1:256353542-257603542 GCF_056163025.1 Triticum urartu
CTGTCGCCTCTTCCCCGGCTCCGCGTCGTCCCCTTCCTAGGCCTCACCGTCGTCCACCGCCCAGGTGCTCTCGGCGTGGCGTGGTCAACGTGGTCAAGGAACGACTTCCATCTGACATGGACTGTACGTGGAGAGGCTGACAGTTGGGTCCACGGCAGCCGCAAGGAAGTGCCTCCTTATTACGCGCAAAATAATTATTCCTCCACCTGACAGCAGGGACCCACCGGACGGGCCACTGTATTTCGCGAAAAAATGATTCGCCCCCTGACTGCTGGGACCCACGAGCTACATCTTCGCACGCAAGGAAGTGCGTCCGAAAAAAAAAACGATTCGCCCCCCTGACTGCTGGGACCCACCAGCTACATCTTCGCACGCAAGGAAGTGCGTCCAAAAAAAACAATTCGCCCCCGACTACTAGGACCCACCAGCTACACCTTTGCACGCAAGGAAGTGCATCTGGGCAAAAAAACGATTCACCACCCTGACTACTGGGACCCAGCAGCTACACCTTCGCATGCAAGGAAGTGCGTCCGGGCAAAAAAAACAAAACGATTCGCCACCCTGACTGCTGGGACCCACCAACTACATCTTCGCAGGCAAGAAAGTGCCTGACAGTCGCGTATGTAGCGTTGTCATTCTGGTCGCGAATGTGTACGTACATACTGGTCGATGTAGAGGCGCGCACATGTCGTAGTAGAGGCGCGTAGGTGTCGTAGTAGAGGCGCGCACGTAGCATGTACACGTACGTACAGCGGCCAGGGTGCAAGAAAGAAAATACAGCCATGTATGTGTACATACGGGTAGGGTCTCGAACGCCTACTCGTGCATACATACGGCCAGGGCTCGTGTACATGGCTGGGTCGGAACGGAGAAACAGCGTAGTCGTCGTGTTCATGGGGAGGCAACGGAATGCGTCGTGTTCATGGGGAGGCAACGGAATGCGTCGTGTTCATGGGGAGGCAACGGAATGTGTCATGTTCATCGGGAGGCAACGGAATGCGTCGTGTTCATCGGGAGGCAACGGAATGTGTCGTGTTCATCGAGAGGCAACGGAACACGTGGGAGCCAACCGGCTAGGTCGGAACGAAGAAACAGCGTCGTCGTCGTGTTCATGGGGAGGCAACGGAATGTGTCGTGTTCATGGGGAGGCAACGGAATGCGTCGTGTTCATGGGGAGGCAACGAAATGTGTCGTGTTCATCGGGAGGCAATGGAATGCGTCGTGTTCATCGGGAGGCAACGGAATGCGTCGTGTTCATCGAGAGGCAACGGAACACGTGGGAGCCAACCGGCTAGGTCGAAACGGAATGCGTGGTCGTGTTCATCGGGAGGACTTGGACAGAACAGGCGATGGAAACGAGGCCTGGCGTGCCGCACAACGGAGGAAACGGACCTCCTACATTCGGAACGGGGTCCTGTTGATCGGGAGGGGTGTGGCGTACCGCAAAATGGAGGAAGCGGACCTCCTACGGTCGAAATGGGGGTCCTGTTGATCGGGAGGGGTGTGGCGTACCGTAAAACGGAGGAAATGGACCTCCTACGGTCGAAATGGGGGTCCTGTTGATCGGGAGGGGTGTGGCGTACCGCAAAACGGACGAAACGGACTTGTGTTGGAGCGCTACGGTCGAAACAGGGGTCCTGTTCATTGGGAGGGGTGTGGCGTACCGCAAAATGGGACTCCACGGGATACTGTTCATCTCCACCGTCGACCTCCTCCAGCCTCCACGGGCTCCTGTTCATCCAGCCTCCACTGCGCGCTACTCCACCGGCTACTGTTCAACCACCCCTCCACCGTCTACTGTTCATCCAGCCCTCCACGACACCACGGGGTCTTGTTCATCCAGAGGCAATTCCACCGCTCACTGTTCATCCACCCCCCCCCCCCCCCCGCAACGCTCACTGTTCATCCCAGAGGCAGCATCGATCGGCTTCAGTTTGCAGAAGTAGCGAAGGAATCGCTCGATCGGGTTCAGTAACACATAGCCTGCAGTGCAATCTCTCGGGTTCAGTTAGAGCCCAACGCCTCGCTCGGGTTTAGTTAGAGCCAACGCCTCGCACACACGCATGTACGTGTACGAGAGAAACGCGCATCGCTCGGTCCCCGACCTCCCACTGTAACCGGGAACTCCCCGAAATTTTCCTCCCCCTCGATTCTACCACGGTTTTTTCTGTCATGGACGGCCCAAAGAATGTCATGCAGCTACGTCTCCGGCCCGCCCAGGACAAAAAGCCCATTTTCTGTCATGATTTTTTGTCATAGAAGTAGGAGCCCACCACATCTATGATGATACTGGGTTTTGTCACAATTATCGTCATAGAAGTGTCATATGTATGACAAAAAAATTTCGTTCGGCCCAAAATGTCACGGATGTGTCTTTTTTTTGTAGTGTTAGCCATAAATTTATCAAACTCATCTAAGCATGGGCTAGCAAACTTAGTAAATGGGATTACAACTTTATCATATCTAAAGAGAGAATTTACCTTTACTACCTGTGTCGGGTTATCAAGACCATGAGTTTCTTCAATAGGTAATGGATTAAGATTATATGTTTCTTCAACAGGCGGTAAATTAAGACCATGTATTTCTTCAATAGGAGGTAAATTCTTAACATCTTCAGCTTTAATACCTTTTTCTTTCATAGAATTCTTTGCCTCTTGCATATCTTTAGGACTGAGAAATAGAATACCCCTCTTCTTCGGAGTTGGTTTAGGAATATGCTCAGGTATTGGCTCCAGAGGTGTCCATTTATTTTCATTTGTCAACATATTATTCAATAGAATTTCAGCTTCATCCGGTGTTCTTTCCTTGAAAACAGAACCAGCACAACTATCCAGGTAATCTCTGGAGCCATCGGTTAGTCCATTATAAAAGATATTAAGTATTTCATTTTTCTTAAGAGGATGATCAGGCAAAGCATTAAGTAATTGGAGGAGCCTCCCCCAAGCTTGTGGGAGACTCTCTTCTTCAATTTGCACAAAATTATATATGTCCGTTAAAGCAGCTTGTTTCTTATGAGCAGGGAAATATTTAGCAGAGAAGTAATAAATCATATCCTAGGGACTACGCACACAACCAGGATCAAGAGAATTAAACCATATCTTAGCATCACCCTATAATGAGAACGGAAATATTTTAAGGATATAAAAGTAGTGAGTTCTCTCATCTTTAGTGAACAGGGTAGCTATATCATTCAATTTAGTAAGATGTGCCACAACAGTTTCAGATTCGTAACCATGAAAAGGATCAGATTCAACCAAAGTAATTATATCAGGATCAACAGAGAATTCATAATCCTTATCAGTAACAAAGATAGGTGAAGTAGCAAAAGCAGGGTCAGGTTTCATTCTAGCATTTAAAGATTGCTTACTCCATTTAGCTAATAATCTTTTGAGTTCAGTTCTATTTTGGCACGCTAAAATAGCTAAGGAAGCTTCTTGATCAAAGACATAACCCTTAGGAATAACAAGTGATTCTTCATCATCACTTTCATCGGTATCATCAGATTCAATATTTTCAATTTCTCTAGCCCTAGCAAGTTTTTCATCAAGAAAATCACTAAGTGGCATAGTAGTGTCAGGCATAGAGGTAGTTTCATCATAAGTATCATGCATAGTAGAAGTGGCATCATCAATAACATGGGACATATCAGAACGAATAGCAGAAGCAGGTGTAGGTGTCGCAAACTTAATCATAACAGAAGCTGAATTAAGTGCAGAGCTAGATGGCAGTTCCTTACCTCCCCTCGTAGTTGAGGGATAGATCTTGGTTTTTGGATCTCTCAAGTTCTTCATAATGATAAGCAGATATATATCCCATGTGACTCAAATAATAGAGCTATGCTCCCCGGCAACGATGCCAGAAAATAGTCTTGATAACCCACAAGTATAGGGGATTGCAATAGTTTTCGAGGGTAGAGTATTCAACCCAAATTTATTGATTCGACACAAGGGGAGCCAAAGAATATTCTCAAGTATTAGCAGCTGAGTTGTCAATTCAACCACACCTGGAAACTTAATATCTGCAGCAAAGTGTTTAGTAGCGAAGTAATATGATAGTGGTGATAACGGTACCAAAAGGTAACAATAGTAAAAGTAATGTTTTTGGTATTTTGTAGTGATGATAGCAATAGCAACGGAAAAGTAAATAAGCAAAGAACAATATATGGAAAGCTCATAGGCAATGGATCAGTGATGGAGAATTATGCCGGATGCGGTTCATCATGTAAGAATCATAACCTAGGGTGGCACAGAACTAGCTCCAGTTCATTGATATAATGTAGGCATGTATTCCGAATATAGTCATATGTGCTTATGGAAAAGAACTTGCATGACATCTTTTGTCCTACCCTCCCGTGGCAGCGGGGTCCTTACGGAAACTAAGGGATATTAAGGCCTCCTTTTAATAGAGAACCGGAACAAAGCATTAACACATAGTGAATACATGAACTCCTCAAACTACGGTCATCACCGGTAAGTATCCCGATTATTGTCACTTCGGGGTTAACGGATCACAACACATAATAAGGTGAATATAGACTTGCAAGATAGGATCAAGAACACTCATATATTGATGAAAACATAATAGGTTCAGATCTGAAATCATGGCACTCGGGCCCTAGTGACAAGCATTAAGCATAGCAAAGTCATAGCAACATCAATCTCAGAACATAGTGGACACTAGGGATCAAACCCGAACAAAACTAACTCGATTACATGATAGATCTCATCCAACCCATCACCGTCCAGCAAGCCTACGATGGAATTACTCAAGCATGGCGGTGAGCATCATGAAATTGGTGATGGAGAATGGTTGATGATGACGATGGCGACGGATTCCCCTCTTTGGAGCCCCGAACGGACTCCAGATCAGCCCTCCCGAGAGGTTTTAGGGCTTGGCGGTGGCTCTGTATTGTAAAACGCGATGATTTCTTCTCTCTACTTTTTTTCTCTCTGAGACTCAATATATGGAGGTGGAGTTGGAGTCGGAGAGGCAATAGGGAGCCCACGAGGTAGGGGGCGCGCCCTAGGGGGGCAGGCGCGCCCCCACCCTCGTGGAGAAACGGTGGGCCCCCTGGCCTTCATCTTTGGCAGGTATTTTTCTTATTTTTTGAAAAATGGCTCCATGAAGTTTCAGGTCACTCCGAGAACATTTGCTCCTGCACATAAATAACACCATGGTAATTCTGCTGAAAACAGTGTCAGTCCGGGTTAGTTCCATTCAAATCATGCAAGTTAGAGTCCAAAATAAGGGCAAAAGTGTTTGGAAAAGTAGATACGTTGGAGACGTATCACATCACCCTTTCCTCTTCAAGGGAAAACCAACGCATGCTCAAGAGGTAGCAAGAAGGATTTCTGGTGTCGTTGCCGGGGAGATCTACGCCAAGTCAAGACATACCAAGTACACATCACAAACTCTTATCCCTCGCATTAAATTATTTGCCATTTGCCTCTCGTTTTCCTCTCCCCCACTTCACCCTTGTCATTTTATTCGCCTCTTTTCCATTTGCCCTTTTTCTGTTCGTCTCTTCTCACTTGCCTTTTTGTGTGCTCGTTCTAGTTCGTTTTGTTGCCATCATGTCTGAAACTGGGGAGGTTATCATTGGAAAAGATGGTAGTAACGATGGGGGAAACGTTGATGCTTTTGATAATCCTCATGAAGAACCTACTATTTTACACACTAAAAAGTTTCGGATTGGTAGTGGTAATATTATTGGAAAAGGAGTTATTCAAGATTTCTTTACTTGTACCGGTGATTTGCCCACCATGAGCTGGTCTATTCTTCATAAAACTAGTAGTCTTGCGGATGCTCTATCTTTGCTCATGGTTGAACTTGAAAGACAATTTATCCATATGCATCCTTGCATACAGAGGATTTTTCTAGAATTTTCTAATATTGAGCATTCTTCTATTAAGCGAGCAGCTACCATCTTTTTAGTTCATGAGTTGAGATTTATAGTGAAAGAGGCCAATGAAATTTTTGTGCATTATAGGGTGGATTCCGGCTGTCCTCCCATAGAAGCAATCCTTTTTTATCAAGAGGACATAATGCACTTACGATCTTTAGATCATGTTGCTTTTAATGAAAACCTTAGAAAAAAGGTTCCTACCGATGTTCTTGTCAACAGGATTGCTGAACTTAATGATAATTTTGCTATCCAGAACAATGGGTTAGGCTTTTCCCTTGAACAAAGGCTCATGACTTTTTGCCAAAAGAATGCTTATAATGATGAATTGGTTGTGCAATATGAGGGGCCAAAGGAGGAACCAATACCTCCTGAGCTTGATCTTGGGGACTTTTGTCCCATTAAATTTAGCCCTTTTGATTACTTTTACTTGCCACAAAGAAAACTTGCTGCTGAACATAGGGAGTATGAGATGAGTTTTCACGATTTACCTTATCATTATCATGGCAATACCTAGATCTATTATTGTTTTTATGCCTAGCCAGGGGCGTTAAACGATAGCACTTGTTGGGAGGCAACCCAATTTATTTTTGTTTCTTGCTTTTTGTTCCTGTTTAGTAATAAATAAATCATCTATCCTCTGTTATGATTGTGTTTTTTATGTTTTAATTAGTGTTTGTGCCAAGTAAAGCCTTTAGGATCTTCTTGGATGATTGTTATTTGATCTTGCTGAAAAAAAACAAAAAGTATGCACTCACGAGAATAATTTTGATTTTTAACCAGAGAGCGATAAAATACTGATTCAAACTTCAGTAGATCAATATACAAATTATTTAGGTTTCCTAATTTCTCAGGATTTTTTGAGTTACAGAAGTATTTGAAACCTAGAGATTACTATAGACTGTTCTGTTTTTGACAGGTTCTGTTTTTCGAGTGTTGTTTGCTTATTTTGATGAATCTATGGCTAGTATTGTGGGGTATGAACCATAGATAAGTTGGAATACAGTAGGTTTAACACTGATATAAATAAAGAATGAGTTTATTACAGCACCTTAAGGTGGTGATTTGTTTTCTTATACTAACAGAGCTCATGTGATTTTCTGTTGAGTTTTGTGTTGTGAAGTTTTCAAGTTTTTGGGTAAAGATTTGATGGATTTAGGAACAAGGAGTGGAAAGAGCCTAAGCTTGGGGATGCTCAAGGCACCCCTAGGTAAAATCCAAGGACAACCAAAAGCCTAAGCTTGGGGATGCCCCGGAAGGCATCCCCTCTTTCGTCTTCATCTATCAGTAACTCTACTTCAGGCTATATTTTTATTCACCACATGATATGTGTTTTGCTTGGAGCATCTTGTATGATTTGAGTATTTGATTTTTAGTTTACCACAATAATCCTTGCTGTACACACCTTTTTGGAGAGACACACATGAATCGGAATTTATTAGAATACTCTATGTGCTTCACTTATATCTTTTGAGCTAGATAATTTTGCTCTAGTGCTTCATTTATATCTTTTTAGAGCACGGTGGTGGTTTTATTTTATAGAAAATATTGATCTCTCATGCTTCACTTATATTATTTTGAGAGTCTTTCAGAACAACATGGTAATTTGCTTTGGTTATGAAATTTGTCCTAATATGATAGGCATCCAAGATGGGTATAATAAAAACTTTCATATAGAGTGCATTAAATGTTATGAGAAGTTTGATCCTTGATAGTTGTTTTGAGATATAAAGGTGGTAATTTTAGAGTTGTGCTAGTTGAGTAATTATGGAATTGAGAAATACTTGTGTTAAAGTTGGCAAGTCCCGTAGCATGCACGTATGGTAAACATTGTGTGACAAATTTGAAGCATGGGGTGTTCTTTGATTGCTTTCCTTATGAGTGGCGGTCGGGGATGAGCGATGGTCTTTTCCTACTAATCTATCCCCCTAGAAGCATGCACGTAGTGCTTGGTTTTGATGACTTGTAGATTTTTGCAATAAGTATGTGAGTTCTTTATGACTAATGTTGAGTCCATAGATTATACGCACTCTCACCCTTCCATCATTGCTAGCCTCTTCAGTACCGTGCATTGCCGTTTCTCACCTTGAGAGTTGGTGAAAACTTCGCCGGTGCATCCAAACCCCGTGATATGATACGCTCTATCACACATAAACCTCCTTATATCTTCCTAAAAACAGCCACCATACCTACCTATATGGCATTTCCATAGCCATTCTGAGATATATAGCCGTGCAACTTTCCACCGTTCCTTTTATTATGACACGCTCCATCATTGTCATATTGCCTCGCATGATCATGTAGTTGACATCGTATTTGTGGCAAAGCCACCTTCATAATTCTTTCATACATGTCACTCTTGATTCATCGCATATCCCGGTACACCGCTGGAGGCATTCATATAGAGTCATATTTTGTTCTAAGTATCGAGTTGTAATTCTTGAGTTGTAAGTAAATAAAAGTGTGATGATTTTCATTATCAAAGCATTGTCCCATGTGAGGAAAGTTCTTCGAAAAAAAGAGAAAGGCCATAAAAAAGAGAGGCCCAAAAAATGAGAGAAAAAGAGAGAAGGGGCAATGTTACTATCCTTTTTCCGCACATGTGCTTCAAAGTAGCACCATGATCTTCATGATAGAGAGTCTCTTATGTTGTCACTTTCCTATACTAGTGGGAATTTTTCATTATAGAACTTGGCTTGTATATTCCAACAATGGGCTTCCTCAAAATGCCCTAGGTCTTCGTGAGCAGGCAAGTTGGATGCACACACACTTAGTTTCTTTTGTTGATCTTTCATATATTTATAGCTGTAGTGCATCCGTTGCATGGAAATCCCTACTCCTTGCATTGACATCAATTGATGGGCATCTCCATAGCCCATTGATTAGCCGCGTCAATGTGAGACTTCCTCCCTTTTTTGTCTTCTCACACAACCTCCATCATCATATTCTATTCCACCCATAGTGCTATATCCATGGCTCGCGCTCATATATTGCGTGAAAGTTGAAAAAGTTTGAAAATACTAAAGTATGAAACAATTGTTTGGCTTGTCATCGGGGTTGTGCATGATGGGAGCATTTTGTGTGACGAAAATGAAGCATGACCAAACTATATGATTTTCTAGGGATAAGCTTTCTTTGGCTATGTTATTTTGATAAGACATGATTGCTTGGTTAGCATTGCTTGAAGTATTATTATTTTTATGTCAATATTAAACTTGTATATAGAATCTTTTGGATCTAAACATTCATGCCGCAATAAAGAGAAATACATTGAAAATTATGTTAGGTAGCATTCCACATCAAAAATTCTGTTTTATCATTTACCTACTCGAGGACGAGCAGGAATTAAGCTTGGGGATGCTTGATACGTCTCCAACGTATCTATAATTTTTGATTGTTCCATGCTATTATATTATCTATTTTGGATGTTTATGGGCTTTATTATGCACTTATATATTATTTTTGGGACTAACCTATTAACCGAAAGCCCGGTGCAAATTGTTTTTATTTTGCCTATTTCAGTGTTTCGCAGAAAAGGAATATCAAACGGAATCCAAATGGAATGAAACCTTCACGAGGATCTTTTTGGAACAAACGCAATCCAAGAGACTTGGAGTGGACATCAAGGAAGCAACGAGGTGGTCACGAGGTAGGGCGGCGTGCCCAGGGGGCCAGGCGTGCCCCCACCCTCGTGGGCCCCTCGCAGCTCCACCGACCTACTTCTTTCGCCTATATATACTCTTATACCCTAAAAACATCAGGGGGAGCCATGGAACCACTTTTCCACTGCCGCAACCTTATGTACCAGTGAGATCCCATCTGGGGACCTTTTCCGGTGATCTGCCGGAGGGGGATTCGATCATGGAGGGCTTCAACATCAACACCATAGCCTCTCCGATGATGTGTGAGTAGTTTGCCACAGACCTTCAGGTCCGTAGTTATTAGCTAGATGGCTTCTTCTCTCTTTGGATCTCAATACAAAGTTCTCCTCGATGTTCTTGGAGATCTATTCGATGTAATTCTTTTTGTGGTGTGTTTGCCGAGATTCGATGAATTGTGGGCTTATGATTAAGATTATCTATGAACAATATTTGATTCTTCTCTGAATTCTTATATGCATGATTTGATATCTTTGCAAGTCTCTTCGAATTATCAGTTTGGTTTGGCCTACTAGATTGATCTTTCTTGCAATGGGAGAAGTGCTTAGCTTTGGGTTCAATCTTGCGGTGTCCTTTCCCAGTGTCAACAGGGGAAGAAAGGCACGTATTGTATTGTTGTCATCGAGGATAAAAAGATGGGTTTTATATCATATTGCTTGAGTTTACCCATCTACATCATGTCATCTTGCCTAATGCGTTACTATGTTCTTTTGAACTTAATACTATGGATGCATGCTGGATAGCGGTCGATGTGTGGAGTAATAGTAGTAGATGCAGAATCGTTTTGGTCTACTTGACATGGACGTGATGCCTATGTTCATGATCATGCCTAGATATCATCATAACTATGCGCTTTTCTATCAATTGCTCGGCAGTAATTTGTTCACCCACCGTAATATATGCTATCTTGAGAGAAGCCACTAGTGAAACCTATGGCCCCGGGGTCTACTTTACATCATATAAGTTTCCGATCTACAATTTTAGTTTACTATTTATTTTGCAATCTTTACTTTTCAATATATACAACAAAAATACCAAAAATATTTATCTTATTATCTCTATCAGATCTCACTTTCGTAAGTGACCGTGAAGGGATTGATAACCCCTTTATCGCGTTGGTTGCGAGGTTCTTGTTTGTTTGTGCAGGTACTAGGTGACTTGCGTGTAGTCTCCTACTGGATTGATACCTTGGTTCTCAAAAACTAAGGTAAATACTTACGCTACTTTGCTGCATCACTCTTTCCTCTTCAAGGGAAAACCAACGCATGCTCAAGAGGTAGCACACATAAGGTATGGCAATCCGGTTTTTATTGGCCTACTATTTTCAAAGATGCCCGTAAGTTTGTCTTGTCTTGTGATGAATGTCAAAGACTTGGTAATATTAGTAGGCATCAGGAAATGCCTATGAACTATTCACTTGTTATTCAACCATTTGATGTTTGGGGCTTTGATTATATGGGACCATTTCCTTCCTCTAATGGGTATACACATATTTTAGTTGTTGTTGATTACCTTACTAAGTGGATAGAAGCTATTCCAACTAGTAGTGCTGATCATAACACCTCTATTAAGATGCTTAAAGAAGTTATTTTTCCGAGGTTTGGAGTCCCTAGATACTTAATGACTGATGGTGGTTCACATTTTATTCATGGTGCTTTTCGTAAAATGCTTGCTAAGTATGATGTTAATCATAGAATTGCATCTCCATACCACCCACAGTCTAGTGGTCAAGTAGAACTGAGTAATAGAGAGATTAAATTAATTTTGCAAAAGACTATTAATAGATTTAGAAAGAATTGGTCCAAGAAACTTGATGATGCATTATGGGCCTATAGAACTGCATATAAAAATCCTATGGGTATATCTCCGTATAAAATGGTTTATGGAAAAGCATGTCACTTACCTCTCGGACTAGAACATGAGGCATATTGGGCCATTAAAGAGTTCAATTATGATTTCAAACTTGCCGGTGAGAAGAGACTATTTGACATTAGCTCACTTGATGAGTGGAGAACCCGGGCCTATGAGAATGCCAAACTGTTTAAAGAAAAGTTAAAAGATGGCATGACAAAAGGATACAAAAGCATGAGTTTAATGTAGGTGATTATGTTCTATTATACAACTCTCGTTTAAGATTTTTTTGTAGGAAAACTCCTCTCTAAATGGGAAGGTCCTTACTTTATCGAGGAGGTCTATCGTTCTGGTGACATAAAAATCAACAACTTCGAAGGCAAAAATACGAAGGTGGTGAACGGTTAAAGAATCAAACATTATATCTCAGGTAATCCCATAAATGTTGAAACCAATGTTATTGACACCGTAACCCTAGAGGAGTATATAAGGGACACTTTCCAGAACGTTTCAGACTCCGAAAAGGAATAGGTATGTGGTACGGTAAGTAAAACGACTCCAAAACAGTTCTAATAGCAATTTTTCTCTGTTTTGGAATATTTTAAAAAATAGGAAAAATAAGAAGTAGTCCGAAAGGGACACGAGGCATCCACAAGGGTGGAGGGCGCGCCCTACTCTCCTGGGCGCGCCCTACTCTCCTGGGCGCGCCCCCTGCCTCGTGGGCACCTCGTGTGCCCTCTGGAGTCCGTTTTCTTGCACGATACTTCTTTTGGTCGGTAAAAATTCGTTATATAATCTCCTGAAGGTTTTGACGACGATACCATGACAAAATCCTCTGCTTTTGTTTGGAGCTGTTTTTATGACAGATCTAGATCACCATGACATCTTCAAGCACCCCCAAGGACCAATTTTTCGAGAAGGTCATCAACCCTTACCTCACGGAGGTGCTGCAACACCCTCAAACCATTGAGATGCGTGAGGGGGTGCTGCACATCCGCGATGTTGAGGGACCAAGGAGGACCGAAAGCGTGGAGACAAGACTCGAAGCAATGGATCAACAAGTTTTCAAGTGACAGGGGATGGTGGAACACAGACTCAACGCCAACCACATGATGATCGCGGAGTTCACCAACAACCACAAGCTAGATGCCAAGAGCATTGGGGAGACCATCTTCAAGCTTCACAAGAAAATCGAGCACCTCCAAGCCCAGATCTATGACCTGCAAAACCAAAACTGTGAGTATGAATATAGATTCAAGAGGATGAGTTTGGATGCAGATTTGAGGATCCCGGAGACTCGATCATCCTTCTATGATGGTGAGCCTATGCCTTGGAAGATGGACGACAAGCCTACGTCATCAACAACTCCATCATCACCACCTCTGAAGAAAGAGACATAATCACATGGGTATGGGCACTCCCCTTGGCAACTGCCAAGGTTGGGGGAGGTGCCCCGGTATCGTATCACCATCACACTTCTATCCTTACCGTTTTTCTTAGTTCAATCCTTTTGCTTATATCTTGATCTAGTAGAATAATGTTTAGTATGATCTAGCTTTGAATTTTTGTGTTAATCCTTATCTATGTAATCGAGTCCATGAGCTATATATAATAAAGATTAGTCTTCAGTCAAGGGCTTGGTTATCTTGCTCTGATCTTGAGGGGATAAAAGAAAAAAGAAAGTATAAAAAGAAATAAAGAGATCATATTTATCTTATGGAGAGTAATGACTTCACATATAAAGAGTATGATGAATAATAGTTGTTGAGAGTTGACAAACATAGTTTTGGTCATCATTGCAATTAATAGGAAGTAATAAAGAAAGAGAGGTTTTCACATATAAATATACTATCTTGGACATATTTTATGATTGTGAGCACTCATTAAAATATGACATGCTAAAAAGTTGATGTTGGACAAGGAAGACAACGTAATGGGTTATGTTTTCTTATATCCAAAATAATTTATATTGTCATGGATCATCCAACATGTTGAGCTTGCCTTTCCCCCTCATGCTAGCCAAATTCTTTGCACCAAGTAGAGATACTACTTGTGCTTCCAAATATCCTTAAACCCAGTTTTGCCATGAGAGTCCACCATATCACACTACAAAAAAAAGACACATCCGTGACATTTTGGGCCAAACAAAATTTTTTTCTGTCATACATATGACACTTCTATGACGATAATTGTGACAAAACCCGGTATCATCATAGATGTGGTGGGCTCCTACTTCTATGACAAAAAATCATGACAGAAAATGGGCTTTTCGTCCTGGGTGGGCCGAAGACGCAGCTGCATGACATTCTTTGGGCCGTCCATGACGGAAATAACCATGGTAGAAGCGAGGGGGAGGAAAATTTCAGGGAGTTCCCGGTTACGGTGGGAAGTCGGGGGCCGAGCGATGCGCGTTTCTCTCGTACACGTACGCGCGTGTGTGCGAGGCATTGGCTCTAACTGAACCCAAGCAAGGCGTTGGGCTCTAACTGAACCCGAGCGATTGCACTGCAGGCTACGCGTTACTGAACCCGAGCGATCGATCGATGGCTGTTAATTGAACCCGATCAAGCGATTCCTTCGCTACTGCTGCTAACTAAAGCCGATCGATGGGATGAACAGTGAGCGTTGCGGGGGGGTTTGGATGAACAGTGAGCGGTGGCGTTGCCTCTGGATGAACATGACCCCGTGGTGTGGTGGAGGGCTGGATGAACAGTATACGGTGGAGGGGTGGACGAATAGGACCCCGTGGTGTGGAGGGCTGGATGAACAATAGACGATGGAGGGGTGGTTGAACAGGACCCCGTGGTGTGGAGGGCTGGATGAACAATAGACGGTGGAGGGGTGCATGTGGAGGGGTGGTTGAACAGGACCCCGTGGTGTGGAGGGCTGGATGAACAGTAGACGGCATAGGGGTGGTTGAACAGTAGCCGGTGGAGTAGCACGCGGTGGAGGCTGGATGAACAGGAGCCCGTGGAGGCTGGAGGAGGTCGACGGTGGAGATGAACAGTATACCGTGGAGTCCCGTTTTGCGGTACGCCACACCCCTCCTGATGAACAGGACCCCCGTTTCAACCGTAGCGCTCCAACACAAGTCCGTTTCGTCCGTTTTGCGGTACACCACACCCCTCCCGATCAACAGGACCCCCGTTTCGACCGTAGGAGGTCCGTTTCCTCCGTTTTGCGGTACGCCAGACCCCTCCCGATGAACAGGATCCCGTTTCGAACATGGCCGGTCGAACACAAGGCCGTTTCCTCCGTTCTGCGGTACGCCAGGCCTCGTTTCCATCGCCTGTTCCGTCCAAGCCCTCCCGATGAACACGACGCATTGCGTTGCCTCCCCGTGAACACAACGCATTCCATTGCCTCCCCATGAACACGACGACGACGCTGTTTCTCCGTTCCGACCCAGCCATGTACACGAGCCCTGGCCGTACGTATGCGCGAGTAGGCGTTCGAGACCCCACCTGTATGTACACATACGTGGCCGTATTTTCTTTCTTGCACCCTGGCCGCTGTACGTACGTGTAAATGCTACGTGCGCGCCTCTACTACGACACGTGTGCGCCTCTACTACGACACGTGCGCGCCTCTACATTGACCAGTATGTACGTACATGTTCGCGACCAGAATGACAATGCTACGTACACTTCGACCGGGTGGGTCCCGACTGTCAGGAATTTCCTTGCCTGCGAAGATGTAGCTGGTGGGTCCCAGCAGTCAGGGGGCAAATCGTTTTTTTGCCCGGACGCACTTCCTTGCGTGCGAAGATGTAGCTGGTGGGTCCCAGCAGTCAGGGGGAACCGTTTTTTTCATGAAATACGGTGGCCTGTCCGGTGGGTCCCGCTGTCAGGTGGAGGAATAATTATTTTGCACGTAATAAGGAGGCACTTCCTTACTGCGGCCGTGGACCCAGCTGTCAGCCTCTCCACGTACAGTCCACGTCCGATGGAAGCCGTTCCTTGACCACGTTGACCATGCCACGCCGAGAGCACCAGGGCGGTGGACGACGGCGAGGCCTAGGAAGGGGACGACGTGGAGCCGGGGAAGACGCGGTAGTGGATGCCCACGCGTAGAGGAGTACAAGGGTTCACTGGTTCGCTGCGGTGTGAGGCTGCCGTCACCGCGGAATAACAGGGGGTGTGGGTGAGTAGAGGGATGGCCTGGCCAGCGGTGGGAGTAGTAGGGGGCGGTGAGGCCTCCACCGCATCGCAGCCGGCCACGGGAGGCAGGATCACGAGGCACGACCGGCGCTGGTTTGGGCGGCTGGAGCAAGAAGACCAGAGGTTGAAGAAGCACTACGGCCGTTGGATGGACATCGTACGGTCACTGGAGCTAGAATCGTGCATATTGACTAAGTTGACAAAGCTCTCCGTCCCCGTCAACTTAGTAGGCCCACAAGTCAGCCCACCACTATACTGGGTCCCAACTAACAGGGGGAGTATTCATTCTTTTGTGTGCGTAATAAGGAGGCACTTCTTTACGTGCGAAGATATAGCTGGTGGGTCCGAGCTGTCAGTGGCGGTAACGTTTTTTTTGCGAAATACAGAGGCCCTTTTGGTGGGTCCCTGATGTCAGGTGGAGGAATCATTATTTTGTGCGTCATAAGGAGGCATTTCCTTGCGTGCGGCCATGGACCCAGCTGTCGGCCTCTCCACGTAAAGTCCACTTCAGATGCATGTCGGTCATTGACCACGTTGACCAGACCGCGCCGAGAGCACCAGGGCTGTGGACGACGGCGAGGCCTAGGAAGGGAACGACACGGAGGCAGGGAAGAGTCAGCAGCTGTTTCCCACGCGGAGGGGAGTACGACTGTACGAGGATTTACTGGTTCATCTGCCGTTGCCGGAGAATAACAGCAGGTGTGGGTGAGTAGAGGGATGGCTAGGCCAGCGATGGGAGTACGGTGGGGCGGTGAGGCCTGCGCGGCAGCAGAGCCGGCCGCGGGGAGGAGGGAGCAGGCAGTCCCGCCGGCGCCTGTTTGAGCGGCTGGAGCAGGAAGAGCAGCGATTGAAGAAGCACGACGACCGTTGGATGGCCATCCAACAGTCACTGCTTGTGCTTCAACCTTTTTTTAGGAAAGCCTCAAATCTGTGGAAAATAGCATACAGCCCATTTGCTAACTCTTAAGGTTTTTTTGGAGCCCATATTATTTTTGTTAGCATTACAGCCCATATTGTGGCCACGGTTAAAAAATTATACGAAATTTTGCATATTTCGGTGTGGTCCGAACTATTTTTAATCCCGAAATTTCGACTCACATTCAAACTGATTTTAAAAATAAATGTATATCAATATAAAATCCAACAAATTCTCCATGCATAAAAATTAATGTAATTTAAAATCTCGAAATGAAAAAAAAAGATATTTGAAACTAATTGCCAGTTTGATGTGTTTTAAAAATGTACAACCCATTTCTCCTTACTGATGGGCCATTTTCTCGGCCAGCCGAATGAAAGCTCTCCTCGTCTTGAAAGATTTGCAGCCCAACAGGCCTGACAAAGCGACTTACTTGGCAAATCACAAAAAAAATGGGCTGTGGCCGTGGACCCAGCTGTCAGTCCATTTGTTTTTTAGTCCATTTGGTGGGCTGGGTGAAACAATGATGTAGCATCTATGCAGCCCATTTAAATCCCATTTGTATTTTTCTCAAAAGCCGCGGACTTGCTGGGCTGGGTGAAAAATATCATGTTGGGCTAGACGGAGAAATGTTATAAAAACATAAACACATGATTGCATGTCAGTAAAATCTTTGCAAGCTTATGTGCGCAATCACTAGGAGTTAACTTGCCAAGTTATATATAAACAATTATTATTATTATTTTGTAAGAACTTTCAACTTACGAAATAAAATATCATTTTAATTTGATGAGTTAATAGTACGTGGGGTATTATTATTTTTAGGCTAGACGTGGGACAGTTGAGTTGGTTCTAGGGGAAAGTACTGGGAGAAAACTCAGTTTACATCGAAAAAGAAAGTGGGAGAAAATTCAGAGACCTGCTGGGTCCACCCGAGGAGGGGAATATGTTGGGAGGAAGGAGATTCAAAGCACGGCAGCCGAGTGAACTAGTTTTTTTACGGACAACTGAACTAGTTTACATACATAAGAAAATTGCCACTAAAAAAGCAATCAGGTTAATGGGTTCTTAAAAGAAATATTTCGAAAAAACAGATAATTAATTACGACACATAGGCTAATGCATGAAACACTCACATGATAAAGGTGCTTATACACAGATAAAGTACAACATCTAGACCTTCCTGGCACGCTTGATCATGACGCTGTGGCTGTCCGTGTACTCGTCGGTTACGGGAAGCAGACACGCCCTCATGTCCAAGATCTTGTATTAGGGGTCGATGATGGTCTCAGCGAGGTCAACCACGGAGTCCTTCTCCTGCCCATTGCTGATGATCTTGTATTGCTTCTGGATGTCGACAAGCTTGTTGCACCAGATGGCCGAATCGTTGTGTTCTTCCTTCTCTCCACCGTAGCGAAGGTGCAGTCGGCGCTGCCGATGAAACAAGCGAATGCTCCAGAACCTGGTGCAGCCATAGGACTGAGGGGAGGCAGAGCTTCACCGAGTCCGTATCGTTGGTGTACATCACATTCAACTTGGTGGAGCCATAGGACTGAACAGCAAACTCAAAGGGGAACTCCTTGCTGAAGTCCATATCCAGCAGGCTCACCCCTCGGATCACCATTGGAGTCTCTTCGAGTGAACGAGTGTGTAGGCGGTGGCAGCAGTTCGTTTTTCAGCTCTTGGGGAACTGGATTCAACAGTAAGCTGAGTGTGTACATGCGACAATAGTTACTACCCCTCCCTCGTCCGCTGCATGCTCGGCAGAAGATGCACCCTTGGCCACACGTCGGTTCACGAGCGGGTCTATATTGGTACTGTAATAACAGGAGTTAGTGGTCACTTTACTTAAATTTAATTAGCTTTAATAGAAATTTGTACTTAAAACAAGCAATGCATTCGCTCGTTCTATCAGTGCCACAGGATCAACATGCACAACAATTAGAATTATTATTCTCAGGACGCACACGATCATCACATTTGTCGCACTTTCACAAAAGATAATACTATCGAGTTTGAACGGTTTGTTATGGTTGTTGTCGTATACATCATCATGCAGTGTTTCCCAGCTTGCAAGATTCAGAACCAACAAATAAGATCCAAATAATAAGTATAACAAAGATGCCTACACATCTCATTGATTCCTAGCTTGCAAGATTCAGAACCAACAAATAAGATCCAAATAATAAGTACAACAAAGATGCCTACACATCTCACTGATTCCCAGCTTGCAAGATTCACAACCAACCCATTAGAGCCTTTTGATAAAGTGAATATCGGGATTAAATCCATCTTGGCTAGCCATGCCATACAATCGAAGAACTTGGCGAATGCTCTTGACCGTCACAACATCTATAGTTGAGTATTCCTGTTTGCACAGCACGAACAAGGAGACAGGAGAGCATGATTTCGCTTTAATAGCGGCCTCCTTGAACTCAACCTCCAGCTCTACTTGGATGAGGTCTTCCTGGAGTTCCATGATTCAATTCATGCGCCTTTTTCTGCAGTTCACCTAAAATGAAGCAAAGATTGCATCATTCAGCTAGCAAGAAGTACTTGCTCTTGTGAGCTGGCAGGTTCTTCTTTAGTAGTTGCACTAAAATTGAGGAACATTAAGGTTGGCTGTCCGGCTCATGTAAGGTGCAACTATAATTTTCTTATCCTTTTGTGCAATTCCACAAAATAAAGTGCCATTGTGGTGACAGTGACGGCTCCATCTTGCAAAGGCTAATAAAATGTTGCACGACATTACCAGCAGAACTTGACGGAGATTTTGGAAACTCCAATCACCATTTTGTGCAGTTCCACCAAAATTGAGAGATGTTGCCCATGTGACATTTTAGTTGAACTGCACAAGACACTCATTCCAAAAAAGGGTTTTCTGCAGTTCACCAAAAGGTCACAATAGCAACAAGGTGAAATGGATATCCCTATCTGCACAAAAAGATAGAAAGTAAACAGTTGCTGGTCAATAAGAATATACGGAACATATACAAAATGAAAAGAAGCATCTTAATTATGTTCATGGCAATCACGCAAGGACAATAGAAATTTTAAAACGTCAGCGATGCTTCATGCTACCAGAAGCATTACAATCAACAATGAGATTCCTCAAATATGGGATTACTTTAATGGTGGCATTGCTTGTTTACCAGACACAGTAAATCAACAGCAGCTAAAGAGTTGGTTTAAGGGCATGGGACCGTGGGGACACCAGGACACTCAGCAGCGTAAAGGAGCAACTTACTTATCATACTGGGGAAAACAGCAGGAGTGCCATTGTACTATGTGAGGGCAGCAAATCTAATCCTGGAGACCTTTTACTATGTGAGGGCAGCAAATCTAATCTTGGAGACCTTTTACTATGTGAGGGCAGCAAATCTAATCCTGAGACCTTTTACTATGTGAGGGCAGCAAATCTAATCCTGGAGACCTTTTACTATGTGATGGCAGCAAATCTAATCCTAGACATACTCTGTTGACTTGTCCACCAGCCGCCACTTCCTATCCTTTTTTTAACCAATAATAGATTTGTTCCTTATCCAGTTTGTATTGCGTTTTCCCATTATTTCCCTTTTCAACCAAGAGACCGGTTGGGTATCCGGTCTCTACTACTTTCACCATATTATTTCCTCTTTGAATCAAGTCCTAGATTCATGCTACAACTTTCCCCCTTTCTTCGTTGTTTGAACAAAGCCCTAGATTCGAATGCATGAAGTAGCTTTACCTCTAATAATACTAAAAATTTAGGTGGCTTTGGAAGAGCTGATGAGAGTAGAAAAAGATGCACATGCAGACACGTGGGGAGCTGGGGCAGTAGAGCAAGGCCGCTTTCGAAGAACTTATACCTGAGGGTCGCCGGGATGTCAGCGGCGGCAGGTCGGATCTGCGGACAATACGACAAGGAGGAAGAAGGGTCAGAGGACCTCCTGAGCCGGCCATGTGTCAGAGAGAACGACACGGGAAGAGGATCGGGCCCCTCCGGCAGCTGTGGGTTTCCTCCCTCGACGGCGATGACCGCGTGAATGATGCACCTTTTAGTCCTCTACACACACCGGCCGAAGGGATCCGACCGGATCTGTGACCAGCGATGAGCAGAGAGAAAATGTCGCTACCGCTGTCTTGTTTATATCTGGAGAGGATGAGAGAATGAAGAGAGCAACCCTAGTAAAGCAAGCGCTCAGGCCCCTGCGTCCATATATAGTGGAGTGATTATCTTTTTTCCTCTCCACAACAAGCGTTTCAATTTGTGTACGTGACATTAAAGAAAAGAAACTCTCTATTTAAGGTGACTACTGTACGACTCCTACTTACTAGTAGTAGTACTACAGTATTGTTCACTTGTGCTCCCCGCCCCTCCATTCATTGAACAACCCCACGGGTGAATAAACATACAGTAAGTACTGTATTTATATAGAGCGAACAAGCTCGAACTGTTTTCGCGTAGTTAAAAGTTGAGGGCGGGGCTTTTCCCGGGCAGTATGCGGCAGTTTTCGGGTAGGGCCAGAAGACTATTTAAAGTTTTTTTTAAACTTCGAGACGGCCACATAGCATGGAGCCGACCCCAACGATTTTAAGCTTACAGGCACGGTACGCGCTATCCTAGACTACTATACACATGAAACTGCCACACGAGCATCCGGGCTGCACTTGGCTCTTCGCCTCTTCGGGAAGTCGAACAATGATGGAATACTACTGCACTGGAGGAGTACTACAGTACGCTTTTGGCCATCTGACACTGATTGAACTGCTGCATGTCCACCACGTGCGGGAGGGAGAGCGTGTAGCGAAAGCTTCCCCTAGTCTTGCCAGCCACCACGCTCATGGGCGAGGGAGGGACGCTCCTGCCTTTGCGTGTATGACAGGTGGGCCCTACAGCTATGTGGCCAACCTGTCATACAGCCAAAGGCATGTGCAGTTAAGTCCGCGAGGGAGAGGATAATCAAACTTCTCGTTGATGTATGAGTTGATGCGACACATTAAAGCACTGCACTCGAGATATTTCAATAATTTGCGTGTGTGACTCCCAGATGCAGAGGCCGGGGGTCATCATCCTCCTTTTAGAGAAAAAATAGACGCGTGTGTGAGAGGACGAGTGCGTGCGTGCACCTCTTCTCTTCCTGTATAACGTACTACTAAACTCAGAGTACAAGTTTTTGTGGGTGGCACGATGGTGCGTGCGAGAAGTCCCGAGAGATAGGTTTAATGCATTAATTGCAATGCATGCATGCATAAAGTACATGCATTGGTCAATTTTCTTTTAATAATTGCATGCAATGATTTAATGCACCTTGGAATCTGAACATGTGTTGGGGACAACCAAATTGAGCCTTATAAAATGGAAAAACTAAAATTTTGAGATAAGCCCTATAAAACCGGAAAGGAGGGAGTAGAAAAAGAAGTACTCCATTCGGGAATAGTGCCGCACTTCGAAACTAGAACCGTCAATAAATTTTGAGCTTTCATCTTGTCACATTCCAAATTACTCCACGCTATATTGAATTGCAAACTTGTTCACACCGATCACAACCTAAACGGATTCCCACTTAGGAGCGTATTAGTACTCGGTTATAAATACTAGTATGCCAAGATGACTGCACATTCCTCCTCAACTCCTCATCCACAAAAACAAACAAGTCATTCAGCATCCTTCCCTTGCGTCTGCCATGGCCAGCGTGAGTTCTGGGTCGAGAGATTGCCACCAGGGAGAGGCGATCATGGAAGCGGAAGCACGAGAGATGTCCCGCCTCGCTGCGAGAGCAGCCGACATGTCCCGCCGCGCGGAAGTAGTAGCACAAAGGTCCTGCCATGCCGCTGAAGCAGCACGGAGGTCCCTCCGCACCGTCGATGCAGCAGACTGGTCTGGCCGCGCCGCGGAAGCAGTAGAGATGTCCCGCCGCACCACGAATGCAGTAGAGATGTTCCGCAGCACCGCGGCGGCCTGGGAAATTTCTCGCGGGCACGCGACGACTGTTACAGGCGCATGCATGCGATCGTCCATAGCCATACAGATCAGATCTCCCGCTCGGCGAGGTTGCAGGACGACATGGTAGCCTCGTTTGAATAGGCTACCGGCATCATCCGGCAACTAAGGAAGGGCAATGAGAGGCTCCGGGCCGAGCGCGACCTGCTGAGGGAGAAGATCGTCCGAAGTGCAGACCTGCAGGAGGAGACTAGTGCCTTGTTGAAGAAACTTATGGACGAGAATGACATGCTCCGCAACGAGCGCCAAAGGCTGGTGGAGTAATCCGTGGATGTTCTCAAGCAGCATCTTGAGGACACGAAAGAGCTCATTGTCGCTCGCCGCGGAGACTAGTTTCCTGGTTTCTTTTGATGTAATAATTGGTTTAGGATGTGGATTGTGTCGTCGGTTGTGAAATGTTGGGTTCTAGCGCGGATGTTTGGCCTTTGTTGGCCTCTTGGGATGTTGCGATTTCAATCTGGTAGCTTTTAGTCCTTCGTGTTAGGCTGGAGTTGTGCTGAACTTCTTGTGAATTGTGGTGGTTTTCAGTAATGAAAATCGGAAGGGGCAAGCCCTTCTTTGATCAAAAAAAAATTTAATCGTCCTTATATATTCATCAGTCTTGCTATAAGTCGCAGTAGATGCTATATAGGTCCGTCGGATCTTACATCAAGATCCGTGCTTTCAGATTTTCTTTTTTCTCTCTTAAATCTCAGTCGAGTGAGACATAGCCATGCCGTTAAACAGAGGCTCAGGCGCCATTAATGGAGACCTTGGGAGAGAGGTGGACGGCAAATGGAGGTTAATGGGCTCTCCTCCCGATAAGCACGCGCAGGGGTCTGATCGCACGCCTCTCGTACTCAAATAGCTACCCTGCACGTCGCCTCCTAGCTAATAAAAAACGGGACGCGTGGCGGCACGTAAATGGTACTAGTAAGTAGAACGCCCACGGTTTCAATAATACTTGTGTTTCCGATTGTAACGTGACAGCACTTCTTCCAAAATGACTTTGTTGATTGTTAATGTGTGCGCCTTCGCAAATCGGACTGCAAATTTACCACAGCATGTTGGTGCCATGTCATGGCACCAAGCCAAGTTTCATTATTTTCATGCGTGTTTTGGATTTACAGGAATTAAAAAACTAAGTTTCTCAATGTTTCCAACCCAGCCACGACGCCCAGAATTTTGAATGTCATTCCCATTTCCTGCATGGAACCTAGAAATTTACCCGAGGACACACATGTGATTTTTCAACCAACTTTGGTGCACTGGAACATGTGCTTGTATTTCAAATTCGAATTATGCACACAAAGGTGACACGTTCCCTCCCAGAACCACGAGCCTTCTTGAGATAAGCTCCAATTTGCAAGAAGCTTTACCAAAATTTGTTCCTATTCGGCCAATTTTTTTTACCACGGCATGGTACTACCATGACATGACACCATGCCAAGTTTCATGATTTTAAAACCAAGTTTCTCAATGTTATCGACCGAGCCACGATGCCCAGATGTTTGAATTTTATTCTCATTTTTTGCATGGGACCTACTCCCTCCTTCCATCTATATAGGGCCTAATGTGTTTTTCAAGACAACCTTTGACTATTGACAAGATTAATAGCACATGAGATGTATACTATGCAAATTATATTATTGGAAGCTCCTTTGACATACAAAATTGAAGGTATGCTTTGTGTAAGTTGCATGTCATATATTATTGCTCTAACGTTTGGTCAAAGTTAGCCTCGAAAAACGCATTAGGACCTATATGCATGAGAGGAGTCAACTTCGAGAGAACGTGTTTGTTCGAGAGACACCGAGGAAGACTACTATATATTGATGGTGCATGTAGGCGGGAATTAAACTAAGGGATGGTCTTATTGGTTTCGGGGATATAGGGGAAGAGTGAGAGGTAGGGGGTAGCTAGAAGGAGATTGTTAAGTGTGAGTGTGTGTTTTACCCACCTAGGCGGAAGTTATGTGCACAAAAGAGGAGAACGATTCGGTGTGGCATTAGGATTGAGGGTAATTAACTACGTACGGAGACATAGAGACCTTGAACGTGCATGTGTGAGAGGTATACATGTATACGTGGGATGTGTGTGTGCGCACATGATCAAGATAAAAGAAAGAAGACATAAGTCATAAGATCAACGACATGGGAGAGACGGATCGGTATGACAATATGCATGCATGTGAGAATGCATGGAAGAAGTCCCAACAATTGAGCATGTGTTTTTGTCTTTAAGAGATAGTGGCGTGGGCTGGAGCATGCATCTATGGCGAGCAGAGGGAGTGAGGCGCAACGATTGTGCAAAAGAGACCAACCTATAAATGCATATGTATGGAGAGACATATATAGTGTGGGTGATAGGAAGCAAGACTCCGTACGAGAAAGAAATGTCGACGGAGAAACTACAGATAGATACAAAGATGGAGATGCTAGCTAGAGGGGCATCCGCTAGTTTGGGTGTTGGAGATGACCGTCGGGTGGTTCAAAGGGTGAGGTTATATATGTGTGTGAGAGGGCACTTGACTGCATGTAGAGAGAAACATATGTAGTGTGCGTGATAGGAATCAAGAGTGAGGGCGAGAAAGAAGGTTGATGGAGAAACAGATAAATAGAAAGATAAAGATGCTAGCTAGTGTGCGTTAGAGATAGGAGTCGAGTGAATCAGAAGGCTGGGTTATGTGTGTGGGTGTGAGAGGGATAGAGAGAGGGTGCGTGTGAGTCACATACAAACAGATATCAGAGAGAAATGAGATCCGGACAGACGGAGTTTTGTGTCTGCGAGAGAGAAAGATATTTCACAACGAGAGTGATAGCTAGAGAGACATACGAGGGAACGCAAGATATCTCTAGGGAGAGAGGGTGTGTGTGTGAGCGACATACAAGAGAACAATGGAGAAATATGAGACCCTGGGAGACAGAGTTTGTGTTTGTGTGTGAGAAAGAGATATTGATGAGGAAGAGTCATAGGTTCTCATATCTAAGCTGCGAAAGACATCTATGTATGAGGGGTGTGCGAGTGGCACACATGGGAATAGTAGAGAGAAATGAGACCCCGGGAGACAAAGTTTTGTGTTTGTGTGAGAGAAAGAGATTCCACATGGAGAATCCTAGTTAGAGACACATAGCAGGGAGCGAGATATACTTAGAGAGAGATAGAGTGATGAAGGTCGAGGGAGAGAGTACCGTCAGTGTGTTACGAAGATAAAGATCATTGTCGACATACAGGTAGCACGAGAGATACCTGAGAGACGATGAACGCGTATAGGTCCAGAGAGATAGTCCTATATAAGCATGAGTGATAGCTATATGAGACGAATATCTGGATTAAAGGGGATTCAAATATTTAAACTGGAGATCACGACATCGATAATATCATAACGCAAATTGGTGTATCAAACATGCATATTCATTTGAATTTGGGCACGCGTGTAATGTTATATAGTTTATCAATATTGGTGATCCATAGATTCTTCAATTACAAACAATGCATGGTTTATATGCAATTAATGTCTAAACGGGATTACACTATATGTTGCGTGTGTGAAACACATTATACATGTTTGAGAAGTAAAAAAACCCGCATGAAACACACATTAATTGGAGACAGTTAGCGAGGAATGCATACATTGGATTTCAACATAAAGTGGTTTCAAATATTTGAAAATACAAATTGATGGATACAACCTTATGAATCTAAGATCATGCCATTTTTAAACCATATTTATGTATAAAAGGTGTTGTGCTTTTGAAAGTACATATAAAAAATGATGTATATAGAATGTAATTCCAATTGAAAATGGATCCCGCCCGAAAAAAAGAATACAAACGGGATTCAAATTGAGTTGGCACGGTAAACGTGCACTCTGCAAAATTTGGACGAAGCGGGGAAAGTCACAGTAACCGCCCAGAACCAAAATCTGCAAGATGGAAATCACTGCTGCCTATCCCTGCCACGCAAAGCCTATATGATGGATTTCTATAGGTTTCGATAGGGGTAGGTTTGTAATTTCACCCAAACGTGACGTCACCGCCTCTCACCCGGATTCATACACGGTGGGCGCCAAAACACAGTGTGTCCTCGGCCGAAATCGACTCCCTCCCCGATTCATATTCATACACGGTGGGCGCCAAAAACAAACTCTCCTCGGCAAATATTCGGTGCATGCAAGATTACCGTCCTATCCCCGACCGACTAGTGTTGCTGTGATGTAGTAGAAATTTGAAACGGGGGCTAAGTTTGTAAATTTCCTCGCATTTGAGACAAGTGCGCCCTGAATACATGGTTCCCCCCTTCCTCTCTACCTCCCTTTTCCCCATTCGTACTCCGTGGGTGCCAAAACACCCTCTCCACCCCACCCTCCTCCGTCCGCCGTCGTCCGCCACCCCATCCACCGCCGTCCTCCTCCACCATGCCGGAGCTGATACCCCGCTGCCGACGTCCATTACAAGAGATCGACCTCTCTCATCCACGGCTTCAGACCGGGATCCTTGCATCCCGTCCTCTCGCTTCATCACCGCCGTCATCCACCTTGTCGGCGCTGCTCCTACGACCGTCTCGTCCACCGCGCCACACCACCACCGTCTACCCTCCTAGATCTGCTTCCACGCTGCCGACAGCCATCGCTACCGCAGCACCATCAAATTCTCAGCAGATGCCTACACGACGCTGCACCAGAGACTTATTTATCGCAGCAAGAAAATAGATCGCCACTGCTTTACTCTGATTTCTTGTCTTGGTTGCGAAGTTGCCTTTGTCCGGTTTGCACCTTCAGATCTGCCATGGCACGCTCAACACCATACTCGCAATGCTTATGGTTTTCCCCTTTTATATTCCATACTAGTTAAATCATAGTAGACTAAATTTCAAAATTGGGTCAGTCGATTTTTTAGAGCTCGCCGGAGTTCGCTGGTGCGATCGAAGGGGCTCGGGTGGTTGTGGGGCCTCGCCGAACGAAGAAAACTCGACGCGGGTGGGGGTTGGGGTGGGGGTGGTGGAGGAACGCAGGCGGTGGGGGCCGGTGGTCCGGCCGGCAGCCCGTGCGGTGTTCTGTATGGGAAGAATTAGAGACGAGGAAGAAGAAGGGTTAGGAGACGTAGGATCTTCATCCAACCGCCTGAAATGGTCGAGAGACAGCTAGGAGTTGCATTCTTAATGCGATCTGGTTCATCATGTGTGGGCACTGCGCAACCAACATTTTATTATCCAAAATCTGCTTGCTCTTCTTTACCATGTTCCTCTTCCATTCTTCTTTAATATGTACTCTCTCCGTTCCTCAATATAAGTCTTTGTATAGATTCCACCATGGACTATATATGGAGCAAAATGAGTGAATCTACACTCTAAAATGTACCTGGATACATCTGTATGTGATCCATAGTGGAAATCTCTACCAAGACTTATATTTTGGAACGGATTGAGTATGATAGTAGTACAGTATGTTCCTTGTACTGAAGATGAGCAGGGACATTTGTAGTGTAGAGGTCTATACGGTCGGTTGTGATGGACACTTTGAGCCTCTTTGATTCGTAGGATCTTGTAAACATAAGAATAGGATTTGTAGTGGCCTGCCCACTTGAATCCTATAAGAATAGCAAGGAAATGTGGGGAGCTGTGTCGCCTTTGAGAGTTACATTGATATTAACAGTACCGCACCTTCACTTGAAGAGAGCTGGTATCTGAAACCTTTCTAGCCGTACCGGCAATACTAGCACATATATTCCAGCAAGTTCCACTTTGCTGATTTTACTCTGATGCTTAAGGTTTTCCCGTTATATCTACACTATGATCTGTGTAGCTGCTTTGTGTCGCACTAGCAGCAGTCCACTCTTGAAGCTAAACACTGCAATGACTTACAAAATTGGCACCAAGGCATTGAGTGCCATTCTGGATGCAATGAAACTCATACGCTCCCCACCTGCTGATTCTTGTTCAGAATATCATCCTAATGACTATTCTAACCTCGAGGAGTCAAAGGCAGATGGCCTGTCCTGTTCACCCATCAAGGTGCCTGTTCTAATTTGGCAATGTTTTATTGATTGCGTTATCTTGCATATGTTGTCTTGCATTTCTTCTACTTTGTTGCACCGCCATCTGCTTAGTTTACTCATCATATATGTCGAGATGCCATGCCCATCCATTATCAATACATATTCCATCTGTCATCATACCATGTTTTTCCACTCAAATGTTGTTCTTGTGCATCAGACATCAAAAAGGAAGACGGTGATTGCCGAACCTGAAGGAGGACCAGTAAAGTCCTTGAAAAACGTGGTGGTGCCGGAGAAACCAGACAGCACCCCACTTATATTGGCTGTACAACCAGTGACACAAAACTTTGGACCGACTCCAGCAGACTGTACCCATACTTCACTGGCCACACCACTAGCCCCACCACACAGGACCTGCACTCCAGCAAAAGGTATACCGATTTCATTTGCCATAGCACTAGCTGTACCATAGAAAAATCCCACTCCTGCAAAAAGTACAACAAGTCCACTGGCCGAAGACCTATCCCAACTGCAGAGACGGCCAATTCCTGCAGATTGGAACCCCATTCCATTTATTCCCAGTTTAAAAGACAATGCTTTCAATGTTGTTAGGGACTACGTGCATATATTCCCATCATGGGAAGATTATTGTGAAGACAAACACCATTTTCACATCTTCATGTCCAACTTACGTGTAAGTGCTATTATTCATGGTTATTATTTTCCTTTTTTCCGCTGATTGAACACATGAATGATTTACATTACATTGTTGTAACTAGGCGAGGGTCAATCTGGATAGTCATGATGAGCAAAGCTTACTTGTGCTTTTCAAGGAAGCATTGCAGCAGTATCAGTGTTACCTGAGGAAATCACACTTTGGTGGCAAGTCTATAAACGAATTCCTGGTGAAGTCTCATGTGCTAAATTTAGAAGACATTGAATGGAAAAACCTTGTTATGCACTGGTCTCGTTCCCAGGATGAGGTACTATCTATGAAATCACATGACAATTTGAACTTCTACTTTTCCGCATGTGCCTTACGGATCTTTTTTGCAGGAAATCTGCTCGAAGAAGAATTCCGGTTTGACAAGAACGACAGGATATCTCAAATATGCTGCCCGCTGCTTTGCTCTTGTTAGTACCTGTTGTCCTGTATCACTGTACTTGCATACATACCTGGTTCATTATGTGACAGCAGTATGCATGATAGCTTGCTTATCAATTGTTCGCTCCAAATTATCTGATATGTATGAATGGTTACATTAGTGTAGAATATATCCAATGCCAATGTTTTTTAGCTCTGCATTGTTCTTGTAAGTACATGCTGTCCTTTATCAGTGTACTTATAATGATAGGTAGTTGTTCATGTACCATCACTCTGCAGCTTATTTTCCTTTGCCCTCCATTTTCTACACATCATATCTATATTTACTCTTACCATAAGGTTGGTACTGAAGAAGTTTGGCTCTGCATTGCTCTTGGCTGTACCTTTTGCCTGTATCGCTGCACTTACATTTATAGCTACTTGGTTATGTAGCATCACTCTTCATCTTATCTTAAATATTCTCCATTTTTTCGTATATTATCACATCTATATTTACTCTTAACAAAATGTAAAATAAAGGCAATGCTTTTGAAGAAGATTTTGTGGTAAACTTCTTGAATTGCCCCCCCCCCCCATCAGCTTTTGAAGAAGATTTTGTGGTAAACTTCTTAGAGCCTGTCTTCACCAATAATGTAAGTTTGTCCATCTCAAGCCTTCAAACTTTGTTGTATATATTTGGTTAGGCATGACTGCAACAGCTGTTTATTTTTGGTGTTTGCATCAAATTGCTTGTTTAAAGTTTATTATATGTAGTTCATAAACAAAAGTTCATCCTTTCTCAATTTAAATTTTCAGTTGTACAACCAAGTTCCTTCTTCATACCATGTAAATTAAACTATACAGAGCAAGTGATCTTCTTTTGCACTGCATGTATGCTTCTGTTCTTCATCTGTAATCCAGTGGTGTGGTGAACCTACCCACTACAACACAATGTCATATTCTGCAATGTCTTAACTATGAAAAATGTCATATCATTCTACTATTATTTAAACTGTCTCTTTATTTGCCAATCTGAAATGGTATAAATTGACAGCACTAACCATTGATACTTATGAGTTCTTTATCTGTAATCCAGTGGTGTCGTGAAGCTGCCAACTCCTTCACAATGTCATTTCCTGCCATGTCTTGACCTGAACAATACCATATTGTGTTAATGCAAATTTAAACTGTGTCACTTTATTCGTCAGTAAGAAATGTGATGAATTGTCAGCACTGATACTTTTATGTGCAAAACCTGTCATCTGTCTGCTTGTTTATCTTTCAGAGTGAGGAAGATATAAGTGTTGGAGGGAATTCCTTATTTGACACTATATTAAAATCTGCTTCCTTATTTGACACTGGAAAAAAAATTCTTCCCTATTTGACACAAGTTCTAAATTTTATTCCCTATATGACATTTCCGTTCATTTTGAGTCTAAATGACACCTGAAAAGACTCTTTTGCCCCTCATGCAGTATGTATGTGGGGGCAATAGCGCACAAACACAGCACTAGTGCGAGGGCAGAAGCCCACACGCAGCAACACATACACATGCATCAACACACACGCACGCGCACACACATGCAACAACACACACGCGCACGTGCACACACACACACGCACACACACACACACACGCAGCAACACACATGCACGTGCGCACACACACAGCAACACACACGCACGCAGCACACACACACATACACACACATGCAACAGCAGCACACACGCAGGCATCACATAGGCACGCAACGGCACACACACGTGCGCGCACGTACACACGCAGTAGGAAACATAGACACAACGACACACATGCACACACACATGCAGCAGCAGCACACATGTGCGCGTGCACCCACACATGCAACAACACACACGCGCGCGCACACATACCGCATGAGGGGCAAAATCATCTTTTCAGGTGTCATTTAGGATCAAAATGGACGGAAGTGTCGTATAGGGAATAAAATTTAGGACTAGTGTCAAATAGGGAAGAAAAACTTTTCCAGTGTTAAATATGGAATCGGATTTTAAGACAGTGTCAAATAAGGAATTTTCTCTAAGTGTTGAACAAGCACAGTGTCATCATCTTGCTCAGATGCTTGCGCTGCAGCTCCCCAGCAGGGCTAACCTTTCTTGAACTCTATTGAAGTGCTGTCGGTATTGTATATTATTTTGTCGGCGTGTTTATTTGCACTGGTGGCGATCTTTGATGCCCAGTGTATGTAATCTGCTGTCTGCTTGTGCTTTATTATCATAGTGGCGAACTTTGATGCCTAGTGGATGTAATATGCCGTAATTTCTTTATTGTATAGTATAGGGTTTTTCTTATTCACGATGCTGCAGTTATTTTACGGTATATATATCCTGTCTTCGCAGTAAACCGACCAAACCGTAAAATTACGGTACATAATCGGGCCGTCATGCAATCACGATGTAGGTTGGGCCTGAAATGTGCCGATCAGGTCACGGGCCGGCAGCAGCCTGAAATGAACCCCGACCCATGATTGTGCGAATCAAATCACGGGCTTTTAACAGGCCGAAAAATTGTCTTGGTCCTTGTTTGGCCCAATCAGATATCGGCTGCGAGCAGGCCGGATGCAAACCGGGCCGTAGTTAGTCCCAACTATATGACGGGCTTTTAACAGCCTGAAATTAATATAGGGCTGAAATATTAAACGGGCCCTTAACAGGCCAAAACTAATATCAGGCCGAATTACTAAGTGGGCCTTTAGCAAGTGGGCCCAAAAGCATAGTGTCCAGTTGACGGGCCGAATCTGATATGGGCCATAATTAGGCCCAAAACCTCTTAAAGGGCCGGACCTGATCTGGGCCGTAATTTGGCGCAGAACGTGGTAGGCTTTTAATGGGCTAGATCTCATATGGGCCACTATTAGGCCCGGAGCGTGGCAGGCCATTAATAGACCGTATCAAATATGGGCCGGCATTTGGCCCAAAACATGGCAGCCAGTTAACGGGCCGGCCTACTAGGGTCCTCAAAATCTTGTGGGCCTATAGCTAGTCCGACCCATTAATGTCGACGAAATCTCATGGGCCTTTAGCTGGGCCGGCCCATTAATGTTGGTGAAATCTTGTGGGCCTTTAGCTGGGCCGGCCCATTATGATCCGCAAGATTTTTGTGGGCCTTTACCTGGGCCGGCCTATTATGGCACACAAAAATCTTGTGGGCCTGTACCTGGGCCGGCACATTATGGCCCGCGAAATCTTGTGGGCCTTTAGCTGGGCCATCCCATTATGGTCCGCAAAATCTCGTGGGCCTTTAGCTGGGCCGGCCCATTATGCTCCGCAAAATCTTCTGGGCCTTTAGTTGGGCCGGCCCATTTAAACTTGTTGGGTCGTGCCACGTGTCGACGTATCATAGGCGCCTTCTCTTCAGTGAGTGGTTGACATTTGTCCCGATGATGAGCCGACACGTGTTTCCTCTAGCCAATGATGATTTTAAACGTGGAAAATCCCCATTGGTCGGGGCTGTTAACGGGTTATCGGATCCAAAACCCGACCCGATAGCTTAAGGCGTTCCGTTACGGTGGATGCCACGTGTCGGTCACCCTTGACAAAAGCACTTCTGTGACGCACGATTTATCGTCATGGAAGTGGACACTTCCGTGATGATAATTTTGGTAATGTTATGGAACACTTCTACCACAGCACAAGTATGACTATCTTGATTCTGTCATAAATTTGTCATGGATGTACATGCATGACAAAAAAAGCGACCTACTGTGGCAAACACGTATCATTACGGAAGTGTATTTTTTTGTAGTGTCAACCTATGGATTGAGTAAGATCCTTCAAGTAAGTTGTCATTGTTGCAAGCAATAAAAATTGCTCTTTAAATATGTATGATCTATTAGTGTGGAGAAAATAAGCTTTATACGAGCTTGTGATATGGAAGAAATAAAAGCGATGGACTGCATAATAAAGGTCCCTATCACAAGTGGCAATATAAAGTGATGTTCTTTTGCATTAAGATTTTGTGCATCCAACCATAAAAGCACATGACAAGCTCTGCTTCCCTCTGTGAAGGGCATATCTTTTATTTTTGTCTTATACCTTATACAAGAGTCATGGTGATCTTCACCTTTTATTTTTACACTTTATCCATTGGCAAGCACTATGTGTTGGAAAGATCGTGATATATATACATCCAATTGGATGTGGGTTTTCATAAAGCATTATTGTTGACGTTACCCTTGAGGTAAAAGGTTGGGAGGCAAAACTATTGTGACGCCCTCTATTCAATCGTACACTAATCATATACGCAAATGTGTACGATCAAGATCAAGGATTCACGGGAAGATATCACAACACAACTCTAGACACAAATTAAAATAATACAAGCTTTATATTACAAGCCAGGGGCCTCGAGGGCTCGAATACACAAGAGTCAGCGAAAGCAACAATATCTGGGTAAAGACATAAGTTAGACAAGTTTGCCTTAAGAAGGCTAGCACAAAAGCAACAACGATCGAAAAGGCAAGGCCTCCTGCCTGGGAACCTCCTAACTACTCCTAGTCGGTGGCGGCCTCCATGTAGTAGTAGGCACCCTCGGGGTTGTAGTAGTCATCGGTGGTGTCGTCTGGATCCTGGGCTCCACCATCTGGTTGCGACATCCGAGAAGAATGGGAAAAGGGGGGAAAGGGGGAGCAAAGCAACCGTGAGTACTCATCCAAAGTACTCGCAAGCAAGGATCTACACTACATATGTAACATTATCAAAGGAAAGCTATATATGTGGATTGGGCTGCAGAAATGCCAGAATAAGAGGGGGAGAAGCTAGTCCTATCGAAGACTAGCATCTTCTGGAAACCACCATCTTGCAGCAACAGGAGGGAGAAGAGTAGCAGAAAGTAAAGTAGTAAAAGTGTTATCAACCTCGGCCAGAGATCCTTTCTCGACTCCCTGCGAGAAAGCAATCCCAGAGCCATACTATCCAGTTATCGTCACAAACCATTACTCATCACCATCCAGTCTTATCACAAGTATCCAGTTCTAGTTGTATCGATCGGGACACAACTCCAAGTGTCTGTTACCGTAGGACATGCTATCGATAGATGTTTTCTTCCCTACAAGGGTGCACCAACTTACCCACCACGGTTGATTAACTCCGGCCGGACACACTTTCCTGGGTCATGCCCAACTTCGGCCAAACAATATGCCGCAACCCGACCTAGGCTTAATAGAGAGGTCAGCACGCCGGACTAAACCTATGCCCCCAGGGGTCATGGGCCATCTCCCCGGGAACTCATGCATGTTGCGTACGCGGCCGGTGAGCAGACCTAGCTACCTCCCTAAAAAGGCAGGAGCTTACCAGTCCAACCCGGTGCGTGACGCTCAGTCGCTGACGTCTATTAAGCTTCGGCTGATGCATACGACGCAGAACGCCCATACTATGCCCACGTGATGGTTAGTGCTATCAGGCCAGAGGCCCCTCGGATCAAATATCCAAATCATAGTGGATTAGGAACGCGCGGTAACAAGCAGAGACTCGCGAAATATGTGACCCCGTTGCACCGTCTCGAGGACTTGCGGCAAGGGCTAGGAATGCCCGGCCACGCCTCGTAATTATCTCGCAGGCACCTTCCAGGTCAACCCGACTCCACATCACTCGCTATTAAGCTCGCGCGGGTACCCCTCAGGGTCGACCCGTCTTTAGTAACGTGGTTCAGTGTAAAGTCATAGTAACCATAGTAACTGTGTGTCTAACACCAAAGGGAAAACCCGAGGAATCACCCTCGGTGAATACCACTCGATGTTGTCATCAAGGTGAACGTAAGAGGATCCACCCTCGAGGTTCACATTTGATGGGTTGCATGACAGAGCCGTAACGGAAGTGGTTAAGGAGGAAATCTCCCTCGATGACCTCGACCGTATAGCTACACTACAGAGATCTCATCAGGAGTGATGTAAGAGGTTCCACCCTCGGCACTCGATGGTAACTCTGCAGAGTCGTACAACTAGGGGGGTGATGTGCGGTGTCGGGGCCTGGTCTTCGATCCCGTTGATCGGGTCTTCGATGATGAAGCAGGGGCAACAAGGACAATGTGGGGGTCACTGGTGGATCACTAATCAACCTGTACTAAGGAGTTTAGGATAAGCAGGTAAGGTACAACAGCAGATACAAAAGCAGGCTATGCATCAGAATAGGAGCAAACAATTACAGTAGCAAAATCTAATGCAAGCATGAGAGAATGGAATGGGCGATATTGGGATGATCAAAGGGGGGGCTTTCCTGGTTGCTCTAGCAAGGAGGGGGTCGTCGTCGATGTAGTCGATCACAAGGACATCAGCAACGGTCTCGGGGTCTACCGAAAAGAAGAGGGGGAAGAAACAGTAAATAGAGAGCAAACAGATACAGGACAAGCAATAAGCAGTACTAGGGGGTGTTCTAACGCAGTACTACGTGATATAGGTGAAGGGGAAAACTTAACCAGGAATGTTTTCCCGGTTCCGGACCTGTGTCAGACAGATGACCGGAGGGGGAATGTTCCATGTTCAGCATGCTAGGGGCATGTGACAGATGAACGGACCGCGTATTCGGATCCGTTGAATTTTTCTGAGCAACTTTCATGTATAAAGTTTTTCGATCCGAGCTACGGTTTATTTTATATGAATTTTCAAAGTTTAATAATTTTCTGAATTTAATACTAATTCGATAATAAACTGCAATTTACCATGGGTACACGGAGTGTACCTGATAGGGGGGTATCACAGGTGGAGCCGGTCAAAGTCAAACAGTAAAAGTTGAATGGGTCAAATAGTGAACAGTGCCTATGGGTCCACATGTCATATGCTATACCTATAAACAAATAAATAAAACAAACCTAATTAATGGGGGACCAAACATCATTTGTTACCAGACTAATTTAGCACCAACTAATATTAGCTAAACCTAAACCTAGTACTACTAATTTAAACAAGGGCTGGCTATTAGTGGGCACTGGGCAGAACCCAACCGGCCACACGCATGGCACACTCATACAACACGCGCACACACAGAGCACGCATACACGCTGCACACACACATCACACACCCACGGCCGCCATGGCAAGCAGCAGCAGTATTAGCTATGCAGTCCGCAAGCAGTAGTGGTGGCGTCGGCGCAAGCAGCAGGCCGGGACACGGGCGTGCACGCACTATGCAGGGACGCTGGCAGCTGTAACCAGCAGCCCCAGCAGCATGCAGCAGCGTAGCACCAGGGACACAGGCGTCCGACGCTGGAGGTGAGGCGCATGCAGGGCAAGGTCGACGGGGCCGCACGCGCGCAAGGGCACGGCGAGCAAGCATCAGCGCAGCAACTAAGCCGGAGCAGCAGTAGCGGCTGCAAGGCATCAGCGGCAGTTGCGACGGACGACAACCGGTAACAGAGGCAGCAAGCAGAGGGCGCGGGCGACAGCGACGGCGAGCACGGCCGGCAGCGGCGAGGCCGCGCAGAGGCGCAGGACTACGCGGGCAGGGGAGCCCGGGGGCGTGGCCGGCGTAGGGCAGGACGCATGCGGGCGCGCGCGGGAGGGCAGTCGCCCGTGACGGGGAGGCGAGGCGCGGCCTGGGCGCGGCCGGGGTGAGGTGCGGGCAAACGCGAGCGGAGCTAAGCTTCGGGCGTGGATTCGCGCGGGAGAGAGAGGGGGAAAGATGAGAGGGCTCACGGGGCCCTGTAGTCGAGAGAGGCGGGCCCGGGGAAGGGTTGGGGTGGCACCGGAGCTCGCGAAACAACGGCGTGATGGCGACGGGGGCGTCGTGGCGGGGTGATTTCGTCGAGGGGGAGCGAGGGAGAGGAGATGGGGGCGTGAGGGAGGGGATTAGGGTTCGAGAGGAGGGGCGCCGGGGCCTTATAGAGAAGGAGGAGCGCGGGATGGCCGCCACGCTCGGCCTCGGCCGACGGATGGTCACCACGGCCATCCCTGCCTCCTGTAGCGAGGGGAGGAGGACACGGGGGCTGGCTGGGCCGGCTTTGCTAAATGGGGCCAAGCGGCTCAGTAGATTAGGTCCCTCTTTTTTTAAGCCTTTTCTTTTACTATTTGACATTGTACAGTACTTCTTTGCATTAAGTTGGGACACCAATGGTTCTTGCTCTGAACACAACTTGGCACATAATTCTAGCACGAAATTGTGGTGTTGCACAAAAAGTTTTAGAGCCAACGAAATTGTTCAAGCATTTTTTTGGAAATTGAAAAGGCCAATTAATATGATGTTGGACCACTAAATAATTTCCAGGGGCACTTTCGGAATCCAAAAGAGGTTGGTTCCAACATGATAATTACCCGGGGATTATTTGCCACACTTTGAACATTTTAGTTTTCAGATTTGGCAAATTTGAATTTTTGACTTTAAATTTGAGTTTGAATATGAACAGTGATTTGGGTCAAGTGAGGATTAGCAACAGTAACATGATGACATGGCAGCATTAACAGGGGTTACTGTAGCATGACACTAGGGGTGTTACAAATCTCCTCCACTACAAGAAATCTCGTCCCGAGATTTAAGAGGTGGAGTAATGGGGAAGACTCGGGATGGATGGAGTTCTAAACAAGATAGGTACCTGGGGGCTATCTTGGTGAACGTGGCATAGAGGCATCTCTCGAGTTGAACTTCAAGAAAGTCATCGAGAGCAAGGTAAGAAGGAGCAATAAGAAGCTTCAACCGGGTCGGCAACCGTTCGTTGCTTGAAACAGAGGGTGAAAGGGGTTCAGAGCAATGGGAACAAGTATTGCGTATGATACCAGTATAGATCGCCTCTCGGAAAGTGGCTCGGGATTTTCATATGAAGCCAAGCATGAGAAATAATCTTAGAAACAAGGGTGTACAGGAGAATCAGGTTTCGATCCTGTGGAACTATGGGTTATGGGCCACCATGTGGGTTAAAAGCAGGATGGCGCTAACATCTCGAACGGTCATGATAGCAAGGCAGGTCAGAGGATAGCCTGCTAGTTATGTTGGCAACAAAGTTTGGTACCAAGGGCGTGGGACAAAGAGAACCATTTTCCTGCTCGTTGAACGAGGCAGACCAATAGGCAAAGTTCTCATCCATCGGTGGTTACCGGAATGTCATCAACAATAGTAACAGGGTCTCACTGACAAGGTTGTACATCGGGGTGTTTTATAAGCAGGGAATGATTTCTGCTTATATCATATAGATCACAAGAAGGTTAAACAACCCAATGGAAAGGAAAAAGAAATTATCAGATTGATCAGACCAATCGAAAGGAAAATGTGTTTACACACAAGAATTGGGAGTAAATCCTTCCCAAGGGGAAGCGGAGCAGGATATAAATGATATGACAACAAGTTCAAAAGCATTTAGATAAAGGGGGCGAGGGAAGAGTCATGATATTACCCATACAACAGTGTGAGGGTAATTGAACGAGAAACATTTTGTATTGTGCTTCTGATGTCCTTGTTGATATTCGGAAAACCACAGTCATGCTTCGAGGTAGCATTGACATGGTCATCAGAGAAAGGTCAGACTTTGGATACACAAGGACCCATTGGGAACAACTTATAAAATAAGTCATACAATTTTAGCAAGGAAAAGATGAGGATGGGGCCCACGGGCTGAGCAAGAATTCATCGAGGGGGCAAGGATGGTATTTCTCACCATGAATTCGATTCATAACCTGGAAGAGCTCAGAATGTTGATGATGATCATGACACATTTGTCGAGAGATTTCATGAAGATGTAATCGATCGGCGATGACATCAAGTCAAAGGAATGATGAAGCGAAAGCTTATTGGAACCATGGGTATGACACATACTCGAAATCAAGCTTGCTGTTCAAGGCGAAATGATAAGACGAGGAAGATCGACGTAGGCTTAGCTCATTATCGAAAAATGTGCTCCGGGAAGAAGGACCGGGTAGCATAGTTAAAATTAGCTCGATAATGATATAGCCGATCAGGCTAGGAATGTTGTGATGGGATATAATGCTTCCCAGTATCAAGTACTAGGTGTAATGCCAGAAGGTAAATCAGAGTAGAGGTTGGACGGGGGAAATGATTTGCAGAGGATAAGTAATTTTAACTTACCCAGTAAATGAGATCAAGGAAGAAATATGGTCGAGACCATAACTGCAAGGGATCCAATTTACGATACCGAAAGAATTATTCAAATGATTAAATATCCTTGCAAGAAGCTTTCATGATAAGTTCCACACCGTGTCCGTGGGCATGAACACAAAGGTTCAGGGTCGACTCCCACTTCTACAATGCATAACCTTTCATTTTACTTCTCGCTTTTAATGAAGTTGTAGTGTTGAAAAGTTATCTGGCTAAACACCAGAAGAGTAAGACTCGTTAAAACTCTCGGGTTCAACAGGATTAGGTGAGGCATAGGTTCAACCCATAGGGGCATCTTAGGAACCCATTCCACAAACTTCAGAAATAAACAACACAAGCTCGAAAGCAGAGTATGGTTGACAAAAGGAGAGGATACAATTTACCAAAGGCATTATGTATCTGGGAAATAACTTCATGAGGTTCTTTGAATATGGACGACACTGTTGGATGATAATCCAATAATGGATTCGGCGATCCACAACGGAGCTGATGTGAGTATCGATATTCAATCAGACGAAGAAATAATGCAGAGGCATCGGATTTTGAAAACATCTGATAATTCCAAAGATTAAATGCAAATGAATTATGATTTCCGATTCGGGGAATCAGAAGCAGATGCTCTAATTAAAAGATAAGCAAGTTGAAAAGACATAGATCGACAATCATTCAAGGTTTGATTTGCCGAGAACCGGCTCATGTTTGAAGTGACGTCTGAGTCAAAAGGACGAATTTCATAAGGATCAGCTGATGATTGCGTGCATTCACAAACATGTTGAAACAATAGGATCAGAAAATCAACCACAACGAATTTCAATGGATATTGCTAGCCATATGGAATTAACCATCATGCAAGCAGGTAGTGAAGAACAAGAGCAATAAGCTACTGAGGATTTTCGAAATATCGAATAGCATTCCAAAGAATTTTGTGAATCACATGAACAACTGTGGATGAACGGATACTCGGCAAGCGCGAGTAATTATCCGTAGGGGTATTCATGTGGCAAAGAACTGCAAGGCAGTAGGCTCAACGGATTCTCAGGACAACCGAGAGTAATTCGGGGCATCTTGTAATAACAAGAGCAACTGGGGATGAAGGTATGAACGGCAATGTAGGTAGTTACTCATAAGGATTTATCGGTGGTAGGGATCGCAACGGCGAAGGGTACAAGGGTCTCGGGAAAACATCGGAGAGTATCTTCAGAATCTTCTGGTGCACCAAGCAATCATCTGGAGTGAGGGGCTCTCCGGGAAAAAGAATTTACGAGAACCTAGAGTTAGAGTTAACAAAATCATTTAACCCGAATAGAAGAGAGATCAGAGTCCCAGAGTATAGACAAGGAATAAAAGATCCTAATACCACCCATATGGCGACGTGGGCCCATAAGCCACACAACCAAGTTAGTAAAACAGTTTTCGGTTTCTAGACTCAACTTTGGCCAAGGAGTTAGAAAGGGGGATCCTACAGGCAGTCGGCTCTGATACCAACTTGTGACGCCCTCGATTCAATCGTACACTAATCATACACGCAAATGTGTACGATCAAGATCAAGGACTCACGGGAAGATATCACAACACAACTCTAGACACAAATTAAAATAATACAAGCTTTATATTACAAGCCAGGGGCCTCGAGGGCTCGAATACATAAGCTCGAATACACAAGAGTCAGCGGAAGCAACAATATCTGGGTACAGACATAAGTTAGACAAGTTTGCCTTAAGAAGGCTAGCACAAAAGCAACAACGATCGAAAAGGCAAGGCCTCCTGCCTAGGAACTTCCTAACTACTCCTAGTCGGCGGCGGCCTCCACGTGGTAGTAGGCACCCTCGGGGTTGTAGTAGTCGTCGGTGGTGTCGTCTGGATCCTGGGCTCCACCATCTGGTTGCGACATTTGAGAAGAATGGGAAAAGGGGGAAAAGGGGGAGCAAAGCAACCGTGAGTACTCATCCAAAGTACTCGCAAGCAAGGATCTACACTACATATGCAACATTATCAAAGGAAAGCTATATATGTGGATTGGGCTATAGAAATGCCAGAATAAGATGGGGAGAAGCTAGTCCTATCGAAGACTAGCATCTTCTGGAAACCACCATCTTGCAGCAACAGGAGGGAGAAGAGTAGCAGAAAGTAAAGTAGTAAAAGTGTTATCAACCTCGGCCAGAGATCCTTTCTCGACTCCCTGCGAGAAAGCAATCCCAGAGCCATACTATCCAGTTGTCGTCACAAACCATTACTCATCACCATCCAGTCTTATCACAAGTATCCAGTTCTAGTTGTATCGATCGGGACACAACTCCAAGTGTCCGTTACCGTAGGACATGCTATCGATAGATGTTTTCTTCCCAGCAGGGGTGCACCAACTTACCCACCATGCTTGATCAACTCCGGCCGGACACACTTTCCTGGGTCATGCCCGACCTCGGCCAAATAATACGCCGCAACCCGACCTAAGCTTAATACAGAGGTCAGCATGCCGGACTAAACCTATGCCCCCAGGGGTAATGGGCCATCTCCCTGGGAACTCCTGCACGTTGCGTACGCGGCCGGTGAGCAGACCTAGCTACCTCCCTAAAAGGGCAGGAGCTTACCAGTCCAACCCGGCGCGCGCCGCACAGTCGCTGACGTCTATTAAGCTCCGGCTGATGCATACGACGTAGAACGCCCATACTATGCCCACGTGATGGTTAGTGCTATCAGGCCAGAGGCCCCTCGGATCAAATATCCAACTCATAGTGGATTAGGAACGCGCGGTAACAAGCAGAGACTCACGAAAGATGTGACCCCATTGCCCCGTCTCGAGGACTTGCGGCAAGGGCTAGGAATGCCCGGCCACGCCTCGTAATTATCTCGCGGGCACCATCCAGGTCAACCCGACTCCACATCACTCGCTATTATGCTCGCGCGAGTACCCCTCAGGGTCGACCCGTCCTTAGTAACATGGTTCAGTGTAAAGTCATAGTAACCATAGTAACTGTGTGTCTAACACCAAAGGGAAAACCCGAGGAATCACCCCCGGTGAATTCCACTCGATGTTGTCATCAAGGTGAACGTAAGAGGATCCACACTCGAGGTTCACGTTTGATGGGTTGCATGACAGAGCCATAACGGAAGTGGTTAAGGAGGAAATCACCCTCGATGACCTCGACCGTATAGCTACACTACAGAGATCTCATCAGGAGTGATGTAAGAGGTTCCACCCTCGGCACTCGATGGTAACTCTGCAGAGTCGTACAACTAGGGGGGGTGATGTGCGGTGTCGGGGCCTGATCTTCGATCCCGTTGATCGGGTCTTCGATGATGAAGCAGGGGCAACAAGGAAAAGGTGGGGGTCACTGGTGGATCACTAACCAACCTATACTAAGCAGTTTAGGATAAGCAGGTAAGGTACAACAGCAGATACAAAAGCAGGCTATGCATCAGAATAGGAGCAAACAATTACAGTAGCAAAATCTAATGCAAGCATGAGAGAATGGAATGGGCGATATTGGGATGATCAAAGGGGGGGCTTTCCTGGTTGCTCTAGCAAGGAGGGGGTCGTCGTCGATGTAGTCGATCACAAGGACATCAGCAACGGTCTCGGGGTCTACCGAAAAGAAGAGGGGGAAGAAACAGTAAATAGAGAGCAAACAGATACAGGACAAGCAATAAGCAGTACTAGGGGGTGTTCTAACGCAGTACTACGTGATATAGGTGAAGGGGAAAACTTAACCAGGAATGTTTTCCCGGTTCCGGACCTGTGTCAGACAGATGACCGGAGGGGGAATGTTCCATGTTCAGCATGCTAGGGGCATGTGACAGATGAACGGACCGCGTATTCGGATCCGTTGAATTTTTCTGAGCAACTTTCATGTATAAAGTTTTTCGATCCGAGCTACGGTTTATTTTATATGAATTTTCAAAGTTTAATAATTTTCTGAATTTAATACTAATTTGATAATAAACTGCAATTTACCATGGGTACACGGAGTGTACCTGATAGGGGGGTCTGACAGGTGGAGCCGGTCAAAGTCAACAAGTCAAAGTTGAATGGATCAAATAGTGAACAGTGCCTATGGGTCCACATGTCATATGCTATACCTATAAACAAATAAATAAAACAAACCTAATTAATGGGGGACCAAACATCATCTGTTACCAGACTAATTTAGCACCAACTAATATTAGCTAAACCTAAACCTAGTACTACTAATTTAAACAAGGGCTGGCTATTAGTGGGCACTGGGCAGAACCCAACCGGCCACACGCATGGCACACTCATACAACACGCGCACACACAGAGCACGTACACGCTGCACACACACAGAGCACGTACACGGCCGCCATGGCAGGCAGCAGCAGTATTAGCTATGCAGTCCGCAAGCAGTAGTGGTGGCGTCGGCGCAAGCAGCAGGCCGGGACACGGGCGTGCACGCACTACGCAGGGACACCGGTGGCTGTAACCAGCAGCCCCAGCAGCATGCAGCAGCGTAGCACCAGGGACACATGCGTCCGACGCTGGAGGTGAGGCGCATGCAGGGCAAGGTCGACGGGGCCGCACGCGCGCTAGGGCGCGGCGAGCAAGCATCAGCGCAGCAACTAAGCCGGAGCAGCAGTAGCGGCTGCAAGGCATCAGCGGCAGTTGCGACGGACGACAACCGGTAACAGAGGCAGCAAGCAGAGGGCGCGGGCGACAGCGACGGCGAGCACGGCCGGCAGCGGCGAGGCCGCGCAGAGGCGCAGGACTACGCGGGCAGGGGAGCCCGGGGGCGTGGCCGGCGTAGGGCAGGACGCATGCGGGCGCGCGCGGGAGGGCAGTCGCCCGTGACGGGGAGGCGAGGCGCGGCCTGGGCGCGGCCGGGGTGAGGTGCGGGCAAACGCGAGCGGAGCTAAGCTTCGGGCGTGGATTCGCGCGGGAGAGAGAGGGGGAAAGATGAGAGGGCTCACGGGGCCCTGTAGTCGAGAGAGGCGGGCCCGGGGAAGGGTTGGGGTGGCGCCGGAGCTCGCGGAACAACGGCGTGATGGCGACGGGGGCGTCGTGGCGGGGTGATTTCGTCGAGGGGGAGCGAGGGAGAGGAGATGGGGGCGTGAGGGAGGGGATTAGGGTTCGAGAGGAGGGGCGCCGGGGCCTTATAGAGAAGGAGGAGCGCGGGATGGCCGCCACGCTCGGCCTCGGCCGACGGATGGTCACCACGGCCATCCCTGCCTCCTGTAGCGAGGGGAGGAGGACACGGGGGCTGGCTGGGCCGGCTTTGCTAAATGGGGCCAAGCGGCTCAGTAGATTAGGTCCCTCTTTTTTTAAGCCTTTTCTTTTACTGTTTGACATTGTACAGTACTTCTTTGCATTAAGTTGGGACACCAATGGTTCTTGCTCTGAACACAACTTGGCACATAATTCTAGCACGAAATTGTGGTGTTGCACAAAAAGTTTTAGAGCCAACGAAATTGTTCAAGCATTTTTTTGGAAATTGAAAAGGCCAATTAATATGATGTTGGACCACTAAATAATTTCCAGGGGCACTTTCGAAATCCAAAAGAGGTTGGTTCCAACATGATAATTACCCGGGATTATTTGCCACACTTTGAACATTTTAGTTTTCAGATTTGGCAAATTTGAATTTTTGACTTTAAATTTGAGTTTGAATATGAACAGTGATTTGGGTCAAGTGAGGATTAGCAACAGTAACATGATGACATGGCACCATTAATAGGGGTTACTGTAGCATGACACTAGGGGTGCTAGAACTATAATTCCCTATCTTTCTCTGTGTCTGATTAAAACTTCATACCCATAAGTATTGGGTGAATGTTAGCAATTGTGAAAGACTAAATGATAGTTGAGTATGTGGACTTGCTGAAAAGCTCTTATATTGACTCTTTCCGATGTTATGATAAATTGCAATTGCTTCAATGACTGAGATTATAGTTTGCTAGATTTTCAATGAAGTTTCTGCTTCATACTTTACATTGTGAATAGATTGTTACTTTAGCATAAGAAATCATATGACAATATATATATATATATATTGCTATTCTAAGAATGATCATGATGCCCTCATGTCCGTATTTTATTTTATTGACACCTCTATCTCTAAACATGTAGACATATTTTTTGATATCAGCTTCCGCTTGAGAACAAGCGAGGTCTACACTTGGGGGAGTTGATACGTCCATTTTGCATCACCTCAGCTGGACCGAGGCGTCGTCATCACTTCATTAACCCACACCACGGACTTCGGCGTCATACTGCCGGCCGACACCGTCGCCTCAGTCGGACTGGAGGTTCCACCCCGCCACATTAGTTGTACTATGTCGCCATTTCGGAGTGTCGAGCTCTTCGCTCCGCCACCTCGGGACCGGCTTGGGGGCTGGGACATTGTCCCGCCGTAAGCTCGGGCTGTGCATTGATATCGAGCACATTAACCAGCTAAGTCCCTTCCATGCTCAGTTTTTTTATTCTTGTTCGGTTCGACCAAACCTTATATTTATGCTAAAATATGTTTGTCAAAAATGAGGTTCGTTAAAAACCACTTTTCTTGTCCCGTGTTAACTGGGGCTCTTAAATTTATATGAGCCATTTTATAATAAGTGTTCTTCTTCTAAGTCGTTGCAAAATCTTTTTCTACCACTCCTTTCTTGACTCGAGTGTGTGGTCAATAGCCGGATAGCTTGTTTTCTATCTAATGCCGCTCGAGTTTAGTTCGCTAAACTGGCTTAACGAGCACTACTGCGGCTTCGGGTTAGGAGGTTGCAGCTATAGGCTGACCCGCTTGAAGTCTTGAGATCGGATGTGTCATATTAATGCACGACAGAAGCACAAAAGTAAGACCAATTTTCGGATTGGCACCTAATGACTTGATTTCGTTCGGGCATAAAGTTTTACAGAAGTTTTTCGCAGTGCAACGCCGGATACCTTTAGAGATTTGGCAAAAACATTCTCGGGTATTGCTATATATGCATCGGTTTCGAATTGTGTCTTTGGTCAATAGTTGGGTTGCCCAAATCTTGTGCTTGCCTACTATGTCCCGCTTTGTTTGGCTAGGTGTGAAAAGGGAGAACCACTGCGATTGTGCTTCCAGCTCGCATGGTTAAGCACCTCTATGGAGAAAGCCGAAAACTGACTGTCACAATGGGCGAAAACTGGTCAGCGATCTGATGATGGTGTCAAACTATAGATCGATACCGATTACCCCATGATAAACGATGGGCCTTTCATAACATTGGCCGAAGTGTTAATGGCTAGACTTTAGTCGGTGCCGAACACTAATCGGGGGCTCGTAGCTAGCTTCCCCAGTTTAAAGCTCCTATGACTAAGTGAAAGTTATAAAGCCTGCATATCTGATTGCCTTGTTTTCGCTAACACAACCGCCCCTGGGCACCTAGACGTCAGCTAAGGGTTGTCTTATTACTACTGAAACACCCTATGTAGCATCTACAAAGGGGTAGAAGCCGACAATGGTCCACTTTCAAATGATAAACAGTCACAATGGAGTCAAAATAAATATCATCAGCGTTTGTATTGATTATACAAGCGTTGCCTTCCATAATTATCGTTATAAAGCCATAAATATGCATCAATTTGACTTAAGATTTTGGCCAAGCTGGGTTGCCTGGCTCTTGTGCTTGCCCCTACGTTCCTGATTGTTCGGCTAGGCGGTAAAGGGAGCACCTCTGTGATTGTTACTCCCGGGTCATCCGAGTTAGTACCTCAGATTGGGTGAAGCCGAAAGCTAGTGATCTTAAAGCATATAATTGGTCGGCAACGACAGAAGTGAAAATTTAGGTTCGCTAAAGACCACATAGTTCGGGAACTATCCCCAGACTAAATCCTCAATATTTTTCTCCCACATTGATCGGAGGTGAGGTTTCATGATCATGGTCGGCATGACAACCCAAAGAAATGAACCGATAGCGGGACTATTTTCTTTGGAAGATGACTCTTACATTAAATACTAATATAACATTCTCTCTGCATACCTTTGTTTATAAAACCATATGGCCGGATTGCCTTGTTTGTCGTAAATCTTTTCCCTCATAAAGGCTTTATAAAGTGGGAAAACACTCCCCGGCTACTGGCCGAGGATGTTGAAGCCGATGGTCGGTCAACAAAGTTTTGTACAGTGCGGATCCGAGCATTAATGATGTAGAGTACTTGGATACATAGAATCATTACACATAATTTGTGATTTTACTCCGGACATCGATCCTTAATTTGGCCACTCGTGCCCACATTAAGGCTCGGGGGCTACTGGACTTCGGGCTTATCATTTACTAATATTAAAGGGGCACATCGATCCCCTGATCTGGTGTTGCCACCCGACCAGTGTCTCAAGGGCTACTGCATTGCCTATTCAATACAAAAAATTCAAAGTGCTCAGTGTTCAGCTTGACCGAACTTTGGGCAAATGCATCTTTGGATAACAATAGGTACCATCTGGGACTTATCTGGCATCAAGATAATATATTACAGCGACTTCTCAAAACCCTCTCTCAAGGGCCCGTCTGCCAATCACTATCTCCAGTAATGTGCACCTCGAATTTTTGGCCGACACACACCTTGAGGGGTACTGGCTATACATCTCGGCAGAAAATACATTGCACAAATCAGAATTAAATCCATAAAGGGCATATCTGGCATTAAGCTCGGTTGAACCCTTTTAACTTTTTCAAGACCAAGGTAATCTATGACACCTCGCATACAGTCCGGCGTTGGTGCTCGGATACATTCCGACGTTGGAGCTTGGATACATTCCAGTGCTGGAGCTCAGATACAGTCTAGCGTTGGATCTCGGATACATCCCGGCGTTGGAGCTCAGAAGCAGTCCGGCGTTGTTGCACGGCTGCAAAAGATACCTCGAATACAGTCCGACATTGGAGCTCAGATGCAAGAGGACACCGCCGCACGGGAACAATTTCAAACCCGAGGTGTGGCATAAAAATAACAAGGCATTGACAAAGGCCGAGAACTTAAAGGGGCTCCTCGGATACCCGACGTGTAAACTCTCGTATTCACTTCGACAATCCTCAAGATCGAAGATGAGAAGATTTGTTGAACCAGTTTTCAAGACCGATGACCGAAGATGAAGAACACTTTGGAAGAATCGAGGAGCGTCCCCAACTTGCAGACCGGTTCAGGGGGCTACTAACGGTGTCCTGGACTAGGCGGTACTCAACACGTCGTCTCTCGAATAGGTGTATCGGGCCATGGACCCGCATGGCGGTTCACTCATGGGCCACTTCGGGCAGCCCATGCCGCATACAAGGATGATTCCACAAGACTTGGCGCCCACGACACGGACTCCTCTAAACCCTAGGACTCCGGTATGTTATATAAACCGAGGCCAGGCTAGTCAATAGAACATCTTATATTCATTAGATCAATCTCGTGGTAGACACATGTACTCTGTACTACACCCCATATGAATACAATCAAAAGTAGGACGTAGGGTTTTACCTCCATCAAGAGGGCCCGAACCTGGGTAAAATCCCGTGTCCATGTTACCATTGCTCCAAGACGCCTAGCTTAGGACCCCTACTATGAGATATGCCGGATATAGAACCGACACTCTCCACTTCAAAATTCATGGCAGATACGTCGTCTGAATCCTTCTAAGGCGGCGGCACTGGCATGGCATCGTCTCTCGTCCTAATTGGCGAGTCCGGCACCGGATTGGCGGACATTCAGCTAACAGGGCGTTTTCCCACCGTCTACCGCGTGTTTCTCCTGACATCAAGGATAAAAGGAGACTTTAAACAATCCAGACTCATGCCTAGGCATGTATTAAGAAGACATACCTCTTGGAAGACTGTGAGGTTTTTGTAGTGCTCCCGGTCCCCTTCCATTTTGAACGATGACCTTGCGTAGGGGCTGCCTTTGAGGAGGTATGGTCCGCCGAGTGCCGATCCTATTAAAGACTAGATCAGTATAATAGGATAAAGGTGCAAGTAGGGACTTCCTTTTAAGAGCCCTCCGAATACTTATGATGGAAAAGGGATAAGGGCGGGGGTAGTCGGCAGTGATAGCCACTTCCGAGCCGTCAAGGCTCGCTTGAGAAAATACCCCGTCATCAAACTCTCTCTCTCTATATATATCTGAATCCTCGCGAAAGCCAGGGTCTTCATCGCGATCATGGTCCTCCAACTATGGGTAGGACAATGAACATCCTCGATCATCTTCCGCCATGACTGTTTTAACAAAAAACAAGTTAGCATGCCATAATGGCAATAAGGCAACACAGATAATCGAAGTCTTACCCATTCAATGGGGTTGTACATGGAATAGCCTTCCCGGCAGTTTAAGCGGAGGAAATCCTCTTTTTCACCCTTATACAGATCGGCCAAGATTGTGGCCAGTTCGGCAGGGGTATCCGGACCCTTCCGTCTGTAACGGGATGCGTCATCTTCTCCTTTGTAACACAATAAGGGAGTTACTCTAGATTGGAGAGGTTGGACGCACCTCTTTATTGCAATAGCCATGGCCTCGACTATCGAGATCTCGGTATGGGCTAGTAACCTGACCTTGCTGACCAACCTTTTTCTTTCCGCAATGTCTTCCTCCTTGGGACTTTGGGGACGCCAGTTGAAGCGCTTCTTTAAAGGAGCGCTGAAAAATTCAGGAAGACCACGCCGAACTGGGTCCTGCAGTGGGACGTCATCCGTGTAGAACCATTCCGAAGACCACTATGGGTATACCTCTTTGGAAGTTCCTATGAGGTATCCGGATTCGGCTATACGCCATACTTCGGCACTGCCCACTTCAAATATGGAGCCTCCTCGGTGGCGGGGAACAAGGCAAAAGAACTTCCTCCATAGTTCAAAATGGGCCTCAATGCCTAAGAACAGTTCACAGAGGGAACCAAAACCTGAGATTTGTAGAATCGAACTTGGGGTGAGGTTGTGCAGTTGGATGCCGTAAAATTCCAATAGGCCCTTGAGAAAGGGATGGATTGGAAATCCTAGGCCCCGCAACAGGAATGGGACAAAGCACACCCTCTCCTCCTTATTGGGGTTGGGGAAGTTCTCAGCCATCACATCGTTGCCGATTGAGGCCAATCCCGCTCGAACGAGGACTAGATCTGCAAGGGGAAGATAGCCCTGCGTCTGGAGTCAACTCAGCTGAAGATGAGGCACTGAGCAACTCTACCAATCACCCTCTTGAGGGCCATGGGGGCACGAAGAGGAGCCTGGGGCGCTGGCCATGTTGGAAGGCTTTTTAATAGCTAATTTTGACGGTTTTTCTTTTGCACGATGTGAGATGGCATTTGGGGATCTAAATCTCCTTATATAGATGTCGTCCGAGCGTGATGAGGGGCTTATTTGCAAAAAATCATGAACCGCTCGAATTCATCCGACGCGCGAAAATTGAAGCAACGACAGGAAGAAGTCATAAAGACAAAACATGGAGGATAGAGTCGGACTGTTGTTGGGTCGAAGTATAATGAAGAACCCGCCTTGCAAAGCCGAAGACATAAGCCGGATACTACGTCGACATTGAAGGCAAGTTCGGGGGCTACTGAGGGAGACCTGGATTCGGGGGTCCTCAGGTGTCTGGCCTACTCAAGCATGGGCCGGGCTGATGGGCCGTGAAGATAGAACGAAGATTGTTTCCCGTGTTCGGATAGGACCCCTAGATGCGTGGAGGGAAATATTGGAGCCCGGATGTATTGTTTCCTTCCCTTCTAAACCGCCTCTGTACCCCTCTGTTGTATATATAAACCGGAGGGCTTAGTCCATAGGGATCATCAGAATTCATATAGGCCAGACATCTAGGGTTTAGCCATTACAATCTCGAGATAGATCGACTCATGTAACCCCTATACTCATCAAATACAATCAAGCAGGACGTAGGGTTTTACCTCCATTAAGAGGGCTCGAACCTGGGTACACATCGTGTTCCCTCTGTCCCTTGTTACCTTCGATCCTCACATGAACACTTCGGGACCCCCTACCCGAGATTGGCCCGGTTTTGACACCGACAGTGTGCTCCCCTCTTATGGCCCAATAGGTCCAATATTCTCCCGAGGGTGACCGGTACCCCCTCCGGTACTCCGATGACTATCCGGTTTTCTCCGAAACACTTCGGGTGTCCGAATACCATCGTGCTATATATAAATCTTTGCCTCTCGACCATTTCGAGACTCCTCGTCATGTCCGCGAACTCATCCGGGACTCCGAACAACATTCGGTCACAAAATCACATAACTCATATAATACTATATCGTCATCGAACATTAAGCGTGCAGACCCTACGAGTTCGAGAACTATTGTCGGCATTCTAGGAACCAGGGTACCCAGACTTGCCTACCTGTGACCCATGGTGTGGCGTCCTCAACGGCCTGGTACGGCCATCTTCAGCATCAACAACATAAGACCCTCATGAGGGCCCAAGCCTCGCGAGGCGAACGATGCCAAGACCTCTAGAGGGAGCGGCCTCCCTAGGCTGGCTCTTGAGGAGCGGAGATTCCTATGCAGGCGCCCACCTCGTGAGGTCCAAGTGACGCAATCCATGACTACCAAGGCTGGGCGGGCGCCAGCGGGCACAATGCAATAGGTTTCCTCTTTGGTGCTAAGGAGGCAAGCGTAGGCGTGGAGTCCCGAGGAATCAGCCAAAGGCTTCCATTTCCATGCTACAGGACCAAGACCGCCAGGACAACAGGATGGAGGTCATTGTCGAGCCCACCATGATGTCACGATCAGAAGCTTTGCAGGAAAAGACCACCTTTCGTTAGGATAGGATGTACTATTTGTCTTCCTTCAAACTTGGCCGTTGTGGGATCCCTTCCCACCTTCATTTTGGGGAAAGAGGACCAAGGCCACTATAAATATAGGTTAGCCACCACCGTAGGAGGATTGAGCCATCCAAACCCTCACCAGCTCACACCACACCCAAGAACAGACCTCCTGAGGTAGTTCTTCCTTTGTACTAGTTCATCCTCAGCCCACCTCGAGGCTAATCCACCACAAAGCAGGAGTAGGGTTTTACACCGCAAGGTTGCCCGAACCTGGGTAAACTGGTGTGTCTCTTTCCTTTCTAGTTAATTGACCTAGGCTATGAGAGCGACGAGTTGGTAGGCTGGGGAGATTGAGTTCTTTGCACACGCCCCTAAGTTCGAACCTTTCGTGGGTCTGTGGAGCCCCGAATCTGACATTTGGCGTGCTAGGTAGGGGGCGGTCGAAGTCTCTTCCCCGCCACTCGCTCCATCACCGCCATGGCGGGAGATCCTCGAGCTCACGCCAAGCACTAGGCCGCTCGGCCCACCCGGGCGGCGTCTCCCACCCAAGAAGCTCTTCACTCCGCGCTCCTCGCAGCCAGCGCCGTCGGCCGTAGGCGGCATGGGCCACCTTCGCCCGCTCCCGCGCTGCGTTGCAACCACGCCACCACGCGGTCTTCGGGCTACGCCGCGGCGTCGACGCTACACACCCGCTGGAAGCAGGCGAACACGCGATCCGCACTCATCATGGCACGGGAGCTCCTATGATGAAGGCTGGTGGAAGGCGGCCACAACGCCTTGCTGGAACAGGTCGCCGAGCTACTCGATGCCGCCTGCTTGGGTGCAGCGCTGAAAGTGCAACTATCCCTAGGTGGTTTTGGTAATTCATAACAACATATAGCTTATTGAGCTAATGCTATTCCAAGATGACTATTTCAGGAAAGCTCAATGATTGGCATGGCATGGATGTGAAAGTGGAACCCTCAAAATGCTAAGGAAAAAGGATTGGCTCAAGCTCAAAAGCTCAAGACTCTTCATTTTATATTTTAGTGATCCAAGATCACATTGAGTCTTTAGGAAAAGCCAATACTATCAAGGAGGGACGAGGTGTTGCTTAATGAGCCTCTTGCTTCATGTGCTTAGTGATATGCTCCAAAACCCTCAACTACTTTCCCATATCCACATATGACCTAAACCCTAAGCCAAAATCGGTCCTACCGATTCTTTCTATCCGGCGCCACCGAGTTTCACTTGTCATAAGCCACTGCCAAACCCTAGCAATTCAGTTTTACCGATAGGGATCTCGGTCTCACCTAGATGGGATTGCAAACTCTCTGTTTCCCTTTCATAACTTTTCGGTCTCACCGAAAGAGCGAATCGGTCCCACCGAGGATTGCAGTGTAACCTCTTTGTTTCCTTTTTGTAACTTTTCGGTCTCACCGAAAGGGCAAATCGGTCCCACCGAGTTTACCTGACCAACTCTCTGGTTAGCTTATTACCAAACTCGGTCTCACCGAGTTTGTGTAATCGGTCTCACCGAGATTACGTTATGCCCAAACCCTAACCATATCGGTCCTACCGAGTTGCATGTCAGTCCCACCGAAAATCTCTAACGGTCACTAGGTTTACCTTTTCGGTCCGACCGAGTTTGTTGATTCGGTCCCACCGAGATTGGAAAACTGTGTGTAACGGTTGGATTTTGTGTGGAGGCTATATATACCCCTCCACCTCCTCTTCATTCGTGGAGAGAGCCATCAGAACACATACACAATTCCAACTCATATGTTCTGAGAGAGAACCACCTACTCATGTGTTGAGACCAAGATATTCCATTCCTACCATATGAATCTTGATCTCTAGCCTTCCCCAAGTTGCTTTCCACTCAAATCTTGTTTCCACAAAATCCAAATCCTATGAGAGAGAGTTGAGTGTTGGGGAGACTATCATTTGAAGCACAAGAGCAAGGAGTTCATCATCAACACACCATTTGTTACTTCTTGGAGAGTGGTGTCTCCTAGATTGGCTAGGTGTCACTTGGGAGCCTCCGAAAAGATTGTGGAGTTGAACCAAGGAGTTTGTAAGGGCAAGGAGACCGCCTACTTCGTGAAGATCTACCGCTAGTGAGGCAAGTCCTTCGTGGGCGATGGCCATGGTGGGATAGACAAGGTTGCTTCTTTGTGGACCCTTCGTGGGTGGTTGCTTCTTCGTGGACCCTTCGTGGCTGGAGCCCTCCGTGGACTCGCGCAACCACTACCCTTCGTGGGTGGATCCCTCCGTGGACTCGCGCAACCGTTACCCTTCGTGGGTTGAAGTCTCCATCAACGTGGATGTAGGATAGCACCACCTATCCGAACCACGGGAAAAACATCCGTGTCTCCAATTGCGTTTGAATTCTCCAAACCCTTCCCTTTACATTCTTGCAAGTTGCATGCTTTACTTTCCACTGCCAATATACTCTTTGCATGCTTGCTTGAATTGTGTGATGATTGCTTGACTTGTCCTACAATAGCTAAAATCTGCCAAGAACTAAAATTGGGAAAAGGTTAAGTTTTTATTTGGTCAAGTAGTCTAATCACCCCTCCTCTAGACATACTGTCGATCCTACAAGTGGTATCAGAGCTTTGGTCTCCATCTGCTTTGATCTCCATAGCTTTTGGTGGTCATAGCCTTGGTTTCACAACCTAGGAGAGTATGGCGTCTAGCGAGGGAAATTATCACCGTAGAGGTCCTTACTTTGATGGTACTAATTTTGCTAGTTGGAAGCATAAAATGAAAATGCATATTCTTGGACATAACCCCGCCGTTTGGGCTATTGTGTGTGTTGGTTTGCAAGGTGACTTCTTTGATGGGAAAGAACCAAACCGTGAAGCTACCGCGGATGAGTTGAAGATGTTGCAATACAATGCTCAAGCTTGTGATATTATCTTCAACGGATTGTGCCCCGAAGAATTCAACAAAATCAGCCGTCTTGAGAATGCAAAGGAAATTTGGGACACTTTGATTGATATGCACGAAGGTACCGACTCCGTCAAGGAATCCAAGTTGGATGTGCTTCAAAGTCAACTTGACAAGTTCAAAATGAAGGATGGTGAAGGTGTCGCTGAAATGTACTCTAGGCTTGCTCTCATCACAAATGAGATTGCCGGCTTAGGAAGTGAAGAGATGACCGATAGATTCATCATCAAGAAGATTCTAAGAGCCTTGGATGGAAAATATGATACCGTGTGCACATTGATCCAAATGATGCCCAATTACAAAGATCTCAAGCCAACAGAGGTGATTGGAAGAATTGTTGCTCATGAGATGTCACTTAAGGATAAAGAGGAACTTCACAACAAATCAAGTGGTGCCTACAAAGCCTCATGTGAAGCCCCTACATCATCAAGTGAGAAACAAAACTTCAATGAAGAATTGAGCTTAATGGTGAAGAACTTCAACAAGTTCTACAAGAGTAGAAGCAAAGATAGAAGCTTCAAGTCAAGGTCCTACAATGACAAAAGATCTTCTAGTCGAGAGCGAAACTGCTACAGTTGTGGAAGACCCGAACACTATTCCAATGAGTGTACGGCTCCCTACAAGAGAAGAGAAGATTCTCCAAAAAGAAGAAGCAAAGAATCACCACCAAGAGAGAGAAGGAGTAGAGATGATTGTTATGAATGAAGATACTCACGGCGAAGCAAGGATTCGGAAAGGAAGGAAAAATCATCAAGGAGCTACACAAAACGAAGACATCAAGCTCATGTTGGTGAATGGGTATCCGGCTCCGACTCCGACAGCCACTCCGAGAGAAGTTATCACTCCGACTCCGAAGATACTCAAGATGAAGGTGTTGCCAGTCCAGCACTTGTGTCAACCAACTCCTACGACATATTTGACTCACCAAATGAAGGAATTGGAAGATGCTTCATGGCCAAAGGTCCTAAGGTAACACACCCCGAGTATGTTGATTTCAATAGTGATGAAGATGACTTGTTAGGTGATGATTTGCTTGTTGACAACTCTAGTGATGAATACTATGATGAAACGTCAATTAATCATGCTAATCAAGATAAAACGAATGACAATGATAAGGAGAAGATTGAGGCTCTAACTAAAGAACTAAACACTCTTAAGTTAGCTCATGAAACTATCTTCGAAGATCATCGAGAACTTTTAAGAGCTCATGAGAAATTACGCTTTGAAAAGCTCAATCTTGAGCAAGAGCATGAGTTCTTAAAAGCAATCAATGATGATCTCCGCAAGAAAAGTTCTTCTTACATTGCCAAGCGTTTACTCTTATCCACTTACATGCCTCAAGTCAAGTCTAGTAACAAGAACAAGAAAGATTCTTCCTCTAGGGGTAACAATGATCATGCTAAATCCAATATTGTTGCTTCTAGTAGTTCTCTTGATTCCACTAATGATTGTCTTAGCCAAGTTACACTTGAGCAAGAAAATAGCTTATTGAAGGGAATTATAGAGAAAGGAGTGTACAAAAGCCTTGCCGGGAGTAAGCAATTCGAGGAAATTGTGCGCAAGCAAGGAATGCACCGGAAGAATCAAGGTGTTGGTTTTGAACGAAAGTTCAATGCCAATGGAGTTGAGTGGGAAGAAGATCAATACCCCAAGACAAAGTTTGTTCCTCAACAAGAGAAGTATGATACTTCTTTCAAGGGGACACAAGCTCAAGATGATCTTCCACCACAAGACTACAAGCAAAAAGGCAAGGACAAGCTTCAAGAGGAAATTGATGCATTTGAAGATGCTCCTAAGACCTTAGTCAAGTGGATTCCCAAGACTACTTCAAGTTCCACTTCATCAAGTACGACTACAACTCCAAGGATTCCCATCAAGATGGTGTGGATCCAAAAGAAGAAGAACTAGAGAGTTCTTGAGGGTGACTCCGCCAACATACTTCACTCTTATCATTTTGGCAAGAACAAGTGCAATCAACTTCCACATCTTGCACTAGTTCAAGGAGTCACAAACCCTCTTGTTGGTAAGACAAGGGACAAGGTAACCTAAAAGTTTTCATGGACATCATCTTGTGTGTGCATCACTCTATGTCTATGGATATCCTTGTTTGTTCCTTGTGGGACTAACCCATGTAGGTATTGAAAGTGCAATTCACTCAAATGGATAGCTCCAAGTGATCTACATCAACATTGAGCATCCACATCTTCAACATCTACATGAAGTCATCATCGACAAAACCCGAGGTTAGTTCATCCCTCTAAGGGGGGATATCACATCTAGGGGGAGCTTTACTCTAAGACTTGAGCTAAAGCAACTCTAAAGATGTGAACACAACAATGCTTTATGTAAAAGTGGTAACCCCACTTGAGCTTATACTATGAGTATGACCTATGATCAAGTGTTCTCACTTGACTCCTAAGTCAATATACTCATATATAGATGACCTTGTCATCGCAAATTTCTTGATAGATGCTAGAATTGGTTGTGCATGCCTTGTCACATATTTCATTTGCCATCTTATTGTGTGAGCATGCTGGTTGCATATTTTACTCATTCGAGGACATCCACTTGTTGTTTTGATTGTTTGGTTTTATTTCCTTTTGCCAAGTGGATGGACAAGAATGCCTAAGAACCTCCTCTAGCTATCTATGCTTTTCTCTTCTCAAACTCTATTCATGCTACATCACAAAATTTGATCAAGTCAGATTCGAACCACTCTGTGTGAGGAGCGCTCGGAGTCCCCGATTTGTCATAGACTTAAACTTCCAAAACCTCTTTATGATTCTCGGTCTGACCGATACCCCACTTTCGGTCCTACCGAGATCATTAAGTTGATCTAGGTTTTCGATCTCGGTGCAACCGATTTGAACCATTCGGTCACACCGAGTTGCAACAACTGTATACAGTTTTGCATCTCGGTGCCACCGAGTTGTTCCACTCGGTCACACCGACAGGGTCGGGCTATATATAGTCACGGGCAAAAATTTGGAAATTTCTCCGAACCACTTCGCCCGCACGATAGCCTGCTCTGCCAACTTGGTCTCCGGATCATCTCCTCGCCGCCAACTGCCTCCAGTCGCTAGTCTCTGTCGCCGTCAACGGAAATTCAACCCCGCCGTTGCCGCCGTAGCGAGTCTCCGCCGAACTAGGGTATGGACTCGATCTTTGTGCTATTCCCCAATCCGATTCTTAGCACATTGTGATCATCATGATTCTTGCCACGTTTGTTAAACTTCTATCCAGTCAATGAACTCGTAGATTAGGTTTAATTCGAAAATTTTAGGGTTAGGTTTCCGCCGAAACCATCTCGGACCCACCGAGTTGAAAAACTCGGTCCCACCAATTTGGCTTATGCCATTGCACAAGTGAGACTCGGTCTGACCGAGAATTACTTATCGGTGTGACCGATTTTGGAACTCTGTGAAACCCTAGCAGTCTCGGTGCCACCGAACTGTGACTCGGTCTGACCGAGTTCACTAGTTTAGGTGCCAAAACTGCTTCGGTATCACCGAGTTTAGAAATCGGTAGATCCGAGATGCTTTCAGTGGGAAACTAAAACTAAGTTTTTGAATTATTCTTTTGCAAAAATATCTGCATTTTGTGATGCTTATCCACTCTATCTCATCTATAACCTATTCACAGGGTCAGCAGTCATAGTTTGCATCATGTCAGACCAAAGTGATAGCCAGAACTTGTCAGAGCAGCAAGTGCAGATGAGTGAGGGCACTAGTCCCTCAAGTTCCTCAGATGATGGCAGCAGGAGCACCCCTAGCAATCTGCCTAAAGCTACCACAAGACAGAGAAAGAAGAGAACCTCAGACTCAGAAGATGAGGATTATGTGGCAGAAGAGGAAGCAACTTCCAAGAGAGTTGTGCTCAAGAAAGAGTATGGCTCAGCTGCAGCCATCAAGCCAGGAATGCACAAAAAGGCACCTACTAGGAGAGTTCCTACCTCCAAGCCTAGGAAGGCTGTTCCTGAGGAAACTATGAAACTCACTATGGAATCTGAAGAGGAAGAAATTGGCCAGGACAAGAAAAAGAAGAGGGCCAGAACTACCACTGCCAGAGTTGTTGGCAAGCCTTCCATGAGGAGAGATTCTTCTGATGAGGATGAAGAAGAAGAGGTAGCTGCACCAGCACCTAAGGCACCCAAGCTGATGGGTGATGCCATAAGAACAGGGGCAGCTGCTTCCAAGGCCAAGCCAGCTCCAAAGCCAAAGCCAAAGAGGAACACAAGAAGCATCCCAACTACTGAGAAGAACAAGGCCCCAGTGCCTGAAGCTGCAGAAGAAGAAGAGAATGTTCTTATAAAGCTCAAGCCTGAGTGTCGACTTAGCACTATGCATTTTCTAGGAACTTTTTGGTAACTTGTTGCCAAAGGGGGAGAAAATGTATAGATCATAGGCTTCGAGAGAGAGTGTTGCTTTTATTCTCTCTTGTTTTATTTGGTGGTTTTTCGAACTTTGTTTGCTTTTGCTTTGTTTGCTCGTGAGACATTGATGATCATGTGTTTGATCATAAGCTACACTTAATGTTTGCTTAATATTATCATCTTATCTATCTTATGTGATCATTCTCTATTCTTGGTGATGAGTGCATGTATTTCATTCTTATCATTTTAAGCGCTCCACCAAGATGTATGTGACATGGAAGAGTAACCCATGACTCTAACTCTTTGTGCATTTGCAGTCCAAAGCAAATTTTAAATATGCACAAATTTAGGGGGAGCTCTTACTTGTCACATACTTCTCAAAGTGACGATATATTTCATGCTTATTATCATTTGTCAAAGCTTTGGTCTATATGTTGTCATCAATTACCAAAAAGGGGGAGATTGAAAGTGCAACTATCCCTAGGTGGTTTTGGTAATTCATAACAACATATAGCTCATTGAGCTAATGCTATTCCAAGATGACTATTTCAGGAAAGCTCAATGATTGGCATGGCATGGATGTGAAAGGGGAACCCTCAAAATGCTAAGGACAAAGGATTGGCTCAAGCTCAAAAGCTCAAGACTCTTCATTTTATATTTTAGTGATCCAAGATCACATTGAGTCTTTAGGAAAAGCCAATACTATCAAGGAGGGATGAGGTGTTGCTTAATGAGCCTCTTGCTTCATGTGCTTAGTGATATGCTCCAAAACCCTCAACTACTTTCCCATATCCACATATGACCTAAACCCTAAGCCAAACTCGGTCCTACCGATTCTTTCTATCCGGCGCCACCGAGTTTCACTTGTCATAAGCCACTGCCAAACCCTAGCAATTCAGTTCTACCGATAGGGATCTCGGTCTCACCGAGATGGGATTGCAAACTCTCTGTTTCCCTTTCGTAACTTTTCGGTCTCACCGAAAGAGCGAATCGGTCCCACCGAGATTGCAGTGTAAACTCTTTGTTTCCTTTTTGTAACTTTTCGGTCTCACCGAAAGAGCAAATCTGTCCCACCGAGTTTACCTGACCAACTCTCTGGTTAGCTTATTACCAAACTCGGTCTCACCGAGTTTGTGTAATCAGTCTCACCGAGATTACGTTATGCCCAAACCCTAACCATATCGGTCCTACCGAGTTGCATGTCAGTCCCACTGAAAATCTCTAACGGTCACTAGGTTTACCTTTTCGGTCCGACCGAGTTTGTTGATTCGGTCCCACCGAGATTGGAAAACTGTGTGTAACGGTTGGATTTTGTGTGGAGGCTATATATACCCCTCCACCTCCTCTTCATTCGTGGAGAGAGCCATCAGAACACATACACAATTCCAACTCATATGTTCTGAGAGAGAACCACCTACTCATGTGTTGAGACCAAGATATTCCATTCCTACCATATGAATCTTGATCTCTAGCCTTCCCCAAGTTGCTTTCCACTCAAATCTTGTTTCCACAAAATCCAAATCCTATGAGAGAGAGTTGAGTGTTGGGGAGACTATCATTTGAAGCACAAGAGCAAGGAGTTCATCATCAACACACCATTTGTTACTTCTTGGAGAGTGGTGTCTCCTAGATTGGCTAGGTGTCACTTGGGAGCCTCTGAAAAGATTGTGGAGTTGAACCAAGGAGTTTGTAAGGGCAAGGAGACCGCCTACTTCGTGAAGATCTACCGCTAGTGAGGCAAGTCTTTCGTGGGCGATGGCCATGGTGGGATAGACAAGGTTGCTTCTTCATGGACCCTTCGTGGGTGGTTGCTTCTTCGTGGACCCTTCATGGGTGGAGCCCTCCGTGGACTCGCGCAACCACTACCCTTCGTGGGTGGAGCCCTCCGTGGACTCGTGCAACCATTACCCTTCGTGGGTTGAAGTCTCCATCAACGTGGATGTAGGATAGCACCACCTATCCGAACCACGGGAAAAACATCCGTGTCTCCAATTGCGTTTGAATTCTCCAAACCCTTCCCTTTACATTCTTGCAAGTTGCATGCTTTACTTTCCGCTGCCAATATACTCTTTGCATGCTTGCTTGAATTGTGTGATGATTGCTTGACTTGTCCTACAATAGCTAAAATCTGCCAAGAACTAAAATTGGGAAAAGGTTAAGTTTTTATTTGGTCAAGTAGTCTAATCACCCCCCCTCTAGACATACTTTCGATCCTACAAGCGCCCTTATGCACCTTGCCTACACCGTGAGCACTGCTTGGGCATGCGTCGGCCCCCGCTACACCCATGTGCCTTTCCTTGGGGGGGGGGGGCGAAGGACCTCACGGTGGCAACCCGGCTCATGATGCTGCTTACTCTACCCAGGGTACGTTACCTCCGGGTGCGGCAGGGCCAGGTGGCTCCTCCCAGGACCGCGCCGAGATGCCACCCTATGGTCGACACGACCTGGCGCCTAGGATGACAAGCAACAGCACCGGGCGGCCAGGCGCCAACTCAGGGATGGCGACTCCGGGCACCCCCGTACCTCCACCGATCGGATTGTCGTATGATTCAAGAGGGAGCCCCTGCTCGTTCCCCTCGCCAGCCTGGGCATCGGGGCCACACGAGGCCGAGGCTCTTCATGCACCACCCCGGAGCTTCACCGACGCCTTCAACAACAACAGCCATCAGGTACAACCAATATCTCTAGGGCACGATTACGCTAACCATGGACCACAGGTGAACCAAGCCATGGCAACAGCCGTGGACCTCAGGACGATGGCCCCACCACAGGCGGATGGAATGCACTGGGGGCAGCGCAGGGGGAGCCCGGCACCAGAATCTCCCCTGCACCCCGCGGCGCAAGGAGCCACCACGATAGTGGCACACGCCTCAGGGAGGTAGGTCCTCCGCCGGGGAAGGCGCCGGCGAGCCCTTCCCCCTGGTGGGGGCCGACTGCGGGCACCACCAGTGTACCCCCATTGCCCCTTGGTCTCGTCCTGGTTTCCGGATGCCCCAACGGTGGTCGAGGGAGACGTTTGGCGGGGCCCTTGCTAGGCGCCAAGGACTCTCGTGAAGATCTCCGCTCATAACACTCTCACATAATAATGAGTTGGGGCTGTACACACCCCGGAGTCTCCTGAGCGCTGCCCTCGGGCCACATGGGGGCTCCCACCCACATCCAAGTGGAAGCACCATGCTCCGCGGTAGCCGTCGACACTGTCCCCTAATGACTATGCCCATGCCCAGTGGAAGCACTTAGCTCCGCACTGGTGAGAAGACTAGTCTAGGAGGCGAACGCGGCTGTTTGCATTCGCCCTCTTTCTGTAACCCAATTTGCCGCCTTTTGGAATGAGATTTGGAGTTTCGTGTGCTTATCAACAGAAAAAGGGGGGAATTTTTTGATTCACGATGTTTTCTTGCCCTTCGGTTTGTGTTGAATAGCTTGGCTCATGCCTGCTACTCCCCCTCGAGCGCTGTGCGAGAGGGGGCGAGTGCGGTGTGCGCGCTCAGGCTGAACTCAGGCTAGCCCAAGCGGTGCTAGGGCCCCTCCTGGGGTCCAGGGGCGTGACCGCCCCAAGCGATTGCGCACACCTTGCCAAACGTGGCGGTTGGCTCCTCGCGCGGCGTTCTCAAATGGCCCAGAAGGCGTGTCGTGACGATCGAGCCCTCACGGGCTCCCAAGGGGCCCGCCGCTGGAGCGAAGTGCCCCTGCGATACAAGAACCCGCTCAAGACCACCAGCACCCAAGATAAGTCGCGACAGCTACTTTAGTCGGGAGCCTTCTGGTTCACGACAGCACGTCCTAGGATTTATCTCACAAGCATATCATCATTTCATACATTACAAGGGACCACCCCCCTCCAAAGATTCTTTCATGCCCCGCAGGGCCATGCCCAAATTTTTTGGCATGCAGGTTAGGACCGGAAAGAAAGTGCAAGCCTAGTGAGACACGCTACCGTCAGTGCCACCGTCTTCATCACCACCGTCGGCGCCACCTTCTCCGGCTGCGAGCACATCCACGCTGTCCTCAACCGTGAACTCAGCAACCAGGTCGTCCACATGGTCATTCACCCAGCTCGCCATATCCCCCTGGGTAACCCCGGGCACGGGAGCTATCACAGCATTGAAGTCAAAGTCAGGGTCGAGGTTGAGAAGGTAGCTAAAGACGCGTGAGAACACACGCCCAAGGAGGTCCCGGCTCCTCTCTTCGATGAGTTGGCGGGCCCTCATGGCCCGGTCTTCCGGACGGGTCACGACCTGAGTGAAGAAGCGGAGGTAGGCAACTTCATCAGCTTTGTGCGGACGGGAGACACTCTCTTCATAGACGGTGTCTAAGGCCCGGTTGGCCCTGACCCTGAGGTCCTCGAGCATGAAGGAACGCTCGCGGTGCATCGTCCGATGGCGGCTCGCTTCTTTGTAGCCTTCTCCACGAGGGACGTGACGCCAGAGACCTGCTGCTGAAGTGAGGACAAGTCGGCTTGGGCGGAGGCCCGGGCCTCTTCGGTGGCCATCTCGCGCTGCTCTGCTGCGGCCAGCTTCGCCCTGAGGGTGTTGCTCCGGCCCAGCAGCTCAACCTGCCGCTGTATGAAGCGGGTCTCCTGGAGCCTCAACTTCCGGTGGTATTCGTCAATAAGAGCCTTGCGGATCTCCGCCACGTTTTGGTTGATCTCTTGCTAGACCCTGGCCTCCCAGGCGGCAACGATGTCCTCAACCATAGCTACTTGGCGCTCCCTCTCCTTCAGCCGCTTGAGCTCCAGGTTGTGCTGCAAGGCCTCAAGCGCCAACACCTCCTCACGAGCCTGGAGCCCCTTCTGACCTAAGGGGGCCTCGCTCAGCGGTGCCGTCAGGGCGGCCCTGCGCGCCCAGACATGCTATTCAAGGGCATCATTTGAAGCTCGAAGCTCCATCTCCTGCTCCTCGGCCGCCTCTTGACGGCGGTCGGCAGCACTAGCCTCCTCCTGAGCGCGGGCGCAAGCCTCACGAGAAGCTGTGAAGGACGCCACGGCATTCGCCCGGGCGCGCTCATGCTGCAGATGCGTGAGGTTGATGGCGACCTTCTGCTGATGCCACTCGCGCGCCAGGAAGAAGCCCTCCACCTCGAGGCATGTGTCAATGTCAACAAGTTCTCCACCAAGCCAACCCAGTGCACTCATTGCTTCCTGGAAAAGATCATGGCGGACGGCGCTGTGCCCACGCGTGAGCTCCGGTGCACGGCCGAGCCCTTCCTCCACGCCAGGGGCTGCCGAGGAGGCACGGGACGACTCGCCCATCTTCGGCAGGGGGCTGGAGGCCGGCGCTCCTTCAACAATTCTGGGTCCTCGACGGAGGCGCTATGCGGCTTGGCCCTGCCGCTCGAGGATGACATCGGCACTGGGGCTGCCCAGCCACCAACAAGCACCACCGGAGGAGCCCTCGGCATACCTCCTGCACCCCAGAAATGGCCGTGGAGGAAGGGTCCTAGGAACACAGGCTTACGGCCTTCCAGCGGTGCCTTCGCCTCACGGGCCAGCCCCATGCCCCGCGCAGGTGCTTGGCGTGAGGGGCCTGGAATCGCGAGCGGGACAAGGTCCTCTGGAGGTCGCTCCCTAGGAGGCTTCGCCGCCACAACCGAAGTGATCCCGAGGAGCCAGAGTTAGAAAAGGACGCGACACGCGAGGATCCGCGAAGAAAAGGTACTTACTTCTCCACGGCTATCGACTTCCTCTGTTTCAGGGGCTGGGGGCGCTACCACCGCAGCTCCAGAGCCCATTCCACTTGTGAAGTGCCCCAAGGTCCAGATGAGGTGTGCCGAAAGTTGGTGCGTTGCCCTTTATTGCTGAGCTGCGGATTGCCATCTCAGGAGCAGTCACCTCAGGAGCACTTGCCGAAGCCTCAGGAGCAGTCACCTCAGGAGCACCTGACGGCACCTGCACTTTAGTGGTTACCTCTGGAGCACTCAACAACGCTCGCCCCCCAGCAACCACATCAGGGGCGTGTGCCGCAGGATCGGCAAACACAGGAGCCACCAAGATGGGATTCTCGCGGGGCCCCTCAAGGCCCACTGGGTGCAGCCCCCACATGTCGAAGTAGGGAATCTGCTTCGCGAAGTCCTCCCGGTTCGAGCAGTTGTACAAGAGGCACCTGTCTGCCGGGAGCACAGCAGGAGTCAGGTCGCCTGTCAGGAATTGGAGCACCGCATGCAGCGTCTTGGAGGGAAGCGAGGGAACCTGAAGCCTCATGGGGTCTTTGGGGCAAGTGAAGGCCTGCATTGGGCGAGAGTGGCGCTGGAGCAGAGCGATGCGCCGCCAGATGAACTCCCTCACCACCATCGGCACCGTCATCCCTGCCTCCTTTAGCTCGGCCAGCCTGGGCCAGATGCGGGCGAGTGCTACCTCTTGAGCTTGCGTTGGATTTCCCCGAAGAGGAAGGGATGATGCAACAGAGTAGCGTAAGTATTTCCCTCAGTTTTTAGGAACCAAGGTATCAATCCAGTAGGAGGCCAAGCTCAAGTCCCTCGTACCTGCACAAAACGATAGCTACTCGCAACCAACGCGATTAGGGGTTCTCAATCCCTTCACGATCACTTACAAGAGTGAGATCTGATAGATATAATATTTTTGGAATTTTGGGTATAAAGATGCAAAGTGAAAATTAAAAGGCAAAGTAAAAAGCAAAACAAGATTAAAGTGATGGAGATTAATATGATGAGAATAGACCCGGGGGCCATAGGTTTCACTAGTGGCTTCTCTCAAGAGCATAAGTATTCTACGGTGGGTGAACAAGTTACTGTTGAGCAATTGACAGAATTGAGCATAGTTATGAGAATATCTAGGCATGATCATGTATATAGGCATCACGTCCGTGACAAGTAGACCGAAACGATTCTGCATCTACTACTATTACTCCACTCATCGACCGCTATCCAGCATGCATCTAGAGTATTAAGTTAAAAACAGATTAACGCTTTAAGCAAGATGACATGATGTAGAGAGATAAATTCATGCAATATGAAATAAACCCCATCTTGTTATCCTCGATAGCAACGATACAATACGTGCCTTTTCTGCCCCTTCTGGCACTGGGAAAGGACACCGCAAGATCGAACCCAAAGCTAAGCACTTCTCCCATGGCAAGAACTACCAATGTAGTTGGCCAAACCAAACGGATAATTCGAAGAGACTTGCAAAGATAACCAATCATACATAAAAGAATTCAGAGAAGATTCAAATATTATTCATAGATAGACTTGATCATAAACCCACAATTCATCGATCTCAACAAACACACCGCAAAAAGAAGAAGATTACATCGAATAGATCTCCACGAGAGAGGGGGAGAACTTTGTATTGAGATCCAAAAAGAGAGAAGAAGCCATCTAGCTACTAACTATGGACCCGAAGGTCTGAGGTAAACTACTCACACTTCATCGGAGGGGCTATGATGATGTAGAAGCCCTCCGTGAGGACGGCCCTCTCCGGCGGAGCTCCGGAACAGGCCCCAAGATGGGATCTCGTGGATACAGAAAGTTGCGGCGGTGGAATTAGGTTTTTGGCTCCTCTTCTGATCGTTTGGGGGTACGTAGGTATATATAGGAGGAAGGAGTACGTCGGTGGAGCACCGAGGGGCCCACGAGGCAGGGGGCGCGCCCTAGGAGGGGCGCCCCCACCCTCGTGACCGCCTCTCTGATGCCTTGGCGTAGGGTCCAAGTCTCCTGGATCACGTTCGGTGAGAAAATCACGTTCCCGAAGGTTTCATTCCGTTTGGACTCCGTTTGATATTCCGTTTCTTCGGAACACTGAAATGGGCAAAAAAACAGCAATTCTGGGCTAGGCCTCCGGTTAATAGGTTAGTCCCAAAAATAATATAAAAGTGGAAAATAAAGCCCAATATAGTCCAAAATAGTAGATAATATAGCATGGAGCAATTAAAAATTATAGATACGTTGGAGACGTATCAGCGAGCTGCCGGTTGATGAGCTTCGCATGCTCCCAGCCGGAGCTTGGTTCCGCCGGCGCCCGCGGGAGCTGGAGTAGGGGGCTAAATGTGGTGGCGTCCACGTACACCCACTGCTCCCAGAATCTCGTTATATCTAGGTGGAGCACGCAGTCGATGCCGGAGTCAGCCGCCGCCGCCACTGCATGGGGCGCTACCACCGCAGCTCCAGAGCCCTTTCCACTTGTGAAGTGCCCCAAGGTCCAGACGAGGTGTGCCAAAAGTTGGTGCGTTGCCCTTTGTGGCTGTGCTGCGGACCACCATCTCAGGAGCAGTCACCTCAGGAGCACTTGGCGGAGCCTCAGGAGCAGTCACCTCAGGAGCACCTGACGGCACCTGCTCTTCAGCGGTCGCCTCTGGTGCACTCAACAGCGCTCGCCCACCCAGCAACCACATCAGGGGCGCGTGCCACAGGATCGGCAAGCACAGGAGCCACCAATATGGGATTCTCGCGGGGCCCCTCTAGGCCCACTAGGCGCAGCCCCCACATGTCGAAGCAGGGAATCTGCTTCGCGAAGTCCTCCCTGTTCGAGCAGTTGTACAAGAGGCACCTATCTGCCGGGAGCGCAGCAGGCGTCGAGTCGCATGTCTGGAGTTTGAGCACCGCATGCAGCGTCTTGGAGGGAAGCGAGGGCACCTGAAGCCTCATGGGGTCTTTGGGGCCGGTGAAGGCCTGCATTGGGTGAGAGTGGCGTTGGAGCGGAGTGATGCACCGTCGGATGAACTCCCTCACCACCATCGGCACCGTCACCCCTACCTCCTTTAGCTCGGCCAGCCTGGACCAGATGCGAGCGAGCTGCCGGTCGATGAGCTTCGCATGCTCCCAGCCGGAGCTTGGTTCCGCCGGCGCCCGCGGGAGCTGGAGTAGGGGGCTAAATGTGGTGGCGTCCACGTACACCCACTGCTCTCGGAATCTCGTTACATCCAGGTGGAGCACGCAGTCGATGCCAGAGTCAGCCGTCGCGCCACCACATGGAACGACACGCATCCCGAGCATTGTCTGTTTTCGACAAGATGAAGTAAGAAGAAACGGCGGAACAAGGCCACAGATGGGGCGACACCCACGATGGCCTCGCACAGGAAGGCGAAGGCGGCAAGGAGCATGATGGACCCGGGGTCCAAATGCAGCGCATGGATCTGATAATGCGAAAGCACACCATTAAAGAAATCACGGAAAGGGGGGACCGAGCCGGCCAGGAGAGCATGAAAGTGGATGGGGATATCGGTGACCTCCATATCAATCTGGGCCCGAGAGGCAGGTCAGACTGTCGCCGCCTTCCACTCGTTGGAATCGGCGGCGAGGGCCGGCCGGACCTTGTCCAGCCCCTCTTGATTGATCACCGTCAACCGACCAAGCGTGGGTACCAATCCAGGCAGAGATTCTGTCAGCGCGCAAGCCTTCCCTTTCTTCTTCGACCTCAGAGCCATGGCGGAGGAGGAGGTATGAGCACACAGGGAAGGAAGGAAGCAGAGGATGAGCGCGGCAGACAATGATGGCCGAGCCGCACTTGCAGCAGGCTGTTGTCAAGTTGGACGGATGCCGAGGCAGCGTGCGAAAGTGGAGACGCCCACGTCCTGTCAAGCGCCACACGTCGACCGGGCCCGCATGCGATTGGGGCCCGTGGTGCTTCGCCCTTTCCCTTTGGGTTCACCTTGAAGCCAAGTCCGAGCGCGCCTTGGGCCTGGGGGCTACTGTCGGCGTTCAGGGAACCAGGGTACCTAGACTTGCCTGCCTATGGCCCACAGCGTGGCGCCCTTAATGGCCTGGTACGGCCCATCTTCAGCAGCGACAACATAAGACCCTCTCGAGGGGCCAAGCCTCGCGAGGCGAACGACGCCAAGACCTCTAGAAGGAGCGGCCTCCCTAGGCTGGCTCTCGAGGAGCGGAGATTCCTATGCAGGCGCCCACCTCGTGAGGTCTGGGTGAAGCAAGCCATGACGACGAAGGTCGGCCGGGCGCTAGTGGGTGTAGTGCAGCAGGTTTCCTGTTTGGTGCTAAGGAGGCAAGTGCAGGTGTGGAGTCTCGAGGAATCAGCCAAATGTTTCCATTTCCATGCTACAGGACCAAGACCGCCAGGACAGCAGGACAGAGGTTATCGCCGAGCCCACCACGATGTCACGACCAGAAGCTTTGCAGGCAAAGACGATCTTTCATCAGGATATGATGTACTATTTGTCTCCCTTCAAACTTGGCTGTTGTGGAATCCCTTCCCGCCTTCATTTTGGGGGAAGAGGACCAAGGTCACTATAAATATAAGTTAGCCACCACCGTAGGAGGGATCAAGCCATCTAAACCCTCATCAGCTCACTGACGATGACATGTACCTAGGGTAGGGTCATAGGCCTGACCTAGACACCCTACCCAAGGACACTGCCCTAGAGTCAACAAAGGCATTCAAGGCACAAGAAGAGAAACCGACTGAGTTATCGAAGAGTGCCATACACTCGACCTTCAACCTCACTCAGATACCCAATTCCATTCGACCAAGAGAATGAGTCACTCGACGATACAAGAAATCACTCGGAGTAAAGAAGGGCTAATGTCACTCAGGACGGCAACGGTCAGGCAATCACTCTATAGGCTTAAAGATCATTTATAGTCCTTTATTGCTGGCGTTATCAGTAACGCCCTATCTTAATGTACATTGAACCCCTTGTAACGTGGGCTGGCTGGGGTCCTGGTGCACTCTATATAAGCCACCCCCTCCACTGGCACAAGGGTTCGCACCCCTGTAACACACAAACACCCATATTCCAGTCGACGGCCTCAGGGCACCGAGACGTAGGGCTTTTACCTCCTCCGAGAGGGTCCTGAACTCGTAAACTTATGTGTACAACATTGCCATAGTTAGGATCTTGCCTCCTCATACGTACCCCCTACTCTTACTATTAGGCTTAGTACGACGACAGTTGGCGCCCATCGTGGGGCCGGTGTCTTAGCGACTTCCGGTGAGGTTGCAATTTTCCCAATCTCCATCATCATGGTTTCGGGCGGCGATCACGAGATCCGTCTCGACGCGCTCGTTTTCATCGCCAACGGCTCCGCTTGGCTCCTAGAGGCCCCCCTTGACGTCAAGACGCTCCCCGTCCGTGGGGCGACGCACTTTCACGCGTGCGTCCGCGTCGTCCTTCTGCGGCAGCCGTCGACTCAGTACCGAACGGCTCCCGCAGCATCTTCAGTCCCCGCTGTTCGTCGTCGCAAGCGATCTGGTCGATCGCGGCTTCAGCGGTGGGTAAAGCATGCGGTGGCTCATCAGTCGACCACGCCTCAAGTCGCGGAAATCGAGCCCGACGAATCCCTCTATGGGCTTTTCGACCTGTCGACTGGCTCCGTTGAAACCTTGTCCAAGTGTGACAGCAGCGACCCTGCGGCAGAAGGCTTGATGGTCGCCATGCCGCACAGCCCGCCTGGTTACCATCGAAGTGGCGGCCGAGATGGTGGCGGCGATCTGTCACGTGTTCACGAGGAATATCGTCCTGAGGCCCTCACTTCACAGCAGAGGGAGGAGCTGCACCGTCACAACATGGAGGCGATCCACACTCCCATCGTCGGAGAAACCTCCAAGGCTCAGCCTTGGAATCTGCGTGCCTGGCCACTTTGGCTGAGCACGCGCGACTGGAGATCCTTCAGCATTCACTCGATGAGCACGCTCGACGATAGATCCCCGAATCCAGTCGACGACAGCGACAATTGTTCCTGCCTGAACCTCAGATATACCGCACTCCAATTCAGAATCTTACAGCTGCAGCCCGTATATCAGAGTCAATTCAACCGTCCCAGTCAGAGGCTGGAAGAGGTTTGATGCAGATCTGAGCGCTTCTCCTGGCAGCAGGAGAGCAAAACACAGCCGTTTCCTAGTCTCATAACAGAATCCATAGCAGGTCTGTGGTGGCAGATACAGTCCAGTCGGCTCATAGCCCTAGATCGCCTGTGCGGTGCGAGGGTCGTGCGCACCACCAAGAGCAGTACTTGGGTCGGAACCACGAGCAGTATGATCATCGGCTCGACCATGACGACCGACGTCGAGTGCCTACACCGCCTCCGAGGGGCGGATCGTACGTGCCCTGGCAGTATGATGACAGGCTCCCGTATAGCAATGAGTGGAGGGGTCCCGTCGACCCAAGAGAGCCTAGATTTGATGCGAGGTCAATTCTTGTGCAAGGTCTGGTTGATAGAAACCGAGCACACAGAGAGGGACTCGACAGAGATTGTCCGATTGGTAGAAGAGTTCATGTCTCGGTGCATGAGTGTTTCAGCAGGGCCACCAGAGCTGCCGAGATCCCACCCAACTTCAGGTTGGTGACAGTAGTGAGCAAGTTTACCGGTGAATCGAAACCTGATACTTAGCTGGAGGATTACCGAGTGGTCGTACAGATTGGCGGTCGCAATGACGATGTGGCCATGAAGCACCTCCCCTTGATGTTAGAGGGTTCAGCCAGAGCTTGGCTGAATCAGTTGGCTCCCGGAAGTATTTTCAACTGGGTAGAGTTAGCCCGAGTGTTTGTCAGGACCTTTGAAGGCACTTGCAAGCGGCCTGCAGGGTTGACTGAATTGCAATATTGTGTGCAAAAACCAAATGAAACTTTGAGGGATTACATCCAGAGGTGGACCACTCTGCACCACACAGTGGAAAATGTGTCACAACACCAAGCAGTTTGCGCCTTCAAGGAGGGTGTTCGGTACAGAGAGCTTAACCTGAAATTCAGTCAGACAGGATATATGACTCTGGCCCGAATGATGGAACTAGCCACTCGGTATGCTAACGGTGAAGAAGAGGACCGACTCCGCAGCGGCAAGAACAAACCAGTCGCCCAGGACACCGAAGGAGGAAATTCCAATTGGAAGCAGAAGCATAAAGCCGAACTAGCAAATCCCGGGGAAGCTGCAGTGGTGACCCAAGGAAAATTCAAAGGAAAGCCTAAGGGGCCTTGGGTCCCCAAGAAGGTGAAGGATCAAGTAGGAAATGATGTGCTAGATTTGCTGTGTCATATATACACTAAGATAGATGAAGAGGGAAACCTGATTTACCCCAAGCATACCACTAAACAGTGCCAACTCCTAATTCAGAGCTTCTGAGAGGTCAGCCCAATGAGAAAGAAAAGGAATCTGATAAGGATGAACACAAAGAGGGGGGTGATGGTTACCCTAACGTCAATGCCACTTTAGTGAGTTTTGTTGACCTAGAGGGCAAAAGTCGACTGAAAGTCATCAACAGAGAAGTGAACATGGTCGCTCCAGCGACGACGACATATTTGAAGTGGTCCAAGACGCCTATCACATTCGACTAGTCCGATCACCGAGCGCACGTTGCTACCCTCAGGCGGCAAGCGTTGGTGGTCGACCTAGTCGTTGGAGGCACCCGATTGACCAAGGTTTTAATGGATGGTGTGATGTCTACTACACAACCTTCTTCTTGTAGACGGTGTTGGGCCTCCAAGTGCAGAGGTTTGTAAACAGTAGCAAATTTCCCTCAAGTGGATGACCTAAGGTTTATCAATCTGTGGGAGGCGTAGGATGAAGATGGTCTCTCTCAAGAAACCCTGCAACCAAATAACAAAGAGTCTCTTGTGTCCCCAACACACCCAATACAATCGTAAATTGTATAAGTGCACTAGTTCGGCGAAGAGATGGTGATACAAGTGCAATATGGATAGTAGATAATGGTTTTTGTAATATGAAAATATAAAAACAGCAAGGTAACTAATGATAAAAGTGAGCACAAACGGTATTGCAATGCTAGGAAACAAGGCCTAGGGTTCATACTTTCACTAGTGCAAGTCCTCTCAACAGTAATAACATAATTGGATCGTATAACTATCCCTCAACATGCAATAAAGAGTCACTCCAAAGTCAGTAATAGCGGAGAAAAAACGAAGAGATTATGGTAGGGTTCGAAACCACCTCAAAGTTATCCTTTCTGATCGATCTATTCAACAGTCCATAGTAAAACACGAAGCTATTCTTTCCGTTCGATCTATCATAGAGTTCGTACTAGAATAACACCTTAAGACACAAATCAACCAAAACCCTAATGTCACCTAGATACTCCAATGTCACCTCAAGTATCCGTGGGTATGATTATATGATATGCATCACACAATCTTAGATTCATCTATTCAACCAACGAAAAGAACTTCAAACAGTGCCCCAAAGTTTCTACCAGAGAGTCAAGACGAAAACGTGTGCCAACCCCTATGCATAAGTTCACGAGGTAACGGAACTCGCAAGTTGATCACCAAAACATACATCAAGTGGATCACATGATATCCCACTGTCACCACAGATAAGGACGTGCAAGACATACATCAAGTGTTCTCAAATCCTTAAAGACTCAATTTGATAAGATAACTTCAAAGGGAAAACTCAATCCATCACAAGAGAGTACAGGGGGAGAAACATTATAAGATCCAACTATAATAGCAAAGCTCGCGATACGTCAAGATCGTACCACCTCAAGAACACGAGAGAGAGAGAGAGATCAAACACAAACCTACTGGTACATACCCTCATCCCCGAGGGTGGACTACTCCCTCCTCGTCATGGAGAGCGCCAGGATGATGAAGATGGCCACTGGAGAGGGATTCCCCCCTCCGGTAGAGTGCCGGAACGGGTCTAGATTGGTTTTCGATGGCTATAGAGGCTTATGGCGGCGGAACTCCCGGTCTATTCTGGTCCCCAATGTTTTTAGGGTATATGGACATATATAGGCAAAAGAAGTCGGTCAGGGGAGCCACGAGGGGCCCATGAGGCAGGGGGCGCGCCCAGGGGGTAGGGCGCGCCCCCACCCTCGTGGTGGCCTCGGGGCTCTTCTGGCCCACCTCTGGTACTCCGTGGGCTTCTTCTGGTCCAAAAATGATCTTTGTGAAGTTTCAGGTCAATTAGACTCCATTTGATTTTCCTTTTCTGTGATACTTAAAAACAAGGAAAAAACAGAAACTGGCACTGGGCTCTAGGTTAATAGGTTAGTCCCGAAAATCATATAAAATAGGATAGTAATGCATATAAAACATCCAAGGATGATAATATAATAGCATGGAACAATCAAAAATTATAGATACGTTGGAGACGTATCAAGCATCCCCAAGCTTAATTCCTGCTTGTCCTCGAGTAGGTAAATAATAAAAACAGAATTTTTGATGTGGAATGCTACCTAACATATTTATCAATGTAATCTTCTCTATTGTCGCAAGAATATTCAGATCCATCAGATTCAAGACAAAAGTTTAATATTGACATAAAAGTAATAATACTTCAAGCATACTAACAAAGTAATCATGTCTTCTCAAAATAACATGGCCAAAGAAAGCTATCCCTACAAAATCATATAGTCTGTCTATGCTCTATCTTCACACACAAAATATTTAAATCATGCACTATCCCGATGACAAGCCAAGCAATTGTTTCATACTTTTGATGTTCTCAAACCTTTTCAATCTTCACGCAATACATGAGCGTGAGCCATGGATATAGCACTATAGGTGGAATAGAATGGTGGTTGTGGAGAAGACAAAGAGGAGAAGATAGTCTCACATCAACTAGGCGTATCAACGGGCTATGGAGATGCCCATCAATAGATATCAATGTGAGTGAGTAGGGATTGCCATGCAACAGATGCACTAGAGCTATAAATGTATGAAAGCTCAAAGAGAAACTAAGTGGTTGTGCATCCAACTTGCTTGCTCATGATGACCTAGGGCATTTTGAGGAAGCCCATCACTGGAATATACAAGCCAAGTTCTATAATGAAAGATTCCCACTAGTATATGGAAGTGACAACATAGGAGACTCTCTATCATAAAGATCATGGTGCTAGTTTGAAGCACAAGTGTGGTAAAAGGATAGTAGCATTGCCCCTTCTCTCTTTTTCTCTCATTTTTTTCATTTTTTCAAATTTTTTATTTGGGCCTTTCTCTCTCTTTTTTTGGCCTCTTTTTTTATTATTTTATTATTTTTCGTCCGAAGTCTCATCCCGACTTGTGGGGGAATCATAGTCTCCATCATCCTTTCCTCACTGGGATAATGCTCTAATAATGATGATCATCGCACTTATGTGAATGCCTCCGGCGGTGTACCAGGATATGCAATGACTCATGAGTGACATGTATGAAAGAATTATGAACAGTGGATTTGCCACAAATACTATGTCAACTACATGATCATGCAAAGCAATATGACAATGATGGAGCGTGTCATAATAAATGGAACGATGGAAAGTTGCATGGCAATATTTCTCGGAATGGCTATCGAAATGCCATAATAGGTAGGTATGGTGGCTGTTTTGAGGAAGGTATATGGTGGGTGTATGATACCGGCGAAAGGTGCGTGGTATTAGAGAGGCTAGCAATGGTGGACGGGTGAGAGTGCGTATAATCCATGGACTCAACATTAGTCATAAAGAACTCACATACTTATTGCAAAAATCTATTAGTTATTGAAACTGAGTACTACACGCATGCTCCTAGGGGGATAGATTGGTAGGTAAAAACCATCGCTCGTCCCCGACCGCCACTCATAAGGAAGACAATCAATAAATAAATCATGCTCCGACTTCATCACATAACAGTTCACCATACGTGCATGCTACGGGAATCACAAACTTCAACACAAGTATTTCTCAAATTCACAACTACTCAACTAGCATGACTCTAATATCACCATCTCCATATCTCAAAACAATCATCAAGTATCAAACTTCTCTTAGTATTCAATGCACTTATATGAAAGTTTTTATAATGCCATGTTGTTCTAAAGGACTCTCAAAATAATATAAGTGAAGCATGAGAGATCAATTATTTCTATAAACTAAAACCATCGACGTGCTCTAAAAGATATAAGTGAAGCACTAGAGCAATTGACAAACTACTCCGAAAGATATAAGTGAAGATCAATGAGTTGTCGAATAATTATGCAACTATGTGAAGACTCCCTAACATTTAAGAATTTAAGATCTTGGTATTTTATTCAAACAGCAAGCAAAACAAAATAAAATAAAATGACGCTCCAAGAAAAACACATATCATGTGGCGAATAAAAATATACCTCCAAGTAAAGTTACCGATGAACGAAGACGGAAGAGGGGATCCCATCCGGGACATCCCCAAGCTTAGGCTCTTGGTTTTCCTTGAATATAACCTTGGGGTGACTTGGGCATCCCCAATCTTAGGCTCTTGCCACTCCTTATTCCATAGTCCATCGAATCTTTATCCAAAACTTGAAAACTTCACAACACAAAACTTAACAGAAAACTCATAAGCTCCGTTAGTATAAGAAAATAAATAACCACTTAGGTACTGTTGTGAACTCATTCCAAATTCATATTGGTGTAATATCTACGGTATTCCAACTCATCTATGGTTCAGACCCTCCGATACTACCCATAGATTCATCAAAATAAGCAAACAACACATAGAAAACAGAATCTGTCAAAAACAGAACATTCTGTAGTAATCTGGATCAAACGTACACTTATGGAACCCCAAAAATTCTAAAATAACTTTCTGGACGTGAGGAATTTATCTATTAATCATGTGCAAAAAGAATTAACTAAATAGCACTCTCCAATAAGAAACGGCAGCAAATCTCGTGAGCGCTAAAGTTTCTGCTTTTTACAGCATGATCGCAAAGACTTTCCCCAAGTCCTCCCAAAGGTTCTACTTGGCAAAAACACTAATTAAAACATAAAACTACATCTAAACAGAAGCTAGATGAATTATTTATTACTAAACAGGAGCAAAAAGCAAGGAACAAAAATAAAATTGGGTTGCCTCCCAACAAGCGCTATCGTTTAACGCCCCTAGCTAGGCATGATGATTTCAATGATGCTCACATAAAAGATAAGAATTGTAACATAAAGAGAGCATCATGAAGAATATGAATAGCACATTAAGTCTAACCCACTTCCTATGCATAGGGATTTTCTGAGCAAAAAACTTGTGGGAACCATAATCAACTAGCATAGGAGGGCAAAACAAGCACAACTTCAAAACTTTAAGCACATAGAGAGGAAACTTGATATTATTGCAATTCCTACAAGCATATGTTCCTGGCTCATAGTAATTTTCAGTAGCATCATGAACGAATTCAACAATATAACTATCACATAGAGCATTCTTTTCATGATCTACAAGCATAGAAATTTTATTACTCTCCACATAAGCAAAATTCTTCTCGTTCGGAATAGTGGGAGTATCATAAGAAACTCGAATACTCTAAATTGTTTCCTCATTAAAGGAGTAATGTTCAGAAAGAGGGTAATCATAATCATGACAAGTTTTATAAATATAATCATCACTACTTTTATAGCATAAGTGTCATCACAATAATCATCATAGGTAGCAACTTTGTTCTCATCATAATCAATTGAAACCTCTTCCATGATAGTGGAATCATTACTAAATAAAGTCATGACCTCTCCAAATCCACTTTCATAATTATCACAATAATATTCAACATCCTCCAAAATAGTGGGATCATTACTTCCTAAAGGTGACGCTCTTCCAAACCCACTTTCATCAATATAATCATCATAAGTAGGAGGCATGCTATCATCATAACAAATTTGCATATCAAAACTTGGGAGGATAGAAATATCATCTTCATTAAACATAGCATCCCCAAGATTGGGACAAACATTAATTGAAGCAAATATATTCTCAAACATGTCATTCTCATCAAACATAGCATCCCCAAGCCCGGGCCTTTTCATATCATAAGCATAATCACTCTCATCATTAATAGTATGGATAGCACCAATAGCATAGCAATTATCATCATCACAATGAGTAGTAGGAGCAACATCATTTGGGAGGGATACCTTTCTACCTTTGCTCCTCCGTCTTTTATTTTTTCTTCTTCACATCATGTGTGGGTTTAAGCCTCTTTTTTGAGCTCCTTATTAATGAGATTGGTTGAATAGAAGGCTCCTCCTCGTTACCTGATTCATCATACGAAATAATAGGAGGATATTGGGAAGCCTCTTCCCTTTCATTAGTATTCTCTTCATCTTCTATTTGTTTTCTTGTCTTTATGTAATTGGCAATATAAGGTTTTTCAATGCAATTCCTCGCACAATACATAAAAATTTCTTCTAGATCAATATCGAGGAATTTCTCAAGGTTATATCCTGGAATATGCTTAGTTATACGTTTCATTTATTCATAACCCAAAAGCAAAGTAAGTTCATTATGATGCGCAAGGGAAATCAAATCATCACAATTTTTGGACACAATACGATCATGAAACAATTTGCATCGGAGATTTAAATGACCATGTTCATTGCAAAGTTCACAAGTATGGTGAAGAAATTTTAAATTTTCAGCACAAACATCTAGCCTCTCTTGCAACCATTTGGTTTCTAAATACTTATGCCTCTTGCAAAATCTATCTTCCCTATTTGGTGTGTTCTTGCAAACTCTATCCACTCCACAAAAGTTGACATGCTTATAAGAGACATTTTCACCATGACTAGTGCAATCATCATTAGTACTATGGATATTCAAAGAGTTCATACTAACAACATTGCAATCATGCTCATCATTCAAAGATTTAGTGCCAAACATTCTAATGCATTCTTCCTCTAACATTTTGGCACAATTATCGGAATCCTTATTTTCGTGAAAGATATTAAAAAGATGAAGCATATGAGGTACCCTCAATTCCATTTTTTTGTAGTTTTCTTTCATAAACTAAACTAGTGATAAAACAAGAAACAAAAAGATTCGATTGCAAGATCTAAAGATATAGCTTCAAGCGCTAACCTCCCCGGCAATGGCGCCAGAAAAGAGCTTGATGTCTACTACACAACCTTCTTCTTGTAGACATTGTTGGGCCTCCAAGTGCAGAGGTTTGTAGGACAGTAGAAATTTTCCCTCAAGTGGATGACCTAAGGTTTGTCAATCCGTGGGAGGCATAGGATGAAGATGGTCTCTCTCAAGCAACCCTGCAACCAAATAACAAAGAGTCTCTTGTGTCCCCAACACACCCAATACAATGGTAAATTGTATAGGTGCACTAGTTCGGTGAAGAGATGGTGATACAAGTGCAATATGGATAGTAGATAATGGTTTTTGTAATCTGAAAATATAAAAACAGCAAGGTAACTTATGATAAAAGTGAGCACAAACGGTATTGCAATGCTAGGAAACAAGGCCTAGGGTTCATACTTTCACTAGTGCAAGTCCTCTCGAGAATAATAACATAATTGGATCATATAACTATCCCTCAACATGCAACAAAGAGTCATTCCAAAGTCAGTAATAGCGGAGAACAAACAAAGAGATTATGGTAGGGTATGAAACCACCTCAAAGTTATCCTTTCTGACCAATCTATTCAAGAGTCCATAGTAAAATAACACGAAGCTATTCTTTCCGTTCGATCTATCATAGAGTTCGTACTAGAATAACACCTTAAGACACAAATCAACCAAAACCCTAATGTCACCTAGATACTCCAATGTCACCTCAAGTATCCATGGGTATGATTATACGATATGCATCACACAATCTCAGATTCATCTATTCAACCAACACAAAGAACTTCAAAGAGTGGCCCAAAGTTTCTCCTGGAGTGTCAAGACGAAAACGTGTGCCAACCCCTATGCATAAGTTCACGAGGTAACGGAACTTGCAAGTTGATCACCAAAACATACATCAAGTGGATCACATGATATCCCATTGTCACCACAGATAAGCACGTGCAAGACATACATCAAGTGTTCTCAAATCCTTAAAGACTCAATCCGATAAGATAACTTCAAAGGGAAAACTCAATCCATCACAAGAGAGTAGAGGGGGAGAAACATCATAAGATCCAACTATAATAGCAAAGCTCGCGATACATCAAGATCGTACCACCTCAAGAACACGAGAGAGAGAGATATCAAACACATAGCTACTGGTACATACCCTCATCCCTAAGGGTGGACTACTCCTTCCTTGTCATGGAGAGCGTCGGGATGATGAAGATGTCCACCAGAGAGGGATTCCCCCTCCGACAGGGTGCCAGAACGGGTCTAGATTGGTTTTCGGTGGCTATAGAGGCTTCTGGCGGCGGAACTCCCGATCTATTTTGTTCCCCGATGTTTTTAAGGTATATGGACATATATAGGCGAAAGAAGTCGGTCACGGGAGCCATGAGGGGCCCACGAGGCAGGGGGCGCGCCCAGGGGGTAGGGCGCACCCCCACCCTCGTGGTGGCCTCGGCGCTCTTCTGGCCCACCTCCGGTACTCCGTGGGCTTCTTCTGGTCCAAAAATGATCTTCGTGAAGTTTCAGGTCAATTGGACTCCGTTTGATTTTCCTTTTCTGTGATACTTAAATACAAGGAAAAAACAGAAATTGGCACTGGGCTCTAGGTTAATAGGTTAGTCCCAAAAATCATATAAAATAGGATAGTAATGCATATAAAACATCCAAGGTTGATAATATAATAGGATGGAACAATCAAAAATTCTAGATACGTTGGAGACGTATCATGGTGGCAGTGGTTTGAATATTTTGTATGCTGAGACCCTCCGAGGGATGGGCATTCCGATGTGCAAACTCATCGAAATCAACATGCGTTTCCACGGAGTCATTCTGGGGAAGAAGGCTGATTCACTTGGCCAAATTACCTTGGACGTGGTTTTCGGTGATTCCAAGAATTACCGCAAGGAAAATTTGACATTTGAGGTCACGGACTTTCACAGTGCCTATCATGCTATTATGGGCAGGACTACGTATGCTCGTTTCATGGCTCGACCATGTTACGTATACCTCAAGTTGAAGATGCCTGGTCCCAAAGGTGTTATTATAGTCACTCGTAATCGCCAGAGGGAAGAAGAGGGCCTCCAGAAAGGTTCAAAAATTGCCGATGAGCAGATGGCAGCGGTAGAAATGGAAGAGTACAAAAAGATCGCCGACCTGACTGATTTGTTGCGAGCTAAGAAGCCTGCTTCGGAGTTTGCATTTCAGTCATCTGGTGAAACAAAACCCGTACACATTCATCTGATTGACCCCAATGCTGCCCCGACTCATATTTCAACAACACTCGACAACAAATAGGAAGAAGCGCTCATCCAGTTCCTCCGTGAGAACTGGGACATCTTTGCATGGAAACCATCTGACATGCCAGGTGTACCCAGGGGACTGGCTGAGCACCATTTGTGAGTCGATCCAAAAGTAAAACCAGTCAAGGAGTATCTCTGTCGGTCCGCCGTGGAGAAAAGGAAGGCTATTGCCGAGGAAGTGGCTCGGCTTCTAGCAGCTGAGTTCATCCGAGAAATATACCACTCCGAGTGGCTCGCCAATGTCGTCATGGTCCCCAAGAATGATGATTCACTTCGCATGTGCATCGAATTCAAACACATCAATCGGGCCTGTCGGAAAGATCATTTCCCTCTCCCCCGAATCGACCAAATTGTCGACTCAACTGCGGGGTGCGAGCGTTTATCCTTTTTGGATGCATATTCCAGGTACCATCAGATCCGACTGTATGGGCCCGACGAAATAAAAACCACCGTCATCACCCCCTTCGGGTGTTTTTGCTATGTTACCATGCCTTTTGGTCTCAAAAATGCTGGTGCCACATTCATGCGCATGATTCAGAAGTGCGTGCTCACTCAGATCAGTCGAAACATGGTAGCATACATGGATAACATCGTGGTCAAGTCGCGTAAAGGTTCCGACCTACTGACTGACCTCGCTGAAACCTTTGCGAATTGAAGGAGATATTATATCAAGCTTAACCCGTCGAAGTGCACATTCAGAGTCCCAGGTGGAAAGTTACTCGGTTTCCTTGTTTCCGAGCGAGGGATCGACACGAACACAGAGAAAGTTGGTGCAATCCTCCGAATGAAACACCCTGTGCATGTGCATGACGTTCAGAAGCTTACTGGTTGTTTGGCCGCCCTGAGTCAATTCATTTCTCGTCTTGATGAAAAGGCATTACCTCTTTACCGATTGATGAAGAAGTCTGAAAGTTCTAGTGATCGACTATAGGGGGGGTGAATAGGCGATTTTTATGAAAGTCTTCAAAACATGGAAGTTTCGAAGACAAATGATAGAAATAAACCTATTACCATGCAGCGGAAGGTAGACTACACTAAGCAAGCCATAGTCAAGTATTCAATGAAGTGAAAGCACAATGACTAATAGCAGCTAGGCAGTATAGATCAGGTAGGAAGATAGTGTGAAGCCAATCAGAACAATCAGTTAATCAGTGAAGACAAAAGATAATGCAATCATACAATGACTTCACTAGGGCCAATAGTAAGTAAAGGAATGGGAAGGATGAAACCAGTGACTCATTGAAGACAATGATTTGTTCGACCAGTTCTAGTTGTTGTGACAACTGTACGTCTGGTTAGGGAGGCTGAGATTCAACTCAGAAGACCGCATCTTCACCTTATTCCCCTTGAGCTTAGGACACCCAGTCCTCGCCCAATCACTCTAGTAAGTCTTCAAGGTAGACTCCCAAACCTTCACAGACTTCGTTCATCGGCGATCCACAATGACTCTTGGATGCTCAGAACGTGACGCCTAACCGGCTGGAGGATTCACAGTCCTCAAGTGTAATAAGTCTTCAGATCACACAGACAGGAAGACTTCAGTGATGCCTAACACTCTTTGGCTCTGGGTGGTTAGGGCTTCATCCTCGCTAGGAATTCTCTCTCAAAGGCTTCGAGGTGGGTTGCTCTCAAATGACAAAAGCCGTACACTAACTCTGATCAGCCAACCGTTTATGGTTGTAGGGGGTGGGCTATTTATAGCCACTAGGCAACCCGACCTGATTTGTCCGAAATGACCCTGGGTCACTAAGGAACTGACACGTGTTCCAATGGTCAGATTTCAAACACACGCAGCAACTTTACATGGGCTACAAGCAAAGCTGACTCATCCAGCTCTAGATAAGATTTGCTCTCATTGTCTTTGCTCGAAGACATAGGATTTTGGTTGAGCATCACTTCAGTCACTCTGACTTTGTTCACTTGGACCCCACTTAACAGTACGGTGGTTCCTATGACTCAACAAAGAAGAAAAGGAGACAACGAAACAACTAAGTCTTTGCGCCCCATAGTCTTCACGCAATGTCTTCTCTTGTCATAGTCTTCAATGTGAATATCTTCACATACCACCATTGTCTTCAATGTCTTCATACATTTTTAGGGGTCATCTCTGGTAGATAAACCAAATCAATGAGGGACTACTACCTGTATTATCCTGTAATTCTCACAAACACATTAGTCCCTCAACCAGGTTTGTCGTCAATACTCCAAAACCAACTAGGGGTGGCACTAGATGCACTTACAATCTCCCCCTTTTTGGTGATTGATGACAAACTGGTTGAAGTTTTCAACGGGGATAAAAGTATTTGAAATCTAAAGGATTTATGTATTGTCTTCATAAGTGGCAAAGGCTCCCCCTGAAGATGTGCATATAAGTAATTTGCTTTTGGAATGCAAATGCACATGGCAGGTTGTACTTGTGGAGATCCTCTTAAACTTATGACGACAATTCATCATGCATGAAAAGTATGTGAAGATAATGACATGCATAATGAAAAATGGACGTCTGCAGAATGACCTAAGTGCGGAAGTTATCATCGCACATGCAGAATTTATCATCGCATCACAGAATAGCAAATAAGTAGCAGACGGCCATCGAGTTTAAGTGTTACAACTCAAAGAACCAAATGTATCAAAAAGCGAGAGTTGTAAACACTAGGCAAAATATAAAACCACCGCCCATATGGACCCATTTGAAGACTATCAAACTCATATGCTTCTCCCCCTTTTGTCAGTAAGGACCAAAAAGGTTTGAAGACATAGAGCACCTACTCGTTCCCATGAGGAGTAGGTGAAGCAGTAGGGTCGTCGGTGTTGGTTGGCGGTGCAGACGAACTTGGTGCAGTGTTGATTCGCGCTGAAGGTGGTGAAGTAGCATCGTCTTCATCATCGATTACACATGCATTCACTATTGCAGCAGAGGAGGAGAACTCAGAGTCTTCAAGAGACGGAGTACGCCGCAGCACAGTCCTTCTCGGAGGTGTTGAGTCAAACTTGAAGCGTTCAGAGAAGCCATCATCTTGAAGATCATCTTCAGAACACATAAGCGTCAGCCCTTTCCATGTACGCCGACAAGTTTCATGGGCGACAAAGGCATTCTTGGTGGCAAGGTTGCGAATCCTGTTTACGTCCATCAAGAGGCTTTTCATTTGGCGCTTCAGCCAGTCATGATGCTTATCTTGTTTCTGATGAAGGGCAACCAGAAGCTCTCGGTCATTGAGAACACGAGATCGCTTCTTAGGCCGTTGTGCAATGGTGCTTTCAGTGGCTTCAGTGAGGGCACGATGAGGTGCACGGGTAGTACCAGCCAGAGGATAAACATGAGTGACTGCTGGGACTCCTTCAATGTGTTGTGAGAAGCTTTGATTATCAGCATTTTGAAGACTAAGGGGCTCCTTGGCAGGCTCTAGATAGATGGCTTCAACTGACATATCGACGTCAGGCAGAAAAATCAGATGATTGCGAGCAGAGGGCTGATAGGTGACAACTGAGTGTAGTTTGATCAGACGCATAATCCATGGAGCGTAAAACTTCAAGCCAAAGAGATCAGATCCTGATGCAGCAAGTTGGCGGATGAAGAAGTCTTGTGCATTGAAGCTTTTGCCGTGAAGAATATGGAAGACCAAAGTCTTCATTGCACGTTCAAGCTTTGCATGTGGAAAATGTCCTTTGATGGGCCAGAGAGTTTGCCTTATAATGTGATAGATAATACGTGGCAGATACTCAAGGTCTTTAACAAAGAACTCCTTAGGATACTCAGCATCAGGAGGCAAAGGCTTCATCATGCTAAGCATCTGACTCATGTTGGGTTCAGGCTTGTGAAAAATGCTTTCCATAGCAGCACCGTGAAGCTGACAACCAGGTTCATAAAGATCACCTGGAGTGGGCAGGCCAGTGAGCTCAATGACATCATAGGCTTTGGCTTCATGATGAACATTGCCTGTCATCCACTCAAGGACCCAAGTCTTCGGATCCCTGTTGTAGCCACGAATATGAAAAGTGGCATAGAATTGGAGCAGCATTCTTTGTTCCAGTGCTCCTTGTCAGTGACGAACTGCAACAAGCCAGACTCTCTAAAGCAATCCAGCGCTTCTTCCAAACAGGGCAGACCAGTTATGGCTTTAGTGTCAAGACGCATATGTGGAAAAATGCGACCTTGATTGTATAAGATGCATGAGTAATAACTGCGCTGCTGATAGCTCCAGAACCGATCAGAAGATATTGTTGCCTTAGAGTAGGGGTTCTTGGCGCTATCAAAGAAGGTGTTGTGTGCTTTGAAGCCATTGATATTGAATGATCCGGGTGCAGATGCAGTGCCTGGAAACCTAGGAAGCCTTGGCATTGGCTTCTGAACCTGAGGCCTGTGCTCAACGTGATAGTCAAATTGGGGACCAGCAGCAGGTGGAGGAACAAGAAGAGGCCATTCGACAGTGATAAGCTGGCCATAGTTGTATGCTTGCTTGATAGTATGTGGCCTTGGTGGCGGAACAGGAGCAGTGATATCAACAGAGGCGTCAGGCTGCACATCTGTTGCAGGTGCATCATTGGCTTCACTGATTTCTGGCATAGTGTTTGGTGCAGGCTCCACATTGTCTTCAGCCATGACCACGTCATTGGCTTCCGTGGTGTTAGTGGTGGCAGCCTCAGGATTCTCAACCTCCACTTGAGGAGCTGGAGGGTCGGGCACCGACACGTTCACTTCGGGAATAGCTTCTTCAGTGATGGGGGGAGTAGGGACACATTCTTATGCTTGTTTTCTTTCGGCTGATGCAGCCGGATTTTCTTCAGCAACTTTAGCTTCAGACTCGGAGACATTCACAGTAGGAGTGGCTTCTAGGAACACCTGACGTGCAACAGATTGGTGGTGCACTTCTCCTTCTGGAACACTCGAAAGATGGACTTGGGGCCTTGGTCCTTTGCGAAGCCTGCGTAACGCTGGCGACGCCTGTGGAGATGGAGTTGGCTGGGCCTCAAAGTCATCTTCTTCTTCTTGCACTGGTGGGGTAACTTGTTGTTGGGGAGTAGTCGGGGTGTCTTGTTGTTGTGGGTGATCAGCCCATGATGCATCCGGAACAATTGGCGTCAGAGGACGACCAATGCTAATGAGTTCGCTGTTCGTGAGAATAGACGATGATACCAAGTTGTGCTCGATCCGAGGAAGAACTACATCATCTTCAACATTGTCATGGTGACCAATGTCTTCAGCGGCGGTGAGGTCAACTGCTGGAATGTCTTCAGCCTTAGGAGCCTCTGTGGAAGCAGGCTCATGAACTACCATCCGTTGTTCTTGATGCGAAGAGTCAGGACGAGCAACCGAGATGGGGTCGACAACAAGGGGCTCTGTGGGAGCAGTCCGATCTTTCTTGGTATTGCGCTTCTTCTTGGAGGGAGCGACATCAGAAGCTTCAGGATTTTTCCTCTTTCCGGCTTCAGCCTCGGCAGCCCTTGTCTTCTTCAGTTCTGAAACGGTTGACTTGACCTTTGGCTTCCAGCCGGACATGCTGCTTGGGAAGACAATGCGAGGTTCTTCCCGCCTTGAAGGTGCAGATTTGTCAGTCGATGGCTTCTTCTTCTTTGCAGCCATTCTGGGGTCGATGCCAGGATGCCCAAGAGCCTTGCACTTCTCAGCTTCATTGTAGGCTTGCACGCACTTGTCAGCCAGACTCTTCATGCGCTCACGAGAACCTTTAGCTTCTTCTCGTTTCTTGAGAAAAGCTTCCTTGAGCTCGTGCAGCATAACCTTGAAGTTTTTGACATCTTGCAAGCTGAGCTTTGCCATGTGCTTCTTGAACTGAGCATTCTCATAGTCGATCTTGTGCTTCAGTTCAACGATGCGCTGAGCTAGAGCTAGCTCAGAAGCAATGGCGCCAGTGAAAGAGACGCTGAGGCCAATTGGAAGTTGCAGATCTTCAAAGCTGAGATTGGGGGTTTCAAACCACTCATCAATGAAGTTGTGGATGATTGCCACATCAAAGAGAGGCAAATCATTGAAGATTTCTGCTTCTTCCTTGCTCTTAATCAGTTGCTCAAGAGCGTCATCTGCAAGATCTTCATCACTGGACAGATCAATGTGTTCATCTCACAGAATGGCAGCAGGGGTCAATGCCTGATCATTATTCTTTTTCATCTCCGTCTCCTTGGAGATACGTGATAGATCTTCAGACTGCACACTGTCTTCAGGAGGTGCAGTAGCCAGTGGCTTCGCACGTGAAGCTTTTGGAGGAGCAGCTGACTTTGAAGCTTTAGCCTTCTTTTGCTTCTGCGGCTTTGGAGTAGGAGCTGGGGCTTCATCAGTGTCGGCATCATCATCAGAATGATCCGCTTTGGCACCTTGAATAGAAATGTGAGTGATAAGGCCATCAAGGTTGTAGAAAGGTCCGATGATGTTGGGTTCAACATCGCGTGTGCCGTCAGCCCGGGGAGCAGAAGGACAGGGTTGAAGTCTAGTCCCAATGACTTCTTGTTTTCCTTGGCCGACGCCTTTGCGTGCTGGAAGTTGCGCTTGAAGAGATTATCGTCACGACACCAGAGCATTGATGATGGGTCCACATTTTCAGGCTGTGGTCCACGGACCATACAGGGATAGAAACCCTGAGCAATAGCTTCAACTCTGGTCTTGGGTGGAAGGCTTCGGAAGAGAATGTCACCCCAAGGACTCTTGATGGCATTCTTCTCAGCATACTCCTGGGTCACAAACTTGTATTTAAACCATTGTTTGTCCCAATATCTTCGAATCCATTGGATTCGTGTCTTGCGCTGATTGTAATCCTCTTCTGGATCTGTCTTGTATAGCTCTGAGAGGTCATCAGGCAGATCTCTTGATGTCCCCCCTTAACTCTATCTGCCACCCTTCCTTGCTGATTTCTCTGTAGGCATGAACTTCAAACTGAATGGCTTCAACACGTTCAAAGGCTTCCGCTTGCTGGTCAAACAGGAACTAGCTTCGGGAGAGTTAACGTGATGCTATAAGAATTCTGCAAACGAATGCAGACTATGAGAACCAAGGGATTCTCCCACGGACATGTACCTGTGACAGCATTAGAGATGCGAGGGAAGGGGAGAGGTCATATGCATTCTCAGAAGATTTTGAAGATAAATCAGTTTGAAGACATTGATCTCATGGTGCGAAGACATTCACTTATGTGTTTGAAGTTGGTTCCAGATTTGTACGAATCCAGGAATAGGTACAAGTGAGGAATCTAACTCGTTATGAAGCTTAAGTGAATATACTAGGCATTATATGAGATGTAGACAGGATAGATCTAACATTGAGTAGGAGGAAACCACTTTCGGTAAACAGGATGAATCTTTTAGGATAAAAAAGATGGTAAAAAGAGAGTTTTATTTACCACACGATGAACTGCTAGATGGGAAGAGTAGGAGACCGAGCAGTTCAATCCACCGTGCCCTAACTTGGCGACGGAGGACACCTACGGCGGCGGCGGAGAGGACGATGACCGCGGCCGGCGTGAGGACGGCGTCGGTGAAGTCGCGACAGCTAAGCGCTTCGTCACCGGCGCCGTCGAGAGCTAGCGATGGCGCTAGTGTTTTGACGAGGTGGAGAGGTGGAAGAAGGTTTTCTTGACCGCAGGGGACATGTATTTATAAGGAAGTATGCGGCACAGCGTAATTACACAGGTGCCCCTGGCGGTTCACATCTGAGGGACACGTGGCAAGCATGCAACATACTCGGAGTTGTCCCACGTTCCCACGCCCGCCCGAACTGTCGGATGGTCGTTCCGGCTTCTCCGGATTTCATGCAATAAGGATAGAGCATTTAAAATGGACTTAATGTTTGTCTCTGTATCTTTTGCTGACAAGGACGCAAAGAAGACATTCGATAGTTTCAATAGAATGCATATGATTTGGACAGATAGAGTTTGAGATAGAAAGCATAGAGAGATTAGGGTCCGATCACATTCACTTAGTTCAAAAGATTCAACAAGGAAGATGTAGCTATAAGTGAATGATGTAGAGGACAGAACACTAATATGTATATATCAGAAGACAATCAAATCAACATAGTGAAGATAATCATGAAGACAAGTTGAAATTGAAGACAAACCAAATGTGAAGACATAGAAAATGTAATGCCATGAGTAAAACACTTCAAACAGAAGAATTTGGTGGTGGCGTTACCCACCGTATAGGAAGTATTAGACCCAGACACGGCGCACAATTATCATGGCGCTCCGAAGTCAAATTCAACATTAATGTATTCACACTCAGAATGTTAGTCTTCATTGATTGAAGATATACTTTACTTCGTGTGTTGCACATCTATGTCATCAACATGCTTAAGTGTTAGGATGTGTGCCTGATCATAGGACATTTGAGGATTCCAAGATATTTAGCTCACACCGTAACTTGCAAAACCTCTTCTCATCCAAGGGCTTGGTGAAGATATCTACCAATTGCTCTTCAGTGTTGACGTGTATGATATCAATATCTTCCTTCATAACATGATCTCTGAGAAAGTGATGACGAATTTCAATGTGCTTTGTCTTCGAGTGCTGAACTGGGTTGTTGGCAATCTTGATGGCGCTTTTGTTGTCGCAGTAGAGTGGCACTTGCTTCAGATGAATGCCATAGTCTTTGAGTGTTTTCTTCATCCATAGAAGCTGAGCGCAGTAAGATCCAGCAGCAATGTATTCAGATTCAACAGTGGAGAGAGATACACAGTTCTGCTTCTTTGAAGACCAACATACAAGTGATCGTCCCAGAAAATGACATGTGCCTGATGTAGACTTGCGATCCACCTTGTCACCAGCATAATCAGCATCTGAGAATCCAACTAGATCAAACTCTGAGCCCTTTGGATACCATAATCCTAGTGTTGGGGTGTGAGCCAAATATCTGAGGATTCACTTCACAGCTAAGTGATGCGATTCCTTTGGTGCCGCATGGAACCGGGCACACATGCAAACACTAAGCATGATATCTGGCCTAGATGCACATAAATAAAGCAAGGAACCAATCATGGAGTGGTATACCTTTTGATCGAACTCTTTACCATTGTCGTCGGGATCCAGATGATGTTTGGCTGGCATTGGCGTCGTGAAGCCTTTGCAATCTTGCATCCCAAATTTATTCAGGCAATCTTTGAGGTATTTCTCTTGAGATATAAAGATGCCGTTGCATTGCTGATGTATTTGAAGACCAAGGAAGAACTTCAGCTCACCCATCATGACCATCTGATATTTCTCTTGCATCATATATCCAAACTCTTCACTGTATTTCTGATTGGTGCAGCCGAAGATAATGTCATCCACATATATTTGGCACACAAATAGTTCACCATCATATGTCTTCGTGAACAGAGTGGGGTCGAGGGAACCAGGTTTGAAGCCTTTGCTCTTCAGGAAGTCTTTGAGTGTGTCATACCAAGCCCGAGGGGCTTGTTTGAGGCCATACAGTGCCTTGTTGAGCTTGTACACCATGTCAGGATGTTTTGTATCTTCAAAGCCAGACGGTTGTGCAACATACACTTCTTCTTCAATCTTGCCATTGAGAAAAGCGCTCTTCACATCCATTTGATACAGAAGAATGTTATGATGATTTGCATAGGCCAGCAGTATGCGTATGGATTCAAGCCTAGCCACAGGAGCAAATGTTTCATCAAAGTCAATCCCTTCAACTTGAGTGTATCCTTGAGCAACGAGACGAGCTTTGTTTCTGACAACTTGACCATGCTCATCTTGCTTGTTGCGATATATCCATTTAGTGCCTATTATATTGTGCTTACGAGGATCAGGACGCTTAACCAGTTCCCATACATTATTCAGCTCAAACTGTTGAAGCTCTTCTTGCATAGCTTGAATCCATTCAGGTTCCATGAAGGCTTCATCAACTTTCTTGGGTTCAGATATTGAGACGAATGCGAAGTGCCCACATAAATTTGCTAGTTGTGTTGCCCTTGAACGAGTGAGTGGACCTGGTGCATTGATGCTATCAATTATTCTCTCAATCTGTACTTCATTTCCAACACGAGGATGTACAGGACGAAGATTTTGCTCTTGCTGATCATTGTCATCGTTAGAAGGATTGTCTTCTGGCTGAGCATTGTCTTCAGGTTGATCAGGTGCAGAGATGATAAGTTCCTCTTTAGGCTGAGATTCAAATGGTATGATTTCTCCAGTTCCCATAAGTTTGATTGATTCACTGGATGGAACTTCATCTAGCACATTTGGCAGGTGCTCTCTTTGCGAGCCGTTAGTCTCATCAAACCGCACATCCACAGTTTCAACCACTTTATAGTGAAAGAGGTTGAAGACTCTGTAGGAGTGCGAATCCTTTCCATATCCAAGCATAAAACCTTCATGTGCTTTCGGTGCAAATTTTGAAGTGTGATGTGGATCCTTGATCCAGCACCTGGCACCAAATACTCTGAAGTAACTAACATTTGGCTTCTTGCCAGTAAGGAGCTCATAGGATGTCTTGTTGAGAAGCTTCTGAAGATAAACACGGTTGATGATATGGCATGCAGTATCAATGGCTTCAGGCCAGAATTTTCTTGGAGTCTTGTATTCATCAAGCATTGTCCGGGCCATCTCAATAAGTGTTCTGTTCTTGCGTTCCACGATGCCATTCTGCTGTGGCGTGTACGGAGCTGAGAATTCATGTGTGATGCCCAAAGTATCAAGATACGTATCTAGGCTAGTGTTCTTGAATTCAGTGCCATTGTCACTTCTAATGTTCTTTATCTTGACGCCATAGTTGTTCATGGCTCGATTGGCGAAGCGTCTGAAGACATCTTGCACTTCAGTCTTGTAGAGGATTATATGCACCCAAGTATATCTTGAAGAATCATCAACAATGACAAAGCCATAGAGACAAGCAGTAGTAGTAAGAGTTGAGTAATGAGTGGGACCGAAAAGGTCCATGTGGAGCAGTTCAAAGGGTTGATTCGTTGTCATGATTGTCTTCGAGGGATGCTTGGCCCTCGTCATCTTTCCTGCTTCACAGGCACCGCATAAGTGATCCTTCTTGAACTTGATGCCCTCGATGCCTATGACATGCTTCTTTCTTGCAAGAGTGTGCAAGTTCCTCATGCCAGCATGCCCTAGCCTCCGATGCCAGAGCCAGCATTCTGAAGCTTTTGCTAGAAGACATACGGCAAGTTGTGGTCCTGCTGAGAAATCTACCACGTACAAATCATCTTTCCGATACCCTTCAAAAACTAGAGACTTGTCAGGTTCCATTAGAACAAGGCAATGATATTTTCCAAACATCACAATCATGTTTAAATCGCAAAGCATTGAGACAGACATTAAGTTGAAACCAAGGGATTCAACAAGCATGACTTTATCCATGTGTTGATCCCTTGAGATTGCAACTCTACCTAGACCCAATACCTTGCTTTTACCAGTGTCAGCAAATGTGATGTGAATTTTGTCAGATGGATGTAAGGTTGAGTCCATAAGAAGACTTCGCTTGCCAGTCATGTGATTAGTATACCCACTATCAATAATCCATTCTGAAGCAGCTAGTGTCGTACCCTACAGTGCAGTTAGGGGGATAGGCTTCACGAAGAGAATTGTGAAGCATAAACATTTGACGAGCAAGTGGATTATGAAAGCTTAGATCAAGGTTAGGACTGATAGGGAAAGTAGCAAGCGACTCAGGAACAAAATACATAATAAGACCATTTGGGCATTTGATCTTGCGCCCTACAAGATGTTTAAGGTCCCCAGCAATAGCTTCAGACGATTTTGGTTTTCGGCTGGAGACCTTTCCCTACAAAAGAGAGTTAAGCTTTCTTAGCCACCCAAATCTTCAAGGGTGGCTTCTAAGCAATGAGTCTAAGTGCAGCATCTGAGAACTTTGGCTTTGGAGCCCTAGCAAAAAGTCTTGCAGGTGGACAATAGTACTCATAAGAATAAACAGAGTAGTTCTTGGTCTTATGAACATGGCGGTTTGATGAAACGCGCTCATATTCATAGGCCTGAGTAAGGTTTCCCTGCAAAACATTTGCGTTAGTGTGACTCAGGTGAGTCCTATGTCTGTATGAAGCCTTTGGACCGTATGAAGCCTGTGGTCTGGGGTTTGTCTTCTTCATGTGTGGTGTCATGACGACATTCACAGGAAGATTCTCCAAACATCTTTTCGGCACCCAGACTTTCTTCATAGGCGGCCCATTCCTGCAGTTAGTACCAATATACCTGGCAAACACTTCACCATTCTGATTCTTAAACAGTTTATAGTTCGCATCAAAGGATTCATCAATAACAATGGGATTAGCACAAGTGAAGCCAGATAGGGTGGATGGATCCGCTGAAGGTTCCTTTGCAGCAACCCATGTGGTTTTGGGGTACTGCTCAGGTTTCCAGTAAGATCCATCAGCATTCATTTTCCTTTCGAACCCAACACCCTCTTTCCTAGGGTCTCGATTCAGGATCTGCCTTTTGAGGACATCATATAGTGTCTGATGCCCTTTGAGACTTTTGAACATCCCTGTTTCAAGCAATGTCTTCAACCTAGCATTCTCATCAGCAATAGCAGTGGCATCCTCAGCAGAGGGGTTAGTTACCACATCAGTAGTTGAAGATATTGCAACAGTAGCAGCAGTAGAACATTCAGCAACAGAAGTAGCGTTATCATGCTCAATGCATTTAAGACATGGTGGTTCAAATCCTTCCTGAGCGGAACTAATCTGTTTGGCGCGAAGTGACTCATTTTTGTTTTGAAGATCTTCATGAGTCGCTCTCAATTTCTCAAGATCTTGCTTCCTTTGAAGATAATCATAGGAAAGCTTTTCATGAGTTGTTGAGAGCGTTTCATGACGACTTTCAAGTTCCTCATACTTAACATGAAGATTTTTTATGTCTTCAATTAAGGACTAAGATTGAGTCATTTCAGCGTCTAACAGGTCATCGCTTTTTTCTAATAGTTTTTGAATATGTTCCATAGCTTTCTGTTGTTCAGTTGCAATTTTAGCAAGTGTTTTGTAGCTGGGTTTGGAACCAGAATCAGAGTCATCTTCACTTGATGTTTGATAGTGAGTGGCGCGTGAGTTTACCTTGGCACCGCGTGCCATGAAGCAGTAGGTGGGAGTGGAGTTGTCCTTGTCATTAGCATCGGCGTTGGTGACGGAGTCATTGTCTTCAGTGTTGAAGATGGACTTGGCAACGTAGGCTGTAGCCAGACTTGCAACGCCAGAATCGGACTCCTCCTCAGACTCCACCTCTGCCTCCTCAGAAGCAGACTCCTCCTCTGAATCCATTTCCTTGCCGACAAACGCGCGGGCCTTGCCAGATGAGCTCTTCTTGTGTGATGAAGACTTTGAGGAAGACTTGGAAGAAGACTTTGAGTATTTCTTCTTCTTCTTGTCGTCAGAATCATACTCCTTGCTCTTCTTCTTCTTCTTCTTCTTGTTCTCATTGTCCCACTGCGGACACTCAGAGATGTAGTGACCAGGTTTCTTGCACTTGTGGCATGTTCTCTTCTTATAGTCATGAGCAGAAGCTTCATCATTTCTTGAGCTGGATCGTGAAGACTTTCTGAAGTCTTTCTTCTTGGTGAATCTCTGGAACTTCTTCACAAGCATAGCAAGCTCCCTTCCAATGTCTTCAGGATCATCAGAACTGCAGTCAGATTCTTCATCAGATGAGGAAACATCTTTTGCCTTCAAGGCGCGAGTTCGCCCATAGTTGGGACCGTAGATGTCTCTTTTCTCAGAAAGCTGAAACTCATGTGTGTTGAGCCTTTCAAGTTTGTCAGACGAATCGAGTGTCTTGAAGTCAGGACGTTCTTGAATCATCAGGGCTAGGGTGTCAAACGAGGTGTCAAGTGATCTCAGGAGTGTCTTGACGATTTCATGCTTGGTGATCTCAGTAGCGCCGAGAGCTCGAAGCTCATTTGTGATGTCAGTGAGGCGGTCAAACGTGAGCTGGACATTCTCATTGTCGTTTCTCTTGAAGCGGTTGAAGAGGTTGCGAAGGAAACAGATTCTTTGATCTCTCTGGGTTGAGACGCCTTCGTTGACCTTGGAGAGCCAGTCCCAGACTTGCTTGGATGTTTCCAGAGCACTCACACGGCCATACTGTCCTTTGGTCAGATGACCATAGATGATGTTCTTGGCAGTGGAATCCAGTTGAACGAACTTCTTGACATCAGCAGCAGTGACACCTTCACCAGCCTTGGGAACGCCATTCTTGACGACATACCAGAGGTCGACATCAATGGCTTCAAGATGCATGCGCATCTTATTCTTCCAGTAGGGATATTCAGTTCCATCAAAGACGGGGCACGCAACGGAGACTTTAATTATCCCTGCAGTCGACATAGCTAAAACTACAGGTGGTTAAACTGAATCACACAGAACAAGGGAGTACCTGGCTCTGATACCAATTGAAAGTGCTAGTGATCGACTAGAGGGGGGTGAATAGGCGATTTTTATGAAAGTCTTCAAAACATGGAAGTTTCGAAGACAAACGATAGAAATAAACATATTACCATGCAGCGGAAGGTAGACTACACTAAGCAAGCCATAGTCAAGTATTCAATGAAGTGAAAGCAAAATGACTAATAGCAGCTAGGAAGTATAGGTCAGGTAGGAAGATAGTGTGAAGCCAATCAGAACAATCAGTTACTCAGTGAAGACAAAAGATAATGCAATCATACAATGACTTCACCAGGGCCAACAGTAAGTAAAGGAATGGGAAGGACGAAACCAGTGACTCGTTGAAGACAATGATTTGTTGGCCCAGTTCCAGTTGCTGTGACAACTGTACGTCTGGTTAGGGAGGCTGAGATTCAACTCAGAAAACCGCGTATTCACCTTATTCCCCTTGAGCTAAGGACACCCAGTCCTCGCCCAATCACTTTGGTAAGTCTTCAAGGTAGACTCCCAAACCTTCACAGACTTCGTTCACCGGCGATCCACAATGACTCTTGGATGCTCAGAACGCGACGCCTAACCGGCTGGAGGATTCACAGTCCTCAAGTGTAATAAGTCTTCAGATCACACAGACAGGAAGACTTCAGTGATGCCTAACACTCTTTCGCTCTGGGTGGTTAGGGCTTTATCCTCGCAAGGAATTCTCTTTCAAAGGCTTCGAGGTGGGTTGCTCTCAAACGACAAAAGCCATACACTAACTCTGAGCAGGCAACCATTTATGGTTGTAGGGGGTGGGCTATTTATAGCCAATAGGCAACCCGACCTGATTTGTCCGAAATGACCTTGGGTCACTAAGGAACTGACACATGTTCCAACGGTCAGATTTCAAACACACGCGGCAACTTTACTTGGGCTACAAGCAAAGCTGACTCATCCAGCTCTGGATAAGATTTAGTCTCATTGTCTTCGCTCGAAGACATAGGATTTTGGTTGAGCATCACTTCAGTCACTCTGACTTTGTTCACTTGGACCCCACTTAATAGTACGGTGGTTCCTATGACTCAACAAAGAAGAAAAGGAGACAACGAAACAACTAAGTCTTCGCGCCCCATAGTCTTCACGCAATGTCTTCTCTTGTCATAGTCTTCAATGTGAATATCTTCACATACCACCATTGTCTTCAATGTCTTCATACATTTTTAGGGGTCATCTCCGGTAGATAAACCGAATCAATGAGGGACTACTACCTGTGTTATCCTGTAATTCTCACAAACACATTAGTCCCTCAACCAGGTTTGTTGTGAATACTCCAAAACCAACTAGGGGTGGCACTAGATGCACTCAAAAAGTTTGACAAGTTCGAGTGGACTCCTGAAGCTGAAGCAGCATTTGTAGAGCTCAAAGCCCTGCTGTTGGTGTCAAAACCGGCGGATCTCAGGTAGGGGGTCCCGAACTGTGCGTCTAAGGCGGATGGTAACAGGAGGTAGGGAACACGATGTTTTACCCAGGTTCGGGCCCTCTTGATGGAGGTAAAACCCTACGTCCTGCTTGATTAATATTGATGATATGGGTAGTACAAGAGTAGATCTACCACGAGATCAGAGAGGCTAAACCCTAGAAGCTAGCCTATGGTATGATTGTATGTATATGATCTATCGACTAGCCTGGCCTCGGTTTATATAATGCACCAGAGGCCTAGGATAACACGAGTCCTAGCTGAATATGCCGGTGGGGAGGAGTCCTTGTCTTGATCACCAAGTCTTGTAGAATCTCCCATGTATGCGGCAGCTGTCCGAACTGGCCCATGAGTATACGGCCATGGGGGTCCTCGGCCCAATCTAACAGATCGGGAGATGACGTGGTGAGTACCCCCTAGTCAAGGACACCGTCAGTAGCCCCCTGAACCGGTCTTCAAGTTAGAGACGCTCCTCAATTCTTCCGAACTGTTCTTCATCTTCGGTTGTCGGTCTTGGAAACTGGTTCAACAAATCTTCCCATCTTCAATCTTGAGGATCGCCGAAATGCATTCAACGAGTTTACACGTCGGGTATCCAAGGAGCCCCTTTAAGTTTCCAGCCTTTATCAATGCCTTGTTATTTTTATGCCACACCTCGGGTTTGAAGTTGTTCCCAGGAGGCAGTGTCCTCTTGCGTCCGAGCTCTAACGCTGGACTGCATTCGAGGTATCTTTTGCAGCCGAGCACCAATGCCGGACTGCTTCTGAGCTCTAACGCCGAAATGTATCCGAGCTCCAATGCCGGACTGTGTCCAAGCTCCAACGCCGGACTATATCCAAGATGTCATAGATCATCTTGGTCCAAAAGAGTTGAAGGAGTTTAGCCGAGCTTAATGCTGGAAATGCCCTCTATGGAGCCAGCCACTAGCGCCCGAGCTTTATGCCGGACTGCTTCCGAGGTGGTGCACCACCCCGACTGTGGGCCAATTTTTTGTCAATATTTTTTATTGGTGCAATTTATTCTCTGCCGAGATATATAGCTAGTAGCCCTCAAGGTGTGTATCGGTCTAAAAACCGAGATGCACCTGAAGGATGACATAAGATTGCTGATTCCAGTAGCCGCTGACACTTAGGTTGATTTGCAAAATCGGTCTGAGGATCAACTCCTAGCTCAGCAGAATACTTCTGGACACTAAAAGCGGCGTGCTCAGTCCTCGAGACTCAGGTTGGGTGCGGCCGACCAACCTGAGGATCAAAATCTCCTCGGAAACTATATTGCACATAAAATTTTCTGCATTGGACATGCAATGTAGTAGCCCCCGAGACACTGGTCGGGTGGCAACACCAGATCAGGGGATCGATGTACCCCTTTAATATTTGTAAATAATAAGCCCGAAGCCCAGTAGCCCCCGAGCCTTAATGCAGGCACGGGTGGCTGAATTAAGGATCGATATCCGTAGTAAAATCACAAATTATGTGTAATGACTCTATGTATCCAAGTACTTTACGTCATTAATGCTCAGATCCGCATTGTACAAAACTTTGTTGACTGACCATCGGCTTCCACCTCCTCGGCTAGTAGCCGAGGAGTGTTTTTCATACTTTATAAAGCCTTTATGAGGGCAAAGATTTACGACAAACAAGGCAATCTGGCCATACGGTTTTATAAACAAAGGTACGCAGAGAGATATGTTATATTACTGTTTAACATAAGAAATGTCTTCCAGAGAAAATAGTCCCGCTATCGGTTCCTTTCTTTGGGTTGTCATGCTAAGCATGATCATGAAACCTCAGCTCTAATGTAAGAGCAAAATATCGAGGATTTAGTTTGGGAGGCCAGTTAATAGCCCCCGGTAGTGTTCGGCGACAGTAGAGGTCAAGCCATAAACACTTTGGCCATTGTTATGAGTGGCCTGTCATTTAACACAGTCATCGGATCGCTGACCAGTTTACGCTTATTGTGACAGTCACTTTTCGGCTTTCTCCACTGAGGTGCTTAACCGTGTGAGCTGGAAGCACAATCGCAGTGGTTCTCCCTTTGCACGCCTAGCCGAATAAAGCGAAACGTAGGAAGCAAGTGCAGGAGCCAGGCAACCCAACTATTGACCGAAGACACAATTCGAAACAGATGCATATATAGCAATATCCAAGAATATTTTTGCCGAATCTATAAAGATGTCCGGCATTGCACTGCGAGACTTGTGCTGAAAACACACAAATAGTTTAAAAGTGCCATAAGCTTGGAAAACCAAAAAACATCAGTAAATACTTGACGTCCGAACAAGATCAAGTGTTCGGTCCCAATCCAAAAATTGGTCTTAGAAAAAAAGAGTGCTTCTGTCGTGCTTTAACATTGCACATCCGATCTCAAGACTTCAAGCGGGTCAGCCTATTATCTAGCTATTGACCACACACTCACGTCAAAAAAAGGAGCGATAAAAAAGACTTTGCAACGACCAAGAAGAAAACACATTTACTATAAAATAGCTCATATAAATATTAAGAGCCCCCAAGTGACTTGGGTAAAAGATTTTATGTATAATGATTGTATGTACCGAAGTACTTATATCATATCTTTGTTCAACCAAACTTTAAACGCGTCTTAAACGACCGTCGGCTTCTCCCTCTTCGGTCAAGGACCAAAAAGTGTTATGTACTCCACCTGTCGAGAATATCGATAGTGTTTCCGATAACCAGGCAACCGGGCCATAAGGCTGTAACAGACAAAGCGCGCTTAGGGAACTTATGCTATATTACAGACGAAGTGTAAGAAGCATCTTCGAAGAAAATAGTACCCCCACCGATACCTTTCTTCGGTTCTCATTATTACTATGAGACTTGTGCAATAGATTTTTTGTACTCATGAGTTCCGTTGTGTGCTGACCATGATTGAAAACAATAAGAGCGCTAGCTTTCGGCTTCACCCAGTCTGAGGTCAGAGCTCGGAGGACCCGGTCGTGACAATCGCAGAGGTGCTCCCTTTACTCCCTAGCCGAACAATCGGGAATGTAGGGGTAAGCACAGGAGCCAGGCAACCTAGCTTGCGAATCGCTTAGGTCAATATGGTGCATATTGTGGCTTAATACACGAACAAGGAACGAAGCCGTACAAGTATAATCATATGCAAGAGGAAAAGCTCCATCAAGGGAGCCCCCAAGTAAACGGGGTATTTTAATTTGTCCGTCACTATCAAAGTTTGGACAAGGAACTTTTTTTGCAAGCAACTTTTTTCCAAAAAAGTATAATGCTAGGTCGAACCGAACACAAAAATTAAAACTTTGAGCAGGAAAGCGACTTAGCTGGTTAATGTGTTCGGCATTGATGACGCGGTCCGAGCTTGATGCGGGACAAGGTTCCATCCCCCAAGCCGGTCCCGAGGTGGCGGAGCGGAGAGCTCGACACGCCGAAGTGGTGACATAGCACGGTTAATGCAGACCGGCAGAGTGACGACGAAGTCCCCGGATCATTTTCCTGTGCACAAAAAATAGTGCAAACCGGAGATAATAGTAATAATAATAATTAAAAAAATTCATTGCATAATAAATAATTTATGCAAAGTGAGTAATAAAAGAAATATGGCCTGGCGCCGAAGTCAATGTCGATGCAGGGCGTCAGCGTGACGCAGTGAAGGCGCGACAAAGCCTGAATTTGCAGGGCGGTCCGGGCTCTGGATGCGGCGTTCGCCGAACAATGTACGGAAACTGATCGAACCACCACGCGACCGGTTTTAATGTGGCCGCCATTTGATAGACCTGTGTACAGATGATGGAACAAACCAGAGTAATAATTCCTTAAGAAAAATAAACCCAACAAGCAAAAATGTTAGGATTAATAGAACCTAGTTTATTTGTTGTAGCAATCCGAAGAAAGGTGATTCCCAAAATTGGGACTCGATCTGCACACCCATTGCCTGATGGGCGATAAAGCGACGGTATGGCGATGCTGGCCAAGGTTGGCTCACCGAGGCAAAGCCCTCGGTCCAGCTATCATGACGGAGCTGGTCGGCTAGTGACACCGAAGTCTCCGGAGTAGGTTGATGAAGAGATGGCGAAGCCCCCGGACCAGCCGAGATGTCGAAGCCTCGATGTCAGCCGATGAGTCGAAGTAGGTCGGCGTGATGGACACCAGCTTGAAGAAGCAATAGTGCGGCCCTACCGATGCAGGTCGTGACGTGGACGATGCCGACTTGATGAAGTGATCGTGCGGCGATGCCGGTATGCCCGCTTCGTGCAATCCGTGGGGCGGCGATGTTGGTGATGATTTATCCTTCGCGATGCCGGACTCTTGTTTGGCTTGCCGAGATGATGATCCAAAAAAGTTGAGCTCGGCTCAATAAAGTGACGACGTGTCTAGCGCAGGTCGGCAGCCTTGGAGCAATATCGCCGGACCGGTTTGACACCAGCATGATGATGAAGGCGACCTCAGGGGAGGCTTAAAAATTTACGGGCACGTGTTTAAAAACAATGCACAATACCCTAGAAGAGAATTCCTCTAAAAAGGTTGTCCAATGTCACGTTCATAAAGAAACATGAATTCGGGTCGGATCCGTATTCGCGCAGAAAACGGATCCGAAAATTGATCCACTCATCAGAAGGTTCCTGGAGTTTGAACCGTTGGATCGAGATAAAATTTGGAGGGGTGGTAGATACGGGAATTCCAAAGTAGATGAACGGTTGGATCTTTCAAAGGACCTCCGAGCTAGGCTCTGGAGACCACGCCCTAAACTCGTCCAGATTCTCGTCCAGATTTGACAGGGCTTCGGTATATCGTAGATTGTTGGAGATTCCTCCATCGGAACTCGACGAAATTTTGCATGGATGTTGTAGACTCAATTCTGCACAATTCCTCCAAAGGGATCGTCAAAGCGATGCTCTAAGAGGTGGTGGCAGCAGATACAAGTTTGCTGTTTGGAAAAACAGCACGTTCGTCCGAGGGCAATGTTGACGTTGAGCCCCCGAGCTTCATGGATGATTCCTCCATGATCTTGATAGAGATTGGAGTTGAAGTTGATTAAGGCCCTCGTCCGAACATGATGATCGGAGATGGAGCACGGTCCTCGGTTGAGCCAAGGTGACCAGTCGAGCCGGTGACGAAGATGCCGGCATCGCAGTTGACCTGCAGACGAGCCATCGATCCTTTTGCCGATCACACAGCGGAAGCTCTCAATGAAAGCACCAATGTCGGTGTCAAAACCGGCGGATCTCGGTTAGGGGGTCCCGAACTGTGCGTCTAAGGCGGATGGTAACACGAGGCAGGGAACACGATGTTTTACCCAGGTTCGGGCCCTCTTGATGAAGGTAAAACCCTACGTCCTGCTTGATTAATATTGATGATATGGGTAGTAAAAGAGTAGATCTACCACAAGATCAGAGAGGCTAAACTGTAGAAGCTAGCCTATGGTATGATTGTATGTATATGTTCTATCGACTAGCCTGGCCTCGGTTTATATAATGCACCAGAGGCCTAGAATAACACGAGTCCTAGCCGAATACGCCGGTGGGGAGGAGTCCTTGTCTTGATCACCAAGTCTTGTAGAATCTTCCATGTATGTGGCAGCTGTCCGAACTGGCCCATGAGTATACGGCCATGGGGGTCCTTGGCCCAATCTAACAGATCGGGAGATGACGTGGTGAGTACCCCCTAGTCAAGGACACCGTCACCTACTTTCCGCCTAGCCAGTGCTTGCTGCTCTAGCCAACAAGGAGCCTCTATTACTGTATATAGCAGCCACTAGACAGGTTGTCAGCACAGTACTCATGGTCGAGCGGGAAGAAGAAGGCAAAGCTTACAAGGTTCAACGCCTAGTGTGTTCTATTTCTGAAGTCTTGACTCCGTCCAAGCAGAGATACTCGCATTAATAGAAGCTTGTCTATGGAATCTACTTGACTGCGAAGAAATTTGCACACTACTTTTCAGATCACCCAGTTTCAGTCGTCAGCGACGCTCCATTGTCAGAAATTCTGAACAACAGAGATGCAACTGGTCGAGTGGCAAAGTGGGCGATTGAACTCCTTCCGTTGGATATCAAGTTTGAGGCAAAGAAAGCAATCAACCGACTCAGATTCACTCGGAACATTGGACTGTGTTCTTTGATGCGTCCAAAATGCTGAATGGTTCTGGTGCTAGAGTTATCATAGTATCTCCATGCGGCGATAAAGTCAGTTATGTTCTCTAGATTCTATTTGATTCCTCCAACAACGATGTTGAGTATGAGGCACTTCTGTATGGGTTGCATATGGCCATTTCACCCGGCGTCCGTTGCTTGATGGTTTACGGCGACTCGGATTTAGTGGTCAATCAAGTGATGAAGGAGTGGGACATCAGGAGCCCAGCTATGACTGGTTACTGCAATGCAGTAAGAAAGTTGGAAAAGAAGTTTGAGGGATTAGAGCTCCACCACATACCCCGAATCAACAATCAAGCAGCAGATGACTTGGCGAAGTTAGGTTCCACTCAAAAACCTATCCCCAGCAATGTGTTCTTGGAGCATCTCCATTCCCTATCAGTTGAAGAGGATCCTTTCACATAAGATCCCCCACAGCCGAAAAGTTCTACTGATCTGACTGAGATCGAAGTCCCAGCCATGGTCGACCTGATCATGGAGGTTTTGGTCATCACCCCTGATTGGATGGTGCCATACATTGCATATCTGCTCAGGAAGGAACTTCCGGAGGATGAAGATGAGGCCCGTCAGATTGTCCGTCTGTAACATCCCAAAATTTCAATTTGGAATGTTATACATTAGATCATCAATGCATATCATATTTTATTTGCTTTTGGTTTTGATCCTAGAAATTCTACGCAACTCAAGGACCCACGGAGAGAGTTGGGGATTTCATTATTTCATATTTGAGTTTTCTCACATTTTGAGAATAGGATCATTTGATTTTAATTATTTTATCATCAATTATTTCTATACAAAAATATGAGAGAGGGAATAAAATGACTTTCCAAAAATAAAGAAATATTGAGGATTTAATAATAAAATCAAATAAGATTTTGTTTCGGAGTTTTTCGTTATTTTATTTGAATTTAGGAAAAATGTGTGTTTTTCAAAATTGGAATTAGGCCCCAAATAAATGTTCACCTTGTCCGGCTTGATTTTAGAAGCCCGGGAAATTTTATTTCGAGATTTTTGGAGTCCGTTTAGTATTTCTTTTTATTTTTCTTCTGCGCGTAATTATTTTAAAAAAAATCGCACCGACCTACGGGCCGTGTCCGACCGGGACTCCGGCCCGTGTAGGCTTTATAAGCCGGGGGGAGCCCAGCCGAAGCCCGCCCGCCCGCGCCCATGAAACCCTAGCGCGCCGCCCGACCCCGCCGACCCCACCACCGCCGCCGCCGTGCCGTCGCCGGAGCCGCCGCACCGCCGCCTCGCCCGAGGTCCGCCTCGAAATCCATGCCAATGTTTTTTTCTCGAAAAACCGTTCGGGTTTTCCGTCAGTTTTTTTTGTTTCGGTTTTTTTGTTAGATCGGTTTTTTTTCTTTTTTTGGTTTAGGTTAATTAGCGAACGTTCGTTCGTTAATCCGTTCGTCGTTTCTCTTTTTCTCGGATTAAATCCACGATTTTTCTGATCGCGATTTCTGATCCGATTTTCGTTTTAGTATAACTTTTCGCTCGTTTATCGGAATCAGGCGATTCAAGCGCCTGGAGTTTCGTATCGAAACCCTCTATCCGTTTAACCAACTTAAACAAGTTTTTTATACTATAAAATTGCCTTAGATCCATATTAGTAGAACGAAGTTGTTTTCTGTCGCCGTTTGAGTTTCCTTGCTTCGTTTGATTTGATTCTTTTTGCTAACCGGAGTTCTTAAGTTGAACCTTCTGGTTAGATGTCTTATTTGAGTTTTACCTGTGCATTAGATGAGTGCTTATCGTATGCTTGCTTGTTTGTCTGCGATAGAATACCCGGAGTGCGCCGCCTGTTACTTCGAATCTCTAGGTTTCGCGGATCATCAGCAAGGCAAGTGACACTTTGATCAGACCTTTTCTACTACCCAGTTTTATTGCATTAGATCAGATCCTCACACATTGCATCATTAGGATCTAATTAAATTGTGAGATGGAAAGTAGTTGAGGTAGTACCTATCACCTGTTTTATTATCAAACCTTTGGGAGTTACTTCTATGTTTGCCATTATGCCATGCTATGCTAGTAGACGTGGATTGGGTGAGTGATATCCATGACAGATGTGAGTTTGTTAATTAATGGTTTATCTAGGGTGGCAACTTAAATACACATCTTGGTGGATTGAGGTACCTGGGTATTCCAGGATTGCCTGTTTCTTTTGGACCGCCACCCAGACTCAAAGGGATCATGAGATTTTTCATACTAGAAACTTCCGTGTGCAGCCACAAGCCATTATGGGCTTTGGCATAGTTGATTAAGTCGTGCGAACTCTTACAGGGTAGATTAGCAGATGTAGGGGAAAGTAGGTGTAACGGCCTATCCATCATAAGGTGCTAGCGCTTCTGAAAGACTATGTCTCGGTCATCCGTCTTCTCAAACACCATGTAGTGCGAGAAACCAAACGGAGGCGATCGAGTCTTGTAAGGAAAAGTGCGCAAACCTCTGCAGAGTGTATTAAACTAATCATGGTTAGTCGTGTCCCCGGTTATGGACATCTTGAGTATCTAGTACCTGGATTATCATGTGAATCTCAACATGTTACTCTAAATTAAATTTTGTTGGGTTTTTTAATGATAATGCTTAATTGGGATTGAGGATGCTATCAACCATTCTCAATGTTTAACAGCTACCATGATAGTAAATAAAATTTATTCCTTTGTAGTAGGGAAAAATTGGCTTTACGCAAAACTATAGGCTTTACGCAAAACTATAACCATAGAGCTTTCAACCAACCAAATATGCATATAGTATAGCTGTTTCATTCCATTACTCTCTATGTGTTATATTCCAGCATATTCCATGTGCTGACCCGTTTCGGGCTGCAATGTTAATGTTGCAGACTTTTCAGATGACGATTAAGGAGTTTTTAGGTCGTGGTTCTATACTCAGTGATGCCGTTGGAGTTGATGGAGTCAGTTATCTTCCAAGCCTTCCGCCGTTATCGTTATTAGATGGCCTTAAGCCATATTTATTGTAATAAGTTCTCTATTGAGACACTCGATGTAATAAGTGTGTGATTGCTACTCTTTTATAAATCCTCCGAGTACTATGTGGTGTCAGCATTACTGATCCAGGGATGACACCAGAGCACAGAGATCAGACTGTTTGAGGTTTGGTCGCTACAGAGATGGTATCAGAGCACACGCTGACTGTAGGACACGACCACTAAGCTAAAGACCTAGATCACTATTCACTCTCTTCTCTTCTGACCTCTCATCTTTTCTACTATTTAGGATGGCGGATGCAAGGAACAAGTTCACACAATCGGATGAAGATACACCCTTCGGACGTCACTTGAAGGAAGTCACGAGATACCTGAACATAGGAGTACCCAGCTTCACCGGAACCTACAACGCCACTTTACCTGAATAAGAGCGATGGATGATTCAAGTTCAAGTTCCAGGAAGGACGTTCATGCCAGTCATTGAGCCCATAGAGTTTTCTTTTGATGCACCAACTTGGAGTCTAGGAAAGAGCATGGCAGCTCACATCGCCATGGGACGCATTGGGGAAGTCTACCGCAATGATCTCAAGGATACTATCTACCAGATTTGTGGGCGCCGAGATGAGCACTGGGAGATGATCAGCACCAAAAAGGATATATCAATTGCAACTTTTATCCAGGAGTTAAACCAGCACATTCGACGACAGGAGAACCAGATGTACGCCGACATGATAGACCTAAAGAAGGCAAGGACAAGAATCAAGGAACTGGAGGAAGAACTCAAGGCTACACGTGAAGATTATGAAGAGGAAATAGAAGTACTAGTGGATAAGAATGCCGACCTAACAATGAAGATAGCAATATTTATGGGAGGCCCTACACCAGTAGAAGAAGACGAAGAACCCAAGGAGATTCGCCCGAAAGACTACATCATCATCGATTACACCGACTCGGACCCAGATGATAGCGATGATGACTATGTTGATGAAGCTGGAGCAGATATCATGGAGTCTGCAACCGAAGAATATTTCTAGTAGACCACCTCATCAGTAGTAGTAGTCCACCATGTAAATATAGTAGACCGAGCACTTTTGCGATAGTTAGATCGATTGTATGCCCTTGTTTGATTGAATGAAGTGAATTGTTTGCTTTTGCCTCATGTGCATATGGGTTGTGTTTTCTCTTTAGACCCCCTCTATTCTTACATCTCATCTTTTCTAAACCCTTAGATGCCTCTGAGACGTGACCCCGGATTTACCTTTCCACCGGAGCTCACCCAGTTGATCCAGCAACAGAACACATTGATGCAGTTGCTAGTCCAGAATCAGAATCAGGGGAACAACAACAACAACCCACCACCACCACCACCTGTTGATCACTTAGCCCATTTTCTTAGGCTGAATCCGCCGGTGTTTTCCAGTAGCACCGAGCCGATAGTAGCAGATGATTGGATCCACAAGACAGCTAGAGAGTTGACCACAGCAGGATGCACAGATGCGGAGAAGGTGAAGTTTGCCGCGCATTAGCTTGAAGGACCCGCAGCATCATGGTGGGAGAATTTCACAACCACTTTCCCTGTCGACACTGTCACATGGGACCAGTTTCAGCAGGCCTTTCGTACTGCCCATGTTTCAGCAGGAGCTATGGCCATGAAGAAGCGTGAGTTTCGCAACTTGCGCCAAGGAGGACGGACAGTTGGCCAGTATGTGGAGGACTTTAGTAAATTAGCACGTTATGCCCCAGATGACATTGCTACAGATGCAGCCAAGCAGGAGAAGTTTCTGGAAGGACTGAATGATGAGTTGAGCATGCAGTTGATGGTAGCAACCTTCAACAACTACCAGGAGTTGGTAGACCGTGCTCTTATGATTAAAGGCAAGCAGCAGCAAATTGAGAATCGCAAGAGGAAGTATGGACAAGGGAAGTACAATTCAGGAGCTCAGCAGAAGCCACGTTTTACCCCTAGACCGGGAGGACATTTTCAGCATACCCATGGAGGAGGTAGCTCGCACAATCACAATGGCACCAAGAATGGTAATGGGAATGGAGGAAGCAATGGCCAGAATCGCACCAACCCATCAACCCCGACCAAGAAGGACCTGAGCCAAGTCACTTTCTTTAAGTGTCAGAAGACCGGACATTATGCCAATGAATGTCCTGAAGGCCAGAATGGCAATGGAAGTTCTGGGAAGAAGCCGAACCCTTTCAATAGGGGACTGGTGAACCACGTTAACGTGGAGGAGGTTGAAGAGCAGCCGGATGCCGTAATCGGTAAGTTTTTGGTTAAGTCATTTACTGCACTCGTTCTTTTTGATACTGGTGCATCGCATTCATACATATCAAGGGGATTTGTGGATAAGTATAACCTGCCCACTAAGGTTCTTAGAACACCTATGCTAGTAAGCTCACCGGGAGCGGAGTATATGGCCAGTCAAGGATGTTTTCAAGTGCCATTGAGTATAGGTAGGCATGTGTTTCCCTCAGATTTAATCATTTTGGAATCACAAGGATTGGATGTAATTCTAGGTATGGATTGGCTGTTGATGTATGGAGGAAACATCGATTGCGCCAGTAAGTCAATTTTGCTTACCACCCTAGAAGGGAGAAGGATCAAGTATGTATCCCTACTTGTGCCAAAAGGGACTCGAGTAAATTGTTTAACAGGAGTTGTGTAGGAGGAAGTACCAGTGGTAAGGGATTTCCCTAAAGTATTTCCAGAGGAGTTGCCAGGCATGCCACTGGATAGAGATATTGAGTTTTTGAATGAGCTTTTGCCAGGCACAGGGCCAATATCAAAGAGACCATACAGGATGCCTGCAAAGGATTTGGTGGAAATTAAGAAGCAGATTAAGGAGTTACTGGATAAGGGATATATTCGCCCAAGTTCTTCGCCTTGGGGATCGCCAGTACTTCTAGTGGAGAAGAAGGATGGATCGTTAAGGATGGTTGTGGATTATCGAGGATTGAATGAAGTAACGATCAAGAACAAGTACCCACTACCGATGATAAATGATCTGTTTGATCGTTTGCAAGGAGATAAAGTGTTTTCCAAGATCGATCTGCGATTAGGATACCACCAGTTAAAGATTCGAGAACAGGATATTCCTAAGACAGCTTTTACCACCAGGTATGGGCTATACGAGTATACCGTTATGTCATTTGGTCTGACTAACGCACCTGCATATTTTATGAACATGATGAACAAAGTGTTTATGGAGTTCTTGGATAAGTTCGTCATGGTGTTCATTGATGATATCCTGGTTTACTCGAAAAATGAAGAGGAGCATAAGGAGCATTTGCGTTTGGTACTTGGTAAGCTCAGAGAACATCAGTTGTATGCCAAGTTCAGCAAATGTGAGTTTTGATTGAAGGAAGTAGGATTCCTCGGACACGTTATATCCGGAGAAGGTATATCAGTATATCCCACTAAAGTTGATACTGTGACAAATTGGGAAGCCCCAACAACAGTTGGAGAGATCCAGAGTTTTCTTGGACTCGCAGGATACTACCAGAGATTCATTGAGAATTTCTCCAAGATTGCAAAGCCTATGACAGAGTTATTAAAGAAGGATACCAAGTTCAAATGGACTGAGGAATGTGAGGCTAGTTTCCAGGAGTTGAAGAAATGCTTGGTAACTTCACCAGTGTTGATTTTGCCAGATCAGACCAAGGATTATGAGGTGTATTGCGACGCTTCACGTCGAGGACTTGGAGCAGTGCTTATGCAGGAAGGGAGAGTTGTTTCATATGCCTCAAGACAGCTTAAGCCTCATGAGTTGAATTATGCTACGCATGATTTGGAGTTAGCAGCCGTAGTGCATGCATTGAAAACATGGAGACATTTCCTCATTGGAAACCATTGCGAGCTGTACACGGATCATAAGAGTTTGAAATACATTTTCATGCAAAAGGAGTTGAACCTCAGACAAAGGAGATGGTTGGAGCTCATCAAGGATTATGATATGAGATTGCATTACCATCCCGGAAAGGCTAATGTAGTAGCTGACGCATTGAGCCATAAGAGCCATGTCAATACATTAATGACGGGAGAAATACCAAGGGAGTTATCCGAAAATCTTCGAGAGTTATGTTTAGAAATAGTCCCGAGAGGCTATGTAGCAGCATTGGAAATTCAGTCAACTTTGATGGATAGAATCAGAGAAGCTTAGAAGACTGACAAGGAGATTGCCTCTATAAAGGAGAAAATAATCGAAGGAAAGGCTAAAGGATTTCGTGAGGATGAGCACGACACCCTATGGTTTGAAGACCGTGTTTATGTGCCCAATGACCCGGAGATCAGGAAGTTGATTCTGCAAGAGGCACACGATTCACCATATTCGATTCGCCCAGGAAATACCAAGATGTATTTGGATTTGAAGGATATTTTTTGGTGGACCGGAATGAAGAAGGATATTGCGGAGTATGTAGCAGTTTGTGATGTGTGTCAGAGAGTAAAGGCAGAGCATCAGAAGCCAGCAGGATTGTTACAACCATTGCCGATACCCGAATGGAAGTGGGATAAGTTAGGCATGGATTTTATCACGGGATTACCCATGACTCGTTCAGGCTATGACTCGATTTGGGTTGTAGTCGATCGGTTGACGAAAGTAGCTCATTTCATCCCAGTAAAGACCACTTACACCAGTGCTAAGTTGGCAAAGATATACATGACCAGGATCGTATGTCTGCATGGAGTTCCGAGGAGTATCGTATCAGATAGAGGAACCCAGTTTACCTCAAAGTTCTGGAAGCAGTTGCACGAAACTTTGGGAACCAGGCTAGAATTCAGTACAGCTTTTCATCCACAGACAGATGGACAGACCGAGAGAGTCAATTAGATTTTGGAGGACATGCTGAGAGCTTGTGCGCTAGATTACGGATCTAGTTGGGACGAGAATTTGCCATATGCAGAGTTCTCTTACAACAGCAGTTACCAAACCAGTTTGAAAATGTCCCCTTTCGAAGCCTTGCACGGAAGGAGGTTCAGGACACCGTTGTCGTGGGACGAAGTTGGAGACCGCCAGTTGTTTGGGCCTGATTTGATTAAAGAGTCTGAACAGAAGGTGAAATTGATTCGCGATAGGCTCAAGGTAGCTCAGTCCAGGCAGAAGAGCTACGCAGATTCTAAATGCAAGGAGACAGTTTATGAAGTCAGAGACCAAGTTTATCTTCGAGTATCTCCACTTCGGGGAACAAAGCGTTTTGGTGTTAAGGGAAAGTTAGCGCCACGATTTGTAGGACCATACCGAGTATTGGAACGTATGGGAGAAGTGGCCTACAAGTTGGAATTGCCTGAAGGATTGTCAGGAGTTCATGATGTGTTCCACGTTTCTCAGTTGAAGAAGTGCCACGCGGAGATGGCTGACATACCCTTGAGAGACACAGTGCCATTGGAAGCAATTCAGTTGGATAACGATTTGACCTATGAGGAGAAACCAATTAAGATTCTCGAGTTTGCCAGCCGAGTCAGTCGCAGCAAGGTTATCAAGTTTTGCAAAGTTCATTGGAGCAACCACATGGAGGATGAAGCCACCTGGGAGCGAGAGGAAGATTTGCTCAAGGACCACCCTCACCTATTTTCTAGCCAACCCGAATCTCGAGGGCGAGATTCATCTTAAGGGGGGTAGGTTTGTAACATCCCAAATTTTCAATTTGGAATGTTATACATTAGATCATCAATGCATATCATATTTTATTTTCTTTTGGTTATGATCCTAGAAATTCTACGCAACTCAAGGACCCACAGAGACAGTTGGGGATTTCGTTATTTTCATATTTGAGTTTTCTCAAATTTTGAGAATAGGATCATTTGATTTTAATTATTTTATCATCAATTATTTCTATTACAAAAATATGAGAGAGGGAATAAAATTACTTTCCCAAAATAAAGAAATATTGAGGATTTAATAATAAAATCAAATAAGATTTTGTTTCGGAGTTTTTTGTTATTTTATTTGAATTTAGGAAAAATGTGCGTTTTTCAAAATTGCAATTAGGCCCCAAATAAATGTTCACCTTGTGCGGCTTGATTTTAGAAGCCCGGGAAAATTTATTTCGGGATTTTTAGAGTCCGTTTAGTATTTCTTTTTATTTTTCTTCTGCACGTAATTATTTAAAAAAAATCGCACCGACCTACGGGCCGTGTCCGACCGGGACTCCGGCCCGCGTAGGCTTTATAAGCTGGGGGGGAGCCCAGCTGAAGCCAGCCCGCCCGCGCCCCCGAAACACTAGCGCGCCGCCCGACCCTGCCGCCGCCGGAGCCGCCGCGCCGCCGCCTCGCCGACCCACCGCCCGAGGTCCGCCTCGAAATCTGTGCCGCCGTTTTTTTTGAAAAACCGTTCGGTTTTTTCGTCGTTTTTTTTGTTTCGGTTTTTTTATTAGATCGGGTTTTTTGTTCTTTTTTTGGTTTAGGTTTATTAGCGAACGTTCGTTCATTAATCCGTTCGTCGTTTTTCTTTTTCTCGGATTAAATCCGCGATTTTTCTGATCGCGATTTTTGATCCGATTTTCATTTTAGTATAAGTTTTCGCTCGTTTATCGGAATCAGGCGATTCAAGCGCCTGGAGTTTCGTCTCGAAACCCTCTATCTTTTTAACCAACTTAAACAAGTTTTTTTCTACTGTAAAAATTGCCTTAGATCCAGATTAGTAGAACGAAGTTGTTTTCTTTCGCCGTTTGACTTTCGTTGCTTCGTTTGATTTGATTCCTTTTGCCAACCGGAGTTCTTAAGTTGAACCTTTTGGTTAGATCTCTTATTTGAGTTTTACCTGTGCATTAGATGAGTCCTTATTGTATGCTTGTTTGTTTGTCTGCGATAGAATACCCGGAGTGCGCTGCCTGTTACTTCGAATCTCTAGGTTTCGCGGATCATCAGCAAGGCAAGTACTACTTTGATCATACCTTTTCTACTGCCCAGTTTTATTGCATTAGATCAATTCCTCAAACATTGCATGATTAGGATCTAATTAAATTGTGGGATGGGAAGTAGTTGAGATAGTACCTATCACCTGTTTTATTATCAAACCTTTGGGAGTTACTTCTACGTTTGCCATTATGCCATGCTATGCTAGTAGACGTGGATTGGGTGACTGATATCGATGACATATGTGAGTTTGTTAATTAATGGTTTATCTAGGGTGGCAACTTAAATACACATCTGGGTGGATTGAGGTACCTGGGTATTCTAGGATTGCCTGTTTCTTTTGGACCGCCACCCAGGCTCAAAGGGATCATGAGATTTTTCATACTAGAAACTTCCGTGTGCAGCCACAAGCCATTATGGGCTCTGGCATAGTTGATTAAGTCGTGCGAACTCTTACAGGGTAGACTAGCAAATGTACGGGAAAGTAGGTGTAATGGTCTATCCATCGTAAGGTGCTAGTGCTTCTGAAAGACTATGTCTCGATCATCCGTCTTCTCAAACACCATGTAGTGCGAGAAACCAAACGGAGGCGATCGAGTCTTGTGGGGAAAAGTGCGCAAACCTCTGCAGATTGTATTAAACTAATCATGGTTAGCCGTGTCCCTGGTTATGGACATCTTGAGTATCTAGTACTTGGATTATCATGTGAATCTCAACATGTTACTCTAAATTAAATTTTGTTGGGTTTTGTTAATGATGATGCTTAATTGGGATTGAGGATGCTGTCAACCATTCTCAATGTTTAACAACTACCATGATAGTAAATAAAATTTATTCCTTTGTAGTAGGGAAAAATTGGCTTTACGCAAAACTGTAACCATAGAGCTTTCCACCAGCCAAATATGCATATAGTATAGCTGTTTCATTCCATTACTCTCTATGTGTTACATTGCCAGCATATTCCATGTGCTGACCCATTTCGGGCTGCAACGTTAATATTGCAGACTTTTCAGACGACGATTAAGGAGTTTTTAGGTCGTGGTTCTGTACTCAGTGATGCCGTTGGAGTTGATGGACTCACTTATCTTCCAAGCCTTCCGCTGTTATCGTTATTAGATGGCCTTAAGCCATATTTATTGTAATAAGTTCTCTATTGAGACACTCGATGTAATAATTGTGTGATTGCTACTCTATTATAAATCCTCCGAGTACTATGTGGTGTCAACATTACTGATCCAGGGATGACACCGGAGCACAAAGATCAGACTGTTTGAGGTCTGGTCGCTACACCGTCGATCCAAAGCTTTATCGTGATAGGTGGACAGCTCTACAGAGAGAGTGTTACTGGAGTTGCTCAGCGGTGTATTACACCAGAAGAAGGTCGAATGATTCTCAATGATATCCACTCGGGGACCTGTGGTCACCATGCGTCTTGTCGGACCATCGTGGCCAAAGCATATCAAGCAGGATTCTACTGGCCACGAGCAAATGAGATGGAAAAAGATATAGTCGACAAGTGTGAGGGCTGTCAGTTCTACTCAAACATGTCTCACAAGCCTACATCCGCCTTGAAGACTCTTCCACTCGTCTGGCCGTTTGGGGGTTGGATATGGTCGGACCCTTTAAGACCGGCAGAAGTGGTTTCACTCATTTGCTTGTAGTGGTCGACAAGTTCACTAAATGGATCGAAGCCAAGCCTATCAAGTATCTTGATTCAAGCACTGCCATCAGTTTCATCAGAGAACTAATTTTCAGATATGGAGTACCTCACGGTATATCACAAATAATGGCTCCAACTTTGATTCTAATGAGTTCAGAGCATTCTGCGCTTCCCAAGGCACTCGGGTGGACTACGCATCTGTTGCGCATCCATAGTCGAATGGATAGGCAGAAAGGGCCAATGTCTTTATACTTCAAGGGCTGAAACCCAGATTGATGCGCGACCTCAAGCATGCCGCTGGAGCTTGGGTAACTGAATTGCCGTCTGTCTTATGGGGACTGAGAACAACTCCAAACTGGTCGACTGACCAAACCCCTTTGTTCATGGTGTATGGCGCCAAAGCTGTGCTTCCGAGTGACTTATTGCACAACGCTCCCCGAGTAGAACTTTTCTCAGAAGCTGAAGCTGAACAAGCACGCCAAGACGCAGTTGATCTTTTGGAGGAAGAACGCGAGATGGCTTTGATCAGGTCGACCATCTATCAGCAAGACTTGCGTCGATTCCATGCCCACAATGTCATAGGTCGAGTGTTCCAAGAAGGAGATCTTGTACTCCGAGAAACGACCTCACAAGCTTGCTCCACAATGGGGCATATCACCTCTACAATGTAGCCACGAAGAAAGACGAGCCACGCTCGTGGAATGCGGATCTACTCCGTTGTTTTTATACCTATACACTCGAGTCGACGTGTTGTAATAAGAATCATTCGGTTTGCTTATCAACGACAAGATTTTTGCAGTATCTTAAATGATTGTTCCAAACATATGTGTTCAAATCCCCCAGTGGGTGGCTTAGCTGCGAACCTGATTCGCCTAAGTTAAAAAAACACTCCGAGTGTACAACAATCCTGCCACTTGGGGGCTTAGCTGCAAACCCGATTCGCCTAAGTTAAAAAACCGCTCCGAGTGGAGAGCAATCCTCCCACTCGGGGGCTTAGCTACGAACCCGATTCGCCTAAGTTAAAAAACTACTCTGAGTGAAGAGGGATCCTCCCACTCGGGGACTTAGCTGTGACTCCGTACTCGCCTAAGTTAAAAAATCCTCCGAGTGAAGAGCAATCCTCTCACTCAGGAACTTAGCTACGACCCCGTACTCGCCTAAGTTAAAAAATCCTCCGAGTGAAGAGCAATCCTCTCACTCAGGGGCTTAGCTGCGACCCCGTAATCACCTAAGTTGAAAAATCCTCTTAGTGAAGAGCAATCCTCTCACTCGAGGGCTTAGCTACGACCCCGTAATCGCCTAAGTTGAAAAATCCTCCGAGTGAAGAGCAATCCTCTCACTCGGGGGCTTAGCTACGACCATGTACTCGCCTAAGTTAAAAAAATCCTCGGAGTAAAGAGCAGTCATCTCGCTCGGGGGCTTAGCTGCGACCACGTACTCGCCTAAGTTGAAAAATCCTCCGAGTGAAGAGCGATCCTCTCACTCGGAGGCTTAGCTGCGACCCCATAATTGCCTAAGTTAAAAACTACTCCGAGTGAAGAGCGATCCTCTCACTCGGGGACTTAGCTGCGACCCCGAAATCGCCTAAGTTAAAAAAATCCTCCAAGTGAAGAGCAATCCTCTCACTCGGGGACTTAGCTGCGACCCCGTAATCGCCTAAGTTAAATAATCCTCCGAGTGAAAAGCAATCCTCTCACTCAGGAGCTTAGCTGCGACCCCGTAATCGCCTAAGTTAACAACTACTCCGAGTGAAGAGTGATCCTCTCACTCGGGGGATTAGCCGCGACCCTGTAATCGCCTAAGTTAAAAAATCCTCTGAGTGAAGAGCAATCCTCTCACTCGGAGGCTTAGTTGCGAACCGGATTCTCCTAAGTTAAAAACTGCTCCGAGTGGAGTCCGCTCCATCCCGATCTGCAAGGACGACGAGGTGCAGGTCGTGTGCAGCACGTAGTGCTCTTGCTCATGACCCCCTTGACGGAGCTGTGTCACAAGAAGAATGTACGCTCCATCTTGATCCGCAAGGACGATGAGGTGCAGGTCGTGTGCGGCACCTAGAGCTCACGTGCACGAACCTCACATCGGAGCTTCATCACAAATACAATGTTCGCTCCATCCTGATACGTCAGGGCGACGAGGTGCAGGTCATGCGTACCACTTGGTGCTCGTGTCCATAACCTTCTCGTCAGAGCTGCAAGTACAATGGCCTCGGAGTCAATTCGGCAAATGGTAGAAGCAAAGAAACCATATTCAAGAGAAAATCAAATTCGGTTAAATCCAGCAAGGTTCGGAACCTCGAACGGCAGTACTCGGGCATCAAGCCCGAAGGAGTTTAATGATTACAAAATCACTCGGCATCCCGAGGCAAATAAAAGTGAGGCTTAAAGTTTGTTCACTTGGCAGGAGGAGGGCTAGCTGGCTCGACAAACTCGTCCAGATCGATTCCATCAGCAATACGAGTCACAGCGTCGAGGAAGGTTTCCATGAAGGACTGGACGTTGTGTCTCTTGGTATTGGCAACCTTGAGGGCCACGAGCTTTTATTCTTTGACCTCCTTGCAATGGACACGGGCCAGAGACAGAGCTACGTCAGCACCGCACCGAGCAGATGACTTCTTCCACGCATGCACTCGACCGGGGATCTCGTTGAGTCGAGTCATTAGAGACTCGAGGTCATTCTGGAATGTCTCCCTCGGCCAGAGCTCTGCGTCGATCCGTGATACCGCCACCTTTAGTCAGGCCAGATAATTGGTGACACTGGCGAGGCGAGATTCCAGTCGCAACACGTTCATTGCAGCTTCATCCTTGATGGGGGAGTTTATGGAGTCCAGCTCTGTCTCAATCCGCCCGGTCTCTTCCTCAAAGTTTTGATAGAATTCTGCACACACAGAAAATTGATGAGTCGACAGCTACATGAAGAGTCGACAGCGGCAAATCAGTCGGACAAGGGAAAGTACCTTCAAGCATAAGAAATAGCTTCTTGGCAAGTTCTCCCAGATAAATCTCCAGTTCGCCTCTCTTCCGAGCGAGATTTCTAACTTTGTCATTCAGAACCACCTTGTCCTTCTTCAGCTGCATGACTTCTTTGTTGGCTTCGGCGACGACAGTCTTCAGCTTGGTGTTTTCTTCTTCTAACATGCTGACTGAAGCCAACTTCTTGTCAGCAAGTTCAGTTTTCTCCCGTGCCATCTTCTAAGACGCGGCAAGGTCAAGGTCCTTTCTGCTCCAGAGCCTTCTTAATTTTGTCTAAAGAAATAACACTCTTCAGACGAGCTTGGAGTTGTCTGTTTTCACTATGCACATCTGTTCGAGTGGAGCCACTCGGTTCAAAAGGCGAAAAGTAAAAGCTGGCAAAGAAAACAGTCGACAAGTGGTTACCTCCCATAGCAGCTGCTTCATCCTTGGCCTTCCGAAGATTTTGCTTAGCCAGTTCCAGATCAAGGCTGAGCTGAATTTGCTTCTGCTCTAGTTCAGCGAACTAAGCCCCGAATGCACAAGATTTCTGCAGTCGACAGTGGAACGACAAAGATCGATCGCTTCTGAGCGATAAGATACAAGTTCACATCATTACAGCAAAAAGAGTTCTAAGACTACTGCCGAATCAAACATTCAATAGTAGTCTCGGGGACTACACCCAGTGGGTGCACTTAGCATGCCCGCACTGGTTCGACTTTTCAATCAGCATGGTCCGTCCAGTCAAAAAAAAGAGAGGCAATACTTATTCTCAGACCACCACTGACTGCTTGTAGTCAACTGCAGTCTTGGGGACTACACCCAGTGGGTGCACTCTGTGTGCCCCCACTAGTCCGGATTCCACTTGGCACGACCTGTCTAGACCGAGTGGAAAAACAGTAAAGAGACATTTTTTGACAAGACCCCCGCTGAACCAACCATTCGACGACGGCCTCGGGGACTACACCTAGTGGGTGCATTCTGCGTGCCCCCACTGGTTCAAAGGTACACTCGACGCACCCTAGTCGACCCAAGTTGAAAAACAACTCAGCAAAAGTTGAAACACCCAGTGGGTGTACATATGCAAGATGCAGTTTCATGATAGATGCACATTAAAGGTTCCAAAACACAACAGTTTCCGGGTAGCATATCCTAATAGAACTGGCGTCAAGATAAAGATCAGTCACAAGGCAACCAACCTGGACATTGGATCGGAGAGCTGAGGTGGCATCATAAGCAGCTTGACTGGCCTCGCGCGCCACCTTCATCTACTCCATCATAAGGCCTGCCTGGCGTATAGCTTCCTTGGTAGCATTCACCTGGTCCTCCGGGACATGAGGGGTGACGAAGAGTAGAGCTTGCGGAACAGTTGGAGCAGCCAAGGGATCTGATGTATGAAGTTGCACGGTCAGAGCAAAGTCTTGGGAAGTCGACACCGAAGGACGATCACTCGACAAGGGATCAGCGAAAGAAACAGAAGCTAGAGCTGGGTCTCCTGATTGCTGAGTCATGGTTCTGGCACCAGTGTCGACTGAGACACCTTGCTCGTGGGCACCCTCCTGCTCAAGGTCCTGCTCTTTCTTCCCGTGATCTACTGAGGCACGTCTTCATCATCGCCCGGAAGATCAATGACATCCGATGGTGTTGCAAAGGACTCTACAGTTAGAGCTTAGTCGATTGGCAGTACTAGTTGACAAAATAAGAGAAAAGTGGTGGGCTTGTACCTGCTTTGGAAGTGGTCGCGTCCTCAGTCTCCTCATCGTCTTGGTGCTTGTCGATGTCCATGGAAGTCACGGAAGTAGCAGCGATGAAAGCGTTAGAACTCACTCATTTAAGCACTAGAATGAGTCGACAAACATGCAAAAGCTCCCAAACAACGCGAGAAAGGGAAAAAGAAGGTAAAATACTTATGCAGAGGTGATGGGAACATCCACTTTGATCTTGTGTAAAGCCTTCCGAGGTTTTGAAGGAGCAGTCCTAAGCTGCTTGGCGGCCTTCTCAGTCGGCACCGGAGACAAAGTCCGAGTGCACTTGTGCTCTTGGGATTTGAGAGGCACTGCATTGCCACGCTCCCCGCAGGATCCTGAGATTGCTTGGATTGATGCTCCGAATGAGGTGGTGACTTGACCTCCTCGTTGCCGCCCGAGTCATCGCTGTCGTCTTCATGGTCATCAGGGGACTGCCACTCACGGCTTTCGTCCGTGCTTTCCATTCCCTCCTGGGTTTGCTCCCCGTTCGGCATCGAGTACAACTCAGTATAAGTCTGGAAGGCAAAGAGTCAAACATGCATCCATCAGTCTCAAATATTGTCACAAATCAGAACAAGGATACACTTGGAAGCAAAGGTCAGACCTTTTCCGGCTCATTTTCGGCGCTGAAGGGGACGACTCTCCTGGACCCCCTGGGGTTGTCTTTGTTGCCAGTGATACTTCGCGGCCACTGCTCCACCGTCTCCTCGGAAACTTCCTCTGGGTCGACCCGAGCGGTGTCTTTAGCGCATGAGTACTTACACATTTGACGATCACGGGCTTGAAGAGGCTGGGTGCGTCTGCTGAGAAACACCTCCAACAAATCCATGCCAGTCACGCACCAGTTGGACTACTCGGTCGACTAACATCGACACCTCTTCCTTCTCTACTAGAGTCACGGTAAGCTAAGAGGGTTGACTGACTCAGTCCATGGTGAAGGGGGGAAGGCCGGTCGATTGATCGGGAGTCGAAACGTCTCGGCAGTAGAACCAGGTCGACTGCCACCCTCTAACTGAGTCGGGAAGGGTCATGGCTGGGAAAGTACTCCTACCCCTAGTATGAATCCCTAACCCCCCACACATTTGGACTACGTGCATCCTCTCATCACTCGGATTGGCCTTCTTCACAGTCTGAGAGCGGAAGGTAAAGATGTGCTTGAACAGACCCAGTGCGGTCGACAACCCAAGAAGTTTTCGCATAGAGAGATGTAGGCAGCAAGGTATGTGATTGTGTTGGGGGAGAAACGATGAAGTTGGGCACCAAAAAAGTTCAAGAACCCTCGGAAGAAAGGATGCGAAGGTAGACTGAAACCACGGTCGACGTGAGTGGCAAGGAGAACACACTCACCCTCCTATGGTTGAAGCTCAGTCTCGGTCCCTGGCACCCTCCAAGATCCACGAGCGATTAGGCCCCCGCTGGCCATGTCCTCCAAATCCTCATTCCGGATTGCAGAGCGGACCCAGTCCCCCTGGATCCAACCAGGTGGCATACCGGACCTCGATGATGACCCCCGACTCGTCTCCTTTCCTTTTGGAGCCGCCATCGCCTTCTTCGCGCGCTCCAGGTCCGCTGTCTTGTCCTTTCCCATCGCGACGAACTGCACACGGGCAGAGCAGCGGCGTCGAGAATGGGGGCGGACGAGGTGGAGAGGCGGATGAAGAAGGAGGAGAATAGAGCGCACTGTGCAACACATCAGCTTTGACGCCTTATATTAGGATGTTTTCGAGTGACTGACTCGTGGGCCTAAGAGATCTTGTCAAATTCCACAACAGTCGCCCGCCGGATATGTGGCAAAAAAGGTGGCACGAGAATCGAGATGCTTCTTTCTATCCACTCCGTTTACTGTAGCATGCCCCGTCCCGCGCGCTTCCCCAAAATTTTGAATCCCGTGAGATCCGGGAACTGCTGAGCAATCAATCACGCCGGAAGTTGCGCACCATATCAACACTTGAAGTTTGACGGATAAGTTCACTCGACGGCTTCTGAATCGATCAAGGCGACTGAAACAAGACCGAAGCTTTAGCATGATTTGCAAATCCAGATGTAATACCCTCAGAAGTGAGGGATCGGGTCAAACTCAGCTTCAGCTCCTTCTTCACTCAGACCTTAATCCATTCGGGGGCTAATGACAATGACATGTACCTATGGTAGGGTCATAGGCCTGATCTAGACACCCTACCCAAGGACACTACCCTAGAGTCAAAGGCATTCAAAGCACAAGAAGAGAAACCAACAGAGTTATCAAAGAGTGCCATCCAATCGACCTTCAACCTCACTCGGATATCCCAATTCCATTCGACCAAGAGAATAAGTCACTCGACGATACAAGAAATCACTCGGGGTAAAGAAGGGCTAACATCACTCGGGACGGCAACGGTCAGGCAATCACTTTGTAGGCTTAAAGATCATTTATAGTCCTTTATTGCTAGCGTTATTAGTAACACCCTATCTTAATGTACATTGAACCCCTTGTAACATGGGCTGGCTGGGGTCCTGGCGCACTCTATATAAGCCACCCCCCTCCACCGCACAAGGGTTCGCACCCCCTGTAACACACAAACACCCATATTTCAGTCGACAACCTCAGGGCACCGAGACGTAGGGATTTTACCTCCTCCGAGAGGGGCCTGAACTCGTAAACTCTTGTGTACAACCTCACCGTAGTTAGGATATTTCCTCCTCATACATACCCCCTACTCTTACTGTCAGACTTAGTACCACGACACTCACACCACACCCAAGAACATACCTCTTGAGGTAGTTCTTCCTGTCTACTAGTTCATCCTCTGCCCACCTCGAGGCTAATCCACCACAAAGCAGAGTAGGGTTTTATACCGCAAGGTGGCCCGAATCTAGGTAAACTGGTGTGTCTCTTTCCTTTCCTGTTCATCGAGCTAGGCTATGAGAGCAACGAGTTGGTAGGCCGAGGAGATTGAGTTCTTCGCACACGCCCCTGAGTTCGAACCTTTCGTGGGTCTGCAGAGCCCTGAATCTGACAACAATGTAGACATGACCGAGACACCTCTCTGGTCAATAACCAAGAGCAGAACCTGGGTGCCCATATTGGCTCCTACATATTCTACAAAGATCTTTATCGGTCGAACCATTATGACAACATACGTAATTCCCTTTGTTCATTGGTATGTTACTTGCCCGAGATTCGATCATCGGTATCTTCATACGTAGTTCAATCTCGTTACCGGCAAGTCTCTTTACTCGTTCCATAATACATCACCTCATGACTAACTCCTTAGTCGTTTGCTTGCAAGCTTATGATGTGTATTACCGAGAGGGCCCAGAGATACCTCTCCGATACTCAGAGTGAAAAATCCTAATCTCGAACTATGCCAACTCAACAAACACCTTCGGAGATACCTATAGAGCATCTTTATAATCACCCAGTTATGTTGTGATGTTTGATAGCACACAAGGCATTCCTCTGGTACCCGGGAGTTGCATAATCTCATAGTCGAAGGAATATGTATTTGACATGAAGAAAGCAATAGCAATAAAACTAAACGATCATTATGCTAAGCTAACAGATAGGTCTTGTCCATCAAATCATTCTCCTAATGATGTGATCCCATTATCAAATGACAACTCATGTCCATGGTTAGGAAAACCTAACCATCTTTGATCAACAAGCTAGTCTAGTAGAGGCTCACTAGGGACATGTTGTTTGTTTATGTATTCACACATGTATTAACGTTTTCGATCAATACAATTCTAACATGAATAATAAATATTTATCATGAATAAGGAAATACAAAATAACAACTTTATTATTGCTTCTAAGGCATATTTCCTTCAGGCCACACTTTCCAGATGAATTGGTCGAAGCATGTTGCCGTCCGCCCCTGGAATTGCGCCAGATAGGCTGATTTGGCCGAGTACCACCCTGAGCACTCTCTGGTCCAGATCAGTGTGTCCGGCGTGCCTTTTAGTAGGGTCTCGTCCACCCCCTCAATGCTCGGTGCATGGCCATGAACTCCTGAAGCAGCTGTTGGGGGTTGCCGTGGGTGATGTCCTTAATCCATGTGTCTTCTCTAAGTGTGTCCCAAACTGATCTATTCTTCCTCTTTAAGTGCCTGAAGAGAAATGGGAATTGTTGTGCTAGCCTTCCTTAGCCAATCCAGGCGGAGTGCCAGAACTAGGCCAATGCCCGTCGCCGATGGCCACGTTGGTCGAGGGCTCGAGCAGTGAACCGAGCCCTGTCGTCCGCATCGCAGGGCAGCTCCATGCCCATCCATGGCCGCTCTGGGTGGTGCTAGGCGATCCATTGCCAGCGCAGGCGGAGGGCCCTGCCAAAGCGCTGCAGCTCGTGGATGCCCAGGGCCCCGCGCTCCGTCAGTGAGCACACTGCCGGCCAGTTAACTTTGCAGTTGGCTCCCGGGATCTCTTTGTCTTGCCGCCACAAGAATTGCCACCTGCATTTGTCTACCTCTCTAAGCAGCTTCTTCGGGACCTGCAGGACAGTGAGCGCGAACGTAGGCATTGCGCTAAGCATGCACATGATGAGTACCTGACGTCCCGCGAGCGACAACAACTTGCCCTTCCAGCTGGCTATACGTGCCTTAATCCTGTCAATGATGAACTAGAGGTGCACGAGGCATAGGCGGCCTGTGGAGACCAGCAACCCTGGGTATTTTATCGGGAAAGGAGCAATCGAGCCGCCAAACCCCTGCAACATGTCGGGGATGTTCTTGTCCTAACACCGGATTAGCGAGAACGTGGACTTGGCTGGGTTGATGCAGAGCCTAGTTGCATGCACGAATTCATTGAGGATACGTAGAAGGGAGTCACCTCCTGGCATTCTGGGTTGATAAATATCACAGCGTCATTGGCATAGAGGCTGACCGTGAGCTTTAGGTCGTGCCCCGGGAGGCGCTGAAGGAGTTGTTGCTCGACCACCACCGTGATCAGGTGTTGTTGAGGGTCTATGGCTAGAATGAAGAGGAATGGAGATAGTGGGTCGCCCTGTTGCAGCCCATGGTGATGGACAATTCGTGCACCTGCTGCGCCGTTCGGTGAGACTGTCGAGGAGGCCATGGCAAGAAGTCGGGCCACCTAGTCGTTCCACCGCATGCTAAACCCTAGCTTCCGGAGGAGCTCGAGTAGGTACTCCCATGATACCGTGGCCAAAGCTTTCGCAATATCTAGTTTCATCAATAGACCTGGTGTTCTACGGCGATGGAGAGTGCGCATGGTGTTCTGCACGAAGAGGAAGCTATCGTGGATGCACTTCATTTTCAGGAAGGCTACGTGTGCCGGGGAGATGATGGAGAGGATGACGACCGCTAATATGATGGAGAGGACCTTGGAGATGAGCTTTGCAATCGAGTGTATTAGGCTGATTGGTCTGTAGTCTGTGATCCTCGCTGCCCCGTCCTTGTTGGGTAGCAGAACAACCATTGAGTTGTTGATCATTGCCATGTCACCCCCTGCTAAGTGGTAGAATTGGTGGAATGCCTCCATAACATCGGCTTTGATGACAGGCAAGCAGGCACAAAAGAAGGCGTCGTTGAAGCCGTTCGGCCCTAGCGATTTCTCCTGTGGAGACTTGTTGATCGCATTCCATACCTCCTCCTCAATGAATGGGTTGTCGAGGCCAGCCACGTGCAGCGTGGGCAGGTTGATTGAGTCCTAGTCAATGGTGTGGTCTCTTTTGGTGGTCTTCCCGAGCATGGAGCTGAAGTGTTCGTGGATCACCCGCGACTTTGTCTTCGTGGGATGTGGCCACAGAGTCGTGGGTGTGTAGTGCGTTGATGACACACAAGTATAGGGGATCTATTGTACTCCTTTCAATAAGTAAGAGTGTCGAACCCAACAAGGAGCAAAAGTAAATGACAAGTGGTTTTCCGCAAGGTATTCTCTGCGAGCACTGAAATTATCGATAACAGATAGCTTTGTGATAAGATAAATCATAACGGGTAACAAGTAAATAAAGTAACTAAGGTGCAGCAAGGTGGCCCAATCCTTTTTGTAGCAAAGGACAAGCCTGGACGAACTCTTATATAAAGCAAAGCGCTCCCGCGGACACATGGGAATTGTTGTCAAGTTAGTTTTCATCATGCTCATATGATTTGCGTTCGTTACTTTGATAATTTGATATGTGGGTGGACCAGTGCTTGGGTGATGCCCTTCCTTGGACAAGCCTCCCACTTATGATTAACCCCTCTCGCAATCAGCCGCAACTAGGAAATAAGAATTAACGTAAACCTAACCATAGCATGAAACTTATGGATCCAAATCAGCCCCTTACGAAGCAACGCATAAGCTAGGGTTTAAGCTTCTGTCACTCTAGCAACCCGTCATCTACTTATTACTTCCCAATGCCTTCCCCTAGGCCCAAATAATGGTGAAGTTTCATGTAGTCTACGTTCACATAACAACACTAGAGGAAAGACAACATACATCTCATCAAAATATCTAACGAATACCAAATTCACATGATTACTTATAACAAGACTTATCCCATGTCCTCGGGAAACAAACGTAACTACTCACAAAACATATTTATGATCAAGATCAGAGGGGTGTTAATTATCATTAAGGATCTGAAAATATAATCTTCCACCAGTTAAACCAACTAGCATCAACTAGAAGGAGTAATCAACACTACTAGCAACCCACATGTACCAATCTGAGGTTTTGGGACCAAGATCGAATACAAGAGATGAACTATGGTTTGATAGGAGATAGTGATGGTGAAGATGTTGATGGAGATTGACCCCCTCTCGATGAGAGGATCATTGGTGATGACGATGGCTTCGATTTCCCCCTCTAGGAGGGATGTTTCCCCGGTATAACAGCTCCACAGGAGCCCTAGATTGGTTCTACCCTGGTTCCGCCTTGAGACAGCGACGCTTCGTCCCGAAAGCTTCCTTCTGATTTTTTCCTGGTCAAAACACACCATATAGCAGAAGATGGGCACCGGAGGCCTGCCAGGGGGTCCACAAATTCGGGTGGCGCGCCCAGGGGGTAGGGTGCGCCCTCCACCCTTGTGGCTGGCTGGTGGCCCCCCTCTGGTATTTTCTTTACCCAATATTTTTTATATATTCCAGAAACATGCTCTGTGATGTTTCAGGACTTTTGGAGTTGTGCGGAATAGGTCTCTAATATTTTCTCCTTTTCCAGTCTAGAATTCCTGCTGCCAGCATTCTCCCTCTTAATGTAAACCTTATAAAATAAGAGAGAATAGGCATAAGTATTGTGATATAATGTGTAATAAGAGCCCATAATGCAATAAATATCAATATAAAAGCATGATATAAAATGGATGTATCAACTCCCCCAAGCTTATGCCTCACTTGTCCTCAAGCAAAAAAAGAGAACGTAAAAAGAGAACGTAAGAAAATATATATACTAGCCGTAAAAAATATTTTATGTTACGTAAAATTACGAACGTAAAACATAGTGTAAAACATACATAAAATGTGATATTTGTGGTCTTATAACGTATTTTTTTGTTTTCTTATATCAAATTTTACGTAGTGAATCAATATAAATGTAACTATTTGTATTTCAAACGTAATTTATTTATGAAGCGGTCGTAAGATTACGTCGGGTGAAGAATAACTTATTCTGCACCTGGGGTGATGAATAGTATCACTATATATATATAGGACACACTATTCTAATCCTGGGATTAGAATAGTTATTTGGATCACAGCACCCCTATGTAGGGCCTGACAGGGCCCTCCCGAACTTCTGAACTGCTGCCGGCCCAACAGGATCCACTTGATCCCGATCTCGAGCCGCCCCAGCCCCCCTCCTCCCCTTGATCCCCCGACCTCCCCCCGTGGTCGCCGCCGATCTTCGCCGTATCCGTCGCCTCCCCCCCGTCTCCAGCTACTGGCCAGCCGGATCCGCCGCCTCCCCTCGTCTCCAGCTCCTGGCCGGCCGGATCCGGCCCCTCCCCTCCTTCCCCAGATCCTGGCCGACCACCGGCGCGGGAGAGCGAGCGACGGTGGACGCTGACGGTGGATGATGGACTTCCGGAAGCCGCATCCTCCTTCCATATTCACCGCCCGACACATTGGCAGAGAAGATGACGGCCCCGACACAAGCTATGGCGAACGGCGCGGCGAACGGGGCAACTCTGCGGCGAAGGCGGCATCGGAGGCGCCTTCAAATCCAGCAGCGGTACATGAACTTCCTCCCACTTGTCGCCTTCTTCTTCAATCGTCCCTTGCCTGACCTTCTTGCTTCATGCAGATGAACTTTGCGCCCTATGCAAGTCATGGATTGCCATGCGGTTCCTCTCCTAGCTCTCCGACAAATTGCTCACAAGGTGACCTATCACCTGCTGGAAAAAGGTTGGCCGAACTTCTAGCCAGGGTATGGTTGAACTTCTTCCCTCTGCTTGTTATTTTCTTACTGCCATGAGAAGTTCAGGTGGTGTGTAGCATCAGTGCATGAGAAGTTCAGGCTGCCAAAAATATTAGTAAATCTGCCTGAACTTCACATCCATGAGAAGTTCAGGTACATCTGTGAGCATCAGTCCATGAGAAGTACAGGCTGCCAAAAATAGTAGTAAATCTGCCTGAGCTTCACATCCATGATAAGTTCAGGTACATCTGTGAGCATCAGTCTAGGCTACAAAAGCTTTTTTTAAATCTGCCTGCTGTAACATGTGAAGTTCATGTAGTCTATGAGCATCAGTCTAGGCTGCAAATAGTAGAAAATCTGCCTTCTTACAGCCATGTGAAGTTCAGGTATTTTATGAGCATCAGTCCAGGCTACAAATAGATTTATATATGAGAAGTTCAGGCTGTCAATAATGCTAAGTTCAGTTAGAAAGGTATAGGCAGATGTAACTTGTGTGCTAATAAACATTTTTTTCTTTTTTGACAGGAAGACGAGAGACGCATGAAGAAGCTCAGAAGTTCCCAGCAGCAAGTACTCAATCCCAAGCCCATACGCGTTGCACCTCCCCACCTCCCCCCTGCTCGGCCTTGCGCTACCGCATTTGTCAATAGGCCCATTTAAATCCTAAAATAGCAAACATAATTATAATTAAAGAAGTTCAAATAGAAAAGATATAGAAGTTCGGGACAGTTATTCAATGAAGATCTTGAGCATTTTAAAAACAGACCCCAACCTTGATGCTTTGAATGGTAAAGAGCCTCTGCAAAGCATTATCTAGAAAAATTGAGCAACTCTCCCTTCTAATGCGGAAATAAAGGTGAACAGAGGCCTACCAGAACAGAGAACCAACTTGGGTCATAAACGAACTACTTTTATCCATTGTCATTCCAAGAAGAAACAGCCATTATCGTCCTTCAATACCACAACAACAACAATTATAGTAATGTAATTAAACACACTTGATATTTATTCATTGTCTTGACATGTATAATCAGAGTACAGTTGTAACATACTTGTCAGTATCAAGTAATTTCGCTGCAGCCTCGAAGTAGTCAAAGAAATCTGGGGCGATCTCCATGTCATCTGTTAACCAATTAACCATGGAAATGAGATGGCATGCGGAAACATCTAAGAACAAGAACCGTCAAGGAGATCAGACCTTCCAGAATGATTACTCGACGGAAATCATGCTTAATGAATAACTCATCCAAGGCCCATTTATAGTGGTCTAAGTTAAGAAACATCGTTAGGACAAGAACCGATCATATCATCAACTCTAAAGAAAACACTCATCAATTCAGGACCACCTACTAGCTATCTTGTAATATGCAACTTTTTCTCCTGGTCTTTCAGTGCGCACAAGCTCAAGATCCACATGCTGCAACACATCAAAGGCAAAAAGAACACCGAGTTCTAGCTAAACAAAAACAAATCTACACTGAGTAATAGATTTTTTCAAAACCTCAAATTAACATTTTAAAAACGATTAGCACACAGATGTTTAGGATAGTTATTCACTGAAGATCGAACAACTACTATAAGTACGAAAACATACTAGAAAAAATAAGAAATATACGCATATTCGTAGGCCAATTACATGGTTGCTCATGGGACTATCAAAAAAATCCAAAGCAATGCAAAAGAATGAAAATAACATAAAAAAGAAAGAAACACATAGGGCTTGCTCCATTACCTTGCAAAGAAGGAAAAATAGAAGTTCAAGTATGAACAGTACAGAAGTCTAGCTTGTACAACGACCCTTAGATGATCTGGAAAAAGTGCATGCATACTTGGACTAATCCCATGATTGACCACGAGACAAACTCTAAAAATAACATCTCAAGAACTAAAATTATAAAAAAATGAAAAAAAGAAAATATATAGCACCATGCACCTTTGCCTTGCAAAATATGGAATGCAATGTGGAAAACCAGAAGTTCAACCATTAATTAGAAAGAAGTCCAGCATCTACTGAAGATAGTGGATCATCAAAAATAACAAACCATCGACTGAAGTCAAGCATCTACTTACAGCACAGAAGTTCAGGTGCGAAAGTTCTAGCAGTCCAGCTTGTACAACGGAACGAAAATTGATTGAAACAACAACCCCGATTAAATTTGGTTCCCAGATTTAATCGTTTGGGTCAATTCCGACACGTCAAAAGCCATTTCGAATGTCGTCATACTCCAGATAAAACATCCAAAAAAGATCCGCCATCAATCAGTGCGCTCGAACAACAAACCACGACAGGAGGCAGAAAGTGCAATCCGCAATTTCGGAATGAATGAGCCAACCAAATCGAATTAACAAAATAGGGATGATTCAACCGCCATTTCGAACGTCATCATGCTCCGGATAAATAAGAAAATGATCCCCATCATACTGTCCCTCGAACAAAAAACCATGGCGGGGGGCAGAAGATCCAATCATCGGATTTCGATTTGTATGAGCTCGCATATTCAAATTAACAAGATGGGCAGCATTTTGTCTCACTAATGCACACAAATCCACACCCAATTTGAACAGAAAACCTACAAATGTACAACAGCGGCCAAAACCAATCCCGCAGACGAAGAACAGAGGTGGCGGAACACCAAATCGAATTCGTTCGAAAATAACAACAAATCATGAAGTAAACTCGTACCTAAACCCAATTCTCATCCTATTAGGAATCCTAGAACATCCAGTACATGCAAAACACTTGTGACAGACCCATGTTCATCACCGCCCGAGAGCAAATCCGCCAACGAGCTAGATTCCTAATCAAAACAAGCATTTAGATTCTAAAAACCGTGTAAACATTACACTTACATCGCCAACAACACGAACGATCAGAAAAACTCGCGGTAGAAGGCACGATTGAGAAGATAGCCCGAAGGTCGAGTTCATACAGAGGGAAGGTCAGGCGCGTTACTCAGGCAGTTCAGGTTGTGATCAGAATATTATTCTGATCCCGTGATCAGAATAGTGTTTATATGTGAAGGAAAAAGTGTAAAAGGGAAAGGTGATGATCACCATGACTCTTGTATAAGTGTAGAACATAAAAGTAAAAGATAGGCCCTTTGTAGAGGGAAGCAGAGGTTGTCATGCGCTTTTATGGTTGGATGTACAAAATCTTAATGCAAAAGAACGTCACTTTATATTGCCACTTGTGATAAGGACTCTTATTATGGATTCCATCGCTTTTATTTCTTCCATATCACAAGTTCGTATAAAGCTTATTTTCTTCACACTAATAGATCACACATATTTAGAGAGCAATTTTTATTGCTTGCACCGATGACAACTTACTTGAGGGATCTTACACAATCCATAGGTAGGTATGGTGGACTCTCATGGCAAAACTGGATTTAGGGATATTTGGAAGCACAGGTAGTATCTCTACTTGGTGCAAAGAATTTGGCTAGCGTGAGAAGGAAAGGCAAGATCAACATGTTGGATGATCCATGGCAATATAACTTCTATTCGGATATAAGAAAACATAACCCATTATGTTGTCTTCCTTGTCCAACATCAACCTTTTAGCATGTCATATTTTAATGAGTGCTCACAATTACAAAAGATGTACAAGATAGTATATTTATATGCGAAGCCTCTCTTTCTTTATTACTTCCTATTAATTGAAACAATGACCAAAACTATGTTTGTCAACTCTTAACAAATTTTATTCATCACACTCTTTATATGTGAAGTCGTTACTCTCCATAGGATCAATATATGATCTTTTTATTTCTTTTCTTTTTATTTAATTCCCTCAAGATCATAGCAAGAAAGCAAAGCCCTCAACTCAAAACTACTATTTATTATATATAACTCACGGACTCGATTGCATAGAGGGAACATAAAGCAAAATTCAAAGCTAGATCATACTAAAAACTTTATTCTACTAGATCAAGATACAACTGAAAGGATCGAACTAAGAAAAACAATAAAGATAAATATGTGATGGTGATACGATACCGGGGCACCTCCCCCAAGCTTGGAAATTGCCAAGGGGAGTGCCCATACCCATGTATTTATGTCTCTTTCTTCGGAGGTGAAAATTAAGGAGTTGTTGATGAAGTAGTTCCCAACGTCGAGCGTAGGAGATGCTCCAATTTACGAATGATGCCCTTGAGTGCAGTGATATGCTCTTGCAACAGAATATTTTCATGATTGAGATACTTGTTTTGCACATGAACAATTTCAATGATCTTGAAAGCTTCATTTTAGTAGGGGTAAGATGATTGTAGTAAGGTTGAAGGATGTCTTCTTCTTCTTCTGCTGCTGGCACTTGATCCTCCGCGGCCTTCTTGATCTTATCACCCTCGATGATCTCCCCAAGTTCTTCTCTCTTCATCTCTATCTTCATTAGCCAAGCATCGTCGCCCGCATTGTTGAAGGAGGGGGAAGACATGATGTCTGGCCTTGAAAACTCTGGCAGAAAACAGCTCGAAACAAAAACAGGAGATATTTCCATGGTACGGTGGTCAAAACCTTCGGGCGGTTATATAATCAATTTTTACCGACCAAAAGAAGTATCATGCAAGAAAACGGAGTCCGGAGGGCACACGAGGTGGCCACAAGGATGGGGGCGCGCCCGGGGGGTAGGGCACGCCCTCCACCCTCGTGTACGTATCGTGTCTCTTTCAGACTACTTTTAATTTTCCTAATTTTTTAAATGTTCCAAAACGGAGAAAAATTATCATTGGAAACGTTTTGGAGTCGGTTTACATACCGTACCACATGACTATTCCTTTTCGGAGTCTGAAACATTTTGGAAAGTGTCCCTTATGTACTCCTCCGGTGTTACAATATTAATTATATTGGTCTCAACATTTATGGGAGTACCTAAGATATAATGTTTGATTCTTTGACCGTTTACTACCTTCGGATTTGTGCCTTTGGCATTGTTGATTTCCATCACACCAGAATGATAGACCTCCTCGATAATGTAAGGACCTTCCCATTTAGAGAGAAGCTTTCCTACAAAAAATCTTAAACAAGAGTTGTATAGCAAAACATGATCACCTACATTAAACTCACGCTTTTGTATCCTCTTGTCATGCCATCTTTTAACTTTTTCTTTAAACAACTTGGCATTCTCATAGGCTCGGGTTCTCCACTCATCAAGTGAGCTGATGTCAAATAACCTCTTCTCACCGGCAAGTTTCAAATCATAATTGAGCTCTTTAATAGCCCAATATGCCTTATGTTCTAGTTCAAGAGGTCAGTGACATGCTTTTTGAAAGTGCAACTATCCCTGGGTGGTTTTGGTAATTCCTAACAACATATAGCTCATTGAGCTAATGCTATTTTAAGATAAATATTTCAGGAAAGCTCAATGATTGGCATGGCATGGATTAGAAATTGGACCCGTCAAAATGCTAAGGACAAAAGATTGGCTCAAGCTCAAAGCACAAGACTCTACATTTTACTTTTAGTGATCCAAGATCACATTGAGTCCATAGGAAAAGCCAATACTATTAAAAGGGGGTGATGTGTTGCTTAATGACTTACTTGATCAAAATTCTTAGTGATATGCTCCAAAAACCCTCAACTACTGTCTCATATCCACATATGTCCCAAACCAAAAGTCAAACTCGGCCCCACCGAAATCTTCTATCCGGCGCCACCGAGTTCACTTGACATAGCCACTGCCACAAATCCTAGTCACTTCGGTCTCACCGATAGGGATCTCGGTATCACCGAGATGGGATTGCAACCTCTCTGTTTCCCTTTGTAACGTTTCGGTCCAACCGAGATGAGTGATCGGTCCCACCGAGATTGCATTGCGAACTCTCTATTTCCCATTCGTAACATTTCGGTCTAACCGAGATGGGCGATCAGTCCCACCGAGTTCGCAATGCAAACTCTCTGTTTCCCCTTCGTAACGTTTCGGTCTAACCAAGATGAGCGAATCGGTCCCACCGAGTTTGCCTGACAAACTCTCTGTTTGCCTATTACCAAAATCGGTCCCACTAAGTTTGTGTAATCGGTCTCACCGAGATTACATTATGCCCTAACCCTAATGGAATCGGTCCCAACGAGTTGACATGTCGGTCCCATCGAAAATCCTAACGTTCACATTTTGAACTAAATCGATCTGACCGAGTTTTATAATTCGGTCCCACCGAGTTTGGTGATTTGTGTATAACGGTTAGATTATGTGTGGAGGCTATATATACCCCTCCACCCACTCTTCATTCATGGAGAGAGCCATCAGAACATGCCTACACTTCCAACATACATTTTCTGAGAGAGAACCACCTACACTTGTGTTGAGGTCAAGATATTCCATTCCAACCACATAAATCTTGATCTCTAGCCTTCCCCAAGTTGCTTTCGACTCAAATCATCTTTCTACCAAATCCAATCCTATGAGAGAGAGTTGAGTGTTGGGGAGACTATCATTTGAAGCACAAAGAGTAAGGAGTTCATCATCAGCACACCATCTATTACCTTTTGGAGAGTGGTGTCTCCTAGATTGGTTAGGTATCACTTGGGAGCCTCTGTCAAGATTGTGGAGTTGAACCAAGGAGTATGTACGGGCAAGGAGATCGCCTACTTCGTGAAGATCTACCCTAGTGAGGCAAGTCCTTCGTGGGCGATGGCCATGGTGGGATAGACAAGGTTGCTTCTTCATGGACCCTTCGTGGGTGGAGCCCTCTATGGACTCGCGCAACCGTTACCCTTCGTGGGTTGTAGTCTCCATCAACATGGATGTACGATAGCACCACCTATCGGAACCACGCCAAAAATCTTTGTGTCTACATTGCGTTTTCTCCCTCCAAACTCCTCCCTTTACCTTCATATGCAATTGTTTTACATTCCGCTACTATACTCTTAGAATTGCATGTGTAGGTTGATTACTTGAATTGCGCTAAGTTGCTAAAATCTGCCAAGACTTAAAATTAGGAAAAGGCTAGATTTTTATTTGGTCAATTAGTCTAATCACCCCCCCTCTAGACATACTTTCGATCCTACAAGTGGTATCAGAGCTTTGGTCTCCATTTGCTTTTATTTCCATAGCTTTTGGTGATCATAGCCTTAGCTTCACAACCTAGGAGAGTATGGCGTCTAGTGAGGGAAATTACCACCATAGAGGTCCTTACTTTGATGGTACTAATTTTGCTAGTTGGAAGCATAAGATGAAAATGCATATTCTTGGACATAACCCCATCATTTGGGATATTGTGTGTATTGGCTTGCAAGGTGAATTCTTTGATGGGAGAGAACCGAACCGTGAAGCTACCGCAGAAGAGTTGAAGATGCTGCAATACAATGCTCAAGCTTGTGATATTCTCTTCAACGGATTGTGCCCCGAAGAATTCAACAAAATCAGCCATCTTGAGAATGCGAAGGAAATTTGGGATACTTTGAATGATATGCACGAAGGTACCAACTCCGTCAAGGAATCCAAATTGGATGTGCTTCAAAGTCAACTTGACAAGTTCGAAGGATGGTGATGGTGTCGTTGAAATGTACTCTAGGCTTGCTCTTATCACCGATGAGATTGCCGGCTTAGGAAGTGAAGAGATGACTGATAGATTCATCATCATGAAGATCCTAAGAGCCTTGGATGGAAAATATGGTACCGTGTGCACATTGATCCAAATGATGCCCAATTACAAAGATCTCAAGCCAACAGAAGTCATTGGAAGAATTGTTGCTCATGAGATGTCACTCAAGGATAAGGAAGAGCTTCACAGCAAGTCAAGTGGTGCTTACAAAGCCTCATGTGATGCTCCCACATCATCAAGTGAGAAACAAGCCTTCAATGAAGAATTGAGCCTAATTGTGAAGAACTTTAGCAAGTTCTACAAGAGTATAACCAAGGAGAGAAGTTCCAAGTCAAGGTCCTACAATGACAAAAGGTCTTCTAGTCGTGAGCGTAATTGCTACAATTGTGGAAGCCCCGGACACTATTCCAATGAGTGCACAGCTCCCTACATAAGAAGAGAAGATTCTCTCAAAAGAAGAAGTAGAAGAGAAGAATCACCACCAAGAGAGAGAAGGAGTAGAGATGACCATTATGAACGAAGGATATCACGGAGAAGCAAGGATTAGGAAAGGAAGGACAAGTCATCAAAGAGCTACACAAAAAGAAGACATCAAGCTCATGCTGGTGAATGGGTATCCGGCTCTGACTCCGACAATCACTCGGAAAGAAGTTATCACTCCGACTCCGAATATACTCAAGATGAAGGTGTTGCCGGTCTAGCACTTGTGTCAACCAACTCCTACGACATATTTTAGTCACCAAATGAAGGAATTGGAAGATGTTTCATGGCTAAAGTCCCAAAGGTATCACACCCCGAGTATGTTGATTTCAATAATGATGAAGATGATTTGCTAGGTGATGATGATTTACTTGTTGACAACTCTAGTTATGAATACTATGATGAACTTTCTATTAATCATGCTAATCAAGGTAAAACAAATGACAATGATAAGAAGGCGATTGAGCATCTAACTAAAGAACTAAACACTCTTAAGTTAGCTCATGAAACTACCTTGGAAGATCATCGAGAACTTTTAAAGACTCATGAGAAGCTACTCTTTGAAAAGCTCAACCTAGAGCAAGAGCATGAGTTCTTAAAAGCAATCAATAATGATCTTCGCAAGAAAAGTTCTTCTAACAGTGCCAAGCATTTACTCTTGTCTACTTACATGCCACAAGTTAAATCTAGCAACAAGAACAAGAAAGATTCTTCCTCTAGTAGTAACAACAATCATGCTAAATCCAATGTTGTTGCTTCTAGTAGTTGTCTTGATTCCACTAATGATTCTCTTAGCCAAGTTACACTTGAGCAAGAAAATAGCTTATTGAAGGGAATTATAGAGAAATGTGTTTACAAGAGTCTTGCCGGAAGCAAGCAATTTGAGGAAATTGTACGCAAGCAAGGAAGACACCGGAAGAATCAAGGTGTTGGTTTTGAACGAAAGTTCAATGCCAATGGAGTTGAGTGGGAAGAAGATCAATACCCCAAGACGAAGTTTGTTCCTCAACAAGAGAAGTATGATCCTACTCATTTCCAAGGAACACAAGCTCAAGATGATCTTCCACCACAAGACCACAAGCTAAAAGGCAAGGACGAGCTTCAAGAGGAGATTGATGCATTTGAAGAAGCACCTAAGGCCTTGGTCAAGTGGATTCCCAAGACTACATCAAGTTCCACTTCATCAAGTACGACTACAACTCCAAGGATTCCCATCAAGATGGTTTGGATCGCTAAGAAGAACTAGAGAGTTCTTGAGGGCGACTCCGCCATCATACTTCACTCATATCATCTTGGCAAGGACAAGTGCAAACAACTTCCATATCTTGTACTAGTTCAAGGAGTCACAAACCCTCTTGTTGGTAAGACAAGGGACAAGGTAACCTAATGCATTCATGGACATCATCTCATGTGAATATCACTCTATGTCTATGGATATCCTTGTTTGTTCCTTGTGGGACTAACCCGTGTAGGTATTGAAAGTGCAACTCACTCCAAAGGATTGCTCCGAATGATCTACATCAACATTGAGCATCTACATCTTCAACACCTACATGAAGTCATCATCGACAAAACCCAAGGTTAGTTCATCCCTCTTAGGGGGCATATCACATCTAGGGGGAGCTTTACTCTAATCAATTGAGCTAAAGCAACTCTAATGATGTGAACACAACAATGCATTATGTAAAAGTGGTAACCCCACTTGTGCTTAAACGATGAGTATGACCTACGATCAAATGTTCTCATTTGACTCCTCAGTCAATATACTGATACATAGATGACCTAGTCATCGCCAAATTGCTTGATAGATGCTAGAGTGATTGTGCATGCTTTATCACATATTTCATTTGTCATTTTATTGTCTGAGCATGTTGCATGTGTATTTTACTCATTCAAGGACATCCATTTGTTGCTTTGATTGTTTGGCTTTTTCTCTTTTGCCAAATGGATGGACAAGAATGCCTAAGAACTCCCTATAACTATCTATGCTATTCTCGTCTCAAACTCTATTCATGCTACATCACATAGTTTGATCAAGTCAGATTCGAACCACTCTGTGTGAGGAGTACTCGGAGTCCCCGATTCGTCATAGACTTAAACTTCCAAAACCTCTTTGTGTATTTCGGTATGACCGAGTCATACATTTCGGTCACACCAAGATCACTAAGTTGATCTAGGTTTTCAATCTCGGTGCAACCGATTTGAACTTTTCGGTCACACCGAGTTGTTCCACTCGGTCACACCGACAGGGTCGGGATATATAAACCCACGGGTGAGATTTTGGAAATTTCTTCAAAACCTCTCAGCCCGCGCGTATCCTGCTCTGCCGCCTCGGGTCTTCGGATCATCTTCTCGCTGCCAGCGACCTCTTGCCGTTGGTTTCCATCATCGTCAACGGAATTCTGCCCCTCCGTTGCCGCTGTAGCGAACTCCGCCGAACTAGGGCACGAGTTCGATCCTTTGTGCTATTCTTTTAACTCTGATTCATAGCACATTACTTTGCCACGATCATGACCACGTATGCAAACAATCCATCCACTGAAAACTTCCTTTAGATTAGATTGGATTTGAAAATTTCGGGTTAAGTCTCCGCCGGACTCATCTCGGACCGACCTAATTGTAGAAATCGGTCTCACCGATTTGGCTTAGGCCATACCACATGCATTTTTGGTCTAACCGAGTTCGATTCTTTGTGAACCCCTAGCAGTCTTGATGCCACCGAACTGTGATTCGGTCTGACCGAGTTCACTAGTTTAGGTTCCAAAAGCTGCTTCGGTATCACCGAGTTTACAAATTGGTAGCTCCGAAATGCTTTCTGTGGAGAACTAAAACTAAGTTGTTAAGTCATCTGTTTTGCAAAAACTCTGCACTTTGTGATGCTCATCCACTCTACCTCATCTATATCTACTCATAGGGTCTGCTGTCAGTAAGTTTGTAGAGATGTCTGACCAGAGCGACAGCCCGAACAGGTCTGAGGAACAAGTGCAATTGAGTGAGGGCACTTGTCCCTCTAGCACTTCTGATGATGGCAGCAGGAGCACACCAAGTAAATTGCCCAAAGCAGCCACCAGGTCAAGGAAGAAGAAAACCTCAGATTCTGAAGATGAGGACTATGTGGCTGTTGAGGAGGAAGTCAGCTCCATGAAGAAGGTGCTTGTCGGTGTCAAAACCGACGGATCTCGGGTAGGGGGTCCCGAACTGTGCATCTAGGATCAATGGTAACAGGAGGTAGGGGACATGATATTTACCCAGGTTCGGGCCCTCTTGATGGAGGTAATACCCTACGTCCTGCTTGATTGATATTGATGATATGAGTATTACAAGAGTTGATCTACCACGAGATCATGGAGGCTAAAACCCTAGAAGCTAGCCTATGGTATGATTGTTGTTGTTCATCTATCGACTAGCCTAGCCTCGGTTTATATAATGCACCAGAGGCCTAGGATATCAAGAGTCCTAGCCGAATACGCCGGTGGGGAGGAGTCCTTGTCTTGATCACCAAGTCTTGTGGAATCTTCCATGTATGCGGCAACTATCCGAACTGGCCCATGAGTATACGACCATGGGGATCCTCGGCCCAATCTAACAGATCAGGAGATGACGTGGTGAGTACCCCCTAGTCCAGGACACCGTTAGTAGCCCCCTGAACCGGTCTTCAAGTTAGGGACACTCCTCGATTCTTCCGAACTGTTCTTCATCTTCGGTTGTCGGTCTTGAAAACTGGTTCAACAAATCTTCTCATCTTCGATCTTGAGGATTGCCGAAATGCATTCGACGAGTTTACACGCCGGGTATCCGAGGAGCCCCTTTAAGTTGTCGGCCTTTATCAATGCCTTGTTATTTTTATGCCACACCTCGGGTTTGAAGTTGTTCCCGGGAGGCAGTGTCCTCTTGCGTCCGAGTTCTAACGCCGGACTGCATTCGAGGTATTTTTGCAGCCGAGCACCAATGCCGGATTGCTTTCAAGCTCCAACGCCGAAATGTATTCGAGCTCCAACGCCGAAATATATCCGAGCTCCAACGCCGGACTGTGTCCAAGCTCCAACGCCGAACTATATCCGAGGTGTCATATCACCTTGGTTCAAAAAAGTTGAAGGAGTTTAGCCGAGCTGAATGCCGGAAATAACCTCTATGGAGCCAGCCACTAGCGCCCAAGCTTTATGCCGGACTGCTTCCGAGGTGGTGCACCACCCCGACTTTGGGCCAATTTTTTGTCAATATTTTTTATTGCTGCAATTTATTCTCTGCCGAGATATATAGCCATTAGCCCTCAAGGTGTGTATCGGTCTAAAACCCAAGATGCACCTGAAGGATGACGTAAGACCGCTGATCCCAGTAGCCGCCGAGACTCAGGTTGATTTGCAAAATCAGCCCGAGGATCAAGTCCTAGCTCGGCAGAATACTTCGGGACACAAAAAGCGGCATACTCGGTCCTCGAGACTCGGGTTGGGTGCGGCCAACCAACCTGAGGATCAAAATCTCCTCGGCAACTGTATTGCACTTAAATTTTTTTGCATTGAACAGGCAATGCAGTAGGCCCCAAGACACTGGTCGGGTGGCAACACCAGATCAGGGGATCGATGTGCCCCTTTAATATTTTTAAATAATAAGCCCGAAGCCCAGTAGCCCCCGAGCCTTAATGCGGGCATGGGTGGCCGAATTAACGATCGATATCCATAGTAAAATCATAATTTATGTGTAATGACTCTATGTATCCAAGTACTTTACATCATTAATGCTCGGATCCGCATTGTACAAAACTTTGTTGACCGACCATCCGCTTCCACCTCCTCAGCTAGTAGCCGAGGAGTGTTTCTCCTACTTTATAAAGCCTTTATGAGGGCAAAGATTTATGACAAACAAGGCAATCTGGCCATACGGTCTTATAAACAAAGGTACACAAAGAGATATGTTATATTATTATTTAACATAAGAAATGTCTTCCAAAGAAAATAGTCCCGCTATCGGTTCCTTTCTTTGGGTTGTCATGCTAAGCATGATCATGAAACCTCAGCCCTAATGTAAGAGCAAAATATTGAGGATTTAGTTTGGGAGGCCAGTTACTAGCCCCCGGTAGTGTTCGGTGACAGTCGAGGTCAAGCCGTAAACACTTCGGCCAATGTTATGAATGGCCGGTCATTTAACACATTCATCGGATCGCTGACCAGTTTACGCTTATTGTGGCAGTCAGTTTTAGGCTTTCACCACTGAGGTGCTTAACCAAGTGAGCTGGAAGCACAATCGCAGTGGTTCTCCATTTGTACACCTAGCCGAACAGAGCGGAACGTAGGAGGCAAGCGCTGGAGCCGGGCAACCCAACTATTAACCGAAGACACAATTCGACACCGATGCATATATAGCAATATCCGAGAATTTTTTTGCCGAATCTCTAAAGGTGTTCGGTGTTGCACTGCGAGACTTGTGCTGAAAAGACACAAATTGTTTAAAAGTGCCATAAGCTTGGAAAACCAAAAAAATGACAATAAAACTTGACGTCCGAACAAGATCAAGTGTTCGGTGCCAATCCGAAAATTGGGGAAAAATTGTGCTTCTGTCGTGCATTAATATGACACATCCGATCTCAAGACTTCAAGCGGGTCAGCCTACGGCTACAGCCTCCTATCCCGAAGGCGGAGTGCTTCTCGTTAGACCAGTTTAGCGAACTAAACTCGAGCGATCACTAGATAGAAAATGGGTTATTTGGCTATTGACCACACACTCACGATGAAAAAGGAGCGATAGAAAAAGACTTTGCAACAACCAAGAAGAAAACACATTTACTATAAAATAGATCATATAAATTTTAAGAGCCTCCAAGTGACTTGGGTAAAAGAATTTTATGTATAATGATTGTATGTACCGAAGTACTTATATCATATTTGTGTTCACCCGAACTTTAAACGCGTCTTAACCGACCGTCGGCTTCTCCCTCTTCAACCAAGGGCCAAAAAGTGTCATGTACTCCGCCTATCGAGAGTATCGCCGGTGTTTCCGATGACCAGGCAATCAAGCCATAAGGCTGTAACAGACAAAGCGCGCTCAAGGAACTTATGCTATATTACTAACAAAGTGTAAGAAGCATCTTCGAAGAAAATAGTACCCCCACCGATACCTTTCTTCAGTGCTCATTATTACTATGAGACTTGTGCAATAGATTTTTTGTACTCATGAGTTCCGATGTGTGCCAACCATGATTTAAAACAATAAGAGCGCTAGCTTTCGGCTTCACCCAGTCTGAGGTCAGATCTCGGATGACCCGATCGTGACAATCGCAGAGGTGCTCCCTTTACTCCCTAGCCAAACAATTGGGAACGTAGGGGTAAGCACAGGAGCTAGGCAACCCAGCTTGCAAATCGCTTATGTCAATATGGTGCATATTGTGGCGTAATACACGAACAAGGCATGAAGCCGTACAAGTATAATCATATGCATCAGGAAAAGCTCCATCAAGGGAGCCCCCAAGTAAACGGGGTATTTGAATTTGTGTGTCACAAACAAAGTTTTGACAAGGAGATTCTCTACAAGCAACCTTTTTTCAAAAAGGTATAATGCTTGGTCGAACCGAACACAAGTTAGAAATTTAAAATTTTGATCATGATGGCAACTTAGCTGGTTAATGTGTTCGGTATTGATGACGCGGCCCGAGCTTGATGCGGGACAAGGTTCCATCCCCCAAGCCGGTCCCAAGGTGGCGGAGCAAAGAGCTCGGCACTCCGAAGTGGTGACATAGCACAGTCAATGCGGGCCAACAGATAATGCCGAAGTCCCTGGCATGGGGTAATGAAGTGTTGACGAAGCCCCCCGTCTAGCCGAGGTGACATGGTATGTCAGTACGCCGAGTTGACGATACTGCCCAACCCGGATCGTTTTCCTGTGCCCAAAAAATAGTGCAAACCGGAGATAATAGTAGTAATAATAATTAAAAAATCATTGCATAATAAATAATTTATGCAAAGTGAGTAATAAAAGAAATATGGCCTAGCGCCGAAGTCAATGTCAATGCAGGGCGTCGGCGTGATGAGGTAAAGGCGTGGCAAAGCCTGAATTCACAGGTCGGTCCGAGTTCCGGATGCGGCGTTCGCCAGACCATGTACGGAAACTGACCGAACTACCATGCGACCGTTGTTAATGCGGCGATCATTTGATAGACCTGTGTACATATGATGAACAAACCAGAGTAATAATTCCTTGGGAAAAATGAACCCGAATAAGCAAAAAATACTAGGATTAATAGCACCTGGTTTATTTGTTGTAGCAATCCGAAGAAAGGTGATTCCGAAAATTGGGAATCGATCCGCACACCATTGCCTGATGGGCGATAAAACAACGGTATGGCGATGCTGGCAAAGGTTGGCTCGCCGAGGCAAAGCCCTCGGTCCAGCTAACGTGACGGAGCTGGTCGGCTAGTGACGCTGAAGTCTCCGGAGTAGGTTGATGAAGAGATGGCGAAACCCCTGGTCCAGCCAAGATGTCAAAGCCTCGATGTCAGCCGATGAGTCAAAGTAGATCGGCGTGATGGACACCAGCTTGAAGAAGCAATAGTGCGGCCCTGCTGATGCAGGTCGTGACGTGGCCGATGCCGGTTTGATGAACTGACCATGCGGCGATGCCGGTATGCCCGCTCCGAGTAATCCATGGGGCGGCGATGTTGGTGATGATTTATCCTGCATGATGTCGGACTCTTGTTCGGCTTGCCGAGATGATGATCTGAAGAAGTTGAGCTCGGCTCAACAAAGTGACGACGTGTCTAGCGCAGGTCGGCAGCCTTGGAGCAATATTACCGGACTGGTTTGACACCAGCATAATGATGAAGACGTCCTCAGGGGAGGCTTAAAAATTTATGGGCACATGTTTAAAAACAACGCACAATACCCTAGAAGAGAATTCCTCTAGAAAGGTTGTCCAATATCACGTTCATAAAGAAACATGAATTCAGGTCGGATCCGTATTCGCGCAGAAAACAGATCCAAAAATTGGTCCACTCATCGGAAGGTTCCCGGAGTTTGAACCATTGGATCGAGCTGAAATTTGGAGGGTGGTAGATATGGGAATTCCGCAGTAGATGAATGGTTGGATCTTCCAAAAGACCTCTGATCTAGGCTCTGGAGACCACGCCCTAAACTCGTCCAGATTCCCGTCCAGATTTGACAGGGCTCCGGTATATCCTAGATTGTCGGAGATTCTTCCATCGGAACTCGACGAAATTTTGCATGGCTGTTGTAGACGTAATTCCGCACTATTCCACCGAACCAATCGTCAAACCGACGCTTGAGGAGGTGGTGACGGTGAATACAAGTTCGTTGTCCATAAAAACAGCACGGCCACCCGAGGGCAATGTTGACGTTGAGCCCTCGAGCTCCATGGATGACTCCTCTATGATCATGATAGAGATCAGAGTTTATGTTGAAGAAGGCCCCCGTACGAACATGACGATCGGAGATGGAGCACGGTCCCCGGTCGAGCCAAGGTGACCAGTCGAGCCGACAACGAAGATGCCGGTGTCGCAGTTGACCTGCGGGCGAACCATTGATCCTTTTGCCGATCACACAGCGGAACTCTCAATGAAAGCACCAATGTCGGTGTCAAAACCGGTGGATCTTGGGTAGGGGGTCCCGAACTGTGCGTCTAGGATCGATGGTAACAGGAGGCAGGGGACACGATATTTACCCATGTTCGGGCCCTCTTGATGGAGGTAATACCCTACGTCTTGCTTGATTTATATTGATGATATGAGTATTACAAGAGTTGATCTACCACGAGATCGTAGAGTCTAAACCCCTAGAAGCTAGCCTATGGTATGATTGTTGTTGTTCATCTATCGACTAGCCTAGCCTCGGTTTATATAATGCACCAGAGGCCTAGGATATCAAGAGTCCTAGCCGAATACGCCGGTGGGGAGGAGTCCTTGTCTTGATCACCAAGTCTTGTGGAATCTTCCATGTATGCGGCAACTATCCGAACTGGCCCATGAGTATACGGCCATGGGGGTCCTCGGCCCAATCTAACAGATCGGGAGATGACGTGGTGAGTACCCCCTAGTCCAGGACACCGTTAGTGCTAAAGAAAGAATATGGGTCAGCTGCTACAACTAAGCCTGGCTTGCACAAGAAGGCCCTTGCCTAGAGGGTGCCAACCTTAAAGGTTAGAGCCTCAACTGCTGAAACCTCCAAGCCAACTGGAGAGACTGTTGGAGAAGGAAAGAAGAGAAAGGAAAGGGTCAAGAAGACCACTGTCAGAGTGCTTGGTAGATCCTCCATTATGAGAGATCCAGAAGAAGATGAAGGGGAAGAGGATGCAGCTCCAGCTCCCAAGTCTCAGAATCTCATGGGAGATGCTATCAAATCAGGGGCTAATACTTCAAAGCCCAAATCTGCTCCCAAGGTTGTTGCTCAAAAGCCTTCTGCACCCAAGAGAAACACTAGAAGTATTCTTGCAACGGAGAAGAACAAGGCCCCAGTGCCTCAAACTGAAGAAGAGGAAGATGATTCACTTGTTTTGAGGAAGTTGAAGCCCAAAATTCCTGACCACAATGATGCTCATCCAGTCGCTGAGGACATGCACATCAGGAAAGATGCAGGACTAAGATTGTGGAGAGAGTCAACAACAAGAATTCTATGAGACAATTTTGCTTGACAAGAAGCCCATTGTATGTGACATGAGATGGGTTGATTGGGAATACATCAAGGATAATGAAGATCACTTCCCAGGAGTATATGATAGCTTCAAGGCATGTGGAGTAGATGAATTTGTTGGATAGAAGCTCACCAAATGGAATGATGAGCTGATCATGGAGTTTTACTCCACTACCCACTTCTATCCAGATGGAAGGATATTATGGATGTCTGAGGGTACAAGGTACCAATCCACAGTTGAGGAGTGGGCCAAGATAATCAATGCCCCCGAAGAACATGAAGATGACTTGGATGTCTATGCCACCAAGAAGAAAGACCACAACTCCATGGCAAATATGTACAAAGAGATCCCAGATAAAGCTTTGGAGACACACAAGCTTGGATCTGTACATTTCCTGTGGTCTAGTCTGCCTACCATCAACTGGATCTTAAGGCACACGTTGCTACCCAAGTCAGGAGATCACAAGATGATCAGAGGACACTCCATCAACATGCTGCAAATCTTTTATGTCCCTCAGAAGTTCAAGGTTATGAGTTTGATTGTAGAAACAATCAAGAGGATAATTGCTGGTCAAAAGAGAAGTTGTGGGTATGCTCGACATATTCAGGAGATCATCAATTCTAAGACGGCCACAAGAACTTATTTCTTGGACAAGGAGCATCTACCCTTACATCCTGAATTTGAAGACAACAGTGTCGTGATGAATGAGGAGGAACCATCATTAGTTCAAGCACAGGAGAAGAGAGCCAAAGCAAAGGCCGAGAAAGCTGCAAGGATGCTAAGCGCAGAAGAAGCATCTCACGTGTTCCTCAAGTCAAAACAATATCAATTAGGCTATCTAATTCAAGCTACACTGAGGATTGAGAAGGGCTTGGCCACCCTGACTCAGAATCAGGAGAGCTTGGAGAGGATTGTTGAGACAAAATTCTATGATCTTGACCTCAAGGTAACTGAGATACAGACTGCGGTTGAGAAGCTTCATGAGGAAGCATAAGAGAGGAGAGGGAAGGCAACAACTGATGCTTTTCAGCGAGTGCCAAGGAGTCAGAGGTCTGCTGCAGTACCAATGATAGATTCTAGAGCTACAACATTAGCACCAGCAGCTACAGCTCCAGTGCCACCTCCAGTGCCACCTCCAGCACCCACTCCAGCAACTCCAACTACATCGACAGATGCCTTTGTCCTTGGTGTTCTCTCTACACCTCCGAAGACCAAGCCTGAGAGACGCATAGAACTATGCATATTTGAACTTTTTGGTAACTTGTTGCCAAAGGGGGAGAAATATGTATAGATCATAGGCTTCGAGAGAGTGTTTTGCTTCTTTTGCTTTTGGTTGAACTTTTTATTGTGTGAGATATTTTATGTCCTTGTGTGAGATACCTTTTTGATCATGTGGTTGATCATTTGCTACCTTAATGCTTGGTTGGATGATACTATCTTTTATATCTCATATATGATCATTCACTTGCTTGGTGATGAGTGCATGCTTTAAATTTCTATCAATTTGAGCGCTCCACCAAGATGTATGTGACATGGAAGAGTAACCCATGATCCTAATCGATTGTGCATTTGCATTCAAAAGAAAATCTTAAATAATGCACAAATTTAGGGGGAGCTCTTGCTTATCACATACTTCTCAAAGCGACGATGTTTTTCAATCTTATGATCATTTGTCGAAGCTTTGATCTATATGTTGTCATCAATTACCAAAAAGGGGGAGATTGGAAGTGCAACTATCCCTGGGTGGTTTTGGTAATTCCTAACAACATATAGCTCATTGAGCTAATGCTATTTTAAGATTAATATTTCAGGAAAGCTCAATGATTGGCATGTCATGGATTAGAAAGTGGACCCCACAAAATGCTAAGGACAAAAGATGGGCTCAAGTTCAAAGCACAAGACTCTACATTTTACTTTTAGTGATCCAAGATCACATTGAGTCCATAGGAAAAGCCAATACTATTAAAAGGGGGTGAGGTGTTTCTTAATGAGTTACTTGCTCAAAATGCTTAGTGATATGCTCCAAAAACCCTCAACTATTGTCTCATATCCACATATGTCCCAAACCAAAAGTCAAACTCGGCCCCACCCGAAATCTTCTATCCGGCGCCACCGAGTTCACTTGACATAGCCACTGCCACAAACCCTAGTCACTTTGGTCTCACCGAGATGGGATTGCAACCTCTCTATTTCCCTTCGTAATGTTTCGGTCCAACAGAGATGAGCGATCGGTCCCACCGAGATTGCATTGCAAACTCTTTGTTTCCCCTTCATAACATTTTGGTCTAACCGAGATGAGAGAATCGGTCCCACCGAGTTTGCCTGACCAACTCTCTGTTTGTCTATTACCAAAATCGGTCCCACCCGGTTTGTGTAATCGGTCTCACCGAGATTACGTTATACCCTAACCCTAATGGAACCGGTCCCACCGAAAATCCTAACGTTCACATTTTGAACTAAATCGGTCTCACTGAGTTTTATAATTCGGTCCCACCGAGTTTTGTGATTTGTGTGTAATGGTTAGATTTTGTGTGGATGCTATATATACCCCTCCACCCACTCTTCATTCGTGGAGAGAGCCATCAGAACATGCCTACACTTCCAACATACATTTTCTAAGAGAGAACCACCTACACTTGTGTTGAGGTCAAGATATTCCATTCCAACCACAAAAATCTTGATCTCTAGCCTTCCCCAAGTTGCTTTCCACTCAAATCATCTTTCTACCTAATCCAATCCTATGAGAGAGAGTTGAGTGTTGGGGATACTATCATTTGAAGCGCAAAGAGCAAGGATTTCATCATCAACACACCATCTATTACCTTTTGGAGAGTGGTGTCTCCTAGATTGGTTAGGTGTCACTTGGGAGCCTCCATCAAGATTGTGGAGTTGATCTATAACATCCCAAATTTTCAATTTGGAATGTTTTACAATTATTAGCTAAGCATCTATGCATTTTGTTTGATTTGAGGGACATTTGGAAATTTTCAGAGGCTTTTGAGTTTTGGTTGAATTTGGATTCAACTTGGCATTTGAAAATCTACCTCAATATCCCTGACATATACTTGGGAAAAAGTATGAGAGGAGCTAACATGACACTCCAAAAATGTCAGAAGAAAATATTGCCAAAAAGTTTGAATTCAAATTTGATTTTATTTGGAATCTACAAAAACTGTTTTTATTTTATTTCTGTTTTCCCTCTGGAAAAATGTTCACGTTGTAGGATTTATTTTTCTGATTTTATTGATATATATATGTCCTATATAAAAATATTTTAGATTTCTCTATATTTAGTTTTCTCTCTCTGCCTTAATTTAAAAAAAACCCGAGCTGGCCAGGCCGGCGGCCCAGCCAGCAAGGCCGCAGCCCAACCAGCGCTAAGGCCGCCAGCCCAGCACGGCACACGCCCGAGCCACCTCCGCTTCGGTCGCCCGACCGAACCCTCCTCTCCCTCTCTCACCAACGCGCCGGCCCCATCCCGTCTTCCTCCTCCCGCAAGCCACGCGCGCGTATCCCGCACGCGCTCGCGTCGGCCGAGTCCGAGCCCTTGCTAAAACCCTAGTCCGGGCTATCCCCTCGCCCAAGACTTTGTCCTATAAATAGCCCTACCTCTCCTCTTCCGAATCCCCTAAAACCCTAACCTCAACTCCACCCGTAGCTCTCGCCCTCGCCAAACGCATCTCGTCGCCGCCGCCTTGGTTCGTCGCCCCGCCTGCCACCGGTGAGCATCCCCCTTGCTTCCAAGCTACACCACCCGAACCTCCTGTTCGTTCCTCACCTCTTTGACATCCTCTCGTCGCCCAGGAACTGCTGAAGCCATCGCCCCCGAGCTCGACCGCCGCTCGCCGGAGCTGCAGCTCACCAGGGAGCAGTCGCCGTCGCCCCGACCGCCTCTGTCGTTCCCGAGCTCCACTGACTCCATCCCCGACCTCCCCTTGAGCTGTCGCACCCCCCCGACGACTCCACCGCCGCCCCGGACCACCGGAGCACCCCCGCCACCGTCGCCCGAGCCGCCGTCGTCCATCATCACCGCTGTAAGCCACTGGACCCCCCTCCACCGTTCGATCTGCAATGCACGGCTTGGATTAGACTAGCGAAGGGTTAGGTTATTTTCAATAGATCGGTTTAGTTTACGGGTTTTTTCTGGTTTAGTCCCTGGTTTAGTGTAGACCGGCCCGGTCGGTTTTTTTTAACCCGTACGCGTATTAGCCTATTCAACACATGAGTGTTGTTTAGTTTTAGAACGCCCACTGTTTCGGCCTGTTAGCACGTTAGTTTTTGTTTAGTTTTATTTTCGTTTCGGTTTTAAAACAGAATAGTTCCAATCTTGAAAAATCTATATCTTTTAGGTTATTTAATTTTTTTAGTTGATTCTTTTTGCTCTAGTTTGCAAATTTCCTATAGTTTCTGTAGAAAATTAGATTAGGCCATGTTTAGGTTTTTAAAAATTGTTTTATATTAGTTTTAGTCAGATTAGTTTTTCTGCTATAAATTGAGTTAGGATTATTTTATTTTAGTGATTCTTTTTGTCACTGCTTTGTTTTGACCTTGCCTAGCAGTAGGAATTTGTTTGGGCATTTATAGTCTTTTTTAAGAATAGTTTTTATGTGAAAACAAGCTTTTCTAGTTTATTTAGCTTGCTGTTGTTTTCTGCTGTTCTAGTTATTTTTAAATTTTTATTTTACCTATGTTATAATTTATTTTAGATTAGTTTCTGTAGTTACAAAGGGTGAACTTTTATTTGCAGAAAAGAAAATGTTTATTATAAAATTTTTTCTTGCTAGTTGTTGGCTTGGAGTTCTTTGAGTTTTCTTTGGTTTTGGTTTGATTGTTTTGTATGATTTATGTTAGCACGTTGTTACGTTAAGTGATTGTATGGTTGTATGCTTATATGATTATTGTTTGACTCGATAGAATTTCCGGAGTGCGAAGCTTGCTATCTCGAGTCACTAGCGTTTGAAGACCGTCGGCTAGGCAAGTCATTTGATCATGTTTTACAATACCTATGATTTTGTTGCATTAGAATTATTCCTCCCCACCATGCATGCAGTAGGAGAATTTTAAGTTATGTTCTTGAGTAGTATCATGGGGTAGGATGAACCAATTCCCCTTGTTACCATTGCCCGGGACAATGTAGTTTATTTTGCTATGCTCGTAGACGGGGTTGGTTGAGTGATTCATAAGGGAGATGTGAGAGTCAAGATGATGACAACCCCATGAATTCAAGCTCAAGAAGGACTTCAAATTCACTACTGGGTGGAGGACGGTTGACGGGCACCCTGGAGAAACCAGCGGATGGCCGGGATGCATGGAGAAGCGCCATGACATCTTGCGGAAAGCTTCACCCAGCCACGAAGAGACGGATGGATACACATTGAATGGAAGCTTACCTGTGCAGCCGCAAGCCATTATGGGCTCTGGCTGGGTTGACCCTAGGCGTGACTCTGGACGGACGGTGCCAGCAGATGTAGAAGAACGGTAGGACATGGATGGGCACCAGCAGTGCCCAGAGAAACTCTACGAAAGACCCTGTTTCGTTCATCCCATCTTCAAACACCAGGCAGTGCCAGGACATAAAGGAGGGAACGATTCTTGCGGGTAAAGTGCACAAGACTCTGCAGAGTAACAACCTAATCGATTAGCCGTGTCCCCGGTTACGGACAAGTGAGCCTCTGGGAAATTGGAGTATTTCGGAAATCTCAACACCAAACTTAATAAATTAATTGAGGGGTTATTTAATAATTGGGGATGAGACATTGGTTGGCGGAACCATCTCAATAACAACCAACATTTTGTAGTAATTGCAAGCAAGTCCTTTGTTATAGGGAAAAATTGGCTTTTCGCAAAAACATAAAACTTAGAGCCCCACAACAAAATTGCATATAGTGTTAGAAATTTTATTGTTGTTCTCTCTTCATGACTTGCCAGCATATTCAAAATGCTGACCTACATGGCTGCAACGTCTTATGTTGCAGAGGAGTTTTCTGACCAGGAGTGAGACTATGATCCACGCTTGGCGATTGCCCTATGGAGTCGGATGGACTCGCTATTCGTCTACGCTTCCGCAGCTTTATTTAGTTTATTTCTCATGAATTGGCCTTCGGCCGAATTTATTCTATTGTAATAAAGACTCGATATGAGAATCGTGTAATAAATTCAGGTGTGATTGAACTTTGAATCTTTTCATCAATGTACTGTGTGTGCCAGCATGATCTTGGGATGGTACAGCTACATAGAGACTTGACCGGTTTTGGGTCGGGTCGCTACATGATCAAGGAGTCTGTACGAGCAAGGAGATCGCCTACTTCGTGAAGATCTACCCTAGTGAGGCAAGTCCTTCGTGGGCAATGGCCATGGTGGGATAGACAAGGTTGCTTCTTCATGGACCCTTCATGGGTGGAGCCTTCCGTGGACTCACGCAACCGTTACCCTTCGTGGGTTGAAGTCTCCATCAACATGGATGTACGATTGCACCACCTATCGGAACCACGCCAAAAATCTCCGTGTCTACATTGCGTTTGCTCCCTCCAAACTCCTCCCTTTACCTTCATATGCAATTGTTTTACATTCCGCTGCTATACTCTTAGAATTGCATGTGTAGGTTGATTACTTGAATTGTGCCAAGTTGCTAAAATCTGCCAAGACTTAAAATTGGGAAAAGTCTAGATTTTTATTTGGCAAGTAGTCTAATCACCCCCTCTAGACATACTTTCGATCCTACAAGTGGTATCAAAGCTTTGGTCTCCATTTGCTTTGATTTCCATAGCTTTATGTGATCATAGCCTTGGTTTCACAACCTAGGAGAGTATGGCGTCTAGTGAGGGAAATTACCACCGTAGAAGTCCTTACTTTGATGGTACTAATTTTGCTAGTTGGAAGCATAAGATGAAAATGCATATTCTTGGACATAACCCCGCCGTTTGGGCTATTGTGTGTATTGGCTTCCAAGGTGAATTCTTTGATGGAAGAGAACCGAACCAGGAAGCTACCGCGGGAGAGTTGAAGATGCTACAATACAATGCTCAAGCTTGTGATATTCTTTGCAACGGATTGTGCCCCGAAGAATTCAACAAAATCAGCCGTCTTGAGAATGCAAAGGAAATGTGGGATATTTTGATTGATATGCAGGAAGGTACCGACTCCATCAAGGAATCCAAATTGGATGTGCTTCAAAGTCAACTTGACAAGTTCAAAATGAAGGATGGTGAAGGTGTCGCTGAAATGTACTCTAGGCTTTCTCTCATCACAAATGAGATTGCTGGCTTAGGAAGTGAAGAGATGATCGATAGATTCATCATCAAGAAGATCCTAAGAGCCTTGGATGGAAAATATGATACCGTATGCACACTGATCCAAATGATGCCCAATTACAAAGATCTCAAGCCAACAGAAGTCATTGGAAGAATTGTTGCTCATGAGATGTCACTCAAGGATAAGGAAGATCTTCACCACAAGTCAAGTGGTGCTTACAAAGCCTCATGTGATGATCCCACATCATCAAGTGAGAAACAAGCCTTCAATGAAGAATTGAGCCTAATGGTGAAGAACTTCAACAAGTTCTACAAGAGTAGAAGCAAGGAGAGAAGTCCCAAGTCAAGGTCCTACAATGACAAAAGATCTTCTAGTCGTGAGTGCAATTGCTAGAATTGTGGAAGACCCGGACACTATTACAATGAGTGTACAGCTCCCTAAGAAAGAAGAGAAGATTCTTGATACGTCTCCGTTGTATCTATAATTTTTTATTGTTCCATGCCAATATTATACAACTTTCATATACTTTTGGCAACTTTTTATACTATTTTTGGGACTAACATATTGATCAAGTGTCCAGTGCCAGTTCCAATTTGTTGCATGTTTTTTGTTTCGCAGAATATCCATATCAAACGGAGTCCAAACGGGATAAAAACTGACAGAGATTTTTTTTGGAATATATATAATTTTTGGGAAGAAAAATCCACGCGAGACGATGCCCGAGGGGGGAACGAGGCAGGGGGGCGCGCCCCTGACCCTCGTGTCCACCCCGTAAGGCGGTTGGTGCCCTTCTTCCACTGCAAGAAAGCTAATATCTGGATAGATATCGTGTGAAAATTTCAGCCAAATCGGAGTTACGGGTCTCCGGGAATATAAGAAACGGTGAAAGGATAGAATCTGGGAACACGGAAACAGAGAGAGATAGAGAGACAGATCCAATCTCGGAGGGGCTCTCGCCCCTCCCAAGCCATGGAGGCCAAGGACCAGAGGGGAAACCCTTCTCTCATCTAGGGAGGAGGTCAAGGAAGAAGAAGACGAAGGGGCCCCCTCTCCCCTTCTCTTCCGGTGGCACCGGAACGCCGTCGTGGCCATCGTCATTTCCGCAATCTTCACCAACAACTTCACCGCCATCATCACCAACTCTCCCCCCTCTATGTAGCAGTGTAACCTCTCTCTTACCCGCTGTAATCTCTACTTAAACATGGTGCTCAACACTATATATTATTTCCCAATGATGTGTGGCTATCCTATGATGTTTGAGTAGATCCATTTTGTCCTATGGGCTATTTGATGATCAAGATTGGTTTGAGTTGCATGTTTTATTATTGGTGCTGTCCTATGGTGCTCTCCATGTCGCGCAAGCGTGAGGGATCCCCGCTGTATGGTGTTGCAATATGTTTATGATTCGCTTATAGTGGGTTGCGTGAGTGACTGAAACACAAACCCGAGTAAGGGGGTTGTTGCGTATGGGATAAAGAGGACTTGATACTTTAATGCTATGGTTGGGTTTTACCTTAATGATCTTTAGTAGTTGCGGATGCTTGCTAGAGTTCCAATCATAAGTGCACATGATCCAAGTAGAGAGAGTATGTTAGCTTATCCCTCTCCCTCATATAAAATTGCAATAATGATTACCGGTCTAGTTATCGATTGCCTAGGGACAAATAACTTTCTCGTAACAACAAACTCTCTACTAAAACTAACTTAGTTGTTTCTTTATCTAAACAGCCCCTAACTTTTATTTACATGCTCTTTATTATCTTGCAAACCTATCCAACAACACCTACAAAGTACTTCTAGTTTCATACTTGTTCTAGGTAAAGCAAACATCAAGTGTGCGTAGAGTTGTATCGGTGGTTGATAGAACTTGAGGGAATATTTGTTCTGCATGTAGCTCCTCCTTGGGTTCGACCCTCTTACTTATCGAAAACTGTTGCAATCCCCTATACTTGTGGGTTATCAAGACCTTTTTCTGGCGCCGTTGCCGGGAAGCAATAGAGTGGGGTGAATATTCTCGTGTGTGCTTGTTTGCTTTATCACTAAGTAATTTTTATTTGCTATTCTTAGTTTTTCTCTATCTTTAGTTATGGATATGGAACACGAAATACCAAAAAAAATTAGGTGTACCTGCTACTCATGGAGATGGGGAACCTCCTAAAACCCTCGATGCTCAATATGTGAAAAATATTATGTACCACTTTGATAATCCTGAGAAAACCTCATTCAATCTGGTAATGGGAGTAACGTTGGATCAACGTGAATACTTTAGGGATTATCGCTTGACACAAAAAGGGAAACTATTATGGGATCAAATTCATATATTGTATTGGTATGCTAGGCAACTATGCTTGAGATATGATTATACTTGTTGCTCTAGGGTGAAGGCTCCACACCTTCCCTTTTCATGTGAATTTAATGATAATGAAACCTTGGCTTCTTATGCTAGAGGTATATATGATTACTATGATGTGGAACAAATAGAAGAATTTGTTGCTTTTAAGGGTGCTTATGAAATTGAATCTTTGATTGAAAAGAATGAAGCTTTTGATGATGATGTTTATAGGCCTGAAAATTTAGCTATCCTAAAATATTGCTATGGTAATTATGAATATAATTCCTATATTAATGCGCTTATTGAGAAAGTCTCCGCTGTCCAAGAAGAGACTAATATTTTGCAGGAATCTATGGAAGAAGAAGTTGATTAAGCTGTGAGCTCATTGGATGAAAAAGATGAGGAAGAGAGCGAAGAACAAAATGAGGAAGAGTGGATTGATCACTCGTGCCCACCTTCAAATGAGAGTAACTCTTCAACTCATACATTGTTTAATTCCCCTTCATGCTTACCGAAGGATGAATGCTATGATAATTGCTATGATCCCGTTGATTCTCTTGAAATATCCCTTTTTGATGATGCTTGCTATGCTTGTGGCCAAGATGCCAATATGAATTATGCTTATGGAGATGAACTTGCTATAGTTCCTTATGTTAAACATGAAATTGTTGCTATTGCACCCACGCATGATAGTCCTATTATCTTTTTGAATTCTCCCAACTACACTATATCGGAGAAGTTTGCCCTCATTAAGGATTATATTGATGGGTTTCCTTTTACTATTGCACATGATGATTTTGATGAATATAATATGCATGTGCTTGCTGCTCCTACTTGCAATTATTATGAGAGAGGAACTATATCTCCACCTCTCTATGTTTCCAATATGATAAAATTGCAAGAAATTGTTTATACTATGCATTGGCCTTTACTATGTGTGCATGAATTGTTCGTTTATGACATGCCGATGCATATGAACAGAGTTAGACTTCGTAGTTGCATGATATATGTTATTTTGTGCTCACTACTAAATTACAAATCATTGTTAATTAAAATTGGTTTTGATATACCTTGGGATCCGGGTGGATCCATTACTTGAGCACTATATGCCTAGCTTAATGGCTTTAAAGAAAGAGCTGCCAGGGAGACAACCCGGAAGTTTTAGAGAGTCATTTATTTATGTTGAGTGCTTTCATATAGTTTAAAAAACAAAAATAAAGAGGGGACCCCAAAACTTTTTCAAATAGGAAAGTGAAAGTGAGAGAGACAAGCATTGTTGAAGTGGGAGAGCTCCTTGAACTTTGTTCATGCTCACGGAAACTTTGTGAATCTTGATTACAGAAAATTTTCAACAAAAATAATTATCCCCTTGTACAATTCCATTGTATTATAAAAATAATGTGCCAAGGTTTGCCTTTAGGATGTTTACATTTGCTTGATGGTTTGTACGGTGCAGGACATAAACTTTGGCTGTAGTGCGTGATTTTATATTTTTAGCTGGAACGTCAAATGGTTCTGATTCCTTTTGAACTGTCTTTATATACAAATTGTTTATTTTTTCTAATTTTGGCAGAATTTGTCAAGTATCAGATGTATGGTGAATGTTCAGATTGTTACAGACTGTTCTGTTTTAGACAGATTCTATTTTTGATGCATAGTTTGCTTGTTTTGATGAAGCTATCGATTTGTATCAGTGGATTAAGCCATGAAAAAGTTATATTACAGTAGAAACAATGCAAAAAGAAAATATGAATTGGTTTGCAACAGTACTTATAGTAGTGATTTGCTTTATTATACTAACGGATCTTACCGAGTTTTCTCTTGAAGTTTTGTGTGGATGAAGTGTTCGATGATCGAGAAGGTCTCGATGTGAGAAGAAGGAAGAGAGGCAAGAGCTCAAGCTTGGGGATGCCCGAGGCACCCCAAGTAAATATTCAAGGAGGCTCAAGCGTCTAAGCTTGGGGATGCCCCAGAAGGCATCCCCTCTTTCTTCAACAAGTATCGGTATGTTTTCGGATTCGTTTCATTCATGTGATATGTGCAATCTTGGAGCGTCTTTTGCATTTAGTTTTCATTTTTCTTTTATGCACCATGCTGGTATGAGGTAGTCCTTGGTTGATTTATCGAATGCTCTTTGCACTTCACTTATATCTTTTGAGTATGGCTTTATAGAATGCTTCATGTGCTTCACTTATATCATTTGAAGTTTGGATTGCCTGTTTCTCTTTACATAGAAAACCGCCATTTGTAGAATGCTCTTTTGCTTCACTTATATTTGTTAGAGCATGGGCATATCTTTTGTAGAAATAATTAAACTCTCTTTCTTCACTTATATCTATTTAGAGAGATGACAGGAATTGGTCATTCACATGGTTCGTCATAAAATCCTACATAAACTTGTAGATCGCTGAATATGATATGTTTGATTCCTTGCAATAGTTTTGCGATATAAAGATGGTGATATTAGAGTCATGCTAGTGGGTAGTTGTCGATTAGTAGAAATACTTGTGTTGAAGTTTGTGATTCCCGTAGCATGCACGTATGATGAACCGTTATGTGATGAAGTCGGAGCATGATTTATTTATTGATTGTCTTCCTTATGAGTGACGGTCAGGGACGAGCGATGGTCTTTTCCTACCAATATACCCCCCTAGGAGCATGCGCGTAGTACTTTGTTTCGATGACTAATAGATTTTTGCAATAAGTATGTGAGTTCTTTATGACTAATGTTGAGTCCATGGATTATACGCACTCTCACCCTTCCACCATTGCTAGCCTCTCTAGTACCGCGCAACTTTCGCCGGTACCATAAACCCACCATATACCTTCCTCAAAACAGCCACCATACCTACCTATCATGGCATTTCCATATCCATTCCGAGATATATTGCCATGCAACTTCCATCATCATCATATACATGACTTGAGCATTCATTGTCATATTGCTTTGCATGATCGTAAGATAGCTAGCATGATGTTTTCATGGCTTGTCCGTTTTTTGATATCATTGCTACGCTAGATCATTGCACATCCCGGTACACCGCCGGAGGCATTCATATAGAGTCATATCTTTGTTCTAGTATCTAGTTGTAATATTGAGTTATAAGTAAATAAAAGTGTGATGATCATCATTATTAGAGCATTGCCCCAGTGAGGAAAGGATGATGGAGACTATGATTCCCCCACATGTCGGGATGAGACTCCAGACTTTACAAAAAAATAAAAGAGGCCAAAGAAGCCCAAATAAAAAAAGAGGCCAAAGAAGCCCACCAAAATAAAATTAAAAAAACAAAAAAAACAAAAAAAAATGAGAGAAAAAGAGAGAAGGGGCAATGTTACTATCCTTTTACCACACTTATGCTTCAGAGTAGCACCATGTTCTTCATATAGAGAGTCTCTTGAGTTATCACTTTCATAGAACTTGGCTTGTATATTCCGATGATAGGGCTTCCTCAAACGCCTGAGGTCTTCATGAGCAAGCAAGTTGGATGCACACCCACTTAGTTTTTAGTCTGAGCTTTCATACGCTTATAGCTCTTAGTGCATCCGTTGCATCGCAATCCCTACTCACTCACATTGATATCTATTGATGGGCATCTCCATGGCCCGTTGAAATGCCTAGTTGATGTGAGACTATCTTCTCCTTTTTGTCTTCTCCACAACTACCATTCTATTCCACCTATAGTGCTATGTCCATGGCTCACGCTCATGTATTGCGTGAAAGTTGAAAAGGCTTGAGAACGTCAAAAGTATGAAACAATTGCTTGGCTTGTCATCGGGGTTGTGCATGATGTGAATATTTTGTGTGGTGAAGATGGAGCATAGCCAGTCTATATGATTTTGTAGGGATAACTTTCTTTGGCCATGTTATTTTGAAAAGACATGATTGCTTTATTAGTAGGCTTGAAGTATTATTGTTTTTATGTCAAATGATAGACTATTGCTTTGAATCACTCGTATCTTAATATTCATTCCATGATTAGATTACATGATCAAGATTATGCTAGGTAACATTCCACATCAAAAATTATCTTTTTTTCTCATTTACCTACTCGAGGACAAGCAGGAATTAAGCATGGGGATGCTGATACGTCTCCATCGTATCTATAATTTTTGATTGTTCCATGCCAATATTCTACAACTTTCATGTACTTTTGGCAACTTTTTATACTATTTTTGGGACTAACATGTTGATCCAGTGCCCAGTGCCAGTTCCTATTTGTTGCATGTTTTTTGTTTCGCAGAATATCCATATCAAACGGAGTCCAAACGGGATAAAAACTGACGGAGATTTTTTTTGGAATATATATGATTTTTGGGAAGAAAAATCCATGCGAGACGATGCCCGAGGGGGCCATGAGGCAGTTGGTTCCCTTCTTTTGCCGCAAGAAAGCTATCCAGATAGAGATCGTCTCAAAATTTCAGCCCAATCGGAGTTACGGATCTCCGGGAATATAAGAAACAGTGAAAGGGTAGAATCTGGGAACGCAGAAACAGAGAGAGACAGAGAGACAGATCCAATCTCGGAGGGGCTCTCGCCCCTCCCAAGCCATGGAGGCCAAGGACCAGAGGGGAAACCCTTCTCCCATCTAGGGAGGAGGTCAAGGAAGAAGAAGACAAAGGGCCCCCCTCTCCCCTTCTCTTCCGGAGGCGCCGGAACACCGCCGTGGCCATCGTCATCACCGCAATCTTCACCAACAACTTCACCGCCATCATCACCAACTCTTCCCCCCTCTATGCAGCGGTGTAACCTCTCTCTTACCTGCTGTAATCTCTACTTAAACATGGTGCTCAACACTATATATTATTTCCCAATGATGTATGTCTATCCTATGATGTTTGAGTAGATCCGTTTTGTCCTATGGGCTATTTGATGATCAAGATTGGTTTGAGTTGCATGTTTCATTATTGGTGCTGTCCTATGGTGCTCTCTGTGTCGCGCAAGCGTGAGGGATCCCCGTTGTAGGGTGTTGCAATATGTTTATGATTCGCTTATAGTGGGTTGTGTGAGTGACTGAAACACAAACCCGAGTTAGGGGGTTGTTGCGTATGGGATAAAGAGGACTTGATACTTTAATGCTATGGTTGGGTTTTACCTTAATGATCTTTAGTAGTTGCGGATGCTTGGTAGAGTTCCAATCATAAGTGCACATGATCCAAGTAGAGAGAGTATGTTAGCTTATGCCTCTCCCTCATATAAAATTGCAATAATGATTACCGGTCTAGTTATCGATTGCGTAGGGACATATAACTTTCTTGTAACAACAAACTCTCTACTAAAACTAACTTAGTTGTGTCTTTATCTAAACAGCCCCTAACTTTTATTCACATGCTCTTTATTATCTTGCAAACCTATCCAACAACACCTACAAAGTACTTCTAGTTTCATACTTGTTCTAGGTAAAGCGAACATCAAGCATGTGTAGAGTTGTATCGGTGGTCGATAGAACTTGAGGGAATATTTGTTCTGCCTTTAGCTCCTTGTTGGGTTCGACACTCTTACTTATCGAAAACTATTGTGATCCCCTATACTTTTGGGTTATCAATTCTCCCAAAAGAACAAGTAGAAGAGAAGAATCACCACCAAGAGAGAGAAGGAGTAGAGATGACCGTTATGAACGAAGGACATCACGGAGAAGCAAGGATTCGGAAAGGAAGGACAAGTCATCAAAGAGCTACACAAAACTAAGACATCAAGCTCATGTTGGTGAATGGGTATCTGGCTCCGACTCCGACAATCACTCAGAAAGAAGTTATCGCTCCGACTCCAAATATACTCAAGATCAAGGTGTTGCCGGTCTAGCACTTGTGTCAACCAACTCCTACGACATATTTGAGTCACCAAATGAAGGAATTGTGCTAAGTTGCTAAAATCTACCAAGTCTTAAAATTGGGAAAAGGCTAGATTTTTATTTGGTCAAGTAGTCTAATCACTCCCCTCTAGACATACTTTCGATCCTACACTTTTCCATAAACCATTTTATACGGAGACATACCCATAGGATTCTTATAAGGAGTTCTATAAGCCCACAATGCATCATCAATTTTCTTAGACCAATTCTTTCTAGATCTATTAACAGTCTTTTGCATAATTAATTTAATCTCTCTATTGCTTAATTCTACTTGACCACTAGACTGGGGATGATATGGAGATGCAATTCTATGATTAACATCATACTTAGCAAGCATTTTACGGAAAGCACCATGAATAAAATGTGAGCCACCATCAGTCATTAAATATCTAGGGACTCCAAACCTCAGAAAAATAACTTCTTTAAGCATCTTAATAGAAGTTTTATGATCAACACTACTAGTTGGAATAGCTTCTACCCAATTAGTAACGTAATCAACAACAACTAAAATATGTGTATACCCATTATAGGAAGGAAAAGGTCCCATATAATCAAATCCCCAAACATCAAATGGTTCAATAACAAGTGAATAGTTCATAGGCATTTCCTGACATCTACTAATATTACCAATTCTTTGGCATTCATCACAAGATAAGACAAACTTACTGGCATCCCTAAATAGAGTGGGCCAATAGAAACCGGATTGCAGTACCTTATGTGTAGTTCTACCTCCAGCGTGGTGTCCTCCGTAAGACTTGGAGTGACACTTGCATAGAATCTATTCCTGTTCATGCTTAGGTACATAATGTCTAATAACACCATCTACTCCTTCTTTATAAAGGTGTGGATCATCCCAAAAGTAATGTCTTAAATCATAGAAAAACCTTTTCTTTTGCTGGTATGTGAAACTAGGTGGTATAAATTTAGCAACAATATAATTAGCATAATCAGCATACCATGGAGTACTACGAGAAGCATTTATGACATTTAATTGTTCATCATGAAAGCTATCATCAATAGGTAGTGGGTCATCAAGAACATTTTCAAACCTAGACAAGTTGTCTGCAATGGGGTTCTCAGCTCCCTTTCTATCAATAATATGTAAATCAAATTCTTGTAGCAAGAGAACCCATCTAATAAGTCTAGGTTTAGCATCTTTATTTTCCATAAGATATTTAATAGCAGCATGATCAGTGTGAACAGTTACTTTGGAATCAACAATATAAGGTCTGAACTTATCACATGCAAATACAACTGCTAAAAATTCTTTTTTTTGATTTTGCTAACCACGTGTCCCATGCGGTCTAAAAATTCTTTTTTAGTGGTAGCATAATTTCTCTGGGCACTGTCTAGAGTTTTACTAGCATACTGAATAGCATTTAATTTCTTATCAACTATTTGTCCTAGAACAGCACCAACAACATAATCACTAGCATCACACATAATCTCAAAGGGTAAGTTCCAATCAGGTGGCTGAACAATAGGAGCACAAATCAAGGCTTTCTTAAGTATTTCAAATGCTTCTACACAATCATCATCAAAAACAAAGGGAACATCTTTTTTTAAGAGATTAGTGAGAGGCCTAGAAATTTTAGAGAAGTCTTTAATAAACCTCCTATAGAAACCAGCATGGCCAAGGGAACTTCTTATACCTTTGATATCTTTAGGACATGGCATCTTTTCAATAGCATCTACTATAGCTTTATCAACTTCAATACCTCTTTTAGATATTTTATGCCCCAGGACAATACCTTCGTTAACCATAAAGTGGCACTTGTCCCAATTCAAGATGAGATTTGTTTCTTCACATCTCTACAAAACTCGATCAAGGTTGCTTAAGCAATCATCAAAAGAAGTTCCGTAAACGGAGAAATCATCCATGAAAACCTCAACAATCTTTTCACAAAAGTCAGAGAATATAGCAGTCATACATCTTTGAAATGTAGCAGGTGCATTGCATAAACCAAAAGGCATACGTCTATATGCAAAGGTACCGAAAGGGCAAGTAAAAGTGGTTTTCTCCTGATACTCTTTTGACACTGGTATTTGAGAGAAACCAGAATAACCATCTAGAAAGCAAAAATGAGTATGTTTGGATAGTTTTTCTAGCATTTGATCAATAAAAGGTAGAGGATAATGATCTTTTCTAGTAGCTTTTCGTGAAAATCAATTACCATTCTATAACCTGTAACAATTCTTTGAGGAATCAATTCATTCTTATCATTAGGAACAACAGTAATACCTCCCTTCTTACGGACACAATGAACTGGGCTTACCCATTGACTATTAGCAATAGGATCGATTATACCTACCTCCAGAAGCTTTAGTATTTAACTGTCGTTGATGATCAACAACTGGTTTGGCATCTTTCTCCAATTTAATTTTGTGCTGACATATAGTGGAACTAATGCCCTTAAGATCATCGAGAGTATATCCAATAGCGGCTTGGTGCTTCTTTAGAGTTTTCAATAATTTCTTTTCTTCATGCTCTAAAAGGTTAGCACTAATAATAACAGGATATATCTTCTTTTCATCAAGATAAGCATATTTCAGAGTATCAGGTAATTGTTTAAGCTCAAACACGGGATCACCCTTAGGTGGAGGAGGATCCCCAAGGATTTCAACAGGCAAATTGTGTTTCAGAATATGTACTTGATTAAAGAATACTTCATCCATTTCCCTTCTTTCATTCATAAACATATCATTTTCATGGTCTAGCAAATATTGTTCTAAAGGATCATTAGGAGGCACAACAATAGAAGCAAGACCAATAATTTCATCCTTACTAGGCAATTCTTTATCATGAGGTTATCTAAGAAATTTAGAGAAATTGAAATCATGAGACATATCCCCTAAACCAATAGTGACAATATCTTTCTCGTAGTCTATCTTAGCATTAATAGTATTCAAGAAGGGTCTACCAAATATAATGGGACAAAAATTATCTTGTGGGGAACCAAGAACAGGAAAATCTGTAGGATATTTTATTTTCCCACACAAGACTTCAATATCTCTAACAATCCCAATTGGTGATATAGTATCTCTATTAGCAAGCTTAATAGTAACATCAACATCTTCTATCTCAGCAGGTGCAATATCATTCATAATTTCTTTATATAAGGTATAATTCCACTCACGCTAGCACCCACATCACATAAGCCATGATAACAATGATCTCCAATTTTAACATAAACAACAAGCATGCCAACAACAGGTCTATGTTTATCTTTCATATCAGGTTTAGCAATTCTAGCAGCTTCATCATAGAAATAAATAACATGCCCATCAATATTATCAACCAAGAGATCTTTAACCATAGCAATACTAGGTTCAACTTTAATTTTCTCAGGGGGTGTAGGTGTTCTAGTATAACTCTTACGAACAACAGTTGAAGCTTTAGCATGATCCTTTATTCTAACAGGAAAAGGGGGTTTCTCAATATAAGCAGTAGGAACAATAGGATCAACATTTTAAGTAATAGTTTCTTCTTCAACTTTAATACGTTCTACTACTTTAACTTCAATGGGAGGATGATATTTAAACCACTTCTCCTTAGGGAGATCAACATGAGTAGCAAAATATTCACAGAAAGAAGCTACTATCTCAGAGTCAAGTCCATATTTAGTGCTAAAATCACAAAAAGCATCGGTGTCCATAAAAGATTTAACACAATCAAACTTAAGGTTTATACCTAACTCTTTACCTTCATCGAGTTCCCAATCTTCAGAGTTGCATTTAATTCTTTCCAATAAATCACATTTGAATTCAATATCCTTCTTCATATGAGAGCCGGTACAAGAAGTATCGAGCATGGATCGATCATTATGAGAAAGCCGAGCATAATTTTTTTGAATAATAATTTCTCTTGAGAGTTCATGATTGGGACATTAATATAACATCGACTTAAGACTCCCCCACGCTTGAGCGATACTTTCTCCTTCACGAGGCCAAAATTACATATATAATTCCAATCACGATGAACCAGATGCATAGGATAAAACTTCTGATGAAATTCCAATTTCAATCGGTTGTAGTTCCATGATCCAATAAAATCCAATAGCCTATACCATGTCAATGCCTTTCCCTTCAAAGATAAAGGGAATACCTTCTTCTTGACAACATCCTCGGGCATGCCTGCAAGCTTAAATAATCCACAAACTTCATCCACATAGATTAGGTGCATATCGGGATGTAATGTTCCATCTCGTTCATAAGGATTAGCTAGCAGTTCCTCTATCATACCCAAAGGAATTTCATAATAAATATTTTCAGTAGGTGCAGTAGGTTGAGGAGCAACTCTTTGCTCTTATGGTCAGTGTCAAGATACCCCGAACAAGCCCCTCAAAGGATTATTTTCCATAGTAACAAGTGACAGTAAATTTCAGCACACTACATAAATGTTTCCTTACCAAAGGCACTTCACACCTCGGTAATGGCGCCAGAAAAGAGTCTTGATGACCCACAAGTATAGGGGAACTATCATAGCCCTTTCGATAAGATTGTCGAACCCAACAAGGAGCAGAAGGAAATGCAAGTGGTTTTCAGCAAGGTATTCTTTGCAAGCACTGAAATTATCAATAACAGATAGTTTTGTGATAAGATAAATCATAACGGGTAACAAGTAAATAAAGTAACTAAGGTGCGGCAAGGTGGCCCAATCCTTTTTTTAGCAAAGGACAAGCTTGGACGAACTCTTATATAAAGAAAAGCGCTTCCGAGGACACATGGGAATTGTTGTCAAGTTAGTTTTGTAGCGACCCGACCTCAGACGGTCAAGTCTCTGTGTTTAAGTGTCATCCCTGGATCGATATTGCTGACACACACAGTACTCGAGGATTTATAACAGAGTTCAATCACACACATATTACATCGAATGTCTCAAAAGAGAACTTATTACAATAATATGGCTGAAAGCCATCTAAATAAGATAACAGCGGAAGCTTCGAAGGTAGAAGAGTCCATCCAACTCCACGGCAAAACTGAGTGCATGACAACGACCTAAAGCACCTTACTCTTCATCTGAAAACTCTGCAACACAATACGTTGTAGCCTGTGTAGGTCAGCACATGGAATATGCTGGCAAAATAACACTATAGGGCAATGAACAAATAACAACTATCACTACATGCATATATGGCTGGTGGAGGCTCTATGGTTATCATTTGCATAAAGCTAGTTTTTCCCTACAACAAAGGAATATATTTTATTTAACTACAAAGTTTGTTGAAATCATTGAGAAGGTTCCTCCAACTCAGTCCCAAAATAATAGTTATAACCCAACAAATTAATTAAGTAAAGTGATGAGATCAAATCAATAATTCAAGTACCAGATACTTAAGATGTCCATAACCGGGACACGGCTAGCCATGATTAGTTGTACACTCTATCGAGGTTTGCACACTTTTCCCCACAAAACTCGATCTCCTCCGTTGTATATCTCGCACTGCATGGTGTTTGAGAAATAGATGACCGAGACACATTCTTTTCGAAGTGGTCCCCTTAACCAATAGATAGGCCGGTACACCTACAATCCCCTACATCTGCTAGCCCATCATGGAAAGGATTCCCATAACCTACTCAACTATGCCAAAGCCCATAATGGTTTGTGGCTGCACACGAAAGTTTCTAGCATGAACAATCTTATGATCCCTTTGAGCCTGGGTGGCAAACCATAGGATGATCACACGGGTACTCCAGGATATCCTAGGACAACACTGGATTGCTCCAGGTGTCCGGACAACCACTGGGTGCTCCAGGGTGCCCCACCCAATCCACCCAGATGTGTATTAAAGTAGCCACCTTAGGTTAACCAATAATTAATAATAACTCTAACATCTTCATGAATCTCTCAAAGCAATCCACGTCTACGAGCATAGCATAGCAATATAAGCATAACGTAGTAACACCCAGGGGTTTGAAATAAAATGGCAATAGGTTCCTACCTCATCAGCTACTTACCAAAACCCACATGTTAATAGATCGTACGCATGCAATGTTTGAGGGTTGAAACTAATGCATAAAAACTAGGTAATAAGGATATGATCAAAGTGTTACTTGCCTTGCTGATGATCTGAAAACCCTAGCGATTCGTAGTAGCAAGCCTCACACTCCCGAAACTCTATCATGAACAAACAATAGCATACCTAAGCACTCAAGCATAATATGCAAGGGTAAAACTTAAGAGAAAAGATCCAAACTGAAAGTTCAAGTAAAGACCTTCAATTTGCAAAAACAATCAATCGAATTGGAGTCACGAAACTCAAACTACGATCAAAAGAAGTTCGAATTCAAATCTGCTTCAAACCAAATTTTAAATTGTCAAAACCATGTTCAAGTTAATTATCTGGAAAGAGGGAAAAAAGATGAAGATTTTGGCGTTCGTTTCACTGGATTTGGACAAATGAGCAAAAAGTAACGAGGGTTTGAAGTTCAGGTACTAATCTACGATAAAAAATAATTATGGATAGGTCCCTGGATGAAAATTAAAATAAAAAGAAAAACCTAACGAGCGAACTTCCGCTAACAGAGGCTAACGAACGAATTCCTTCATTAAAAGAGAGGATTGGGTGAACGTTCGCTAAATAACATAACGTAAATAAAAACCGATCTAAACGAAATAAACCGAACTTTTACAAAAAAATGGGGTGACGGTTCTCTTCGGTTTTTACCAGTTCAGGTGAAGGAAACTGGCGGCAGCGGCTCCGACATGGCGGCGAAGGCAGCGGGGTGGAAGGCGGCGGTGGCTTCTGGAGTAGGGGGGTCGGGCGACGCTTATAAAGGGGCCGGGGGGGTGCTAGCTTGGGGAGGGGGCGACGGCGGGCGGTGTCCTGCTCCGACACGGCAGCGGCGAAGCCGAGCGCCGGCCGGACTCCGGCTCGGGCGCGGGACAGGCGAGGCGGTGGCGCGCTGGGCTTCGGCCTGGCGCTAGCTGGGCCGACCTAGTTAGGATTTTTTTAAATCGCCGCGAAGGAAAAATCCTAATAATAAAAAATTCTAAAAATAGCACAAACAATTTTCACCGTCCAAATCTAATATTTAGGACAAGATGAACATTTTTCTGGCATAAAATGCAGTTTTCAAAAATGTAAGTTTTTTCTCTAATTGAAATAAAATAGCAAATAAAATAGAAATTGATTTTAAATTTTCTGCTCCAATATTTCTTTTCTGTTGAAGAAGTCATATTATCTTCTCTCATTTACTTTTGTTACTGAAAATAATTGGAGGGAAAATATTAAAATCAAATTGATCCTTTATTCAAATTTGAAATAAATTCAAATATGAAATTTTAGTGAAACCTCCAACTCTCTCCTTGGGTCCTTGAGTTGCTTAAGATTTCTAGGATCACAACCAAATGCAAAAGTAAAAAATATGCATATGCATATGATGACCTATGTATAACATCCAAGTTGAAAATTTTGATGTTACAAACCTACCCCCGGCCCCCTTAAGATGAATCTCACCCTCGAGATTCGGGTTAGCTAGAAAATAGGCGTGGGTGGTCTTTCTGTAGGTCTTCCTCTCGCTCCCAGGTGGCTTCTTCCTCGGTATGGTGGCTCCACTGAACTTTGCAAAACTTGATAACCTTGCTGCATGTAACTCGGCTGCCAAACTCGAGAATCCTGACGAGTTTCTCCTTGTAGGTTAGGTCACTCTCCAACTGAATTGCTTCTAGGGGCACTTTATCTCTCAAAGGAATATCGGCCATCTCTGCATGGCACTTCTTTCAGCTGGGAAATGTGGAACACATCATGAACTCCTAACAATCCTTCGGGTAACTCCAACTTGTAGGCCACCTCTCCCATACGTTCCAAAATTCTATATGGTCCTACAAATCTTGGAGCTAACTTTCCTTTAACTCCAAATCGTTTAATTCCTCGCAGTGGTGACACACGAAGATATGCTCTGCCTCCAATTTCATAGACTACCTCCTTGCATTTTGTATCAGCATAACTCTCCTGCCTGGACTGAGCTAGCTTTAGTCTATCGTGAATCAACTTAACCTTCTCTTCAGACTCTTTGATTAAATCTGGTTCGAACAACTGACGGCCTCCAACTTCATCCCACATCAATGGTGTCCTGCACCTCCTTCCATACAAAGCTTCGGAAGGGGCCATTTTCAAACTAGCTTGGTAACTGTTGTTGTGTGAGAACTCTGCGTAAGACAAATTATCATCCCAACTAAATCCATAATCTAGCGCACAAGCTCTCAACATGTCCTCCAGAATCTGATTGACTCTCACGGTCTGTCCATCTGTCTGTGGATGAAAGGCTATACTGAATCCTAGGCTGGTACCCGAAGTATGGTGCAACTGATTCCAAAACTTCGAAGTAAACTATGTTCCTCTATCTGATACGATGGTCCTTGGAACTCCATGCAGTTATACGATCCTGGTCATATATATCTTGCCAACTTTGCGCTCGTATAAGTGGTTTTCACAAGGATAAAGTGGACCACTTTGGTCAAGCGATCAACCACTACCCAGATGGAGTCATATCCTGATCTGGTCCTGGGTAATTCGGTGATAAAGTCCATGCCAAGCTTGTCCCACTTCCATTCGGGTATCGACATAGGCTGAAGTAAACCTATTGGCTTCTAATGTTTTGCCTTAACACTCTGACATACATCACATACTGCTACATACTCGGCAATATCCTTCTTCATACCGGTCCACGAGAAACGTTCCTTCAAATCCAAATACATCTTGGTGTTTCCGGGGTGAATCGAGTATGGCGAGTCATGAGCCTCTTGAAGTATTAACTTCCTGATCTCCGTATCATTGGGCACATAAGTATGATCCTCAAACCATAAAGTTTCATCCTCATCCTCACGAAAACCTTTGGCCTTTCCTTTGCTCATATTCTCCTTTATCTCAGCAATCTCCTTGTCATCCTTCTGAGCTTCTCGAATCCTTCCCAATAACATAGACTAAACCTCCATTGCTGCAACAAATCCTCTTGGAACTATCAACAAACGAAGTACCTTGAGATCGTCGACTAACTCTTGCGGTAATCCTCTCCTTATGAGGGTATTGACATAACTCTTGCGGCTCAAAGCGTCTGCTGTGACATTGGCCTTTCCTGGATGATAATGTAGTTTCATATCATAATCCTTTATTAGCTCCAACCATCTTCTCTGCCTGAGATTCAACTCCTTCTGCGTGAAAATATACTTCAAACTCTTGTGATCAGTGTATACATCGCAACGGTTTCCAATCAGAAAATGTCCCCAGGTCTTGAGCGTATGCACTACGGCTGCTAACTCCAAATCATGTGTGGCATAATTCAACTCATGAGGTCGAAGCTGACGTGAGGCATATGGAACAACTCTTCCGTCTTGCATAGGTAGACCTCCATGTCCCAAGCGTGAAGCATCGCAATAAACATGGAAATCCTTGCGTATATCCGAAAGGATCAGCACTGGGGCTGTAACCAAACATTTGTTCAACTCCTGAAAACTGGCCTCACATTCCTTGGTCCATTTGAACTTGGTGTCCTTCTTCAACAACTCTGTCATGGGTTTCGCAATCTTGGAAAAAATTCAATGAATCTCCTATAATATCCAGCGAGTCCCAGAAAACTGCGGATCTCTCTTACTGAGGTGGGTGCCAACCACTCAGTGACAGACTGTACCTTGGTAGGGTCTACTGCTATACCTTCTCCCGATATAACATGTCGAAGAAATCCAACTTCCTTCAACCAAAAATCACATTTGCTGAACATAGCATATAGCTGATGTTCCCTGAGCTTCTCGAGAACTAATCGCAAATGTTCCTTGTGTTCCTCTTCATTCTTCGAGTACACCAATATATCATCAATGAACACCACAACAAACTTATCCAAGAACTCCATGAACACCTTATTCATCATACTCATAAAATAGGCAGGGGTGTTAGTCAATCCAAATGACATGATCGTGTACTCATATAGCCCATACCTTGTGGTAAAAGCTGTCTTAGGTATATCCTGTTCTCGGATCTTCAGCTGGTGGTATCCTGATCGAAGATCGAACTTGGAGAATACTTTGGCTCCCTGTAGCTAGTCAAACAAATCGTTGATCATCGGTAGTGGGTACTTGTTCTTGATCGTCACTTCATTAGATGCACGATAATCAACAACATGTCAGGACCCTGATTCTAAGTCACACCGATCTAGCCTGTAACACCTCATATCACTTTGCGGCCTCATGCACGGTATTCCCACGGGTGTCGCCTTACCATGGCCCGGGACCGATTGCGCCTATTGGCTCACGTATATGATAGTGTCGCTAGCATCCATATGACAGAGAACCCGGGGCGACATGACTAGTCATGAACCCAAAGTGGCACTAACTTACAGGGATAGGCATACATGAATCAACATCGAGCATGTCGGTCAGAAACATGTGAACCCGGGCTGTAGCACTGGGCTAACAGGACTCCGAGAACCCGGGCTGTAGCAGGCTAGGCAGGACTCCGAATGTCACCACTTGACATTTCCCCGAAGGGACAGACACAGGAACAAAGTGAATCACATGCCGGCCAGTCAAGTGCTCCGGAGCAGTAGTGCTGGGCTAGCAGGACTCCGGTGAACCGGGCTGTAGCGGACTACTATGGCTCATGGAAGCACAAGACTACATTTCCCCATAAGAGAGGCTACCAAGGATAAACAACTAGGTTGCCGGATCCCACACATACCAAGCATTTCAATCATACACACAATATGCTCGATATGTGTAAATACAACATGGCATCACAACATAACTCTACGACTCAAGTATTTATTCATTAGGCTCCGAGGAGCGAGATATTACAAACATGGGTCTCATGACCCAACATCCAGAGCATACAAGCAACAAGCACATGCGGAAGCTTAACTTGTCTGAGTATAGACAACTACAAATGAAGAAGGCTCAGAAGCCTGACTATCTACAAGACCCTCCCAAGGTACAAGATAGTAGCTGAGGTAACAAGCTAAACGTCGAAGTCCACACGGAACTACTAGCGAGACTGACGTCTCTCTGCAAAACATAGAATAAGCAAACGTGAGTACAAATGTACCCAGCAAGACTTACATCAGAACTATCTACATATGCATCAGTATCAACAAAGGGGTGGTGGAATTTAACTGCAGCAAGCCAGCTTTGACTCGGTGGCTATCCTGAACTACGACTGCAAGTAACTCTTTTGAGGTGGCGCACACGAGTCCACATATTCACCATATCAATACTCCACTATGGATCCGCTCCCGTCTCCCTACGAGAAGGCCATCCATAGCACTCACGCTTATCTTGCGCATTTTAGAGTATGCACTTCCACTTGTCTATGAACTATGCAAGGGGTCCAAGTTTCCATATCCGAGGAATCCGGCTATTCGAATAGATAATGATAACCCTGCAGGGGTGTACTTCTTCACACACGCTCTCGCCACTTATCGCCCTGTACACATCATGTACCTCGGCAACCTTCAAGCGGAAGCAGGGCGAGGGAGTCGGCCACGACCTGACTAACCAACAAGTCTCTAGTCCAGGTTTATCGCCTATTCGGGTTCCATCCGCAAGGAGATCCGGCCGGGGTGTCGCTCACGGCCCCAAACGATGTGTGCAGGGTTCCCAAGCCCACCATCCGGGTGCCACTTGGTACACCGTGCCAATGTGCCTAGTCTGTCCCAAGCCCACCTGTACCGGGTGCCACTTGGCAGACTACTAACACTACCTACAAACACCAGAAACTAGTTGCAACTCCTAGACAGAGATCGAGTTGATTAATAAGTCGAGAGGGGCACTTAAGCATTCCAATGCGTGGTAGTAGGTGTTCATGGATCACAAACACAGAACTCAGTTCCTAAGGGCGGCTGCAATGAGACAACCCACCATGTACTCCTACATGGCCTCTCACCGCTACCTTTACCAAATCATGTTCACACACTTAGCTCTCAACAGTAGGACATGTTCACCACATTCCAATTCATCCCCGATGAATCAGACCTGACTCAACTCTAAGCAGTAGCAAGAATGATAAACAAACATGAATGAATAGGCAAATCAGGGCTCAAACAACTCCTACTCATGCTAGTGGGTTTCATCTATTTACTATGGCAATGACAGGTCATGCAGAGGAAAGGGGTTCAGCTACTGCAACATGTAACGGTTGAAACGTTGTTGTCCTAATGCAGTAAAAGAGAGCAGGAGCGAGAGAGTGGGATTGTATCGGAATGAACAAGGGGGTTTTGCTTGCGTGGCACTTCTGAAGATAGTAAAGCTCTTCATCGGTGTCATCGAATTCATCGCTGGATCAATGTCTACTGAGGGAGGACAAACACCGGCAACTGAGAAAGAACACAATCAACACATGGCGATATGCGACAATATGATGCATGCTATGACATGGCAATATGAATGTGTTTTGGGCTAATGCAACAGAAATTCATTTTAATTGAAGTGGAATTCAAAACTATATCAAATTCCAACTCCAAACCTATTATGAAATTTGCCCTAATCATGTTTCATCCTAAACAATGAGGTTAACTTGCTCAAACATGCATGAAAATGGTACAGATGGATTCCTTGAATTTTTCTGATAATTTTTGATATATAATTTATTTCATTTGGAGCTATAGATTAATTTCTATGATTTTTAGAAGTTTGGGCAATTTTCTGGAATTTCCTGTAAAAGAATAAATCTAGAAAAGAGTTATTCCATCAGCATTGTGTCATGCTGACCTCAGCAGGTCAACAGAATGGGTCCAGGTCAAACCTGACCAGTGGGACCCGCACGTCAGTGAAACAGGGAAGGGATACAGGCTGACCAGTGGGTCCGGGTCAACGTTGACGTGGCATTGTCAAAATGACATGTGGGGCCGGCTATATTAACCTAAACTAAGCAGGGAATAAATCCCGGGGTTAATTAAGGTGTGGGGCCCATAGTCAGTGAGAGAGGAGGGTTAGTTAGCTGGGTCATTAGTGGCTAATGACAGCGCCACGTCAGCGTCACCGGAGTTACGCCGGCGGCGACCAAAAACGCGGCGGAGGCACACTGGAGGGGCTCGGGTTTCGCCTACGTTGCACCGTTCGGTGCACCCTTTGGCCCTACGAAGAGCTGGCATGATAGCACGTCGGATGGGGGTGGTCTCCGAGCCTGGGGTGGCCGGAGTCAACGGCGGCGAGCTCGGTTGCGGTCGCCGGAGTTCGGGCGCGAGCTGGGACGCGGTTGTGTTGGCCGTGGCGATGTGCGCTTAGCACCTACGGCGTCTACGTGGTGCGGTGAGTTCGATGGGCGCATGCCCAAGACCAAATGGTCACCGGAGCATCACCGGAGACCAGCGCGGGCGGCGGCGGGTTCGGTTGCAGACAAGGTGATGGCTACGACGCATGAGGAGGAAAACGAAGAGGGGGAGCAGGAGCAGGGGCTCACAGCGAGGTCGTAGAGCAGCTCAGGGTGTTCGGGGAGGCGGCGGAGATGGTGAATCGACGGGCGGCAATTATCGGGGCAGAGGATGATGAAGATGGCGATGGCGGCGTTCCAGGGCACCCGGCGTTGCGTGACTCGGCGAGGAGGACGAAGGTGATGAGGCGGATCCCTGGGGCACGTCGGGGAGGTGAGAGGTGGGCAGTGGCCATGGTGAACGGCGACGGTGGCGACGAGCTCCGCTCGGTGGTAAGCGCGAGAGGGGAGCAGAGGAGGTGAGAGGAACGGGGAGAGTGAGAGTGGCCTGGGGGGTGCGTGTCGTTCGTAGCCAGCTCCATGCGGACAGCGGCAAGCAGGAGGTGGAGAGCTACGGCGCGCGCGCGGACACGCCTCTGCCAGTAGGCGGAGGTTGAAGACGGCTCTGCCCCTGGTGGGCTGGCCAATGCAGCTGGGCCGACTATAGGTAAGGCCAGGTAGGTTTTCTCCTTCTCTATTTTTTTTCCTATTTTGGTTTCTTTTTTCTATTTTTGCAATTTATATTTGATTTGGTAAAAACACCAAATCATTTCTATAAATCCTGAAATTAATTATGGGCAATAACTGAATTATCTCAGAGGCCCTTAGCTATTTCCAGAATTGTTGGAGCATTTAATAATATTAATAGCAATTAAATGCCCCAATTCAAATATTTTATGACTTAAATTCAATGCCCAACTTGTTCCTTAAAATGCTCATTATTTTTTGTATGGATCAAAACCATTGCCAAAAATATCAAACATCAAATAAGAGCATTTTGGGTTCTTGAATGCAATTTATTTAAGCTGGACCTATTTGGATTTCAAAGTGCTAGGGTTGTATCACCCCCTATTCAACTTTTAAATAAAATTTAAACATGATGCACACATGAAGCTAGCCTAGTGCAAAACCAGAAGCTAGGGATGTGACACAACCATTCTCAACGGTCCATCCTTCGTCTCAACTAAGAGCACTGGGGCTCCCCACGGCGATGAACTTGGTCGAATGTAACCTTTATCCAATAATTCCTTAATCTCCTTCTTAATTTCCTCCAGATCGTTTGCGGGCATCCGATACGGTCTCTTTGATATAGGTCTGGTGCCTGGCAACAGATCTATTAAAAATTATATGTCTCGATCTGGTGGCATGCCCGGTAATTCCGTGGATATACATCCGTGTAATCCTTCACAATAGGCACTATCGGATTTCGGGTTCCGGCTAAACCATAGAGGTTCGAACACTGGGGTGCGCATGAAGATCTCTCCCCCCTCTCTAGCTCGCACACATCATGATCTCATGGTCTAGCTCAACGAACCCAAAGGACAAGAGGACACAAGGTTTATACTAGTTCGGGCCACCGATGTGGTGTAATACCCTACTCCAGTGTGGTGTGGTGGATTGCCTCTTGGGCTAAGGATGACCAATTACAAGGGAAGAACAACCTCCTGAGGAGAGGTGTTCTTGTGCTTGGTGAATATGTGTGGTTGAGGATGAGCTGAATCCTCTCTCTCCCTCCTCCTACTGTGGTGGCTAGTCCTATTTATAGAGGCCCCGGTCCTCTTCCCAAATATTGAGCGGGAAGGCATCCCACAATGGCCAAATTCGAAGGGACACAACTAGTACAAGTTACCCTGGCAAAAGTAGTCTTCGCCCGCCAAAGGCTCTAGTGGTGACGCCATCTTGGGCTCCATAGTGACCTCTGTCCTGCTGTCCTGCTGGTCTTGGTCTTGTTTCACCAATATGTAAACCTTTGCCTAATGCCTCGGAACCCCTCGCATGCGCTTGCCTCTTTAGCACCAAAGAGGAAACGAGTACACTACGCGCGTTGGCGCCCGCTTGGCTCCAGTTGTCATGGCTTGTGTCATAGAAACCTCGTGAGGTGTCCCTTGCCTTGATCTCTCCACCCCTCGCGAGCCAGCCTGGTGGGGCAGCCCCCGAGGAGGTCTTGTGTCGTCCGCCTCGTGAGGCTTGGCCCCTCGCGAGGATCTTAAGTGTTTGCTGGTGAAGATGGGCCGTACAGGGCCGCTGGTGGAGCCACACCGTGGGCCGCAGGTAGGCAAGCATGGGGACCCTCGTTCCCAGGACGCCGACAGTAGCCCCTGGGCCCAACGCGCGCTCGGGCTTGGCTTCGAGATGAAGCCAAGGTGCAAACGCGTAGCGCCGCGGGCCCCAACAGCCTGCGGCCCCGCTTGATGTGTTGCTATTGATTGGACGTGGGCGTCTCCGCTTCCCCACGCCGCCTCGGCAACTGCCCGACTTGACGAGTCATTGCTGCATGCAGAAAAAATCATTATTACCTTAGATCGTGGAGACCGGTGGTTGGCCTCCCCTTGGCTATAAATGGGAAGAGGGGGCGGAGCCCGTGTCACCCATCTCTCCATTTGCTTCTCCCGCTCCTTCTTCTTCCTTGCTTCGCTGCCGACAGTGACACCCATGGCGCCTGCGAAGAGGCTCTCAGCTGCAAACAAGGGGAAGGCTCACCAGGAGGGGCCTGGCTCACTGCCACCCAAGAGGGGCACGGCCGTCCCTGCAAGCACACCATGACCCCCATCGCGCCCCCTCGCGGTCGCTGTGGCACCTCTTCGCGTGGTGGGAGTCGTCCAGGTCGTGGCAGCCCCGTCGATGAAGGGAGGCACGCCATGGTCGCGCGGCCTCCCAGGCCACGCTTCCACTTGGCGGAAGTGCTGTCGGAGTTCGTCGTGTGGTCATAGAACCCGGCCGGTACTTGGCTTTAGCTCCCGCGCTTCTTCACCGGCGAGCTGCCAGCCACAGGTCTAGGCGGTCTCTGGCTGCAGGCGGACGACTGCTGCAGCAAGGCTTCATGGGTCGCGGTTGAGGTCTCCGCCGCAGGCAACACAGCCCTGGCCTGCTGCTGGCAGACGTTTGCCCGCACGCGCTGTTGGTGTCAAAACCGGCGGATCTCGAGTAGGGGGTCCCGAACTGTGCGTCTAAGGCAGATGGTAACAGGAGGCGGGGGACACAGTGTCTACCTAGGTTCAGGCCCTCTCGATGGAGGTAATACCCTACTTCCTGCTTGATTGATCTTGATGATATGAGTATTACAAGAGTTGATCTACCACGAGATCGGAGAGGCTAAACCCTAGAAGCTAGCCTTTGGTATGATTGTTCTCGTTCTACGTACTAAACCCTCCAGTTTATATAGACACCGGAGGGGGCTAGGGTTACACAGAGTCGGTTACAAGGGAGGAGATCTACATATCCGATTTGCCAAGCTTGCCTTCCACGCAAAGGAGAGTCCCACCCAGACACATGACGAAGTCTTCAATCTTGTATCCTCATAATCCAACAGTCCGGCCAAGGGATATAGTCCGGCTTTCCGAGGACCCCCTAATCCAGGACTCGCTCAGTAGCCCCTGAACCAGGCTTCAATGACGATGAGTCCGGAGCACAGATTGTCTTCGGCATTGCAAGGTGGGTTCCTCCTCCGTATACTCCATAGAAGATGTTGAACACAAGGATAGTGTTTGGCTCTGCAAAAAAAATTCCACATACCATCGCAGAGAGTATAATTTTTCCACAAATGTAATCTGCCGACAACTTTTCATAACGTGACATCACGCCACGGCCCCGGTCATTATTCGAACTGTTTTTCCCTGCCCGCCACTTCACGTGTTGCGAGGCGGTTTTATTAGCACGTCTTGTCAAAGCAGAGATTGTGTCCCCTTATGACGGGATTCTCATCAATATGGGTATGGGTAACCCAATCGTGCTCGTTACTATGAATCCTCGATTTTAGGAAAGTTCCAAACGGCCATGCGGAGGATGCTTGATATTCGCCCTCTTTATAAAGGGGCCAAAGCCTATCCTTTTCTTCTCGCGCTCAATCCCTCCCTTCCCCCACCTCGAGTTCCAACACCCAAGGCTCAGGCAAAGCGCTTCGGACCTTCAATCATGTCCGGATCCAACCTCTTGGGCCGTTGGATGGCTTCCTCTGTCATAGAGGAGGACATCAAGAAGCTAAGGGAGGCCAGGTATCTGACCGCCGAAATCTCGCACCCGCTGCCTGTCTGAGGGCAAGTCATCCCCACTCCCGAACCCAATGAGAGTGTCGTATTTGTCTCTGACTTCCTCTGAGGGCTGGGCTTTAGTCTTGATCCCTTCGTCAGAGGGCTCATGTTCTATTATGGGCTTGATTTCCATGATCTTGCTCCGGATTCCATCCTTCACATCTCGTCGTTTATCGTCGTATGTGAAGCCTTCCTCCGCATCACTCCACACTTTGGCTTATGGCTCAAGACCTTCAATGTGAAGCCGAAGATGATCGATGGGCGATTCGCAGAATCCGGAGGTGCCTCAATAAGCAAAGGCGTCGATGCCCCATGGCCAAAGGGTTCCTTCCCGGAGATGTCGAACTTATGGCAGCGGGAGCGGTTTTACATCACAGCTCCCCGAAGTACTAAGTGGGTGGCTGCCCACGCCTTCCGTTTGGGCCCCCCACCACAACTGGTGTCATGGGTTAACAATGGGCTAGACTGGGGGACGGTTAATGACGTGCCGACATTGCAAAGTCGCATCAGAGATCTCCTCAAGAGGGATGTTAGTCTCGTCAAAGTAATGCAAGTTATGCTAGTTCGTCGGGTCCTGCCATGCCAACGTTGATCTCTCCGTATGTGGGAGTTCAACCCGGAAGGACCGTGAACTATTCAGCAGTTCTTCGACGTGATGCTCGAAGAGATGTATGGATCGTTCTTCGGATCACGAATAAAGTGTCCGGACTCCACCGAGGATGCGGGTCTCAACTATAATCGTCCAGATACCCAGGTAAGTATGTCCACGACCGAACACGCTGTCTTTTCATTTGCCATGACATAATTCTGAAAAGATTGCTCTTGGCCAGGAATGGATAAGAAAGGCAAAGATAATTAGGTGTTCGGCCCCCCTTCCCGAAGGCTCGCCGGATCCTGTACTAGCCAGGATGCTGGAGTACGCACCGTATCAAGTGCCCTCGGGGGAAGATAAAGGGAGAGACGAAAAAGCCGAAAGCGAGCCTCACGCATTACTCGTCCAAACCGGGGGAATTAATACCTCCACGAAGGAGGATAATCGGGGAGAAGAATCTAAAATTCCCTCTCCCCAAGGAAGGAAAAGGACCACCCCTGAAGACTTGGAAACAAGGGTTTCCAAACGAGAGAAGAAACCCTTGCCAGGGGGCCCTGACCCGGAGGGCATCCTTACCGCACAGTGCCCGCAAGGGGGTCAGCCCTCCACCGAGCTGTAAGTGAACAAAAGTACTTTTGGTAGATATATCCTGCTTTATCTCCGCGGACAATAATCGAGACATATGTCTTGCAGTTCGGATCGTAGCCCTTCCCGATAGAGTTCGTCTTCGGGGGATCTTCTTCCGGAGATGATGGAGAGTGAGACGCCTCCCCTTGTCTCCCCGCCTCTTGGGGCGGATGACCCTGAGGTGTCATCACAGAGGATTTCTCCTGATCCGTCAAGGCCAGAAGGTAAACCTTCGGCCACCCGAAGTCCGGAGTATTCGGCTCCTAAGGGGAGCAATAGAAAGAGTCCGGGATTGTCCGGTGTGCAACCGGACATACTGACGGGTCTTTTGGAGCAAGCGGCTATCTCAAAGGAGCATCATACTTTAATGGGTACGGTGGTTGAGAGGATCTCATCCGCCAAAAGTGGGTTGGATGAAGCTTTTACGAGCCTGCTACAAGGCTTTGAGGTATGCAAAGTAATATATAAAAAACTTTTTTGACGGTACCGCACATGCTAGGTGTGCTCTATACAGATAGTAGCCCCTGAGAATCTGGTTGATGTCCCTAGGCGGCAAACAGAGGATCGTAGTCCCAGGTAATGATCGCGCTGCTTTCATGTGCAGGCAGCGGTGATACGTCTCCAACGTATCTATAATTTTTGATTGCTCCATGCTATATCATCTACTGTTTTAAAACATTATTGGGCTTTATTATCCACTTTTATATTATTTTTGGGACTAACCTATTAATCGGAGGCCCAGCCTAGAATTGCTGTTTTAGGGTTTCGAAGAAAAGGAATATCAAACGGAGTCCAAACGGAATGAAACCTTCGGGAACGTGATTTTCTCATCGAATACAACTCAGGAGACTTGGACCCTACATCAAGACACGTAACAGGAGGCCACGAGGTAGGGGGCGCGCCTACCCCCGCCCCCCCAGGCGCGCCCTCCACCCTCGTGGGCCCCCTATTGCTCCACCGATGTACTTCTTCCTCCTATATATATCCACGTACCCCCAAACGATCAGAACAGGAGCCAAAACCCTAATTCCACCACCGTAACTTTCTGTATCCACGAGATCCCATCTTGGGGCCTGTTCCAGAGCTTTGCCGGAGGGGGCATCGATCACGGGGGGCTACTACATCAACACCATAGCCCCTCCGATGAAGTGTGAGTAGTTTATCTCAGACCTACGGGTCCATAGTTAGTAGCTAGATGGCTTGTTCTCTCTTTTTGGATCTCAATACAATGTTCTCCCCCTCTCTTGTGGAGATCTATTCGATGTAATCTTCTTTTTGTGGTGTGTTTGTTGAGACCGATGAATTGTGGGTTTATGATCAAGTCTATCTATGAATAATATTTGAATCTTCTCTGAATTCTTTTATGTATGATTGGTTATCTTTGCAAGTCTCTTCGAATTATCAGTTTGGTTTAGCCTACTAGATTGATCTTTCTTGCAATGGGAGAAGTGCTTAGCTTTGGGTTCAATCTTGCGGTGTCCTTTCCCGGTGACAGTAAGGGCAGCAAGGCACATATTGTATTGTTGCGATCGAGCATAACAAGATGGGGTTTTCTTCATATTGCATGAGTCTATCCCTCTACATCATGTCATCTTGCTTAAGATGTTACTCTGTTTTTAACTTAATACTCTAGATGCATGTTGGATAGCGGTCGATGAGTGGAGTAATAGTAGTAGATGCAGGAAGGAGTCGGTCTACTTGTCTCGGACGTGATGCCTATATACATGATCATGCCTAGATATTCTCATAATTATGCTCAATTCTGTCAATTGCTCAACAGTAATTTGTTCACCCACCGTAGAATACTTATGCTCCCGAGAGAAGCCACTAGTGAAACCTATGGCCCCCGGGTCTATCTTCATCATATTGTTCTCCTACTACTTTGCTATTTACTTTGCCTTTATTTTACTTTGCATCTTTATCATAAAAATACCAAAAATATTATCTTATCATATCTATCAGATCTCACTCTCGTAAGTGGCCTCATAGGGATTGAAAACCCCTATTTGTGTTGGTTGTGAGGATTTATTTATTTAGTGCAGGTACGACGGACTTGCGCGTATCCTCCTACTGGATTGATACCTTGGTTCTCAAAAACTAAGGGAAGTACTTATGCTACTTTGCTGCATCATCCCTTCCTCTTCGGGGAAAATCAACGCAGTGCTAAAAGAGGTAGCAAGCGGACGGTCCGGTGGCTGGCCGGACTGCTGAGTTGGCCGGACTGAGCCGGAAATTGGATGCGGCAGATGCCAACATTGCGCTTGTGAACAAGCAGCTTGACGAGGCACAGGGTATGTATTTTCGGGTGGTCAACAAGTATTAAGAGGAGCATGATGCTAGTATCTATAACCTGTTTTGACTATAGATGGAGCTGCCGCCGTGGAGACCCTTCGGGCGGAACTTGCCTGAGCCAAGGAACCAGCCAGGAGAAGTGATGTGGCCGCCCTAAAGGCGGCCGAAGACTTAAGAGCCGAACAGGCTGCTCATCGCAAGAGCGAAGATGAAATAGCCAAGATGGCTGTTGAGCTGAAAGATGCCGCCGGCCGATATGAGCTTCTTGAAAAGGAAAGCCAAGTGAGGGCGGCTGACCTGAAGAAAGCCGTGGAGGCAGCCAAGGAAACCCGTTCTAAAATGAGAGCGGCATAGGAGGAGCTCCCTCAAGCCGGAGATATCACGGCTGGGAAGCCCTTTTTGTTGCGGACAAAGTTCGCAGATCCAAAGTATGCCCCTCTGGATCAATTATGGAGTGTTGCAGATGCGTATTCGGACTTGGCAATGAGTGCTGCTGATGCGACTGCGTTTTTCGAAGATCGAGAAGATCACGAAGTAGAGAAGTTGTTCTGGTTGCAGTTTCGTGCTCCGACGCGTCCGCTGCTGTTAAATGAGCAAATGGCCGAGTGGGCTGAGCTCCATAGGTTGACCGGGCTTGCCATGAGGTCTGTCGTGGATCATCTATGGCCGGAAGGACCAAAGCCGAATAGTTATTTTGGTTTAGTGCAACGATTCCTTGGTGCTGTGCAGCATATCGATGCTGTAAAGAGATCGGCGTCCATAGAAGGTGCGCGGATGGCTCTTGCCCGTGTTAAGACATACTGGGTAGAGATGGATGCCACCGCTATTGCAACCCAGGGTCCGGCCATATGCCAGGTCTCGGTTGAGCACTATTTAGAAGAGGTCCTAGAAGGATCTTGTTTAATAGCGGCTCAGTGCTCGAAGAGTGTTATGTTCGAGTGACATGTATCCCCATTGTAAAATAATATTATTTGAATTATACAGGCTGTATTTATTGCCTGAATGTATTATGATGCCACCTGTGTGGCCGTTTATGTAAGTATATAACCTGAAAGTTTGCAGTCGTCGGCTTTAGCCCCCACGCACATAATGCGGGGGTGTTCGGAAAAGCACGTATTCACACTTGATCCAACGTCTTGGTCCGTGAAGGAGGTGATAGCGCGACGAACAAGGCAATCAGACTATATTGCTTTAACACTTTCACTTAGCCATAGGAGTTTGACAGTGGGGCTACTATATAGCCCCTAGTACTTCTGCGCTTATTCGAATAAGGTGCGCGTACATACATGACCGGGAAACCGGTCCTTCGTTAATGCGGAGGAATCGCGAAGATTCCGCTGAGTCCTCGAGTGGTTGACCAGTCTCGCGCTTTATCATGACAGTCAGTTTTCGGCTTTCTCTACTGAGGTGCTCATCCAGATGAACCAGGGCACAATCGCAGTAGTTCTCCCGGTGCCACCTTAGCCGATAGAGCGGAACATAAGGTAGAAAAACACGGGAGCTGGGCAAACCCAACATTTGACCAAAGACATGATTCAGAGCTGATGCATATAAGGCCAAACTCGCGATGCCGAACACTCCCTAGGGTATTCGGACATTACAATATATACCGGGCTGAGAAAAGCCCTTGATAATGAACCCTGAATTTCCAGGTACGTGCATCAGTCTGACGTGGCAAAACTGCCAATAACGTCAGCATCCCTCTCGGTTGTGCTAAGTATCCGGGTGAGATGGTATCCGTCAATTATTGGGTCTAGTACCAAGGCGGCCGATCCTCCGTGCCGGATACTAGTCGGGCGATCCCTGCGATCAAAAGTGATTGGGCAGGCCGACCAAGGGTTGAACTAGGGGGTAACGGGCTCTACGGCGCGTACGTCTTCGAGTGCGCGTGTTCTCCTCCTCTTCGTTACGTGAATCATGTTCACTGTTTTGACTTCTAGTGGGAATTTTTTCTATCCCCTAGTGTTTTGTTTGTGAGGCTCATCCTCGTCTTCACTTGGTGTCTCCCTCCCCTTGTGTTTGGCACTTAGCTTGCCGGCCTGCTTGAAGACCCAGCATTCCCTGTTGGTGTGATTTGCAGGTTCATCGGAGGTGCCGTGAATCTTACATAATCTGTCCAGAATCTTGTTTAGGTCGGACAGTCCATCTCTGTTGCCTTTGAATGGCTTTTTCCGTTGACCGGGTCAAGAGCCCCTGAATCTGGCGTTTACTGCCGTGTTGTTTGGGCTGTCTTCATTGCTTGCTTTTATTGCGTCGTGGTTTTCCATTGCCATCCCTGACTTCGGATGTTCTTGGGTCGCTGGTGCCGCTGCGGGCCAGCCAACTATCCTCGCCCGTGCAAAAGCGGGTCATAAGGCTTGTTAGGGCTGCCATTGTCCTTGTTTTTTCCTGGCCGAGGTGTCTGGCAAGCCATTCGTCCCAGACACTATGTTTGAAATCCGCTAAAGCTTCAGCATTTGGGAAATCGAAAATTTGATTCTTCTTAGTGAGGAATCTGTTCCAAAGCTTTTGGGCTGACTCTCCGGGCTGTTGAATTATGTGACTTAAATCGTCTGCATCTGGAGGTCGGACATAAGTCCCTTGAAAATTTCCCCTAAAAGCATCCTCAAGCTCTTCCCAACTTCCAATTGAGTTTTCGGGGAGGCTCTTCAACCAGTGCCTAGCTGGTCCTTTCAACTTTAAGGGCAAGTATTTGATGGCGTGGAGATCATCTCCACGATCCATGTGGATGTGAAGGATAAAGTCCTCAATCCAGACCCCAGGGTCTGTTGTTCCGTCATATGACTCCATGTTCACGGGTTTGAATCCTTCTGGGGATTCATGATCCAGTACCTCGTCGGTGAAGCATAGGGGGCGTGCGGCACCCCTGTATTTGGGTGTGTCTGACGGTTGTAGTGTTCGGCTTTGCGGACTATTATGCTGTCAGTATAGTCATTTGGGCGGCGATGATTCTGTGCCGAAACGCGCTTCCTAGGTCTGTAAATGGACCTGGTCAAATAGGCTTTTTTGTGTAGGTCCTCGCGTAGGTCATGTGCTAACTTGTGTACGTCATCGTTACCCGCCCTGTTGCGACCATGGGGTGGCCTGTCTGGTTGATCGGCCGTTTTATTTTCCGGCTGAGTGGGCTCTAAGGCCTCGTCGTCAAATTCAGGCAACAGCTTGTGCTTTGGATAGCTTTTTGTGTGGCAATTATCATCGTACTTTTCTTCCGTGTCGAGCACTTTATTCCATCTGCAGTTTAGCGTATCATGTGCGGTCTTAAGCCTTTGCTTCTGCTTCTTCAGGCTCCATGTGGTTTCAATGAGCCTTTTATGAAGGTTCTCTTGTTCCAAGTGTCTTTCAGGGATGATGTGTGCATCATCGTCCGGACTATTCATGTCTCCGGAGACAGGTTGATGAGTTTTACCCTCGGGGTCGTCGTGACCGGATAGAGGCTCCGTACTATGTGCGCCGTTCACTGGTTCACCCTGCTCCACCGCTGGGTTCATGTGGTCGTTGTCTCCTTTGGGTTCGGCCAGGGTGTTACTCTTTCTTGCACCATTGTCACTGTTTTTGCCGAGGCGGGATTTCGAGCGGCGCTTATGCTGTCGCTTTGGTTGCTTCTCGACGGAATTATCCTTCACTACTTGTTCCTTATCATCATTTTCTTTGGGTGTATCCACCATGTATATATCATGTGATGAGGTGGTAGTCCAGCGCCCTGTGGGCGGTGGTTCCTATTCGTCTGCCGCATCGTCATCCATGCCGTCGATGTCTTCGGAGCCGAAATCAAGCATGTCGGTTAGGTCATCGACAGTGGCTATTAAGTGGGTGGTGGGTGGGGAACGAATTTCTTCGTCGTCCGCTTCCCATTCGAGCCGAACACAGTTCAACCAAGGGCCTCCTGACAAGGAGAGAGACCTTAATGAATTTAGCACATCGCCCAAGGGTGACCACCAAAAGATATCCGCGGAGGAAAACTCTGTGATCGGGGCCCAATCAGATTTGATAGGCACGGACGCAGGCGGTTCAGAGACCGTGGCCAGGGATGAATCCAAGGGTCCAGCAACACAGGTCTCATAGGAGGTGAAGTCCGTATTCGGCTCTATCGCCCGTGAGTGTGCGGCCTCCGGGGCAGTGTCCATCCACCCGTCCTCGGTCGGCGCGATCTGCTCCGGATCAAGGGCCGGAGTCTTCACATGTGTGATCTCCCAAACACTGTCCAGCGGCAGAGCTAAGTCATGAACGTCGTGACTGTGCGGCGCACCTGACGCGGGCTCGAATCCGTCGAAGATCAAGTCTCCGCGGATGTCAGCAGTATAGTTCAAACTTCCAAACCTAACCTGATGGCCAGGGGCGTAGCTCTCGATCTTCTCTAGATGGCCAAGCGAGTTGGCCCGCAGTATGAAGCCGCCAAATACAAAGGTCTGTCCGGGGAGGAAAACCTCACCCTGGACCACATCGTTGCCGATGATCGAAGGAGCCATCAAGCGTTATGGTGATGACATAATGGAACTCTCAATGAAAGCATCAATGTCCGTGTCAATATACGGATCTCGGGTAGGGGGTCCCGAACTGTGCATCTAAGGCGGATGGTAACAAGAGGCGGGGGGACACAGTGTTTACCCAGGTCTGGGCCCTCTCGATGGAGGCAATACCCTACTTCCTGCTTGATTGATCTTGATGATATGAGTACTACAAGAGTTGATCTACCATGAGATCGGAGAGGCTAAACCCTAGAAGCTAGCCTATGGTATGATTGTTCTCGTCCTACTGACTAAACCCTCCGGTTTATATAGACACTGGAGGGGGCTAGGGTTACACAGAGTCGGTTACAAGGGAGGAGATCTACATATCCGATTTGCCAAGCTTGCCTTCCACGCAAAGGAGAGTCCCATCCGGACACGGGACGAATTCTTCAATCTTGTATCTTCATAATCCAACAGTCCGGCCAAGGGATATAGTCGAGCTGTTCGAGGACCCCCTAATCCAGGACTCCCTCACGCGTGGCCTAGGCCGGCGGTGCTCCCTCCACTTCAAGTATGATGGCAATGCGACCCTCTATGTGAGGGTGTTCAGGGAAGATGGTCGTCGCGTTGGGTGTTGACCTGACGACAACGACGGTGGTGAGGTGCTCGGCCTTGGCGACGGCCGCGAAGAGAGTGAAGGCGGGCTCGCCCTCGGCGCCGGCCCTGGCTCGTCCAGCTACGGCGACTCTTGTTTCGGTGACAGCTCCAGCAGCGGCGGCTACGACCAGCCGCCGTGCCCTCTTCGAAGGTGGCAGCGGGTCGTCTCGTCATTGCACATCTGTGAAGCGCGAGGACGGGTCTGGCTGAGCTCAGGAGAGCGCCATTGGCCCGTCCTCGCGACCTTCCACGGGAGCACATGCCGCTTTTGTTTCTCTCTTCCTTTCCTTCCTGCATTAAGAGAGAGAGAGACAAGTGTGGGGCCCGCTGGGGCATACAACAACTATGACTTCCAAGTGGTTGTGCTATGTTTATCATTCTTGTGTCGTGTTGCAGCATCAATGTTTTATGTAGGCGCGTAGGGATAACTTAGCTTGATGCGCCTGATGTAGTTTTCGCCTCGCGAGGCACGCATTCCCTAGTGCCTGGCAAGGCCTCCTACGCTCGGAAGGCGTTTGGGAATTGCAAAAATTCGTTAGGAAATTCTTATTCTTCTGAATCCTGGTCGCATGCACTACTGGCCATGATCTACCACTTCGCATCGCGGTACCCGGGGGGCACGGATTGAGAGGGGTGCGCCAGCTTTCGAGCTCGAGCGAGGGTGCCTTGCGAAAAACAGGAAAACAAAAACGCTCATGAGGGCACCTGTCCAGCCCCCTCGCGAGGCGTGTGAGGGAGAGTACGGGTCAAAAACGAGGAAACGAGGGCAGAATAGGAGGCAGAAAGGCAATGCAACCAGGCTGGCAAGGAACACTAGAAAGAAAATTCCCACTAAAAAGGGCAAGCCAACTGCGGAAAGCTAATGAAAGCCGCGTCCGACACCTAGTCCAGTCTTCTTGTCTTCTCACCAGCGCAGAGCTAAGTGCTGCCACTAAGACGTGGGAGGGAGCCCCCGAGGCCCAAGGGCGGCACTCCTGAGACTCCGGGGCATGTATAGCCCCACTCATTATTACGTGAGAGTGTCACGAGCGGAGATCTTCACAGGCACTGTGATGCGGAGCATCCTACGATCATCCCCATGTACACTCGAGCATACACCATTGGACACAAGGTGAACTCGCTCCGTTCTAAATCTTCCCTTTCCGCATGTAAGACATGGATGCTACTTCAAGCGCGGACCTTGTGCATACTCAGGTACACCCGAGGAGACCAAGGAGAGCCCAAGGACCAAGGCCAAGTGTGCGCGGGAGCGAAGGAAGGAGAAGGAAGAAGTGCCAGCTGCTACAGGCCCCAGACATCTGGCCCCAAGCCGGACATCCGGACCAGCCCGGACATCTGGACCCATGCCCCGGACATCCAGCTCCTCCCAAAGCCCCGGACACCCGGCGCCTTCGCCCGGAAATCCGAAGCACGCTAACCAGAGAGCAGAAGTATCGGGCAACTCCAGCCTGGACATCTGACGAAAGGCCCGGACATCCGGCGAAAGGCCCGGACATCCGGCTCTTCGTGAGACGCCGGACATACGGCCCCCAGCTCGGACATCCGGCACCTGCCTGTGCGCAGAGATCGGGCCAAGGGCCCATGTATTCCCCCTCTCACTTACCCCTTAATGGGCTAGCACTATATATACTTCCCCACCTCCTCCTAGTTAGGGTCAGCGTTGTGATAGCTCATCCATATCGGATCTACTCCACGAGAGAGACTGTGGCCCCTCTACGGAGAAGATCCACCTTGGATTCAAGACCCCTCACGGGAAGATCCCCTTGTGGATTCAAGACCTCCTCACGAAGAAGAACCGGTTACCTCTTGTATCGTCCATTGTTGACTTTGGATCTTGTATCTCTCTTTGTGTTTCGAGGATCTAGCACATGTGTGATCATACTTGTTGGTTTGAGTGTTCTCTTGTGTTCCCCTCGTGATTTCCCCCTCGTTTCCCTCCTCGTGTTCTTCGCGTTCTTCGCGGGATCCGCTCCTTTCGTGAAAGATCAGGCCACTAGGGTTCTACCCTACATCATCTTGGATCAGAGCCAGCTTGTCTCTTGATACCATCATCTTGGTATCATGAGCCACGTTGATCACGATTTCGGAGCCTCCCCGTTGTGTTTTCTAGCCTAATTTTGTTGTGTTCTTCCCCAATCTCGAAAATCCCCACCAAAAATAGACCCAAATTTTTTTTGTAATTTGTTGGTGTGATGATGTTTTGTTGGATTTGATCCATGGATTTGCTTGGTTTCGAGTGGATCTAGCATTTCCCCAAGTTTCCCCACTTTCCATCCACAAAATCTCTCCAATTTTGACCTTGAAATCATCAATTTCCGCCCCCAAATCGAGTTCCTCGAGTTCATCCTCGGATTTGGAGCCCGGACATCCGGCCCGACTGTCGGCGTTCTGGGAACGGGGGTCCCCAGACTTGCCTGCCTGTGGCCTGCGGCGTGGCTCAAAGGGGGGCCCAGCGCGGCCCATCTTCACCAACACAAACCCAAGACCCTCGCGAGGGGCCAAGCCTCGCGGGGCGGACGACACGGAGCTTCCTCAGGCGCGGCCTTGTCAGGCTGGCTCACGAGGAGGCGGAGAGATCAAGGCGGGGTACCTCATGAGGTGCCCGTGATGCAAGCCATGACGACCGGGGGCGCCAGGCGGGTGCCAGCCCGCGCAGCATCCTCCCTTCCTCTTTGGTGCAAAGGGGGCAAGCGCAGCCGCAGAGTACCAAGGCATCAGGCAAAGGTTGCCATTTCGGTGCAACGAGACCAAGACCAGGAGGACTACGAGAAGGAGGTCACCGTGGAGCCCAAGAAGGCGTCATCACCAGAGCTTTGCGCAGGCGAAGACTACTTTTGTCAGGATAGTTGGTACTAGCTGTCCCCCTTCAAATTAGCCCGCCATTGTTGGCTCCCTTCCCGCTCGATATTTGGGAAGAGGACCAGGGCCTCTATAAATAGGACCAGCCACCCACAGGGCACGGAGAGACGAGACGAGGAAAGGGGCAGAGAGAGAGAGAGAAGATCAGAAAGAGAGAGAGAGAGAAAGGTGACTGAGCTCCTCCCAGCAGTTCATCACCCCATCCAAGAACAGACCCTCGCGAGGCTGTTCTTCCTTGTATTGTTCATCATCATCAGCCCAAGAGGCAATCCACCACACCACACACTGGAGTAGGGTATTACACCACAACGGTGGCCCGAACCAGTATAAACTCTATGTCTCTTGTGTTGTTCTTTCCATAGTTCAGATCCTAGCAAGGCGGGGGGGGTGCAGGTAGGTAGGAGGCGAAATCTCCGCGCGCACCCCAGTGTTCGAACCTCAAGGGTCTGCCGGAACCCGAAATCTGACATTTGGCGCGCCAGGTAGGGGTGCGCCGGGATTCGTCTTCCACCGCCCTGTTCTCCTCCGACCAGCACGCCCATGTCTGACGCTCGTCGGGCCTGCGTTGAGGGTCGGGCCGCGCTCGCTTCCCGCGTCGCCCAGACGGCCCCTGTCGGCGGATGACCTCGCCGTTCCCCGTCACCTGCCGTCAACGCCGCCATCGGCCCGGCGGGGGACGAGCATCAAGCGTCGTCCCAGCATCCGTCCGTGCGGCAAGACGGCCGCACCGCAACTCCCTCGCTCACCCCAGCTGGTTCTTCGTCCCGCGCGCTCCGCGCGCCCATGGAGGCTCGGACTGCACTCATCACGGCGAACGAGCTCCTGCACTACCATCCCACCGACGACGTCTACGAAGAATGGCTCGACCGTGTCGCCGAGCTCGTCCGCGCCACAGGGGGCTCTCCTGCGCCGTCCGTTCCGCTGCACCGCACCCCGCCCCGCACGGGCAGTGAAGCCTCGGCGGCGCCCCGGCCGCCTCCTCCTCAGGAAGGCGCCATGGCTCCAAGGCGCGTGGCCCTTGGGCGGAACCCGCTCTGTCAGGCGCCAGCGCAACAAGAGCAGAGCTGCCAAGAAGTCCCTCGCCCGCAGGAAGCTGCCCGGCGCTCCCTGCTCCAGCACGTCGCGACCATGCTCCTGCTCCCGCGCGTCAGGACCCCGCGCTGCTCCCAGCTGCAACACGTGGGGACATGCAAGACCAAGTTCCCCGTCATCCAAGGCCTCCCGTGGCCACAGCAGGCTGCCGCGCCTTCACCGCCGAGCTACGCAACGTCGCGTGGCCCGGCAAGTTCAAGCCAGACCTGCCTCTTCGAGCGACGGCACGGCTGACCCTGCGGAGTTCCTCCAGCTCTATGAGTTGGGCATCAAAGCTGCCAACGGAGACGAGAAGGTCATGGCGAACTGGTTCCCCATGGCACTCAAGGACGGGGCCCGCACCTGGCTCCTGAACCTGGCTCCAGGCACAATCTCCTCCTGGGACGAGATGTGCACCCGCTTCATCGCCAACTTCCAAGGCACTCGCGACCGGCCACCCGCCGTGAGCGACATGCGCCGCATCAAGCAACAGCCCGGGGAGACCCTGCAGAAGTACATCCAGCGCTTCAACAACGCGCGCCTCAAGATTCCCAAGGTGACTGAGGAGACCATCATCTCGGCCTTCTTCGACGGCGTGCGCGACGTCAAGATGAAGGAGGAGCTGGCAATGCATGAAGACCTGTGCACTTCCTTGGAACTGTTCAACCTGGCAACCAAGTGCGCCAGGTCCGAGGAAGGGCGTCTCTCCCTCCTCGAGCTGCCTGCCGCAGACCCAGAAGAGAAGAAGCCCAAGGCCAAGGATGTGAAGCGCAAGGGGGGCTGCCATGCTCGCGGCAGAACCAGACACCAAGCAGGCAGAGATCAGCCCGAACCTTCCAAGGGCAGCTGGTACTGTGTGTACCACGACCTCCACACCCACAACACCAACGAATGTCAAGAGCTCCGAGCCGTGCGAGAAGGAAGGATCGGCCGTCGCCCTGACCGCAGTGACCGGGGCTACGGCCGAGGAGGAGGAAGGAACGCAGGATGCTGGGAAGACCGTGGCCCGCGCCAAGGGTGGCGCGATCAACCTCGCGAGGATCGCTGGCAAGACCCGCCTCGCGAGGGAGGCTGGAAGGATCAGCCTCGCGCAGGAGACTGGAGGGATTAGCCTCGCGAGGATTGCCCGCAAGGCAACGCAGGCCTCCCACCGCTGTCGCCGCAGCCAAGGAGAAATGAGGACCGCCACCAGGACGAGGGGGTTGGGGGCTTCCAGGAGCCACGCGCGATCGCCTGCATCCTGGGCAGGGCACAAGCCCCAGCCACTCAGCGCATCTTCAAGCAGTTCGCCCGCGAAGTGAACGCAGTCCTCCCCAGGCTCGAAGCCACGCGCCCTCTCAGGTGGTCGGCGTGCGCCATCACGTTCAGCTCAGCAGATCAGCTCAAGTGTGCGGCTACAGCCGGAGTTCTCCCGATGCTTTGTTCCCCAATCATCAGCAACGTGGTGGTCACCAAGACCCTCATCGATGTCGGTGCAGGGCTCAACGTCCTGTCCGTGGAAACATTCAACAATCTCCAAGTGCCCTACAGCCAGCTTCAGCCAACCAAGCCTTTCTCCGGTGTCACTGACGGCTCCACGGTCCCGATTGGGCAGGTCCGCCTCCCTGTCACCTTCGGGGTACGCGACAACTACCGCACCGAGCTCATCGACTTCGACGTCGCTCACATTCACCTGCCATACAACGCCATCCTTGGGTACCCAGCGCTGGCCAAGTTCATGGCCGTAACTCACCACGGCTACAACGTCCTCAAGATGCCAGGAAGCGGCGGAGTCATCACGGTGCCATGTGAAGAGAAGGACGCGGTGTGTTCCCTGGAACGAGCCTTTCAGGCCGCGTCACTGGAAGACCCGGATCGTGGAAGCAGGAGGCCTCCCAAGACCGCCCCTCAGAAGAAGAAGACATCGTCCGGCCCAACCACTCAGGAGGCAGGCCCCTCTGGGCCCGCACCTGCCCAGGGGGAACCTCCTTCCATCGCATAGGAAAGCGCGCCCGGCGCCCTCCTCAGGCAGTGCTCGGGGGCTCTCCCCTGGAGGGCCACCGACCTAGCCAGGGTCACGAGGGAGGCGCTTGGGAACCACATGGAGGCGTGTTTCGAAGCACGTTTCCCTCAAGAAGGAGCAAGGCAAGGAAATCCAGACCCTCAGGAGTTCGTCAGCAAGGCCATTTAGGAGCTGCAGGAGTCAAGAGTCATGAAAGGCGGCCGCCGCCTACCCGCAGTGGCTCCCCATGCAGGCGAGGATGGTGGGCTGCGCGTCTGCATCGACATACCAAGGCTCAACCGAGTAGCCTCTCTGGAGCGCCTTTGGCCCTCGCGAGTGGGGCGCTGCGGAGGCCCACCCCACAGCAACGTTCGCATGCCTTACGGCTTGACGAACGCGGCTGACACGTACCAGCGCCTCATGAGGGGCGTCATGGAGGCACGAGAGGCAGGGCGTTCCGCAGCCCTGGCAGGGATGGAGATGGCCCGTGAGTTGCCGCCAGCGCCTACGGAGCCCCCCGAGGCCCCTGGGCCTGGGGGCTCATGAGGATCGGCTCCCGCAGCCCACCGAGCCTGCTACACCAATGCTCCTTCGTCCTCAACATCATCAGGTGACATCTTTCGAGTTTTATTTCCAGCTGGGAGCGCCCCCCCAGGGCTGCATTATTCCCAGGCCGCGTGGGTCCGTCCCTGCAGCGTGTATCCCTTTTTATTCCATGTTGTTAGCTTACCTTGTTGGGGGCGCCCCTCGGGCTGCATGATCCCCAAGCCGCTCAGGCCTGACCTAGTGATGTCCGCATTTCCAGCATCTATTTGAACGAATCCACTCCTTCGCGGCTAATGTGTTTTACCCAGTTGCCCGCTCAGCTGACGCCAACTAACGGAGCTTCTCCAAACGGCACAACGCTTGCGCATGGGTCCATCCCTGCAACGCCAACAAACCTGAATGGCTGAGCTCTGGCCGCGGCAGCCCCGCATAGCGTCACCTCGTCAAGCCTTCAGTGCCTCACTACCCCTCGGAAGCAACCAACGGCTGACTGTCAATTGTCATGGCAATCCTTGTTTTTCTATGATGGACCTGCAGGACCTCCTGAAGGTGCTGCGTCAGGCGAGGCCCTTGCGGTGTCACCTGCGCTCTCTCCAGTGCGAACTGCTTGCATGTTAAAGGGGGGCGCCTGAGCATCACGACTCAGGGCTCCTACTGGCTCTCCAGCCCTCACCCTCTGGCCTTGACCACGGCATCACGACCTGGCATACCAGCGACGGCTGAGACTCGCTCGAGGGCCAGGACCTGAGGACGTAGAGCAGAAAGGGGAGCAAAGGTGAGAGGGGAGAGACACGCGAGGACCTCGCCGAGAAACCTCGCGCCTGCCGATGCACGGACCCGGCAACACACTAGAGAGCGGCCCCTGATCCTCGAGATAAGTCATCACCCGGAAGCACAAGCTGCCGCGGCACCATCCCCGCACCTAATGCTACCCCGTGTTAGCGACGCCGCTCTCCATTCTCACCAAACAACGGCTGCTTGGGCGCCAAGGGGGACCTCCTGAGCATCGCGACTCAGGGGCTCTTACCGGACTCCGAGTCGCTCACCTCCTGGCCTTGACCACGACATCGCGACCTGGCATACCAGCGACGGATGAAGCCGCCTTGGGACTGGGACCCATCGGCGCAGAGCACCAAGCCCTCGTGAGGTTCGAAAGGGAGGACTGAGCTAAGACGGAATGAGCAACTCGCGCAATTCTACGACAAGGGTTATATTGACAAAACAGGATCACAGGCACCTTACAAGCCCCCACGGGACGCGTTTTCAATTCCTCGCAGGGAACAGATCCTAAAGGGACACAAACTACGCGCGACCCTGCAAAAGACGCCATCATCAACAGTGGGCCGTCAAGCACCGACGCCAACCCCATCCAGATCAGAGACGGCGGCGGCCTGATGAGCCCGCCCTGCTCCAGGAGTGGCGCCGGCTCGGGGGCTCGTAGCTGTCATCGCTCGTCTCCGGAGTCGCGAAGAGCTCGCCGGAGTCACTGGAGCCTCCGACGCCTCCACCGCCTGAGGAGCCGCCAAGGGAGCGGTTGGCGGTCCCAGTCCTCGTCGCGGCAGGGTTCGGGCCACCTTCCCCGGGGCAGCACTCCAGCCGGCGCCTGCTCGCATCGAAGACCTTGAAGAGCATCACCGAAGCACCGTCGTAATCCAAGTGGACCACGAAGACGCCCCTTACCCTGCAAACCCGGGCGATCTCTCTCCAGCCCCGAGTCATGAAGACCTCACCCGGGGCAATGACCGCGACCTCTGCCTCGGTCGCGAGGGTGCTGCAGCCGGCGTGCTGCAGCCAGAGCTCCAGGGGCTCCCCCTACGGGATGATGGAGGCGAAGAAGGGAGGAAGGCGGATCCAAGACTGAAGAGGAATGGCGACGTGGAGCATGAACTCTTGGGAGGAGCCCTCGGTGTGGACCCCAGGGGGGACGACCCACACCTTTGTGACCCGTCGGCGCTGACGGCGGCGCCGCCCATGGCGGTCAGCATCAGCTCCTTCGGGGCCCTCGACGTGGGCGTACAATGGCAGCGGGAACCCTTGTGGCACCCGCTCGCACCAAGGCCTCGACACCACCTGAAGGGCCCCTTCGTCCGGGCCACGGGGGATGAGCCGTTTCTTCAGCGGGAGTGGGTCTGGCTCCTCTCGGGGAGCTTTTCCCTTCTCTGCCATCGAGAACCGACGGATCGGAGCCATCGCAGCAAGACAGAGCAAGGATCGGGAAGAAGGAGAAGCAAGGAGGGATGGACTGGCAGGGCGCGCGTTGTCCCGTACTTATGACCGGCGAAGGCCAACCGCTGACCTCCATGATTACAGGTAATCATGACCCACTTTGCATGCAGGGGCTTGTCCAATCCGTGCAGTTGCCGAGGCGCCATGGGGAAGTGGAGGCGCCCACATCCAATCAACCGCCATGCGGCGCCCAAGGCCGCAGGCTGTTAGGGCCCGCGGCGCTTCACTCTTGCCCTTCCGCCTCCGTGCACGGCCATGTCCGGGCGCGCCTTGGGCCCGGGGGCTACTGTCGGCTTTCTAGGAACAGGGGTCCCCAGACTTGCCTGCCTCCGGCTTGTGGCGTGGCTCAAAGGGGGACTCAGCGCGGCCCATCTTCACCAACACAAACCCAAGACCCTCGCGAGGGGCCAAGCCTCGCGGGGCGGACGACGCGGAGCTTCCTCAGGCGCGGCCTTGTCAGGCTGGCTCACAAGGAGGCGGAGAGATCAAGGCGGGGTACCTCATGAGGTGCCCGTGACGCAAGCCATGACGACCGAGGGCGCCAGGCGGGTGCCAGCCCGTGCAGCGTCCTCCCTTCCTCTTTGGTGCAAAGGGGGCAAGCGCAGCCGCGGAGTACCGAGGCATCAGGCAAAGGTTGCCATTTCGGTGCAACGAGACCAACACCAGGAGGACTACGAGACGGAGGTCACCGTGGAGCCCAAGACGGCGTCATCACCAGAGCTTTGCGCAGGCGAAGACTACTTTTGTCAGGATAGTTGGTACTAGCTGTCCCCCTTCAAATTAGCCCTCCATTGTTGGCTCCCTTCCCGCTCGATATTTGGGAAGAGGACCAGGGCCTCTATAAATAGGACCAGCCACCCACAGGGCACGGAGAGACGAGACGAGGAAAGGGGCAGAGAGAGAGAGAGAGAGAAGATCAGAAAGAGAGAGAGAGAGAAAGGTGACTGAGCTCCTCCCAGCAGTTCATCACCCCATCCAAGAACAGACCCTCGCGAGGCTGTTCTTCCTTGTATTGTTCATCATCATCAGCCCAAGAGGCAATCCACCACACCACACACTGGAGTAGGGTATTACACCACAACGGTGGCCCGAACCAGTATAAACCCTGTGTCTCTTGTGTTGTTCTTTTCATAGTTCAGATCCTAGCAAGGCGGGGGGGTGCAGGTAGGTAGGAGGCGAAATCTCCGCGCGCACCCCAGTGTTCGAACCTCAAGGGTCTGCCGGAACCCGAAATCCGACACCGACCCCGGACATCCGACCACCCCAGAAATCCGGCCACTAGCCCGGACATCGGGCTCCTGGAGCGCAATTCGCACGCGGTTCTGGACATCAGGTCCCGGATATCCGGCCCCGACCCCGGATGTCCGACCCCTGGGATTTCAGCCTTCCCCGTTTCACCGTTTTGTGCATCACTAATTCATCCGGAGTCCGTTTTTTATGTTCTTTAGCTTGTTGAAAAGCTATTGACATCCCCCATCCCACAAAAATACTACCATTCCCATTTGACTCCATCAAATTTTTGGAACTTTGGCATCTTTGCCTAGGGCTTCCACCATAACTTCCGCATAACCACCACCGACTTCCACAACCTAACCAATTTTGTTCCCCATCGCATTAGTAGTTGCTTGAGGAGTGATTTGAGTCTCCTAAGGTGTCTAGGCTACTTAGGGACGGTTGCTTCTTCATCAACCACCACCACAACTACCGCATAGGCTTGACCACCATACACTTCCACCACCCCAACTTAACCCAATTTTGTTTGTGTTGTGAGTCGTGTCTCCTAAGGTGTTTCGGCTACTTAGGGACCGTGCTTCCAACTCTAACACCGTGTATAGTACACCACCTTACCCTCCATTTCTGCATTGTGTACTCCACATCCCATCATTGCGTTTCCACAACCACCATCGCATCCCGCTACCACCATTTGACATTTGACACTTGAGATTTTGAGTTCGCGGTTTTTGCGTTTCCTAAGGTGTTTCGGCTACTTAGGGATGAGTCTCCATCATCTTGGTATCTCCATCAAGATCACCGCCACTCATCATCACCACGGACGGTAACCTCCATATCATCTCGGTATCGTGGTATCCCTCCATTCTATATTCCGTTGCCATTGCATTGATAACCCCTAGCCCATTTTGCGTTACTTGCCTATCGAGACTAGCCATTTGAGTATTGCCGGCAACATTACTTGTGCACATTAGTGATCTACACCATACATTGCATACATACCATATCATATCGGTATCATATCATCCCTTGTGCCTCAAGTTTGTTCCCGCATATACACAATAGCTATCTTGGTTTGTGCATTTCGCAAAGTGGCTATTCAAAAAAAAAAGAATAAAGCTTTTAAGCAAAAGAGAAAGAGCAAAGAAGCTTGTAAGCAAGTGCCATAACATCATACCCCATCGCATAAGATTGTCATATCCGATCATCTTGGATCATACCACCGGAACATCATATACATAGCATACTTGGGATAGAAGTCGTTGCATTTTTGTCTCCTATAGGTTGTGCACAAGTGTCGTATCCGCCTATTGAGCAATCGTGCTAGCGTCTCTCTAGAGTTGTGCAACAAGAGCATTTTCCGTGGATTCCACATTTTGAGCTCATTCCTTGGTTGCACGACCCCATTTATCTATGCGTGTGTGTGTTTTCGTGTGCCACATATTGCTATTGGTCTACTTGTTTCACTTGCGAATTTGTGAATCTTTTTCAACATTATTGACTCTTGCTAACATTTCACATCAAATTTTTGTGTCACTATCCTCACCGAGCTCCACCATAAGCCTTATTTGTGTAGGTGTGAGAAACCGACAAGAATTGGTACCAATTGTGCTATTTCCTTGTCCACATTGGAGTGATCATTGATCCACTTTCAACTTCGGTCAAGGTACATTTGGTATTCGTTCTTCTCTTTCTACCACTCACATTTTTCTCTTGGAGTGATGGATAGGCAAGGCATTTCATCTCCGGTCTTCCACAACAACGACGGCGTGAACAACTACATCACCAAAGCGTCAATCTTCGATTTCCAACGACAAATGAAAGGCGCACAATCAGGATTGTGAGAGCACATCAAGAACCTCTCCATCGACATTCGCCACTCCGAAGCGAGGAAAAGGGACTACATCAACAACAAGCTTTCCGCACAAAAGAAGGAGCAAGATGCAAGGATGGAGGAGATTCAGACCTTGTTGATCAACCGTTCTTCCCCTTCATCATCCTCAAGGCGGCTACATTCGAATCACAAGTCTTTGGAGCACAAAAATGATGCAAGCGCAAGTCATCCACGTCCACATCTCCATGGCGACCACCATCACGTTAGTGATCCACCTCGTCATGAAGGGCAAGTCACCTTCAAGCAACATGTGCACGATGACGACGAATGACATCTACTACGAGCTCAAGTGCGACAACGCCAACATCATCATGACGATGCTCACCAAGCGCAAATGCACAAGTCCCAACAAGCCCTACTTCACGCCAAGTCCAAACTTCATGAGCACAAGAGAAGACCGCGAGACGAGCACCACCAAGATGGCGCTACGGCTACTACCACCACCACTTTGGCATCTTCGCCAAGTGCTATCAAGGCATCTTCGCCTTTGGACGTACAGCATTTTTGCCTACTTCCCGTGAGTTCGCCTACATCGACATCATCAAGTACAAGGTGACCACCTACGAGCGAGGGCGACACTTCCATCTTCGAAACCCCTCAAGGAAAATGGCCGAGCATGGGAAATTCCCTTCGGTCATAGGGACGAGCTACGAGGTGCCACATCATATTGGCCTCCTACAACAAGACGGCGTTAAGAAGGTCGAGAAAGGGCCATCCCCTTCGACCACGGCGACGAGCATGAACCTCTTAAACAACATGAAGACGGCGCCCATATTGGACTCATACTCCGAGTCAAGCTACGAGACCGCACATAAGACTTTATCTTTGGTCTTAGAGGAGAGTGATGATGTGCCATCTTCGGCCTTCATCCACGGCTACGACCACGACATGATTGAGCATGGAGACATTTGCACCTACATCTCTCTGACACCCACATATGAAGAGATGCCCCAATTCCCATGTGAGGAGAGCCACCACCACATGAGCGACATGAGTGACTCCACCATATGTGACATTGAGTGCATTTCCTATGAGAGGATGAGTGTGACCACCACTAGCCCCACACTTGAGAGCATGCCACACATCCTATGTGAGGTTGAGCGCCATTTGAGTGACTCCACCAACCATATGAGTGAGAGCATCCAAGAGGGAGTGAGTGAGCCACAACACTTAGTGAGTGAGGTAGTTGAGACGGCATGTGAGGCCACTTTGATTTCTAACGACCTAACCTCTACTCCGAGTGAGTTTTCTTCTTTGGTTCTAGGTCTCCTACATGACGACACGCCTATCCTCGATGAGTCCATACTTCCAATGGAGACATCGATGGCCATGGTGGAAGAAGATGCACCCCCACATGGTTCCATCAAGATGAAGATGACCAAGACTTGGTCTTCGACACCTCACCTACAACACATGAGCGATGCTCCAAAGGTAAAATAGGTGATGGTGCTTCTCTTGTCCCACTAGTGAACTATTTTATGAATGATTGCTTGCATGATGTTGACACACCTATACCCATGCTTCATGCTAGTGCGACTTCTTCATGTCATGACTTACCTATTTATGATTAATATGATGACGAGCATGTCAAGTTGCCTAGTTGTAATGCTATGCTCCATAGGATATCATGTGAAAATTCTTTTGGTCACATCATGTTTGACAATCCATTAAGCTTTTCATATGCTATGAGTGAGATATCCCATATTGCATCAGTTCAATCTCAACATAGTGACTATGCATGCCCCATTACCATAAATCCCATTTGCACTTATGGCATAGATGACGAGATGATGGTCATTGGCTTTTGTTTCTCTTGTGATGATATTGCTATGCTTCCTTTACATGATTTGCGCAATTCATCTACTATGCCATGCCATGATCACATTGTTCCAAATATGCATTGTTTGGGATGTTGTCAATCTTCTCCGTGTGATGTTTCCATTAATGCTGAGGAGACCCCCATAGTTTCCTCATACATATTAGGAGATTTTGATGCATTCCATACATTGCATGATTCTCATAATTGCTTGCACCATATGCATTCCATGAACTACATATTTCTTGTGATGCATTACACAATTTGAGTCTCCATTATGCTATACATAACAACAGACCTATCATGATGGACGACATGTTTCTATATCACGCATCTCATTTGTTTGAGCATTGGATATTTTGTGCTAACCAACACAAGCACGTGCGCATCACGATGGATGATGTGTACATCTACCACGCACACACAATTTTTCCTTTGTCTTTGTTTTGTGTAGGTAATCATGCACAACCGTCAACCTCTCAATCCCAAGAGTTGACGAAACGAGATCTTGAGAGCAAAGATGACTTGGGATCCCGTGAACTATCCTTACCATCATTACTTTCGTGCAACGACTACGTGCATCTCTCTCACTTGGCTCTCACACGGCTATGGGCTATATACCGCTCTCTTGCTCATTTTACCGTGTTCACTTTGCATGTTATGCTTTCTTATATGCCTTTGCCATGCAATTGTGACCCTTGCTTGCATCTACCCATGATTCACAATTATGCTACTCCTATGTGTATTTGCATGCTTGGTGGAGATCATTGTTACTATTGTCATGTTTATCATGTGCCTCATGCTATTGATGCTATTTTGCTCATATCTTGCTTTCATGCTTGTGCTTTGTCATGTGAATTATTCATGTCCACCATTTGCACACATGACATGTTTGACATGATTCCCTCTAGTATGTTGCATCTTCGCACTACTAGCTCACACTACTTGATTGCTATGATTGCTTGCTTTGTTGCGTCACCCATGTTCCTTTCTTACTCGCTTTCTTGGGTTGATGACATATATGCTCGTGCCTCTCACTTGATACATCTTGTTCATTGTCGCTTGCCTCCAATTATGCTTATTGATCTTGCAGACTTGGACACCTTACTTGTGATGCATGCTTGTTTGATTGAACCTATTGAATTTGGTTGTTCTCGCATTATATGCCTCCATACTATAAAATGCTCCCTTGTCCTTTCTTATGATGAGCATGATGCATACACTTGTTGGGTATTTTACCGCACGAATGATAGGTTTTCCGCTAACCTCATTTGTTTTTCAGAGTGTTTGCCATGTTCTTTCATGTTCAAGGATTCACAAGGCGATACCGTCATGACACAATTTGGTCATATGAAGGCATACACGATGTGCAACACCAACATTTGCGAGAATCTCCTAAAGGTGAACTCTTTCCCTTTGAGCCGTCCTCAAATATGCATATTGGATGGGTCACTCTTTCATTGTTGTTTCCTTGTTCTTGTCTACATGTTACATCTATTGGATGGAGGACCGACATTGGAGATGGAACCCATGTACCTTCAAGTTGAGGAGCGCTCGGACTTATTGGATGCACCTTCGAACCTCCACTCATTCCACGACATCGAGCATTGGTATACCAACACATCCATATTTGTTGATTGTGTTCACACATGTCATGCTCGATGGACATATCATACACATGACAAATTGGCATCTTATGCATGGGTTGACTCACATCATGATTGCCTTGTTGCATCTTGTATTCCCATGTCATCCATGATATATGAGCTTGTGCACTTTCTTAGCAAATTTGTTGTGATCTTCCTTGATGGCATATTCATACATCATGATCATATTGCCCGTCATCAATTGCATGATCACATACTCATCTTGAGCATCCATTTCCATATTCATGCTATTGATAAACCGTCTCTCTATGACATCATTTTGCACCGTGGTTGCATTGATCATATTCACAACAAATTTGTGTGAATAATGAATGCTTTTTCTCCCATGAATGCTTTGCATACCATTCCATCTCTTTTGGATAAGCTTCATGCACCTTACATGATGGACACTTTGTGTGCGCTAACCATTGTATTTTCGAGTGTCGTTTGTATTTGCTTTTCTTGCATATATACCACTCCGGCGATAACTTGGAGTACTTGGATGGCGCAATGTCTTCAACTCCGTCCAACTACAAGTCCGTCCACAACAACCGTTTCCATGGTGATGAGGGTCACGATCCGAGGTCGGATCTTTCCCAAGGGAGGGGAGATGATGCGGAGCATCCTACGATCATCCCCATGTACACTCGAGCATACACCATTGGACACAAGGTGAACTCGCTCCTTTCTAAATCTTCCCTTTCCGCATGTAAGACATGGATGCTACTTCAAGCGCGGACCTTGTGCATACTCAGGTACACCCGAGGAGACCAAGGAGAGCCCAAGGACCAAGGCCAAGTGTGCGCGGGAGCGAAGGAAGGAGAAGGAAGAAGAGCCAGCTGCTACAGGCCCCGGACATCCGGCCCCAGCCCGGACATCCGGACCAGCCCGGACATCCGGCCCCATGCCCCGGACATCCAGCTCCTCCCGAAGCCCCGGACACCCGGCCCCTTCGCCCGGAAATCCGGAGCACGCTAACCAGAGAGCAGAAGTATCGGGCAACCCCAGCCTGGACATCTGGCGAAAGGCCCGGAAATCCGGCTCTTCGTGAGCCGCCGGACATCCAGCCCCCAGCCCGGACATCTGGCACCTGCCTGTGCGCAGAGATCGGGCCAAGGGTCCATGTATTCCCCCTCTCACTTACCCCTTATTGGGCTAGCACTATATATACTTCCCCACCTCCTCCTAGTTAGGTTCAGCGTTGTGATAGCTCATTTGAGAGATAGAGCTTCGCTCATCCATATCGGATCTACTCCACGAGAGAGACCGCGGCCCCTCTACGGAGAAGATCCACCTTGGATTCAAGACCCCTCACGGGAAGATCCCCTTGTGGATTCAAGACCTCCTCACGGAGAAGAACCGGTTACCTCTTGTATCGTCCGTTGTTGACTTTGGATCTTGTATCTCTCTTTGTTTTTTGAGGATCTAGCACATGTGTGATTATACTTGTTGGTTTGAGTGTTCTCTTGTGTTCCCCTCGTTTCCCTCCTCGTGTTCTTCGCGTTCTTCACGGGATCCGCTCCTTTCATGAAAGATCGGGCCACTAGGGTTCTACCCTACATCACACTGGGCCTTGCTTCACAGGCGTCGGGCCTTGCTTCATGGGTAGAACTTCCGGAGGTGCTGGATGTTCCAGGCGTTCTAGATGGGGGTCCTGTCCTGCGACTCCAGGCGCGCGGTGCTAGGCCTGGAGACGTGGGCGACCCAAAACGGGTCCTCCCACATGGGCGAGAGCTTGTGCAGCCCTTCCCTAGAGAGCACCCGCCTCAGGACGAGATCACCCACCTTGAGCGTCCTGGAGCGGACGTTGCGGCAGTGGTACCGCAGAAGCGCCTGCTGGTACCTCGCAGCTCGGAGCGAGGCTTCACGGCGGCGTTCCTCCCCCAGCACGAGGTCCATCCCCCTCATGGTGTCCTGCTGCGTTTCATCAAACGCCAGGACCCGCGTGGAGCGATTCCTGACCTTGTGTGGGAGAACCGCTTCTGCTCCGTAGATGAGGAAGAACGGGGGCTCGCCTGTCGGCCTGGTGGCGGTGGTGCGGATGGACCACAACACGGACTGGAGCTCGTCGTGCCAGCCCCTGCCACAGGCCTCGAGCTTCTTCTTGAAGGTCCTAGTCTTGAGACCCCTCAGGACTTCCGCGTTGGCGCGTTCTGCCTAGCCGTTGCTCCTAGGGTGCGCCACGGAGGCGTAGCAGATCTGCATTCCAAGGTTAGCACGATTTGTTTTGAAGAGATTGCTAGTGAACTGTGAGCCATTGTCGGTGATGATACGATTAGGGACCCCAAATCGGCTTACGAGGCCCTTGATGAACTTGACTGCTGACCCAGTTGGGATGGTCCGGACGGCTTCCACTTCCGCCCACTTGGTGAATTTGTCGATGGCAACGTAGAGGTAGCGGTAACCTCTAGGCGCTCGAGGGAATGGGCCCAGGATATCCAGCCCCCAGACCACGAACGGCCAAGAGAGCGGGATAGTCTGGAGGCCCTGACCCGGCTGGTGGATATGCTTGGCATGGAATTGGCAGGCCTCGCAGGATTTCACCAGCTCGGCCATGTCGTTGACTTCCATGGGCCAGTAGAACCCGCTGCGGAAAGCCTTGCCAACTAGGGTGCGCGACGACGAGTGGTGCCCGTAGTCTCCGCCATGTAAGTCAGCCAGCAACTCTTTCCCCTGCTCCCTGGAAATGCATCGCAGAGAAACATCATTTGGCCACTTCCTGTATAGCTCACCATCCTGAATGCAGTACGCCGTAGCCTACCGGGCCACATGCTCCGCGTCTTCTTCCTTCTCCAGCAATGTGCCTTGCGTCAGGTACGCCTTGAACTCCTCGATCCAGCACCCCTCCCGAGGCTCGAGCGCTAATAGGAGGCGTGCTCTAGAGGTCGGGCCGTGGGCGGGGGCTCCCGAGGCTAGTGGCTGGGGGAGTTCCTCCTGAGGTGACGCTGGCTCCGCAGGTGGAGGTGCTGCCGAAGGCTCAAAGAGCCGCTCCTCGAAGACTCCAGACTCTTGGGGTAGCCGCTTGGATGCTCTTTTGGTGATGTCATCAGCCTCCTTGTTGGTGCCACGAGGCACATGCTGTAGCTCCAGGCCCAGGAACTTCTTCTCCATTTTGCGTACCTCCGTGAGGTACGCCTCCATGTGCTCATCCTTTGGCTCGTACACCTTGTTGGAGAAGTTGATGAGGATCTGCGAGTCTCCCTTGATGGTGAGGCGTTTCACTTCCAGGGCCACCGCAGCCTTGAGGCCAGCGATGAGACCCTCGTACTTTGCGATGTTGTTGGAGGCCTTCTCGCCCTGCTGGAAGCAGAGCTGCATGTCTTAGTAAAGTTTGTCCTGAGCGGGCGAGATGACCACGGCTCTAGTCCTCGCGTACTAGCGCGCGAACGCGCCATCGAAGTACATGACCCAGCCATCCGGCGCTTCACTGCCTGGCGAGAGGGATCGGTTTTCGCCTGCTTCAAGTTCCGAGGTGTCAGTCCATTTCGCCACAAAGTCGGCGAGTGCAGCCCCCTTGATGACCCTGGTTGTGCTAAACTCCAAGTCAAACGCTTGCAGCACGATGTTCCATTTGGCGACCCTTCCCGCAGCATTGGGGCTCCTGAGCACTCTCTCCAATGGGTAAGCTGAGACGACCTTGATGGAGTGACCCTGGAAGTAGTGGCGCAGCTTACGCGAGGCCACCAGGAGCGCGAGCAAGAGCTTCTGAGGCATGGGGTATCGTGTGTCAGTGTCAAAACCGGCGGATCTCGGGTAGGGTGCCCCAAACTATGCATCTGAGGTTGATGGTAACAGGAGATGGGGAACACAATGTTTACCCAGGTTCGGGCCCTCACGATGGAGGTAAAACCCTATGTCCTGCTAGATTAATATTGATGAGTATAGGGGTTACAAGAGTTGATCTACCACGAGATCGTAATGGCAAAAACCCTAGAAGTCTAGCCTATCTGATTATGATTGTCCTTGTCTCTACGGACTAAACCCTCCGGTTTATATAGACATCGAAGAGGACTAGGGTCATACAACTTCGGTTACATAGAAAGGAAATAGTACATCCGCCCGCCTAGCTTGCCTTCCACGCAAAGGAGAGTCCCATCCAGACACGGGAGAAAGTATTCTATCTTGTATCTTCATGGCCCAATACTCCGGCCCATGTCCAACAGGTCGGACGCCCGAGGACCCCTTAGTCCAGGACTCCCTTAGTAGCCCCTGAACCAGGCTTTAATGACGAGGTGTCCGGCACACAGATTGTCTTTGACATTGCAAGGCGGGTTCCCCCTCCGATTACTTCAAAGTCCCTGACTTAAAGAGCGGTATTCGGCTTTTCCATTTAATGTCGCACAGATTGTCTTCCACGCCTTCCTAACTTCAGCTTCCACGTGGTGAGTAAATACGAGAGGTCGGGGTATTTTTGCACATACCACCCTGACCATACAAGAGAGGTGCCTATTTAATGAGAATAGATCTTAGATCCATTCCACACCCTGCGAAAAAAATCCTCAGAGCTCGCTAAGAGGAACCACTCCAACATGGCTAGCGCTTCCAGCTCTTCCTCTCGTCCCCACGGCTCCGTATCTCACGGTCAGCTGACAAAGCTGCAAAAACAGGGCTTTCTTCCTCCCGCGGATCTAGTCCTTGTCCAAGCAGGATTAACATCCTTCAACGACAGGGTTCAGGCGGAGAATTTCCCCAATCCGTCCAGGGGAATGAGTATGCTTCGTTCCTTTCTTGCTAAGAGGCATCAGATTTCCAATCCATCCCTTCCTTAGAGGGCTGCTGGAGTATGATGGCCTCCAACTGCACAGTTTCACTCCCACCTCCATCCTGCACATCACGTGTAAGTAATTTAAAAGACACCTTCTTCAAAAGAGTTTCCTTACTATGCCTCACCCACCGCACTATTTCGTGCTCCAAAGGGGGGTGCTCAACATCACAACGTGCACCAGAAGTGTCTCCGAGGAGAGCGGCGGCCGCGCCGAGCACATCTTCGAAGAGGAAGGCAAATGATAATACGGCCGAACCATCGTCAAAGAGGTAAGGCTTTCTTTTGAAGAATACATCTTCTGACCGCCACATCAAACCGTGATGCCATTTGCCGCTCAGGAAAAGTGTCCGCCGGACTATGTCTGGGGATCCTCCCGATCGTGCCTCTACTAGTCAGGTTCCGGACCCTTCCCTAAGGACGGGGGCTGTCACGGGAGTGGCGCCAAACTGTCCTTCCGCAGAGGATTTGGACAATATGTCTGTCATGAACTCTGAAGTGGAGAGCGCCATGAATCATCATCTTTGGAGGGCCGCTCTCCGTGACCCCGGCTTTTCAAAGGAAGCATTTGATGCCTTCGGCTCAGCCGATGCGTACATCCGAGCTGCTCGGGATGGGCTCGTAAGAGCCATGGAACAGCATCTAAAAGATATACAGGTACGTTTATATTCTACCAATCTGATAATTATATACCAGTAGCCCCCGAGACTTGAAGCAGTTGATCCAACTGATTTAAGGATCATTGTATAACCAGGTACTTACGGAGAAGAACAGCCTGTTATCTCAGGAACTAGAAAAGTATCGGACCCAGCTAACTGCTGCCAATGCCGAACTAGAGAAATCCAAGAAGGTGTCATCTGGTAATGTTCCCCTCCATTGAGAAAACATAATTGTATACCAATAATGCTAACACAGTTGCTCACCTCTAAATAGGATCATCATATCAACTACAAGAGCAACTGAAAGCCGCTCAAGGGGGAGAACAAGAAGCCAAAAGACTACTAGCCGCGGGAGAGCGTGTGCTAACATGAGTCGTGGAGGAGAAAAACAAGCTCTAGGATTCCAATACCCGACTGGGCGAGGAACTGAAAGATGTACCCAGCTGGCTGACTCTGTGAAGGAAAATAAGAGGCTTGGAGGCGGCATATTTAGTATGTGGTCAAACTTACCTCCGTGTAGTTCGGAAATGAAAGGGACTAACAGATTTATGCCTGTAGGTATGCTGACTGGTCGTCCCGACCAAGAGGTATCCAGATTTTCAGGCGATCTACTAGAAGAGCTGTCACAAGTGCACGAGCAAGCTCGGCATGCGATGCAAAGTGTTTCCAAGGCTTTATGGCAATCCGCCTCTCCTCCAGGAGGTATGGCGGAGCTCGTGGAGCTTTTCAAAGGGGCACGGCGGCATGTTCGGTTATGGAAGATATCAGCCTGCCGGGAAGGTGCACGAGAGGCCTGGGCCATGGTAAAAACACGGTATACCAAGCTTGATCCGAATCATATGACCCGGGTCAGACCGCTGGGGTCAGATGGGAAAGAAATTCCCGTTAGTTTGGTATATGACCAAGTAGAAGTAGCTACCAAGTATTCCCAACAGGATTGTAAGCGAGACAGCCTGTTGGACGGTATAGAGGAGGAAGTTTTTGAGTCCAAGTGACTATGTACTTTCCTTAATATATTTGTTCCTAGCCGGATTGTAAAACGGATGTCATGGCTGACCTTTTCACTTCGACCTCTGGACCCGAAGGTGCGGTGTGTTTCCGAATACTCGAGCGGTAAAAATAGACCGGGGTATGCGTGGAAACCAGGCGTAGGGGTCATAATTGCTTAAACAGACAAGTTGTATCTGGCTAGCTATGTTATATTACATTGTGATTGTAAGAAACATCTTCCAGAGAGAATAGTTCCGTTAAGGGTTCCATTCCCTGGATCTGCATGCGTTAATATGCGTGTCCGAACTGTGATTGAAAACATCACAGTATGGGTGACTTCTAGGGGTTCATAGTGGAAGAAATGTAAAACATCTTTAGTCCGTCGACCGAATATTCCCTTAAGAATGCTAGCTTTTGGCTTCACCCAGTATGAGGTACACATCAGGATGACCCGGCAGTAACAATTGCAGAGGTGCTCCCTTTATGCCCTAGCTGAACTAACGGGAACGTAGGGCATAAGCACGGGATCCAGGCAACCCAGCTTGGCCAAAACTTAAGTCATATCGATGCATATAAGGGCGAAGAAAAGGTACATATGAGGAAAAACACATATGTAATGAGCTTGATGCTCGGGAAATAACGATAATAAGCTTCTGTGCAAGAAGCCCCCAGGTATAATGGACGTACACATTTGAGAATGCGTACGCTATAGGTGTACAGTTATAGCCACACGAAAGCTTTCAGGCAAAAAAGAGGGTGAAAAGAGAGGAAAAAATAATGTAAGCGATAGGGAGGAAGAAGCAAAGGAAGGGTTTGGCGCTAGGCATAGAATCTTCGGAGTCTGGCTGCATTCCAGGGGTTTGGTTCGAGGCGGTCATCTGATGCATCACGCAGGCGGTACGCTCCTCCAGTGAGAACTTTGTCAGTGATGAAGGGACCCTCCCACTTGGGCTTGAGTTTGTCCTTTTTCTTCTCCGGCAAGCATAGAACGAGTTCGCCGACATTGTAAGTCTTCGCCAGTACTTCTCTTCTTTGACATCTGTGAGGCTGCTGTTGATAAAATGCGGAACGGGCTTTTGCAACGTCGCACTCCTCCTCCAAGGCATCTAAGCTGTCCTGCCGATCAAGCTCGGCCTCTCTCTCTTCATACATGCGCACTCGAGGTGAGTCATGAATAATGTCGTAGGGTAATATAGCCTCTGCACCGTACACCATGAAGAAAGGTGTATATCCGGTAGTGCGATTGGGCATGGTCCGCAGCCCCAGAGTACGGAGTTGAGCTCCTCAACCCAGTGCTTGTCTGATTCTTTCAAAGACCGCACTAGCCTGGGTTTGATACCGCTCATAATAAGACCATTGGCTTGTTTGACTTGACCGTTTGTTTGCGGATGATAGAAGGAGGCGTAATCAAGCTTAATGCCTAGATTAGCACACCAGGCTTTTACCTCATCGGATGTAAAATTAGAGCCGTTGTCGGTGATGATGCTGTGTGGGACACCATAATGGTGCACAATGCCGGATATAAAGTCTATCACTAGTCCGGCTTTAGCCATTTTAACTGGTTTGGCCTCTATCCACTTAGTGAACTTATCTACCATGACTAGCAGATATTTTTTCTTATGGTTCTCCTTTAAGGGGTCCAACCATGTCAAGCCCCCAGACCGCGAAAGCCCAAGTGATGGGGATTGTTTGTAGAGCAATGGGTGGCATATGGCTTTGGTTGGCGAAAAGTTGGCATCCGACGCAATGTTGGACAAGGTCCTATGTATCTGCTCGGGCCGTCGGCCAGGAGAAGCATGTACGGAAGGCCTTGCTTACAAGGGCCCGAGCTACAGTGTGGTGACCACCGAGACGAGCATGAATCTCAGCCAAGAGCTGCCGCCCCTCCTCCTCGGAGATACATCTTTGGAGTACTCTGGTAGCGCTTTTCTTGTAGAGTTCTCCTTCGTGGACCTTATAGGCTTTCGAACGCTGAACAATGCAGCGAGCCTCATTCTGATCCTCAGGGAGCTCTCGTCTGTTGAGGTATGCCAAGAAGGGTTCGGTCCAGGGGCAATGACTGCCATGATAAGATGGGCCAATGGTGTTATTTTGGTGGATGAGCCTCCGATGATGTCAGTATGTTCGGAATCTGGGGTTATGGTCGGATCCGGACTGACGTTGCCGCTCTCCCCTTGCCACACCACGGATGGCTTGAAACGCCTTTCCAAGAAGATGTTAGGTGGGACGGGGTAGCGCTTGGCGCCAATGCGAGCAAGGACGTCCGGCGCTCGATTACTCTCTCGAGCCACATGGTGAAACTTGAGCCCCTCGAACCGAGCCGACATTTTGAGAACAACATTACGGTAAGCCACCATCTTCGGATCCTTGGCATCGAAATCTCCATTTATTTGAGATATCATGAGGTTCGAGTCCCCGCGCACTTCTAGGCGTTGTATGCCCATGGAGACAGCCATCCGAAGACCATGCAATAAAGCCTCGTATTCAGTTGCATTGTTGGAGTTTGTGTATAATATTTGGAGTACATACTGAACTGTATCTCCAGTGGGGGATGTTAGGCCAACTCCTGCCCCTAAGCCCGCAAGCATTTTGGATCCATCAAAATGCATGACCCAGTTGGAATATATGCCGTACTCTTTAGGGGGTTCGGCTTCTCTCCATTCGGCGACGAAGTCTGCCAGTACTTGGGATTTGATGGCCCGGCGTGGCTTATATGTTATATCAAATGGAAGGAGCTCAGTGGCCCACTTGGCAATCCGGCCCGTTGAGTCACGATTGTTTATTATGTCGTTCAGTGGAATTTCGGAAGCCACTGTGATCGAGCACTCTTGGAAATAAGGTCATAGCTTCCGGGATGCCATGAAGACCACGTATGCTATCTTTTGATAATGAGGGTACCGGGATTTGCATGGAGTTAGGACGGTGGATACGTAGTATACCGGCTTTTGGAGCGGGAATTTGTGTCTGTCCTCCTCTCGTTTGATGACGAGTACTGCGCTCACCACCTGGTGTGTTGCAGATATGTATAATAACATTGGTTCGCTGACGTTTGGCGCGGCTAGGATTGGGTTGCTTGCTAAAATGGACTTTATTTCTTCCAATCCGGCCGTTGTTGCATCTGTCCACTCGAAGTGATCGGTGCGTCGGAGAAGTCGATAAAGTGGCAATGCTTTTTCTCCTAGTCTGGAGATAAATCGGCTTAAAGCGGCCACACATCCAGCTAGTTTTTGGACCTGCTTAAGGTTTGTTGGTGTAGCCAGTTGTGATAAGGCTCGGATTTTGGCTGGATTTGCCTTGATTCCTCTACTGGAAACAATGAAGCCCAGTAGTTTTCCAGAGGGGACGCCGAAAACACATTTTCCGGATTGAGCTTAATGTCATATGTCCAGAGATTGTTGAATGTGAGGCGTTAGTCATCTATTAATGACTCGACGCGCTTAGTCTTCATGACGACGTCGTCCACATATGCTTCAACTGTCTTGCCTATTTGTTTCTCTAGGCACGTTTGAATCATGCGTTGGTAGGTGGCACCGGCGTTTTTGAGCCCAAAGGGCATAGTGTTGAAGCAGAAAGGCCCATATGGGGTAATAAATGCAGTTGCAGCTTGGTCGGATTCCTTCATTTTAATTTGACGGTATCCGGAGTATGCATCAAGGAAACACAACGAGTCTTGTCCTGAAGTGGCATCGATAATTAGATCGATGCGGGGGAGGGGGAATGGGTCCTTAGGCAAGCCTTGTTGAGGTCTTTGAAATCGACGCACAAGCGCCAGGATTTGTCCTTCTTTGACACCATTACTAGGTTTGCTAGCCAGTCCGGATGTTTTATTTCTCTGATGAATCCGGCCTCAATTAGCTTGGCTACCTCCTCCCCCATAGCTTGTCGTTTGGGTTTGTAAAAGCACCACAGTGTTTGCTTAACTAGCTTGTATCCTTTCAGTATATTGAGGTTGTGCTCAGCCAATCTGCGTGGGATTCCTGGCATATCAGAAGGGTGCCAGGCGAATATGTCCAAGTTTTCACGTAGGAACGCACGCAGTGCGGTGTCCACCATCGGGTCCAGCTATGCGCCGATGGAGGCTGTCTTCTTTGGGTCTGTCGGGTGGACTTGAAATTTGACTATTTCATCTGCTGGTTTGAAGGAGGTGGATTTGGAGCGCTTGTCAAGGATTACGTCGTCCCTATCCACCGTTGAGGGCAGCGCTATTAACTCTTCGGCCGCAAGGGCCTCAGAGAGTGCCTCAAGGGACAGGGAGGCTGTTTTGTTTTCAGCGTGGAGGGCTATGTCCGGATCACTAGCAAGAGTGATAATACCGTTGGGCCCGGGCATTTTGAGCTTCATATACCAGTAATGAGGTATGGCTTGAAAGTGTGTGAATGCATCTCGCCCCAACAGGGCGTGGTACCCACTGTTGAAAGGGGCCACTTGGAAGGTTATCTCTTCAGAGTGATAGTTCTCTGGTGTGCCGAATACCACGCCAAGTGTGATTTTTCCTGTGCATCATGCCTCCCGACTGGAAATAATTCCTCGGAAGGTTTCTCGATGCGGCTCCTGTCTATTTCCATTTTACTGCGTGTATCCTCATAGATGAGGTTTAATCCGTTGCCGCCGTCCATGAGCACCTTGGCGAGTCGAAAGCCATCCACAATTGGATTGAGGACCAAGGTGGCTGGTGCCCAGACTAACCGGGTTCTTGGTTCGTCACTGGCATTGAATGTTATGGCCGTGTCGTTCCAAGGATTTATTGTTGCGACTTGACAGACTTCAGCGAGGTTGCGGAGTGCCCTTTTGCGCCGATTGCTTGAGGCAAAAGTCTCGAAGACCGTCAATACAATACGGTCGTCATGTTCCGGGGGGGAGTTGTTCCGAGGTATTTTTGGTGAGGATATCGTCGCCACTCTTGGCCACTTGCCAGAGTATCCAACATGCTCTAAGGTTGTGGGTACGTATGGTATCCGGTGTTGTGTGTATTTTGCACGCCTATCGAGCCATCCCCCAGGACGGTTCCGCACCCTGTAATGGGTTTGGATTTCTTTACGGATGTGTTGGGCGCCCCATGAGGGTGCATCCTTTTTGTCCAGACAGAAGGTCGAGTGGGAGGTGGCGATTCCCAACGAGCTGCCTGAGTTTTCCAGGCGCTTTCCATTGCGCAGTACTTCTGTACCATGGTTGCCAAGTCGGCGAAGTGTAACACGCGATGGCGGTTGATAGCGTTGAGGATTCCTTTGTCCGTACAATTATTGTAGAATATTGAGATCGCATCTTCATCGCGACAATGCTTGATCTTGTTCTTGACAAGGAAGAATCTGGCCCAAAAGTGATGGACTGTTTCTTGAGACTGCTGCCGTAGGTATGTGAGATCACATATATCTGGGTGGGTGGGTGGATTTAAGTCCGAACCCTGACCCAATTTGGGATCCGGAGCTTGAGAAATTTCTGAGCTGAATAGTTCGGGCTCCGGGGGATCGACCGATTTTTTAGGTCTGCCGTCTGATTCTAAGTTCGGAGGACAAGGCGTGTTGTTCTGTGGACAGGTATCCGGCTCTTCAAGCTCAGAGATCCGAACATAGTTCGTCCTCAGTATAGAGGGAGAGTTGTTGTTTTGATCCTCCACTACCGCTATCTGGTGGGTGATCGATGGAGATTTGATTTCTCTCTGATCGGGTTTAAACCCAATCCGACCGTAGTCTGTAGCAACCCCCAAGGCGGCGATGCGATCCAGGAGTTTGTTCAAGGACAATAATTCCGTTGGATCCATCTGTCTGGAGTATGCGAAGTCAATTCGGAGGCGATTTTCGATGACCCGAGAAGTCATCGTCGGCTCACCGGCCGAGCAGGCGGTCATGATAAAGCCACCCAACCGGAGAGTTTGGCCTGAGGCCAGGGCTCCATCGGCGGTGATGTTGTTCTTGATCACGAGGCGAGCCATCAACCCTGATTTCGATGACACGGTGGAATTCTCAATGAAAGCACCAATGTCGGTGTCAAAACTGGCGGATCTCGGGTAGGGGGTCCCGAACTATGCGTCTGAGGTTGATGGTAATAGAAGACAGGGAACACAATGTTTACCCAGGTTCGGGCCCTCTCGATGGAGGTAAAACCCTACGTCCTGCTAGATTAATATTGATGAGCATAGGGGTTACAAGAGTTGATCTACCACGAGATCTTAATGGCTAAAACCCTAGAAGTCTAGCCTATCTGATTATGATTGTCCTTGTCTCTATGGACTAAACCCTCTGGTTTTTATAGACACCGGAGGGGACTAGGGTCATACTAGGTCCGTTACATCGAAATGAAATAGTACATCCGGCCGCCTAGCTTGCCTTCCACGCAAAGGAGAGTCCCATCCGGACACAAGAGAAAGTCTTCTATCTTGTATCTTCATGGCCCAATAGTCCGACCCATGTCCAACAGGCCGGACGCCCGAGGACCCCTTAGTCCAGGACTCCCTCATCGTGCTCTCGCATCTCGTAGCATTGTGCTGACGAAGTACACTGGGTGCTCGACAAGGGCGGCAGAGCTGATGGAGTTTTTGGCTCCCGAGGGCTGAGGTGTTTTCTGTGGGTCCCCAGCTTCAGGGGCTTGATGACTAGCCAGGGCAGCCGCTATCTCAGGAGCATCGCCTTGGTGTTGTGCTGCCTCATCCGGCTTGGCGGCTCCATTTGGAGGCCCTTGACCTGGGGCTTGCTACCTCTTGAGCACTGCATTGGTTTTCCCTTGAAGAGGAAAGGGTGATGCAGCAAAGTAGCGTAAGTATTTCCCTCAGTTTTTGAGAACCAAGGTATCAATCCAGTAGGATACTACACGCAAGTCCCTCGCACCTACACAAACAAATAAGAACCTCGCAACCAACGCGATAAAGGGGTTCTCAATCCCTTCACGGTCACTTACGAGAGTGAGATCTGATAGAGATAATAAGCTAAATATTTTTGGTATTTTTATGATATAGATTGAAAGTAAACATTGCAAAATAAAATACATTGGAAACTTATATGATGAAAGAAAGACCCGGGGCCATAGGTTTCACTAGTGGCTTCTCTCAAGATAGCATAAGTATTACGGTGGGTGAACAAATTACTGTCGAGCAATTGATAGAAAAGAACATAATTATGAGAATATCTAGGCATGATCATGTATATAGGCATCATGTCCGAAACAAGTAGACCGAAACGATTATGCATCTACTACTATTACTCCACACATCGACTGCTATCCACCATGCATCTAGAGTATTAAGTTCATAAGCACAGACCGACGCATTAGGCACGATGACATGATGTGGAGGGATAGACTCAAGCAATATGATATAAACCCCATCTTTTTATCCTCGATGGCAACAATATAATACGTTCCTTGTTGCCCCTGCTGTCACTGGGAAAGGACGCCGCAAGATTGAACCCAAAGCTAAGCACTTCTCCCATTGCATGAAAGATCAATCTAGTAGGGAAAACCAAACTGATAATTCGAAGAGACTTGCAATGATAACAAATCATACATAAAAGATTTCAAAGAAGAATCAAATATTGTTCATAGATAAACATGATCATAAACCCACAATTCATCGGATCTTGATAAACACACTGCAAAAAGAATTACATCGAATATATTTCCAAGAAGATCGAGGAGAACTTTGTATTGAGATCCAAAGAGAGAGAAGAAGCCATCTAGCTAATAACTATGGACCCGAAGGTTTGTGGTAAACTACTCACACATCATCGAAGAGGCTATGGTGTTGATGTAGAAGCCCTCCGTGATCGATTCCCCCTCTCGCGGAGCTTCGGAAAAGGCCCCAAGATGGGATCTCTTGGGTACAGAAGGTTGCGGCAGTGGAAATAGGGTTTCGTGGTGCTCCTGGATGTTTTCGGGGTATATGGATATATATAGGAGGAAGAAGTAGGTTGGTGGAGCTGCGAGGGGCCCACGAGGGTGGGGGCGTGCCCAGGGGGCACGCGCGCCTCCCTGCCTCGTGGCCTCCTCGCTCGTTTCTTGACGTCTACTCCAAGTCCCCTGGATCATGTTTGTTCCAAAAATAACTCCCCTGAAGGTTTCATTCCATTTGATATTCCTTTTCTGTGAAACAGTGAAATAGGCAAAAAACAGCAATTTGCATTGGGCCTTGGGTTAGTAGGTTAGTCACAAAAATAATATAAAAGTGTAGAATAAAGCCCATTAAACATCCAAAACAGATAATATAATAGGATGGAACAATCAAAGACTATAGATACGTTGGAGAAGTATCAGGGCTCCTCTCTAAGGGCCACCAGCGCCGCGCTGGCGGAGTGGGGTGTGGCAGACGGGTAGAGTACCAAAGGCTCGAGAGGACGAGGCGCCACCATCACCAGCGGGCTGGTCAAGTATCTCTTGAGGTCTTGAAATTCCAGGTCGTCCTCGGGGGTCCACTCGAACAGACCCTTCTTCTTCATCAGCTTGAAGAACGGCAAGGCGCGCTCCCCCAACTTGGAGATGAAGCGCCCCAACGAAGTCACGCAGCCTGCAAGCTTCTGCATCTCCTTGAGGTTTTGTGGTGGGATCATGTCTTCGATTGCCTTGACCTTCTCCGGATTGGCCTCGATCCCCCTATGGGACACGAGGAAGCCCAACAGCTTGTCGGAAGGGACACCAAACATGCATTTCTCCAGGTTGAGCCGCAAGTCCACCTGGCGTAGGCTCGCGAAGGTCTCCTCCAGGCCCTGAATCAAAGTTCTCGCCTCCCGAGACTTCACGACAATGTTGTCGACGTAGGCCTCAGCGTTTCTCCCGAGCTGCCGCCCCAAGGCGATGTGCATCAGTCGCTGGAAGGTCGCTCCTACGTTGCGCAGTCCGAATATACCCCGCATGGGGTCAAGAAAGCCATTTTCTCCACATCTTCCACCGCCATCTTGATCTGGTGGTAGCCCGAGAACGCATCCAGGAAACATAGCAGTTCACACTCGGCGATGGAGTCGACAATCTGGTCGATGCGCGGTAGCGGGAATGGATCTTGAGGGCAAGCTTTGTTGAGGTTGGTGAAGTCGACACACACGCACTCCTTCCCTCCTTTCTTCGGCACGACGATCGGGTTCGCCAGCCACTCTAGGTACCGGACCTCGTGAATGATACCTGCTGCCTCCAGCTTGCAGGTTTCCTGAACGATGAAAGACTGCTTCTCCGTGGACTGTCTCCTCGTCCTCTGCTTCACAGGGCGCACGTTGGGACACACCCTCAGATGATGCTCAATCACTCCTCTCGGGACCCCAACTAGCTGCTTGGGCTCAAAGGCGAACACTTCCTTGTTCGCCCGCAGGAAGTCCACCAGCTCCCTTTCTTGATCTGGGACGAGGTCGACGCCTATAGTGAAGGTGGCGCCTGAGGCCCCGTCCTCATCAACCGGTATCTGCTTCGTCTTGGCTTGACCTTAAGTGAATAGTTGCTGCTTCTTGGTCGGCGCAGCCCCCTTGGTCCTGGGCATGGCCTTGTTGGTCGGGCAAGCTGCCGCTGTGGCCCTGAAGGCGAGCTTGAGGGCCGCTGAGGGAGTCCTGGATTAGGGGGTCTCCGGACAACCGGACTATATCCTTTGGCTGGACTGTAGGACTATGAAGATACGAGATTGAAGACTTCGTCCCGTGTCCGGATGGGACTCTACTTGGCGTGGAAGGCAAGCTAGGAAATACGGATATGCATATCTCCTCCTTTATAACCGACCTTGTGTAACCCTAGCCTTCTCCGGTGTCTATATAAACCGGAGGGTTTTAGTCCGTAGGACAACATACAATCATACCGTAGGCTAGCTTCTAGGGTTTAGCCTCTCTGATCTCGGGGTAGATCTACTCTTGTACTACACATACTATCAAGAATAATCAAGCAGGACGTAGGGTTTTACCTCCATCAAGAGGGCCCGAACCTGGGTAATACATCGTGTCCCCTGCCTCCTGTTACCATCCGCCTTAGACGCACAGTTCGGGACCCCCTACCCGAGATCCGCCGGTTTTGACACCGACATTGGTGCTTTCATTGAGAGTTCCTCTGTGTCGTCATCATTAGGCTTGATGGCTCCTTCGATCGTCGATAGCGATGCAGTCTAGGGTGAGACTTTCCTCCCCGGACAGATCTTTGTATTCGGCGGCTTCGCACTGCGGGCCAACTCGCTTGGCCATCTGGAGCAGATCGAGAGTTACGCCCCTGGCCACCAGGTCAGGTTTGGAAGCTTAAATTACACGGCCGACATCCGCGGAGACTTGATCTTCGACGGATTTGAGCCCCTGCCGAGTACGCCGCACGGTCACGATGAACATGATTTAGCTCTACCATCGGACAGTGTGCAGGAGACCGCACCGGCAACCTCTCCGACCCTCAATTCGGAGCCAATTGCGCCATCCATGGACGGGTGGATAGAGCCCGTCACGGAGGTCGTATTCTCAGCGGCGATCGAGCCGAGCATCGACCTTACCCTTCACGGGAGACGTAACACCGAACTGCCGGATTCTTCCCCGGCCACGGACTCCGAACCGCCTGCGCCCGTGCCTATCGAATCCGACTGGGCGTCGATCATGGAGTTCACCTCCGCGGATATCTTTCAGCACTCGCCCTTCGGCGACATACTGAACTCATTAAGGTCTCTCTCCTTGTCAGGAGAGTCCTGGCCGAACTATGTTCGGCAGGATTGGGATGCGGATGAGGAAGAAATTCGCCGCCCACCCACCACCCACTTAGTAGCCATTGTCGACAATTTAACCGACATGCTCGACTTCGACTCCGAAGACATCGACGGTATGGACAACGATGCGGGAGACGAAGAGGAACCACTGCCCACAGGGCACTGGACAGCCACCTCATCATATGATATATACATGGTGGACACACCCAAAGAAGGCAATGGTGACGAGACAGCGGAGGATGACCCCTCCAAGAAGCAACCCAAGCACCGACGCCAGCGGCGCCGCTCTAAGTCTCGCCAAAGCAAAAGCGGTGACACTGGCACAGGAGATAATAGCACTCCGGGCAGTGCCGAAGACAACAACAATCCCGTCCAGCAAGATTTAGAGCAGGAGGATGGAGAAGCCAGCCCTCCCGAGAGAGCGGCAGATGGAGAGGCGGAGGACGATAATTACATGCCTCCCTCCGAAGACGAGGCAAGCCTCGACGACGACGAATTTGTCGTGCCAGAGGATCCCGCCGAGCAAGAGCGCTTCAAGCGCCAGCTTATAGCCACGGCAAATAGCCTTAAGAAAAAGCAGAAGCAGCTTCAAGCTGATCAAGATTTGCTAGATGACAGATGGACCGAAGTCCTTGCGGCCGAGGAATATGAACTCGAACGCCCCTCCAAGAGTTACCCAAAGCGCAGGTTGCTACCCCGACTAGAGGAGGAAGCATTAAAACCTACATCTTCAGCGTATGACGCGGCTGATCGGCCACCTCGTGGCCGCGACAGAGAGGCATTTCAGCCAAAAGCTCAGCCTGCACCCCGATGCCACTCAAATAAAAATGTCAAGGCATGGGGAAACATGCTAGACCTGCGAGACGTATTGGAGGACAAAGCAAAACATGCAAGATCAATCTACGGATCATAAGAGCGCGCTACTACATGGGACGATAACCGTCACGCTGGATACAATAAAAGTAAATCCGGCCGGGCCGAACACAGCGGACAAGACTCATTTGAGTTGTGTCGCGACATAGCCCAGTACAGAGGCGCCGCACACCCCCTATACTTCACAGATGAAGTAATGGATCACCAAATCCCAGAGGGTTTCAAACCCGTAAATATCGAATCATACGACAGCACAATAAACCCTGCGGTATGGATTGAGGACTTCCTCCTGCACATCCACATGGCCCGCGGTGATGATCTACACGCCATCAAATACCTCCCACTTAAACTCAAAGGACCAGCTCGGCATTGGCTCAATAGCCTGCCAGCAGAATCCATTGGCTGTTGGGAAGATCTGGAAGCCGCATTCCCCAACAACTTCCAGGGCACTTATGTGCGACCACCAGATGCCGATGACTTGAGCCACATAATTCAGCAGCCAGAGGAATCGGCCAGGCAATTCTGGACACGGTTCTTGACAAAGAAAAATCAAATCGTTGGCTGTCCGGATGTAGAGGCCCTGGCAGCTTTTAAGCACAACATCCGTGACGAGTGCCTTGCCCGGCACCTTGGCCAAGAAAAGCCGAAATCCATGACAGCCCTCACGACACTCATGACCCGCTTTTGCGCGGGACAAGACAGCTGGCTGGCTCGCAGCAATAACATATCAAAGAACCACGGTACTTCAGATACCAAGGATAGCAATGGCAGGTCATGTCGCAACGAACATAAGCACCGCGTCAATAGCGACAATACCGAGGATACGACAGTCAATGCCGGATTCAGAGGCTCTAAACCCGGTCAGCGGAAAAAGCCATTCAAAAGAAGCACTTCGGGCCCGTCCAGTTAGGACCGTATACTCGATTGCTCGTGCCAAATACATGGCACCCTCGACAAGCCAGGCAACCACACCAACAGGGAATATTGGGTGTTCAAGCAGGCCGACAAGTTAAATGCCGAAAACAAAGATAAGGGGTCACATAGCGATGACGAGGAGGAGCCCATGCCGCCGAACACCGGAGGACAGAAGGGGTTCCACCCACAAGTGCGGACGGTGAACATGATATATGCGTTGGAGCCAGTCGCCCCAAAGTTCAACCCATGGTCCTCCTGTCCGATCACCTTTGATCGTAGGGACCACCCCACTAGTATCCGTCATGGCGGATTCGCCGCGCTGGTCCTAGACCCAATCATCGATGGATTTCACCTCACTCGAGTCCTTATGGACGGCGGCAGTAGCCTGAACCTGCTTTATCAGGACACAGTGGGCAAAATGGGTATAGACCCCTCAAGGATCAAACCCACAAAAACGACCTTCAAAGGCGTCATACCAGGTGTAGAGGCCCATTGCACAGGCTTAGTCACACTGGAAGTGGTCTTCGGATCCCCGGATAACTTCCGAAGCGAGGAGTTAATCTTCGATATAGTCTTGTTCCGCAGCGGCTATCATGCACTTCTCGGGTGAACCGCATTTGCAAGATTCAATGCGGTACCGCACTATGCATATCTCAAGCTCAAGATGCCAGGACCTCAGGGGGTCATCACAGTCAGTGGAAACACAGAGCGCTCTCTCCGCACGGAGGAGCACACTGCGGCCCTCACAGCAGAAGCGCAAAGCAGCCTCTCAAGGCAATCCACCAGTTCGGCGATTAAAGACCCAGACACCTTCAAGCGCGCCCGGAGTAATCGGCAACAAGACCACCTGGCACGTTCCGAGCTCGCATAGCAATGCGGCCTCCACCCCAGTCCTAGCCCAACGGTGAAATCCGGGCCACGCGTACATAATTACGCATTAAAAAAACCATGGGCACAGGTGGGGAGGGGCACGACTACGGCACGCCCCAAGACGCGGCTCAACCGCACTAGGGGCTTCCCGCTTTGTTATTTTTCTCTCTTTCAGGACTTAACTCTCTGGAAACCCCGTCCGGCCATACGATTGCCGGACACACGATACAACAACCAAGGAGGCAAAAAGCTATGTCGCACCATGGAACTCCCAGGTGGTCTCTGATAACGAGTGAAATACATGCTTTAAATATCATTCCTTAGCTTGCCCTTGGAGGGGACATGTCAAATAGTCATGCTTTTTTGTTTATCGCACTAATTGTATCATTCTGCTTCGACGCACCTTTTTGAATAAACAATGCATAGCACTAGACTATTACCGCATTCGCTATTCTTTATATATATATATATATGTTCATTCATGACATAAAGCACCCATACACCCTGGTACGGCCAATACGCCAGGGGCTTAAGCATACCCATAATACGGCGTGAGAAGTCCGAACACTTTCGACATTGCGGCACCCTGAACTTATAGCATTATATGCATCAGCTCCGAATCATGTCTTGGGTCAATAGTTGGGTTTGCCCCGCACCCATGTTTTGGTACCTTACGTTCCGCTATATCGGCTAAGGTAGCACTGGGAGAACAACTGGGATTGTGCCCCGGTTCATCTGGGCTAAGAACCTCAGTAGAGAAAGCTAAAACTGACTATCATGATAAGGCGAGAGCTGGTCGCTGTTCGAGAGGTCTTGAGTCCCTAAAGACTTATGCCGCTTAGAGCGAGGAATCGGCTTTGTCCGGCTTAAGGCGTGTATAGCGCCCCGAATTCGGTGTTCCGAATACTAGGGGCTTCGCCAAAATTTAAAATTGTAGACTTCTATGGCTAAGTGAGAGTGATAAAGCATTATAGTCTGATTGCCTTGTTCGTTGCGCTGAGCACCTCCCTCGAAGGACCCAACAATGGGAACAAGAGTGCTCAGATTCATCCCGAACACCCCAGCACTCGTGGCATGGGGGCAGAAGCCGACGACTAGCCATCTCTCAGATTTATAAATAGCCGCACAGAAGGTAATATTTTAAATTCAAACAAGCGTTGCATAGCGCACATGGACAAGTTTTCATATTACAGGATCACACGAGCAAGTTTATTCAAAAATTACATCCTTCGCGCACTCGTCCGCCACAAGACGGGCACCCTTCAGGACATCCTCATAATACATCTCAGGGTGGCGATGCTCCTTGCCCTGCGGCGGCCCCTCCTTCACCAGCTTCTCGGCATCCATCTTGGCCCAGTGCACCTTCGCACGGGCAAAAGCCCGGTGTGCACCTTCGATGCAGACGGACCGCTTTATGACTTCCAGCCATGGGCAGGCATCCACAAGCCGCCTCACCAGGCCGAAGTAGCTGTTGGGAAGGGAGTCGCCAGGCCACATCCGGACTATAAGGCCCCTCATTGCCTGTTCGGCCGCCTTGTGCAGCTCGACCAGTTGCTTCAGCTGGTCGCTCACAGGCATCGGGTGTTCGGTCCTAGTATACTGAGACCAGAACGACTTCTCCATCGAGCTTCCCTCCTCGGCCTGGTAGTACTTTGCGGGATCCGACACGCTGCGGGGCAAATCTACGAATGCTCCTGGAGAGCTCCGGACTCGGGTAAGTAACAAGTAATTTACTTTCACATGCTTGCTTTGCATATTGAATGCCTTACCCGCCGCTATCTTCCTCATCGCCTCAATTTCCTGGAGGGCCTTTTGGGCTTCAGCCTTGGCACGCTTTATGCCCTCGAGGGCCGCGACAAGCTCGGACTCTCGCGTCTTCGAGTCAATCTCCAAAGTCTCGTGCTTCTTCACGAGAGCCTGGAGCTCTTGCTGCACCTCGCCCACCCGTGCCTCCTGTTTCTCCCGCTCGGTGCGCTCCTTGGCTGCTTTGTTTTTGGCCTGGGACAGCGCTTGCTTCAGGGTCGCCACTTCGGTCATGGTCCTACTTCGGTCGTGGTCCCTGGCACATTCATGATGATCCTGTCATTTTGCAACCACATCTTTCTCTTTTATATATAGACAAGGTGTTACTTACCTTTGTTCTCCTCGAGCTGCCTCTTGGCAAGGCCGAGCTCTCCCTCAGACCGCTCGAGGTTCTGCTTCAGTGCGACGACCTCCGCAGTCAGTGCGGTAGAGGTCAGCAGCGAAGCCTGCATACGCATACAGACATACTTATATTAGACTCCTGCAGATATTATTTGATCCTCTGTTCGGCTTTTCTTTGTGAACACCAAACAGAGCATCAGGGGCTACTGTCTATGCAGTAATATTTTCCTATATTTTAAGTACTTACCTCAAAGCCTATTAGAAGGCTGGCACAGGCTTCAGTCAGTTCGCTCTTGGCGAACTGAACCTTCTCGATCACCACACTCATGATACTGCGGTGCTCTTCGTCGATGGAAGCGCTGCGAAGCGCTCCCAGCAGGTCGTCCACTGCCTCTAGATGGATAGAGGTCACCGGCACGGATGGCTTGCCCCTCTTGGAAGGGGGCCGCCTGCCCGAGTCCGGAACCACTGGAGCTTCCGGCGCGGTGTTCGGCTGAGGGCCGAACTTGGAGCCCCTAGGAACCTTGCTCCCTTTGCTCCTGGAGTCCGGAAGGTTGCCTTGAGGCGCCTCCGGGACTGTCTCCCCCCCGGCTGGGTGCCCCTTGAGACAATACCTCGACATTGTCCATAGGGCGAGGAGAGGAGGCGGATGGAAGTGGATCGCTATCCATATCCGACGAGTCCAAGGAACCGTTCGACGAGGATACGTCGATACGGGCTCGGGGTGGACTGCATGATCATATTCGACAATTAGGAGAAGCAGTGCAATAAAAGTATGCTATGAGTTACTCGGGTATCTGAATACTTACGAATTTGCCAGGGGCTTGGCCCTGAGTAACCACTCGTCTTCGCCATCGGCGGCGGTGGTGGAATAGTCCGGAAGGAGTGTCCTTCCCTTCTTGGACCCTTCGGCCTCCCCGGTTGGGGCGGCCTTCCTTTTCTTGTCTCCCCCGGCTAGAGGGGAGAGTCTTCATCTTCCTCCTCCTCGTTTTCATGGGAGGAGTGTGTCTCGGAGTTATCGGACGATGAGTCTGATACCACCTGGCGCCGGGAACTCTTTCGGGTTCCCTTGGCCTTCTTCTTGGTCTTCTCCGGCACCTCATAAGGAGCCGGAGTCTGCATCTCCGTCAAGAGAGCATCCGTAGGGTCTTCGGGCAGAGGGGCCGGACAGTTGATCTGTTCCAATGTCTCCACCCAGTCCCGTCAAAGGCATGGGAGCTCAGACCCCGCACATGGTTAAGCTATGGGAAATAAATACCCTACCAGATGTACAGAACTTATCGGATTCGCAGGACGCTTCGTGCTTAGCCCGCGGTCCTCGGCAAGAGAAGGGGGGACCTCGGCGCCCTTGAACAGCACCTTCCAGACGTCCTTATGCGTCGTGTCGAATAGCTCGTGTAGAGTCTGGTGCTGGGCCGGGTTGAACTCCCATAAGTTGAAAGCCCGTTGTTGACACGGGAGGATCCGGCGGAAGAGCATGACCTGGACTATGTTGACAAGCTTAAGTTTTTTGCTTATCATGTTCCGAATACGTTTCTGGAGTCCGTCCAGCTCCACCGATGAGCCCCAGGACAGGCCCTTCTCCTTCCAGGAAGTGAGCCGCGTGGGGATTCCGGATCGAAACTTGGGGGCCGCCACCCAGTTGGTGCCGCGCGGCTCGGTGATGTAAAACCATCCCGATTGCCACCCCTTCATGGTCTCCACGAAGGAGCCCTCGAGCCATGTAATGTTGGGCATATTGCCCACCATGGCTCCGCCGCATTCCACTTGTTGGCTGCCTACTACCTTCGGCTTGATATTGAAGGTCTTCAGCCATAGGCCGAAGTGGGGCCGGATGTGGAGAAAGGCCTCGCACACGATGATGAACGCCGAGATGTTGAGGATGAAATTCAGGGCCGGATCATGAATGTCCAGCCCATAATAGAACATAAGGCCCCGGACGAATGGATGGAGGGGAAACCCCAGTCCGCGGACGAAGTGGGGGAGGAAAACCACCCTTTCGTGAGGTTCCGGGGTAGGGACGACCTGCCCCGCGGCTGGCAGCCGGTGCGCGATATCCGCGGCTAAGTATCTGGCCCCACGTAGTTTTTGATGTGTCCCTCCGTGACGGAGGAGACCATCCACTTGCCTCCCGCTCCGGACATGTTTGGAGAGAGTTGAGGAGAAGGATGTGGACTTGGGCGCTGGAGCTCGAGTGCGTGAGAATGGATGAGCAGGGAGGAAGAAGGCGTGGGTAGAAAAAGGTGAAACCTTATCCCTTTATAAGGGCGGACGAAACTATGCGCCCCCACTAGCCTGGTAAAACTCGCTTATCCCCCAAGCGCCGTAATTGATGGCGCGGTTGGGTTACCCACGTCCATATTGATGGGAATCCCGTAATAAGGGGACACGATCTCTGCTTCGACAAGACGTGCCAAGGAAACCGCCTTGTGAAACACGCTGAGATAGGTTATGAAAAACGATTCGAATAAAGACATGGTTGTGGTGTGATGTCACGCTATGGGGTACGTCAGTAGATTAGATTTGTGGAAATATTATTCTCTCTACGGTGGTATGTGGAACTTATTTTGCAGGGTCGGACACTATCCTTGTATTCAAACTCTTCCGTGGTGTATTCGGAGGAGGAACCCGCCTTGCAATGCCGAAGACAACACTGCGCGCCGGACTAATCGTCATTGAAGCCTGGTTCAGGGGCTACTGAGGGAGTCCTGGATTAGGGGGTCTCCGGACAGCCGGACTATATCCTTTGGTCGGACTGTAGGACTATGAAGATACGAGATTGAAGACTTCGTCCTGTGTCCGGATGGGACTCTACTTGGCGTGGAAGGCAAGCTAGGCAATACGGATATGCATATCTCCTCCTTTATAACCGACCTTGTGTAACCCTAGCCTTCTCCGGTGTCTATATAAACCGGAGGGTTTTAGTCCATAGGACAACATACAATCATACCGTAGGCTAGCTTCTAGGGTTTAGCCTCTCTGATCTCGTGGTAGATCTACTCTTGTACTACACATACTATCAAGAATAATCAAGTAGGACGTAGGGCTTTACCTCCATCAAGAGGGCCCGAACCTGGGTAATACATCGTGTCCCCTGCCTCCTGTTACCATCCGCCTTAGACGCACAGTTCGGGACCCCCTACCCGAGATCCGCCGGTTTTGACACCGATAGCTGCCAAGGCTTCCTTGGTGTCTCCGGCCACGGTGAGGATGCCCTTGCTCCCTGGCATCGTCATGAGGTTGTAGGCACGATGAGTAGCTGCCATGAATTGGGCGAGCACCGGGTACCCGAGGATGACGTTGTACGGTAAGTCGATGCGGGCGATGTCGAAGTCGATTATCTTGGTGTGGTAGTTGTCACGTGTGTCAAAGGTCACGGGGAGACGGATCTGCCCCAGGGGGTTGGAGGAGCCGCCGCTGACTCCGGAGAAGGGCTTGCTGGGGCGGAGCCGCTCAAGCGGTACGTGAAGGAGGCTAAAAGCCTCCACGGAGAGTACGTTAAGGCCGACGCTGCCGTCGATGAGGGTCTTGATAACGGCAATGCTGCAGATGGTGGGCATGCAAAGCATCAGGAGCGCGCCCGAACCGATGGTGGTGACTGGGCAATCCCCTGAGTCAAAGGTCAGGTCGGCCTTGGGTGCCGCCCAACCCGGGGGAGCCCCCTGTCGCGTGAAGGCGGGGCCTATCTAGCGAAAGAACGGCTTGGCATGACGGTCCGAGGGCGGCGCCTGCAAGCTACCGAGGAGAGCCGCGACGACGAGGCGGCTGGTCCCCCAAAGCGCGCGATGAAGAGGTCGTGCAGCTCCTTCGAGGAGGCTGACAGTGTCCTGGACTAGGGGGTACTCACCACGTCATCTCCCGATCTGTTAGATTGGGCCGAGGAACCCCATGGCCGTATACTCATGGGCCAGTTCGGACAGCTGCCGCATACAAGAAAGATTCCACAAGACTTGGCGATCAAGACAAGGACCTCTCCCCACCGGCGTATTCGACTAGGACTCTTGTTATCCTCGGCCTCCGGTGCATTATATAAATCGAGGCCAGGCTAGTCGATAGAGATATACAACAATCATACCATAGGATAGCTTCTAGGGTTTTAGCCTCTACGATCTCGTGGTAGATCAACTCTTGAAATACTCATATCATCAATATCAATCAAGTAGGACGTAGGGTATTACCTCCATCAAGAGGGCCCGAACCTGGGTACACATCATGTCCCCTGCCTCCTGTTACCATCGATCCTAGACGCATAGTTCGGGACCCCCTACCCGAGATCCGCCGGTTTTGACACCGACATTGGTGCTTTCATTGAGAGTTCCGCTGTGTGATCGGCAAAAGGATCGATGGCTCGTCTGCAGGTCATCTGCGATGTCGGCATCTTCGTCGCCGGCTCGACTGGTCACCTTGGCTCGACCGAGTACGGTGCTCCATCTCCGATCGCCATGTTCGGACGAGGGCCTTCATCAACATCAACTCCGATCTCTATCAAGATCATGGAGGAATCATCCATGGAGCTCGGGGGCTCAACGTCAACATTGCCGTCGAGCGACCATACTGTTTTTTCAAACAGTAAACTTGTATCTGCTGCCACTACCTCTTAGAGGATCGCTTTGACGATTCCTTTGGTGGAATTGTGTGGAATTGAGTCTACAACATCCATGCAAAATTTCGTCGAGTTCTGATGAAGAAATCTCCGACAATCTACGATATACTGAAGCCCTGTCAAATCTGGACGGGAATCTGGACGAGTTTAGGGCGTGGTCTCCAGAGCCTATCTCGGTGGTCCTTTGGAAGATCTAACCGTTCATCTACTACGGAATTCCCATATCTACCACCCCTCCAAATTTCAGCTCAATCCGACGGTTCAAACTCCGGGAACCCTCCGATGAGTGGATCAATTTTCGGATCCGTTTTCTGCGTGAATACTGATCTGACCCGAATTCATGTTTCTTTATGAACGTGACATTGGACAACCTTTTTAGAGGAATTCTGTTCTAGGGTATTGTGCGTTGTTTTTAAACACGTGCCCGTAAATTTTTAAGCCTCCCCTGAGGTCGCCTTCATCATCATGCTGGTGTGAAATCAGTCCGGCGGTATTGCTCCAAGGCTGCCGACCTGCGCTAGACACGTCGTCACTTTGTTGAGCCGAGCTCAACTTCTTCGGATCATCATCTCGGCAAGCCGAACAAGATTCCGGCATCGCGAAGGATAAATCATCACCAACATCGCTGCCCCACGGATTACACGGAGCGGGCATACCAGCATTGTCGTACGGTCACTTCATCAAGCCGGCATCGACCACGTCACGACCTGCATCGGCAGGGCCACACTATTGCTTCTTCAAGCTGGTGTCCATCACGCCGACCTACTTCGACTCATCGACTGACATCGAGGCTTCGACATCTTGGCTGGACCGGGGGCTTCGCCATCTCTTCATCAACCTACTCCGGAGACTTCGGCGTCACTAGCCGACCAGCTCCGTCACGTTAGCTGGACCGAGGGCTTTGCCTCGGCGAGCCAACCTTTGCCAGCATCACCATACCGTCGCTTTATCACCCATCAGGCAATGGGTGTGCAGATCGAGTCCCAATTTTGGGAATCACCTTTTTTCGGATTGCTACAACAAATAAACCAGGTGCTATTAATCCTAGTATTTTTTGCTTGTTTGGGTTTATTTTCCAAGGAATTATTACTCTGTTTTGTCCATCATCTGTACACAGGTCTAACAAATGATGGCCGCATTAACGACGGTCGCGTGGTGGTTTGGTCAGTTTCCGTACATAGTCCGGCGAACGCCGCATCCGGAACTCGGACTGACCTGTGAATTCAGGCTTTGCCACGCCTTTACCGCATCACGCCGACGCCCTGCATCGACATTGACTTCGGCTCCATGCCATATTTCTTTTATTACTCACTTTGCATAAATTATTTATTATGCAACGATTTTTTTAATTATTATTATTACTATTATCTCTAGTTTGCACTATTTTTTGTGCACAGGAAAATGATCCGGGGACTTCATCGTCACTCTGCCGGTCTGCAATGACAGTGCTATGTCACCACTTCGGCGTGTCGAGCTCTCTGCTCCACCTCGGGACCGGCTTGGGGATGGAACCTTGTCTCGCATCAAGCTCGAACCGCGTCATCAATGCCGAACACATTAACCAGCTAAGTCGCTTTCATGCTCAAAGTTTTAATTTTTAACTTGTGTTCGATTCGACCAAGCATTATACTTTTTTGGAAAAAAAGTATCTTGTAAAAAATTTCCTTGTCCAAACTTTGTTTGTGACACACATATTCAAATACCCCGTTTATTCGGGGGCTTCCTTTATGAAGCTTTTCCTCTTGCATATGATTATACTTGTATGGCTTCGTTCCTTGTTCGTGTATTACACCACAATATGCACCATATTGACTTAAGCGATTTGCAAGCTGGGTTGCCTGACTCCTGTGCTTACCCCTACGTTCCCGATCGTTCGGCTAGGGAGTAAAGGGAGCACCTCTGCGATTGTCATGACCGGGTCCTCCGAGCTCTGACCTCAGACTGGGTGAAGCCGAAAGCTAGCGCTCTTATTGTTTTCAATCATGGTCGGCACACAACGGAACTCATGAGTACAAAAAATCTATTGCACAAGTCTCATAGCAATAATGAGCACCGAAGAAAGGTATCGGTGGGGGTACTATTTTCTTTGAAGATGCTTCTTACACTTCGTCTGTAATATAGCATAAGTTCCCTAAGCGCGCTTTGTCTGTGACAGCCTTATGGCCCGGTTGCCTGGTTATCAGAAACACTGTCGATATTCTCGACAGGTGGAGTACCTAACACTTTTCGGTCCTTGACCGAATAAGGAGAAGCCAACAGTCGGTTAAGACGCGTTTAAAGTTTGGTTGAACAAAGATATGATACTAGTACTTCGGTACATACAATCATTATACATAAAATTCTTTTACCCAAGTCACTTGGGGGCTCTTAAATTTATATGAATCGTTTTATAATAAGTGTTCTTCTTCTTAGTCGTTGCAAAGTTTTTATTACTATTATTATTTATCACTCCTTTTTTCGACACGAGCGTGTGGTCACTAGCCGGGGAGCCTAATTTCTCTCTCGAAGCCGCTAGAGTTTAATTTGCTAAACTGACCTAATGAGAAGTACTCCGCCCTCGGGATAGGAGGTTGAAGCCGTAGGCTGGCCCGCTTGAAGTCTTGAGATAGTATGTGTCATGTTAAAGCACGACAGAACCACTTCTTTTTTCTAAGGCCAATTTTCGGATTGGCACTGAACACTTGATCTTGTTCGGACGTCAAGTTTTTACTAACATTTTTTGGTTTTCCAAGCTTATGGCACTTCTAAAGTATTTGTGTGTTTTCAGCACAAGTCTCGTAGTGCAACGTCGGACACCTTTAGAGATTCGGCAAAAACATTCTCGGATATTGCTATATATGCATCGGTTTCGAATTGTGTCTTCGGTCAATAGTTGGGTTGCCCGGCTACTGCACTTGCTTCCTACGTTCCGCTTTGTTCGGCTAGGTGTGCAAAGGGAGAACCACTGCGATTGTGCTTCCAGCTCACATGGTTAAGCACCTCAGTGGAGAAAGCCAAAAACTGACTATCACAATAAGTGTAAACTGGTCAGCGATCCAATGACTGTGTTAAATGATGGGCCATTCCTAACAATGGCCGAAGTGTTTACGGCTTGACCTCAACTGTCGCCGAACACTACCGGGGGCTATTGACTGGCCTCCCAAACTAAATCCTCGATATTTTGCTCTTACATTAGAGCTGAGGTTTCATGATCATGCTTAGCATGACAACCCAAAGAAAGGAACCGATAGCGGGACTATTTTCTTTGGAAGACATTTCTTATGTTAAACAGTAATATAACATATATCTATGCGTACCTTTGTTTATAAAACCGTATGGCCAGATTGCCTTGCTTGTCGTAAATCTTTGCCCTCATAAAGGCTTTATAAAGTAGGAAAACACTCATCAGCTACTGGCTAAGGAGGTGGAAGCCGATGGTCGGTCAACAAAGTTTTGTACAATGCGGATCCGAGCATTAATGATGTAACGTCCTTGGATACATAGAGTCATTACACATAATTTGTGATTTTACTATGGATATCGATCCTTAATTCGGCCACCCGTGCCCGCATTAAGGCTCGGGGGCTATTGGGCTTCCCGCTCATTATTTACAAATATTAAAGGGGCACATCGATCCCCTGATCTGGTGTTGCCACCCGACCAGTGTCTCAGGGGCTACTGCATTGCTTATTCAATGCAGAGAATTCAAAGTGCTCAGTGTTCGGCTTGACCGAACTATGCGCATACGCGTCTTCGGACAATAATAGGTACCATATGGACCTATCTGGCATCAAGCTAGTATATTGCGGCGACTTCTCACGACCCTCTCTCAGGGGCCCATTCGCCAACCACTATTACCTCTAATATATTACACTGCGTTTTTTATTCCTATGTATGCTGCCGAGCCAGGAGTTGATCCTCAGGCCGATTTCGCGGGTCGACCTGAGTCTCATGGGCTACTGGGAACAGCGGTTTTATGCTTGCCTTCAGGTGCATCTCAGGTTTTAGACTGATACACACCTTGAGGGCTACTGGATATACATCGGCAGAGAATAAACTGCACCGGTTAAAAATATTCACAAAAAATCAGCCCGCGGTCGGGGTGGTGCACCACCTTGGAAGCAGTCCGGCATAAAGCTCGGGCGCTAGTGGCTAGCTCCATAGAGGGCATTTCCGGCATTAAGCTCGGCTAAACTCCTTCAACTTTTTTGGACCAAGATGATCTATGACATCTTGGATATAGTCCGGCGTTGGAGCTTGGACACAGTCCGGCGTTGGAGCTCGGATACATTTCAGCGTTGGAGCTCAGAAGCAGTCCGACATTAGTGCTCGGTTGCAAAAGATACCTCGAATGCTGTCCGGCGTTAGAGCTCGGACGCAAGAGGACACTGCCTCCCGGGAACAACTTCAAACCTGAGGTGTGGCATAAAAATAACAAGGCATTGATAAAGGCCGGAAAATTAAAGGGGCTCCTCGGATACCCGACGTGTAAACTCGTCGAATGCATTTCGGCGATCCTCAAGATCAAAGATGAGAAGATTTGTTAAACCAGTTTTCAAGACCGACGACCGAAGATGAAGAATAGTACGGAAGAATCGAGGAGCGTCCCTAACTTGAAGACCGGTTCAGGGGGCTACTGACGGTGTCCTGGACTAGGGGGTACTCACCACGTCATCTCCCGATCTGTTAGATTGGGCCGAGGACCCCCATGGCCGTATACTCATGGGCCAGTTCGGACAGCTGCCGCATACAAGAAAGATTCCACAAGACTTGGCGATCAATACAAGGACCTCTCCCCACCGGCGTATTCGACTAGGACTCTTGTTATCCTCGGCCTCCGGTGCATTATATAAACCGAGGCCAGGCGAGTCGATAGAGATATACAACAATCATACCATAGGCTAGCTTCTAGGGTTTTAGCCTCTATGATCTCGTGGTAGATCAACTCTTGTAATACTCATATCATCAATATCAATCAAGCAGGACGTAGGGTATTACCTCCATCAAGAGGGCCCGAACCTGGGTAAACATCGTGTCCCATGCCTCCTGTTACCATTGATCCTAGATGCACAGTTCGGGACCCCTGTCGGTGTCAAAACCGGCGGATCTTGGGTAGGGGGTCCCGAAGTGTGCGTCTAGGCCGGATGGTAACAGGAGGCAAGGGACACAAAGTTTTACCCAGGTTCGGGCCCTCTTGATGGAGGTAAAACCCTACGTCCTGCTTGATTAATATTGATGATATGGGTAGTACAAGAGTAGATCTACCGCGAGATCGGAGAGGCTAAACTCTAGAAGCTAGCCTATGGTCTGATTGTTGTTCTATATGTTGTCCTACCGACTAAAACCCTCTGTTTTATATAGACACCGGAGAGGGTTAGGGTTACACAAAGTCGGTTACAATGGTAGGAGATCTACATATCCGTATCGCCAAGCTTGCCTTCCACACCAAGGAAAGTCCCTTCTGGACACGGGACGAAGTCTTCAATCTTGTATCTTCATAGTCCAGGAGTCCGGCTGAAGGTATAGTCCGGCCATCCGGACACCCCCTAATCCAGGACTCCCTCAGTAGCCCCTGAACCAGGCTTCAATGACGACGAGTCCGGCGCGCAGATTGTCTTCGGCATTGCAAGACGGGTTCCTCCTCCAAGTACTTCATAGAAGATTTTGAACACAAAGATAGTGTCCGGCTCTGCAAAATAAGTTTCCACATATTGCCATAGAGAGAATAATATTTACACAAATCTAATCTGCTGACGTATTCCATAGTGTGACGCACCACGGCCAAGCCTTTATTTGAATCGTTTTATTGTCCCACCTCAGCGTGTCATGCGAGATGGTTTCCTTGGCACGGCTTGTTAAAGCAGAGATCATGTCCCCTTATTCCGGGATTCTCATCAATACGTGCGTGGGTAACCCAACCGCTTCTAGGACTCCTAGACTATAGGCAAGTCCAAACGGCCACGGAGAGGACGCTTGATATTCACCCTCTTTATAAAGGGACAAGGCTTTTATTTTTTTCCTCCCGTGCTCAATCGAATCCTTCCCCCACCTCAAGCTCAAACACCCAAAGTTCAGGTCAGGTGCTCCGTACCTTCAATCATGTCCGGATCTAGCCTTCAAGGCCGATGGGTGCCTTCCTCCGTCACGGAAGAAGACATCAAAAAGTTGAGGGAGGCCAGATATCTGACCACCGAGGTTTTGCATCGGCTGCCTGCCCGAGGGCAGGCCGTCCCCTCCCCCAAACCCAATGAGAACGTCGTGTTCGTCTCCCACTTCCTCCGAGGTCTAGGCCTTGCTCTAGATCCTTTCGTCAGGGGTTTGATGTTTTATTATGGGCTAGATTTCCATGATCTAGCTCCGGACTCCTTTCTTCATATTACGACATTTATTGCCGTGTGTGAGGCCTTCCTCCGGGTTACCCCTCACTTTGGCCTATGGCTCAAGACCTTTGAAGTAAAGCTGAAGATGATCGAGGGGCAACATGCAGCGTGTGGAGGTGCCTCAATATGCAAGATGACAGGAGCTCCATGGCCCAAAGGTTCCATTCCAGAGGTGTCTGGATTGTGGCAACATGAGTGGTTCTACATCACGGCTCCTAAAAGTGCCAAGTGGGCGGCCGCCCCTATTTTCCGCTCGGGCCCTCCAGCACAACTGATGTCATGGATCAGCAGAGGTCTGAGCTGGGGTCCAGCCAAGGATGTGCCTATACTGCAAAGCTGCATTCGAGATCTCTTCAATGGAGATTTTAGTTTAGTTGCGGTAATACAAGTTATGCTGGTTCGTCAAGTCCAGCCTTGCAAACACCGGCCCCTTCGCTTGTGGGAGTTCAATCCCGAGGGACCGCGTGTCATTCAAAATTTCCTCAGCCTGACGCACGAGTAGATGTACAAGTCATTCTTCGGACCTCAGGTAGAGTGTCCGGAAATCACCGAGGACGTGGGCCTGAGCAGTAACCGCGCCGCCGAACAGGTAAGGAATCTTCCGGCCGAACATACTATCTGTCATTTGTTACGAAGTTATTTCTGAGAGTTCGCTTTTTGACCAGGACTGGTTAACAAAGGCGAAGTTGATTCGGTGTTCGGCCCCCCTCCCTGAGGGTTTGGACAATCCGGTATTGGAAAAGATGCTCCAGGTCGCACCTTGCCCGGAGCCCTTGAAGGAAGATACTGGGGAGGATAATACGGGCGGACGCGGGCCCCCAACGCTGCCCATTCTAACCGAGGGAGCGAGCGTCCCCATGAAGGAAGATGACCGGAGGAGGAAAAGGACTGCGCTCGGGGATTCGGAAGCCGAAGCTTCCAAATGGGAGAAGAAGTCTCCCACAGAGGGTCCTACCTCGGGGGTGCTTTTGCCGCACAAAGTCCGCGGGGGGATCAATTCTCGAGCGAGTTGTAAGTGACCCGAAATACTTTAATAGTACAGGCATGCCATCTTTTTCTTCTAAGAAAATAACCACTGCATATATCTTGCAGTTCGAGCCTTAGCCCCTCTCAAATGAGCTCGTCTTCAGGGGATCTTCTTCCAAAGATGATGGAGAGCGAAACGCCTCCTCCGGACTCCTCCGCTCCGGAAGCGGGCGACCCCGAAGTGTCGTCGCGGAGGGCCTCTCCGAGTCTGGTGAGGCCAGAAGATAATCCCATTGACCCCCGAAGCTCCCAGTGTCCGGCTCCCGAAGAGAGCGGACAAAAGAGTCCGGCACCGTCTGGTGTGCGATCGGATGTTCTGAGGGAGTTGGTGGGGCGAGCGGCCATCTTAGATGAACACCGTGTGCTGATGAATACGGTGATGGAGAGAATCTCGTCCGCCGAAAGCGGATTGGATGAAGCTTTTATGAGTCTACTGACAGGCTTTGAGGTACGTAAAATAATGTATGATAGTCCTGCACATGCTAGGTGTGCCCTATGTAGATAGTAGCCCCTGAGACTCTGGTTGTCATCGGAAACAACAACGAACAGAGGATCATATTCCCAGGTAATAACCATACTGCCTCTATGTGCAGGTGATGGAAGCTCCGGTGGCTAGCCGGACTAGCGAGTTTTCCCATTTGAAACGGCAGTTGGATGCGGCAGACGCTGACATCGAGCTTGTTAACAAAAGGCTTGACGAGGCACAGGGTAAGTGTCATTATCTGGTAAACGCCACATAGTAAGAGCAGCATGATGCCAGCATCTTTAATATGTTGTGAATGCAGATGGAGCTTCCACTATTGAAGCCTTGCGGGCAGAACTTGCCCGAGCCAAGGGACAAGCGAGGTTTAGTAATGTGGCTGCTTTGAAGGCGGCCGAAGAGTTGAAGGCCGAGAAGGCCGCGCATGGCGAGAGCCGAGATAAGATGGCCATAGAATTAAAAGCCGCCACCGACCGTTGCCGGGTTCTTGAAAAGGAAAACCTAGCGAAGGCATCGGACCTTGAGAAGGCTGCTGCGACGAGAAAAGACATCCGCTCTGCTATGAGGGCGAAGAAGGAGGAGCTGCGGGAAGCCGGGGATATTGTAGCTGGGAAATCCTTTATGTTGCGGAGGAAGTTCGGAGATCCACGGTATGCCTCTCTGGATCGGCTGTGGAGTTCGGAGGATGTGTATATGGATTTGGCGGCGAGCGCTGCCGATGCGGCCAAGTACTTCCAGGGTCAGACAGACCGTGAAGTGGACTAGCTGTTTTGGACACAATTCCATTCTCCCGAGCGTCCGCTTTCATTGACTGACCAATTAGCCGAATGGGCCGAACTGAATAGGTTGTCCGGACTCGCCATGAGGTTTGTTGTGGATCAGCTATGGCCAGAAAGGCCAAAACCGAACAGCTATTTCAGCTTGGTGCAGCAGTTCCTTGACGTGGTGCCGCGCATTAATGCGATGAAGAGGTCAGCGTGCATAGAGGGCTCATGGATGGCCTTTGCCCGTGTTAAAGCATACTGGGCGGAGATGGATGCTACCACTGTTGCAGCGCGGGATTTGGCCATAGGCCGAATGGCTGATGAGGACTATTTTGAAGAAGTTCTTGAGGGTGCTCGTTTGATAGAGACCCAGTGCTCAAAAAATATTATGTTTGAGTGACATGTAATCTCATTGTAAGCGAAATGCTTTTATAAATTTTTATAAGGCTATTTCTATACTTTTGCCTGAAAGTAATATGATGCCTCCTGGGCGGCCGTTTATGTATACATGTGTATAACCTGAAAGATTGCAGCCGTCGGCTTCAACCCCCACGCATATAATGCGGAGGTGCTCGCAAAAAACACGCGTTCACACTTAACCCAACGTCTTGGTCCTATTAAGGAGGTGATAGCGGAGCGAGCGAGGCAGCTGGACTATAATGCTTTAGCACTTTCACTTAGCCATAGGAGTTTGATAGTGGGGCTACTAGATAGCCCCTGGTGGCTCCGCACTCTCCGGATCCCGGGGTGCGTACATGCCTGGCCGAAAAACGTCCCTTCGTTAAGGCGGAGGAATTCTAACATTCCAACGGGTCATCGAGTGGTTGAACAGTCTCACGCTATATCATGACAGTCAGTTTTCGGTTTTCTCTACTGAGGTGCTCGTCCGGATGAACCAGGGCACAATCGCAGTAGTTCTCCTAGTGCTACCTTAGCCGGTAAAGCGGAACGTAAGGTACCAAAACACAGGAGCCGGGAAAACCCAACATTTGACCAAAGACAATGATTCGGAGCTGATGCATATAGGGCCAAACTCGCGATGCCGAACACTCCCTAAGGTATTCGGTCTTTGTGGTATAAACCGGGCCTAAATAATGGCCTTTGTAAGAAGCCCCTTGTGTCCAAGTACGTGCATTGTTCTGGCGTGGCCACATGCCAAGACGTCAACATCCTTCTCAATGGTGGATATGTATCAATAAGAGACAGTAAAAAAGGTTTACGCAGGGTCTTAATCTAAAAAGAATCCTTGGAGCGGGTCCCTGCTGCACGTCTGCGCCTGTGTCTCCATTGTGTCGTATCCTGGACGGGTGTAGCACGATGATCATCTGTAAAAGAGAGGAATTTAGGTGAAAAAGTTGTCGTGCAAAAAAGATAGTTTTTAAAGAAATCGTGTATAATTCAAGATGAGAAAAAATTGCCACTTGTCTGCGCGCGTTGAGCCCCTTGTATTGACAAATAGGGGTGTGACCATTTGTTCAGTATAAATAGCGGCGCCGGACTTGATTAGTTGTGTCTGAGGTCTTGATGACCTATTGGATGCTTTCGCTGGTCCGGGCGCCTTTAGTGTGCGGCTGCCAAGGCAGCCGCACTCTCTTCGGCGTGCAGAGATCACTTGATATTTCTGTTCACTGAAATGATGCCACGTGGACCGGGCATCTTGAGTGTGAGGGAGGCGTAGTGTGGTATTGCATTAAAGCGAGCGAAAGCTTCGCGTCCGAGCAGTGCTTGATAGCCACTTTGGAACGGAGCGATGTGGAAGGTTAAATGCTCGCGACGGAAGTTATCGGGGGAGCCGAATATAACTTGTAGTAGGAGGGAGCCCATACAACGAGCCCCTGGGCCTGGCGTTACTCCTTTAAAGGTAGTATTGCTATGGCGAATGTTTGTTGGGTCTAACCCCATCCCGCGGATTGTATCCTGATATATTAGGTTTAGATTGCTGCCACCGCCATCAAGACTCGTGGAAAGTGATATCCGCCAATTACTGGGTCTAATACCAGGGCAACCCATCCTGCGTGTCAGATACTTGTTGAGTAATCGCGATGGTCGAAAGTGATAGGTTGAGACGACCAGTGGCAGGACTTCGCGGTGACAGGCACTTGGGTATATTTTCCTGGGAGTGTCGCGTTGTTTTTTCCCTTGATCACGTGTAACACGTTTACTGTTTTGACTTCTGGTGGAAATTTCTTTTGTTCCCCAGTGTCTTGCTTGGGAGGCTCGTCCTCGTCTTCACTTGGTGTATCCTCCCCCTTGTGTACGGCGTTGAGCTTGCCGGACTGCTTGAAGACCCAACATTCTCTATGGGTATGATTCGCAGGTTTACTAGGGGTACTATGGATCTGACATACTTGGTCCAGAATTTTGTTGAGGCTGGACAGTTCATCCCTGGTGCCTTGAGAGGGCGGCTTTTGCTGACCTGGCCGAGAGCTTTTGAATCCAGCGTTTACTGTCGTGCCCTTCGTGCTGTCTTCTTTATTCCGGCGTTTGTTATTGCTGTTGCGCCGTGATTTCCCGTTTCCATCTCTAACTTCAGATGTACTGGGGTTGCTGGTGCTGCATCTGGCTAGCCAGCTGTCCTCACCCGCGCAAAAGCAGGTCATGAGGCTTGTTAATGCGGCCATCGTTCTCGTCTTATTTTGGCCGAGGTGTCTGGTGAGCCATTCGTCACGGACGCTATGCTTAAAAGCTGCCAAGGCTTCGGCGTCCGGACAGTCGACAATCTGGTTCTTTTTAGTAAGAAACCAGTTCCAAAGCTTTTGGGCTGACTCTCTGGGCTGTTGAGTTATATGACTCAAATCGTCCGCATCCAGAGGTCGGACATAAGTCCCTTGAAAATTTGCCCGAAAGGCGTCTTCGAGCTCTTCCCAACTTCCAATGGAGCTTTCGGGGAGGCCTTTAAGCCAGTGACGAGCTGGCCTTTTGAGCTTGAGGGGTAAGTACTTGATGGCGTGGAGATCATCTCCTCGAGCCATATGGATATGAAGGATGTAGTCCTCAATCCAGACCCCAGGGTCTGTTGTTCCGTCGTATGTCTCTATGTTTACGGGTTTGAATCCCTCTGGAAATTCATGGTCCAGCACCTCATCGGTGAAACATGAGGGGTGTGCGGCACCCCTGTAGCTGGGTGTACCGCGTTGTTCGGATGTTTGTTGTGTTGCATTGCATGCTGGGGCGCGCTTGCGTGGTCCATAGATGGATCTTGCTGCGCGTCCTTTGGGTGCGAGCCCTCGCAGGGGTCGCGTGTTGTATTGTGAGTGGCGTTGTATGCCGCTCTGTGTTGGTAGAGGGGTCGTTTATCCGGCCAGGTGGCTGCTTTGATATTTGGTTCTGGGGGGTCTGAGGCCTCCTCATCGAATTCAGGTAGCAGCTTCCGCTTTGGGTAGCTCTTGGAGGGGCGATTGTCGTCGTACCTCGCTGCTGTGTTGAGTATTTTACTCCATCTGATTTGGAGTGTGTCTTGCGCAGCCTTGAGCCTTTGCTTCTACTTTTTAAGACTCCTCGCGGTGGCAACAAGCCTTTTATGGGCATTCTGCTGCTCCGGGTGCCTGTCCGGCGTTATGTCATCCGGACCATTATCCATGATAGAATTTGTTTGTTCGGTTTGATTATCCGGATTGCCGCTGTCCGGCAGCGGTTCGCCCTGCTCTAGCGCTGGGTCTGTGTGATCGTTATTTCTGTCGAGGCGGGATTTTGGTCGGCGCTTGCGTCGCCGCTTTGACTGCTTCTCGAGGGAACAAGCCTTCGGTGCGTCCTTCCACTCCTCGTCGTCATCTTTTGGTGCGTCCACCATGTATACGTCATATGACGAGGTGGCTTTCCAAGGCCCAATAGGTGCTGGTTCTTCATCGTCTCCTTCATCGGCGTCCATACCGTCGATGTCTTCAGAGTCGAAGTCGATCATGTCGGTTAAATCATCGATAGTGGCTACAAAGTGGGTGGTGGGTGGGCTTTGAATTTCTTCATCGTCCGTATCCCAACCTTGCTGACCATAGTCCGGCCAGGGCTCTCCTGATAAAGAGAGAGACTTTAGTGTCTTCAGAATATCGCCGAAAGGCGAGTGCTGAAAGATGTCCGCGACAGTAAACTCCATGATCGGCGCCCAATCGGATTCGATCGGCAGGGGAGCGGAGGGTTCGGAGTCCGACTCCTTGGAGTCACGAGTCTCGCGGAGTGCGGGGTTGGTGTTCGGCTCGATCGCCGTTGGGATCGCAGCCCCCGAGGCGGCGTCCAACCACCCATCCTCGATCGGCGCAGTTGGCTTTGAATTAAGGGTCGAAGCCGATGCGGGTGCGGCCTACAGGGCACTGTTCGGCGGCAGAGCTAGATCATGCTCGTCGTGACAGTGAGGCGCGCTCGGCAGTGGCTCGAATCCGTCGAAGATCAGGTCCCCGCAGATGTCAGCCGTCTAGTTTAAACTTCCAAATCTGACCTGACGGCCAGGGGCATAGCTTTCGATCTGCTCCAGATGGCCAAGTGAATTGGCCCGCAGTGCGAAGCCGCCGAAGACGAAGATCTGTCCGGGGAGGAAGGTCTCTCCCTGGACTGCATCGCTATTGATGATCGTAGGAGCCATCAAGCCTAACGGCGATGACACAGAGGAACTCTCAATGAAAGCACCAATGTCGGTGTCAAAACCGGCGGATCTCGGGTAGGGGGTCCCGAACTGTGCGTCTAGGCCGGATGGTAACAGGAGGCAAGGGACACGAAGTTTTACCCAGGTTCGGGCCCTCTTGATGGAGGTAAAACCCTATGTCATGCTTGATTAATATTGATGATATGGGTAGTACAAGAGTAGATATACCATGAGATCGGAGAGGCTAAACTCTAGAAGCTAGCCTATGGTCTGATTGTTGTTCTATATGTTGTCCTACGGACTAAAACCCTCTGGTTTATATAGACACCAGAGAGGGTTAGGGTTACACAAAGTTGGTTACAATGGAAGGAGATCTACATATCCGTATCGCCAAGCTTGCCTTCCACGCCAAGGAAAGTCCCTTCCGGACACGGGACGAAGTCTTCAATCTTGTATCTTCATAGTCCAGGAGTCCGGCTGAAGGTATAGTCCGGCCATCCGGACACCCCCTAATCTAGGACTCCCTCAACCCCCTAACCGAGATCCGCCGGTTTTGACACCGACAGAGGCCACAGAAGATTCCAGCAGAGGGAGGAGCCAGGCGCGCGGCACACCGGTGAGGGCCATTGGGAGCCAGTTGGCCATGACCTTATCATCACCCCGGCCTCTAGAACGGCCTCCTCGTACGCCAGCAGGAATTCCGCCGGATCCGCCGCACCATCGTAACAGGGCGACATCTCCGGCTTGAACTTGTGCGGCCACTACACCCACTACAAGGCGGGGGTGAAGGCCCGGAGCCCCAAGGCGCCGCGAAGGGCGCCCGTCGATCCAGTCGGAGAAGCAGCGGCGTCCATGAGAGCCGGTCGGGGAGGCAAGGCCGTCGGGGGGCAGAGCTTCGGTGCACCCCTACCTGGCGCGCCAAATGTCGGATTTCAGGTTCCAGCTAAACCCTTGAGGTTCGAACACTGGGGTACGCACGAAGATATCTCCCCCCTCTCTAGCTCGCACACATCATGATCTCACGTCCTAGCTCGACGAACCCAAAGGACAAGAGGACACAAGATTTATACTGGTTCGGGCCATCGATGTGGTGTAATACCCTACTCCAGTGTGGTGTGGTGGATTGCCTCTTGGGCTAAGGATAAACAGTTACAAGGGAAGAACAGCCTCCTGAGGAGAGGTGTTCTTGTGCTTGGTGAACTTGTGTGGTTGAGAATGAGCTGAATCCTCTCTCTCCCTCCTCCTACCGTGGTGGCTAGTCCTATTTATAGAGGCCCCGGTCCTCTTCCCAAATATTGAGCAGGAAGGGATCCCACAACGGCCAAATTCGAAGGGAGACAACTAGTACAAGTTATCCTGACAAAAGTAGTCTTCGCCTGCCAAAGGCTCTTGTGGTGACGCCGTCTTGGGCTCCACGGTGACCTCCATCCTGCTGTCCTGTTGGTCTTGGTCTTGTTGCACCGATATGGAAACCTTTGCCTGATGCCTCAGAACTGCTCGTCTGCGCTTGCCACTTTAGCACCAAAGAGGAAATGAGGACACTGCGCGCTGGCGCCTGCCTGGCTCCAGTCGGCATGGCTTGCGTCACAAAAACCTCGCGAGGTGTCCCTTGCCTTGATCTCGCCGCCCCTCGCGAGCCAGCCTAGTGGGGCAGCCCCCGAGGAGGTCTTGTGTCGTCTGCCTCGTGAGGCTTGGCCCCTCGCGAGGGTCTTGATTGTTTGCTGGTGAAGATGGACCATAAAGGGCCGTTGGTGGAGCCATGTTGTGGGCCGCAGGCATGCAAGCCTGGGGACCCCCGTTCCTAGGACGTTAACAGGAACTTCTTCCTGAACCACTCTCAAGAGGGAATTCACTTGGGTCGTCCTTGGCGCATGCCTAGATACATACTTGATCCTTTTTCCCTCAGGGGTGGTGAGGAGAATTGACTTACTAGCACAATCGATATTTCCTCCATACATCGATAGCCAATCCATGCCTAGTATCACATCCAATCCTTGTGACTCCAAAATTATTAGGTCTGAGGGGAAAACATGCCTACCTATGGTCAATGGCATCTGAAAACATCCTCTGCTTGCCATATACTCCGCTCCTGGTGAGCTTACTAACATAGGTGTCTTAAGGGCTTTGGTGGGCAACTTATACTTATCCACAAATCCCATCTATATGTATGAATGCGATGCACCAGTGTCAAAAAGAACGGTAGTAGTAAATGACTTAATCAAAAACTTACCGATAACTGCATCCGGCTGCTCTTCAACTTCCTCCACGTTAACGTGGTTCACCTGTCCTCTGGTGAATGGGTTGGGCTTCTTCCCAGAACTTCCATTGCCATTTCCATTCTTTGCTTCAGGGCACTCGGTGTCATAGTGTCCAGTCTTCCCGCACTTCAAACAAGTAATGTGACTTAGATCCTTCTTGGCGGGTGTAGTGGGGTTGAAACGGTTCTGACCGTTGTTTCCTCCATTCCCATTACCATTCTTGGGGCCACTATGGTTATGTGAACTCCCTCCATTGTGAGTGTGGCCTCCATGGTTATGATGGGTATGTCATCCCGAGTTTGGCGTAAAATGAGGCTTCTGCTGAGCTCTAGAGTTGTACTTCCCCTGTCCATACTTCCTTTTGCAGCTCTCTATCTGTTGCTTCTTGCCTTCAATCATAAGAGCCCTGTCTACCAACTCATGGTAGTTGGCAAATGTCGCCACCATCAACTGCATACTCGGCTCATTATTCAGTCCTTCCATAAACTTCTCCTCCTTTGCGGCATCTATGGCCACATCATCTGGGGCATAGCGGGCTAATTTGCTGAACTCATCCACGTACTGCCCCATAGTACGATTTCCCTGGCGTAAGTTGCGAAACTCATGCTTCTTCATACTCGTAGCTCCAGTTGAGACGTGTGATGTGCGGAAAGCTTGCTAAAACTGATCCCAAGTGACCTTGGCCACGGGGAAAGTGACTGTGTAATTCTCCCACCATGAGGCTGTGGGTCCATCCAATTGATGTGCGGCAAAGTGCACCTTCTCAGCATCTGTGCAACCTACGGTGGTCAGCTCCCTTCCAATCCTATGGAGCCAATCATCAGCAACAATCGGGTCGGTGCTACTAGAGAACACCGGCGGATTCAACCTTAGGAACCGGGCTAAGTTTTCAACTGGAGGTGGTGGCGGTGGGTTGTTGTTGTTGTTGTTGTTGTTGCCTTGGTTCTGGACTAGTAACTGCATCAAGGCATTCTGCTGTTGGATCAACTGAATGAGCTCTGGTGGGAAGACAAATCCGGGGTCACTTCTCAGAGGCATCTGATAGGTTTACAGGGGTGAGAAAAGAATAGAGTGAGGTCTAAAGAGATATCACTACCCATATGCATATGAGACAAACACATTAATTTCACACCACTCAATTCAAATGAGGTCATACAATCGATCTAAACTATCGTTACAAAATACTCGGACTATTACTATATAATGGGGGATACTAATAGTAATATGGTGGTCGACTAGAAATTTTGATCGGTGGAAGACTCCATGATATCCGCTCCAGCTTCATCTGCATAATCATCATCACTATCGGGGTCGGAATCGGTGTCATCGATTATGATGTCGTCTTCAGGATGGTTGTCCTTCTTGGGTTTGGGATCTCCCATGAATATTCCTAGCTTCTTCTCCAAGTCTTCATTCTTCTCCAGTAGTACTGCAATTTCTTCTTCATATCCATCACGTGTAGACTCGAGTTCCCCTTCTAGCTCCATGTTCTTGGTCATCACTTTCTTCATGTCTATCATGCTGGCGCACATCTGGTTCTCCTAACGACGAATGTGCTAGTTTAACTCCTGGATGCAGCCTGCAATGGACTTATCCCTCCTGGTGCAAATCATCTCCCATTTCTCCTCTCGGCGTCCACATATCTGGTAGATGGTCTCCTTAAGATCTTTGTGGTATACCTTGCCAATGCGTCCCATGGCGATGTTGGCGGCCATGCTCTCTCCTAGACTCCAGGTTGGTGCATCAAATGAAAACTCTATGGGCTTAGTAACTGGTGTGAATGTCCTTCCTGGAACATGTACTCGAATCGTCCAGTGCTCTTCTTCAGGTAGAGTGGCAGTGTAGGTCCCGGTGAAACTTGGTATTCCGATGCTCAAGTACCTAGTGGCCTCCTTCAGGTGTCATCTGAAAGGGGTGTCGTCATCCGGTTGAGAAAACTTGTTCCTTGGATCCGACATCTATAGAGTAGAAAATGGAGAAGAGTCAAAAATGAGTAGAGAAGAGTGTCCTATGGCTTATCCTAGTGGTCACGTCCTACAGTCAGCGTGTGCTCTGATACCATCTTGTAGCGACCCGACCTCAGATGGTCAAGTCTCTGCGTTGAAGTGTCATCCCTGGATCGGTATTACTGACACACACAGTACTCGAGGATTTATAACAGAGTTCAATCACACACTTATTACATCGAATGTCTCAAAAGAGAACTTATTACAATAATATGGATGAAAGCCATCTAAATAAGATAACAGCGGAAGCTTCGAAGGTAGAAGAGTCCATCCAACTCCATGGAAAAACTGAGTGCATGACAACAACCTAGCGCACCTTACTCTTCGTCCGAAAACTCTCTGATGTTATCTTATTTAGATGGCTTTCAACCATATTATTGTAATAAGTTCTCTTTTGAGACATTCGATGTAATAAGTGTGTGATTGAACTCTGTTATAAATCCTTGAGTACTGTGTGTGTCAGCAATACCAATCCAGGGATGACACTTAAACACAGAGACTTGACTGTCTGAGGTCGGGTCACTACAAGTTTTCATCATGCTCATATGATTCACGTTCGTTATTTTGATAATTTGATATGTGGGTGGACCGGTGCTTGGGTGCTGCGCTTCGTCGGACAACCCTCCCAATTATGATTAACCCCTCTCGCAAGAATCCGCAACTAAGAAAGAAGAATTGAGGTAAACCTAACCATAGCATGAAACATATGGATCCAAATCAACCCCTTATGAAGCAACACATAAACTAGGGTTTAAACTTCTGTCACTCTAGCAACCCATCATCTACTTATTACTTCCCAATACCTTCCCCTAGGCCCAAATAATGGTGAAGTGTCATGTAGTCGACATTCACATAACACCACTAGAGGAAAGACAACATACATCTCATCAAAATATCGAACGAATACCAAATTCACATGATTACTTAGAGTCTGTTTGGGACTGCTCTACTCCTTAAAAGTTAGCTCTGCTTCAGAAAACACAAGCCAAACGGGGTAGCTCCACGATATGCCACTCCACAAAAAAAGTAGAATCTGGGGAACAACTCCCAATTTTTTATGAAGCTCTTGAGGGGGTGCTCCAAAAAACTCTAGAAGCTGGAGTTGAGTGGAAATTACCCACCACTGCCACCAGTAAGTGGATACCCCTTTGTTTCTCCCCCTTCAACCAATCAAATAGATCATTTGCACCAAATTTTCCATTCTTGAAGCTAGAGCTAGATGGAAGACAAACATTCTCTTGGGTAGTGCTACAACTTCTGGATGAAACTACTCCAAAGTGAATTTAGTGAAGCGAAACTGATTTTGGTGAAGCAGAGCAGTCCCAAATAGGCCCTTATAACAAGACTTCTCCCATGTCATCAGGAACAAACATAACTACTCACAAAACATATTTATGACCAAGATCGGAGGAGTATTAATTATCATTAAGGATCTGAAAATATAATCTTCCACCAGATAAACCAACTAGCATCAACTACAAGGAGTAATCAACACTACTAGCAACCCACAGGTACCAATCTGAGGTTTTGGGACCAAGATCGAAAACAGGAGATGAACTAGGGTTTGAGTGGAGATAGTGCTGGTGAAGATGTTGATGGAGATTGACCCCCTCTCGATGAGAGGATCGTTGGTGATGACGATGGCTTCGATTTCCCCCTCCGGGAGGGATGTTTCCTCGGCAGAACAGCTCCACCGGAGCCCTAGATTGGTTCTGCCCAGGTTCCATCTCGAGACAGCGGCGCTTCGTCCCAAAAGCTTCCTTCTCATTTTTCCAGGTCAAAACACACCATGTAGCAGAAGATGGGCACCGGAGGCCTGCCAGGGGGCCCACAAGGTTGCGGGGCACGCCCTCCACCCTTGTGGCTGGCTGGTGGCCCCCTTCTGGTATGTTCTTCACCCAATATTTTTTATATATTCCAAAATATGCTCCGTGAATTTTCAGGACTTTTGGAGTTGTGCAGAATATGTCTCTAATATTTGCTCCTTTTCAAGTCCAGAATTCCAACTGCCGGCTGATACGTCTCTAACGTATCTATAATTTTTGATTGTTCTATGTTGTTTTATTATCAATCTTGGATGTTTTATAATCATTTATAGTCATTTTATATAATTTTTTGGTACTAACCTATTGACATAGTGCCAAGTGCCAGTTGCTGTTTTTCCCATGTTTTTACATCGCAGAAAATCAATATCAAATGGAGTCCAAATGCCACGAAACTTTACGGAGATTTTTTATGGACCAAATGGAAGATATTGGGTCCTGGTTGCACCTGGGGGAAGTCCCGAGGAGGGGACAACCCACTAGGGTGCGCCAGGAGGCCCAGGCGTGCCCTAGTGAGTTGTGCCCACCTCGGGTGCCCCAGACCGCCTCTTTGCTCTATAAATACCCCAATATTCCAGAAACCCTTGGGGAGTAGATGAAATATAAATCCAGCCACCGCAGAGTCCAAAACCACCAGATCCAATCTAGCCACCATCACGGAGGGGTTCACCATTTCCATTGGTGCCTCTCGATGATGCGTGAGTAGTTCTTTGTAGACCTCCGGGTCCGTAGTTAGTAGCTAGATGGATTCATCTCTCTCTGTCTCTCTCTTCATTCTCAATACAATGGTCTCTTAGAGATCCATATGGTGTAACTCTCTTGTGGTGTGTTTGTTGGGATCGATGAACTTTGAGTTTATGATCAGATCTATATTTTTATATCCATGAAATTATTTGAGTTTCTTTGATCTCTTTTATGCATGAACTCTTATAGCCTTGTATTTCTTCTCTGATATTTGGGTTTTATTTGGCCAACTTGATCTATTTATCATGCAATGGGAAGAGGTGCCCGGTAGTGGGTTCGATCTTACGGTGCTTGATCCCAGTGACAGAAAGGGAACCGACACGTATGTATCGTTACAACTAAGGATAAAAAAGACAAGATCTATATCTACCGCCATATAGATAAACGGATCTTGTCTACATCATGTCATCATTCTTATTGCATTACTCTGTTTTTCCATGAACTTAATACACTAGATGCATGCTGGATAGTGGTCGATGTGTGGAGTAATAGTAGTAGATGCAGGCAGGAGTCGGTCTACTAATCTTGGACGTGATGCCTATGTAATGATCATTGCCTGGATATCGTCATAATTATTTGAGGTTCTATCAATTGCCCAACAGTAATTTGTTTACCCACCATTTGCTATTTTTCTCGAGAGAAGCCACTAGTGAAACCTACCCCCGGGTCTTCTTTCTCATATATTTGCCTTTCCGATCTACCTTTTTATTTGCTTTTATTTTCTGGTCTACTAAAGCCAAAACCCAAAAATACCTTGCTGCAATTTCTTTTATTTGGCGTTCGATCTATCAATATTTACAACCTTATCTCCCGTCACACATCGTTTCTGGCGCCGTTACCCGAAAGGGATTGACAACCCCTTTAACACGTTAGGTTGCGAGTGGTTGTTATTTGTGTGCATGGGCAGTTTACGTTGTGTTGCTTGGTTCTCCTACTGGTTCGATAACCTTGGTTTCATATCTGAGGGAAATACCTACCGCCGCTGTGCTGCATCATCCCTTCCTCTTTGGGGAAAAATCCGACTTAGCTTCAAGCGACATCAAAAGGAATTTCCGGCGCCGTTGCTAGGGAGGATCTTCTACATATACCAGGTTCCTAATCACAAATCTCATCTCCTTGCAATTTACATTATTTGCCATTTGCCTCTCGTTTTCCTCTCCCCCACTTCGCCAAAATTTGCCGTTTTATTCGCCTCTCTTTTTCGTTCGCCGTTTTCTTGCCGGATATGTTTTTGAGTGCAATCTTGTTGTGTGGTCACCATGACTCAAGAGAACACAAAGTTATGTGATTTCTCAAATACCAACAACAATGATTTTATTGGCACTCCGCTTGCTCCTCCCGCCACTAGTGCGGAGACTTGTGATATTAATACTGCTTTGCTGAATCTTGTTATGGAAGACCAATTTTCCGGTACTCCTAATGAGGATGCCTCATCCCATCTTAATACCTTCGTGGAATTATGCGATATGCAAAAGAAAAAAAATGTGGACAATGATGTGGTCAAGATGAAATTATTTTCGTTTTCTTTGCGTGATTCTGCAAAAAATTGGTTCTCTTCTTTGCCTCGCAATAGTATCGATTCTTGGAATAAGTGCAAAGATACCTTTATCACTAAATATTTTCCTCCCGCAAAAATTATTTCCCTTAGAACCCAGATCATGAATTTCAATCAACTTGAACATGAGCATGTTGCACAATCATGGGAAAGGATGAAAATGATGCTAAGGAATCGCCCAAATCATGGGTTAAATCTTTAGATGATCATACAAATTTTTTATGCAGGGTTGAATTTTGTTTCTCGTAATCTTTTAGATTCCGCCACGGGTGGTACCTTTATGGAAACTAATTTGGGTGAATCCATCAAATTGCTTGATAATATGATGGCAAATTATTCGCAATGGCATACCGAAAGGGCTCCTACTAGTAAAAAAGTTAATTCGGTTGAAGAAATTTCTTCTTTGAGCGAAAAAGTTGATGCTCTTGTGAAATTGGTTGCTAGTAGAAGTTCTCCAGTGATCTTAATGATATGCCTTTGTCTACTTTTATTGAGAAAAATAGTGATGCCACTGATGTGAATTTTATTTCTCGCAATAATTTCAACAACAATGCTTATAGAGGTAATTTTAATCCTAGGCCTTTTCCTAGTAATTACTCTAACAATTATGGTAATTCCTATGGAAATCAATCTTATAATAATGATAGGAACACCTCTGATCTTGAGAATAATATTAAAGAATTTATCAACACGCAAAAAGTTTACAATACTTCCATAGAAGAAAAGTTGAATAAGATTGATGATTTGTCTAGAAGTGTTGATAGAATTGCTCATGATGTGGAAAATCTCAAGATGAATTTTTGTGTGCCTAAAGTAGATGAATCAGTTAAAGCTCTCTATGTTTCTATGGATGAAAGAAAGAAAAGAACTGCTATGCTTAGAGCTAAAAGAGAATTTTTAGAAAAAGCTTTTTCTAGTAATTATTCTTGCAAAAATGATGAAGATCTTAAAATGATTGGTGTTTCTTATATTGATTCTTTGTTTAGTAAAGTTAAGAATGATTAAAAAGGGACTGGAGAAGAGTCAGCTTTAGGTAGAAGGCGTCCCAATATTTCGGAGGGTGAAAATCTTGTTGAGAAAAATGATGAAAGTGGGTTTGGAGAGAGAAAAACTTTAGCTAGTGATGTACCCACTCTTTTGGATTACAAAGACTTTAATTATGATAGTTTCTCTTTGATTTATTGTATTTATTTGTTGCAATCCATGATAAATTCACCCCACGCTTATGAACAAAATAAAGCTTTTACTAAACATATTGTTGATGCTATGATGAAAGCTCTTCAAGAAAAATTGGAATTGGAAGTATAAATTCCTAGGAAATTGCATGATGAGTGGGAACCTACTATAAAAGTCAAGATTAAAACTTATGAGTGTTTTTCTTTGTGTGACTTGGGTGCTAGTGTTTCTACAATTCCGAAATCTTTATGTGATGTGCTTGGTCTTACCGATATTGAATCATGTTCTTCGAATTTGCACTTTGCGGATTCTACTATTAAAAAGCGTATGGGAAGAATTAATGATGTTCTTATTCTTTCAAAGAGAAATTATGTGCCCATAGATTTTATTGTTCTTGATATTGATTGTAATCCGTCTTGTCCAATTATTCTTGGTAGACCGTTTTTACGCACTATCGGTGTCGTGGTTGATATGAAAGAAGGCAATATTAAGTTCCAATTTCCTTTGAGGAAGGGTATGTAACACTTTAATAGAACAATAATTAGTCTACCTTATGAATCAATCATGAGGGCATCTTATGGATCTCATACCAAAGATGACAAAACTTAGATCCTTGCTTTATGCCTAGCTAAGGGCGTAAAACCATAGCACTGGTTGGGAGGCAACCCAATGAATAAAATTTATTTTTGCTTTTTTGCTTCCTGTTTTTGAGTGTTAGCACACTTATTCCACTGTTATATTGTCTTTTTTGTGTTTAATTAGTGTTTGTGCCAAGTAAAGCCTTTATGATCTTCTTGGGTGATAGTTGTTTGGTCTTGCTGAAAAACCAGAAACTTTTACGCTCAACAAATTAATTTTCATTTTTTACCAGAGAGTGATAAAATACCCATTCCACTTGCACTAGATCAATATACAAATTTCTCTAGCCGTCCTAATTTTTCGGAGTTTTTTGAGTAACAGAAGTATTCGAAATAGTCAGATTGCTACAGACTGTTCTGTTTTGATAGATTCTGTTTTCTTTGTGTTGTGTGCTTATTTTGATGACTCTGTGGTTTTCTTTGATGAGTTTTTGCCATAGAATAGTTGTAATACATTAGATATAATACAAAAAAATATGAATTGGTTTGATACAGCACTTATAGTAGTAGTTTATTATTCTTATACTAACGGATCTCACAAAGGCTTTGTTGAGTTTTGTGTGATTGAAGTTTTCAAGTTTTGGGTTATCTTATGATGGATGAAGGAAGGATGTAAGAGCCTAAGCTAGGGGATGCCCCAGCATCCTGAGCTATTATCCAAGAATGAGCAACCAACTAAGCTTGGGGATGCCCCCGAGTGGCATCCCGCTTTCTTCCAACAACTATCAGTATTTTACTCGAGACTATATTTTTATTCGTCACATGATATGTGTTTTGCTTGGAGCGTCTTGTATGATATGTGTCTTTGCTTGTTTCATTTTGTAGTTTAAGTCATCAATCCTTACTGGACACAACTATTTGAGAGAGCCAAAATTATGTCATGACTTGTTAGAATTGCTCTCTATGCTTCACTTAAATCTTTTATGAGCTAGGACTTGCTCTAGTGCTTCACTTATATCTTTTTGAGCACGGTGTGCTTTGTTATTTTTGAAGAAAAGATCTCTTGCATCACTTAGATTTATTTGAGAGTTAGTAAAATTTTGAAGAAATTCTCTCTTCTTCACTCAAATTATTTTGAGAGAAAGAAAATTTGTTATGCTCATGATCTTCACTTATATTTGTTTAAGTTTATGAAAAGCAACACATGAAATTTAGTCCCAAAGTGATAGGTATCCAAGAAGGATAAAGAAAAAATGTCGTGAAGATCATTGGACAAAATAAACTTGATTCTTAGTAATAGTTTTGAGATATGATGATGTGGTATGTGAGTCATCTTGATGAGTAATTGTGCTTTAGTAAGAATAATTGTGTTAAGGTTTGTGATTCCCAGTGCATGCACGAAAGTCAATAATCATGCAATGAAATTATATCCTACTTGTGGTGCATTATTCGGTGTTAATTATGCTTAATGCTTGCTTATGAGATTATTCGTTTCTTGGTTGGTCGCTTCCCAATCTTTTGCTAGCCTTCATTTTGCACTAAGTATGACCTCTACTTGTGCATCCAAAATCCTTTAAACCAGATTTGCCACATGAGTACACTATATCTACCTATATGCGGTATTCTTTTGCCATTCTAAGCAAATTTGCATGTGCCATCTCTAATTTTCAAAATAAACTTCTCTTTTGTGTGTTTGTTTCGCTCGTGGAGCGGTGAGGGGTGGCTAATATTTTCCATGCTAGATGTGTTATTCTCAAGATGAGTGTTTACTCACTTGTCATTGCACGAGAGTAAGGCAAAGGTATTAGGGATGCTGAGTCCTGAAATGCAAAAATAAATGAATTTACTTTATGTTGTCAAAACAATAAATTCCTTGGAAAGTGTTGGTATGGAGGGCACCTGTGGATACGGTTAGCCATGGAAAGTGAAAGTTATGGTGGAAAAGGGAATAAACTTTATTTTCTATTTGGGAACCGCCTATGATATATCTATGCATGGAAAGTATTGGGAACTCTAAGTCGTTTTCGTTGGTGGGATGGATACACCTCTCAAAATGTTTTTATCTCAATTTTTTTCGCTTTGAGCTCTGGCACCTCTACAAATCCCTACTTCCCTCTGCGAAGGGCCTATCTTTTACTTTATGCAATTTTTATTTTGAGTCTCCATCTTCTCTTATAAAAGCACCAACTAGGAGGCAATATGATCGTACTTAAGTATTGGGTGTAGTTAATATTCGAGTGTGTTTCATGAATGGATCAATGTCTGAGCATGACGGGCTAGGGATAACTTATTTTAGCATTGATATTTTGAAAGACATGGTTGCTTGTTGATATGCTTGAGTGTCTAAATTATTATGTCAAAACTAGACTATTGCTTTGAATCACATAAAAGTCCAAATGTCCATGCTATAAAGAAAAGAATATGATATGACATGATGAACAACACTCCACATCAAAAATTCTGTTTTTATCACTTACCTACTCGAGGACAAGTAGGAGTTAAGCTTGGGGATGCTGATACGTCTACAACATATCTATAATTTTTTATTGTTCCATGCTGTTTTATTATTAATCTTGGATGTTTTATAATCATTTTATAGTCATTTTATATCATTTTTTGGTACTAACCTATTGACATAGTGCCAAGTGCCAGTTGTTGTTTTTTCCATGTTTTTTACATCACAGAAAATCAATATCAAACCCAGTCCAAATGCCACGACCTTTACGAAGATTTTTTATGGACCAGATGCAAGATATTGGGCCCTGGTTGCACATGGGGGAGTCCTGAGGAGGGGACAACCCACCAGGGCGCGCCAGGAGGCCCAGGCGCGCCCTGGTGGGTTGTGCCCACCTCGGGTGCCCCCTGGACTGCCTCTTTGCTCTATAAATACCCCAATATTCCAGAAACCCTGGGGGAGTCGATGAAATATTCATCCAGCCACCGCAGAGTCCAGGACCACTAGATCCAATCTAGACACCATCACGGAGGGGTTCACCACTTCCATTGGTGCCTCTTCGATGATGCGTGAGTAGTTCTTTGTAGACCTTCGGGTCCGTAGTTAGTAGCTAGGTGGCTTCATCTCTCTCTCTTGATTCTCAATACAATGGTCTCATGGAGATCCATATGATGTAACTCTTTTGCGGTGTGTTTGTTGGGATCGATGAACTTTGAGTTTATGATCAGATCTATCTTTTTATATCCATGAAAGTATTTGAGTTTCTTTGATCTCTTTTATGCATGATCTCTTATAGCCTCGTATTTCTTCTTTGATATTTGGGTTTTGTTTGGCCAACTTGATCTATCTATCTTGCAATGGGAAGAGGTGCCCGGTAGTGGGTTCGATCTTACGGTGCTTGATCCCAGTGACAGAAAGAGAACCGACACGTATGTATCGTTGCTACTAAGGATAAAAATACGAGATCTATATCTACCGCCATATAGATAAATGGATTTTGTCTACATCATGTCATCGTTCTTATTGCATTACTCCGTTATTCCATGAACTTAATACACTAGATGCATGCTGGATAGCGGTCGATGTGTGGAGTAATAGTAGTAGATGCAGGCAGGAGTCGGTCTACTAATCTTGGACGTGATGCCTATGTAATGATCCTTGCCTGGATATCATCATAATTATTTGAGGTTCTATCAATTGCCCAACAGTAATTTTTTTACCCACCGTTTGCTATTTTTCTCAAGAGAAGCCACTAGTGAAACCTACGTCCCCTGGTCTTCTTTCTCATATATTTGCTTTTGCGGTCTACCTTTTTATTTGCTTTTATTTTCATATCTACTAAACCAAAAACCCAAAAATACCTTGCTGCAATTTATTTTATTTGGCGTTTGATCTATCAATATTTACAACTTTATCTCCCGTCACACGCCGTTTCAGGCGCCGTTACCCGAAAGGGATTGACAACCCCTTTAACACGTCGGGTTATGAGTGGTTGTTATTTGTGTGCAGGGGATATTTACGTTGTGTTGCTAGGTTCTCCTACTGGTTTGATAACCTTGGTTTCATATCATAGGGAAATACCTACCGCCACTGTGATGCATCATCCCTTCCTCTTTGGGGAAAAAACCGACGTTGCTTCAAGCAACATCACTGGCATTCTCCCTCTTCATGTATACCATATAAAATAAGAGAGAATAGGCATAAGTATTGTGATATAATGTGTAATAAGAGCCCATAATGCAATAATATCAATATGAAAGCATGAAGCAAAATGGACATATCATGCGTGAATGCAATTTTCTGCCGCCACGAGTTGATCTTGGCTTGGAAGAATGTCGTCTTTGCATCAACAGCCCAGAGCCAGGTGGCCTGCAAGGCCTAGCGCTTTCTTGCCCATTCGATCATGGCCAGCCCGGGGACGCACAACATGAGGAGTTTCCGGAGCTGGAATTCACAACTCGAAAGGCGTCTGCTCTCTTGGGCGATATCTAAACGTGGGATGATCTCTGTTGCTATGTGTAGTTGTAGTTTTGCGTCACTGAAGAACCCCTTTGCCCAAATTTTCAGATCCTTGGCTACCCTATGGAGCTTGGTGTTGATGTGTTTTAATGCGCACGTGGAGACTACTGGGCATTCACAGTCATGTTGCACCGTCACGTGGAAGCGAGGGAATCGTGGCCAAAAGGACTCGAAGTGGAATCGGGTCGGACAGCGAGGTGCGGCCATTGCTGATAGCAGCAATGGGCAGTGGTCGGAGCAAGACATGGAGGCAGTGTGGAGGAGGAAGGTCAAGAACAAGGAGTCCCAAGAAACGTTGCGGAAAAACTTGTCGATGCCAACTAGGGTTGGGGCTACCCGCTTGTTCTCCATGTGAATCTCCGACTTTTGCATTTGATTTCCTTGAGTCCCGCCGCATCGATCGCGGCCCGGAATTTGCACATGATCCTTCGGTTGATGTTGCTATTGTTTTTTTCTCTAGCCTCGTAGACTAGGTTAAAATCTCCATTGATGAGCCATGGGTCTCCTGTGTGCGGCGCCGCACTTGCGATTTCAACCAGGAACTCGTCCTTTCTCCCATCATCCATCGAGCCATAAACCGTGGTTGACCATAAAGTTGTTGTTGTGGCTACTAAGGTGACCTTGGCCGTAATGGAGAATTGGCCTACGACAGGCGAGTGCACGCCTATGTGATTCTTGTCCCAAAAGATGGCGGGATCTTCCCTGGTGCCCATGGTCGGGAGCACAACGCAGTCTGTTAATTTGTCCCCTCCAACTTCCCTAGCGAGCGAGAAGCTCCACTCCTCGATCTTTGTTTCTTGGAGGCAGAGGAGCACCAGCTTGTGCAATTCTGCTGTCTCACTAATTACTGCTCGCCGGGCCAGCGAGTTGAGCCCTCATACATTCCAGCTCATGATGGGGCAGTTCTTATCAATCATGGGGACACTGATGGCAACTCCAACAACTAAACAGTCTATTAATCAAATATGTGTACACCTCCAACAGTCCGGGGGCTCGCCGGCAGCCACCAGTAGGCCCCAAATCCAGTCGGCGAGCATCTACACCCCTCCTAATACAGCTGATAGTACAAATAGATGGACCTAACTCGAACCAGCCAAACACAGTACTGGCCGTCGCCAGAGACTACTGCTACTAGAGAGCTCTAACATGGGGAAGGGGCGCCTCAGAGGCCTGTCTGTACGGTCAGTGCATGCTAGCCCTGATCTTGAGCGCTGCAACGTCGAGGTTGGTAAGCTTGGCGATGGCCTTGATGTCGGAGTCAGCTAGGGGCTCGTCCAAATGATGGATTAGTGCCTCCGCCACCTTGGTCGGAATTGCCTCCCTTGTCCCAAGGATGCCGAGGCCGTGGACGATGCGTAGGGCCGCGAGCTGGCTGGCGGGGACCTTGGATAGTTTACTGGCCTGGCGGGCACTCTGGCGTGACGGCATCGTGGCCGGTCTGGAGTGTAGCGGTGTCTTGGCGCGAGCCGGGGTCCTTCCCATCACCGAGGACGCGATGTTGGCGAACAGCTGCCCGAGTGCTCAGCTCCAGCCATCTTCACTAATATATGATGTGTACAACACAACTTTATTCTTGTAGACTCATGTTGGTCCTCCAAGCACGGAGTTTGGTAGGACAGTAGCAATTTTCTCTCAAGTGGATGACCTAAGGTTTATAAATCCGTGGGAGGTGTAGGATCAAGATGGTCTCTCTCAAACAACCCTGCAATCAAATACAAGAAATCTCGTGTGTCCCCAACACACCCAATACAATGGCAAATTGTATAGGTGCACTAGTTCGGCGAAGAGATGGTGATAAAAGTGTAATATTGATGGTAGAAATATATTTTTATAGTCTGAATTAATAAAAACAGTAAGGTAGAAAATAGTAAACGGGCACAAAAACGGTATTGCAATGCTTGAAAATGAGGCCTAGGGTTCGTACTTTAGCTAGTGCAATCTCTCAACAATGCTAATATAATTGGATCATATAACCGTCCCTCAACGTGCAATGAAGAATCACTCCAAAGTTCCTATCTAGCGGTGAACATAAGACAGAATTGTATGTAGGGTACGAAACCACCTCAAAGCTATTCTTTTCGATCAATCTATCCTAGAGTTCGTACTAAAATAACACAAAGCTATTCTTTCCAATCGATCTAACCAAGAGTTTGTACTAAACTAACACCAAAGCAAATTCAGATTCATAATATTCAATCCAACATAAAGAACTTCAAAAAGTGCCCCAAGATTTCTACCAGAGAAACAAAGACAAGAACGTGCATCAACCCCTATGCATAGATTACCCCAATGTCACCTCGGTAATCCGCGAGTTGAGTGCCAAAACATATATCAAGTGAATCAATACGATACCCCATTGTCACCGCGAGTATTCAATTGCAAGACATATATCAAGTCTTCTCAAATCCATAAAAGTATTCAATCCAATAACAACAAAACCTCAAAGGGAAAAACTCAATTCATCACAACAAGATAGAGAGGGGAAAACACCATATGATCCTACTATATTAACAAAGCCCGAGATACATCAAGATCGTGACATCTCAAGAACAGGAGAGAGAGAGAGAGATTAAACACATAGCTACTAGTACAAACCCTCAGCCTTGAGGGTGGACTACTCCCTCCTCATTGTGGTGGCCGCCGGGATGATGAAGATGGCCACCCGAGATGATTCCGCCCTCCTGCAAAGTGCCAGAACGGGGTCTAGATTGGTTTTCGATGGCTACACAGGCCTACGGCAGCAGAACTTCTGATCTAGGTTAACCCCTGATGGTTTCTCTATTTATAGGATTTTTTGGCGTTGGTTTCACGCTAAGATGGGCCTCGAGGTGAGCACAACCCACCGGGGCAAGCCAGGCCCACCAGGCGTGCCCTAGTGGGTTGTGCCCTCCTCGTGGCTCTTCTGGCCCTCCCACGAAGCTTTGGGGGTCTCTTTTGTTCCAAAAAAATCCTCAAAAAGTTTTAGCTTATTTGGAGAACTTTCATTTCTGCACAAAAAACAACACCATGGTAATTCTGCTGAAAACAACGTCAGTTCATGTTTAGTTCCATGCAAATCATACCAAAACCATACAAAATTGTTGTAAACATGGCATGAATATTTCATAAATTATAGATACGTTGGAGACGTATCAGCATCCCCAAGCTTAATTCCTACTCGTCCCCGAGTAGGTAAATGATAAAAGACATAATTTATGAAGTGTGAATGCTAGCAAAGTGCATAAGTTTGATCAATGATAATTTCAATCACTTGTCCTAGCATCATAACAACAACTCTTCTCATAAAACTTATCATGATAAAGTAGTAGTTGAAAATGGAATTTTTGTTGTGGGATGCTACCTATCATATTCATCATAAACTCTTTTCTTTTGTAGCATGGACATTTGGACTTTTATATGGTTCAAAGCAATAGTCTAGTTTTGACATGAGGACTTTAATACTCAAGCATACCAACAGGCAACCATGTCTTTCCAAATATCAATGCTAAAATAAGTTATCCCTAGCCCATCATGCTCAATCATTGATCCATTCATGAAACACACTCGCATATTAGCTACATCCAATGCTCAAGTTCGATCATAGTGCCTCCTAGTTGGTGCTTTATAAGAGAAGATGGAGACTCCAATAAAAAATAAAATTTTCATAAAGTAAAAGAAAGGCCCTTCGTAGAGGAAAGTAGGGATTTGTAGAGGTGCCAGAGCTCAAAGCGAAAATTGAGAGATAAAAAACATTTTGAGAGGCATAGTTTTCCCACCAAAGAAAATGACTTAGAGCTCCGAACACTTTCCATACTAGATATATCATAGGCGGTTCCCAAACTAAAAATAAAGTTTATTCCTTTTCCACCATACTTTCACTTTTGTAACGCCCATGATGCGGCTATATCTCCCACGTGTTGAAGCACGACTTAGAGGCATAACCGCATTGTAAGCAATGTCGCAAGTGAGGTAATCTTCACTCAACCCGTGTAATGAATAAGGGAAAAAGATACATAGTTGGCTTACACTCGCCACGTCACACAATAGCATAAATATCATTACATTCATCCAGATACAATCAAGGTCTGACTACGGAACCAAAATAAAGAACAACCCCAAATGCGACAAAGTCCCCGATCGCCCTAACTGGGCACCACTACTGATCGTCAGGAAAGGAAACGTAGTATCGGCCTAAGTCCTCATTGAACTCCCACTTGAGCTCAGTCGAATCTCCTGGAATGGCATCATCAGCCCCAACATCTGGTTTTGAAGGAATCTGTGAGTCACGGGGACTCGACAATCTCACACCCTCGCGATCAAGACTATTTAAGCTTATGGGAAGGGTAAAAGAATGAGGTGGAGCTGCAGCAAGCGACTAGCATATATGGTGGCTAACATACGCAAAAGAGAGCGAGAAGAGAAGGCAAGGCACGATCGAGAAACTATGATCAAGAAGTGATCCTAGAACAACCTACGTTCAAGCATAACACGAGACCGTGTTCTCTTCCCAGACTCCGCCGAAAAGAGACCATCACGGCCACACACTCGGTTGATTCATTTTAATTAAGTTAAGTTTAAGGTTATCTACAACCGGACATTAACAAATTCCCATCTTCCCATAACCGCAGGCACGACTTTCAAAAGTTCAAATCCCTGCAGGGGTGTCCCAACTTAGCCCATCACAAGCTCTCACAGTCAATGAAGGATATTCCTTCTCCCAAGACGATCCGATTAGACTCGGAATCCCGGTTACAAGACATCTCGATAATGGTAAAACAAGTCCAGCAAGACCACCCGCTGTGCCGACAAATCCCGATAGGAGCTGCACATATCTCGTTCTCAGGGCACACCGGATGAACACTACATACAACTAAAACCAACCCTCAAGTTTCCCTGAGGTGGCGCTGCAAGTGGCTCTGTTTTGGACCAACACTCAGAGGAGCACTGGCCCTGGGGTTTAAATAAAGATCACCCTCGGGCTCCGGAAACCCAAGGGAAAAGAGGCTAGGTGGCAAATGGTAAAACAAAGGTTGGGCATTGCTGGAGGAGTTTTATTCAAGGCGAACTGTCAAGGGGTTCCCATTATAACCCAACCGTGTAAGGAACGCCAAATCAAGGAACATAACACCGGTATGACGGAAACTAGGGCGGCAAGAGTGGAACAAAACACCAGGCATAAGGCCGAGACTTCCACCCTTTACCAAGTATATAGTGCATTAAAATAGACAAGATATAATAATGATATCCCAACAATAAACATGTTCCAACAAGGAACAAACTCCAATCTTCACCTGCAGCTAGCAACTAGCAACGCTATAAGAGGGGCTGAGCAAAGCGGTAACATAGCCAAACAACGGTTTGCTAGCACAAGGTGGGTTAGAGGTTTGACATGGCAATATGGGAGGCATGATAAGAAAGTGGTAGGTATCTTAGCATAGGCATAGCAATAGAGCGAGCGTCTAGCAAGCAAAGATAGAAGTGATTTCGAGGGTATGGTCATCTTGCCTGCAAAGTTCTCTGAGTTGACGTTAGCTTGATCCTCGTAAATGTACTCAACAGGATCCTCGATCACGTACTCATCTCCCGGCTCTACCCAAAGCAAGAACACAAGCAAAGGGAGACACAATCAACCACGTGCAATGCACAAACAACATGATGCAAAACATGTCATGAGATGCGGGATGCGGTATGCGATGCATATCCATGCTTCGGAAAGGGATGATTGAACCTGGCCTCAACTTGGAAAACCAAGAGTGCCACTGGAAAGAGGAGTTGATTTCGGTCGAAATTGATATAAAGATCACCGGAATCGGATGCACGGTTTGGAAATGACAAGCAAAACAAATATGGCAACGGTCTGCGATTAACAGCACGAGGCCATCTAAATGCATCAAGAACAACATACTACAGCACTCTAACATAGCAAAAAAAATACATGGCAGGTATCCACTCAAGATGCTTGACAAAATATAAACACTGAGCTATGGCTAAATCACTCATTAACAGGTTCAAACGAGCATGGCAACAGTGCAAAAGATATCATGTTCACAGACTTAGTGAAAATAACATGTCCGGATTTAACATCAGGAAGCAATGTTTAGAGCAAGATAACAACATGCTATAGGAACATATCATGGAAAAGCAAGGCCTGACATGAAGCTACTCAAAGCATACAACAAAAGTCCCTTACTGACCATAAGCCAAAAGGGACCAGAAAATACAATGGCAACCATGTGAACATAACAATTATCGTTAATAGATTCAGACTTAGTAGAAAACTGGAACATGGCAAAACAGATATTGACTAGGCATGTTTACGAGCTCGATGCACTCACCACAAGGCATCACATGAGAAACTAAGCATACACCCATCAAGTAGACATGGCATAGAAGCTAAACATGGCAAGAGCAACAACATAGCATGCATGGAACAACTATAACAAGCTCGGCAAAAATTCTTAACATGTAAACATTCTGCCAGGAACATTTTATAGCAAAAGTAGAGCTCGATTGAGTCAAGCTAGAGTGCTCCATAAATGCAAACAGAGACATGGATGGATAGAGCACCACAATATCTACAAAACATCCTTACTGATCATGCTCAAAAGAGGCATGGATCTCTCTGTAGCAACATGAAAACATGGCATAAAAATATTGACAGGGCAAAGACTTGGAATATTTCTAAGTGCCTGAAATCAACAACATTACTAGGGCTACTTTGCATGCTTGTGCTAGTCACCACAGAGATCACAAAAATACATGGCATACACCCCTGTAAAGATGGCATGGCATACTTCAAATCACATGTAGGGCTCAAGTTCATAGGAGGCACACATTAATCATGGCAAAAATGACAAATGTCCAATTACTGATAAGAATCTGAAACTAACAGAAACTAGCACTCTTCCAATGGCATTTAGGGCATCAAGATGAGCTCAAATGAACATGATGCAATGAGATGAAATGAAGTACTCGTAGAGACGAACAATTCGATATGCTACAAGCCCAAAATGGAGCTACGGATGCAGAGTTATGATGCGATGAAAGTATGCAAAAATTACTGGAAGAGAGGGGAAAAGTCAACCCCGGCTAGGGTTTACTGTAGCGCGGATCCAGATCTGGCGACTCGGGCACGGATCCTGAGGTTCGTCGGCGATACTGTTCGCCGGAGAGGGGCCGGCCGGAGTGGACGTTGCCGGAGCGGGATCCGGCCGGAGCGGCGAAGGGCGGCGCCGGTTGGTGGCGGCGGGCGCGCGGCGAGCGGCGGCGGTGGGCGAGGACGGCGGCGGTGCACCGGCGAGGATGTGCCGGCGATGAGGCGGCGGACGGGGGAGCGAAGCGAGCGGGCGGCGCGGTGAGGGCAGCGACCCTCGGGCGAGGCGGCGGGGAAGGCGGGCCGCTGGGGCTCTCCCTGGGCCGGGCGGGCGCCGCGGGTGCCACGTGGCGGCCCCCGGTTGGGTGTGGACGGCGGCGGCTGCGGTGTCCAGCACGGTTTGGACACGTCCAGCGCATGGAGAGACGAGGGGGCTAGGGTTAGGGTGGTTTGGATCCGGAATTTCGGGGGAGAGGCTATATTTATAGGTAGGAGGAGCTAGGAAGCTCCAAATTGAGCATGGTTTTCAGCCACGCGATCATGATCGAACGACCTAGGTGATGGAGGAGGTTTTGGTGGGTTTTGGGCCACTTTGGAGGGGTGTTGGGCTGCAACACACACGAGGCCTTTTCGGTCCCTCGGTTAACCGTTGGAGTATCAAACGAAGTCCAAATGGCACGAAACTTGACAGGCGGTCTACCAGTAGTAAACCAGGGCCGCATTGCAAGTCTTGGTCCAATCCGAGAACATTTAATACCCGCACATGAAAAGACGTAGAAAGGGACACCGGAGGACATAGGAGCACCGGAATGCAAAACAGACAACGGGGAAAATGCTCAGATGCATGAGACGAACACGTATGCAAATGCAATGCACATGATGACATAATATGAGATGCATGACAAAGACAAAAGCACACGAAGACAAAAAACCCGACAACGAGGAAAATATCATAACTTAGTGCCGAAAATGGCAAGAGTTGGAATACAAATATGGCAAGTTACATACGGGGTGTTACAACACTCCACCACTATGAAAGGAACTCGTCCCGAGATCTAGGACTTGAAAAACTCCGGGTACTCAGAACGGAGGTGATCCTCGTGTTCCCAGGCGGCTTCACGGTCGGAATGATGTGACCACTTGACTTTTCAGGAATTTGATAGACTTGTTGCAAGTCTTGCGCTCAGCTTCTTCAAGAATAGCAACGGGGTGCCCACGATAAGATAGGTCTTCTTGGAGATCAATCTCTTCAAAGTTGATGGTGCGGTCAGGAGTCTTGAAACACTTGCGGAGTTGAGACACGTGAAACACGTCGTGCATGTTTGCAAAGCTGGAGGGAAGCTCGAGTTGATAGGCGAGATCGCCTCTTTTGCCAATGATCTTGAAGGGACCCACGTATCTAGGGGCAAGCTTCCCTTTGATACCGAAGCGACGAGTACCTTTCATTGGAGAGACGCTGAGGCAGACATGGTCTCCGATCTCGAAAGCCAAGTCACAATGCTTGCTATCATAGTAACTCTTCTGGCGCGATTGCGCGGCTTTGAGATTTTCGCGAATGACTTTGCACATTTCTTCAGCCTCTGTGATCAAGTCATTTCCAAGAAGTTGACGTTCACCAGTTGTAACATCCCAAATTTTCAATTTGGAATGTTATACATTAGATCATCATTGCATATCATAATTTTATTTGCTTTTGGCTTTGATCCTCGAAATTCTACGCAACTCAAGGACCCACGGAGAGAGTTGGGGATTTCATTATTTTCATATTTGAGTTTTCTCGAATTTTGAGAATAGGATCATTTGATTTTAATTATTTTATCATCAATTATTTCTATTACAAAAATATGAGAGAGGGAATAAAATGACTTTCCCAAAATAAAGAAATATTGAGGATTTAATAATAAAATCAAATAAGATTTTATTTCGGAGTTTTTCGGTATTTTATTTGAATTTAGGAAAAATGTGCATTTTTCAAAATTGCATTTAGGCCCCAAATAAATGTTCACCTTGTGCGGCTTGATTTTAGAAGCCCGGGAAAATTTATTTCGGGATTGTTGGAGTCCGTTTAGTATTTCTTTTATTTGTTTTTCTGCGTGGAATAATTTAAAAAAACGTGAACCGACTTTGGGCTGTACCCGAGCGGGACTCTGCCCGAGGGCAGCCTTTAAATAGCCGCCGCCCGAGCCGCCGCTAGCCCAAGCCTGCCGCGCCGCCAACCCTAACCCTAGCCGCGCCTCGATCCGTGCGCAGCCGCCGCCGCCCGCCGCCGAAGCCGCCACCCGAGATTGCCTCGATCCGCGCGTCATTTTTTTTAGAAAAAAAACCCGTCGGTTTTCGTCGGTTTTTTTATTTCCGTTTTTAAATAGATCGGTTTTTTCCGATTTATTTAATTAGCGAGCGTTCGTCCGTTCGTTCATTCTAGCGAACGTTCGTCGTTTTTCTTTTTCTCGGATTTAATCCGCGATTTTTCTGATCGCGATTCCTGATCCGATTTTCGTTTTAGTATAACTTTTCGCTCGTTTATCAGAATCAGGCGATTCAAGCGCCTGGAGTTTCATCTCGAAACCCTCTATCCGTTTAACCAACTTAAACAAGTTGTTGCCACTGTAAAAATTTCCCTAGATCCAGAATAGTAAACAAAGCCTGTTTCTTTTGCCGTTTGACTTTCGTTGGTTCGTTTGATTTGATTCTTTTTGCAAACCAGAGTTCTTAAGTTGAACCTTCTGGTTAGATCTCTTATTTGAGTTTTACCTGTGCATTAGATGAATACTTATTGCATGCTTGTTTGTTTGTCTGCGATAGAATACCCGGAGTGCGCCGCCTGTTACTTCGAATCTCTAGGTTTTGCGGATCATCAGCAAGGCAAGTAACACTTTGATCATACCTCCTAATACCCAGTTTTATTGCATTAGATCAATCCCCAAACATTGCATGATTAGGATCTAATTAAATTGTGGGATGGGAAGTAGTTGAGGTAGTACCTATTACCTGTTTATTATCAAACCTTTGGGAGTTACTTCCATGTTTGCCTATTATGCCATGCTATGCTAGTAGACGTGGATTGGGTGAGTGATATCCATGACAGATGTGAGTTTGTTAATTAATGGTTTATATAAGGTGGCAACTTAAACACACATCTGGGTGGATTGAGGTACCTGGGTATTCCAGGATTGCCTGTTTTTCTTTATGGACCGCCACCCAGGCCCAAAGGGATCATGAGATTTTTCATACTAGAAACTTCCGTGTGCAGCCACAAGCTATTATGGGATCTAGCATAGTTGATTAAGTCATGCAAACTCTTACAGGGTAGACTAGCAGATGTAGGGGAAAGTAGGTGTAACAGTCTATCCATCGTAAGGTGCTAGCGCTTCTGAAAGACTATGTCTTGGTCATCTGTCTTCTCAAACACCATGTAGTGCGAGAAACCAAACGGAGGCGATCGAGTCTTGTGGGGAAAAGTGCGCAAACCTCTGCAGAGTGTATAAACTAATCATGGTTAGCCGTGTCCCCGGTTATGGACAACTTGAGTATCTAGTACTTGGATTATCATGTGAATCTCAACATGTTACTCTAAAATAATTTTGTTGGGTTTTGTTTAATGATGATGCTTAATTGGGATTGAGAATGCTGTCAACCATTCTCATTGTTTAACAACCACCATGATAGTTAAATAAAATTTATTCCTTTGCAGTAGGGAAAAATTGGCTTTACGCAAAACTGTAACCATAGAGCTTTCCACCAGCCAAATATGCATATAGTATAGCTGTTTCATTCCATTACTCTCTATGTGTTACCTTGCCAGCATATTCCATGTGCTGACCCGTTTCGGGCTGCAACGTTAATGTTGCAGACTTTTCAGACGACGATTAAGGAGTTTTTAGGTCGTGGTTCTATACTCAGTGATGCCGTTGGAGTTGATGGACTCACTTATCTTCCAAGCCTTCCGCTGTTATCGTTATTAGATGGCCTTAAGCCATATTTATTGTAATAAGTTCTCTATTGAGACACTCGATGTAATAAGTGTGTGATTGCTACTTTGTTATAAATCCTCCGAGTACTGTGTGGTGTCAGCATTACTGATCCAGGGATGACACCTGAGCACAGAGATCAGACCATTTGAGGTCTGGTCGCTACAGAGATGGTATCAGAGCACACGCTGACTGTAGCACACGACCACTAAGCTAAAGACCTAGATCACTATTCACTCTCTTCTCTTCTGACCTCTCATCTTTTCTACTCTTTAGGATGGCGGATGCAAGGAACAAGTTCACGCAATTGGATGACGATACACCCTTTGGACGTCACTTGAAGGAAGTCACTAGATACCTGAACATAGGAGTACCAAGCTTCACCGGAACCTACAACGCCACTTTACCTGAAGAAGAGCGCTGGATGATTCAAGTTCAAGTTCCAGGAAGGACGTTCATGCCGGTCACTGAGCCCATAGAGTTTTCTTTTGATGCACCAACTTGGAGTCTAGGAAAGAGCATGGCAGCTCACATCGCCATGGGACGCATTGGAGAAGTCTACCGCAATGATCTCAAGGATACTATCTACCAGATTTGTGGGCGCCGAGATGAGCACTGGGAGATGATCAGCACTAGAAGGGATAGATCAATTGCAGCTTTTATCTAGGAGTTAAACCAGCACATTCGACGACAGGAGAACCAAATGTGCGCCGACATGATAGACCTGAAGAAGGCAATGACAAGAATCAAGGAACTGGAGGAAGAACTTAAGGCTACACGTGAAGATTATGAAGAGGAAATCGAAGTATTGGTGGAGAAGAATGACGATCTGATCAAGAAGATCGGGATATTTATGGGAGGCCCTACACCAGTAGATGAAGACGAAGAACCCAAGGAGATTCGCCCGGAAGACTACATCATCATCGACGACACCGACTCGGACCCAGATGATAGCGATGATGACTATGTTGATGAAGCCGGAGCAGATATCATGGAGTCTACAACCGAAGAATATTTCTAGTAGACCACCTCATCAGTAGTAGTAGTCCACCATGTAAATACAGTAGTCCGAGCACTTTTGCGATAGTTAGATCGATTGTATGCCCTTGTTTGATTGAATGAAGTGAATTGTTTGCTTTTGCCTCATGTGCATATGGGTAGTGTTTTCTCTTTAGACCCCTCTCTATTCTTAAATCTCATCTTTTCTAAACCCTCAGATGCCTCCGAGACGTGACCCCGGATTTACCTTTCCACCGGAGCTCACCCAGTTGATCCAGCAGCAGAACACATTGATGCAGTTGCTAGTCCAGAATCAGAATCAGGGGAACAACAACAACAACCCACCACCACCACCACCACCACCTGTTGATCACTTAGCCCGTTTTCTTAGGCTGAATCTGCCGGTGTTTTCCAGTAGCACCGAGCCGATAGTAGCAGATGATTGGCTCCACAAGACAGCTAGAGAGTTGACCACAGCAGGATGCATAGATGCAGAGAAGGTGAAGTTTGCCGCACATCAGCTTGAAGGACCCGCAGCATCATGGTGGGAGAATTTCACAGCCACTTTCCCTGTCGACACTATCACATGGGACCAGTTTCAGCAGGCTTTTCGTACTTCCCATGTTTCAGCAGGAGCTATGGCCATGAAGAAACGAGAGTTTCGCAACTTGCGCCAAGGAGGACGGACAGTTGTCCAGTATGTGGAGGACTCCAGTAAATTAGCACGTTATGCCCCAGATGACGTTGCTACAGATGCAGCTAAGCAGGAGAAGTTTCTGGAAGGACTGAATGATGAGTTGAGCATGCAGTTGATGGTAGCAACCTTCAACAACGACCAGGAGCTAGTAGACCATGCTCTTATGATTGAAGGGAAGCAGCAGCAGATTGAGAACCGTAAGAGGAAGTATGGACAAGGGAAGTACAATTCAGGAGCTCAGCAGAAGCCACGTTTTACCCCTAGATCGGGAGGACATTTTCCGCATACCCATGGAGGAGGAAGCTCGCACAATCACAACGGCACCAAGAATGGTAACGGCAATGGAGGAAGCAACGGCCAGAACCGTACCAACCCATCAACCCCGGCCAAGAAGGACCTGAGCCAAGTCACTTGTTTTAAATGCCATAAGACCGGACATTATGCCAATGAATGTCCTGAAGGACATAATGGCAATGGAAGCTCTGGGAAGAAGCCGAACCCTTTCAACAGGGGACAGGTGAACCACGTTAACGTGGAGGAGGTTGAAGAGCAGCCGGATGCCGTAATCGGTAAGTTTTTGGTTGAGTCATTTACTGCACTCATTCTTTTTGATACTGGTGCATCGCATTCATACATATCAAGGGGATTTGTGGATAAGTATAACCTGCCCACTAAGGTTCTTAGAACACCTATGCTAGTAAGCTCACCAGGAGCGGAGTATATGGCCAGTCAAGGATGTTTTCAAGTGCCATTGAGTATAGGTAGGCATGTGTTTCCCTCGGATTTAATCATTTTGGGATCACAAGGATTGGATGTAATTCTGGGTATGGATTGGCTGTCGATGTACGTAGGAAACATCAATTGCACCAGTAAGACAATTTTGCTTACCACCCCATAAGGGAGAAGGATCAAGTATGTATCCCGACATGTGCCAAAAGGGACTCAAGTAAATTGTTTAACAGGAGTTGTGCAGGAGGAAGTACTAGTGGTAAGGGATTTCCCTGAAGTATTTCCAGAAGAGTTGCCAGGCATGCCACCGGATAGAGATATTGAGTTTTTGATTGAGCTATTGCCAGGCACAGGGCCCATATCAAAGAGACCATACAGGATTCCTGCAAAGGATTTGGTGGAAATTAAGAAGCAGATTAAGGAGTTACTGGATAAAGGTTACATTTGCCCAAGTTCGTCGCCTTGGGGATCACCAGTACTTCTAGTGGAGAAAAAGGATGGATTGTTAAGGATGGTTGTTGATTATCGAGGATTGAATGAAGTAACCATCAAGAAAAAGTACCCACTACCAATGATCAATGATCTGTTTGATCGATTGCAAGGAGCTAAGGTATTTTCCAAGATCGATCTGCGATCAGGATACCACCAGTTGAAGTTTCGAGAACAGGATATACCTAAGACAGCTTTTACCACCAGGTATGGGCTGTACGAGTATACCGTTATGTCATTTGGTCTGACTAACGCACCTGCATATTTTATGAACATGATGAACAAAGTTTTTATGGAGTTCTTGGATAAGTTCGTCGTGGTGTTCATTGATGATATCCTGGTTTACTCGAAGAATGAAGAGGAGCATAAGGAACATTTGCGATTGGTACTTGAGAAGCTCAGAGAACATCAGTTGTATGCCAAGTTCAGCAAATGTGAGTTTTGGTTGAAGGAAGTAGGATTCCTCGGACACGTTATATCCGGAGAAGGTATAGCAGTAGATCCCACTAAGGTTGACACTGTGACAAATTGGGAAGCGCCAACAACAGTTGGAGAGATCCGGAGTTTTCTTGGACTCACAGGATACTACCGGAGATTTATTGAGAATTTCTCAAAAATTGCGAAGCCTATGACTCAGTTATTAAAGAAGGATACCAAGTTCAAATGGACTGAGGAATGTGAGGCTAGTTTCCAGGAGTTGAAGAAACGCTTGGTTACTTCACCAGTGTTGATTTTGCCAGACAAGACCAAGGACTATGAGGTGTATTGCGACGTTTCACGTCGAGGACTTGGAGCAGAGCTTATGCAGGAAGGGAGAGTTGTTTCATATGCCTCAAGACAGCTTAAGCCTCATGAGTTGAATTATGCTACGCATGATTTGGAGTTAGCAGCCGTAGTGCATGCATTAAAAACATGGAGACATTTCCTCATTGGAAATCATTGTGAGGTGTACACGGATCACAAGAGTTTGAAATACATTTTCACACAGAAGGAGTTAAACCTCAGACAAAGGAGATGGTTGGAGCTCATCAAGGATTATGATATGAGATTGCATTACCATCCCGGAAAGGCTAATGTAGTAGCTGACGCATTAAGCTGCAAAAGCCATGTCAATACACTAAAGACAGGAGAAATACCAAGGGAGTTAGCCAAAAATCTTCGTGAGCTATGTTTGGAAATAGTTCCGAGAGGCTATGTAGCAGCATTGGAGATTCAGTCAACTTTGATGGATAGAATCAGAGAAGCTCAGAAGACTGACAAGGAGATTGCCTCTATAAAGGAGAAAATGAGCGAAGGAAAGGCTAAAGGATTTCGTGAGGATGAGCACGACACCCTATGGTTTGAAGACCGTGTTTATGTGCCCAAGGACCCGGAGATCAGGAGGTTGATTCTGCAAGAGGCACATGATTCACCGTATTCGATTCACCCAGGAAATAAAAAGATGTATTTGGATTTGAAGGATATTTTCTGGTGGACCGGAATGAAGAAAGATATTGCGGAGTATGTAGCAGTTTGTGATGTGTGTCAGAGAGTAAAGGCAGAGCATCAGAAGCCAGCAGGATTGCTACAGCCATTGCCGATACCTGAATGGAAGTGGGATAAGTTAGGCATGGACTTTATCACGGGATTACCCAGGACTCGTTCAGGCTATGACTCGATTTGGGTTGTAGTCGATCGGTTGACGAAAGTAGCTCATTTCATCCCAGTAAAGACCACTTACACCAGTGCTAAGTTGGCAAAGATATACATGACCAGGATTGTATGATTACATGGAGTTCTGAGGAGTATAGTATCAGATAGAGCAACCCAGTTTACCTCAAAGTTCTGGAATCAGTTGCATGAAACTTTGGGTACCAGGCTAGAGTTCAGCACAGCTTTTCATCAATAGACAGATGGATAGACCGAGAGAGTCAATCAGATTTTGGAGGACATGCTGAGAGCTTGTGCGCTAGATTATGGATCTAGTTGGGACGAGAATTTGCCGTATGCCGAATTCTCTTACAACAACAGCTATCAATCTAGTTTAAAGATGGTCCCTTTTGAAGCCTTGTACGGAAGAAGGTGCAGGACACCGTTGTTGTGGGATGAAGTTGGAGACCGCTAGTTGTTTGGACCTAATTTGATTAAGGAGTCTGAACAGAAGGTGAAATTGATTCGCGATAGGCTCAAGGTAGCTCAATCCCGGCAGAAAAGTTATGCAGATTCTAAACGCAAGGAGACAGTTTAAGAAGTCGGAGACAAAGTTTATCTTCGAGTATCCCCACTTCGGGGAACAAAGCGCTTTGGTGTTAAGGGAAAGTTAGCGCCACGATTTGTAGGACCATACCGAGTATTGGAACGTATGGGAGAAGTGTCCTACAAGTTGGGATTGCCTGAAGGATTGTCAGGAGTTCATGATGTGTTCCACGTTTCTTAGTTAAAGAAGTGCCACGCGGAGGTGGCTGACATACCGCTGAGAGATACGGTACCACTGGAAGCAATTCTGCTGGACAGTGATTTGACCTATGAGGAGAAACCAGTTAAGATTCTAGAGTATGCCAGTCGAGTCACCCGCAACAAGGTTATCAAGTTTTGCAAGGTTCAGTGGAGCCACCACACGGAGGATGAAGCCACCTGGGAGCGAGAGGAAGATTTACTCAAGGACCACCCTCACCTATTTTCTAGCCAACCCGAATCTCGAGGGCGAGATTCATCTTAAGGGGTGTAGGTTTGTAACATCCCAAATTTTCAATTTGGAATGTTATACATTAGATCATCATTGCATATCATAATTTTATTTGCTTTTGGCTTTGATCCTAGAAATTCTACGCAAATCAAGGACCCACGGAGAGAGTTGGGATTTCATTATTTTCATATTTGAGTTTTCTCGAATTTTGAGAATAGGATCATTTGATTTTAATTATTTTATCATCAATTATTTCTATTACAAAAATATGAGAGAGGGAATAAAATGACTTTCCCAAAATAAAGAAATATTAAGGATTTAATAATAAAATCAAATAAGATTTTATTTCAGAGTTTTTGGTATTTTATTTGAATTTAGGAAAAATGTGCGTTTTTAAAAATTGCATTTAGGCCCCAAATAAATGTTCACCTTGTGCGGCTTGATTTTAGAAGCCCGGGAAAATTTATTTCGGGATTGTTGGAGTCCGTTTAGTATTTCTTTTATTTGTTTTTCTGCGTAGAATAATATTTTTTTTAAAACGTGAACCGACTTTGGGCCGTACCCGAGCGGGACTCCGCCCGGGGGCAGCCTTTAAATAGCCACCGCCATCCCAAGCCCGCCGCGCCGCCAACCCTAACCCTAGTCGCGCCTCGATCCGCGCGCGCCGCCGCCGCCGACCCGCCACCCGAGGTTGCCTCGATCCGCGCGCTGTTTTTATTTATTTATTTAGGAAAAAATACCCATCGGTTTTCGTTGGTTTTTTTTTATTATTTCCGTTTTTTTAAATAGATCATTTTTTTCGATTTATTTAATTAGCGAGAGTTCGTCCGTTCGTTCGTTCTAGCGAACGTTCGTCGTTTTTCTTTTTCTCGGATTTAATCCGCGATTTTTCTGATCGCGATTCCTGATCTGATTTTCGTTTTAGTATAACTTTTCGCTCGTTTATCGGAATCAGGCGACTCAAGCGCCTGGAGTTTCGTCTCGAAACCCTATATCCGTTTAACCAACTTAAACAAGTTTTTGCCACTGTAAAAATTTCCCTAGATCCGGAATAGTAAACGAAGCCTGTTTCTTTTGCCGTTTGACTTTCGTTGGTTCGTTTGATTTGATTCTTTTTGCAAACCGGAGTTCTTAAGTTGAACCTTCTGGTTAGATCTCTTATTTGAGTTTTACCTGTGCATTAGATGAATACTTATTGTATGCTTGTTTGTTTGTCTGCGATAGAATACCCGGAGTGCGCCGCCTGTTACTTCGAATCTCTAGGTTTCGCGGATCATCAGCAAGGCAAGTAACACTTTGATCATACCTCCTACTACCCAGTTTTATTGCATTAGATCAATCCCCAAACATTGCATGATTAGGATCTAATTAAATTGTGGGATGGGAAGTAGTTGAGGTAGTACCTATTACCTATTTATTATCAAACCTTTGGGAGTTACTTCTACGTTTGCCTATTATGCCATGCTATGCTAGTAGACGTGGATTGGGTGAGTGATATCCATGACAGATGTGAGTTTGTTAATTAATGGTTTATCTAAGGTGGCAACTTAAACACACATCTGGGTGGATTGAGGTACCTGGGTATTCCAGGATTGCCTGTTTTTCTTTATGGACCGCCACCCAGGCCCAAAGGGATCATGAGATTTTTCATACTAGAAACTTCCGTGTGCAGCCACAAGCTATTATGGGCTCTAGCATAGTTGATTAAGTCATGCGAACTCTTACAGGGTAGACTAGCAGATGTAGGGGAAAGTAGGTGTAACGGTCTATCCATCGTAAGGTGCTAGTGCTTCTGAAAGACTATGTCTCGGTCATCCGTCTTCTCAAACACCATGTAGTGCGAGAAAGCAAACGGAGGCGATCGGGTCTTGTGGGGAAAAGTGCGCAAACCTCCACAGAGTGTATAAACTAATCATGGTTAGCCATGTCCCCGGTTATGGACAACTTGAGTATCTAGTACTTGGATTATCATGTGAATCTCAACATGTTACTCTAAAATAATTTTGTTGGGTTTTGTTTAATGATGATGCTTAATTGGGATTGAGAATGCTGTCAACCATTCTCAATGTTTAACAACCACCATGATAGTTAAATAAAATTTATTCCTTTGCAGTAGGGAAAAATTGGCTTTACGCAAAACTGTAACCATAGAGCTTTCCACCAGCCAAATATGCATATAGTATAGCTGTTTCATTCCATTACTCTCTATGTGTTACCTTGCCAGCACATTCCATGTGCTGACCCATTTTGGGCTGCAACGTTAATGTTGCAGACTTTTCAGACGATGATTATGGAGTTTTTAGGTCGTGGTTCTATACTCAGTGATGCCATTGGAGTTGATGGACTCACTTATCTTCCAAGCCTTCCGTTGTTATCGTTATTAGATGGCCTTAAGCCATATTTATTGTAATAAGTTCTCTATTGAGACACTTGATGTAATAAGTGTGTGTGCTACTCTATTATAAATCCTCCGAGTACTGTGTGGTGTCAGCATTACTGATCCAGGGATGACACCTGAGCACAGAGATCAGACCGTTTGAGGTCTGATCGCTACACCAGTCTCTGACCAGTTAAGAGGAGTATGACACTTCCTGCCATAGAAAATCTCGAATGGGGCCTTGCCCGAACTCGCTTGGAAGTTGTTGTTGTAGGAGAACTCGGCATATGGAAGACAATCTTCCCACTTCATGCCAAAAGAAATGACACAAGCCCTGGGCATATCTTCAAGAATTTGATTTACTCGCTCGACTTGGCCACTGGTTTGAGGATGAAAGGCTGTGCTGAAGCGAATATTGGTGCCCATGGCCTTCTGAAAAGAATCCCAAAACTTGGAGGTGAAGATGCTGCCATGATCTGAAGATATCAACTGCGGAATGCCGTGCAGAGAGACAATCCTAGAGGTATATAGCTCTGACAACTGAGCTGCTGTGATAGATTCTTTGATAGGAAGAAAATGAGCCACTTTAGTGAGCTTGTCGATGACAACGAAGATAGCATCATTTCCACACTTGGACTTGGGAAATCCAGTCACGAAGTCCATCTCAATATGGTTAAACTTCCATTATGGGATGGCAAGAGGTTGGAGGAGATCAGCTGGTCATTGGTGTTCTGCTTTCACTCTTCTACAGACATCACATTCGTTCACGAATTGAGCAATCTCGCGCTTCATTCGAGTCCACCAATACGACTGCTTGAGGTCCTGGTACATCTTTGTACTTCTAGGGTGAATAGAGAGGAGTGAATTGTGAGCCTCGTTCATAATGACTTTATGAAGGTCACCTTTAGGAACAACAATGCGATCCTCGATCACAGTCAAAAAAAACAATGCGATCCTCGAAGAATAGAGTATCCTTGTCATCAAGACGATAGCACTTGTACTTGGGTTGACTCTTGGCAATCCCAATCTTCACCTTCTTCACCATAGCATCAAGAAGTTGAGCCTCGCGAATCTGATCTTCCAAAGTAGGAGAGACTTGGAGGTTGGCAAGGAATCCTTGAGGAACAACTTGGAGATTGAGTTTGCGGAAAGCTACACAAAGCTCCGGTTGGTAAGGCTTGATAATCAAACTATTGCAGTAAGCCTTCCTGCTCAATGCGTCAGCAATTACATTGGCCTTGCCTGGAGTATATTCGATACTCAGATTATACTCTTGAATCATTTCGACCCAATGAGTCTGCCTGAGGTTGAGGTTTGGCTGAGTGAAGATGTACTTGAGACTCTTATGATCAGTGAAGATGTCCACTTTTCTTCCCAACAAGAGATGTCTCCATGTTAAAAGAGCATGGACAACTGCCGCCAACTCGAGGTCATGAGTGGGGTATTTATTTTCGTTGGGCTTCAACTGGCGAGAGGTATAGGCCACAACTTTCTTTTCTTGCATCAACACTACACCAAGACCTTGAAGGGAAGCATCACAGGAGACTTCGAACGGTTTGGATTCATCAGGAGGAGTCAGAACTGGAGCAGTGACTAACTTGTCTTTCAGGGTGTTGAAAGCGATGTCACATTCAGGTGACCAGACATGCTTCTGCAGGAGGTTGGAAAGAGGCTTCGCGATCTTAGAGAAGTTCTCAACGAACCTTCGACAATAGCTTGTGAGCCCAAGGAAGCTGCGGAGTTGCTTCACGTTCTGAGGTGGTTCCCAATTCACAATTGCAGACACCTTCTCAGGATTAACAGCTATGCCCTTGGCAGAGATGATATGCCCAAGGTAGAGAACCTCATCGAGCCAAAACTCGCACTTAGAAAACTTCGCATAGAACTGATGTTCTCTGAGTTTATCCAGCACCAATCTCAAATGCTTGGCATGATCCTCCTTGTTCTTGGAAAAGACCAAAATGTCATCGAGGTAGACCAAGACGAAGTCATTTGTGTAGGCGTTGAAGATGAAGTTCATCATGCGAGAGAAAGTTGGAGGAGCGTTGACAAGGCTGAAAGACATGACAGTGTATTCATATGAACCATAGCTTGTTCTGAATGTTGTCTTGGGGATATCTTCTTCACGAATGCGAATCTGATGATAGCCCATACGGAGATCAAGCTTGGAGAATACTTGAGCACCTTTGAGTTGTTCGAAAAGCTCATTGATGTTGGGAAGTGGGTACTTGTTCTTTATGGTCTTCTTGTTCAATGGACGGTAGTCGACCAAAAGTCGGTCCGTTCCATCCTTCTTCTTGACGAAAAGAACACCACAACCCCATGGAGAAGAACTTGGTCGAATGAGACCCATACGCTCTTGAATATCGAGTTGTTTCTTCAGCTCCTTCAACTTTTCCGTTCCAAGCTTGTAAGGACGTTTGCAAACAGGTTCCGTGCCCGGCTCAAGATCGATGACGAATTCAACTGGCCGGTGCGGAGGCATTCTTGGAAGCTCTTCTATAAAGACGTCTTGATATTCGCAAACAACTGGAATCTGAGAAATGGCATCCAGCTCACCCTTCTCATTGAGAGAAAACAGTCGAATGATATCATCACGAGCAGCAAGGACGATAACATCCTCAGACGAATGTGTCAATTGAATCTGCCTGGCAGCACAATCAAGGTGAGCCTTGTGCTTAGAAAGCGAATCCATTCTGAGAATAAGATCAATATCCGAGTTACCAAGGACCACTGGAGAGGACAGAAACTTATAGTCACCCAACGTGATAGTAACATCCGGGACGCAATTGTTAGATGTCATTTGCTTGCTCGGGGACACAATCTTCAATGGGAAAGGAATATTTTCGGTCCCAAATTCATGCTTGGCAACAAATGGTCTTGAAATAAAAGAAAGCGATGCACCAGTGTCAAAAAGAACTTTTGCAAGAACATCGTTAGCAGGAAGGTTACCCATAATCACATCTGATGAGTCCTCTGCTTGAGCTGTGTTCAACAAGTTGACCTTGGCGTGCTTGGGATTATGCTTGACCACTGCGGTACCGGCAGATCTCACAGGAGGAGGAGGAGGAAGACGCCTCTGATTGAAGCATTTGTTGGCATAGTGACCCTTCTGCTGACACTTGTTGCACGTGACCTCCGAGAGCGGACGGTGATACAGAGCACTTGATCTTGGAGCATGAGATGAAGTCTTGTTCTGAAAGCCTGGGTTGGGTGGGTGGGAAGATCCATTGCCACCTCTGCTCTTCTGCTGATAAGGCTGACGGAACGGAGGAGGAGGAGGCAAGCAATACTTTTGCTGCTTAGTTGCCACTTGAGTTGAGGAAGAAGGAGTCGCATCTCTGACTCGCTTCTTGGAAGCATCACATTTGAGCTGAGCAGCCTGTTGTTTCAGTGCCATGTTGTAAAATTCATTGTACTTCTGCAGCTCAAAAATAACGAGAGGAAGTTGGAGATCTTCTCTGAGGCCACCTCTGAACTGATATATCATGCTCTTCTCGTCAGGGACGTCTTGCTTAGCGAAACGAGCTAGCTTCTGGAACATGATGTTGCACTGGTAAACAGACAAGCTGCCTTGCTTCAGGTTGCGGAATTCCTCACGCTTGCTCTCAACAACACTCTGAGGAATGTGGTGAGCTTTGAAGTCTTGACGGAATTCATCCCAGGTAATCACACGGCCTCCTCTGGAATCTTTGTATTGCCGAAACCACTCTGCAGCTTGGTCTTTGAGTTGGAACGAAGCAAACTTGACAAAGTCCTCAGGCCTGACGGTGCTGCACTCGAAATGCTTGCAGATATCCACGAGCCAATCATCAGCATTTGTTGCCTCGACACAGTTATAGAAAATCTTTGGCTGGTTTGCGAGGAACTGGTTGAGTGTAGGAAACAGATTCTGAAAGTTGCCATGGCCATGATTCCCTTGGTTGCGCTCTTGGAAGAGTTGCATGAGCATCTGCGTGTTTGCATTGGTAGCGGCCATCACAGCTTGCCATGCCTCCGGAGGTGGAGGTGGTGGTGGCGGTTCAGGATTCGAACGCGTTGGAGGAACCATCCTGAAGAGGGTGACATCCGTTAGCATCTTGATAGACATATATACAAGATGAATCAAATGGATCGAAATTGCAACATATAGTCTTAACATCCGAACAAAATGAACGAATGCATTCTAATTGAAATGGTCACATTTCCATAAATTGAGAAGCCACTTAGATAGAGGTAGAAGAATAAAACAACAAGGTACGGACAAGAAAAAATACTTGGTGAGGATTACCCAATCACAAACCAAATATCCGCGGAAGAAATACTAGAGCTACAAGAATTCCCACCTATGAAACTCCCGAACCTTTCCGGTTATGCAATCAGGTGTTGGGGATACATGGGAAGCATAATATCTCACCCAAAGTTAGCAAATCCTACATCCAGCTGTATCCATTCTTCAACACATAACCAAGAAACCTTCGGAAATCATTTACCTCAACCTTCGAAAAGCATCCGTTATACGAGTTATGGCAATACTCCCGAACTCCCCCCCAGTATTGGGTGGCATTGAGGTTATCTCCCCAACAGTACTGGGTGGCGTTGAGATTTTCGATGTCGGCGAAACTCAGGTATTCCGGAATTGCAACAATAAAATTATGACGACAACACCTCAGAGCTTAACTCCCTGGGACACTACCACAACCCCTAAATGTCAGGAGGCACCAAGAACAATGTTCTCGTCACAAAACCATCGGAACGATTCCAAGATACCCACGTGATCCTAAAAAAATTAGTGAAATTTGAGAAGAGAAGAGTCAAAACTCTACGTCACGATGCCTCACCAGAGCGGCGAAGGGACTGAGGAGTAAAAAGAATCCTACTCTCCGATATATATAATCCTAAATGACTCAAAACATTTTTCTAGACTCACCAACGCCCGCGATTCGATCAAGCAGGGGGCTCCTAAGGTCGGGGAAGGCTCTGATTACCAACTTGTAACGCCCACGATGCGGCTATATCTCCCACGTGTGGGAGCACTACTTAGAGGTATAACCACATTGTAAGCAATGTCGCAAGTGAGGTAATCTTCACTCAACCCATGTAATGAATAAGGGAAAAAGATACATAGTTGGCTTACACTCGCCACGTCACACAATAGCATAAATATCATTACATTCATCCAGATACAATCAAGGTCCGACTACGGAACCAAAATAAAGAACAACCCCAAATGCGACAAAGTCCCCGATCGCCCCAACTGGGCACCACTACTGATCGTCTGGAAAGGAAACGTAGTAACGGCCTGAGTCCTCATCGAACTCCCACTTAAGCTTAGTCGAATCTCTTGGAATGGCATTATCGGTCCCTGCTGTTGGGGAACGTAGTAATTTCAAAAAAATTCCTACGCACATGCAAGATCGTGGTGATGCATAGCAACGAGGCAAGAGTGTGATCTACGTACCCTTGTAGATTGACAACGGAAGCGTTTGGTTGATGTAGTCGTACGTCTTCACGGCCCGACCGATCAAGCACCGAAACTACGGCACCTCCGAGTTTTAGCACACGTTCAGCTCGATGACGATCCCCGGACTCCGATCCAGCAAAGTGTCGGGGAAGAGTTCCGTCAGCACGACGGCGTGGTGACGATCTTGATGTACTACTGTCGCAGGGCTTCGGCTAAGCACCGCTACAATATTATCGAGGACTATGGTGGCAGGGGGCGCCACGCACGGCTAAGAATAAGATCACGTGGATCAACTTCTGTCTCTGTGGTGCCCCTGCCTCCGTATATAAAGGCTCAAGAGGGGGAGGCCGGCCGGCCATCATAGGGCGCGCCAGGAGGAGTCCTACTCCCTCCGGGAGTAGGACTTCTCCCCCAATCCTAGTTGGAATAGGATTCGCGATGTGGGAAAAGAGAGAGAGAGAAGGAGGAGGGCGCCGGCCCCCTCTCTCCTTGTCCTATTCGGACTAGGGGGGAGGGGTGCGCGGCCCAGCCCTGGCTGCCTCTCCTCTTCTTCCACTAAGGCCCATTAAGGCCCATATAGCTCCCGGGGGGTTCCGGTAACCTCCCGGTACTCCGGTAAAATCCCGATTTCACCCGGAACACTTCCGATATCCAAACATAGGCTTCCAATATATCAATCTTTATGTCTTGACCATTTCGAGACTCCTCGTCATGTCTGTGATCACATCCGGGACTCCGAACAACCTTCGGTACATCAAAATGCATAAACTCATAATATAACTATCATCGTAACCTTAAGCGTGCGGACCCTACGGGTTCGAGAACAATGTAGACATGACCGAGACACGTCTCCGGTCAATAACCAATAGCGGAACCTGGATGCTCATATTGGCTCCCACATATTCTACAAAGATCTTTATCGGTCAGACCGCATAACAACATACGTTGTTCCCTTTGTCATCGGTATGTTACTTGCCCGAGATTCGATCATCGGTATCTTAATACCTAGTTCAATCTCGTTACCGGCAAGTCTCTTTACTCATTCCGTAATACATCATCTCACAACTAACTCATTAGTTGCAATGCTTGCAAGGCTTATGTGATGTGCATTACCGAGAGGGCCCAGAGATACCTCTCCGACAATCGGAGTGACAAATCCTAATCTCGAAATACTCCAACCCAACTACCTTTGGAGACACCTGTAGAGCTCCTTTATAATCACCCAGTTACGTTGTGACGTTTGGTAGCACATAAAGTGTTCCTCCGGCAAACGGGAGTTGCATAATCTCATAGTCATAGGAACATGTATAAGTCATGAAGAAAGCAATAGCAACATACTAAATGATCGGGTGCTAAGCTAATGGAATGGGTCATGTCAATCACATCATTCTCCTAATGATGTGATCCCGTTAATCAAATAACAACTCTTTTGTTTATGGTTAGGAAACATAACCATCTTCGATTAACGAGCTAGTCAAGTAGAGGCATACTAGTGACACTTTGTTTGTCTATGTATTCACACAAGTATTATGTTTCCGGTTAATACAATTCTAGCATGAATAATAAACATTTATCATGATATAAGGAAATAAATAATAACTTTATTATTGCCTCTAGGGCATATTTCCTTCACCTGCATCTGGTTTTGAAGGAATCTGTGAGTCACGGGGACTCAGCAATCTCACACCCTCGCGATCAAGACTATTTAAGCTTATGGGAAGCGTAAAAGAATGAGGTGGAGCTGCAGCAAGTGACTAGCATATATGGTGGCTAACATACGCAAAAGAGAGCGAGAAGAGAAGGCAAGGCACAGTCGAGAAACTATGATCAAGAAGTGATCCTAGAACAACCTACGTTCAAGCATAACACGAGACCGTGTTCTCTTCCTGGACTCCACCGAAAATAGACCATCACGGCCACACACTCAGTTGATTCATTTTAATTAAGTTAACTTTAAGGTTATCTACAATAGGACATTAACAAATTCCCATCTGCCCATAACCGCGGGCATGGCTTTCGAAAGTTCAAATCCCTACAGGGGTGTCCCAACTTAGCCCATCACAAGCTCTCACGACCAACGAAGGATATTCCTTCTCCCAAGACGATCAAATCAAACTCGGAATCCCGGTTATAAGACATCTCGACAATGGTAAAACAAGTCCAGCAAGACCACCCGTTGTGCCGACAAATCCCGATAGTAGTTGCACATATCTCGTTCTCAGAGCACACCGGATGAACACTACGTACAACTAAAACCAACCCTCAAGTTTCCCTGAGGTGGCGCTGCAAGTGGCTCTGTTTTGGACCAACACTCAGAGGAGCACTGGCCCGGGGTTTTAAATAAAGATGACCCTCGGGCTCCCGAAACCCAAGGGAAAAGAGTCTAGGTGGCAAATGGTAAAACAAAGGTTGGGCATTGCTGGAGGAGTTTTATTCAAGGCGAACGGTCAAGGGGTTCCCATTATAACCCAACCGTGTAAGGAACGCAAAATCAAGGAACATAACACCGGTATGACGGAAACTAGGGCGGCAAGAGTGCAACAAAACACCAGGCATAAGGCCGAGCCTTCCACCCTTTACCAAGTATATAGGTGCATTAAAATAGACAAGATATAATAATGATATCCCAACAATAAACATGTTCCAACAAGGAACAAACTCCAATCTTCACCTGCAACTAGCAACGCTATAAGAGGGGCTGAGCAAAGCGGTAAAATAGCCAAACAACGGTTTGCTAGGACAAGGTGGGTTAGAGGTTTGACATGGCAATATGGGAGGCATGATAAGCAAGTGGTAGGTATCATAGCATAGGCATAGCAATAGAGCGAGCATCTAGTAAGCAAACATAGAAGAGATTTCGAGGGTATGGTCATCTTGCCTGCAAAGTTCTCCGAGTTGACGTTAGCTTGATCCTCGTAAACATACTCAACGGGCTCCTCAATCACATACTCGTCTCCCGGCTCTACACAAAGCAAGAACACAAGCAAAGGGAGACACAATCAACCACGTGCAATGCACAAACAACATGATGCAAAACATGTCATGAGATGCGGTATGCGGTATGCGATGCATATGCATGCTTTGGAAAGGGATGATTGAACCTGGTCTCAACTTGGAAAACCAAGAGTGCCACTGGAAATAGGAGTTGATTTCGGTCGAAATCGATATAAAGATCACTGGAATCGGATGCACGGTTTGGAAATGACAAGCAAAACAAATATGGCACCGGTCTGCGATTAACAGCACGAGGCCATCTAAATGCATCAAGAACAACATGCTACAGCACACTAACATAGCAACAAAATACATGGAAGGTATCCACTCAAGATGCTTGACAAAAGATGAACACTGAGCTATGGCTAAATTACTCATTAACAGGTTCAAACAAGCATGGCAAAAGTGCAAAAGATATTAGGTTCACAGACTTAGTGAAAATAACATGTCAGGATTTAACATCAGGAAGCAATGTTTAGAGCAAGATAACAACATTCTACAGGAACATATCATGGCAAATCAAGGCATGAAATGAATCTACTCAAATCATACAACAAAAGTCCCTTACTGACCATAAGCCAAAAGGGATCAGAAAATACAATGGCAACCATGTGAACATAGCAATTATCGTTAACAGATTCAGACTTAGTAATAACTTGGAACATGGCAAAACAGATATTGAGTAGGCATGTTTACAAGCTCGATGCACTCACCACAAGGCATCGCATAACAAACTAAGCATACACCCAGCAAGTAGACATGGCATAGAAGCTAAACATGGCAAGAGCAACAACATAGCATGCATGGAACAACTACAGCAAGCTCGGCAAAAATTCTTAACATGTAAACATTCTGCCAGGAACATTTTATAGCAAAAGTAGAGCTCGATTGAGTCAAGCTAGGGAGATCCATAAATGCAAACAAAGACATGGATGGATAGAGCACCACAATATCTACAAAACATCCTTACTGATCATGCTCAAAAGAGGCATGGATCTCTCTGCAGCAACATGAAAAGATGGCATAAAAATATTGACAGGGCAAAGACTTGGAATATTTCTAAGTCCCTGAAATCAACAACATTACTAGGGCTAGTTTGCATGCTTGTGCTAGTCACCACAGAGATCACAAAAATACATGGCATACACCCCTGTAAAGATGGCATGGCATACTTCAAATCACATGTAGGGCTCAAGTTCATAGGAGGCACACATTAATCATGGCAAAAATAACAAATGTCCAATTACTGATAAGAATCTGAAACTAACAGAAACTAGCACTCTTCCAACAGCATTTAGGGCATCAATATGAGCTCAAATGAACATGATGCAATGAGATGAAATGAAGTACTCATCGAGACGAACAATTTGATATGCTACATGCCCAAAATGGAGCTACGGATGCAAAGTTATGATGCGATGAAAGTATGCAAAAAATACTGGAAGAGGGGGAAAAGTCAACCCCGGCTAAGGTTTGCTGTAGCGCGGATCCAGATCTGGCGACTCGGGCACGGATCCCGAGGTTCATCGGCGATACTGTTTGCTGGAGAGGGGTCGGTCGGAGTGGACGTTGCCGGAGCGGGATCCGGCCGGAGCGGCGAGGGGCGGCGCTGGTTGGTGGCGGCGGGCGCGCGGCGAGCGGCGGCGGCGGGCGAGGACGGCGGCCGGGCGGCGAGCGGCGGCGGTGCACCGGCGAGGAGGCACCGGCAATGAGGCGGCGGACGGCGAAGCGAAGCAAGCGGGCGGCGCGGTGAGGGCGGCGACCCTAGGGTAAGGCGGCGAGGAAGGTGGGCCGCGGGGGCTCTTCTTGGGCCGGGCGGGCCTGGGCGGCGGCGGGCGCCGCGGGTGCCACTGGTGGCCCCCGGTTGGGTGTGGACGGCGGCGGCTGCGGTGTGCGGTGCGGTCTGGACACGTCTGGCGCGCGGAGAGACGAGGCGGACTATGGTTAGGTAGGAGGAGCTAGGAGGCTCCAAATTGAGCACGGTTTTCGGCCACGCGATCGTGATTGAACGACCTAGATGATGGAGGAGGTTTAGGTGGGTTTTGGGCCACTTTGGAGGGGTGTTGGGCTGCAACACACATGAGGCTTTTTCGGTCCCATCGGTTAACCGTTGGAGTATCAAACGAAGTCCATATGGCATGAAACTTGACATGCGGTCTATGGTAGTAAACCAAGGCCGCATGGCAAGTCTCGGTCCAATCCGAGAACGTTTAATACCCGCACATGAAAAGAGGTAGAAAGGGACACCGGAGGACATAGGAGCGTCGGAATGCAAAACGGACAACGGGGAAAATGCTCGGATGCATGAGACGAACACGTATGCAAATGCAATGCACATGATGACATAATATGAGATGCATGACAAAGACAAAAGCACACGAAGACAAAAACCCGACAACGAGGAAAATATCATAACTTAGTGCCGGAAATGGCAAGAGTTGGAATACAAATATGGCAAGTTACATACGGGGTGTTACAACTTTCCATGGCTAACCTGACAACATAAAGTAAATTCATTTTTCATTTCGGGACTGGGCATCCCTAATACCTTTGCCTTACTCTCGTGCAATGACAAGTGAATAAACACTCATCATGAGAATAACACATCTAGCATGGAAAATATTGGCCACCCCTCACCGCCTCGCGAGCGGTACAAGCACACAAAAGAGGGATTTATTTTGAAAATTAGAGATGGCACATACAAATTTTCTTAGAACGGCAAAATAATACCGCATATAGATAGGTATAGTCGACTCATGTGGCAAAACTGGTTTAAAGGATTATGGATGCACAAGTAGTGATCATACTTAGTGCAAAATGAAGGCTAGGAAAAGATTGAGAAGCGACCATCCAAGAAACGAATAATCTCATAAGCGAGCATTGTGCATAATTAACACCGAATAATGCACCACAAGTAGGATGTAATTTCATTACACAACTATTGACTTTCGTGCTTGCATAGGGAATCACAAACCTTAACACCAATATTTTTACTAAAGCGTAATTACTCATCAACATGACTCACATATCACATCATCATATCTCAAAACTATTACAAGGAATCAAGTTTATTTTGTCCAATTATCTACATGAAAGTTTTTATTATATCCTTCTTGGATATCTATCACTTTAGGACTAATTTTTATGTGTTGCTTTTGAAAAGCTCAAACAAATATAAGTGAAGATCATGAGCATAATATTTATTTCTCTCAAATTAATTTAAGTGAAGCAAGAGAGAATTTCTTCAAAAATACTAAAGCACACCGTGCTCAAAAATATATAAGTGAAGCACTAGAGCAATTCCATAGAAAAGAGCTTCGTTGACGGGATGTGAATGTCGCTTACTTAGCCTCCCTGGCAACTATTTGAGGACTCTATTTTATTAAAAAAACTTTTCAGATCTAAGTACTTTATTAAAACAGCAAGAAAAACAAAATGAAATGACATTCTAAGAATAGCACACATCATGTGAAGAAGCAAAAACTTAGGCTCAATCGATACTAACCGATAATTGTTAGAAGAAAGGTGGGATGCCTACCGGGGCATCCCCAAGCTTAGATGCTTCAGACTTCTTGAAATATTATTTTGGGGTGCCTTGGGCATCCCCAAGCTTGAGCTTTTGTGTCTCCTTAATTCCTTTTATATCACGGTTTCCCTAAATCTTAAAAACTTCATCCACACAAAACTCAACAAGAACTTATGAGATAAGTTAGTATAAACAATGAAAAAACCTTATCATTCTCTACTATAGTAAATCACTAAAATTATTATTCAACATTGCACACTAAATTCCTATGTTTATTTAATACTCCTATCCTCAAATAGAATCATTAAACAAGCAAACATATGCAAACAATGCAAGCGTAACATAAATCTGTCAAAACAGTATAGTCTGTAAAGAATGCAAGAGTGTCAATACTTCTTTAACTCCAAAAATTATGAAAATTTTACCACACTGTAGAAAATTTATCTGTAGCGACCCGACCTCAGACGGTCAAGTCTCTGTGCTTAAGTGTCATCCCTGGATTGGTATGCTGACACACACAGTACTCGAGGATTTATAACAAAGGTAAATCACATGTATAAAATAACGTAAATACTATTACCTCAATCCAAATAGCAGAAGTAACAACGAGGTTTGATATAAGACAATAGGTTCTATCTCATCAACTACTTCTCAATACCCACATGTTATCAAAACCTACGCATGCAATGTTTGAGGGTAAAACTAATGCATAAAAACTCGGTATGAAAAGTATGATCAAAGTGTGAACTTGCATGGTACTGTTGATGAAAATTATTCGCACTCATAACTCCTGATAGTTCTACTCGTCACACTCCGTTCAATCAATCGTAAGCAAGCAATAGTAACCACACATAAGCAATCATGCAAAAAGAATCGAAGAAAGGATCTTGGAAAACTTCAAAAACAACCAATTAACTCTTGCAATAGAAAACAATTTCTAACATTACCAAAAATTGGGTGTATTTGGCCTTATCAGAAAGTTTAGATGAAGAGTTCGATTTGCAAAAAGAATCAGCTCAAACGGAGTTATAAAACTCGAGTTATGATCCAACGAAGTTCAAATATAAATATATTTGAATTCAAATTTTAAAACTTTCAAAAATATGTTTAAGTTGTTTTACTGGATAGAGGGGATCATTACGAAGAAGTGGGCATTGGTTTCGTTGGATTTGGACAAACGGGTAAAAAGTAGTGAAGGTTTGAAGATTAGGGACTAATCTGTAAATAAAATATTCACGGATAGGTCCCTGACCGAAATTAAAAAGGAAAGGAAAGGAAAAATTCTACCGAACGAACGTTTGCTACAGAACCTAAACCGACGAACTCATTCATTACAGAAGCTAAAAAGCGAACGTTTACTAATTAAAGAAAATGTTTCATGGAAAAAGGATCGTTGGATCCAGATCCGCGGCGAGGGAGGCGGTGGTTACCGCGGTGATGGCCGGAGTTCGGGAAGACGGCGGCGGTGGCTTCAGACGGGGACTGGGCAGTTGCTCCGGGGCTCGGCGACGCCGGTGGAGTAGACGGGGAGGGGCGGCTCGGCGAGGCGGATCCGAAGGTGGTGGCGGCGTCGGGCTAGGGCGACGGTGGAGCGCGGGGCGGTATGGCGGATCTCGTCGGAGTTTTCGAAGTCCGGTGAGTGCGGATGGCGCGATGCAAAGGAGAGAGAGGGGGTGCCGGGTGGTGGCTTTATAGGAGGGGCGCGGAGCGGGAGGCGTGGGGAAGGGGGCAGGGGCAAAGGCGGCGGGGCGCGGCGTCCCTGATGGACACGGCAGCGGCGGCGGAGTGGAGCGGCAGCGGCAGGCGGCAGCGCGGCTGCGTCGGTGGTGCAGTGCGGGACGAGGAGAGGAGGGCGGCGGGGCTCCGGTATTTAAGGGGGGGGCTCCGGCTTGCGCGAGGGGCGACATGGGTGACGTGGCATGGCCGGACTTCGGCGAGTCCGTGTCGCCCACGACTTGGGAAGGCGGCGGCGCTCGGATGGGCCGGCTGGGCTGCGGCCCAGTTCGGTCCGGAGTTTTTTTTAAATAAAAAATAAATTCTGCCGAAAGGAAAAATCCTAAAAAAATATAAAAAAATTCTAAAAAAATGCCAAAAACAATTTTCACCGTCTAAATAAAATATTTAAAACAAGGTGAACATTTTTCTGGCCTAAAAATGCAATTTTTGAAAAATGCATATTTTTTCTAATTCGAATAAAATCCAAATAAAATATTTATTTGATTTTAATATTTTTCCTCCAATATTTCTTTTATTTTGTAGAAGTCATATTATCTCCTCTCTTTTATTTTTAATATTGGAAATATTTCAGAGAGAAAAATAATTAAAACCAAAATGATCCTCTTTTCAATATTTGAGAAAATTCAAATACGAAAATGAATGAAATCCTCAACTCTCTACGTTGGTCCTTGAGTTGCTTAGAATTTCTAGGATCCCAACCAAAATGCAAATAAAATATGATATGCATATGATGACCTATGTATAACATTCCAAATTGAAAATTTGGGATGTTACATTATCAAAGCTTATTGTGCAAAAAGTTTCAACATTTTATCACATTCTGACTTTTCTAGGGAATTTTTGCAACATCGATAAACTTTCTGTTTTCAAACAGCAACATGTAGACTTGAAAAATAAGCATAGTAAAGGCTATCATTGCCACTTCTATTGAAATAAAATATGCAAAACATTATTCTAAATAACACAAAGCAAATCCTAACAAAATAAAATGATGCTCCAAGCAAAACACATATCATGTGACGAATGAAAACATAGCTCCAGGTAAGGTTACCAATAATGTTGGAGACGAAAGAGGGGATGCCTTCGAGGGCATCCCCAAGCTTAGTTTATTGGATCTTCCTTGAATATTACCTTGGGGTGCCTTGGGCATCCCCAAGCTTAGGGTCTTGTCACTCCTTATTCTCCTCACATCGACATCTCACACAAAACTTGAAAACTTCAATCACACAAAACTTAACGAAACTTTGTGAGATAGGTTAGTATGATAAAGAGCAAACCATTTCACTTTTGGTACTGTTAAAGAAAAGATTCATAATTTTTCTCACATAATGTCTACTGTAGCATATCATTTCCACAATTTATATTGAGCAATATAAGCCATGGAAACTAGAAAACAAGCAAACTATGCATTGAAAACAGAATTTGACAAAAACAGAACAGCATGTAGTAATACCTACTCCAACCATACTTCTGCTATTCCAAAAATTCTGAAATTTTAAGAAACACTGGGAAATTTGTCTATTAATCTTCTGCAAAAATAATCAGCATTTTATCACGCTTCTGTTAGAAATGATAATTATTTTCCTGAGCGCAAAAGTTTCTGTTTTTCAGTAAGATCAAATCAACTATCACCGTAAGCCATCCCAAAGGTCTTACTTGGCACTTTATTGAAACAAAAGCAATAAAACATGATTACTACAATAGCCTAATCATGTGAACACACAAAAACAGTAGGTAAAAGTGTTGGATTGTCTCCCAACAAGCGCTTTTCTTTAATGCCTTTTAGCTAGGCATGATGATTTCAATGATGCTCGCATAAAAGATAAGAATTGAAACATAAGGAGAGCATCATGAAGCATATGACTAGCACATTTAAGTCTGACCCACTTCCTATGCATAGGGATTTTGTGATCAAACAATTTATGGGAGCAAGAATCAACTAGCATAGGAAGGTAAAACAAGCAAGACATGAAAACTTTCAACATAAAGAGAGGAAACATGATATTATTGAGATATGTAGAATCATGTGTTCCTCTCTCATAATAATTTTCAGTAGCATCATGAATGAATTCAACAATATAACTATCACATAAAGCATTCTTTTCATGACACGAAAGCATAGAAAACTTATTACTCTCCACATAAGCAAATTTATTCTCATCAATAGTAGTGGGAGCAAACTCAACAAAATAACTATCATGGGAGTGAAAATTAAAATCATGCTGACAAGTTTCATGGTTATCATTATTCTCTATAACATATATGTCATCACCATAATCATCATAGATAGGAACTTTGTTGTCACAATCAATTGAAACCTCTTCCAAAATAGTGGATTCGTCGCTAAATAAAGTCTAGACCTCTCCAAATCCACTTTCATCAATATAATCATCATAAATAGGAGGCATGCTATCATTATAAAAAAATTGCACATAAAATCTTGGGGGACTAAAGATATCATCTTCATCAAACATAGCATCCCCAAGCTTATGGCTTTGCATATCATTAGCATCATGGATATTCAGATAATTCATACTAACAACATTGCAATCATGCTCATCATTTATACCAAACATTCTATTGAATTCTTCTTCAATAAATTGAGAACAATTTTCCTTTCCATCATTTTCACAAAATATATTATGGAGATGAATAATATGAGACAACCTCAATTCCATTTTTTGTAGTTTTCTTTTTATAAACCAAACTAGTGATAAAACAAGATACTAAAAGTTTCGATTGCAAGATCTAAAGATATACCCTCAAGCACTCACCTCCCGGACAACAGCGCCAGAAAAGAGCTTGATGTCTACTACACAACTTTATTCTTGTAGACTCGTGTTGGGCCTACAAGCGCAGAGTTTTGTAGGATAGTAGCAATTTTCCCTCAAGTGGATGACCTAAGGTTTATCAATCCATGGGATGAGTAGGATGAAGATGGTCTCTCTCAAACAACCCTGCAATCCAATACAAGAAATCTCTTGTTTCCCCAACACACCCAATACAATGGCAATTGTATAGGTGCACTAGTTCGGCGAAGAGATGGTGATAAAAGTGTAATATTGATGGTAGAAATATATTTTTATAATCTGAATAAATAAAAACAGCAAGGTAGCAAATAGTAAACGGGCACAAAAACGGTATTGCAATGCTTGAAAATGAGGCCTAGGGTCCGTACTTTAGCTAGTGCAATCTCTCAACAATGCTAATATAATTGGATCATATAACCGTCCCTCAATGTGCAACGAAGAATCACTCCAAAGTTCCTATCTAGCGGAGAACATAAGACGGAATTGTTTGTAGGGTACGAAACCACTGATAACCCACAAGTATAGGGGATCAATTGTAGCCTCTTTCAATAAGTAAGAGTGTCGAACCCAATGAGGAGCTAAAGGTAGAACAAATATTCCCTCAAGTTCTATCGACCACCGATACAACACTACGCACGCTTAATGTTCACTTTACCTAGTACAAGTATGAAACTAGAAGTACTTTGTAGGTGTAACAGGATAGGTTTGCAAGAATATAAAGAGCACGTGAATAAAAACTTGGGGCTGTTTTAGGTAAAGAAGCAATAAAGTTAGTATAACGAGTGTGGAAAAGTGGTGGTAGGAGTTGCGAAATTGTCCCTAAGCAATTGACTACTTTACTAGACCGATAGCAAGTTTTATGTGGGAGAGGCCACTGCTAGCATGTCATCCCTAACTTGGAATTTTATGCACTTATGATTGGAACCATTAGCAAGCATCCGCAACTACTAACGTTCATTAAGGTAAAACCCAACCATAGCATTAAGATATATTGGCCCCCCTTCAATCCCGTATGCATCAATTTCAATGCTAGGTTGAAGCTTCTGTCACTCTTTCCCTCCAATACATAGTCCTATCCAAGCTTCAAAATATCGGATATCGGGTTCGTATCGGTGTGGCTTTGACATATCAGATGTCGGATATCGGGTGATATATCAGACGATATGTAGATATATCGGCAAACACCTATCTAGTTTTTTTCATTATTCTTGTTCAAAACATTTACTTTTAGTAAAAGAAAATGTATGATGCCAATGCTTTAACATAACCTTTTAGGTTCCTAGTTTACTAACTTGTTAATTAAGAAACAATTAAGGAAAGATTCACAAAATCGTTACTCTATGATTAAAAAAAGTATGAAATATATGCATTTGTATGAAACATTGTGAGTGACTTTGATAATATATAATGACTTTGTAAATGCATAATCTTATTTCATTATTATACAATAAAGAATTGTTGTCATCTATGTATCGTTCTATATCGATGGACATATCTGGCTAGTTATCGACCATAGCGGTCGATATTTCGGTCGATATCGGATGATATGTTGGAAAATGATATTTGCAAAATGATATGTTATGTTTATATCGGTGGAGCCCCAAAAGTGATATATCAGCCTATATATTGGTCGTATCGGCCTAGATTTAAAATCTTGGTCCTATCAACATACGGCTAACCCTATGGTGTGATCCACGCGCATGCTCATATGATGGGCACCAAAGGACAGCAACATAACCACAAGAAAATTAAACCAATCATAGCAATTCACCAATTATCGATAGGACAACAAAAATCTATTCAGACATCATAGGATGGCAACACATCATTGGATAATAATATGAAGCATAAAGCACCATGTTCAAGTAGAGGGTACAGCGGGTTGCGGGAGAGTGGACCGCTGTAGATAGATGGGGGAAGGTGATGAAGATGTTGGTGAAGATGATGGAGGTGTTGGTGTAGATTGCGGTGACGATGATGGCCCCGGTGGCGTTCCGGCGCCACCGAGAGATAGGGGAGAGATCCCCCCCTTCTTCTTCTTCTTCCTTGACCTTCTCCCTAGATGGGAGAAGGGTTTCCCCTCTGGTCCATGGCCTCCATGGCGGCGGAGGGGTGAGAGCCCCTCCGAGATTGGATTTGTCTCTCTGTCTCTCTCTGTTTCTGTGTTCCTGATTCTGCCCTTTCACCGTTTCTTAAATTCCCAGAGATTCATAACTCCGATTGGGCTGAAATTTTAACACAATTTCTATCTGGATATTGGCTTTCTTTCGGCGAAAGAAGGGTACCAACTGCCTTACGGGGTGGCCACGAGGGTAAGGGGCGCGCCTGACCCCCTGGGGCGCGCCCCCCTGCCTCATGGTCCCCTCGGGCATCGTCTCGCGTTGATTCTTCTTCCCAAAAATCACATATATTCCAAAAAAATCTCTGTCAATTTTTATCCCATTTGGACTCCATTTGATATGGATTTTCTGCGAAACAAAAAACATGCAACAAACAGGAACTGGCACTGGGCACTGGATCAATATGTTAGTCCCAAAAATAGTATAAAAAGTTGCCAAAAGTATATGAAAGTTGTATAATATTGGCATGGAACAATCAAAAATTATAGATACGACGAAAACGTATCAGCATCCCCAAGCTTAATTCCTGCTCGTCCTTGAGTAGGTAAATGATAAAAAAGATAATTTTTGATGTGGAATGCTACCTAGAATAATCTTGATCATGTAGTCTAATCATGGCATGAATATTAAGACACGAGTGATTCAAAGTAGTAGTCTACCATTTGACATTAGGACAATAATACTTCAAGCATGCTAATAAAGCAATCATGTCTTTTCAAAATAACATGGCCAAAGAAAGTTATCCCTACAAAATTATATGGTCTGGCTATGCTCCATCTTCACCACACAAAGCATTCAAATCATGCACAATACCGATGACAAGCCAAGCAATTGTTTCATACTTTTGATGTTTTCAAACCTTTTCAACTTTCATGCAATACATGAGTGTGAGCCATGGATATAGCACTATAGGTGGAATAGAATATGATGGTGGAGGTTGTGTGGAGAAGACAAAAAGGAAGAAAGTCTCACATCGACGCGGCTAATCAACGGGCTATGGAGATGCCCATCAATTGATGTCAATGCGAGGAGTAGGGATTGCCATGCAACAGATGCACTAGAGCTATAAGTGTATGAAAGCTCAAACTGAAACTAAGTGGGTGTGCATCCAACTTGCTTGCTCATGAAGACCTAGGGAATTTGAGGAAGCCCATCGTTGGAATATACAAGCCAAGTCCTATAATGAAAATTCTCACTAGTATATGAAAGTGATAACTCAAGACTCTCTATATGAAGAACATGGTGCTACTCTGAAGCACAAGTGTGGTACAAGGATAGTAACATTGTCCCTTCTCTCTTTTCTCTCATTTTTTATTTTTTCTATTTTTCATTTTTTTTCCTCTTTTTTGTACGCTTCTTTGGCCTCTCTCGTTCTTTTTGGGGCTTTTTTGGCCACTTTTATTTCGATAACCTCACATGGGACAATGTTCTAATAATGATGATCATCACACTTTTATTTACTTACAACTCAATATTACAACTCGATACTAGAACAAAATATGACTCTATATGAATGCCTCCGGCGGTGTACCGGGATGTGCAATGATCTAGCATAGCAATGACATCAAAAAACGGACAAGCCATGAAAACATCATGCTAGCTATCTTACGATCATGCAAACAAATATGACAATAAATTATCAAGTCATGTTTATGATGATGATGGAAGTTGCATGGCAATATATCTCGGAATGGCTATGGAAATGTCATGATAGGTAGGTATGGTGGCTGTTTCGAGGAATATATAAGGAGGCTTATGTGTGATAGAGCGTATCGTATCACGGGGTTTGGATGCACCGGCAAAGTTTGCACCGACTCTCAAGGTGAGAAAGGGCAATGCATGGTACCGAAGATGCTAGCAATGATGGAAGGGTGAGTGTGCGTATAATCCATGGACTCAACATTAGTCATAAAGAACTCACATACTTATTGCAAAAATCTATTAGTCATCGAAACAAAGTACTACATGCATGCTCCTAGGGGGATAGATTGGTAGGAAAATGCCATCGCTCGTCCCCGACCACCACTCATAAGGAAGACAATCAATAAATACATCATGCTCCAACTCCGTTACATAACGGTTCACCATGCGTGCATGCTACGGGAATCACAAACTTCAACACAAGTATTTCTACAATCCACAACTACCCACTAGCATGACTCTAATATCACCATCTTTATATTGCAAAAATATTGTAAGGAATCAAACATATCATATTCAGTGATCTACAAGTTTTATGTAGGTTTTTATGACTAACCATGTGAATGACCAATTCCTGTCAACTCTCTAAATAGATATAAGTTAAGCAAGAGATTTTAATTCTTTCTACAAAAGATATGCCCATGCTCTAACAAATATAAGTGAAGCAAAAGAGCATTCTACAAATGGCGGTTTTCTATGTGAAGAGAAACAGGCAATCCAAACTTCAAATGATATAAGTGAAGCACATGAAGCATTCTATAAAGCCATACTCCAAAGATATAATTGAAGTGCAAAGAGCATTCTATAAATCAACCATGGACTATCTCATACCAGCATGGTGCATCAAAGAAAAGAGAAAACTAAATGAAAAAGACGCTCCAAGATTTGCACATATCACATGAACGAAACGAAGACGAAAACATACCGATACTTGTTGAAGCAAGATGGGATGTCTTCTGGGGCATCCCCAAGCTTATACTCTTGAGTCTCCTTAAATATTTACTTAGGGTTCCTTGGACATCCCCAATCTTGAGCTCTTGCCTCTCCTCCTTCTCCTCATATCGAGACCTCCTCGATCTTTGATCACTTCATCCACGCAAAACTCAACAGAAAGCTCGGTAAGATACGTTAGTATAATAAAGAAAATCACTACTATAAGTACTGTTGCAAACCAATTCATATTTTGTTTTTATTTTGTAGCTACTGTAATATAACTTTTTCATGGCTTAATCCACTGATAGAATTGATAGTTTCATCAAAACAAGCAAACAATGCATCAAAAACAGAGTCTGTCTTAAACAGGACAGTCTGTAGTAATCTGAACATTCACCATACTTATGGTACTCCAAAAATTCTGAAACAAATAGGGAAAATAAATAATTTGTATATAAAGACAGTGCAAAAAGTTTTAGAACCGTTTGAGGATCCAGTAAAAATTGTAAAATCACGCACTACAGCCAAAGTTTCTGTTTTGTACCGCACAAACCAACAAGCAATGTAAACATCCTAAAGGCAAATCTTGGCACATTATTTTTATAATACAATGGATTTGTACTTTATAAAATCACACAACAGAAATAAATGACTCTCTAAAACTTCTGGGTTGTCTCCTTGGCAGCACTTTCTTTAAAGCCATTAAGCTAGGCATATAGTGCTCAAGTAATGGATCCACCCGGATCCCAAGGTATATCAAAGCCAATTTTAATTAACAATGATTTGTGATTTAGTAGTGAGAACAAAGTAACATATATCATGCAACAACAAAGTCTAACTCTCTTCCTATGCATCGGCATGTCATAAAAGAACAATTCATGCACACATAGTAAAGGCCAATGCATAGTATAAACAGTTTCTTGCAATTTTATCATATTGGAAACATGGAGAGGCAGAGATGTAGTTCCTCTCTCATAATAATTGCAAGTAGGAGAAGCAAGAACATGCATATTATATCTATTAAAATCATCATGTGTAGTAGTAAAACGCAACCCATCAATGTAATCCTTAATAAGGGCAAACTTCTTCGATATAGTGTAGTCGGGAGAATTCAAAAAGATAATAGGACTATCATGCGTGGGTGCAATAGCAACAATTTCATGTTTAACATAAGGAACTATAGCAAGTTCATCTCCATAAGCATAATTCATATTGGCATCATGGCCACAAGCATAGCAAGTATCATCCAAAAGGGATATTTCAAAAGAATCATCAGGATCATAATAATCATCATAGCAATCATTCTTCGGTAAGCACAAAGGGAAATTAAACAATGTATGATTTGAAGAGTTACTCTCATTAGAGGGTGGGCACAGGTAGCTAATCCCCTCTTCCTCCTTTTGTTCTTCGCTCTCCTCGTCATATTTTTCATCCAATGAGCCCATAGTTTCATCAATTCCTTCTTCCATAGACTCCTACAAAATATTAGTCTCTTCTTGGACAGTGGAGTCCTCAATATATGGTTTAACATAGGCATTAGAAGCATAATTATCATAACAATATTTAAGTATGGCAAAATTTTCAGATTTGTAAAGAGTAGCATCATACTTTCCAATCAAAGAAGCAATTTCATAAGCACCCTTAAAAGCAACAAATTCTTCAATTTGTTGAACATCATAGTAATTATAAAAACCCTTAGCATACGAAGATACGATTCCATTATCACTAAACTCACATTGGTAGGGAAGGTGTTTCTTAGGGTCTTCAGAACAACAAGTAAAATCATATATTTCACATAAATTCAAAGAATAGCATTGCAAACGATGAATTTGATCCAATAAAAGTTTTCATTTTTGAGATAAGCGGTGTCGCACATAACAAGCATGCTCATCTAAATATTTGCCCTCAACTAAGCTAGTTGGGGTTTCAGCACGAGCACACAGGGATCGAAGATGGTCCAAGTAAAAAGCTTCAGGAGTGTGATAGATTTTGAGTGGTTCTTCAACCATTGGTGTAGTAGGTACAACTATTTTTTTTGGTATTTTGCGTTTCCTACCCATAACTAAAGATAGAAAACAAGAGCACAAAATAAAAACTACTTAGTAATAAAGCAAACAGGCACACACGAGAATATTCACCCCACGCTATAACTCCCCGGCAACAGCGCCAGAAAAAGCTCTTGATAACCCACAAGTATGGGGGATCAATTGTAGCCTCTTTTGATAAGTAAGAGTGTCGAACCCAACGAGGAGCTAAAGGTAGAACAAATATTCCCTCAAGTTCTATCGACCACTGATACAACTCTAAGCACGCTTAATGTTCGCTTTACCTAGTACAAGTATGAAACTAGAAGTACTTTGTAGGTGTAACAGGATAGGTTTGCAAGAATATAAAGAGCACATGAATAAAAACTAGGGGCTGTTTTAGGTAAAGAAGCAATAAAGTTAGTATAGCGAGTGTGGAAAAGTGGTGGTAGGAGTTGCAAAATTGTCCCTAAGCAATTGACTACTTTACTAGACCGATAGCAAGTTTTATGTGGGAGAGGCCACTGCTAGCATGTCATCCCTGACTTGGAATTCTATGCACTTATGATTGGAACCATTAGCAAGCATCCGCAACTACTAACATTCATTAACATAAAACCCAACCATAGCATTAAGATATATTGGTCCCCCTTCAATCCTGTATGCATCAATTTCTATGCTAGGTTGAAGCTTGTGTCACTCTTTCCCTCCAATACATAGTCCTATGAACATACAACTAACCCTATGGTGTGATCCATGCACGCGCTCATATGATGGGCACCAAAGGACAACAACATAACCACAAGCAAATTGAACCAATCATAGCAATTCACCAATTACTGATAGGACAGCGAAAATCTATTCAGACATCATAGGATGGCAACACATCATTGGATAATAATATGAAGCATAAAGCACCATGTTCAAGTAGAGGGTACAGCAGGTTGCAGGAGAGTGGACCGTTGTAGATAGATGGGGGAAGGTGATGAAGATGTTGGTGAAGATGACACAAGTGTTGGTGTAGATTGCGGTGACGATGATGGCCCTGGCGGCGTTCCGGCGCCACCGGGAGAGAGGGGAGAGAGCCCCCCTTCTTCTTCTTCTTCTTCTTCTTCCTTGACCTTCTCCCTAGATGGGAGAAGGGTTTCCCGTCTGGTCCATGGACTCCATTGCGGTGGAGGGGTGAGAGCCCCTCCGAGATTGGATCTGTCTCTTTGTCTCTCTCTGTTTCCGTGTTCCTGTTTCTGCCCTTTCACCATTCTTAAATCCCTCGAGATCCGTAACTCCAATTGGGCAGAAATTTTAACACGAATTCTATCCGAATATTGGCTTTCTTGCGGCGAAAGAAGGGCACCAACCTCCTTACGGGGTGGCCACGATGGTCAGGGGCGCGCCCCCTGCCTCATGGCCCCCTCGGGCATCATCTCACGTTGATTCTTCTTCCAAAAAATCACATATATTCCAAAAAAAATCTCCGTCAGTTTTTATCCTATTTGGACTCCGTTTCATATGGATTTTCTGCAAAACAAAAAACATGCAACAAACAGGAACTAGCACTGGGCACTGGATCAATATGTTAGTCCCAAAAATAGTATAAAAAGTTGCCAAAAGTATATGAAAGTTGTATAATATTGGCATGGAACAATAAAAAATTATAGATACGACGGAGACGTATCAACCACCTCAAAACTATTCTTTCCGATCAATCTATCCTAGAGTTCATACTAAAATAACACAAAGCTATTCTTTCTAATCGATCTAACCAAGAGTCCATACAAAAATAACAACAAAGCAAATTCAGATTCATAATATTCAATCCAACACAAAGAACTTCAAAGAGTGCCCCAAGGTTTCTACCAGAGAAACAAAGAGGCATCAACCCCTATGCATAGAATACCCCAATGTCACCTCGGGAATCCGCGAGTTGAGTGCCAAAACATATATCAAGTGAATCAATACGATACCCCATTGTCACCACGAGTATTCAATTGCAAGACATATATCAAGTGTTCTCAAATCCATAAAAGTATTCAATCCAATAACAACAAAATCTCGAAGGGAAAAACTCAATTCATCACAACAAGATAGAGAGGGGAAAACACCATATGATCCGACTATATTAACAAAGCCCACAATACATCAATATCGTGACATCTCAAGAACACGAGGGAGAGAGAGAGAGAGAGATTAAACACATAGCTATTGGTACAAACTCTCAGCCCCGAGGGTGAACTACTCCCTCGTCATCGTGGTGGCCGCCAAGATGATGAAGATGGCCACCGGAGATGATTCCCCCCTCCGACAGGGTGCCGGAACGGGTTCTAGATTGGTTTTCGGTGGCTATAGAGGCCTGCGGTGGTGGAACTTCTGATCTAGGTTAACCCCTGATGGTTTCTCTATTTATAGGATTTTTTGGCGTTGGTTTCACGCTAAGATGGGCCTCGAGGTGAGCACAACCCACCGGGCCAAGCCAGGCCCACCAGGCGCGCCCTGGTGGCTTGTGCCCTCCTCGTGGCTCTTCTGGCCCTCCCATGAATCTTAGGGGGTCTCTTTTGTTCCAAAAAAATCATCAAAACATTTCATCTCATTTGGAGAACTTTCATTTCTGCACAAAAAACAACACCACGGTAGTTATGCTGAAAACAGCGTCAGTCCGGGTTAGTTCCATGCAAATCATACCAAAACCATATAAAATTGTTGTAAACATGGCATGAATACTTCATAAATTACACATACATTGGAGATGTATCAATCTGCAGGTGGCAGACCTGTCTGGTCACCGTGCCGAGCTGCTGGGAGTGCGTGGTTGCCGCCATCGGGGGGTTCCTTGCCACGGAAAGAGCAGGCCCCATGTCGATGTCGTCCTCGTTGTCGCTGGTGGCCCCCACGTCATCCGTGAAACTCAGTGGCTTGTCCAGCTTGGCCGCTACTGCCGCATCGACAACGGCGACCCTTGGGTCCGCGCATGGTGGTGGAAGCAGCTCCTTCTCTTAACTGTCAAAGAAGGCTGCCACCGGGTCCGCCTCCTTGCTGACGATTGCTTCCCTGGGCAGAGGCCATGGTGGGGCCAGCAGCGGGTTTTCCGATGCCACTACTGCCCCTGAAGTCAAACCATGCATGTGTTTCTTACTCCTGATAGTGCTCTTGTCGTGGTTCTTGGCGTCGTGGTCGGTGCTGCCGCGCCGCCCGTGAGGGCTCCCTTAGTGGTGGAGTGAACTAGGCGTGCGGCTACGGTGTCCCTCTGTCGAAGAGGCCGCCGCGGTGATACGTCCATTTTGCATCATGTTTTCTTACTGTTATTTATGATGTTTCTATCCATAATAATGCTTTTTGGAGTAATTCTAATGCCTTTTCTCTCATAATATGCAAGGTATACACAAAGGGGAGAATTCTGACAGGTGGAAATCTGGACCTGGAAAAGCTACATCAGGCTACCTATTCTGCACAACTCCAAACAAGCTGAAACTTCAAGGAGAATTTTTATGGAATATTTGAGGAATATTGGAGCAAATAACTGCCAGAGGGCCCCACCAGGTGGGCACAACCCACCTGGGCGCGCCAGGGAGCCCAGGCATGCCCTGGTGGGTTGTGCTCACCCAGGCCCACCTCTGATGCCCATCTTCTGGTATATAAGTCATTTTTACCTAGAAAAAATAAGGAGATGACTTTCGAGATGGAGTGCCGTCGCCTCGAGGCAGAACTTAGGCAGGAGCACTTTTGCCCTCCGGCGGAGTGATTCCGCCGCGGGAACTTCCCTCCCGGAGGGGGAAATCATCGTCATCATCATCACCAACAACTCTCCCATGTTGGGGAGGGAAATATCCATCAACATCTTCAACAGCACCATCTCATCTCAAACCCTAGTTCATCTCTTGTGTCCAATCTTGTTACCGGAACTATAGATTGGTGCTTGTGGGTGACTAGTAGTGTTGATTACATCTTGTAGTTGATTACTATATGGTTTATTCGGTTGAAGATTACATGTTCAGATTCATTATGCTATTTAATACCCCTCTGATCTTGAGCATGATTATCATTTGTGAGTATTTACTTTTGTTCTTGAGGTCATGGGAGAAATCATGTTGCAAGTAATCATGTGAATTTGATATGTGTTCGATATTTTGATAGTATGTATGTTGTGATTCCCTTAGTGGTTTCATGTGAATGTCGAATACATGACACTTCACCATATTTGGGCCTAAGGGGATGCATTGTGGAGTAGCAATTAGATGATGGGTTGCGAGAGTGACAAAAGCTTAAACCCCAGTTTATGCGCTATTCCGCAACAAACCGATTGGATCCAAAAGTTTAAGGCTACGGTTAGAATTTATTCTTAATACTTTTATCGTAGTTGCGAATGCTTGCGGGAGGGTTAATCATAAGTAGGAGGTTTTTTCAAGTAAGAACAACACCTATGGACCGGTCCACCCACATATCAAATTATCAAAGTACCGAACATGAATTAAACCAACATGATGAAAGTGACTAGATTGAATTCCCGTGTACCCTCAAGAACGCTTTGCTTATCATAAGAGACCGTTTTGGCATGTCATTTGCCTCAAAAGGATTGGGCAACCTTGCTGCACTTTTGTTACTATTATTGTTACTTGCTTGTTATGAATTATCTCGCTATCAAAATACTCTGCTACTTACAATTTCAGCACTTGCAGACATTACCTTGCTGAAAACCACTTGTCATTTCCTTCTGCTCCTCGTTAGGTTCGACGCTCTTACTTATCGAAAAGAGCTAAAATTGACCCCCTATAATTGTGGCTCATCAAGGCTATTTTCTGGCATCGTTGCCGGGGAGTGAAGCGCCTTTGGTAGGTGGAATTTGGTAAGGAAACATTTACATAGTGTGCTGAAATTTATTGTCACTTGTTACTATGGAAAACAATCCTTTGAGGGGTTTGTTCGGGGTATCTTCACCTCGACCGGAACCACAATTAGCTACCCCTCTACGTACCTACTGCACCTACTGAAAATATTGAATCTGAAATTCCTTCAGGTATGATAGAACAACTACTAGCTAATCCTTACGCAGGAGATGGAACCGAACATCCTGATATGCACTTGATATATGTAGAAAAAATTTATGGATTGTTCAAGCTTACAAGTTTACCCGAAGATGAAGTTATGAAGAAGGTTTTCCATTTATCTTTGAAGGGAAAAGCATTGGCATGGTATAGGCTATGCGATGATATTGGATCATGTAATTGGAATCGATTGAAATTGGAGTTCCACCACAAAATTTATCCTATGCATCTAGTTCATCGTGATCGGGATTATATATATAAATTTTGGCCTCGCGAAGGAGAAAGTATCACTCTAGCTTGGGTGTAAGAACCTGGAATTAACTTCCAGACCCTCCTGTGTATATTTGTCAACCCCAGGATCATTGTTGACAACACAACGAAATGATATCATTGCACAATATGTAAAAGGTATTACAAGTTTAAATATATCTTGCCACAACGCATACCTAGATAAATGTCTCATGACACTTATTACATTCGGAAAAACAGTGGAAAGTACAATGCGTAGCGACTCCATCTCAGCCACAGGCAGTCGATGTAGTCCACGTGACCTCACTCCTACGGATCGCCATAGTAGTCGTAGTCATCACCTTCATGTCCATTACGTACTCAACATGCCTCCCTCGGGGAAGGACCTAATAGCTACATGTGGCTTCAAAGGAAGGCTGTATGGATCATTTGCATAAAGCTAATTTTGTTTAACAAATAAAGTAGTTGGATGAAAGAAGTTTTAGATGAAAACATGTTTTATCTCCAGAACAACTTTCATCAAGTGAGGATCCTCGATCAACTCACACTCTTCATAGGTTTCAAGAATAGGGGAAAAGAGGGAATAAGCAAGACAGGTCCTGTACGTCAAGAAAGATTCATGTGTAGCCCTCGACCATGGACACGGCTATTCGAATAGTTTTAAACTCTGCAGAGGTTGTACACTTTACCCACATGACACAATCCTGACTTGTTGCCACCAGTGGCTGCTGGTGTAGTACACCATTTGGTATACCGACAGGGAGATTGTGACGAGGTCTTTCATTATACCAAACTTATTATGCCAAGCCCACTAGGTTTCAACACGGAAGTAACCGCAGTTCACAGTCCGGGCCCCCCTTTTGTGCTGAGGACACTCCTCGCAAGGTAGCTATCCCATCTGCGGTATGGCGATGACGATAATAAGAGTGAACTAACTAATCAACCAAGCCAGTGCCCATATAGCATGTGGCTGTACTGTTAACACAATCTTCAAATCCAAGACTTATTATGCCTCATGCAGCACGGATGACTGATTACCCCCTTCAACTCGTGAAGGGCAGCCAATCGCTCCTTCAATCCTTGATTCAGCTGTCTCCCGCGCCAGTATTCAGATGGTAAGTTTCACCCAGAGTAGAAGAGGATAGAGAAGGTCAACAAAGGCCAACAGGCCTAGCTCAATGTTAAGTTTCAACTGTCAATGACTCAAAGGCCATTCAACAAGGCACCTATAGGGTGATAAGCATGGCTAAGCATTTCTACTCTACGGGAACTTTATACTTCTACTCAGGTGTCAAGTAAATAGGCAACAAGCAGATCAAGGTAATGTGTCAATCGACATGCTAGCTACGAGAATTAAAATAGCATGCACATAGTAACAATAAAACTCAATGCAATTTTGTAAACCATAGGATAAGTATGATCAAAGAAGGAGGCATGCCTTCGTTGTTGAGTCCTTCTTCGGTAACCTGATTGTGTCCATGTCCAGCATCGTCGTCACTCCCTACTCATCATAATGATACCAAATGGAAAACAAATAAATACCAAAACAATAGTAAATCCAAATAACATCCAAAACAAATTAAGAGTGGATGGATAACAGGATATTGATCAAGATGGAGATTCCAAAATGAAGTAGCAAGATAGGAAGGTAAGAGATATGATTCAACAAAGGGAAATTGGTTAGGTTGACACGGCTAAGGAAGACTTGGCGATCAAGACTAACGTTCTAATATGAATTATGTGATTAAACACTAGTAGTGCCCACTACACATCTTGACAAACTATATAGGAAACTACTATATAACAAACACAATGGCATCAACACACATGAAAAGGAAGCGCCTTATGTATTTAACTACACAATCACAACATTGCATGATAAAGGTGAAAGTTAACCACAAATAAATATTTAGATGGAATCTAAATATCTATAATGGTCAATAGTAGTAAAAACATATACATCAACTACATAATAATTCGAAACCAAGTGTTCCATAAGACAAACAACCAACATTACAAACCATAGTACTTAAGGAATGAAACAACATACAACACATGAATTGACTTGGATATAGATTCTATCCTCAAGCTAAACTAGAGTAAAATGAGATCAACTTCATTATATCAAACCAATACTATGGCCACACAATTAAACAATAGGACACATATTACACAAGGTATGTGAATGATAAGTTATAAATATGTCTTGACAAATAACACAAGCATCAAACATATAAGTGACCCTGGTAAGATACTAAACTGGGAGATGGTCTTAATAATAAAGAACAACTAATACTAATGACCAGTGACAACAATATTAACACCACATGCTTGCAATAATAAAGCACGATACACACACTGAGTGTGTCATCAAAGCATAACTCTACTGACATGACATATGACTCGTCCTAAGCATAAGAGTCATATCAACAAGTATTAAAACACTCCTAAGGCCAAGATGTAAGAAGTTAAACATCTACAAGGAAGAACTAAAGTAGGCAACTATAACACTTAGAACTTCATAAGACTTGAAAGATCACTTGCATGACGATGGCTAGACATACAACAATGCAACAACTAGATATAATAGATATTACAAAAGGATATGCACACAACAAATGCAATAGTAAGATAAACCCGATATGATGCTAAGCATGGGTGATCATCACACGAGATCCCAAAATATGCTACCAATAGAGTACAACTCATAACTATGAGATAACCTAGTTAATATCAACTAACATGACTATCAAGAATGGCATTAGCACACAACACTATCATGTTAGTTGTGACTTATAAGCAAAAGGGAAAAACATACTAAGCAAGTACACATCTAGGTCATGGCATCAATCACATAAACGATGTGCTATACTAGCAATAACATGAAGACATGTATTTTTACCTAGTACAACCTAGACTTGCTAATACATAACTAGACAACCTGGCCATCATAGAACACGTGGGTTGTTACACACATGTTATGCAATCCATTTATACAACCCAACAACATGGTATAGTATTGATAAAGCAAGAAGTTGCTCAATAAAAGATTGTACAAGATCAACAAACTACTATAATGTAAATCAAGGCTAACCAAATGTGTAGTCATACAATACAAACTAGAAATGATATAGTACATGGTACGCATACAACCAAACATGCATTCTACTATAAGCAATTGTTAACACGGCATGGTAATAAACTAATATAAATAAACACACATGATAATTAACAATATGCAATAAACTAGTTATTCCATCAGAATGATTCTATATAGCAATACAAATATGAATGACATAAAGCATCCAACCATGAAATCATGGATAACAAACATCTAGAAAGAAGAGGAGCAAATTGGGAATTATATTCTACGCAACAAACTATAATGCACCCATTTCCAAACAACAAGGCATTTTATTTGACATCTAGCATAAATCAAACTATGCAAAACACCTACAAATGATGCCTAATAACTATCAGATGCATGCCATGATTTCAAACCAATAAAACGAACATGCGACATGGACGAAAATGAATATGTAAACCATATCTAAGATATCAAAATGCTAAACAAAATTAAATAGTCAAGATATGAAGTATTTCATGATTTGATAAACAAAGCAAAGCTTAGAATAATCTTACAAAATTATAAACATGGCAAATGTTCACCAAATATTGTACGCATGCATAAGAAAGGACTCCATAATGCGTAAAACAATACCAATACGAGACAACACATAAAACTATATTTAGTAACTCAAACAAAATCTACACAAAACACTAAACATGAGAATGATTCCTAAAAAAACAACACACATGCATAAAAATAATTATATGTGGTCACACAAATTATCGAGCCAAAACAATTTTAACAAGAGTAAAATAAATCTAATAAATCACATGACACACAGATTAAGAGATATCTAGCATACAGTCATAAGAATATCAAGAACACATTAACCATACTCGAAAGACCGTTGAATACAAAAAATGAGTATGATTATATCTGTTCTACTATTCAAAAGGTAGAACCAACAATCTAACTCCCCCACTGAGTTTCTACAGCCACAAGATACATTTTATATGTTGACCACAAGATCATTCGATGGACAGAAAATAAAAAGACAAGCCGATGCCATCGAATCGAATTCGGTTTTGGACACACGCGGCCAATGACGTAGATAGGTTGAATCATGATGTCTAAGGGATACACTAGGTGATGACAAGTACGCATGCAGAAGGAATTTGGTAGAAGCTCACCAAGTTTGACGGAACGGTGCGATGAACTGGACGAACAGTGTAGACGGACATGTGAAATACTTCGCGTGTGGTTGACGGAACGCGTTCCTTCTTCTCTGAATGGAATCACGACATGGAGCAGGACCTTCGAGCGCAAGGATTTGGATGGAGGTTTGGTGAGTCGCCGGGAACAAGCTCTCGTGTCCATGGAGCAGTAGCAGTTTGAGGAGGGTTCTTCGCAAAACAAAGATGGGAGAAGGCAAGAGGGCTGAGAGGAATGAGAGAGGAGATCGGGGCGCTCGTCCATGTACTCACGGATTTGGAAACCGTGAAGTACTAAGGAAGTTAGAGGAGGGGTGGATAGTGGCTGTAGGTTTTCTCTTCTCTATATTGGGTGCGCGTGTAAGCGTGGGTGAAAGAAGGAGATGAAGTGATCGAGGTGGAAGAAGAGGTGGAGGCGCACGATAAGGCCTTTTAGTTTTGGAAACCGATGGGTTTATGGGAAATAATAGGAGAGGAGGAATCATGGTTGTTGATGTTTCCTTTATGTAGGATTGTGAGCATACAGGGAGGGAGGAGAAGAGAGGTCGCTCTGCTGGGTGAGATGGGCCAGATCGGCCAGACCCGTGAGGAAGGAGGGATGAGGGAAAAAATAGAGAGAGGGGGTTGTTGGGCTACGGTCCAAGAGAGATGGAGAAAGAAAGAAAAGAGATAGGTTGGGTCCATTCAGGTGAGAGGAATAAGAAACACAAGGGAAAATAGAGAAGGTAGACTGGGCATCGTATATTGCCCAGAGTTTGGGAAAAGATATTAAATATATTTTCCTTCTTAGGAAAATCTAGAAAAGGAATAGAAGCTAACAAATTCAACAGAAGTTACAAAATACAAATGCGCATAATTTAATATGCTGAAGGGAGAAAAACAAAACCCAACTAAAAGAGAAGAACAAAACTCAAGTTAAATTTAAGTTCGCATTAGATCAAGTTAAATCCTCCAAATTATAGAAGTCCAATTTAAGCTTTGTTACCAAATAAAACAAATGAAATTTTCTCGCCCTCATTTTTGGAAAACTTTCTCTTAAACATTCCGAGAATCGGGATGTTACATTGGGGGAGGCTTAATTCAATGTTATATTCATGCCCCAATCATGAGCTCTCAAAAGAAATATTATCTAGAATTTTTATGCTCGGCTTTCTCGTAATGATCAAACCATGCTTGATACTTCTTGTGCTGGTTCTGTTATGAAGAAGACTAATGTATTTTGGTGGGATCTTTTCGAAAGAATTAAACACAACTCTAAAGATTGGGAACTCGACGAAGGTAAAGAGTCACGTATTAAACATAAGTATGATTGTGTTAAATCTTTTATGGATACCGATGCTTTTCAAAAGTTTAGCACTAAATATGGACTTGACTCTGAGATAGTAGCCTTGTCGGAGTAAATGACCACGGGTAGCCTAGCCGGCTTCCCTTGGTTCTTCGGAAAAATTATAGTCCGATTGAGCATCCAAGCGTCCAAGACGTGGGGCCGCCTTCCCCCAGCTGGCTACCTATCAGGTCGGCTGCGCAAAGGCGGCCCTGCCCTGAAATCCCTGAGAAACAAGACCACGAAAAGGCCGACTCCAAGAAGCCGGCCATGAGAAGGCCGACTCCAAGGAGCCAGCCCCTCAGCAGGCGGCCAAGATCGTGCCCGCAGAGTCTGCACCCACCTAACGGCGATGAGATGGGGCGTGGCTACAGTGGAGCCTGCTACCCCCGAATCCCGGGCGTGCACGGCCACAGTACGTCGAACAGGGCGGCCATCACCTGTCCGGCGCGACACTGTTGCCATGTTGATCATGATGTCACCCACGGCGAGCAGTCAGTACGACCCATGGGTGGCGGGCCCCCTCAGTCAGGGAGACACCCAGAGGCGGCCTGATCTCCCGCAGTCGGCCTGGGGTATGGCCGACTCCCAATAGCCGGCCAGCTCTCTCCCTTGAAGGAGGAGCCTCGTTAAGGAGATAAGATGAGGTAAGGCTACAATGATGCGTTGCCCAGTGGCGGCACTGTAGCCATGCTTACCACGACAAAGCCCTCGTCACCAGAGGCGAGGCAACAGTAACCAGCCTCCGACAAGACCCCCGAGCGGTGGGACCGGCCTGTCGACCAGAAGGCCGGCAGCCGGCGGGGCCCGCTAGTCGGCGGGCCCATTGGTCGGCGGAGAAGCCGGTCAGCCTAGACACAGATGGCTGGGGCCCGCACCCAGCAGCATTACCATTGTACCCTCGGGGGTAGGCCTATATAAACCCCCTGGGGCACCCATGCAGGGGGATCCCCCTTTTCGATAGTTCCAGACACCTCATCAAGAGAGACGGGCTAGCCTTACCCTTCCTCATCCTTTCACCAAACAGCTCAAGGAGCCTCTTGTAGCTACTTGTCAATCTAGTGACCATGCGGAGACCCCGCAGAGCAGCAGTAGGGGTGTTATCTCCACAGAGAGCCCTGAAGCTGGGTAAGATCCGCCGGCGTGCATGTCTTCGCCTTATCTCGTTTCCAGGCACCAGCGATGTTTTATTGGCTCCCACAATGATAAGCCACCCGTTGGCATATGTCGCACCAACCACCCGACATTTGGCACCCACCATGGGGCCAGGTGCACCGTCGTCCGGAGACCTGCTCTGGACGGGAACCCTCTTCCTCCCCAGCGTGCATAGCCAACCCGGCTCGCCCGATGGCGCTTGCCCCGACACGCTGCAAGGCGTCGCTGACGCATGCGCGGCGAGCTGCCTCGCCGATCTTCTTGGCGAGGCTCACATCTCTGACGAGCCAGCATCCGACACGGGCACAGGCTACCCCGAAAGCCACCTCGTGAGCCTCCTCGACCAACTCCACATCTCCGGCGAGCTTGCTGCGGACTTGGAGTCGGTTGGCTCCACTGACCCGATGCTTGTCGATTCCGACACGGCATCGCTTGACGCCTTCCCCTCCAACGTGGTAATCATTAACGACCCTCTTCCTCGAGCTGACAGCGGCGGCAGCGCCATCACCGAGGTACTGGTCATCAGCCACGGCGCCGCCTCTGGCGAGAACGCCCACGATGCCCTGCAGGCGGCGCTGCACGACTTATCCGCCCCCATCCCGGCTGACGCCGACGCCCAGACACTGGAGGCGCGCCGCCTCGCCCTCGTTGCGGAGGGCCAGAAGCTAGCCTCCATGAGATGCCTCACCGAGGCTCACCAGCGCGAAGTCGACCGTGCCTCCTTCGGCACGCCGCCTCCCGACGGGCTGAGCCGCGTCGGTATCATCAAGAAACACGGTGCAGCTATCGCTGGCGCGCTGGGAGCAGATCGCCCAGTCTATGCCACGCCTCTCGAGAACCTATGCGCCGCCCAGGCGGCTGTAGACGAGCTAGACGGACTGAGAGCCGACGAGCTCCCCTACATGACCAGACGCATCCAGCAGCTTATCGACGTGGCCACAGAGCGGCATGAAGCCGCTGTCCGCGCCGAAAGTCCTCCCCCGTGCCGAGAGCATGGTGCGACGTCCCAAACGCCGACGGCAGGCAACACCCGTGCAAGGAAAGAAAAGGAGCTGGCTGCCAGCCGCAGCCGGACTCGAATCTCCATCGAGCGTGACGCAGAAGGCCGTCCCCGAGCTATGGAATGGCGGGGCGATCCGCCTCCTCCTCCGCCTCGTGGGGAGAGATATCCTACTCCACCACCTGTCACGCATCCGACTCTCAGCGGCTGACTGGGTCACCGCGAAGGAGTCGGCGAGAATGACGCCCGCCACCGGATCGACCGCCTAGTGCGATCCCTAGCTCTGGAAGAAGAAGATGATGTCGGCCCGCCCTGCTTTGGCCCCCGTATCCGCGATGAACCCTTCCCTAAAGGGTTCTCGCTCCCAAGAGACACGCCCAAGTACAACGGCTCTATGAAGCCGGAGGACTGGTTGATCGATTACTCCACTGCGGTTAGCATCGCGAACAGCAACAGGCGCGTTGTCGTGAAGTATGTTCTCCTCATGCTCCAAGGCACGACGCGTACCTAGCTCAACAGCCTTAAGCCTTACAGCGTCAACAGCTGGCTGGACTTCCCCGAAGCCTTCATCCGCAGCTTCACCAGCACCTACAAGCGGGCTCCTAAGCCCCGACACCTCTCCTTGTGTGTATAAGGGCCCAGTGAATCAACTCGCGACTACCTCACGCGTTGGGCCGAGCTCCGCAACTCCTGCGAAGGGGTGCACGAGGTTCAAGCTATAGAGTACTTCACCGCCGGGTGCCGAGAAGGCACCCTCCTCAAGCACCGACTCCTCTGCGACGAGCCGACTACCCTCGACGAGCTACTGATCATAGCCGATAAATACGCCACGGCCGATACCTCAACGAAGACCGAGCTCCGAGTAGACGCCTCCGGGAAGGTACTCGCTCCGAGTCCCAAGACGCCGGCAGGAGACTCCAGCCGACATGCCCGTACCAGAACGACCACAAGCGCAAGGCTCCCCCGCCGCCTCCCACCAGTCGGCTGGTGGCCACCGTCGAAGACGAACAACCCGAAGGGCGGCCCACGCCCAAGAAGCAAAAGGGCAGCAGGACGGCTTGGCGGCCGGCTTTCTCCTATGAGCAAGCACTTGATGCCCCCTGCAAGTTTCACAGCGGCGCGAAGCCTTCAAACCACACAACCCAGAAATGCCACTGGCTCACGCGGATCTCCAAGGGCGAGGGGATAGCGCCGCCTCCGGCCCCTTCGCAGCCGGCTGCTCGACCGGCAGTCGGGGCTGTTCAAGACGAATTCCCCGACGAGCATGCCGCCTACGTCGTCTTTACGAGCCTACCAGAAGATCGGCGTAGCCGGCGCCAACAACATCAAGAAGTCAACGCAGTTGCCTCCAACAACCCCGAGTTCATGCACTGGTCAGAAAGGCCTATCAGCTGGAGCTGGACTAATCACCCAGAGGTGATGCCGTCTCCCAGCTCTTACGCATTGGTTTTGGATGCCACCCTCACAACAGAAAGGCGAGCCGCCCGTTTCTCCCGCGTGCTGATAGATGGTGGGAGCAGCATCAACATCCTATACCGTGACACCGTGGAGAAGCTGAGCATCAAGACAAAGCAGCTCATGCCTAGTCGGACTGTGTTCCATGGCATCATACCCCGCCTGTCCTGCTCCCCAATCGGCAAGATCAAGATAGATGTCCTCTTCGGGGACAAGGATCATTTCCGCCGAGAGGCGGTGTGGTTTGAGGTAGTGGATCTGGAGAGCCCTTACCACGCGTTGCTTGGCCGACCCGCCCTGTCCAAGTTCATGGCTGTACCCCACTATGCCTACCTCAAGATGAAGATACTGAGTTCCAAGGGCATCATCACCATAGCCGGAGACTACAAGAAATCCTCCGAGTGTGCGGCAGCCAGCAGCCGGCAGGCCGAGTTCCTCGTGATTGCTGAAGAGAAGAAGATACTGGACCGAGTCGTGGCCATGGCCGGCAAACAGCTGGCCCTGTTCCCCAACCCCAAGGAGTGTGATGCGCAAGGTTCTTTCAAGCTGGCCAAAGAAACAAAGAAGGTACCTCTGGACCCAGAGCACCCAGAAAGGTTTGCCACCATCGGGGCAAACCTGGAAAGCAAATAGGAAGGCGAGCTCACCAATTTCCTCCGTGAGAATCAGGACATCTTCGCATGGTCCCCCAAGGACATGCCGGGTGTTCCGAAGGAATTCACCGAGCACAAGCTACATGTCCGAGAAGGTGCAAAACCAGTCAAACAGCCCCTCCACTGACTATCAGAAGAGAAGAGAAGGATTGTAGGAGAAGAGATAGCCCAGCTTCTGGCAGCCGGCTTCATTATGGAAGTTTTCTTTCCAGAGTGGCTTGCCAACCCGGTCCTCGTGCTGAAGAAAAATAACAAATGGCACATGTGTATAGACTACACCAGCCTGAACAAGGCCTGCCCCAAAGATCCCTTCGCCTTGCCAAGGATTGATCAAGTAATAGACTCCACAGCCGGATGCGAGCTGTTGAGCTTGTTGGATGCTTACTCAGGCTACCACCAGATAAAGTTGGATCCAGCCGACCGCCTGAAAACCGCCTTCATCACACCATTCGGAGCCTTCTGCTACCTGACTATGACATTCGGCTTGAGAAATGCCGGTGCCACTTTTCAGCGTTGCATGCAGAAATGCCTCCTCAAGCAGCTCGGTAGAAATGCCCACGTCTATGTAGACAATATTGTGGTGAAGACGGAGAAGCGTGGCACCTTGCTGGAAGACCTCAGAAAGACATTTGAAAACTTGCGCCGATTTCAAATCAAGCTCAACCCCGAGAAATACGTGTTCGGAGTACCATCCGGCCAGCTTCTAGGCTTCCTGGTCTCCGAACGCGGCATCGAGTGCAACCCAATGAAGATCAAGGCCATAGAGAGAATGGAGATTCCCACCAAGCTGTGAGACGTCCAGAAGTTCACCGGATGCTTGGCTTCCCTGAACCGCTTCATTAGCCGGCTCGTGGAGAAAGCTCTCCCCCTCTACCGACTCATGAAGAAGTCCGCTCATTTCGAGTGGAACGACCAGGCGGACCAAGCTTTCCATGAGCTAAAGAAGATGCTGACCACGCCGCCTGTCTTGGCGGCACCGACTGAAAAAGAGCCCATGGTCCTTTACATTGCCGCTACTAGTCGGGTGGTCAGCACAGTCATCGTAGTCCAGCGCCCAGAAGAAGGCCGAGCTCAGCTGGTCCAGAGGCCGGTGTATTATTTAAGCGAAGTGTTATCCGCCTCGAAGCAGAACTACCCACACTACTAGAAGATGTGCTACGGTGTGTACTTCGCTGCCAAGAAGCTCAAGCCCTACTTTCAAGAGCACCCCATCACGGTTGTATGTACTGCCCCGCTCGCCGAGATCATAGGCAGCCGGGATGCATCCGGCCGAGTGGCAAAATGGGCCGTTGAGTTGGCCCCTTACACGATCTTCTACCAGCCCCGCACCGCCATTAAATCCCAAGCACTGGCCGACTTCCTCGTCGACTGGGCCGAAACCCAGTACCTGCCACCGGCCCCTAACTCCACTCATTGGCGGATGCACTTCGATGGGTCCAAGATGCACACCGGCTTGGGAGCCGGCATCGTCCTCACCTCTCCCAAGGGCGACAAGCTCAATTACACATTGCAAATTCATTTTGCCGCCTCCAACAATGTGGCCGAGTATGAGGCGCTCATACACGGGCTCCGGCTAGCCAAGGAGCTCGGCATCCGCCGGATCCTGTGCTATGGCGACTCGGATTTGGTGGTCCAGCAGTCATCTGGTGATTGGGACGCCAAGGACGCGAACATGGCGAGCTACCGCTTCCTCGTTCAGCAAATCAGTGGATATTTTGAAGGATGCGAGTTCCTTCATGTACCGCGCGCCGACAACATGCAAGCAGATGCCCTGGCATGAGTAGGCTCCACCCGGCAAGCTATACCAGCCGGTGTTTCTCTCCACCGCCTCCTCAAGCCGTCTATCAAGCCGTCTCCAGAATCTGATTCCATCTTCGTGCCGCCTGACCCCGACACAGTCGGATCCGACTTGGGGAACCAAGCAGGCGGCTTGGGGACTTCGACAGGCGGCCCGGGGACTGCCGTAGTCGCACCCGGCCCAGGGACTTCGGAACTCGGCCCGGGGGCTACTGCAGCCGGCCCGGGGACTGCATCGACACACCAGACGGTGGCCGACTCCAACTCTTCACCACCCAGCCCACCCGCCATGGTCACAGTAGCAGTTCTAACAATAGAAGAAGTCACAGCTCCATCATGGGCCCAGCCCATCCTCAACTTCTTAGTAAACAGAGAGTTGCCAACCGATGAAATCTCGACAAGACAAGTTCAACACCGAGCCGGAGCATACACAATAGTAAACCGAGAGCTTGTTAGGCGCGGTGTCACTGGAGTCTTCCAGCGCTGCGTTGAGCCAGAGAAGGGCATAGAAATCCTCAAGGACATCCACCAAGGCGAATGCGGCCACCACGCAGCCTCACGATCACTCGTCGCCAAAGCTTTCCGCCATGGATTCTTCTGGCCGACTGCTTTGGATGACGCCAAGGAGCTAGTCAAACACTGCAAAGGGTGCCAAGTTTTCAGTTCCAAGCAACATCTGCCGACTTCCGCACTCAAGACCATCCCCCTCACCTGGCCTTTTGCCGTCTGGGGGCTGGACATGGTGGGCCCATTCAAGACGGCACACGGCGGCATGACACACCTGCTCATCGCCATAGACAAATTTACCAAGTGTATGGAAGCAAAGCCGATCAAAAAGCTGAATGGGCCGACTGCGTCACTTTCATCGCAGATATTACAACCCGGTACGGCGTGCCGCATAGCATCATCACCGACAATGGCACAAATTTTGGAAAGGGAGCACTGGCACGTTTCTATGCAACACACGACATCCGGCTGGACCTAGCGTCCGTTGCCCACCGGCAGTCAAACGGCCAGGTCGAGCGAGCAAACGGCCTCATCCTCTCCGGCATCAAGCCCCGACTGGTCGTTCCACTGGAGCGTTCGGCCGGCTGTTGGCTCGGCGAGCTGCCGGCCGTCCTCTGGAGCTTGCGCACTACCCCAAACAAGTCAACCGGCTTCACCCCTTTCTTCCTTGTATATGGTGCCGAGGCTGTCATCCCAACCGACATCGAGTTCGACTCACCTCGGGTCACCATGTACACGGAGGCGGAGGCCATGGAAGCACGTGAAGATGGCGTCGACCTGCTGGAAGAGGGCCGGCTGTTAGCCCTCAGCCGGTCCGCCATCTATCAGCAGGGTCTGCGCCGCTACCACAGCCGGAAGGTCAAGCCAAGATCCTTCCAAGAGGGCGATCTTGTGCTCCGGCTGATTCAGCAAACAACCGGCCAGCAGAAGCTCTCGGCCCCTTGGGAGGGCCCCTTCGTCATCAGCAGAGCTTTAGGCAATGACTCCTACTACCTAATCGACGCGCAGAAGCCGAAGGCGCGCAAGAGAGATGATTCCGGCAAGGAGTCGGAACGACCATGGAACGCCAATCTCCTCCGAAGATTTTACAGTTAAAAAGCAGTATGTATCACGCTAACTTTTGTACTAAGTATGAGACAAAGGGTCCCCCAAGGAGCACTCGGGGACTACCCTTTTTTATCTATGGATGATGGGTATCATGCCTATCAATATGTTACTACATTTGTTTTTTCGTCCGGCACCGGGTCTGACCAGTCGGCCCGGGGACTCGCCGCCTTAAGTTATATATAAAGTTCTGCCTGCAGTCAGACAAGTAGTGTGCCGGCACCCAAGCCCCCTCTTGCCAAAAGTCACAGCTCGAAGAATCGACTGTCCGACTAGCAAGAGCCAAGGGCAGGAAAGGATGCCCACACGAAAAACGGCTAAGGACCAATGAACTTATATAACGCGAGCCGGACTCCCGCCCCGCCAGCCGGCTACCAGAGCAGCCGACTGGCCGGCTTCCCGTTCACCTTGTTGCAATCTAAGAAAGCTCGAGTACTTGCCTTCCCAAAACAACCAAGTCCTTCTCCAGCCACAGACTGCAGAGCAGCTGTCCGGCTGGGAAGGCGGTGGCCAAGGAAAGGCGGCAAAGGAAAAAGCTAAAAGGATGAAAAGCAAACATGAACGGAAGCCAAACACATGCATAATATTTACACAAAAGACCTTCGAAAGGCCAGCATTCAACATAGTCTGAATACACCCCCGGTGGGTGGAACTGTGCAAATTTAAAGATTGTTCGAAAGAGTAACAAGCAGGAAAGCAAGGACGGAGGATCAAGCCAGGGGAATGACGGGCGAGTTGGGCAGGTTAGTGGAGTCGGCAGTGCCGGCTGGAGGAGTGACCGGCTGGCGAGTCTCGGCATCGTTGCTAGAGGCACGATCAGGGTGAGGCGGGCTGGTCGCTTCGCCGTCCGGCGCAGCGTCTTCACCATCCTCTCCCTCCTCCCCTTCGCCCTCATCACTGGAGGCAATCTCCTCCGCCGAGTCCTCACCTTTTGCAGGGTTCATCCTGAACCACTCCTCCGGCTGAGCGACGCCGGCGTCATCCACCTCAGGGGCAAAGGCGCTGGTGTCGGTGTACTCCACGATCGCCGAGGCGCGCTGGATGATAGCCGGCCGCACCGCCTCCAGCTCCTCATCAGCCTCCTGCCGCCAGGTGCTCAGCTGGTCCAAGTTCAGCCCAGGATACCAAGCTCGGACGAACTCCGGTGCCCGCCCAACGCCGGACCGGGCCGCTGACGCCTTCCAAGCCTCGAAGCGGCTGACTGTGACCTCCAGCCAGTCGGCGGTCCGACTTGGGGTGCGCGAGATCACCTCGCCGGGCCAGAGGGCGGCCAGCACTTGCGCCCCGGCGCACTGAAGACGGCGGAGCATGCGGTGGGCCGGCTGCAGGCGGGCTTGAAGCGCTAGAAGTTGCTCCTCAAGTGACCGGCTGGCACCCGGTGCGACCTCGGCCCCCGCCTGCCGTCGCGCGTCGCGGTAGGCCTCGATTGCTTGGGTGGCGGCAACAGAGTAACCGGGAAAGTAATCTGCACAAAGAAAAAAAGAAGTAGCACAAAGTCAAAAGACGAACCAGATAGTAGGAGGCAGGTAAAGAAACAATGAAGAAGGCGGCCCACCGTCGATTAAGTCTTCTACCCGGCTGTAGCCTTGACTCAGCGCCTACCTGGCCTCGGCCCAGTTCGCCGCCTCGGTCTCGTATTCGGCTTTGAGGGCGGCCTCGCTGTCCTGTGCCGCCTTCAGGGCCGCCTTGTGGCTCTCCTCCTGGTCGGCCAGCTTCTTGGCCAGGCGGTCACGCTGTTGAGCCAGGGCGGCGCACTCGGCCTCCTTGGCGCGAAGGGCGGTCTGGGCTCCGCTCAACTGGCTCCTCAAGTCAGCATTGGCCCCTGCAGATATGAAGAAAGAAGATGTGAGAAAAAGATCCGACCCGACTGCTCAGCAGTCGGCCCGAATCTCGGGGACTACACCCAGTGGGTGCGCTGACGTGCCCCCACTTGAGACAAAAGATGAAGCACTTACTCCGGCTCTCGGTCAGATCGGTGGTTTTCTGATTCAACTCCTGGGCCTGGGAGTTGAAGGCAGCCGCGCAGAGGTTATGATACTCCTGCAGATAAGATAAGTGATACAAGTAAGAACAAGACGACAATTGGAGTCTACCAAGAAGTTCCAAGCCGCCTGCTCAGCAGCCGACTCGGAACTCAGGGACTACACCCAGTGGGGGTGCTGACGTGCCCCCACGGAAGAAATCAGGAGCAATCAACAAAAAGTGGAAGGACTCACCCGGATCACCGTTCACGTCGTGAGAAATTCTTGAGTGTACTGCTTCAGCGCGTTAGCTTGGGCCTGAAGCCAGTACCGGACGTCCTACGCCGCCACGTTCAGAACGGCCGTCCCGCCGCCCGGCGTCCACCCGGACCAGCTATCGCTAGCCGCTTCCAGGTCCTGGGCCAATGGGCCGGCGCCAGCGGCATTGTGCGGATCTGGCGCTGAAGTCGCCTTCTCCGCGCGCCGATGGGACGGCGACAGGACCACAAGGTCCGCCCCGACAGTCGGCTCACCTCTGGCCGGCTGCACGGGCAGCGCGTCGGGCCGGCTACCTTGGCCCTTTCCAGCCGGCGGCGTCGGTTCCGTCTCCTTCCCCTTCGCCACCTGGCCACGGCTGGTCTCCTCCGTCGGGGGCACTGGAATGTCGGGTGCCGTGGTGCGAAGGGGGATGACGAGCAGCGGAGGCTGGTTCCGCTGGGCCTCCACCTCCTCCTCCGTGGCTGCGGCCTCCGCCTGGGCCTTGGCAGCTGCGTCGGCCCGTGCCTCCGCTGACTTCTCCCTCGCCTCCCGAGCCGCCCTCCGCTCCTCTGCCTCCCGCTCCTCCCACGCTTCCCGCGCGTTTCGCTCCATCGCCTCTAGGAGATCGGCGCAGGGATCCACACGGCGGGAGCTTGAGAACCCTCCCACGGGTCCGAATACGGAGGCGGCAGGGGCTCGTTCAAGAGAAAGTGGGGCCCTGTTTGATAAGTCAAGAAGAAGGCTTAGAAAGATATCAACCGAAGAAGAAAAAGAAAGGCGTAAGAAAAATAACACTTATGCTGAAACTGACTGCTGCTGCTTCACCACCTTGCGGAAGCGGGCCGCCTTCGCGGCCGCCTCATCCCGCTTGGTCGCCGCCGCGGTACTCTTGGGCTTCTTTGGCCGACTACCAAAGTGGGTCGACGTGGCCCGGCATTTTTGCGCACCGCCACGGGCAGCCGGCGCGGCGGATGGGCCCACGCCTTGATGATCGGGCGCCAGCTGACGGCGTGGAACAACTTCGGGCTCATCATCACCGGGCCAATCCTCGAAGGAGGCCCCGAGCCCAGTGCCACCTGCCTCGCTGCCTTCCCCTGTGACGTCGTATTCCATGGCGGCAGCCCCCAGGTCCAGATCGTCTACGTCGTCCATCGTGCGGTCGGGAAGGAACTGGCGTTCTACCCCCGTAGCCCCGGTTGCCGGCGGAAGCATGGGGTTCTGCCGGAAACAAGCCGACTGGTCAGGAGTCGGCCATCATGAACCCGGCAACAAGGAAAGAGGAAAAGAAGAGAAACTTACCACAGGCGGAGGATTGGCGCGAGAGTACGGCTCCTTGCCGTACTGCCACTCCTAGGTGAGCTTGCAGTTGGAAATATAGTTCAGCATGTAAGACACCTCGGCGTGAGGCATCTCCTTGATGCTTAGCCGGCACGGGTCGAAGCGGTCGCTTATTTGGCAGATCATGTGAGGTCGGCCCTGGAGCGGAAGCACCCGGCGCTTGTCGGTGTTCTGGGAACGGGGGTCCCCAGACTTGCCTGCCTGCGGCCTGCGGCGTGGCTCAGAGGGGGGCCCAGCGCGGCCCATCTTCACCAACACAAACCCAAGACCCTCGCGAGGGGCCAAGCCTCGCGGGGCGGACAACGTGGAGCTTCCTCAGGCGCGGCCTCGTCAGGCTGGCTCACGAGGAGGCGGAGAGATCAAGGCGGGGTACCTCACGAGGTGCCCGTGACGCAAGCCATGACGACTGGGGGCGCCAGGCGGGTGCCAGCCCGCGCAGTGTCCTCCCTTCCTCTTTGGTGCAAAGGGGGCAAGCGCAGCCGCGGAGTACCGAGGCATCAGGCAAAGGTTGCCATTTCGGTGCAACGAGACCAACACCAGGAGGACTACGAGACGAAGGTCACCGTGGAGCCCAAGATGGCGTCATCACCAGAGCTTTGCGCAGGCGAAGACTACTTTTGTCAGGATAGTTGATACTAGCTGTCCCCCTTAAAATTAGCCCGCCATTGTTGGCTCCCTTCCCGCTCAATATTTGGGAAGAGGACCGGGGCCTCTATAAATAGGACCGGCCACCCACAGAACAAAGGGGGGATGAGGTTGAAAGAAAGGAGAGGGATCGAAGGATAGAGAGGATCAGGTAGAGAGAGAGAGAGAAGGGTGACTGAGCTCCTCCCAGCAGTTCATCGCCCCAGCCAAGAATAGACCCTCGCAAGGCTGCTCTTCCTTGTATTGTTCGTCATCATCAGCCCAAGAGGCAATCCACCACACCACACACTGGAGTAGGGTATTACACCACAACGGTGGCCCGAACCAGTATAAACCTTGCGTCTCTTGTGTTGTTCTCTCCTTAGTTTAGATCCTAGCAAGGCGGAGGAGTGCAGTTAGGCAGGAGGCAAAATCTCCGTGCGCAACCCAGTGTTCGAACCTCAAGGGTCCGCCGGAACCCGAAATCCGACATTTGGCGCGCCAGGTAGGGGTGCACCGGGATTCGTCTTCCACCACCCTGTTCTCCTCCGACCATCACGCCCATGTCTGACGCTCGTCGGGCCCGCGCCGAGCGCCGGGCCGCGCTTGCTTCCTGCGTCGCCCAGACGGCCCCTGTCGGCGGGCGTCCTCGCCGTTCCCCGTCACCTGCCGTCAACGCTGCCACCGGCCCGGCGGGGGATGAGCAGCGAGCATCGTCCCAGCATCCGTCCATGCGGCAAGACGGCCGCACCGCAACTCTCTCGCTCACCCCAGCTGGTTCTTCGTCCCGCGCGCTCCGCGCGCCCATGGAGCCCCGCAACCTCTCCCCCGCCCATCGCGCTGCACCAACACCCCCGGTCATCGCGGCCCTCTTGGGCGGCTCGCAGGCGCCGCCTACAAGTCACCACATCAAGCCGTTCATCCGCCGGGTCAGCGCCGCTTCCACGCGGCAGGGGGCTCCCCTGGACCGGGCGGCGCCCGAGACCGGCCTGACCTTCAGCTCGGAGGACCACCCCTCCAACTCGGCCTGCTCGGGTGCGCTCTCCATGCTGTGCACCCCCACCATCTGCCAGGTGGCCGTCACCAGAACCCTCATTGATGGCGGCGCGGGCCTCAGCATGCTCTCGGTCGAGGCCCTCAACCTCCTCTACACCCCCTGGAACGGCTGCAACCCAGCCGGCCCTTCTCAGGCGTTGGGGGCAAGTCGTCCAGCTCCTTGGGACAGATCCGGCTCCCAGTAACCTTCGGCACCTACGACAACTTCCGCACGGAGCTGGTCGACTTCGACATCGCCCCCATTGGCCTCCCCTACAACGCCATCCTCGGCTACCCAGTGCTGGCCCAGTTCATGGCCGCGAAGCACCCGGCGTACAACCTCATGAAGATGCCCGGGAGTAGCGGTGTCCTCACTGTGCACGGGGACACCGGGGACGCGCTGCGGGTGCTCAAGCTCGCCTTCAAGACGGCGGCGTCGGCACAGCCTGCCGACTTGGAGACCCCCAGGCCCAAGGGGGCTGCACCCGCCAAGAAGAAACAATTGTTCACCCAAGACAAGGCAGAAACCAAGCAGATACCCGTCGATGAGGACGGATCCACCAACGCCACTTTCACCATAGGTGCCCACCTCAAACCCGAGTAGGAGAAGGCCCTGGTCGGGTTCCTGCGCACAAACAAGAAGGTATTCGCTTGGGAGCCTGACCAGTTGGCAGGGATCCCTAGGGGTGTAATCGAGCATCACCTCAACGTGTGCCCCAACGTGCGCCCTGTGAAGCAGAAGGCCAGGCGGCAGTCCACAGAAAAGCAGACCTTCATCGTCCAAGAGACCCGCAAATTAGAAGCCGCTGGGGTCATTCGCGAGGTCCGATACCCGGATTGGTTGGCCAACCCTGTCGTTGTGCCAAAGAAGGGAGGGAAGGAGCGCATGTGTGTCGACTTCACCAACCTCAACAAAGCATGCCCGCAAGATCCGTTCCCGCTCCCCCGCACCGACCAGATCGTCGATTCCACTATGGAATGTGACCTGTTATGCTTCTTGGATGCCTTCTCTGGGTATCACCAGATCAAGATGGTGGTAGAAGACGTCGAGAAGACAGCCTTCCTAACCCCGTGTGGGGTGTACTGCTACACATGCATGCCATTCGGGCTGCGTAACGCAGGGGAGACCTTCCAGCGGCTGATGCACATCACCTTGGGCCCGCAGCTCGGGAAGAATGTTGAAGCTTACGTCGATGACATTGTGGTAAAGTCTCGGGAGGCTAGGACCTTGATACAAGACTTGGAGGAAACCTTCGCGAGCCTCAACGCAGTGAACCTACGGTTCAACCCAGAGAAGTGTTTGTTCGGAGTCCCCTCGGGCAAGCTCTTGGGTTTCCTCGTGTCCCACCGAGGCATCGAGGCTAACCCGGAGAAGGTCAAGGCGGTGGAAGACATGAGCCCGCCAAAGACCCTCAGATAAATGTAGAAGCTCACGGGGCGCATGACCGCGCTAGGGCGCTTCATCTCCAAGTTGGGGGAACGAGCACTGCCCTTCTTCCAGCTAATGAAGAAAAAGGGGCCCTTCGAGTGGACTGAAGAGGCCGACAAGGCGTTCCAGGATCTCAAGAGATACCTGACCAGCCCACTGGTCATGGTGGTTCCGCACCCTCAAGAGCCCCTGGTGCTTTACCTCGCCGCCACTCCCTACTCCACCAGCGCTGCCTTGGTGGCAGTCAGAGAGGAGCATGAAAGCACAAGTGCTCCCTAGGTGGTTTTGATAATTGATGACAACATATCTCTTGTTGGACTAACATTTCTATCTAGCATGTTTCAGATAAGTTCAACAATGGAGTGGCATGGACTAAAGGTTGTGGGAACTCCTTCAAGATGCTAAGGACAAAGGATTGGCTAAAGCTTAAAGCTCAAGACTCTTCATTTTACATTTTAGTGATCCAAGATCACATTGAGTCCATAGGAAAAGCCAATACTATCAAGGAGGGATGAGGTGTTGCTTAATGAGCCTCTTGCTTCATGTGCTTAATGATATGCTCCAAAATCCTCAGCTACTTTCCCACTTCCACATATGACCTAAACCCAAAGCCAAACTCGGACCTACCGATTATTCCTATCCGGCGCCACCAAGTTTCACCTGTCATAGCCACTGCCAAACCCTAGCAATTCGGTTCTACCGATAGGGATCTCGGTCTCACGGAGATGGGATTGCAAACTCTCTGTTTCCCTTTCGTAACTTTTCGGTCTCACCGAAAGAGCGAATCGGTCCCACCGAGATTGCAATGTAAACTCTCTATTTCCCTTCTATAACTTTTCGGTCTCACTGAAAGAGCAAATCGGTCCCACCGAGTTTGCCTGACCAACTCTCTGGTTAGCTTATTACCAAACTCGGTCTCATCGAGTTTGTGTAATCGGTCTCACCGAGATTACGTTATGCCCAAACCCTAACCATATCGGTCCTACCGAGTTGCATGTCAGTCCCACCAAAAATCTCTAACGGTCACTAGGTTTCCTATTTCGGTCTGACCGAGTTTGTTGATTCGGTCCCACCGAGATTGGTAAATCGTGTGTAACGGTTGGATTTTGTGTGGAGGCTATATATACCCCTCCACCTCCTCTTCATTCGTAGAGAGAGCCATCAGACTAAGCCTACACTTCCAGCATCCTATTTCTGAGAGAGAACTACCTACTCATGTGTTGAGGCCAAGATATTCCATTCCTACCATATGAATCTTGATCTCTAGCTTTCCCCAAGTTGCTTTCCACTCAAACCTTCTTTCCACCAGATCCAAATCCTATGAGAGAGAGTTGAGTGTTGGGGAGACTATCATTTGAAGCACAAGAGCAAGGAGTTCATTACCTACACACCATTTGTTACTTCTTGGAGAGTGGTGTCTCCTAGATTGGCTAGGTGTTACTTGGGAGCCTCCGACAAGATTGTGGAGTTGAACCAAGGAGTTTGTAAGGGCAAGGAGATCGCCTACTTCGTGAAGATCTACCGCTAGTGAGGCAAGTCCTTCGTGGGCGATGGCCATGGTGGGATAGACAAGGTTGCTTCTTCGTGGACCCTTCGTGGGTGGTTGCTTCTTCGTGGACCCTTCGTGGGTGGAGCCCTCCGTGGACTCGCGCAACCATTACCCTTCGTGGGTGGAGCCCTCCGTGGACTCGCGCAACCGTTACCCTTCGTGGGTTGAAGTCTCCATCAACGTGGATGTAGGATAGCACCACCTATCCGAACCACGGGAAAAACATCCGTGTCTCCAATTGCGCTTGAATTCTCCAAACCCTTCCCCTTACATTCTTGCAAGTTGCATGCTTTACATTCCGCTGCTCATATACTCTTTGCATGCTTGCTTGATATGTATTGTGTATGTTGAAATTGTGCCTAAAACTCCACTCAAACCAAAAAGGCCTAAAAATTGCAACTTTAGCACTAAGTGTCTAATCACCCCCCCTCTAGACACATCTACTTCTAGATCCTACAGAGCGCCGAATCAAAACCGCGGCAGCAGCCCGGGACAAGGAAAAACAGGGACAAGGAAGGCGTACAGAAACCGCCACTGCGGCTGAGGAGGATCAGCCGCCGCAGAGGGGCGCACCAGAGGCGGAAGAGGCCCCTCTTCCAGATGGCCAGTCTCAGGAGGCCTCATTGCCTCAAGAGGCGCCACGGTCTCCGAAGGGAGCCACCAGCACTGACGCACTCCACCTCGTTGAGCACCCAGTGTACTTCGTCAGCATGGTGTTGCGGGATGCAAGGGCACGGTACCCCATGCCTCAGAAACTCCTCCTCGCACTACTAGTGGCCCCGCGCAAGCTGCGGCACTATTTTCAGGGTCACCCCATCAAGGTCGTCTCGTCATCCCCCCTGGAGAGAGTGCTCAGGAGCCCTAATTCAGCTAGAAGGTTCGCTGAGTGGAACATAGAACTGCAAGCGTTTCAGCTCGAATTCAGCACGACCAGAGTCATCAAGGGAGCAGCGTTGCGGATTTTGCGGCAGAATGGACGGAGGCGCCAGGCCTCAAGGCCGACGAGGATCGGTCCCTGTCCCCGGGAAGCGAGGCGCCAGAAGGCTGGGTCATGTACTTCGATGGGGCGTTCTCCAGGCATGGCGCTGGGGCTAGGGCGGTGCTTATATCGCCCGCTCAGGACAAGCTCTATTACGCCGTGCAGCTCTGTTTCCAGCAAGGTGAAAAGGTCTCCAACAACATAGCGGAGTATGAAGGTTTAGTAGCGGGCTTGAAGGCCGTGGCTGCCCTGGGGGTGAAACGCCTCACCATCAAGGGCGATTCGCAGCTCCTTGTCAATTTCTCCAACAAGGTGTAGGAGCCGAAGGATGAGCACATGGAAGCCTACCTAGCGGAGGTCCGCAAGATGGAGAAGCAGTTCTGGGGGTTGGAGTTGCAGCATGTGCCCCATGGCACCAATCAGGAGGCCGACAACATCGCCAAACGGGCGTCCAGGTGGTTACCTCAGGAGCCTGGCGTTTTCGAGGAGCGGCTCTTCAAGCCATCAGCCCTGCCGTCGTTATTGAACACGGCTCAGCCCCGGGAGGAGCTCCCCCAGCCACCTGCCTCAGGGGCTCCGGCCTGTGGCCCGGCCTCAGGAGCACGCCTGCTCCTGACGATGGAACCTCAGGAGGGATGTTGGATCGCGGAGCTCCGGAGTTACCTAACTCAAGGGACCCTGCCGGAGAAGGAGGAGGAAGCGGAGCGAGTGGCACGCCAGGCCACGGCATACTACATCAAGGATGGAGAGCTCTACCGGAAGCGGCCAAATGATGTATCCCTGCGCTGCATCTCCAGGGAGCAAGGGAAGGAACTGCTGGAAGATATACACGGTGGAGACTGTGGACATCATTCATCATCACGGACCCTCGTCGGCAAGGCGTTCCGCAGTGGGTTTTATTGGCCCACCGCGCTCAATGACGTCGTCGAACTAGTGAAAGCTTGTGAGGCCTGCCAGTTCCACGCCAAGCAGATCCATCAGCCAGCAGGAGGCTTGCAGACTATACCCCTTTCGTGGCCATTCGCAGTCTGGGGGCTGGACATATTGGGCCCGTTTCCTCGGGCGCCCGGGGGCTACCGCTACCTCTACGTCGTCGTGGACAAGTTCACCAAGTGGGCTGAAGTAGAGGCTGTCCGCACCATTCCCGCGGGTTCCGTGGTCAAGTTCATCAAGGGCATCGTGAGCCGGTTCGGGGTGCCGAATCGCATCATCACGGACAACGGTTCGCAGTTCACCAGTAACCTCTTCAAAACATACTGTGCTAACCTTGGAACGCAGATATGCTATGCTTCGGTGGCGCACCCCCGAATCAACGGCCAGGCCGAGCGAGCCAACGCGGAGGTCCTGAGGGGCCTCAAGACCAGGACGTTCAAGAAGAAGCTGGAGGCCTGCGGCAGAGGTTCGTACGATGAGCTTCAGTCCGTGTTGTGGTCCATCCGCACAACTGCGACCAAGCCGACTAGAGAGACCCCGTTCTTCCTGGTCTACGGAGCCGAAGCGGTCCTCCCTCACGAGATCAGACGTCGCTCCGCACGGGTCCTGGCGTTTGACGAGGCGCAACAGGACGCCATGCGGTGGATGGACCTCGTGCTGGGGGAGGAGCGTCGCCGAGAAGCCGCGCTACGAGCGGCGAGGTACCAACAAGCACTGCGGCGATATCACTGCCGCAACATCCGCCCCAGAACTCTCGAGGTAGGAGACCTCGTGCTCAGGCGGGTTCTCTCCAGGGAGGGGCTGCACAAGCTCTCTCCCATGTGGGAGGGCCCGTTCAAAGTTGTTCATGTTTCCAGGCCCGGCTCCGCGCGCTTGGAGACTCAGGAGGGGGTGCCAGTCCAGAATGCATGGAACATCCAGCACCTCCGGAGGTTCTACCCCTAAAAAGGCCCAGAGCCTATGAAGAAGGCGAATGCCTGTGAAGCTATCGCGTTTTGGAAAAGGCCCAGAGCCTGTGAAGAAGGCGAATGACTGTGAAGCTATCGCGTTTTGGAAAAGGCCCAGATCCTGTGAAGAAGGCGAATGCCTGTGAAGCTATCGCGTTTTGGAAAAGGCCCAGAGCCTGTGAAGAAGGCGAATGCCTGTGAAGCTATCGCATTTTGGAAAAGGCCCAGAGCCTGTGAAGAAGGCGAATGCCTGTGAAGCTATCGCGTTTTGGAAAAAGCCCAGAGCCTGTGAAGAAGGCGAATGCCTGTGAAGCTATCGCGTTTTGGAAAAGGCCCGGAGCCTGTGAAGAAGGCCAACGCCTGTGAAGCTCGCCGCCCGTGACACTCTCACGTAATAATGAGTTGGGGCTATACACGCCCCGGAGTCTCAGGAGCGCCGGCCTCAGGCCCTGGGGCTCCCTCCCACGCCCAGTGGCAGCACTTAGCTCCGCGCTGGTGAGAAGACGTCGAAGACTAGATTAGGTGCCGGACGCGGCTTTTCATTTGCTTTCCGCAGTTGGCTTGTTCCTTCTCATTCGAAGTTTTATTGAAGTTGTTGCCGTCTTTGGCTTCTGGTTCTTCGACTTTTCACTCTCTTGCCTCGATTTCTCTTGTGCAAGGCCTCGCGAGGGGGGCAGCTGAGCGCCCTCGCGAGTGTTCCTATCCTAGTCATTCAAAGAGTTCGCGACCTGGGCCCATTACAGGAGCACCCCTCCAGTCCGTGCCCCACGGGCACCGCGACACAAACAAAGGGCCTGGGTCGGTCGCCCCCCACGGCCGGGGCCGGGAACTATCCACGCTCGGGCACGTAGCCGGAAGGTACGATAACGAAAGCAAAACAATGATTAATAGCAATAACCCAAACACGCCCCCGCGGGGCTCCACACTACTGTCTTTGTTATGCAGGAAAAAGGAAAAGAAAGAACAAATCTGATGCAGCTCGACTCACACCGGCCCACAGGGAAGGCCCGAGCTGCCTCCGGAGCTCAGGCGGACTCCCTCTCGCGCTTCACCAGGGCGCGACGGCGGGCGGACACGTTGCTACCTCCCAAGCAGATACGATGGCGTGGAGGCTGACCGCGGCCACCGCTAGAAGAGTCACCGCCTGAAGAAGATCCGGAGAAGCTTGAGGAACCCTGAGCGCCGCCAGCCGCGCGAGCGCTGCCCTCTCCATCATCGCTGGAGCTGGGTTCCCAGCCGCGGTCGTCACCCTCAGGGCAACACCCTGCGCGGCGACCATCTTCCCCAAACACCCTCATGTAGAGGGTGGCATCGCGTCGAACTTGAAGTGTAGGGTGCACCGACGGCTCAGGCCACGCGCGCGGGCAAACGTCTGCCAACCGCGGGCCAGGGACAGGCTCCCGGCCGGGGAAACCTCCAGCGAGACCCATGAGGCCCGACTGCAGCAGCCGTCGGCCTGGAGCCAGAGGCCGCCTGGGGCGCCGGCCGGGAGCTCGCCAAGGAGGAAGCGAGGAAATGGAAGCCGGGTGCTAGTCGGCCCCGCCGACCACACGACGAACTCCGGCAGCACTTCAGCAGCGCAAAAGCGCGGCCTAGGGGGACGCGCAGCCGGAGCGCGCCCCCCGGCCGCAGCAATCCGCGCGTCACTGTGCGGAAGATCGCCTCCACGGCCGCGGGGAGCCACCGTGGTGGCCACAGGATGTTTGCGAGGGCACCCTCGGCCGCGCTTGGGTGGGGTAGAGGCGCGCTCAACCTGGCGAGCCTTCCCCTTCTCTACGGCCGAGAACCTCCTCGACGAGGCCATGAAGAAAAAGGAGAAGCAAGGGGGGATGGACTGGAAGGGCACGCGCCGGTCCATACTTAAAGCTGGCGATGGCCAACCAACGGCCCCCACAATTGCAGGTAATTATGACCCACTTTGCATGCAGGGACTTGTCCAATCCGTGCAGTTGCCGAGGCGCCATGGGGAAGTGGAGGCGCCCACGTCCAATCAACCGCCATGCGGCACCCAAGGCCGCAGGCTGTTAGGGCCCGCGGTGCTTCGCTCTTGCCCTTCCGCCTCCCTGCACGGCCAAGTCTGGGCGCGCCTTGGGCCCGGGGGCTACTGTCGGCGTTCTGGGAATGGGGGTCCCCAGACTTGCCTGCCTACGGCCTGCGGCTTGGCTCAAAGGGGGGCCCAGCGCGGCCCATCTTCACCAACACAAACCCAAGACCCTCGCGAGGGGCCAATCCTCACGGGGCGGACAACGCGGAGCTTCCTCAGGCGCGGCCTCGTCAGGCTGGCTCACGAGGAGGCGGAGAGATCAAGGCGGGGTACCTCACGAGGTGCCCGTGACGCAAGCCATGACGACCGGGGGCGCCAGGCGGGTGCCAGCCTGCGCAGTGTCCTCCCTTCCTCTTTGGTGCAAAGGGGGCAAGCGCAGCCGCGGAGTACCGAGGCATCAGGCAAAGGTTGCCATTTCGGTGCAACGAGACCAAGACCAGGAGGACTACGAGACGGAGGTCACCGTGGAGCCCAAGACGGCGTCATCACCAGAGCTTTGCGCAGGCGAAGACTACTTTTGTCAGGATAGTTGATACTAGCTATCCCCCTGCAAATTAGCCCGCCATTGTTGGCTCCCTTCCCGCTCGATATTTAGGAAGAGGACCAGGGCCTCTATAAATAGGACCGGCCACCCACAGAGCAAAGGGGGGCTGAGGTTGAAAGAAAGGAGAGGGATCGAAGGATAGAGAGGATCAGGTAGAGAGAGAAGGGTGACTGAGCTCCTCCCAGCAGTTCATCGCCCCAGCCAAGAACAGACCCTCGCGAGGCTGCTCTTCCTTGTATTGTTCGTCATCATCGGCCCAAGAGGCAATCCACCACACCACACACTGGAGTAGGGTATTACACCACAACGGTGGCCCGAACCAGTATAAACCTTGCGTCTCTTGTGTTGTTCTCTCCTTAGTTTAGATCCTAGCAAGGCGGAGGAGTGCAGGTAGGCAGGAGGCGAAATCTCCGCACGCACCCCAGTGTTCGAACCTCAAGGGTCCGCCGGAACCCGAAATCCGACAGCGCTCCACGAAGACAGCCACCAGGTCAGACCCAGTCAGACCCTCCGACTGGATCATCACCCGGAGCCATGCAACGGAGGCGGCACCACCCTGAGACAGCGACCTAGCCCGGAAGGACCATGAGGGCTGCCTCCCAGCCGGCGGGCCATCTATGTAAGCCGGCAGATTGACGAAGTCGCCTTGCGGAGCGATGTTCTTCACGTAGAAGTAGGATTTCTGCCAGAGCTTTACCGACTGGATCAGCAGGATGGGCGGAAACGGGTTGTTGTCGCTCGTCCTCTGCATGGAGATGAAGGCGCCGCATGGGGCGGGTACGCCCACGATGACAGTGCCAAACTTGCACTGGAAGAATTCTCCCCACAGTTCGAGGAAGGGGAGGACACCAAGAAAACCCTCGCACAGGGCAACGAAGGCCGACAGCAGCATCACCGCGTTTGGAGTAAGGTGATGCGGCTGGAGATGATAAAATTCAAGGAAGGAACGGAGGAACCCGCTCGCCGGCAGGCCGAAGCCGCGCAGGCAGTGCGAGCGGAAGATTACCCGCTCGTCCTCCTCCGGTGCCGGCGAGATCTCCCTCTCCGGCGCAAGGCGGACCCGCACGAAATCCGCGCCTGGCAGCCGCCGCGTCCGGCGGAGGAAGTCGACGTGGTCATCGTGGACGTTGGAGCCGTCCCATGAGCTCGACAATACCATGAGGACGGCGCGGCGATGAGAAAGGTGTGGCGGAAGAAAGGCGCGCGACCCTGCTACGACGAAGCAACAGCAAGCCAAGAAGATTGGCGGGAAGGTCGAGCGGCGGCGGGTAGCTGCGGCGACGAAGAGGAGAAAGAAGAAGGAGGGGGCAGAGCGAGGGAGAGCGCGCGAGCGTCTGGCGCTCCCCTCCTCTCCCCCTACTTATAGCCTCGTGCGGCGAAGCCGAGGAGGCAGGGCGTGCGGGGACATGGGATTAATTGCACCCACTCCCCCACGCCCCGCGATTATTGCGCCTTCATGATGTGCGGAAACCGCCGCTGGGGGGCGCGCGGTCCATCCGGGCCGCAGAAGATCCGCGTGTGGGCCGAGGCCCTGTAGTGGCGGGCCCTGGACTGTGGCGGCGTCCCGTCGCGCGTGTGGGCTAGCAGGCCCCTCCAGCCGTAGGGTGCCACGTGGCGCGCAGGCGACCAACGGTCAGCTCGCAGCCTGACTCGCGCGCCGACTGGTTCCTGCCTTCAAGCTTCGAAATCTCTAGAAAACGGCACGCCTAGTCAAAGCCGGCTCCCAGTTTCTGGCTCCTCAGGATAGGAAGCTGACTGAACTCCTCGTCTTTTTTCTGCCTCGGAGCCCAACCAGCTTCGGGGACTACTGTCGGAGTAAATGACCACGGGTAGCCTAGCCGGCTTCCCCTGGTTCTTTGGAAAAATTATAGGCCGATTGAGCCTCCAAGCGTCCAAGACGTGGGGCCGCCTTCCCCCAGCTGGCTACCTCTCAGGCCGGCTGCGCAAAGGCGGCCCTGCCCTGAAATCCTTGAGAAACAAGACCACGAAAAGGCCGACTACAAGAAGCCGGCCATGAGAAGGCCGACTCCAAGGAGCCGGCTCCTCAGCAGGCGGCCAAGATCATGCCCTCAGAGTCTGCGCCCACCTAACGGCGATGAGATGGGGCGTGGCTACAGTGCAACCTGCTACCCCCGAATCCCGGGCGCGCATGGCCATAGTACGTCGAACAGGGCGGCCATCACCCGTCCGGCGCGGCACTGTTGCCATGTTGATCATGTCGTCACCCACGGCGAGCAGTCAGTACGACCCGTGGGTGGCGGGCCCCCTCAGTCAGGGAGACACCCAGAGGCGGCCAGGTCTCCTGTAGTCGGCCTGGGGTATGGCCGGCTCCCAATAGCCGGCCAGCTCTCTCCCTCGAAGGAGGAGCCTCGTTAAGGAGATAAGGTGAGGTAAGGCTACAGTGATGCGCCACCCAGCGGCGGCACTGTAGTCACGCTTACCACGACAAAGCCCTCATCACCAGAGGCGAGGCAACAGTAACCACCCTCCGACAAGACCCCCGAGCGATGGGACCGGCCTGTCGACCAGAAGGCCGGCAGCCGGTGGGGCCCGCTAGTCGGCGGGCCCATCGGTCGGCGGAGAAGCCGGTCAGCCAAGACACAGACGGCTGGGGCCCGCACCCAGCCGGATTACCATTGTACCCCCGGGGGGTAGGCCTATATAAACCCCCCGGGGCACCCATGCAGGGGGATCCCCCTTTTCGATAGTTGCAGACACCTCATCAAGAGAGACGGGCTAGCCTTGCCCTTCCTCATCCTTTCACCAAACAGCTCAAGGAGCCTCTTGTAGCTACTTGTCAATCTAGTGACCATGCGGAGACCCCGTAGAGCAGCAGTAGGGGTGTTATCTCCACGGAGAGCCCTGAAGCTGGGTAAGATCCGCGGGCGTGCATGTCTTCACCTTATCCCGTTTCCAGGCACCGGCGATGTTTTATTGGCTCCCACAATGATAAGCCACTCGTTGGCATATGTCACACCAACCACCCACAAGCCTCGTTTTGTGAATCATTTGCTACTCGTGTTGATCTCCCTAAAGAGAAGTGGTTTAAATATCACCCACCTATTAAAGAACAAATTAAAGAACCAGTACCAGTTAAAGAAGAAACTATACTTTACAATGTTGATCCAGTTGTTCCTTCTGCTTATATTGAGAAACCACCTTTCCCTGTTAGGATAAAGGAACATGCTAAAGTTTCAACTACGGTTAACAATAGTTATATTAGAACACCTAAACCTGATGAACAAATTAAAGTAGAACCTAGTATTGCTATGGTTAAAGATCTCTTGGAAGAGGATATGGATGGGCATGTTATTTACTTCTGTGAAGAAGCTGTTAGAATTGCCAAACCTGATAAAAAGGATAAACATAGACTTGTTGTTGGCATGCCCATCATCTCAGTCAAAATAGGAGATCATTGTTATCATGGTTTATCTGACATAGGTGCTAGTGTAAGTGCTATTCCTTACACCTTATTTAAAAGGTAAAAGAGGCTAGCCAACTCCCCTCCAGAAGGCTCCCCCGATTGGGCCTTCGTGGGCCGTCGGATCTGGCTCTCGGACACGCCTGAGCCGTTGGATCTTCACGGCGGTTAAATCAGTTTTCACCTCACGATCATTTTTCACTGGCCAATGACGGGTGGGCTCGCGCGACACGCTGGTTGGCTGGGTCGCCTGTTTCCGCGTGCAGGCCGTTTTGCCCAATCCCCACCATGTGCTCCGCACCCAATCCCCCGTCTCCCCAGGCCCCAGCCCCCACCGGACAAACCCTAGCCTCACCAAGCCCCACATCTCGCGCTCCTCCCTCCTCCATCCTCGTTAGCCGCCGCCGCCGTTCTGCCTCCCTCCTCTCTTCCCTACAACCACGTCGCCGAGAGGAAGCCGCTATTCGTGGCGCCATGCCGCTGCCGGGGTGTTGCGCACGCTTCGTTCCCCACAGCCCTCCCTCATCCTCGCCCATCACCGCCGCTGCCTGCCACTCCCAGGGCGGCCGAGCGCCAACGGTGCGGCAATGGCTGTTCCAGGAGGCGAGGGTGAGGGCGCGGGCGTTGGGCGCGTGGACAAGGAGGGAGGAGTCAACTTGAGGGAGGAGATGAGAGAGGTGAGGGTTGGCAGCGATTGCAGGGAGAGGAGGAGGAGTCCTGGAGGCAACGGACGATTTTTTAGGGTGGTCGGCGACCTACATCCTACAGAAAACGGTGAGCTCTCCCTTTCCCCGACTACGCTCCTCTCTCACATCAGATCGGATTGGACCCCTGATTTCTTTTTCTGTTCGATTCAGTCCGTAGCAGCAGCAGGCGACCTGTAGCAGCTCCTTCCTACCTTCCATGGACGGGCTCCTCGGAGACGCCGTCCAGCCTGACCACGGCCACGACTACCCCACACACAAGGTCCCTTCCTGCTCCCCCACCTTCTTCCATGGATCAAGACACTACATACACTGTTGCTGCTGTTTTTCAAATGAATGAACGAAACTTCCTTCCTTATTTCTAGAGGAAGGTTGATTCATTTGTCAAATTCATTCCACCGAAGCCATCTGCTCCGTCCACCAACCCGCCCAGAAAGGTAGTTACAGTGAATTGATGTTCGCACTGAGGCCGGAGGCGAGAGGGGAGGGCACGGAGGTCGGTGGCAAGTGCTCAGGAGAGAAGAGGAAGGCGGCCGCGCTGGGCGGTGGCTGCGGTTTACACGAGAGGGAGGTGACCCGCCCAAAAAGGTAGTTATAGTGAATTGATGTTCATATGAACTTCAATGATGTGAACTTTTTATTAGATCTGAGTTGCAATCCTCAATTTTTTTAGGTTTGAGTAGCAATGCTCCTGCTCTACTAGCTATGACATTTTCCATGCTTTTTCTTCTAATATCGTATAGCGTCCATGCTTGTGGGTTCAACTTGACGAGCTTTTTTCACCTTCCATCTTGTTTTAAGCTCTATTGATGGATGATTTCTGCCATATTTATGGAGGGGGAGGACGCCAACTACTAGGAGAAGGATCAGTTTAGCAAGTACATGATGTAATTCTCTTATGATTATGGGTAGATGCCTCCTTTATTTAGTTACTAGAGTTGTTCACTATTGAATATGCAAATTCAGCATCCTTTATATAATGGGATCTTATGAACTCTTTTTGAAGATTGCTGAGAAGCGCAACCTTTTGATCTTCGAGAACCACAAGTTTGCTGACATTGAAAACACATTCATTATGCAAGACGAATGGTGAGAAATGTGTTATTCACTATCCTTCCATTCTATTTTCATATTCGCGCAGTATGCTTAGTTTTTTCCTTTCAAGATGAATATTCTACACATGAGAGCAATATAGTTGGTATTATTAATGCTCATATAATTCCTGGACCTGGAATTGTTGATGGCTTGAGGCTTAAAGTATGTTATGTGTTGCATACCTAATAAATATTAGCAAGCTAATGTTGCAGCTTGACAGATGCTGTGATAACTTCTCCTTTTTCTGTTTGTTAATATCCACTTCGAACTGAGCAGCCATGATCCGGATTTCCTCTATGTAGCTATGAGATGCATGCAGTTCGTTATTGTGTATCGTGCGCTAAAACATTGATTATTTGACAATGAACACATGGCAATGCCTTAACTATTCAACTTGCCTAGCTCAGTATTTTAACCAATAAAGAAGTTTTTTGTTGCTTTCCCTTTTGTTAGATATTTTGCTTTTTGTATGTTGAGGGGAGATGGATATGGCCTCAGGACTAAACGCACAGACCACATGAAGTGATCTGATGATAGGTAAAGTATTTTTTATTGGCAATGCTAGTGTCTGGACCAGCTCAATGGTTTTAACTCTATGATGTTCAGTTTAGCATATCACATGTACAAATGCATATATACAAATTGTGGTAGGCAACTCACTATTTAGACGACGCGACTATTCTCTTGATAAGGAGAGTCCCACCATACTCATGTGAGAGTTAGGCGTGGTTATGGGTAGTGTTTTCTCATCATCCATTATGTGTTTCTTCTGCGTAGCTCGAAGTTGCTTAGTATGATAATGATTCGCAAATTCCAGCATTGCATGTTACCTGACACTTTTGCATTAGCATTGAATTGCAGCCTGCATTTTTGCAGCCCGCAAGGTGTGTAAATGTTGGACTATTGTTTCTCCGCTGATGCACATGTTTCGCCACAGAGACAGTACTGTGTGTGTGTGTGATCTCTGGAATTAGTTTTTATGTTTCTCTGTGTTGAGTACTCTTGTAATCTCCACGGGTGTGTTTCATATTTTCTATGTATCATCTGTCATTCTTTTAAGTGTTTAATGTTTTCTTTTGTAGTTTTTGATATTTAGGTGCAGTCGCGTTTCATTTGTCGCAGACCTGCACCCGTTAGGAAAATCATAGTTTCATTTCGATCATGTTTCTTTAAGTTGTTCAGTGTTTGTTCATTATGTAGTAGAGTAAGCAGTACATTTTGTCCATCAGTTAAATCACTCATGTCACATTCAGTTGATTGATTAGGTTTAGTTTTTGTTCCTTTCTCTTTGTTCCTTCAGTTTTTTGTTCCTTTATTTAGTCATTGTGCTTGCATCATTTACCAGTATTTTAGTCCATCTCAATAGACCCCTATGATTCTTGATAGTTTATCTCTTTCGTAGATCAGACTTTTCCACTTTGTTAGTTAGGCTAATTTATGCTTTTTTCAGTTTTTAGTCTTTACATGATTTAGTTGGACAGTGTGTTTGGTATTTCAATAGTTCAGTAGTTTCATACTTTTATTTAATTAAATAGTCTTGTTTTTAGTCTCAGTACTTCAGGTTTAGTTTCCAAACAAGTACTTTTTTACTCATGTGGTTTTCGGTCTTTTGACTATATGTGGTTTTCAATCTTTTCATCTCTTGGTTTACTTGTCATTCTTAATTTATCGGCCTTACTATTCTCAGTCTTGTTTTTTATTGAGAGACACAACCTTTTCAATACACATCTATTTTAATTTTTCATAACAATGGCTGTTTTTTTGTTTCAACTTTGACTCTATGCTATTAAAGTAAACCAAGTATATTAAAATAAACCAACTATATTCATATATGCCTCAGTAATTGGTACAACCGATTTTTATCGAGAGAGACAACATTTCGAAACACTTCTATCTTCATTTTTCATACCAACGAATATTTTTTGTGCTGACATGTGAGTTAATTATTTGGAAAAAAATATAATCATATATGTATTGCCAACAATTTTTATGTTTAAAGCAACCAATTTTGTGAAAAGAGTGGAGAGAAAGATACATGTGCAATTTCTTCATGTTACAGTGGATGGATACTCGATCTTTAAACATAAGTAGAGATGAATAGGTACAAATTCGAGGAAAGGCCAATGAAATAGTTGTCTATACACATATATGCCAATTTTATACCTGGTTGTCTGGTTGCATTATTTGTCCGGTTTCAATTCAGTTTGAGTAGATTGTTATCCGTGAGAGATACTTGCTACTATTTGTACCCATGCACCAATTTGCATACCTATTTTAGGCACAGAAACCAACCATGACTGAAAATCATGTATATATAATTTACTATGATTCATGGTGAGAAAATCATGATTTAATAAACGAAAGGTGGTTTGTTTTGCTAACAGTACAGAGTATAAATGTAAATCACAGATCATACGCTGCTGCTACGGGCTCCATGTTGTTTATGCTAGACAACACAACGGTGCTTGTGTTATCTATAGTTGAAGTCGCAGTTTAATATTCTTTGCTTTATGCTTGTGTTATATGTGGTTGAAGGGACATCCTTGTTAGTTTGCATGGTCTATGTAAGAAGGGGCAGTACAATGCTTGTCAAGTTTGTTTATATTCTGATGGCTGTTGAATTCTGGACAATGGAGACGTGAATTTGTTACGTACATAGGTACTAGGCATATGATACTTTACTCATTGATGACATGTAGTTTTAGAGAACTTCTGAAAATTCCAATTCAGGTTTTCTGTGTTCCATTCAGGAAGAACGCACAGTCTGCACTGGGGTACAAAATTATCTACTACTTACCTTTGTATCTCGACATATGCTTGTGATGCATCGTGCTGCCAGAGCCAACATTATCCAGTATCATAGCAATGCTAAAAATTCCTATTGGTTACTCTGCATATTCTCATCTGATTTCTCATATATAGATATTAATTTCCTTTCGTGGGAGGCCTTCATTACATTTCAGCGGCGGTTGCGGATGTGATTGGCGGTTGAGGGAGGGTCTCCGACTAGAGCAGCAGGAGTAAGGTGCTCGAGGAAGTTCAGGTTTGCCTCTACATCCTCTCTCTTTCCTCCACTTTGTTCTTGCATTTAGATGATACAATTTGTGATCATGTGTATGTGCATTTATGAGATCTTTGCTGCTAGGCACAGAGTTTATGGTTACTGAAATTGGGTAATAGAACATGGTTGTTGTGCCTTTTCCCCTTGTTATTTTGAAATGCAACATGACAGTAGCCAATGTCATATATCAGGGTTGTAAACCTATTAGATTTGGGACAGAGGAAAGTATGAAGATCTTCTTATTATTGCAAAGTAAAAGTTGATATTAGTGCCAACTTAGGTGATCTCGTCCGAAGGGGTATCTCAGCTTTATGAGTTGATAGTATGTTTGCATCTAAGAATAAACCTTAGCTTTTAGATAGAATTTATGAGTGAAAGTATTCTGGTGTATACCATCCTTTGTGCAGGATTGTCATGGTTATTGTGTATGTCAATTTTGTTGACAAAATAGATCCAAATGATATCTTTTTCGGTTGCTTATGGTAGATATATTTGGTCTGCTGTTTCATGCATTCTTCAGCTTTATGATTAATATTCCCAGATATTTGAACAAAATTTAGCTATTAAATATACATCCCAGGAAATTTACATTATTACAGTGGGGCACTCCTTTGCACGGTTTTCAGTATAAGAGATTTAACCTTTTTTGCAGTATCATTCTCCCTGACGGATTACATGTAGGTTGTTGTTCTAATTACAAGCATGCTTTCAGCTCATGGTTCTTATATTTTTGTATTTTCCATAGGACAATTTTCTGGATTAATATCTATACTGGAGATCTAGGAGTCCACCCGAATTCAGTCTCCAAGAAGCCGTTCATCCAGGATTCACCAAAATTCAAATGATATGTGAAAAGCGTGTGCTAGATGTGGCCCCTATCCAGCGTTTTGATCTGTCCACTCATGTGCTTTTGTCTAGGTGGTAACACAACAAGCTGCTTATCTTATAGAAACTTATTATACGTACAATCCTATGTTCGTTCTGCTTGCATGTTAGAGAAAGAGCTTCTGCCCCCATGTGAGTAATCCTATGGGAATTAGCAATGTTGGTTGTACTTTCAAGCGGGCTGAATCCAATGCAAGTTTTTGGAGCAGTTGGGTTCCAGAACAAACGACTAGGTATTCCCAAAGAGATCATTCCACTGGTGGCTAGCATAATATCTTCATGTCGGGACAAGTAAGATGGCAGATCATTTCTCAAATAATATGCCACTGTTCTCAATTTTTATTTCCTCTTCTTTTCTGCTACTTGCCTCACTAACTATGACCTCAAGGATCTTTGGTGCAGCGATCCAAGCAAGCAACCATCATTCTACCAGCTCTTGTCATCGCTGAAGAAATTACAGTGGTTACATTGTTACAGAAAGCCTATGACAATTTGCAAGTGTTGTTTGTGCAATATACTGGTTTTATGGCACATGCATGTATGAATTCAGATGGTAGTGGTCTCCTTGTTTACAGTTATAAGAATAATAAAAATATTGATAATGGTCTTTCCACTATTACAATCTCATAGATTACATTACCTGCTTCCATTAGAAAGGAATTGTGGCTCATGGGTTTACTGGATGATCTTTTTGATAGACATTTTAAATATAGCATGGTTTAACACATGGGCTTTCTATTACGAGTATCGAATATGTCCTTGCAAAATGAAAATTCCTTGCAAAATGAGACTATTTTCATCGACAACATGGCTTTAGCGGGTCTCTGCGCCATTTTACGTGCATATGCCTCAGTAATTGGTACAACCGTTTTTTATTGAGAGACACAACCTTTTAAATACACTTCTATTTTAATTTTTCATAACAATGGTTGTTTTTTTGTTTCAACTTTGACTCTATGCTATTAAAGTAAACCAAGTATATTAAAATAAACCAACTATATTCATATATGCCTCAGTAATTGGTACAGCCGATTTTTATCGAGAGAGACAACATTTCAAAACACTTCTATCTTCATTTTTCATACCAACGAATATTTTTTTGTTTCGGCTTTCACTCTATGCTATTAAAATAAATCAACTACTTTAAGATAAACCGGCTATATTATATCTTTTTTCCTTAGGTTTCTTGTCTTTCCCCCTCTTTTTTTCCAAGAAATATATGCATGCCTAAGTTTTTCATCATGATAACCGTGTTTTCAAACTTGCTAAAAAAATACAACCAAGCCAACTTTGCTTTCTCATCATACTGCATGTTTTCAAACTTGCTAAAAAAATACAACCAAGCCAGCTTTACTCTCTCATCAACCCAAGAAATATATGCATGCACAAATTTTTCATCATGATAACCATCATTTCAAACTTACTAAAAATATACAACCATGCCAACTTTACTACCTCATCATAGTGGCCATTTTTTCAGATTGAACATATTCATATTATGCAAAATTTCCCTTTTCCCAGACTATGGTTTAGTTCAAGGTTCTTGCAGCATGAAACTATTTTCATCAACAACATGTCTTCAGCGGGTCTCTGTGCCATTTGGCGCAATGAGTCAACTAGTATCAAGAAATTATGAATGACATAGCACCCGTAGAGATAGAAGACATAGATGTTACTATTAAACTTGCTAATAGAGACACTACATCACCAATTGGGATTGTTAGAGATGTTGAAGTCTTGTGTGGGAAAATAAAATACCCTACTGATTTTCTTGTTCTTGGTTCCTCACAAGATGACTTTTGTCCCATTATTTTTGGTAGACCTTTCTAGAACACCATTAATACTAAAATAGATTGTGAGAAACAAACTGCCGATGTCAGTTTTGGTGATGAGTCTCATAAGTTTAATTTTTCCAAGTTTAGTAGAAAGCTTCATGAAAATAATTGCCTAGTAAGGATGAATTAATTGGTCTTGCTTCTATTGTTGTACCACATACTGATACTTTAGAACAATATTTGCTAGATCATGAAAATGATTTACATATGCATGAAAGAAATGAAATAGATAATATTTTCTTTGAACAACGTCCTCTGCTTAAACACAATTTGCCTATTGAAACTCTAGGAGGTCCTCCTCCACCTAAAGGTGATCCTGTGTTTGAATTAAAGCAATTGCCAGACACTTGGAAATATGCTTATCTTGATGAAAAGAAGATATATCCTGTTATTATTAGTGCTAACCTTTTAGAACATGAAGAAGAAAGATTATTGAAAGTTCTAAGGAAGCACCGAGATGCTATTGGATATACTCTTGATGAATTAAAGGGCATTAGTTCCACTCTATGTCAGCACAAAATTAATATGGAACCTGATGCTAAACCCGTTGTTGATCACCAACGTCGGTTAAATCCAAAGATGAAAGAATTGGTAAGAATGTTAAAACTTCTGGAGGCAGGTATAATCTATCATATAGATGATAGTAGATGTGTGAGTCATGTTCATTGTGTCCCTAAGAAAGGAGGTATAACTGTTGTTCCTAATGATAAGAATGAACTTATTCCACAAAGAATTGTTACAGGTTATAGAATGGTAATTGATTTTAGAAAATTAAACAAAGCAACTAGAAAATATCATTACCCTCTGCCTTTTATTGATCAAATGCTTGAAAGATTATCTAAGCACACACATTTTTGCTTCCTTGATGGATATTCTGGTTTTTCACAAATACCTATTTCTCAACCTGATCAAGAAAACACCACTTTTACTTGTCCTTTTGGAACCTATGCTTATAGATGTATGCCTTTCGGTTTATGTAATTCACCTGCTACCTTTCAAAGATGTATGACTGCTATATCCTTTGACTTTCATGAAAAGATATTTGAGTTTTTCATGGATGACTTTTCTGTTTATGGGAAGTCTTTTGGTGATTGTTTAAGCAATCTTGAGCGAGTTTTGCAGAGATGTGAACAAAAAAAATCTTGTCTTGAATTGGGAGAAGTGACACTTTATGGTTAATGAAGGCATTGTCTTAGGTCATAAAATTTCTGAAAGAGGAATTGAAGTGGACAAAGCTAAGGTTGATGCAATTGAGAAAATGCCATGTCCTAAAGATATAAAAGGTATTCGTAGTTTCTTAGGTCATGTTGGTTTCTATAGGAGATTTATCAAGGACTTTTCTAAAATTTCTAGGCCTCTTACGAATCTTTTGCAAAAGGATATTCCTTTTATTTTTGATGATGATTGTTTAGAAGCTTTTGAAACACTCAAGAAAGCCTTAATTTCTGCACCTATTGTTCAACCACCTAATTGGAACTTGCCTTTCGAAATTATGTGTGATGCTAGTGATTATATTGTTGGTGCTGTTCTAGGAGAAAGAGTTGATAAGAAACTGAATGTTATTCATTATGCTAGTAAAACTCTAGACAGTGCTCAACGAAATTATGCTACTATTGAAAAAGAATTCTTAGCAGTGGTGTTTGCTTGTGACAAATTTAGACCTTATATTGTTGATTCCAAAGTAACTGTTCACACAGACCATGCTGCTATTAAATATCTTATGGAAAAGAAAGATGCCAAACCTAGACTTATTCGTTGGGTTCTCTTGTTACAAGAATTTGATTTACATATCATTGATAGAAAAGGAGCTGACAACCCCATAGCTGATAATTTATCTAGGCTTGAAAATGTGCCTAATGACCCACTACCTATTGATGATAGTTTTCCTGGTCAGCAGTTAGCTGCAATAAATGTTGCTCATAGTACTCCTTGGTATGCTGATTATGCTAATTACATTGTTGGTAAATATTTACCACCTAGCTTTACATACCAACAAAAGAAAAAATTCTTCTATGATTTAAGACATTACTCTAGGGATGACCCACATCTTTATAAAGAAGGAGTAGATGGTATTATTAGACGTTGTGTACCTGAGCATGAATAGGGACAAATCTTACGTAAATGTCACTCCGAAGCTTATGGAGGGCATCATGATGGAGATAGAACTGCTTACAAGGTATTGCAATCTAGATTTTATTGGCCTACTCTCTTCGAGGATGCCCGTAAGTTCGTCTTATCTTGTAATGAATGTCAAAGAATAGGTAATATCGGTAAGCGTCAAGAAATGCCTATGAATTATTCACTTGTTGTTGGACCATTTGATGTTTGGGGATTTGATTACATGGGACCTTTTCCTTCCTCTACTGGGTATACACATATTTTGGTTGGTGTTGATTATGATACTAAATAGGTAGAAGCTATTCCAACTAGTAGTGCTGATCACAACACCTCTATTAAAATGCTTAAGGAAGTTATTTTCCCAAGGTTTGGAGTCCCTAGATATTTAATGACTGATGGTAGTTCACACTTTATTCATGGTGCTTTCTGTAAAATGCTTGCCAAGTATGATGTTAACCATAGAATTGCATCACCTTATCATCCTCAGTCTAGTGGTCAAGTTGAACTTAGCAATAGAGTAATAAAGTTATTTTGCAAAATACTGTCAATAGGTCCAGGAAGAATTGGTCTAAGAAATTAGATGATGCACTTTGGGCTTATAGAACATCATACAAAAATCCTATGGGTATGTCTCCTTATAAAATGGTTTATGGAAAAGCTTGTCATTTGCCTCTTGAGTTAGAACATAAAGCATATTGGGCCATCAAAGAGCTCAATTATGATTTCAAACTTGCTGGTGAAAAGAGGTTATTTGATATTAGCTCATTAGATGAATGGAGAACCCAAGCTTATGAAAATGCAAAATTATTTAAGGAAAAAGTTAAAAGATGGCATGACAAAAGAATCCAAAAGCGTGAGTTTAAAGTCGGAGAATATGTTCTTTTGTACAACTCTCGTTTCAGATTCTTTGCAGGAAAACTCCTCTCAAAATGGGAAGGCCCCTATGTTACCGAGGAGGTTTATCAGTCTAGAGCCATCAAAATAAATAATTTTGAAGGTACTAACCCGAAGGTTGTCAATGGGCAACGAATAAAGCATTATATCTCAGCTACGTCCATTAATGTTGAACACATAAAACCATCGGATACACCTCTCCGACAATCGGAGTGACAAATCCTAATCTCGATCTATGCCAACTCAACAAAAACCATCGGATACACCTGTAGAGCACCTTTATAATCACCCAGTTACGTTGTGACGTTTGGTAGCACACAAAGTGTTCCTCCGGTATTCGGGAGTTGCATGATATCATAGTCATAGGAACATGTATAAGTTATGGAGAAAGCAATAGCAACAAACTAAACGATCATCGTGCTAAGCTAACGGATGGGTCAAATCAATCACATCATTCTCTAATGATGTGATCCCGTTAATCAAATGACAACTCATGCTTATGGTTAGGAAACATAACCATCATTGATTCAACAAGCTAGTCAAGTAGAGGCAAACTAGTGACACTTTGTTTGTCTATGTATTCACGCATGTACTAAGTTTCCGGTTAATACAATTCTAGCATGAATAATAAACATTTATCATGACATAAGGAAATATATATAACAACTTTATTATTGCCTCTAGGGCATATTTCCTTTAGTCTTCCACTTGCACTAGAGTCAATAATCTAGATTACATTGTAATGATTCTAACACCCATGGAGTCGTGGCAGGATGCCCAATATATAAGCAGCTTCACCGAGGTCTTTCATTGAAAAATTCTTATTCAAGTATCCTTTTATGCTATTCATAAATTCAGTATCATTTCCGATCAACAATATGTCATCTACATATAATATCAGAAATGCTACGGAGCTCCCACTCACTTTCTTGTAAATACAAGCTTCTCCAAAAGTCTGTATAAAACCATATGCTTTGATCACACTATCAAAGCGTATATTCCAACTCCGAGAGGCTTGCACCAGTCCATATATGGATCGCTGGAGCTTGCACACTTTGTTAGCACCTTTTGGATCGATAAAACCTTCTGGTTGCATCATATACAACTCTTCTTTAAGATATCCATTAAGGAATGCAGTTTTGACATCCATTTGCCAAATTTCATAATCATAAAATGCGGCAATTGCTAACATGATTCGGATGGACTTAAGCATCGCTACGGGTGAGAAGGTCTCATCATAGTCAACTCCTTGAACTTGTCTAAAACCTTTTGCAACAAGTCGAGCTTTGTAGACAGTAATATTACCGTCAGCATCAGTCTTCTTCTTGAATATCCATTAATTCTCTATGGCATGCTGATCATCGAGCAAGTCAACCTAAGTCCACACTTTGTTCTCATACATGGATCCCATCTCAGATATCATGGCCTCAAGGCATTTTGCGGAATTTGGGCTCATGTAGTTCATAGGTTCATCATGGTCAAGTAACATGACTTCCATAATAGGATTACCGTACCACTCTGGTGCGGATCTTACTCTGGTTGACCTACGAGGTTCGGTAGTAACTTGATCAGAAGTTTCATGATCATCATCATTAGCTTCCTCACTTACTGGTGTAGGAATCATTGGAACTGATTTCAGTGATGAACTACTTTCCAATAAGGGAGAATGTCGTGGAAATATCACGTCAGATGTCCTAGAGAGAGGACTTAGTCATGGAGCCGTCGCGTTGAGGTTAGCTTAAAGGGGTTAATCAGGACAAAGGACACGAGGAGTTTATACTGGTTCGGCCCCTTACGGTGAAGGTAAAAGCCTAATCTAGTTGTATGTGGAATTTCTAGGGTTTTGATGAGCGGGGAGCGAATACGCTTGACTGGCTCTCGAATCTGTTGTTTCTTGTCCTAAGCCGCCGTCGGGTCGTCCCCTTATATACATGGGTTGACGCCCTGCGGCCTACAGAGTCCCGGCCAGCTCATACAACTTGTCCGGCTCGGTGACGTATCTTACATGCCTTACATTACAAGTTTTACATACATGGCGGTTTATGCTTATGGGCCTTAAGCCACCTTCGGGTATGGGCCCGCTACTAAGTCTATCTATGAACCGTCGTGCAATCTTGGGCTTCATAACGATAAATCTTCATGGGGATGACCAGGCCCCTCCTGGGCGGGTCATACCTAATAGTTATATCCCCAACATTAGGCCCCACGTTGATTTGAACTTGTTCATGTCAATCTTTAAGGCTTAGAAAAAAATCATTCCTCCCCTTATCTATGAAAACCTCATAACCCACCATGACGTTACCTCCCAATATTTCCGGGAATTGCAATGACGTCATCTTCAACAGATCTTTGCCTTAATGTCTTTCCGAAAATCGAGGCGTCCATCTAGCTGGATAACCTTCACTTGCCCTCCTCATTTTTTGTACCTGCCTGTTCGCCTGTCTCCTTATAAATAGGTACGACCGGTCTTCCTCATTCTCCCCCTTTCCAGCATCTTCTTCCTCTCGCAACCCTTCTGCCACTCGAACTCCGTCGCCGTTGCAGAGCACCTCATCTTCCTCAACCTCGGCCGCTGCATCAGCCTGAGTTGATCCAGAGAATGGCGGCGACCCTCCGTGGTAGATCTGCATCTGTAAGTTTCGGCCTTTCCATACCTTAGATCCACACTAGGGTTCGCGAGCTCCTGTATGTTCTTCATATTTTTTCTTAGTTCATCTTCCATGCTGTGCTATGAACTTCTTGATCTAAAAATGGCGTAAAACCAATGCGGTAATTGTTTTACTTCTAGTTTCAATACCACTAGATCCCCTTTCTTGGAAGAAAAATCTTGTGCAAGCTCATGAACTCATTTGTATTGACTTTTAGGTCTAGATTTATTTTTCTTTTCTAAACAACCGTTGATCCAAAGTAATACCTGCAGTCTGTGAAACTTGTTTACCTCAGTACTTAACCAATTTTTTGTCGCTGGCAATTTTTGAATCTCCAAAGTCATGGCAGCTTACCATGCCGGCTTATTTTTCCTTCATATACCATTAGCCCTTATTTAAGCCGCCATTACGCATTTGTATTGCAATCATTACCCTATAATTCCACCAATTAACTTGAACCGGCAAATTACCTCCTTTTTAGCTTGTCCTTTCGCCATGCCACCAAAGACGACGATAGTTTGCAACTGGGTCCCTTCCACAGTCACTGAGGACACTCTGAAGGATTTCGTCACCGTTGGGTATTTACCAGAGAAGAGCGTTATGTCCTACTGTGCCCCTGACTTGGCCGAAGAAAAACCTTAGCCCAAGGATGGTGAAGTCATCGTCTTTACTGACCATATGAACCGGGGCTTTTCGCCGCCCGGCTCAAAATTCTTTAGAGATGTTCTACACTTCACTTCTATTTGAACTGCCAGAATGAGTACACCAACGGCCCCAGCTTGGAACTTGGCGGGATTTCAATCCAGCACAGACCGGATGCTGTCTTTCCTTTAGTAGTCTTGCCAAGCCATCCCAAAGACTAGAGCCAAACCTAGTTCTACTGCAAAGATATGTCACCGGCTGATGAGAAGCCAATGCCGGGTTATCCTGCTGAGCGTCTTGACGCTAAATATTCACTCCCAGATAAACTTTCTGCCGCTGAACGCAAGAAACTTCACCCAACAATCAAAAGGGTTCAAGCCTTGCTGGGAAACGGCTTAACTGGAGTTGACTTGATCCGCTGTTGGATCGCATGGCGGATCATCCCTCTAAGCCACCGATCTGATTTGATGTGCAACTAGACCGGAGGAACAGACGATCCATTACATCATAGCTCCCTTCGTCTGGCCGAAGAAGCCATTGTTGAAATGTCAACTACCCTTGTCAACAGCAAGTATGAAGACTGCAACAAAGTAGGATTGAATCCTTTCTGCAAACTTAACCCGGCACCAGAGGTAAATCCCCTTGACTCCTTTTTCTTCAGTAGTTAAGTATTTGCATGAGTTTCAACCTGTTATATTCCTACAGGCGAAATCTGACTTTTGGAAGGCCAAATATGATCATGAGGCTGCCAAAAAAGCTAGAGCCGCCGCAATAGCCGCCAAGAAGACAGCCAGAAAATCTAAAAAGAAACCAAATGCCTATGAGTTACTCAAGCGGGATGACACCTCTGAGTCGGAGGTATCCCTTGACTATCTTGGCCTGCTTTTTAACAACCTTATTGACACTGACTATTACCAGGATGACACGGGAGCTAGCCAGGCAGTAGAAGAAGAGGTAATTATTACTTCCTATGACTCAGAACCTTTGCCAAGGCAGAAACCTCAGTGGGTAACCCGGAAAGTAAGGTTTTCACACCCCTTGGCTTATTTAGATCCTCCTTTTCTTTTGAAAAAGCAGCAACATGAGAGCCGCCATCAGACCCGGACCAGTGGAGATAATGAGCTGCCCTCCGGCTTACCGAAAACTCCTCGGAAACGCCAGAATGAGGTTCTTTTACCTCTTAACTCTGATGAACAACACTCTTTTATAAATCACTCAACCATAATTCCATTTTTCTTTACAGGAGATTGCTCGTTCCTCCTCAGGTGATTCCTCCCAAACTCAGTTGCTGGCTTTCAAGACCGCCCCCGGTAAGGATAATTATCCTTTCTTCCGCACCTTTATGCTTGTATCGTTATATTGACTTTTAAAATTCTCCTTAGTGGCCAAGCAAAGCCCAAGAAAGCAAAGGTGTCAAAGCCAGCTGAGGATCCCGGGACTGTTGAATCTGAGCAGCCGCCTCTTGTACCAGAACAGTCTGAAGCACCAGAGGATCCTGCTATCAACATTCATCCGGTTTTTCCTGAACCGTCTGTTGATGAAACCGCTCGTGATTTCTCAACTATTGAACCAGCAAGCTCAGTTAAGCCTCCAGAGACCCATGGCGATGATGTTTTGATTATTGGTTCCAGATTTGTTGAACCGGGAAATCCAACTGTGTTAGCGAGACACTCCGCCAAGCAAGAGGTTTTGGAGAGGCAAAAAGTAAAGTTTGACATCTCTCATTATGCTCACCTGAGTATTAGTGGTGTGCTATCTGGCTATCTTAGTCACGTGCATTCCAGCCATGACTCTGAAATTGAGATGGTCAAATAGCTGCAACTAAAATATGAGGTATGCTCTCCAGCTTCCATAAGTTTATATGCTCTGCCAGCCCCCAAGTCTTCTAATTATGATAAACTTGAATGATCCGTAGACTTGAGATATAGCTTGATGTTTTGACCTAGATTTTCCTCGAGTCCGGTTTAAAATGTTTAACCGGATTTAACTAATAGCATAATTTAGTACCTGTAGTCCCCAAGGGCTAGCTTAATCATCATGAATGAGCCGGTACTTAACTTCATAACTTTCATGAACCAGTCGAGACTGCTAATATTCTTATCCGGCCCAAGAGGGAAAACCTTCTGAATACCATGCATTAGCCCCCAAGTGCCAAGCGTTGTTACATGTAAATCACTTGGGACTTTTTTAGAAGAGTCATTTCTGCATCTAAGAATTGTTTTGGCAGACATTAGCTCCCAAGTGCCAAGTGGTGTTGCTTTGCAAAGTGCTTGGGACTTTAATCATTATGACCTTTATTGGAATATACTTTGATACATCTGTGCTTGTCTACAGACCGCCATGACTGACTTGGATTCTCAACTGACTGATGCGAAGACCCGGCTGGCGGCTCAAGAAACTGAGACCCGGAAAGCTGAATCTAAATTCTAGTTCAGCGTTTCTGAAACAGAAAAACTGAAGGCAAACTTTGTAACGGAGAAGGAGGCTCGGGCTCAAGAAAAAACTGTTCTGACCCAGCGGGCGGAGAAAGCTGAAGCAACTTTGGAAAAGGTTACCGCTGAGCTCACTGGTTTAAAGAAATGTGTGTCTCAGATGGTTTCTGCCATCTTTGGTAAGTCTTCTTATTACTTTATTTGAAAGTGAATCCTTGCCGATATACCATAAGCCGGCACTTAACCCATTGTGTAAACTGCACAGGTCCCGGGAGCCGTAATCTGAACCAAGATACTCTGGTGAAGCTGAAGGCGGTTTATACACTCTTGGAACAATTATACATTGGAGTTCAGCGAACCCTTGCCACCATCTCCCCAGTAAACCAGGAGCCAAGCTTATTGAGCGATGTTTTAAAGAAGTTGTTTGTCTTCCCCGCTAGCTTTCAAGAGATTAAGCGGTCTTGTGTGAGAGCCGGAGCCTTAACTGCTCTAAGTCGCTCCAAAGCCTGGGTACCAGAGCTAGACCCGGCGGACGTAGCCAAAGGGTACCCTAGCTTTAAGGAAGACGGGACTCCTTTTAACCAAGAAGATTTTGCTGCTTGTGTGAAGGAAATTCGTCCCCATGCTACCATCCTTGGCGAAGAAACCAATGTTACTAAGAACCAACCGGGTTTTGACTCTGGTAATAAAAAGATGGCGACTCCCAGTTATAAAGTGATGGATTTAATTCCGCCAATTCAGGAGCACACCTTCGCCCCTGAGATTAACCCGGCGGTTTAATTGATGATGAGGCTGAATTCGTCGCCCTTCAAGGCTTTGACTAGACAAAACCCAATTTCCAAGCTGTGGATGAACCAGCAAGGGATGATGCAGAAACGTTCAATCAGCCAAGCCAAGATGCATGACCCGGCTCTGGTTTATCATAAACGACTTATCTTTCTCTGGGCTCAACGTGCCTTGTAATAGGCTAATACTTAAACTCCTTGTTCTGTTATGCCATTGTGCATAGTTGCGCTACTCACTTATCCTATGATATGAATGTATGTGATTCAGTCCTTGTGGGTACTTTCGAATTTGCTCCTGCATAGAATATAGAAAATGTGTCCTGGCGGTTTACCGCTGGATGGGTTATAATGCCCAAAGATAAACTTTGTCATGAATTTTAACCAAAGCTGGTTAGAATAATAATCATATATACCTGAAAAATAGTTCATACCTGTGATATTTGATCACATGGTTGATTTCATCAAACCAGTGTAGTAAGGGCCATAACCCAAGACTTTGGATACTGGTAGTTATCATACTTTACCGGTTTACGAACGAACACCGGGCCGGGTTAATAAACACCGGATATTAACTTTGAGTCCTTGCTAGCGACTTGTAGACGAAAAAATCTGGTCGGGTCAAGAAACACCAGATTTATATCTCATACTGGCGATTTATAGTCAAAACCAGACCAGGTCAATAAACAACGGATATTGTCATATACAACTCAGAAGGCTTTATAAACCTTAATGGCTCTCAGCCAGGTATTATCAAAAGAGAAAATTTTCAAAAAGATATTCAAATCAAACAACAACAGAAAAAATCCAATGCTTTCATAGGCCGCCAAGCCAAAATATCTTCTTCAATAGCTTTTCGCCTCTCCTCATTAAACCGGCGAAGAAACTACCTAACCGGTTTAAATTTCGGATCAATATTAAGAGTGTGCTCAGCGAGTTCCCTCGGTACACCTGGCATGTCAGAAGGCTTCCATGCAAAAATTTCCTGGTTCTCGCGGATGAACTCGATGAGCGCGCTTTCCTATTTTGGATCCAGATTGGCACTGATTTGTGAACTGCCTGGATGAGTCGCCAGGAACAAAATCAACCATCTTGGTATCATCTGCCGATTTAAACTTCAAAACCGGGTCATGCTCTGCTGTGGGCTTCTTCAGGGACGTCATATCTGTTGGGTCAACATTGTCCTTGTAGAACTTTAACTCTTCTGTCGCACAAACTGACTCGACGTAAGCTGCATCACCCTCTTCACACTCCAAAGCTATCTTCTGGCTTCCATTTACTGTGATGGTCCCCTTGTGACCCGGCATCTTGAGCTGTAGATAAACATAGCAGGGCCTGGCCATGAACTTAGCATAAGCCGGCCGTCCGAACAAAGCATGATATGTGCTTTTGATTTTCACCACCCGAAAGGTCAATGTCTCCGACCTGGAATCATGGCTATCTCCAAAAGCAACCTCCAGAGCTATCATACCCACTGGATATGCCGACTTACCAGGCACCACACCATGAAAGACGGTGTTTGATGGCTTAAGATTTTTGTCTATCAATCCCATGCGACAGAAGGTCTCATAATAGAGAATGTTAATGTTGCTTCCTCCGTCCATGAGTACCTTAGTGAACTTATACCCTCCAACCTGAGTTGCCACCACCAATGCTAAGTGACCCGGATTATCAACTCGGGGTGGGTGATCCTCCCGGCTCCACACAATGGGCTGCTCAGACCAACGCAAGTAACAGGTAACCGCCGGCTCAACAGCATTGATTGCCCTCTTATGAAGCTTCTGGTCACGTTTACACAAGCTAGTGGTAAATACATGATGCTGCCTACTATTCGACTGTTTTGGGTTGCTTTGATAACCAGACTGCTGCTGATGCTAACCCCCCTGATTACCTTGCTGGTTGAAACCACCCTGGCTGCCATGATTATTCTGATTTCCCTGAAACCCAGAATTAGAGCCGCCACCGCCGTGACCCGGACCGTGAGAGCCGGACCCAGGACCGCCACCAGGCCCGTGACTGTTATGAAAAAAATTTGAATTCTTGAACTCCCTCATGATGTTACAATCCTTCCACAGGTGCCCAGATGGTCTTTCCTTCATACCGTGTCGTGGGCAGGGCTCATTCAAGATTCTCTCAGGATTGACATTGGATCCGCCGGCTCTTGGCAGCGGTCTGCCCTTACGACGCTGTCCATTATCCTGTGCATTGGTGTTGGCCACAAAGTTGAAACTATTATCAGCTTTGCGCTTACCGTTGCCTCTCGGGTTATACTGCTGGCCTTTAACGTTGTCGCTCGTCTTTCCCTCCCCTGCTTTATCGTCATTAGACTCGAGATCTTTGGTACCATCAGAGTCAGCATATTTAACCAGAGCTGCCATGAGCGTCCCCATGTCATTGCACTGACGCTTGAGCCGTCCTAACTTCTGCTTCAGAGGCAGGAAACGGCAATTGTTCTCCAACATCAACATCGCCGAGTCGGCGTTAATACGATCTGATGAATGTGAGATTGCTGAGACCCGGTGCACCCAATGGGTTGTTGACTCGCCTTCCTCTTTGACACAGGAGGCCAGATCCATAATGGACATGGGTTGTTTACACGTATCCTTAAAGTTCTGGATGAACCGGGCCTTTAACTCGGCCCATGACCCGATGGAATTAGCCGGGAGCCCCTTTAACCAAGTACGGGTCGTTCCTTACAACATCAAAGGAGAGTATTTAGCACAAGCTGCTTCACTGACATCCAACAACTCCATCGCCATCTCATAACTCTCAATCCATGCTTCAGGACTTAAATCAGCGGTGTCATTGGGCACCTTACGAGGCCCTTTGAAATCCTTGGGCAGACGCTCGTTCCAAAGATCCGACGCTAAACACGGCACCCCCAAGTTTCTAAAGGTCAGACCCGGCTCCACCGAGGTGGTTGGACGAATCGGGGTTGGTTGACGAGCCGCATACTGAGCCGCCAGCTCGGCCTCTCAATGGGCTCTTCCTTGATCCACCATGTTCTGAGCATTAGTTCCACCGCCCACCGGGTCATTACCCGGCGGGTTATGATTCTTTCCACTGCTTGACACTGCCGGCTCATCTAAATGTCTGTTGTAGCTTCAGCTCGGACGAGGTGTGGAATGAATCCTATCACGGTTGTAAGAGTACGCCTGCTGCTGCATCAATGCTGTCTGAAGAAACTCTCTAGCCCTCCGTGTCTCAACCGCTGCTGGCGAGTCACCTTCCATAGGAATAGCCGCCAGTCGGGATGCCGCAGCAACCATGTTATCCAAAGGGTTGGAGTAATGACCCAGCGGCGTCGATATATGTTGTGGCAAGTTACTATTCTGTCGAGGCGGGTCCATTACACGTGGCTGAGCCGGCGTTCCTGTCCCAGGCGCTCCGGCCCGGTTTACTGCTGCCGGGTTACTGGTTCCTGCCCCTGGTGTGTTAAAAAGATTCCATGCTTCAATAGTCACTGATAGACGACTATGATGCCTCCTCCTCATCACTTCATTTGAGGCGTTCTGATCTAGCATGAGCCGATAAGATTCCGCTTGGACTCGCTGTACCTGTGCATCCAAAGTAGCCTGCTCCTCAGTCATCCTGGTTTTTTCAGTATTCAGCGCCTCCCTGGCATGTGCTATATCATCACACACCTTTGTAATCTCCGCATTATGCTGATCTTGATCCACCGGGTTAACAGCTGTCGTAATCAGCGCAGTCAGCTTGTCCAATAAGTCAGTTAAAACCTGAGCCGGCGGGCGCTCAGGGCCTCCTGCCCCGGCAACCGCCGTCGCTCCTGACCCGGAAACCAGCTCCGCTGCCATTGATGAGTGATGTATAGGCTGTGTACCGTCCATGAAGATCGCAACCCGGTTCGGTGGCTCATTAGGGTCCAGAATACTGTAGCCATCGGAATAGCCCCCTAGCCGGCCGTCTTGCAATTGGTACAATGACTCTGTTTCACCAGTGGATGACCCGCAATCGGAATAGACGACAGTCTCGTCACCAGATGCTGATCTGTCCTCAGATCCCTCTCCATGGATAAATTCCACAAAGGCATGTTTCATGGTCGGCCGAATCCGGGCGGGTCTTGCACGCTGAGCCTTCTCGACGATGTCAGTGCAGATGTACGGCGCAGGGCCCGGTTCACCGATCTCGCCGATGAAAACGTGAATTCCATCAAAGGGGACCCGGTACCCGTACTCAATTGAGCTGGCCTCGGGGCCCCATCCTGCATCATCGATGTAGAGCCTGCCGCGGCGACTCTTGGTCTACCGGCCCACGGCGTATCCCTTGATCCCTTCGAATTTTCCCTTCAAGAACTCGAAACCATCTTGTGATAGCCACGCGGTGGGCGCCATCTGTCGTGGAAATATCACGTCAGATGTCCTAGAGAGAGGACTTAGTCATGGAGACATCGCATTGAGGTTAGCTTAAAGGGGTTAATCAGGACAAAGGACACAATGAGTTTATACTGGTTCGGCCCCTTACGGTGAAGGTAAAAGCCTAATCTAGTTGTATGTGGAATTGCTAGGGTTTCGATGAGATGGGAGCGAATACGCTTGACCGGCTCTCGAATCTGTTGTTTCTTGTCCTAAGCCGCCGCCGGGTCATCCCCTTATATACACGGGTTGACGCCCTGCGGCCTACAGAGTCCCGGTCGGCTCATACAACATGTCCGGCCCGGTGACGTATCTTACATGCCTTACATTACAAGTTTTACATACATGGCGGTTTATGCTTATGGGCCTTAAGCCGCCTTCGGGTCTGGGCCCGCTACTAAGCCTATTTATGAACCGTCGTGCAATCTTGGGCTTCATAACGATAAATCTTCATGGGGTGACCCGGCCCCTCCTGGGCGGGTCATACCTAATAGTTATATCCCCAACATTAGGCCCCACGTTGATTTGAACTTGTTCATGTCAATCTTTAAGGATTAGAAAAAATCATTCCTCCCCTTATCTATGAAAACCTCATAACCCACCATGACATTACCTCCCAATATTTCCGGGAATTGCAATGACGTCATCAACAAAGAAGGTACAACTCCAAGTCCTACTTTCCTCCCACTCACTTTTTTGAGAGAAACTCCTTCTCCAGAAAGGATCCATCCTTAGCAACGAATATCTTGCCTTCGGATTTGTGATAGAATGTGATGCCCCCGATTCAATCGTATACTAATCATACATGCAAACGTGTACGATCAAGATCAGAGACTCACGGGAAGATATCACAACACAACTCTACAAATAAAATAAGTCACACAAGCATCATATTACAAGCCAAGGGCCTTGAGGGCTCGAATACAAGTGCTCGATCATAGACGAGTCAGCGGAAGCAACAATATCTGAGTACAGACATAAGTTAAACAAGTTTTCCTTAAGAAGGCTAGCACAAACTGGGATACATATCAAAAGAGGCGCAGGCCTCCTGCCTGGGATCCTCCTAAACTACTCCTGGTCGTGATCAGCAGGCTGCACGTAATAGTAGGCACCTCCTGAGTAGTAGTAGTCGTCATCGACAGTGGCGTCTAGCTCCTGGACTCCAACGTCTGGTCGCAGCAAATGGGTATAGGAAAGGGGAAAAGGGGGAGAAAAGCAACCGTGAGTACTCATCCAAAGTACTCGCAAGCAAGGAGCTACACTACATATGTATGCATTGGTATCAAATGGATTAAGGGTATCATATGTGGACTGAACTGCAGGATGCCGGAATAAGAGGGGGATAGCTAGTCCTTTCGAAGACTACGCTTCTGGTAACCTCCATCTTACAGAAGGAGAAGGGAGTAGATGGTAAGTTCACCAAGTAGCATCGCATAGCATAATCCTAACTGATGATCCTCCCCTCGTCGCCCTGTGAGAGAGCGGTCACCGGTTGTATTTGGCACTTGGAAGGGTGTATTTTATTAAGTATTCGGTTCTAGTTCTCATAAGGTCAAGGTACAACTCCAAGTCGTCCTATTACCGAAGATCACAGCTATTCGAATATATTGACTTCCCTGAAGGGGTGCACCACATTTCCCAACACGCTCGATCCCCTTTGTCCGGACACACTTTTCTGGGTCATGCCCGGCCTCGGAAGATCAACACGTCGCAGCCCTACCTAAGCACAACAGAGAGGTCAGCACGCCGGTCTAAATCCTATGGCGCAGGGGTCTGGGCCCATCACCCTTTGCACACCTGCACGTTGCGAACGTGGCCGGAAGCAGAACTAGCCCCCTTAATACAAGAGCAAGCTTATGGTCCAATCCGACGCGCACCGCTCAGTCGCCAATGTCACGAAGGCTTCGGCTGATACCACGACGTCGAGTGCCCATAACTGTCCCCGCGTAGATGGTTAGTGCGTATAGGCCAGTGGCCAGACTCATATCAAATACCAAGATCTCGTTAAACGTGTTATCTTGAAATAACCGCAAACGCCGACCAGGGCCAGGCCCACCTCTCTCCTAGGTGGTCTCAACCTGCCCTATCGCTTCGCCACAAAGTAACAGTCGGGGGCCGTCGGGAACCCAGGCCCACCTCTACCGGGATGGAGCCACCTGCCCCTTCAGACCCCGATTCCGAACAATATCATAAGTAATGTAACAGTATACAGTATATAGCATATGCCCGTGATCACCTCCCGAGTGATCACGGCCCAGTAGTATAGCATGGCAGACCGACAAGAGTGTAGGGCCTCTGATGGAACACTAGCATCCTATACTAAGCATTTAGGATTGAAGGTATAGGTAACAACAGTAGTAGCAAGGACAGGCTATGCATCAAGATAGGATAACGGAAAGCAGTAACATGCTACACTACTCTAATGCAAGTAGTAGAAAGAGAGTAGGCGATATCTGGTGATCAAGGGGGGGCTTGCCTGGTTGCTCTGGCAAGAGAGAGGGGTCGTCAACACCGTAGTCGTACTGGGTAGCAGCGGCGTCGGTCTCGATGTCTAGCGAGAGAAGAGGGGGGAAGAAACAATAAATATTATGCAAACAAATGCATGGCGATGCAAGACATGACAAAGCGTGATGCTAGGTGTGCCCTAATGCGGTACAAGGTGGTACCGGTGAAGGGGGGAAAACATCCGGGAAAGTATTCCCGGTGTTTCGCGTTCTCGGACAGATGAACCGAAGGGGGGAAGTTGCGTGTTCGCTATGCTAGGGATGCGTGGCGGACGAACGGGCTGCGTATCCGGATTCGTCTCATCGTTCTGAGCAACTTTCATGTACAAAGTTTTTTCATCCGAGCTACGGTTTATTTTATATTAATTTTAAAAGGATTAAATCATTTTTATGATTTATTTAATTATTTTAATGCAACATTATCCAGAATAGTGTTTGCTGACGTCAGCATGACGTCAGTAGTTGACCTGGTCAACCTGACAGGTGGGTCCCGTTCGTCATTGACACATTTAATTAGCAGGTTAATTAAACAGGGTCAATTAGTTTAATTAGTGGTTAGGTTAATCTAATCGGGATTAATTAGTTTAATTAATTCTTTAATTAATTAATTGAGATTAATTAATTACTTAATTAATTAACTATTAATTTTATTTATTATTATTATTTTTAATTTTTACTTTTTTTGTTAAAACGTTCTAGGGTGTGGGCCCTTCGTGTCATAGGCATAGGGGGCCTTAGTGGGTTATTGGGCAGGAGGGCGACGGGCTTCAGGCACGGTTGCGGGCAGGGCGGGATGGCGCTAGCCCGACTGGGCACTGGCCAAGACCAGCCACGGCGAGGCTCGCCGGTCGGAGCAGCAGCATGCAGTGGTTGCTGCGGAGCGGGAGCAAGGGGCGAGGCCGCAGAGTGAGGACGACGAGCGCGAGGCGCGGTTCGGCGGCTCCCGGCAGCAAGCGGGGGGGGGGGTGCGAGCGGAGCGTGGTGGCGGGGCACAGCAAGCGGGAGGCGCGGGGCAGAGGCAGCGGCACAGGGCTAGCGGACGAGCCGAAAGCAGCTGCAGCGTTGGGGCGGCGGAGCCGCGGTGAGCCAGTGGCCGGAGCAGGGGGTGCCCCAGCACGGGCGTGCAAGCGGACGCAGCCGTGGTGGCTCGGGGCGATGCGAAGCGCGGCCCAGTGTTACGAGACAGGGAAGAGAGGAGAGAGTGTGGCCCTCACTGGGTAGTGTAGGGCAATGGCAGCGGGGCTTGAGGTGGCGGATGAGGACGACGCGACGCCGAGGAGGCAGTCCGGCGAGGAGGCGTGGTCGAGGCGGCGGAGCGGTCCTCGGGTGGCGTCGGGCGGCGGCATGGGTGCCCAGCACCAGAACGGGAAGGTGGAGGAGTCGAGGAAGGGGCTGTGGGGACGAGGCAGGGCGGCGGGGTCTGGCGACGGCGCGGTCGGGGCGAGCAGGGTGCGCCGGGCGCGAGGTTGTTGCCCCGATCCAGAAGGGGATCGGGAGTGGGGGAGCGAGGAGTGGGGGTGGGAAGTGGGAAGTGGGGGGATGGGGGTTAGGGTTTCCGTCGGGAGGTTAAGCACGGGTGAGGGGCTGGTTGGTCCAGTGGGCTGGCCGGCTGGGCCATTGGCCCAGTTGGCCAGGGGGCATTTGCCTTTTTTTTGTATTTTAGTTTCCTTTTATTTCTTGTATTTTATTTCTTTTCTGTTTTATTTTGTTCCTCAGTTTATTAGTTTTGTAAAGTACAAAATGATCCCTAAATTAATCCTACCACTAAACCCACTTCCATAAAAAGTTTAACCCATAAATAGCATAGTTTAACATTTTATTAATTATGAAAGGCATTTCAATAATTGTTTTTGCTACTGTTTTATTCACCTTCGAGTATTTAAAGATTTTATATAAGTGTGCTTTCTCCACCGATATTACCTATGCATTTCTCTGGCACCTCTAGAACAATTTAGTTTTAAAGTTTGAAAAACTTTTGTTATTTGCCTCAATTTTAAATTTAAATTTGTACCGATTTTGAACCATCGCGAGATCGACAACGGTAACCGTGGTGACATGGCATCGTTAGCAGGGAATCACTGTAGCTTAATTATCCGGGCGTCACAATTCTCCTCCACTACAAGAAATCTCGTCCCGAGATTTAAGAGGTAGTGAAAGGGGGAAAGGTTTGGTAACGAATCTAGCGGGTCTTCTCATTCTGGCTTGCTCTTCTCGAAGAGGTTGATCCATAGCATTGATGTCTTCACTTCTCTGCTTCATGTCGTCATGATGAAGTCGTCATCTTCTGTTGGTAGTCTTCATCGTACGTACGAAGGACAAGGGGTAACTTCAGAAGAATGAACTGCTACAATGTTGCTTATCTGGTAGATAACACCAGGGAAGGTGGCGGAAATTAACTCTCGATTTGAAACCTAATAAATTATCGAGAGAAAGTAGGATACCTTGAGAGGTTTCGAGCGAGCAGGCAATAGTTCGGTGCCTAATCAGAAGGTGAAAGGGGTTCAGGGCAACGAGAATAAGTATTACGTCTGATACCAGAATAGATCACTAGGAAGGTGGCTCCTGAATTACATACGAAACCAAGCACAAGGGATAACTTCGAAACAAGTATGTATAGGAGAGTCAGGTTTCGATCCTGTGGAACTGTGGGTTATGGGACCACCATGTGGGTTAAAAGTAGGGAGGGCGCTATCTTCTTGCACGATCATGATAGAAAGGCATGTCAGAGAAGAGACTATCCGTTATGTCGGCAACAATATCGGTACCAAGGACGAGGGATAAAGAGAACCATTTTCCTGCTCGTTGAATGAGGTGGACCAATAGGCAAGGTTCTCGTCCATCGGTGGTTACCGTAATGTCATCAACAATAGTGACAGGGTCTTGCTGACAGAATTGTACACTACGGTGTTTACATAAGCAGGGAGATATTACTGCCTATGTCATATTGATCACAGAAAGGTTAAACAAATCAATGGAAAGGAAATTATGTTTATCAGATTAAACAAAACAATGGTAGGGAAAATGTGTTTAAACACATATTTCAGGGGTATATCCTTCCCAAGGACAAGCAGAGCATGATACCCACGACAGGATATAATGTAGAAAACCATTTAGGTAAGGGGAGAGGAAGTTCATGACATTACCCAAACAACGGTGCTTGAATAGTTGATAAAGAAAATTTAGCATTGTGCTTCAAATGTTCTTGTTGAAAGTCGGTGTATCATAGACATGCTTCCAAATAGCATTGACATGGTCATCAGGTGAAGATCAGACTTTGGAAACGCAAAGGATCCATTAGGAATAACTTGTAGAATAAGTCTTACAATTTACTCATGGAAGAATGGATAACCTTGCTGAAAAGGGAATAAGTCTTACCGGGTCACATAAAGACCAATGTTATAACTCTTGGAAATATGTTCCAACCATCATATCTGACTGAGATTAAGATATGACTGGTGTCTGGATACTTCAGACTTAGGATGCCTGAGTTGAAAAGGAGCAACACAAACTGTCGAGATGACATTGTAAGATTCTCGGGAATTGAACTATGGGAGCAAGTCCCGAAACAAGAGTTCATCATTAAATCAAGGAGAGGTGAGGAGGTGGCTGATTGACTCAGCGACAATTTATTGAGATTTTCAAAAGATGGATTTCCACACTTGAGCTCTGATACCAACTTGTAACACCCTCGATGCGACTATAGCTCCCACGTGTCGAGGCACGACTTAGAGATATAATCGCCATGGCATTGACAAAGAAAGACATGGCATTGCCATGTCTTTCTTTGTCATGTTCAGGTCCTGTAGCATGTTGTTTTGTTGCTCCGAAGAGGGCTATATGATCTGAAATTCCAGACAAGTGTTAATTTCACTAAGTCTGAGATCTGTTTTACCATTTGCGTTTTTGCCATGCTTGTTTGAACCTCCTAGTGGATGAATTGGCCGTAGCTCAGTGCTAGGCTTTTGTTAAGCATCTTGTGTGCATCCCTGCCATGTATTTTGTTGTCATGTTTGGGTGCTGTAGCATGTTCATTTCATTGCATTTAGATGCCTACTTGCTGTAAATCGCAGACCGGTGTCATTTTTGAATCGCTTGCCATTTCCAAACCGTAACTCCGATTCCGGCGTTCTTTATATCGTTTTTAGCAATTTCATCTCATCTTTCCAGTGGCACCCTTGGAATTCCAAGTTGAGGCCAGGTTCATGCATTTCCTGTCATATCTTGCATTTTGCATCCCGCATCGCATCCCGCATAGCATATCATCATTTCATCATATTGCTTGGTCTTGCACGTGGTTGATTGTATCCTTGTTGCTTGTTTGTCTTGTTGGGTAGAGCCGGGAGACGAGTTCGCTAACGAGGAGCCCGTTGAGTTTGCTTTTGAGGATCCAGTCAACTCTGACAACTGTGCAGGCAAGATGATCATACCCTCGAAATCACTACTATCTTTTCTATGCTAGTTTGCTCGCTCTTTTGCTATGCCATTGCTAAGATGCCTACCACTTGCTTACAAGACTCCAAAATTGCCATGTCAAACCTCTAACCCACCATTGTCCTAGCAAACCGTTGATTGGCTATGTTACCGCTTTGCTCAGCCCCTCTTATAGCGTTGCTAGTTGCAGGTGAAGATTGGAGGCCGTTCCTTGTTGGAACATTTATTTACTTGTTGGGATATCATCATATTGCTATGTTATCTTAATGCATCTATATACTTGGTTAAGGGTGGAAGGCTCGGCCTCTCGCCTAGCGTTTTGTTCCACTCTTGCCGCCCTAGTTTCCGTCATATCGGTGTTATGTTCCCGGATTTTGCGTTCCTTACGCGGTTGGGTTATAATGGGAACCCCTTGATAGTCCGCCTTGAATAAAACTCCTCCAGCAATGCCCAACCTTGGTTTTACTATTTGCCACCTAGCCTTTTCCCTTGGGTTTCGCGGACTCAAGGGTCATCTTATTTTAACCCCCCCGGGCCAGTGCTCCTCTGAGTGTTGGTCCAACCTAGAGCACCGTGCGGGGCCGTCCCTTGGTAACTTGGGTTACGTTGGCTCCCGTACGCTTAGCTTATCCGGTGTGCCCTGAGAACGAGATATGTGCAGCTCCTATCGGGATTTGTCGGCACAGCGGGCGGTGTTGCTGGACTTGTTTTACCATTGTCGGAGTTGTCTTGAATTACCGAGATACCGAGTCTGATCGGAACGTCTTGGGAGGAGGTCTATTCCTTCGTTGACCGTGAGAGCTTGTCATGGGCTAAGTTGGGACTCCCCTGCAGGGATTGAACTTTCGAAAGCCGTGCCCGCGGTTATGGGCAGATGGGATTTGTTAATGTCCGGTTGTAGATAACTTGAACCTTAATTAAATTAAAATGAATCAACTGAGTGTGTTACCGTGATGGCCTCTTCTCGGCGGAGTCCGGGAAGTGGACACGGTGTTGGAGTAATGTTTGCGCAGGTTGTTCTCTAGTTTCTCGCTTGTGCTTTGCCTCCTCTTCTCGCTCTTCTTTGCGAATAAGTTAGCCACCATACTTGCTAGTCGCTTGCTGCAGCTCCACTCATATTTTACCTTGCCATACCTATAAGCTTAAATAGTCTTGATCGCGAGGGTGCGAGATTGCTGAGTCCCTGTGGCTCACAGATTACTATTACACCAGATGCAGGGCCTGATGATTCCGCTCCAGGTGACGCGTATGAGCTCAAGTGGGAGTTCGACGAAGACTCTCAACGATACTACGTTTCCTTTCCCGATGATCAGTAGTGGTGCCCAGTTGGGGGTGAACGGGACCGTGTCGCATGTTGGGTTCTCTTTTATTTTGGCGCCGTAGTCGGGCCATGAGTGTTTGGATGATGTAATGTTATTTATGTACTTGATTGACGTGGCGAGTGTAAGCCAACTATGTTATCTCCCCTTTTATTATATTACATGGGATGTTTGTGAAGATTGCCTAACTTGCGACATATGCCTTCAATGCGATTATGTCTCTAAGTCGTGCCTCGACACGTGGGAGCTATAGTCGCATCGAGGGTGTTACAAGTTGGTATCAGAGCCTTCCCCGACCTTAGGAGCCCCATTGCTTGATCGTTTTTAGCGGCCGAGTTGTGTCTAGAAAAGTGTTTTGAGTCATTTAGGAATTATATATCAGAGAGATTAGGAATTCTTTTTACTTCCAAGTCTCCTCATCGCTCTGGTAAGGCATCCTGACGTAGAGTTTTGACTCTTCTCTTCTCAAATTTCACAAAAAAAATTTAGGATCACGCGGGTATCTTGGAATTGTTCCGATGGTTTTATGATGAGAACATTGTCTTGGTGCCTCCTGTCAGGGGTTTAGTGGAAGTGTCCCGGGGAGTTGAGCTCTGAGGTGTTGTCATCATAATTTTATCGTTGCAGTTCTGGAATACCTGAGTTTAGTACGCCGACATCGAAAATCTCTTTTATGCAGTTCGTTGGTGAGATAACCTCGACGCCACCCAGTACTGGGGCGGGAGTTCGGGAGTATCGCCATAACTTGTATAACGGATGCTTTTCGAAGGTTGAGGTAGATGGTTTCTGAAGTTTTCTCGGTTATGTGTTGAAGGATGGATACAGCTGGATGTAGGTATTGCTAGTTTGGGTGAGATATTATGCTTCCCCTGTATCCCCAACACCTGATTGCATAACCGGAAAGGTTCGGAAGTTTCATAGGTGGGAATTCTAGTAGCTCTAGTTCTTCTTCCACGGATATTGGTTTGAGATTGGAATTTCTTACCGATTATTCGTTCTTGATCCGTACCTTGTTGATTTATTTCTCTACCTTAATTCTACATGGCTTCTCAATTTATGGATATGTGACCATTTCAAGAGGAATGCATTCGTTCATTTTGTTCGGATGTGAAGACTATATGTTGCAATTTTCATTCCGTTGGATTCAGCTTCAATATTTGTCTATCAATGTGCTAATGGTAGTCAACCTCTTCAGGATGGCTCCTCCAACGCGCACGACTCCAAATCCTGATCCGCCACCACCTCCACCTCCTCCAGAGGCATGGCAAGCTGTGATGGCCGCAACCAATGCCAACACACAGCTGATCATGCAAATTCTTCAAGAGCACAATCAAGGCAGTCAAGGGAATCAAGGCAGCAATCAGAGTCACTTTGCTACACTCAACCAGTTCCTTGCTAATGGGCCAAATACTTTCAGCAATTGTGTTGAGGCAACTGATGCTGACGATTGGCTTGTGGATCTGTGTAAGCATTTCGAGTGCAGTAACGTCAGGCCTGAGGACTTTGTCAAGTTCGCTTCCTTCCAACTCAAAGATCAAGCTGCAGAATGGTTCCAGCAGTACAAGGACTCCAGAGGTGGACGTGTTATCACTTGGGATGATTTCCGTCGAGATTTCCGAGCTCATCATATTCCCCAGAGCGTGGTTGAAAGCAAGCGTGAGGAATTCCGCAATCTGAAGCAAGGCTCTTTGTCTGTCTATGACTACAACAAGTTGTTCCAGAAGCTCGCCCGCTTTGCCAAGCAGGACGTGCCCGATGAGAAGAGCATGATATATCAGTTCAGGGGTGGTCTCAGAGAAGAAATTCAGCTCGCTCTTGTCCTCTTCGAGCCCTTGAGATACGATGAGTTCTACAACATGGCACTGAAGCAAGAGGCTGCTCAGTGGAGGTGTGATGCTTCCAAGAAGCGAGTCAGAGATGTTACTCCTTCTTCCTCTACTCAAGTGGCCAAGCAGCAGAAGTTTTGGCTTCCTCCTCCTCCGTTCCGTCAGCCGTTTCAGCAGAAGAGCAAAGGTGGCAGTGGTTCTTCCCACCCACCCAACCCTGGCTTTCAGAACAAGACTTCGTCTCAAGCTCCAAGATCGAGTGCTCTGTACCACCGTCCGCTTTCAGAGGTCACGTGCAACAAGTGCCAATAGAAGGGTCACTATGCCAACAAGTGTCTCAACCAGAGGCGTCTTCCTCCTCCTCCTCCTGTCAGATCGACAAGTACAGCTGTGGTCAAGCATAACCCCAAGCATGCCAAGGTCAATTTGATGAATGCAGCTCAGGCAAAGGAATCATCAGATGTCATCATGGGTAACTTTCCAGTTAACTATTTTCCAGCAAAAGTTCTTTTTGACACTGGTGCATCGCATTGTTTCATGTCAAGATCATTTGTTTCCAAGCATGACTTCGTTTCACAAATGTTGGGTAAACCTATGGGAGTGGTTTCTCCGGCTAAGTCTATGAGGGCTACTTCAATAGTCCCGGATGTTTCTATCATGATGGGTGATTTCAAGTTTCTGGCTTCTCCAATGGTTCTTGGTAACTCGGATATTGATCTTATTCTCGGAATGGATTGGCTTTCTAAGCACAAGGCACAGCTTGATTGTGCAGCCAGGCAGATTCAATTAACTCATTCATCTGAGGATGTAATCTTTGCCGCGAATGACGATACCATCCGTCTGTTTTCTCTCAATGAGAAGGGTGAACTCGATGCTGTCTCGCAAATTCCAGTCGTTTGCGAATATCAAGACGTCTTTCCAGAAGAGCTCCCAGGAATGCCTCCGCACCGGCCAGTTGAATTCGTTATTGATCTTGAGCCTGGCACAGAACCTGTGTGCAAACGTCCTTACAAGCTCGGACCTGAAGAGTTGAAGGAGCTGAAGAAGCAACTCGATGAGCAAGAAAGAATGGGTCTCATCCGGCCTAGTTCTTCTCTGTGGGGTTGTGGTGTTCTTTTTGTGAAGAAGAAGGATGGAACGGACCGACTTTGTGTTGATTACCGTCCAGTGAACAAGAAGACCATCAAGAACAAATACCCACTTCCCAACATCAATGAGCTGTTCGAACAACTCAAAGGTGCTCAAGTTTTCTCCAAGCTTGATCTCCGTATGGGCTATCACCAGATTCGCATTCGTGAAGAAGATATTCCCAAGACAGCATTCAGAACAAGTTTTGGTTCATATGAATACACTGTCATGTCTTTTGGCCTCGCCAACGCTCCTCCGACGTTCTCTCGCATGATGAACTTCATCTTCAACGCCTACACCAATGACTTCGTTTTGGTCTATCTCGACGACATTCTGGTTTTCTCGAAGAACAAGGAAGATCATGCCAAACACTTGCGTTTGGTGCTTGATAAGCTCAGGGAACATCAGTTCTACGCCAAGTTCTCCAAGTGTGAATTTTGGCTTGATGAGGTTCTTTATCTTGGTCATATCATCTCTGCCAAGGGCATTGCCGTGAATCCTGAGAAGGTGTCTGCAATTGTGAATTGGGAACCTCCTCAGAACGTGAAGCAACTCCGCAGTTTTCTCGGTCTCGCAAGCTATTGCCGAAGATTCGTTGAAAACTTTTCTAAGATCGTGAAGCCTCTCTCAAATCTTCTTCAGAAGCACGTCAAATACGCCTGGTCTCCGGAGTGTGATATTGCTTTCAACACTTTGAAAGAGAAGTTGATCACTGCTCCAGTTCTGACTCCACCTGATGAATCCAAGCCGTACGAGGTCTTTTGTGATGCCTCTCTCCAAGGTCTTGGCGCAGTATTGATGCAAGAGAAGAAAGTTGTTGCTTATACATCTCGCCAGTTGAAGCCTAATGAGAAGAACTACCCCACTCATGATCTCGAGTTGGGGGCAGTTGTGCATGCTCTTTTGACTTGGAGACATCTTCTCTTGGGAAGTAAAGTGGACATTTTCACTGATCACAAGAGTCTCAAGTACATCTTCACTCAGCCTAATCTCAACCTCAGGCAAACTCTATGGGTCGAAATGATTCAAGAGTATAATCCGAGTATTGAGTATACTCCAGGCAAGGCCAATGTGATTGCTGACGCTTTGAGCAGGAAAGCTTACTGCAACAGTCTGATTCTCAAGCCTTATCAACCCGAGCTTTGTGAAGCTTTCCGCAAACTTAATCTGCAAGTTGTTCCTCTAGGTTTCCTCGCCAACCTTCAAGTCTCCCCTACCTTAGAAGACCAGATTCGCCAAGCTCAGCTTCTTGATGCTATGGTGAAAAAGGTGAAGATTGGGATTGCCAAGAGTCAGTCCAAGTACAAGTGCTACCGCCTTGATGACAAGGACACTCTCTTGTTCGAGGATCGTATTGTTGTGCCCAAAGGTGACCTCCGTAAAGTGATCATGAACGAGGCTCACAATTCTCTCCTCTCCATCCACCCTGGGAGCACGAAGATGTATCAGGACCTTAAGCAAGCTTATTGGTGGACTCGAATGAAGCGCGAGATCGCTCAATTCGTGAATGAATGTGATGTCTGCAGAAGAGTGAAGGCAGAACACCAAAGGCCAGCAGGTCTCCTCCAACCTCTTGCCATTCCGGAATGGAAGTTTGACCACATTGAAATGGACTTCGTGACTGGGTTTCCAAAGTCCAAGCGTGGCAATGATGCTATATTCGTTGTCATCGATAAACTCACCAAAGTGGCTCATTTTCTGCCTATCAAAGAGTCGGTCACTGCAGCTCAATTGGCGGAACTCTATACCTCTCGCATTGTCTCTCTGCACGGTATTCCTCAAGTGATCTCTTCAGACCGTGGCAGCATCTTTACCTCGAAGTTTTGGGATTATTTTCAGAAGGCCATGGGCGCCAACATCCGCTTCAGCACAGCTTTCCATCCTCAAACAAGCGGTCAAGTTGAGCGTGTCAACCAGATTCTTGAGGATATGCTCAGGGCTTGTGTGATCTCCTTCGGCATGAAGTGGGAGGATTGTCTTCCTTATGCTGAATTCTCCTACAACAATAGTTTTCAAGAAAGTTCGGGCAAGGCCCCTTTTGAAATTCTGTATGGCAGGAAGTGCCATACCCCTCTCAACTGGTCTGAAACCGGTGAACGTCAGCTTTTGGGTAATGACTTAATCACAGAGGCAGAAGAAATGTGCAAAGTCATTCGTGATAATCTCAAAGTAGCCCAATCCCGCCAGAAGAGCTACTATGATAGTAAGCACCGTGATTTGGCTTTCGAGATCGGAGATCATGTTTACCTTCGTGTCTCTCCTATGAAAGGTACTCGTCGCTTCGGTATCAAAGGGAAGCTTGCCCCTAGATACGTGGGACCTTTCAAGATTGTCAGCAAGAGAGGTGACCTCGCCTATCAACTCGAGCTTCCTTCAAACTTTGCAAATGTTCATGACGTGTTCCATGCTCTCAGCTTCGAAAGTGCTTTAAGACCCCTGACCGCACCGTCAACTTCGAGGACATTGAGCTCCAAGAAGATCTCTCTTATCATGAGCACCCAGTTGCTATTCTTGAAGAGACTGAACGCAAGACTCGCAACAAGTCGATCAAATTCCTCAAAGTCAAGTGGTCACACCATTCCGACCGTGAAGCTACCTCGGAACGCGAGGATCACCTCCGTTCTGAGTACCCGGCGTTCTTTCAGTCCTAGAACTCGGGACGAGATCCTTTCGTAGTGGTGGAGTGTTGTAACACCCCGGATGTAACTTTCCCAATTTGTACTCCAACTCTTGCCGTTTCCGGCGTTAAGTTATATTTATTTCCTCGGGTTCGGGTTTTTGTCTCCGTGTGTTGTTATCTTTGTCATGCATATCATATCATGTCATCATGTGCATTGAATTTGCATACGTGTTCATCTCATGCATTCGAGCATTTTCCCCGTTGTCCGTTTTGCATTCCGGCGCTTCGTTCTCCTCCGGTGGTCATTTCTAGCTTTCTTTCGTGTGTGGGGATTAAACATTTCCGGATTGGACCGAGACTTGCCCAGCGGCCTTGGTATACTACCGGTAGACCGCCTGTCAAGTTTCGTACCATTTGGACTTCGTTTGGTACTCCAACGGTTAACCGAGGGACCGAAAAGGCCTCGTGTGTGTTGCAGCCCAACACCCCTCCAATTTGGCCCAAAACCCACCAAACTCTACTCCATGTCCTAGAGCGTTCGATCACGATCGCATGGCCGAAAACCGCACCTCATTTGGACTCTCCTAGCTCCCTCTATGCCTATAAATAGACCCCCCATTCCAAATCCCGGATCCCCTCCTCCTCAAACCCTAGATCCAACCCACCGCGCTGCGCCGGACAAAAACCAGCGCCGACGGACACGTCCGCCGCGCCCGTCCACCGCCACGTGGCGTGCTACCATTCGCCCCCTCTGCCGCCCCACTTCGCCACCGCCGCCGGCCCGGGAGGCCCAGGAGGGGCCCCCGAGGCCCAGTCGCCCGGCCGCCGCCGCCCGGGGCGTCGCCTCCGCCCCGCCGCCCCGAGAGCCCGACCCCGCCGCCTTGCTCCTTCCCGCCGGCGAGCCGGAGCCCGCGCCGGCCACCGCCTCCTCGCCGGCCGAGCCCGCCGCCTCGCCCGGCCGCCTCCGCCGCGCCCGGCCGCCGCCTTCGCCTCGCCCGGCCCGCGCCCCGCCGCCGCCGCCTCGCTCCGGCCACCGGCGCCCTCTCCGGCGAGCTCGATCCAGCCGCCTCGGGTTGCGTGCCTGAAACCCTAGATCCAGATCGGGGTAGTTTTTTTCACTAAGTCCCAGAATTTTTACTTCATATGCTCCTGTTCGGGCCCCCGTAAATTTGCATCCGTAGCTCCGATTCATGCATATAGCATATCAAAATGTTCATCTCAGAGAGTACATCATTTATTTCCATTGAATCATTTTCATTTGAGCTCATCTTGATGCCCGAAATGCCGTTAGAAGGAGGCTTCGTGAGTTAATTGTCAGATCTGCTAGTTCATCTTAGACTTTTGTCATTTTTGCCATGATTATTGTGTGCATGATATGCGTGTGAATCCTACATATGTTTTGTTAAGGATTTTTTTTATATTTCCAGAGGTGCAACCCATGCATTTTTGTGATGTGTGTGGTGACTTGTGCAAGCTTGCAAAGTGAGGCACCCGGTAAATCTGTTTTCAGGGACTTAGTAGTTTTCACTAAGTCTGGGATTATTTAGTTCATGATGCCATATGTTCATGCTGTTTCCTAGTGATCCGTGCCTCTTTTGAGGATGATCAGTAAAGGAGTTTTGTTAATCTTGTTATGCTATATCCATCCATGCCTTTACTTTCAATTATGGAGCACCCTAGCTTGAGTCAATCGAGCTCTACTTTTGCTTCGTTGTGAATATGGGCAGATCGTCAACTTGTTTGCGATTTTGCCGATGTTATTGTAGTTGATCCGTGCATGCTATTCTATTGTTCTTGCCATATCTAGCTTGTATTTTGTGCCTTATTTAAGGATGTATGCTTGTCTTGCCATGACTTGCACCGTGGTGAGTGCATCGAGCTCGTAAACATGCCTTCGTGAGTTATGTTTCAGCATGTCCCAGTTTTCACTAAGTCTGAAAACTGATTATGTTTTTGCTATGTTCGTGTGCTTGTTAGTATATTTTGTGATCCCGTTTGGCTCAAGGTCACTAAGGGACTTTTGTTAAAATTGTTGAGTAGCTCCATGCCATGTCTTTCTTTGTCATGTTCAGGTCCTGTAGCATGTTGTTTTGTTGCTCCGAAGAGGGCTATATGATCTGAAATTCCAGACAATTGTTAATTTCACTAAGTCTGAGATCTGTTTTACCATTTGCGTTTTTGCCATGCTTGTTTGAACCTCCTAGTGGATGAATTGGCCGTAGCTTAGTGCTAGGATTTTGTTAAGCATCTTGTGTGCATCCCTGCCATGTATTTTGTTGTCATGTTTGGGTGCTGTAGCATGTTCATTTCATTGCATTTAGATGCCTACTTGCTGTAAATCGCAGACCGGTGTCATTTTTGAATCGCTTGCCATTTCCAAACCGTAACTCCGATTCCGGCGTTCTTTATATCGTTTTTAGCGATTTCATCTCATCTTTCCAGTGGCACCCTTGGAATTCCAAGTTGAGGCCAGGTTCATGCATTTCCTGTCATATCTTGCATTTTGCATCCCGCATCGCATCCCGCATAGCATATCATCATTTCATCATATTGCTTGGTCTTGCACGTGGTTGATTGTATCCTTGTTACTTGTTTGTCTTGTTGGGTAGAGCCGGGAGACGAGTTCGCTAACGAGGAGCCCGTTGAGTTTGCTTTTGAGGATCCAGTCAACTCTGACAACTGTGCAGGCAAGATGATCATACCCTCGAAATCACTACTATCTTTGCTATGCTAGTTTGCTCGCTCTTTTGCTATGCCATTGCTACGATGCCTACCACTTGCTTGCAAGCCTCCAAAATTGCCATGTCAAACCTCTAACCCACCATTGTCCTAGCAAACCGTTGATTGGCTATGTTACCGCTTTGCTCAGCCCCTCTTATAGCGTTGCTAGTTGCAGGTGAAGATTGGAGGCCGTTCCTTGTTGGAACATTTATTTACTTGTTGGGATATCATCATATTGCTATGTTATCTTAATGCATCTATATACTTGGTTAAGGGTGGAAGGCTCGGCCTCTCGCCTAGCGTTTTGTTCCACTCTTGCCGCCCTAGTTTCCGTCATATCGGTGTTATGTTCCTGGATTTTGCGTTGCTTACGCGGTTGGGTTATAATGGGAACCCCTTGACAGTCCGCCTTGAATAAAACTCCTCCAGCAATGCCCAACCTTGGTTTTACTATTTGCCACCTAGCCTTTTCCCTGGGGTTTCGCGGACTCAAGGGTCATCTTATTTTAACCCCCCCGGGCCAGTGCTCCTCTGAGTGTTGGTCCAACCTAGAGCACCGTGCGGGGCCGTCCCTTGGTAACTTGGGTTACGTTGGCTCCCGTACGCTTAGCTTATCCGGTGTGCCCTGAGAACGAGATATGTGCAGCTCCTATCGGGATTTGTCGGCACAGCGGGCGGTGTTGCTGGACTTGTTTTACCATTGTCGGAGTTGTCTTGAATTACCGAGATACCGAGTCTGATCGGAACGTCTTGGGAGGAGGTCTATTCCTTCGTTGACCGTGAGAGCTTGTCATGGGCTAAGTTGGGACTCCCCTGCAGGGATTGAACTTTCGAAAGCCGTGCCCGCGGTTATGGGCAGATGGGATTTGTTAATGTCCGGTTGTAGATAACTTGAACCTTAATTAAATTAAAATGAATCAACTGAGTGTGTTACCGTGATGGCCTCTTCTCGGCGGAGTCCGGGAAGTGGACACGGTGTTGGAGTAATGTTTGCGCAGGTTGTTCTCTAGTTTCTCGCTCGTGCTTTGCCTCCTCTTCTCGCTCTCCTTTGCGAATAAGTTAGCCACCATACTTTCTAGTCGCTTGCTGCAGCTCCACTCATATTTTACCTTGCCATACCTATAAGCTTAAATAGTCTTGATCGCGAGGGTGCGAGATTGCTGAGTCCCTGTGGCTCACAGATTACTATTACACCAGATGCAGGGCCTGATGATTCCGCTCCAGGTGACGCGTATGAGCTCAAGTGGGAGTTCGACGAAGACTCTCAACGATACTACGTTTCCTTTCCCGATGATCAGTAGTGGTGCCCAGTTGGGGGTGAACGGGACCGTGTCGCATGTTGGGTTCTCTTTTATTTTGGCGCCGTAGTCGGGCCATGAGTGTTTGGATGATGTAATGTTATTTATGTACTTGATTGACGTGGCGAGTGTAAGCCAACTATGTTATCTCCCCTTTTATTATATTACATGGGATGTTTGTGAAGATTGCCTAACTTGCGACATATGCCTTCAATGCGATTATGTCTCTAAGTCGTGCCTCGACACGTGGGAGCTATAGTCGCATCGAGGGTGTTACAAGTTGGTATCAGAGCCTTCCCCGACCTTAGGAGCCCCATTGCTTGATCGTTTTTAGCGGCCGAGTTGTGTCTAGAAAAGTGTTTTGAGTCATTTAGGAATTATATATCGGAGAGGTTAGGAATTCTTTTTACTTCCCAGTCTCCTCATCGCTCTGGTAAGGCATCCTGACGTAGAGTTTTGACTCTTCTCTTCTCAAATTTCACAAAAAAAAATTTAGGATCACGCGGGTATCTTGGAATCGTTTCGATGGTTTTATGATGAGAACATTGTCTTGGTGCCTCATGTCAGGGGTTTAGTGGAAGTGTCCCGGGGAGTTGAGCTCTGAGGTGTTGTCATCATAATTTTATCGTTGCAGTTTTGGAATACCTGAGTTTAGTACGCCGACATCGAAAATCTCTTTTATGCAGTTCGTTGGTGAGATAACCTCGACGCCACCCAGTACTGGGGCGGGAGTTCGGGAGTATCGCCATAACTTGTATAACGGATGCTTTTCGAAGGTTGATGTAGATGGTTTCCAAAGTTTTCTCGGTTATGTGTTGAAGGATGGATACAGCTGGATGTAGGTATTGCTAGTTTGGGTGAGATATTATGCTTCCCCTGTATCCCCAACACCTGATTGCATAACCGGAAAGGTTCGGAAGTTTCATAGGTGGGAATTCTAGTAGCTCTAGTTCTTCTTCCACGAATATTGGTTTGAGATTGGGATTTCTTACCGATTATTCGTTCTTGATCCATACCTTGTTGATTTATTTCTCTACCTTAATTCTACGTGGCTTCTCAATTTATGGATATGTGACCATTTCAAGAGGAATGCATTCGTTCATTTTGTTCGGATGTGAAGACTATATGTTGCAATTTTCATTCCATTGGATTCAACTTCAATATTTGTCTATCAATGTGCTAATGGTAGTCAACCTCTTCAGGATGGCTCCTCCAACGCGCACGACTCCGAATCCTGATCCGCCACCACCTCCACCTCCTCCAGAGGCATGACAAGCTGTGATGGCCGCAACCAATGCCAACACACAACTGATCATGCAAATTCTTCAAGAGCGCAATCAAGGCAGTCAAGGGAATCAAGGCAGCAATCAGAGTCACTTTGCTACACTCAACCAGTTCCTTGCTAACGGGCCAAAGACTTTCAGCAATTGTGTTGAGGCAACCGATGCTGACGATTGGCTTGTGGATCTGTGTAAGCATTTCGAGTGCAGTAACGTCAGGCCTGAGGACTTTGTCAAGTTCGCTTCCTTCCAACTCAAAGATCAAGCTGCAGAATGGTTCCAGCAGTACAAGGACTCCAGAGGTGGACGTGTTATCACTTGGGATGATTTCCGTCGAGATTTCCGAGCTCATCATATTCCCCAGAGCGTGGTTGAAAGCAAGCGTGAGGAATTCCGCAATCTGAAGCAAGGCTCTTTGTCTGTCTATGACTACAACAAGTTGTTCCAGAAGCTCGCCCGCTTTTCCAAGCAGGACGTGCCCGATGAGAAGAGCATGATATATCAGTTCAGGGGTGGTCTCAGAGAAGAAATTCAGCTCGCTCTTGTCCTCTTCGAGCCCTTGAGATACGATGAGTTCTACAACATGGCACTGAAGCAAGAGGCTCCTCAGTTGATGTGTGATGCTTCGAAGAAGCGAGTCAGAGATGTTACTCCTTCTTCCTCTACTCAAGTGGCCAAGCAGCAGAAGTTTTGGCTTCCTCCTCCTCCGTTCTGTCAGCCGTTTCAACAGAAGAGCAAAGGTGGCAGTGGTTCTTCCCACCCACCCAACCCTGGCTTTCAGAACAAGACTTCGTCTCAAGCTCCAAGATCGAGTGCTCCGTACCACCGTCCGCTTTCAGAGGTCACGTGCAACAAGTGCCAACAGAAGGGTCACTATGCCAACAAGTGTCTCAACCAGAGGCGTCTTCCTCCTCCTCCTCCTCCTGTCAGATCGACAAGTACAACTGTGGTCAAGCATAACCCCAAGCATGCCAAGGTCAATTTGATGAATGCAGCTCAGGCAGAGGAATCATCAGATGTCATCATGGGTAACTTTCCAGTTAACTCTTTTCCAGCAAAAGTTCTTTTTGACACTGGTGCATCACATTGTTTCATGTCAAGATCATTTGTTTCCAAGCATGACTTCGTTTCACAAATGTTGGGTAAACCTATGGGAGTGGTTTCTCCGGCTAAGTCTATGAGGGCTACTTCAATAGTCCCGGATGTTTCTATCATGATGGGTGATTTCAAGTTTCTGACTTCTCCAATGGTTCTTGGTAACTCGGATATTGATCTTATTCTCGGAATGGATTGGCTTTCTAAGCACAAGGCTCAGCTTGATTGTGCAGCCAGGCAGATTCAATTAACTCATTCGTCTGAGGATGTAATTGTCTTTGTCGTGAATGACGATACCATCCGTCTGTTTTCTCTCAATGAGAAGGGTGAACTCGATGCTATCTCGCAAATTCCAGTCGTTTGCGAATATCAAGACGTCTTTCCAGAAGAGCTCCCAAGAATGCCTCCGCACCGGCCAGTTGAATTCGTTATTGATCTTGAGCCTGGCAAAGAACCTGTGTGCAAATGTCCTTACAAGCTCGGACCTGAAGAGTTGAAGGAGCTGAAGAAGCAACTCGATGAGCAAGAAAGAATGGGTCTCATCCGGCCTAGTTCTTCTCTGTGGGGTTGTGGTGTTCTTTTTGTGAAGAAGAAGGATGGAACGGACCGACTTTGTGTTGATTACCGTCCAGTGAACAAGAAGACCATCAAGAACAAATACCCACTTCCCAACATCAATGAGCTGTTCGAACAACTCAAAGGTGCTCAAGTTTTCTCCAAGCTTGATCTCCGTATGGGCTATCACCAGATTCGCATTCGTGAAGAAGATATTCCCAAGACAGCATTCAGAACAAGTTTTGGTTCATATGAATACACTGTCATGTCTTTTGGCCTCGCCAACGCTCCTCCGACGTTCTCTCGCATGATGAACTTCATCTTCAACGCCTACACCAATGACTTCGTTTTGGTCTATCTCGACGACATTCTGGTTTTCTCGAAGAACAAGGAAGATCATGCCAAACACTTGCGTTTGGTGCTTGATAAGCTCAGGGAACATCAGTTCTACGCCAAGTTCTCCAAGTGTGAATTTTGGCTTGATGAGGTTCTTTATCTTGGTCATATCATCTCTGCCAAGGGCATTGCCGTGAATCCTGAGAAGGTGTCTGCAATTGTGAATTGGGAACCTCCTCAGAACGTGAAGCAACTCCGCAGTTTTCTCGGTCTCGCAAGCTATTGCCGAAGATTCGTTGAAAACTTTTCTAAGATCGTGAAGCCTCTCTCAAATCTTCTTCAGAATCACGTCAAATACGCCTGGTCTCTGGAGTGTGATATTGCTTTCAACACTTTGAAAGAGAAGTTGATCACTGCTCCAGTTCTGACTCCACCTGATGAATCCAAGCCGTACGAGGTCTTTTGTGATGCCTCTCTCCAAGGTCTTGGCGCAGTATTGATGCAAGAGAAGAAAGTTGTTGCTTATACATCTCGCCAGTTGAAGCCTAATGAGAAGAACTACCCCACTCATGATCTCGAGTTGGGGGCAGTTGTGCATGCTCTTTTGACTTGGAGACATCTTCTCTTGGGAAGTAAAGTGGACATTTTCACTGATCACAAGAGTCTCAAGTACATCTTCACTCAGCCTAATCTCAACCTCAGGCAAACTCTATGGGTCGAAATGATTCAAGAGTATAATCCGAGTATTGAGTATACTCCAGGCAAGGCCAATGTGATTGCTGACGCTTTGAGCAGGAAAGCTTACTGCAACAGTCTGATTCTCAAGCCTTATCAACCCGAGCTTTGTGAAGCTTTCCGCAAACTTAATCTGCAAGTTGTTCCTCTAGGTTTCCTCGCCAACCTTCAAGTCTCTCCTACCTTAGAAGACCAGATTCGCCAAGCTCAGCTTCTTGATGCTATGGTGAAAAAGGTGAAGATTGGGATTGCCAAGAGTCAGTCCAAGTACAAGTGCTACCGCCTTGATGACAAGGACACTCTCTTGTTCGAGGATCGTATTGTTGTGCCCAAAGGTGACCTCCGTAAAGTGATCATGAACGAGGCTCACAATTCTCTCCTCTCCATCCACCCTGGGAGCACGAAGATGTATCAGGACCTTAAGCAAGCTTATTGGTGGACTCGAATGAAGCGCGAGATCGCTCAATTCGTGAATGAATGTGATGTCTGCAGAAGAGTGAAGGCAGAACACCAAAGGCCAGCAGGTCTCCTCCAACCTCTTGCCATTCCGGAATGGAAGTTTGACCACATTGAAATGGACTTCGTGACTGGGTTTCCAAAGTCCAAGCGTGGCAATGATGCTATATTCGTTGTCATCGATAAACTCACCAAAGTGGCTCATTTTCTGCCTATCAAAGAGTCGGTCACTGCAGCTCAATTGGCGGAACTCTATACCTCTCGCATTGTCTCTCTGCACGGTATTCCTCAAGTGATCTCTTCAGACCGTGGCAGCATCTTTACCTCGAAGTTTTGGGATTATTTTCAGAAGGCCATGGGCGCCAACATCCGCTTCAGCACAGCTTTCCATCCTCAAAGAAGCGGTCAAGTCGAGCGTGTCAACCAGATTCTTGAAGATATGCTCAGGGCTTGTGTGATCTCCTTCGGCATGAAGTGGGAGGATTGTCTTCCTTATGCTGAATTCTCCTACAACAACAGTTTTCAAGCAAGTTCGGGCAAGGCCCCTTTTGAAATTCTGTATGGCAGGAAGTGCCATACCCCTCTCAACTGGTCTGAAACCGGTGAACGTCAGCTTTTGGGTAATGACTTAATCACAGAGGTAGAAGAAATATGCAAAGTCATTCGTGATAATCTCAAAGTAGCCCAATCCCGCCAGAAGAGCTACTATGATAGTAAGCACCGTGATTTGGCTTTCGAGATCGGAGATCATGTTTACCTTCGTGTCTCTCCTATGAAAGGTACTCGTCGCTTCGGTATCAAAGGGAAGCTTGCCCCTAGATACGTGGGACCTTTCAAGATTGTCAGCAAGAGAGGTGACCTCGCCTATCAACTCGAGCTTCCTTCAAACTTTGCAAATGTTCATGACGTGTTCCATGCTCTCAGCTTCGAAAGTGCTTTAAGACTCCTGACCGCACCGTCAACTTCGAGGACATTGAGCTCCAAGAAGATCTCTCTTATCATGAGCACCCAGTTGCTATTCTTGAAGAGACTGAACGCAAGACTCGCAACAAGTCGATCAAATTCCTCAAAGTCAAGTGGTCACACCATTCCGACCGTGAAGCTACCTCGGAACGCGAGGATCACCTCCGTTCTGAGTACCCGGCGTTCTTTCAGTCCTAGAACTCGGGACGAGATCCTTTCGTAGTGGTGGAGTGTTGTAACACCCCGGATGTAACTTTCCCAATTTGTACTCCAACTCTTGCCGTTTCCGGCGTTAAGTTATATTTATTTCCTCGGGTTCGGGTTTTTGTCTCCGTGTGTTGTTATCTTTGTCATGCATATCATATCATGTCATCATGTGCATTGAATTTGCATACGTGTTCATCTCATGCATTCGAGCATTTTCCCCGTTGTCCGTTTTGCATTCCGGCGCTTCGTTCTCCTCCGGTGGTCATTTCTAGCTTTCTTTCGTGTGTGGGGATTAAACATTTCCGGATTGGACCGAGACTTGCCCAGCGGCCTTGGTATACTACCGGTAGACCGCCTGTCAAGTTTCGTACCATTTGGACTTCGTTTGGTACTCCAACGGTTAACCGAGGGACCGAAAAGGCCTCGTGTGTGTTGCAGCCCAACACCCCTCCAATTTGGCCCAAAACCCACCAAACTCTACTCCATGTCCTAGAGCGTTCGATCACGATCGCATGGCCGAAAACCGCACCTCATTTGGACTCTCCTAGCTCCCTCTATGCCTATAAATAGACCCCCCATTCCAAATCCCGGATCCCCTCCTCCTCAAACCCTAGATCCAACCCACCGCGCTGCGCCGGACAAAAACCAGCGCCGACGGACACGTCCGCCGCGCCCGTCCGCCGCCACGTGGCGTGCTACCATTCGCCCCCTCTGCCGCCCCACTTCGCCACCGCCGCCGGCCCGGGAGGCCCAGGAGGGGCCCCCGAGGCCCAGTCGCCCGGCCGCCGCCGCCCGGGGCGTCGCCTCCGCCCCGCCGCCCCGAGAGCCCGACCCCGCCGCCTTGCTCCTTCCCGCCGGCGAGCCGGAGCCCGCGCCGGCCACCGCCTCCTCGCCGGCCGAGCCCGCCGCCTCGCCCGGCCGCCTCCGCCGCCGCCGCGCCCGGCCGCCGCCTTCGCCTCGCCCGGCCCGCGCCCCGCCGCCGCCGCCTCGCTCCGGCCACCGGCGCCCTCTCCGGCGAGCTCGATCCAGCCGCCTCGGGTTGCGTGCCTGAAACCCTAGATCCAGATCGGGGTAGTTTTTTTCACTAAGTCCCAGAATTTTTACTTCATATGCTCCTGTTCGGGCCCCCGTAAATTTGCATCCGTAGCTCCGATTCATGCATATAGCATATCAAAATGTTCATCTCAGAGAGTACATCATTTATTTCCATTGAATCATTTTCATTTGAGCTCATCTTGATGCCCGAAATGCCGTTAGAAGGAGGCTTCGTGAGTTAATTGTCAGATCTGCTAGTTCATCTTAGACTTTTGTCATTTTTGCCATGATTATTGTGTGCATGATATGCGTGTGAATCCTACATATGTTTTGTTAAGGATTTTTTTTATATTTCCAGAGGTGCAACCCATGCATTTTTGTGATGTGTGTGGTGACTTGTGCAAGCTTGCAAAGTGAGGCACCCGGTAAATCTGTTTTCAGGGACTTAGTAGTTTTCACTAAGTCTGGGATTATTTAGTTCATGATGCCATATGTTCATGCTGTTTCCTAGTGATCCGTGCCTCTTTTGAGGATGATCAGTAAAGGAGTTTTGTTAATCTTGTTATGCTATATCCATCCATGCCTTTACTTTCAATTATGGAGCACCCTAGCTTGAGTCAATCGAGCTCTACTTTTGCTTCGTTGTGAATATGGGCAGATCGTCAACTTGTTTGCGATTTTGCCGATGTTATTGTAGTTGATCCGTGCATGCTATTCTATTGTTCTTGCCATATCTAGCTTGTATTTTGTGCCTTATTTAAGGATGTATGCTTGTCTTGCCATGACTTGCACCGTGGTGAGTGCATCGAGCTCGTAAACATGCCTTCGTGAGTTATGTTTCAGCATGTCCCAGTTTTCACTAAGTCTGAAAACTGATTATGTTTTTGCTATGTTCGTGTGCTTGTTAGTATATTTTGTGATCCCGTTTGGCTCAAGGTCACTAAGGGACTTTTGTTAAAATTGTTGAGTAGCTCCATGCCATGTCTTTCTTTGTCATGTTCAGGTCCTGTAGCATGTTGTTTTGTTGCTCCGAAGAGGGCTATATGATCTGAAATTCCAGACAATTGTTAATTTCACTAAGTCTGAGATCTGTTTTACCATTTGCGTTTTTGCCATGCTTGTTTGAACCTCCTAGTGGATGAATTGGCCGTAGCTTAGTGCTAGGATTTTGTTAAGCATCTTGTGTGCATCCCTGCCATGTATTTTGTTGTCATGTTTGGGTGCTGTAGCATGTTCATTTCATTGCATTTAGATGCCTACTTGCTGTAAATCGCAGACCGGTGTCATTTTTGAATCGCTTGCCATTTCCAAACCGTAACTCCGATTCCGGCGTTCTTTATATCGTTTTTAGCGATTTCATCTCATCTTTCCAGTGGAACCCTTGGAATTCCAAGTTGAGGCCAGGTTCATGCATTTCCTGTCATATCTTGCATTTTGCATCCCGCATCGCATCCCGCATAGCATATCATCATTTCATCATATTGCTTGGTCTTGCACGTGGTTGATTGTATCCTTGTTGCTTGTTTGTCTTGTTGGGTAGATCCGGGAGACGAGTTCGCTAACAAGGAGCCCGTTGAGTTTGCTTTTGAGGATCCAGTCAACTCTGACAACTGTGCAGGCAAGATGATCATACCCTCGAAATCACTACTATCTTTGCTATGCTAGTTTGCTCGCTCTTTTGCTATGCCATTGCTACGATGCCTACCACTTGCTTGCAAGCCTCCAAAATTGCCATGTCAAACCTCTAACCCACCATTGTCCTAGCAAACCGTTGATTGGCTATGTTACCGCTTTGCTTAGCCCCTCTTATAGCGTTGCTAGTTGCAGGTGAAGATTGGAGGCCGTTCCTTGTTGGAACATTTATTTACTTGTTGGGATATCATCATATTGCTATGTTATCTTAATGCATCTATATACTTGGTTAAGGGTGGAAGGCTCGGCCTCTCGCCTAGCGTTTTGTTCCACTCTTGCCGCCCTAGTTTCCGTCATATCGGTGTTATGTTCCCGGATTTTGCGTTCCTTACGCGGTTGGGTTATAATGGGAACCCCTTGACAGTCCGCCTTGAATAAAACTCCTCCAGCAATGCCCAACCTTGGTTTTACTATTTGCCACCTAGCCTTTTCCTTGGGGTTTCGCGGACTCAAGGGTCATCTTATTTTAACCCCCCCGGGCCAGTGCTCCTCTGAGTGTTGGTCCAACCTAGAGCACCGTGCGGGGCCGTCCCTTGGTAACTTGGGTTACGTTGGCTCCCGTACGCTTAGCTTATCCGGTGTGCCCTGAGAACGAGATAAGTGCAGCTCCTATCGGGATTTGTCGGCACAGCGGGCGGTGTTGCTGGACTTGTTTTACCATTGTCGGAGTTGTCTTGAATTACCGAGATACCGAGTCTGATCGGAACGTCTTGGGAGGAGGTCTATTCCTTCGTTAACCGTGAGAGATTGTCATGGGCTAAGTTGGGACTCCCCTGCAGGGATTGAACTTTCGAAAGCCGTGCCTGCGGTTATGGGCAGATGGGATTTGTTAATGTCCGGTTGTAGATAACTTGAACCTTAATTAAATTAAAATGAATCAACTGAGTGTGTTACCGTGATGGCCTCTTCTCGGCGGAGTCTGGGAAGTGGACACGGTGTTGGAGTAATGTTTGCGCAGGTTGTTCTCTAGTTTCTCACTCGTGCTTTGCCTCCTCTTCTCGCTCTCCTTTGCGAATAAGTTAGCCACCATACTTGCTAGTCGCTTGCTGCAGCTCCACTCATATTTTACCTTGCCATACCTATAAGCTTAAATAGTCTTGATCGCGAGGGTGTGAGATTGCTGAGTCCCTGTGGCTCACAGATTACTATTACACCAGATGCAGGGCCTGATGATTCCGCTCCAGGTGACGCGTATGAGCTCAAGTGGGAGTTCGACGAAGACTCTCAATGATACTACGTTTCCTTTCCCGATGATCAGTAGTGGTGCCCAGTTGGGGGTGAACGGGACCGTGTCGCATGTTGGGTTCTCTTTTATTTTGGCGCCGTAGTCGGGCCATGAGTGTTTGGATGATGTAGTGTTATTTATGTACTTGATTGACGTGGAGAGTGTAAGCCAACTATGTTATCTCCCCTTTTATTATATTACATGGGATGTTTGTGAAGATTGCCTAACTTGCGACATATGCCTTCAATGCGATTATGTCTCTAAGTCGTGCCTCGACACGTGGGAGCTATAGTCGCATCGAGGGTGTTACATGTGAACAAGGAGATAACATTTGTCAGATCAAATGGTATAAAGAGGTATGCTCGAGGAAAACATACATAGTTAAACATTGGTTGAAAGGTCCACCCGAAATGTGGGTTTAGGTAGCATGATCAAAGTTAAAATGGTGATTCGATAACCAATGGTCTAAGAATGAATTATCGACCATTAACTTCAAAGCAATAGGGTTGCTAGAAGTTTTGAACTCGTGGTCAAGGAATGAACGGATATGGCAAGAAGTATCACCTATATCAAGAATTCTTCAGTGGTGGTGAAATTCTCACGACATTCTTGACATAAAAGGATGGTAATACTCCAAGGTCAAGGAGAACAATTGTTGGTTAGCAAGGATCTCAAGGTATAACACAAAACACGAACAAGTTTGTGTTGAACGGAAGGCAATAAAGTGGTCGATGATAAAACAAATCATCGAGGGCAAGGATGGTATTTCTCATCATGAATTCAATTGATATCCTGGAAGAGCTCAGAATGCTGATGATGATCACGACACATTTGTCGAGAGACCTCATGAAGATGTAATCGATCGGCGATGACATCAAGTTGAAGGGATGATGAAGCAAAATGTTATTGGAACCATGGGTACGACACAAACTCGAAATGAAGTTTGTTGTTCAAGGAGAAATGATATGACGAGGAATATCGACGTAAGATTAGTTCATCATCAAAATTTGTGCTCCGAGAAGAAGGACCAGGTAGCATAGTTAAAATCACCATGACAATATTATAGCCAAACAGGCTAGGAATGGTGTGATCGGGTACAAACTCATACATAAATAAGATTACTAAGAGTTGTTGAACCGTAGTCGGACTCGGTTCAGTTACTGATGTCTTTGAGTGTTTCATAACTCAGAACCCGTGAAAATTGGAATCTGTGAGAATGTAATACTTGATGAAGAACTCATAAGAGGTTATGCAGTTCCATGATAATCTCGAGATACCAGGGGGGTAATGCTCGACGACAGATCAAAGTAGAGGTTGGACTAGGGCATTGCTCTGCATAAGACAAGTGCTTAAACTTGCCTGTGAAATGGGGTCAAAGAAGAACATATGGTCGAAATCATGATTGCAAAAGGCCGGATCCCAGATATAAGAACTTATACCAAGGGAAAAAAGTAATTTAAGAGAAGCTTTAATGATAAGATCTACATCGTGCCCATGGGCATGAACACAAAGTTCAAGGTCGACTCCCACTTCTTCAATGCATAACCTTTCATTCACTGCTCTAGATAAAAATGATTTCAGTGTCAAAACCTACCTGGTGAATTACCAGAGGAGTATGACCCGTGAAAACTTTCGGGTTCATACAGATTAAGAAAGGCATAGGTTCAACCCGTCAGGGTATCGTGGAAACATATACCACAAGCTTCAATCGTAAATACCACCACCTCGAAAAAAGAGCATGGTTGAGAAAACAGAGGATACAATTTACCAAAAGCATAATGTATCAGAGGAAAGGCTCACGAGGTTATTGAATAAGGAGGACACTGTCGAATAATAATCCAATAAAGGATCTGACGGTCCATAGCGGAGCTGATATGAGCATCGACACACAATCAGTTGAAGAAAGGATGCAAGGGCATCAGATTATAGAACACCTGAATGATTCGATGCTTAGATATCAAATGAATTATGATTTCCAAATAGAAGGATCAGAAGCAGACGCTCTGATCAAGGGTGGGTAAGTTCAATAGACCTAAGGGTACAATTGACGACAAACAGATTGGTCGAGAACAAGCTCATGTTCAAAAATGACGTCTGAGCCAGAAAGATAATTTGAAAGGATCAACTGATGATTGCGTGCATTCGCACTCATGTTGAATAAATAGGATCAAAATGACGGTGTCTAAGGATACTGATGAATATTGCCAGACATATGGAAAGCATCCATAATGCAAGCAGACAAGTATTGCAGAGCAATAAGCTACTAAGGATTTTTGGATGATCGAATAGTATTTCGAAGACCATTGTGAAAGACATGAACAACTGGGGGATGAGTGGATACTCGATAAGTGTGAGAATTATCCATAGGGGTATTCAGGTGACAAAGATCAGCAAGGCAGTAGGTTTAAAGGATTATCGAAACAACGACGAGTATTTCGGGGTATCTTGTAATAACAAGACCAACTGTGGATGAATGTACAAATAACAACTGCAAGTTGTTATCCATAAGGGTTGACGGTGGAAGGGGAATTGCAAACGCGATGAACACAAGTTCTCGGGTTTACAGCGGAGAGTATCTTCAGCGTCTTCACGTGCAGCAGACGATCATCAGTAATAAGGGGCTCTCCGGGTGAAAGTGATAACGAGATCCTAATGTTAGATTTTAGCAAAATCATTTAACCCGAATAGAAGAGAGATCAGAGTCCCACAGTATAGGTCGAGGAATAAAAGATCCTAATACCACCTAATGGTGACGTGGGCCCGTAAGCCACACAGCCATGTTAGTAAAAGTTTTTCAATGACTAGACTCGACTTCAGCCAAGGAGCATGGAAGGGGGATTCCTACAGGCAGTCGGCTCTGATACCAACTTGTGACGCCCCCGATTCAATCGTACACTAATCATACACGCAAACGTGTACGACCAAGATCAGGGACTCATGGGAAGATATCACAACACAACTCTACAGATAAAATAAGTCATACAAGCATCATATTACAATCCAGGCGCCTCGAGGGCTCGAATACAAGAGCTCGATCATAGACGAGTCAGCGGAAGCAACAATATCTGAGTACAAACATAAGTTAAACAAGTTTGCCTTAAGAAGGCTAGCACAAACTAGGATACAGATCAAAAGAGGCGCAGGCCTCCTGCCTGGGATCCTCCTAAACTACTCCTGGTCGTCGTCAGCGGGCTGCACGTAATAGTAGGCACCTCCCGAATAGTAGTAGTCGTCATCAACAGTGGCATCTGGCTCCTGGACTCCAACATCTGGTCGCATAAAACGGGTATAGGAAAGGGGAAAAGGGGGAGAAAAGCAACCATGAGTACTCATCCAAAGTACTCGCAAGCAAGGAGCTACACTACATATGTATGCATTGGTATCAAATGGATTAAGGGTATCATATGTGGACTGAACTGCAGAATGCCGGAATAAGAAGGGGATAGCTAGTCCTTTCGAAGACTACGCTTCTAGTAACCTCCATCTTGCAACAGGAGAAGAGAGTAGATGGTAAGTTCACCAAGTAGCATCGCATAGCATAATCCTAACTGATGATCCTCCCCTCGTTGCCCTGTGAGAGAGCGATCACCGGTTGTATCTGGCACTTGGAAGGGTGCATTTTATTAAGTATCCGGTTCTAGTTGTCATAAGGTCAAGGTACAACTCCAAGTCGTCCTGTTACCGAAGATCACGGCTATTCGAATAGATTAACTTCCCTGCAGGGGTGCACCACATTTCCCAACACGCTCGATCCCCTTTGTCCGGACACACTTTTCTGGGTCATGCTCGGCCTCGGAAGATCAACACGTCGCAGCCCTACCTAAGCACAATAGAGAGGTCAGCACGCCGATCTAAATCCTATGGCGCAGGGGTCTGGGCTCATCGCCCTTTGCACACCTGCACGTTGCAACGCGCCCGGAAGCAGAACTAGCCCCCTTAATACAAGAGCAGGCTTACGGTCCAATCCGGCGCGCGCCGCTCAGTCGCTGATGTCACGAAGGCTTCGGCTGATACCACGACGTCGAGTGCCCATAACTGTCCCCGCGTAGATGGTTAGTGCGTATAAGCCAGTGGCCAGACTCAGATCAAATACCAAGATCTCGTTAAACCTGTTATCATGAAATAACCGCGAACGCCAACCAGGGCCAGACCCACCTCTCTCCTAGGTGGTCTCAACCTGCCCTGTCGCTTCACCACAAAGTAACAGCCGGGGGCCGTCGTGTCACATCCCTAGCTTCTGGTACGGCCTAGTGTTGCACCTTGTTTGCATCATGTTTAAATTCCAAAGAAACCTGAAATGGGGGTGATCAAACCCTAGCACTTTGAAATCAAATAGGTCCAGCTCAAAAAATATGCATTCAATAAACCCAAAGTGCCTCAAGAAAAGTTCATGATTTTTGGTTAAGGTAGAAACCTCAGCCAAAAATGATGAATATATTTCTAGGACATTTTTGGATTTTTGAATTAACTCATATTGTATTTGACTTGGGGTTATAAATTCCTATAAATACTTTTATAACTCCAATCATTCTGAAAAATATTGTGGGGCTTTGGGCTAGTCCATATTGCATCCACAAATAATTTCAGAAGCAATAAAAATGGTTTAGTATATTATCAAAACAGAGCAAAATAAATAGAAAACAGAAATAATTAGAGAGGACAGATAGAGAATGACTCACCTGGGCCTTTCCTGTGCCGGCCCAGCACTGTTGGCCCAGGCCAGTCATCGCCTACCTCCTGCCAGGAGGACAGCGCGCGCGTGGCCGACGCGCGTGAGCCTGCGCCTCGCCAGCTCCTGCTTGCCGCCGAGGGCCTGAACGCCTCCACGAGCGCCACGCAACACCCCGGCCCCTCTCTTTGCTCCCTCGTGCTCATCCCCTCCTCTCCCTCATCTCTCTCTCACGGCCGAGCGCGCCCATCACCGCCGCCCGCTACCACTGCGCCAACCGAGCTCGTATGGCCTCCCCACCGTGCCAGAAAGCTCCGTCGTTGAGCTCTACGCCATCTCCGCCGAGGCACACGGCGTTGGACGCCCTGGAACGCCGTCATCGACGCCATCTTCGTCCTCTACACCGATGGCTGCCGTCGCATGATTCGTCGTCGTCAGTGCATCCCCGACCTCCCCCTCGCACTCGTTAGCCTCACTGTGAGCCTTCGCACCGAACCCCTCTCTTCCCTCTGCCTATTTCATCCTCTAACTGCGGGCTCCGTCGAGCCCGAGCACTTCTCGCCGCCGGCCATGGCACCGCCGAGGCCACAACTGCTGTAGCTCACGTACGAGGGCGTCGTCATGCCCATCACGCTCCCAGGAGCCGATAACTTCCACCAACTCTTCTTCCCGCACACCACAACGCCGCCCCGGCCAACCCCGTGCGAGTGCCGCCGCGGATGTGCTCCCCGCCGTCGTTATGGTTCACCACGGCTCGATCTAACCGCACCGTTGGACGCGGACGAGTCGCAGCTGCACGTAGAGCCCCTCCGCCGCCCATTTGGTCGCTGGAGGGCAAAACCCGAGCAACACCGCCGTCTCTGGACGTCGCCGGCGACTAACCGCCGACCTAACCCGGCTATTAGGGTCTAATTACCCCACTAACTACCACATGAGTCAATGACAGCTGGGCCCCACTGCCTTACTAATCGACTAACAATAATAGATTATGGTTAATCTAATTGCAGCGGGCCCAAGCGTCAGCTTTGACTATGCTGACGTGTACGTTGACCCAGACCCACTGGTCAGCCTCTGTCCCTGCCCTATTACACTAATGTGCGGGTCCCACTTGTCATGTTTGACCTGGACCACCTCTGTTGACTTGTTGATGTCACACCGACATCATGCTTACGCAGTAAATGTTTTCTAGAATTAAAATAAATCAGAAATGATTTATAAATTTCAGAAAATACCCCAAACTTCTAAAAATCATAGAAAATCAACCGTAACTCCAAATGAAATAAATTATATATGAAAAATTATCAGAAAAATCCAATCTATCCATATGTACCTTTTTCATGCATGTTAGAACAACTTAAGGCTACTGTTTAGGACAAATCAAATGAATGGTATTTAAATAACCACATGTGGAGTTTGAATTTGAACTTTGGGTTCAAACCAACTTCATTTAATTGTGTTGCTAGTTGCATTAGCTCAATCAACAACATATTGCCATGTCATTATCATGCATCATGTTGTGCATTGCATTGATTGTGTTCCTTCTCTGTTGCCGGTGGTTGTCCCCTCTTGATAGACATGTTCCGACGATGAGATCGATGACACCGATGAAGAACTATACTATCTTCAGGAGTGCCAGGCAAGCAAACCCCCCTTGTTCATTCCGATACAATCCCACTTTCTCGCTCCTGCTCTCTTTTACTACATTAGGACAACAATGTTTCAACTATTACATGTTGCGGTAGCTGAACCCCTTTCCTCTGCATGACCTATCATTGCCACAGTAAATAGATGAAACCCACTAGCATGAGTAGGAGTTGTTTGAGCCCTGATGTGCCTACTCATTCATGCTTGTTTGTCATGCCTGCTACTGCTTAGAGTTGAGTCAGGTCCGATTCATCGGGGATGAATTGGAATGTGGTGAACATGTCCTACTATTGAGAGCTAAGTGTGTGAACACGATTTGGTAAAGGTAGTAGTGAGAGGCCATGTAGGAGTACATGGTGGGTTGTCTCATTGCAGCCGTCCTCAGGAACTGAGTTCTATGTTTATGATCCATGAACAGTTACTACCACACATTGGGTTCCGGTAACTCGGCCCGTCTCGGCTTATTAATCAACTCGATCTCTGTCCAGGAGTTGCAACTAGTTTCTGGTGTTTGTATGTAGTGTTAGTAGTCTACCAAGTGGCACCCGGTATAGGTGGGCTTGGGACAGACTAGGCATAGTGGCACGGTGTACCAAGTGGCACCCAGATGGTGGGCTTGGGAACCCTACACACATCGTTTGGGGCCGTGAGCGACACCCCGGCCGGATCTCCTTGAGGATGGAACCCGAATAGGCGATAAACCTGCACGAGAGACTTGTGTGGTTAGTCAGGTCGTGGCCGACACCCTCGCTCGGCTTCCTCTTGAAGGTTGCCGAGGTACATGACGTGTACAGGGCGATAAGTGGTGAGAGCGTGTGTGAAGAAGTACACCCGTGCAGGGTTATCATTATCTATTCGAATAGCTGGATTCCTCGGATATGGAAACTTGGACCATTCGCATAGTTCATAGACAAGTGAAAGTGGATACTCTAAAATGCGCAAGATAAGCGTGAGTGCTATGGATGGCGTTCTCGTAGGGAGACGGGAGCGGATCCATAGTGGTGTATTGATATGGTGAATATGCGGACTCGTGTGCGCCACCTCAAAGAGTTATTTGCAGTCATAGTTCAGGATAGCCACCGAGTTAAAGCTGGCTTGTTGCAGTTAAACTCCACCACCCCTTTGATGATACCGATGCATATGTAGTTAGTTCTGATGTAAGTCTTGCTGGGTACATTTGTACTCACATTTGCTTAATTTATGTTTTGCAGAGAGAGTTCAGTCTCACTAGTAGTATCGCGTGGACTTCGAAGTTTATCTTGTTACCTCAGCTACGATCTTGTGCCCTCGGCAGGATCTAGTAGATAGTCAGGCTTCTCAGCCTTTTTCATTTGTAGAAGTTTGTACTCAGACATGTTAAGCTTCCGCATGTGCTTTGAGTTGTATGCTCTGAATGTTGGGTCATGAGACCCATGTTTGTGTTATCTCGCTCCTCGGAGCCTAATAAATAAATACTTGAGTCGTAGAGTTATGTTGTGATGCCATGTTGTATTTACACATATCGAGCATATTGTGTGTATGATTGAAATGCTTGGTATGTGTGGGATCCGACAACCTAGTTGTTTGTCCTTGGTAGCCTCTCTTATGGGGAAATGTAGTCTTGTGCTTCCATGAGCCATAGTAGTCCGCTACAGCCCGGTTCACCGGAGTCCTGCTAGCCCAGCACTACTGCTCCGGAACACTTGACTGGCCGGCATGTGATTCACTTCGTTCATGTGCCTTTCCCTTCGGGGAAATGTCACGTGGTGACATCTGGAGTCCTGCCTAGCCTGCTACAGCCCGGGTTCTCGGAGTCCTGTTAGCCCAGTGCTACAGTCCGGATTCACACGCTGTTGACCGACATGCTCGATGATGATTCATGTATGCCTATCCCCGTAAGTTAGTGCCACTTTGGGTTCACGACTAGTCATGTCGGCCCGGGTTCTCTGTCATATGGATGCTAGCGACACTATCATATACGTGAGCCAAAAGGCGCAAACGGTCCTGGGCCATGGTAAGGCGACACCCGTGGGGATACCATGCGTGAGGCCGCAAAGTGATATGAGGTGTTATAGGCTAGATCGGTGTGACTTAGAATCGGGGTCCTGATAGCTTTGGTATTAGAGCCTGACTGCCTGTAGGATTACCAAGCCAAACCGGTCGAAGTTGTGTCTAGAAATGCTATAGTTATATAAGGGAATTGATTGTGGATGGGAACGTAAGGCTCTTTTTACTCCTTATCCTCATGACCTTCTGATCTGAGTCAACCTCTTCTTTTCTATGGAGTTAAGAACTAGGCTTCTCTTCTATCTCTCAGGATGACGTGTTACTAAACCGTAGTTGCATAGGATTGTTGAGTTCAAGCCTCAATTCAGTTCTTACTACTTCCGTATGTTCATAGCTGGCCTATATTGTGATGTTGAGTGGTTATGCCACCATTTTGCAGGATGTCTCAAATCATTTTGAGCATTTACAGCCGTTATGCTGTCGGAGTCATCCCAGGTTTCTAAATAGTCCGATGCATTTGCAACTCCCTTCTTTCTGTTCCTGATGTTCCTTTGGGCCAGATTAACCACATTAACTAGTGGGTTGAGATACTCCATTGCCTCGACATATATGTTGAAGCTATTATTATGACCCTAGGTGTCATAGAGGACCACCTAGTAATCTAGCCATGTTTGGTATTACCAGTGTGATGATTATGGCCATCATTCTCGAAAGCATCCCATGATGTTATTTCGTATGTAGGTATTCTACTCCTGGGTTTTGAACCTGAGATTCACCCTACCTACTTCATGTTGTTAGTGTTTGCTCGTTCCTTTAGGTTATTAGTAACCTTTGCGATAGTCCTCGAGGTCCGTGGTATTTCCTTCTTCCAATACCATGAACTGCTTATGGCAGAAGTTCCTCGCTGAACCGAAAGATCACAACTAGTGTGCTCCTGACGAGTTCTTGATTCTATATTGTGACTCTGCCAGTTCTACCTTCTACATGGGTTATCCAGAAGAAATAGGTTGAACTCGTTCGACATGCTAGCCCATGCATCCACAACTCAGAAAATCATATGTTCTTTTGGGTTGCCCCTCTTTAGTTGTCTTCTGACCTCGTCTATCAATTGATAGTCAAGAGTATGTGAGCATTCGTTCATCGGTGCATATCGTTCTTGTGGTCCGTCAAGCCATTCTAGTTCAGAATGACTAGGAGAAATAAACTCCAGTACCTCATCCATATCCAGGATTGGGTCAAAGTAGTTGTATTCCACAGATCAAAATGCCAATCCAGTTTTTGTTCTGTTCTACCTTGGGGTATTACCATCTTTATATCAAGAATGTCATGGGAATTACACCACCTCTTATGAATTCTTGACGCAGTGATACTTCTTGCCATCATTGTTCATTCCTCAGTTTTCGTGTTATTGTAACTGGAATGCCGACAAGTGAATTGTGATGTGTGAAATCAATACTCCTAGCAGCCTTGTTGCTTTGTAGTTAAAGGACAATAACTTCATTCTTAGCATGTTGGTTATTGAATCATCGTTCTAAGATAGATTGTGCTACCTAGTCCTTGTTTCTGGTGCACTCTTTGATTGATGAGTTAGGATTTTTTCAAATCCTCGCTCATTTGATCATATCGTCTTGCCCTGAAAAGCAAGATTGGTCGCGAGCTTAGTAACATATCGGTGGTTCGTGATGTTTCGAATATCTTCTCAGAAGTATTACCAGGTTGTCACCAGACCGCTATGTTGAGTTCGTGATCATGTTGGTTTTCCTCCAAACCACCCATTCTCCAAGAATCTGTGTGGGATACCCCTGAGCTAGTTGGTTAAGCCAAACAACAACTTGGAGAGTTGGAAGATAAAAGCTTGTCTGACTTAGTTCATGTTAAGGGATATCTTTTTTGTGTGTGTGTGTGTGTTGAAGAAAGATGATATCTTCATCCATTGGTCCTCGTGATCAGTTGTTGAATCTATTGCCTTGTCAAAACTTTGACTTGAGTATGGGCTATCGTCATGTCAAATCAGAACCAACGATGTTCGTAATGTTGTATTACTCGTGGTTGATCCCTCGAGCATACACCATTACATCTTTTGGTCTGACCAATACTATCGCTTTGTTCACATAATGGTGGAAGTCCAGTGATATGGAAATTCCGACGAGTTGCTGTTGAGCCCATCAGCAGCATCTTGTCTCCCCCATGATTCGTGTTAAGCATTAAGCTAGTGTTGGAAACTTTGTAAGCAATGCCTTCATGTTCCGTTCATGAAGCATATGTTTGGATGAAAGAAGTGACTTCCTCTAACACATATGTATTTGATGCAAGTTGACGCCGTGAATTCGAGAAAGTTAATGTTGCTTCCTCTGGAATCATCCCAAGTCAGTCATGCATGTGCGAAGTATACATTGGTTTGTGAGATTAGCTACCTCCATTCCAAATGTATTTCCAAGCATGCCAAGCCACTGATTGATTTGTTCGAGGCAAAGAAGTTCCTTCTTAAGAATCATGACTTATGTAAGGACTACGATATCCTCGATGATGGTTCCCAACCTGAACTCGGCAGTGTTTTATTATAAGACTACTATGTGGTCATGCTTGTCTGGGACAGCGTGTTCACATGTTGTAGCAAAACCCGCTCATGTTTTGGAGCTTGCTATCGTAGTTCATCTCCCGAGAGTCTCGCAATGTTGTCTCGTTGATTTGTGTTGCAACTCTTCCTTTCAGACATGTGAGTCTGAAGTATCCTGTTTCTAACTAGATCTGAATCTCAGGCAGATATGATGGTTGGAACATTCCCAACAGTTGCATTTTGTTCCCAGCTTGCACCACATTGTGCCAATCCTACCATGGGTCCCATCCATTTCTGATGATAAGCAAAAAATCATTCCTTGCATTGTCTTCAACAAGGTAGTCCACATCACCCATTTTAGTCTGAGCATGTCATTCTTTCGAATTCCTTCAAACGATCAATTGTGAATTGCCTTAGGCTGGTATGAAGAGTTTCGATGATCTATGGATCAAAAGTAATTCTTTTTGCCACTTAAGGGAATAATTCTACGAGTCACCTCCTCCAACATGTCTCGTTAGGGAGTCATGGCAACTCAACTCCTTGCTACGTTGACAACCGTTCACCACCTTCTTAAGTGTGGAATTGTTGCCTACCTAGTGAACCTTCGTCATCTGTTTCACTCCATCCCTCTAGGTGTATGCTTCGTGTCTTAGCTCGAGAGATGTTTATATGTCTCATCCCGCGAGTTGATCTTGAATTGCTCGATCTTTGAGAAGATCGATTTCTGAAGAGTTTCTTTCTGTCGTCATAGTTGGATGAAGATCTCGAAAGCAAGGATGTCAAGACCAACCGGATGCAATGGATCAACATCTTCGGGAAAGGCAGTTGGATCATGAAGATTGCGATAGTTCGAGTCCCCTCTTCCTTTTATCCTACACTTGAATCTTGGGACGAGATTCTTGTTTAGTGGGGGCGAGTTGTCACATCCCTAGCTTCTGGTACGGCCTAGTGTTGCACCTTGTTGTTGGGTTTTGTAGTAATTTCAAAAAAATTCCTACGCTCACGCAAGATCATGGTGATGCATAGCAACGAGAGGGGAGAGTATGATCTACGTACCCTTGTAGATCAACAACGGAAGCGTTTAGTTGATGTAGTCGTACGTCTCCACGGCCCGACCGATCAAGCACCGAAACTACGGCACCTCCAAGTTCTAGCACACGTTCAGCTCGATGACGATCCCCGGACTCCGATCCAGCAAAGTGTCGGGGAAGAGTTCCGTCAGCACGATGGCGTGGTGACGATCTTGATGTACTACTGCAGCAGGGTTTCGCCTAAGCACTGCTACAATATTATCGAGGACTATGGTGGAAGGGGGCACCGCACACGGCTAAGAATATGATCACGTGGATCAACTTGTGTTTCTCTGGGGTGCCCCTGCCTCCGTATATAAAGGCTCAATGGGGGGGGGGTGCGGCCGGCCTAGGAGAGGCGCGCCAGGAGGAGTCCTACTCCCTCTGGGAGTAGGATTCCCCCCCCCATCCTAGTTGGAATAGGATTCGCGGAGGGGGGAAAAGAGAGAGGAGGGCCGGCCCCCTCTCCTTGTCCTATTCGGACCAAGGGAGGGGAGGGGCGCGCGGCCCATCTAGGGCCGCCCCTTCTCTTTTCCACTAAGGACCACTTAGGCCCATATAGCTCCCGGAGGGTTCCGGTAACCTCCCGGTACTCCGGTAAAATCCCGATTTCACCCGGAACACTTCCGATATCCAAACATAGGCTTCCAATATATCAATCTTTATGTCTCGACCATTTCGAGACTCCTCATCATGTCTGTGATCACATCCGGGACTTCGAACAACCTTCGGTACATCAAAATGTATAAACTCATAATATAACTGTCATCGTAACCTTAAGCGTGCGGACCCTACGGGTTCGAGAACAATGTAGACATGACCGAGACACGTCTCCGGTTAATAACCAATAGCGGAACCTGGATGCTCATATTGGCTACTAAATATTCTACGAAGATCTTTTATCGGTCAGACCACATAACAACATACGTTGTTCCCTTTGTCATCGGTATGTTACTTGCCCGAGATTCGATCGTCGGTATCCCATACCTAGTTCAATCTCGTTACCGGCAAGTCTCTTTACTCGTTTTGTAATACATCATCCCGCAACTAACTCATTAGTTGCAATGCTTGCAAGGCTTAAGTGATGTGCATTACCGAGAGGGCCCAGAGATACCTCTCCGATAATCGGAGTGACAAATCCTAATCTCGAAATACGCCAACCCAACATGTACCTTTGGAGACACCTGTAGAGCTCCTTTATAATAACCCAGTTACGTTGTGACGTTTGGTAGCACACAAAGTGTTCCTCTGGCAAACGGGAGTTGCATAATCTCATAGTCATAGGAACATGTATAAGTCATGAAGAAAGCAATAGCAACATACTAAACGATCGGGTGCTAAGCTAATGGAATGGGTCATGTCAATCAGATCATTCAACTAATGATGTGATCCTGTTAATCAAATGACAACTCTTTGTCCATGGTTAGGAAACATAACCATCTTTGATTAACAAGCTAGTCTAGTAGAGGCATACTAGTGACACTCTGTTTGTCTATGTATTCACACATGTATTATGTTTCCGGTTAATACAATTCTAGCATGAATAATAAACTTTTATCATGATATAAGGAAATATATAATAACTTTATTATTGCCTCTAGGGAATATTTCCTTCAGTCTCCCACTTGCACTAGAGTCAATAATCTAGATTACACAGTAATGATTCTAACACCCATGGAGCCTTGGTGCTGATCATGTTTTGCTCGTGGAAGAGGCTTAGTCAACGGGTCTGCAACATTCAGATCCGTATGTATCTTGCAAATCTCTATGTCTCCCACCTGGACTAGATCCCGGATGGAATTGAAGCGTCTCTTGATGTGCTTGGTTCTCTTGTGAAATCTGGATTCCTTCGCCAAGGCAATTGCACCAGTATTGTCACAAAAGATTTTCATTGGACCCGATGCACTAGGTACGACACCTAGATCGGATATGAACTCCTTCATCCAGACTCCTTCATTTGCTGCTTCCGAAGCAGCTATGTATTCTGCTTCACATGTAGATCCCGCCACGACGCTTTGTTTAGAACTGCACCAACTGATAGCTCCACCGTTTAATGTAAACACGTATCCGGTTTCCAATTTAGAATCGTCCGGATCAGTGTCAAAGCTTGCATCAACTTAACCGTTTACGATGAGCCCTTTGTCACCTCCATATACGAGAAACATACCCTTAGTCCTTTTCAGGTACTTCAGGATGTTCTTGACCGCTGTCCAGTGATCCACTCCTGGATTACTTTGGTACCTCCCTGCTAGACTTATAGCAAGGCACACATCAGGTCTGGTACACAGCATTGCATACATGATAGAGCCTATGGCTGAAGCATAGGGAGCATCTTTCATCTTCTCTCTATCTTCTGCAGTGGTCGGGCATTGAGTCCGACTCAACTTCACACCTTGTAACACAGGCAAGAACCCTTTCTTTGCTTGATCCATTTTGAACTTCTTCAAAATCTTGTCAAGGTATGTGCTTTGTGAAAGTCCAATTAAACGTCTTGATATATCTCTATAGATCTTTATGCCTAATATGTAAACAGCTTCACCGAGGTCTTTCATTGAAAAACTTTTATTCAACTATCCTTTTATGCTATCCAGAAATTCTATATCATTTCCGATCAGTAATATGTCATCCACATATAATATCAGAAATGCTACAGAGCTCCCACTCACTTTCTTGTAAATACAGGCTTCTCCAAAAGTCTGTATAAAACCAAATGCTTTGATCACACTATCAAAGCGTTTATTCCAACTCCGAGAGGCTTGCACTAGTCCATAAATGGATCGCTGGAGCTTGCACACTTTGTTAGCTCCCTTTGGATCGACAAAACCCTCCGGTTGCATCATATACAACTCTTCTTCCAGAAATCCATTCATGAATGCAGTTTTGACATCCATCTGCCAAATTTCATAATCATAAAATGCGGCAATTGCTAACATGATTCGGACATACTTAAGCATCGCTACGGGTGAGAAGGTCTCATCGTAGTCAATCCCTTGAACTTGCCGAAACCCTTTTGCGACAAGTCGAGCTTTGTAGACAGTAATATTACCGTCGGCGTCAGTCTTTTTCTTGAAGATCCATTTATTCTCAATTGCTTGCCGATCATTGGGCAAGTCAACCGAAGTCCACACTTTGTTCTCATACATGGATCCCATCTCAGATTTCATGGCTTCAAGCCATTTTGCGGAATCTGGGCTCACCATCGCTTCTTCATAGTTCATAGGTTCATCATGATCTAGTAGCATGACTTCCAGAACAGGATTACCATACCACTCTGGTGCGGATCTTACTCTGGTTGATTTATGAGGTTCAGCAGTATCTTGTTCTGAAGTTTCATGATCATTATCATTAGCTTCCTCACTAATTGGTGTAGGTGTCACAGAAACAGTTTTCTGTGATGCACTACTTTCCAATAAGGGAGCAGGTACAGTTACCTCGTCAAGTTCTACTTTCCTCCCACTCACTTCTTTCGAGAGAAACTCCTTCTCTACAAAGTTTCCGAACTTAGCAACAAAAGTCTTGCCTTCGGATCTGTGATAGAAGGTGTATCCAATAGTCTCCTTTGGATATCCTATGAAGACACATTTCTCCGATTTGGGTTCGAGCTTATCAGGTTGAAGCTTTTTCACATAAGCATCGCAGCCCCAAACTTTCAGAAACGACAACTTTGGTTTCTTGCCAAACCATGGTTCATAAGGCGTCGTCTCAACGGATTTTGATGGTGCCCTATTTAACGTGAATGCGGCCGTCTCCAAAGCATAACCCCAAAACGATAGCGGTAAATCAGTAAGAGACATCATAGATCGCACCATATCTAGTAAAGTACGATTACGACGTTCGGACACACCATTACGCTGTGGTGTTCCGGGTGGCGTGAGTTGCGAAACTATTCCGCATTGTTTCAAATGTACACCAAACTCGTAACTCAAATATTCTCCTCCACGATCAGATCGTAGAAACTTTATTTTCTTGTTACGATGATTTTCAACTTCACTCTGAAATTCTTTGAACTTTTCAAATGTCTCAGACTTATGTTTCATTAAGTAGATATACCCATATCTGCTTAAGTCATCTGTGAAGGTGAGAAAATAATGATATCCGCCACGAGCCTCAATATTCATCGGACCACATACATCTGTATGTATGATTTCCAACAAATCTGTTGCTCTCTCCATAGTACCGGAGAACGGTTTTTAGTCATCTTGCCCATGAGGCACGGTTCGCAAGCACCAAGTGATTCATAATCAAGTGGTTCCAAAAGTCCATCAGTATGGAGTTTCTTCATGCGCTTTACACCGATATGACCTAAACGGCAGTGCCACAAATAAGTTGCACTATCATTATCAACTCTGCATCTTTTGGTTTCAACATTATGAATATGTGTGTTACTACTATCGAGATTTAATAAGAATAGACCACTCTTCAAGGGTGCATGACCATAAAAGATATTACTCATATAAATAGAACAACCATTATTCTTTGATTTAAATGAATAACCGTCTCGCATCAAACAAGATCCAGATATAATGTTCATGCTTAACACTGGCACCAAATAACAATTATTTAGGTCTAATATTAATCCCGAAGGTAGATGTAGAGGTAGCATGCCGACTGCGATCACATCAACTTTGGAACCATTTCCCACGCGCATCGTCACCTCGTCCTTAGCCAATCTTTGCTTAATCCGTAGTCCCTGTTCCGAGTTGCAAATATTAGCAACAGAACCAGTATCAAATACCCAGGTGCTACTGCGAGCATTAGTAAGGTACACATCAATAACATGTATATCACATATACCTTTGTTCACCTTGCCATCCTTCTTATTCGCCAAATACTTGGGGCAGCTCCGCTTCTAGTGACCAGTCTGCTTGCAGTAGAAGCACTCAGTTTCAGGCTTAGGTCCAGGTTTGGGTTTCTTCTCTTGAGTAGCAACTTGCTTGCTGTTCTCTTTGAAGTTCCCCTTCTTCTTCCCTTTGCCCTTTTTCTTGAAACTAGTGGTCTTGTTGACCATCAACACTTGATGCTCCTTCTTGATTTCTACCTCCGCAGCTTTCAGCATTGCGAAGAGCTCAGGAATAGTCTTATTCATCCCTTGCATATTATAGTTCATCACGAAGCTCTTGTAGCTTGGTGGCAGTGATTGGAGAATTCTGTCAATGACGCAATCATCTGGAAGATTAACTCCCAATTGAATCAAGTGATTATTATACCCAGACATTTTGAGTATATGCTCACTGACAGAACTGTTCTCCTCCATCTTGCAGCTGTAGAACTTATTGGAGACTTCATATATCTCAATCCGGGCATTTGCTTGAAATATTAACTTCAACTCCTGGAACATCTCATATGCTCCATGACGTTCAAAACGTCGTTGAAGTCCCGATTCTAAGCCGTAAAGCATGGCACACTGAACTATCGAGTAGTCATCAGCTTTGCTCTGCCAGACGTTCATAACATCTGGTGTTGCTCCAGCAGCAGGCCTGGCACCCAGCGGTGCTTCCAGGACGTAATTCTTCTGTGCAGCAATGAGGATAATCCTCAAGTTACGGACCCAGACCGTGTAATTGCTACCATCATCTTTCAACTTTGCTTTCTCAAGGAACGCATTAAAATTCAACGGAACAACAGCACGGGCCATCTATCTACAATCAAGCATAAACAAGCAAGATACTATCATGTACTAAGTTTCATGATAAATTTAGGTTCAATTAATCATATTACTTAAAGAACTCCCACTTAGATAGACATCCCTCTAATCCTCTAAGTGATTACGTGATCCAAATCAACTAAACCATGTCCGATCATCACGTGAGATGGAGTAGTTTCATTGGTGAACATCACTATGTTGATCATATCTACTATATGATTCACGCTCGACCTTTCGGTCTCCGTGTTCCGAGGCCATATCTATATATGCTTGGCTCGTCAAGTATAACCTGAGTATTCCGCGTGTGCAACTGTTTTGCACCCGTTGTATTTGAACGTAGAGCCTATCACACCCGATCATCACGTGGTGTCTCAGCACGAAGAACTTTCGCAACGGTGCATACTCAGGGAGAACACTTCTTGATAATTTAGTGAGAGATCATCTTATAATGCTACCGTCAATCAAAGCAAGATAAGATGCATAAAAGATAAACATCACATGCAATCAATATAAGTGATATGATATGGCCATCATCATCTTGTGCTTGTGATCTCCATCTCCGAAGCACCGTCATGATCACCATCGTCACCGGCGTGACACCTTGATCTCCATCGTAGCATCGTTGTCGTCTCGCCAATCTTATGCTTCCACGACTATCGCTACCACTTAGTGATAAAGTAAAGCATTACAGCGCGATTGCATTGCATACAATCCTGCCGGTTGCCGATAACTCGGTTACAAAACATGATCATCTCATACAATAAAATTTAGCATCATGTCTTGACCATATCACATCACAACATGCCCTGCAAAAACAAGTTAGACGTCCTCTACTTTGTTGTTGCATGTTTTACGTGGCTGCTACGGGCTTAAGCAAGAACCAATCATACCTACGCATCAAAAACCACAACGATAGTTTGTCAAGTTGGTGCTGTTTTAACCTTCGCAAGGACCGGGCGTAGCCACACCCAGTTCAACTAAAGTTGGAGAAACTGTCACCCGCAAGCCACCTATGTGCAAAGCACGTCGGGAGAACCGGTCTCGCGTAAGCGTACGCGTAATGTCGGTCTGGGCCGCTTCGTCCAACAATACCGCCGAACCAAAGTATGACATGCTGGTAAGCAGTATGACTTATATCGCCCACAACTCACTTGTGTTCTACTCGTGCATATAACATCAACATATAAAACCTAGGCTCGGATGCCACTGTTGGGTTTCGTAGTAATTTCAAAAAAATTCCTATGCTCACGCAAGATCATGGTGATGCATAGCAACGAGAGGGGAGGGTATGATCTACGTACCCTTGTAGATCGACAACGGAAGCGTTTAGTTGATGTAGTCGTACGTCTCCATGGCCCGACCGATCAAGCACCGAAACTACGGCACCTCCGATTTCTAGCACACGTTCAGCTCGATGACGATCCCCGGACTCTGATCCAGCAAAGTGTCGGGGAAGAGTTCCGTCAGCACGACGGCATGGTGACGATCTTGATGTACTACTGCAGCAGGGTTTCGCCTAAGCACTGCTACAATATTATCGAGGACTATGGTGGAAGGGGGCACCACACACGGCTAAGAATATGATCACGTGGATCAACTTATGTTTCTCTGGGGTGCCCCTGCCTCCGTATATAAAGGCTCAATGGGGGGGGGGGGGTGCGGCCGGCCTAGGAGAGGCGCGCCAGGAGGAGTCCTACTCCCTCTGGGAGTAGGATTCCCCCCCCCATCCTAGTTGGAATAGGATTCGCGGAGGGGGGAGAAGAGAGAGGAGGGCCGGCCCCCTCTCCTTGTCGTATTCGGACCAAGGGAGGGGAGGGGCACGTGGCCCATCTAGGGCTGCCCCTTCTCTTTTCCACTAAGGCCCACTTAGGCCCATATAGCTCCCGGAGGGTTCCTGTAACCTCCCGGTACTCCGGTAAAATCCCGATTTCACCCGGAACACTTCCGACATCCAAACATAGGCTTCCAATATATCAATCTTTATGTCTCGACCATTTCGAGACTCCTCGTCATGTCCGTGATCACATCAGGGACTCCGAACAACCTTCGGTACATCAAAATGTATAAACTCATAATATAACTGTCATCGTAACCTTAAGCGTGCGGACCCTACGGGTTCGAACAATGTAGACATGACCAAGACACGTCTCCGGTCAATAACCAATAGCGGAACCTGGATGCTCATATTGGCTCCTACATATTCTACGAAGATCTTTTATCGGTCAGACCGCATAACAACATACGTTGTTCCCTTTGTCATCGGTATGTTACTTGCCCGAGATTCGATCGTCGGTATCCCATACCTAGTTCAATCTCGTTACCGGCAAGTCTCTTTACTCGTTCTGTAATACATCATCCCGCAACTAACTCATTAGTTGCAATGCTTGCAAGGCTTAAGTGATGTGCATTACCGAGAGGGCCCAGAGATACCTCTCCGATAATCGGAGTGACAAATCCTAATCTCGAAATACGCCAACCCAACATGTACCTTTGGAGACACCTGTAGAGCTCCTTTATAATAACCCAGTTACATTGTGACGTTTGGTAGCACACAAAGTGTTCCTCTGGCAAACGGGAGTTGCATAATCTCATAGTCATAGGAACATGTATAAGTCATGAAGAAAGCAATAGCAACATACTAAACGATTGGGTGCTAAGCTAATGGAATGGGTCATGTCAATCAGATCATTCAACTAATGATGTGATCCTGTTAATCAAATGACAACTCTTTGTCCATGGTTAGGAAACATAACCATCTTTGATTAACAAGCTAGTCTAGTAGAGGCATACTAGTGACACTCTGTTTGTCTATGTATTCACACATGTATTATGTTTCCGGTTAATACAATTCTAGCATGAATAATAAACTTTTATCATGATATAAGGAAATATATAATAACTTTATTATTGCCTCTAGGGCATATTTCCTTCACTTGTTTCATCATGTTTAAATCCCAAAGAAACCTGAAATGGGGGTGATCAAACCCTAGCACTTTGAAATCAAATAGGTCCAGCTCAAAAAAAAAGCATTCAATAAACCCAAAGTGCCTCAAGAAAAGTTCATGATTTTTGGTTAAGGTAGAAACCTCTGCCAAAAATGATGAATATATTTCTAGGACATTTTTGGATTTTTGAATTAACTCATATTGTATTTGACTTGGGGTTATAAATTCCTATAAATACTTTTATAACTCCAATCATTCTGAAAAATATTGTGGGGCTTTGGGATAGTCCATATTGCATCCACAAATAATTTCAGAAGCAATAACAATGGTTTAGTATTATTACTAAATCAAAACAGAGCAAAATAAATAGAAAACAGGAAGAATTAGAGAGGACAGAGAGAGAATGACTCACCTGGGCCTTACCTGTGCCGGCCCAGCACTGTTGGCACAGGCAAGTCATCGCCTACCTCCTGCCAGGAGGACAGCGCGCGCGTGGCCAACGCGTGTGAGCCCGCGCCTCGCCAGCTCCTGCTTGCCGCCGAGGGCCTGAACGCCTCCACGAGCGCCACACAACACCCAGGCCCCTCTCTTTGCTCCCCCGTGCTCATCCCCTCCTCTCCCTCGTCTCTCTCTCATGGCCGAGCGCGCCCATCGCCGCCGTTCGCTACCACTGCGCCAACCGAGCTCGTATGGCCTCCCCACCTTGCCAGAAAGCTCCGTCGTCGAGCTCTACACCATCTCCGCCAAGACACATGGCGCCGGATGTCACATCCCTAGTTCTGGTATGACCTAGACCAGCTAGTCATTTGTGCATCATGTTTAAATTCCATTTAAATTTGAAATGGGGATTTGTGAAACCCTCAGAATCATTCTGGAAATGACCCAAATAAAAGAAATTGCTCCAAAAAAATGTCCAAGAAAATGTTCATGTTGCTCTCTGAAAATATTGGTCACATGTAAAATTCTAACAAATATTTTTAGGAGCTCATAAATACTTATTTTGGCCATTTGGAATTAATGCATAATTATTTTCTTTGGATATATATATGTTATATATATATATTATATGTCCAAAACTTATGCTAGTTGTTGAGGAGCTCTGGAATAATACCATTAGCTCCTACAAAAATTGGCATAAGAAAATAAATTAGTTTAGTATTATTTTTAAGCAGAAACAAATGTCAGAAAATAGAAAACAAAACAAAAATAGAAAAGAAACTTGCCTGGGCCACATATCTGTGCAGCCCGGCACTGTGCAGCCTAGCTTGGCCCAGCAGGCGGCCCAGCCCACCGGCCACCGCACCGTCCCCCTCCTCGCGCCAGTAGGAGGCGTGTGTCCGGCGCGCGCGCATGCTCCGCGCGCCACGCGAGCTGCCTGCCTGGCCTCTTCCTCGACGCCCTGGCCGCCGCGAACGATGCCACGCAACCCCCCCAGGCCTCTCTCGCTCTCTCCAGTCCTCCTCCCCGCTTCTGTCGCCCTCTCCCGCGAACGCCCAAGCACCACCGTCGCCGCCGCACGCCGTTGCCGCGCCCACCGCCACGGCCTCGCCTATCCGACAAGTCCAACAGCTTCTAGCCGTCGTCCTCGTCCTCTCCGTCGAGCCACGCACCTCCGGACGGCCTGCATCGTAGCCATCGCCATCGTCTTCCTCCTCGGGCTCCGCCGTCCGCCACCGTCGATTCGCCGTCACCAGGTCTCCCCCGAGCCCGCTGTGCTGCTCCGCGTGATCGCTGTGAGCATCTCCCCATTTCCCCTCTCTTCTCCCCCTTGTTCCCGCGTCGTAGCCATCGCTACCACCATGGCCAAAGCCATCGCCGCCGCAGCTCCTCGCCGTCGTGGCCAGAACCACCGCAGCCCGTGCCTGCACCTGCCACCACGCTCAGCAGCCTCCCAGAAGGCCAACGCCGCCGCTCGCAGCTCCTGCCGTGCCCTGCAGCACCCGCGCGCACCCGGCCGAACTCCGGCCGCCGCCTCGAGCTCGTTTCCAACGAGCTCCGGCCACCCCTGCCTCTCCCGCTTGCTCCAGACGACGCGGACAAGCCCTGGCTCCTCGCACGTGGCCTCTGCCTCCCAGATAGTCGCCGGACCGACGAACCCGATGCGCTCCGCCGCGTTCGGCCTCGCCGGCGACTAACCACCGATCAAACCGGGTCAACCCCGCTAACTAAACCCCCCCTGTGACACTGACATCTGGGGCCCGGCCCTGCTAATTTTTAGTTTAGGATTAGTTTAGCAACAAATTAACTCTGTTAACTAATATGACACTAACGTGTGGGCCCCACACGTCAGGTTTGACCCAGGTTAACTGCTGACGTAGTGCTGACCTCAAGCTGACGCAATAAATGATTTCTGGAATTAAAATAAATCAGTAAATTCCAGAAATTGATATAAACTTCAAAAATTCACAGAAATTCAACCGTAGCTCAGATTGAAATAAGTTATATATGAAAAATTATCAGAAAATGCAATCTATCCACCTGTACCAGTTTCATGCATGAAAAACTAACTTATACCTGCTGTATATGTGAAAACACATAAATGGCATTTATAAGAGCTTATCTTGGAGTTGCATTTGAATCTTTGGTTCAAATGGACTTCAACCAAATGAATGCTAGTTGCATTAGCTCAAACTACATCACATCTTCATGCCATGTTCATACATCATATTGTTGCATATGCTTGTGTATTGATTGCCGACACCGTTCCTTCTCGATAGGTCCTGCTCCGGAGAGTGTTCCAGAGTACCTGTCTGTGGAGCAGTGCCCCCTTGTTGATCTATCAGGCAAGCAAACCCCCCCTTGTTCATTCTGATACAATCCCACTCTCTCACCCCTGCTCTCTTTTATTGCATTAGGACAACAATGATTCAACTGCTACTTTATGCTGCGGTAGTTGAACCCATTCCTCTGCATGACCTGTCATTGCCACAGTAAATAGTTGAAACCCACTAGCATGTGTAGGAGTTGATTGAGCCATGTTGCGTTCCTACCATGCCATACCTGCTATTGCTTAGAGTTGTGTCAGGTCTGGTTCATTGGGAATGAATTGGAGTGTTACGATATGTTCTGGTGCCGAGAGTTAAACGTGTGAACACGATTTGGTAAAGGTAGCGGTGGGAGGCCATGTAGGAGTACATGGCGGATTGTCTCACAGGAACCGTCCTTATGCACTGAGTTCTGTGTATGTTGTCCAATGACTAGTTACTACCACACATTGGGCTCCGGGCGCTCCAAGCTCTCTCGACTTATTAACCAACTTGATCTCTGTCCAGGAGTTGCAAATAGTTTCTGGTGTTTGTAGGTAGTGTTAGTAATCTACCAAGTGACACCCAGCCAGGTGGGCTTGGGACAGACTAGGCACAGTGGCACGGTGTACCAAGTGGCACCCGGATGGTGGGCTTGGGAACCCTGCTCACACCGTTTGGGGCCGTGAGCGACACCCCGGCCGGATCTCCTTGTGGATGGAACCCGAATAGGTGATAAACCTGGATTAGAGTCTTGTGTGGTTAGTCAGGTCGTGGCCGACACCCTCGCCAGGCTTCCGCTTGAAGGTTGCCGAGATACATGACGTGTACATGGTGATAAGTGGTGAGAGCGTGTGTGAAGAAGTACACCCCTGCAGGGTTATCATGATCTATTCGAATAGCCGTGTCCTCGGTTATGGACTTGGATGCTTACGTGGTACATAGACAACTTAAAGTGGATACTCTAAAATGCTCAAGACAAGTGTGAGTGCTATGGATGGCCTTCTCGTAGAGAGACGGGGATGAATCCATAGTAGTGTATTGATGTGGTGATTAGTGGACTCGTGTGCGCTGCCTCACCTCAAAGAAGTTTCTCGTAGTCGTAGGACAGGATAGCCACTGAGTCAAAGCTGGCTTGCTGCAACTAAACCCCACATTACCTTCTTGATACAAATGCATGTATGATAGGATCTGATGTAAGTCTTGCTGAGTACCTTTGTACTCATGTTTGCTTTATTTATGTTCTGTAGATGAGACATCTGTCTCACTATTAGTTCCGCTTGGACTTCGACGTGTAGCTTGTTACCTCACCTACGATCTTGTACCCTTGAGAGGGACTTGTAGTTAGTCAGGCTTCTCGGCCTTTTTCTTTTGTAGTTGTCTGTACTCAGACATGTAATGCTTCCGTTGCTTGTATGCTCTGAATGATGGGTCATGTGACCCCTGTTTGTATTTAATGCTATGTGGCTCTTTTGGGCCATTATCTATATGAGTTTGCGTTATGTTGTGATGCCATGCTGTACAACACATACTTGCATGTTATGCGTACGTGTGACGGGTATTGCTATGTGTGGGATCCGACGACCTAGTTGTTTATCCTTGGTAGCCTCTCTTATGGGGAAATGTAGTCTAGTGCTTCCACTGAGCCATGGTAGTCTGCTACAGCCCGAGTTACCCGGAGTCCTGCTAGCCCAGCACTACTGCTCAGGACACTTGACTGGCCGGCATGTGTTTCACTTCGTTCATGTGTCTGTTCCTTCGGGGAAATGTCACGTGGTGACATCCGGAGTCCTGCCTAGCCTGCTATAGCCTGGGTTCCCCGGAGTCCTGTTAGCCCAGTGCTACAGCCCGGATTCACACGCTGCTGACCGACATGCTCGATGTGAATCATGTATGCCTGTCCCCATAGGTTAGTGCCGCTTTGGGTTCACGACTAGCCATGTCGGCCTGGGTTCTCTGTCATATGGATGCTAGCGACACAATCATATACGTGAGCCAAAAGGCGCAAACGGTCCCGGGCCAGGGTAAGGCGACACCCGTGGGAATACCGTGCGTGAGGCCGCAAAGTGGTATGAGGTGTTACCGGCTAGATCGATATGACTTGGAATCGGGGTCCCGACAGCTTTGGTATCAAAGCCTGACTGCCTGTAGGATTTCCAAGCCAACCTGGTCAAAGTTGAGTCTAGAAATGCTTTAGTCATGTAAGGGAATTGATTGTGGAAGGGAACGTAAGGCTCTTTTACTCCTTTTACCTCATGCCCTTCTGATCTGAGTCATCCTATCTTTCCTACGGGGTTAAGGAACTAGGCTTCCTCTTCTGTCTATCAGGATCACGTGTTACTACTCCATAGTCTCTTAGGATTGGTTGATCAGAGTCATATCCCAGTTCGAGTACCTCAAGTGTAGCATGTTTAGTAATATCTCAGAATCTTGAGTGGTGATGTTGAGTATGGTGCTACCCCGTCTTTTGTAGAATGTCTCATTTTGAGCATTTTACTGCCGTTATGCTGCCGGATTTGTCCTAGGAGTTCGAGAGATACTAATTTCTTGCTCTACCTTCTGCATCCTATAGATGATGTTGACACCATCCTTGGTTCCGTTTCTCAGGATGTCGTCGGCTAACCGAAGCTCTGTTGCTCGTAGTCGGAACCATGGAGATGGTAGGGATGAGGATCCTCCCGACCAGCCCTCGTTGGCAGAGTTCATGTTAGAGATGGAGAGGAACAAGCGTGAGTCTAACCGCTTGTTAGCACGTATTGAGGAGAACACCGCACCCCAGTGCAAAGACTCAGCGACCATCTATGATTTCATTGGTCTGAAACCACCTACCTTCCATCATTCCATTGAACCACTCGATGCAGATGACTGGCTCTGTAGTATCACTATTAAGCTGTGTTCTGCGAACGTAGCTGAAGGTGACAAGGTCACCTATGCTGCATATCACTTGGAAGGTCCTCCTAGTCTTTGGTGGCAGAACTATGAGGCTATGCTTCCAGCTGGCCAGATAACCACCTGGAGAGATTTCACTAAGGCTTTTCACGAGCATCACATTCCTCTGGCTCTCATTGACCGCAAGAGAGAGGAGTTCTGTAGTTTCACCCAGGATAAGATGGTTATTGATGCTTACAGTAGAGAGTTTGAGAACCTTGCCCGCTATGCTACAGAAGAGGTGTCCACAGACGCCAAGAAGCAGGCTAGGTTCCGGAAGGGTCTCAACCCCAAGTTGCGTCATGATCTCCACTTGCATCATTGCAATACATTCCAGGCTCTTGTGAACAAGGCCATTAATGCAGAGACAGCTCAACTCACTTACGAGGAGTCTCATAAGCACAACGGTGATTTGGGTTCCTCCTCCGGTTCTAGTTCGCAGAAGCGTCGGATTTGGGTTCCGACCCGGTTATACACCGAGGCCTTCTTATGTGGTGCCTCACCCAGATCAACCGTATGCTCCACCCAGGCCTATTGGTAGACCGTTTGTCAATGCGGGTCCACGTCCTACCTCAGGGACTTGCTTCACATGCGGAGAGCCAGCACACTATGCACAGTCTGTTGGCCGTGGTAAGCCATCACGCAAGATGATCAGTGTCAAGTCAGCTCCCACTGAACATGGATGTGTGCATCACGTCTCAGCTAAAGACGCTCATGATGATCCGGATGTCATTCTTGGTACACTCCTTGTCAATTGTCACCCAGCATCGGTTCTGTTCGATACTGGAGCATCTCATTCCTTCATTTCTGAAAGCTACACTAACTTGCACAACATGTCATTTTGTGATATGCCCTCTCCACTAGTCATTCAAACTCCTGGATCCAAATGGCAAACTTCTAGTGTAAGCCATGGTAATGAAATCCTTGTGACAGACTTGTATTCCTTGCCTCACTTGTAGCCCTCAAGTCTACAGATATTAACATCATCTTGGGTATGGAGTGGATGAAAGCTCATTATGCCAAGATTGATTGTTACACCAGGTCCATTCAGCTTACACACCCATCTGGCAAGATAGTCACTGTCTCCACTAGAGTTGCAAGGCGTCAGCTCTATTCTCTTAATGCCAGCCCTCTTCCTGACCTTGAAGATATCCCGGTAGTCCGTGACTTTCCGGATGTCTTTCCTGAGGAACTGCCAGGTATTCCACCTGACAGGGATGTAGAGTTTGTCATAGATCTTCTCCCGGGAACCGCCCCAATTTCTAGGAGACCTTACAAGATGGCACCCTTAGAACTAGCTGAGCTTAAGAAACAACTCGATGAATCCTTGCAAAAGGGTTTCATCCGTCCTAGTTCTTCTCCCTGGGCTTGCCCCATCCTCTTCGTCAAGAAGAAGGATGGTACGGACTGAATGGTTGTAGATTATCGTCCCGTTAATTTGGTCACGATAAAGAACAAGTATCCGCTCCCTAGGATCAACGACCTGTATGATCAGCTCGCTGGATCCTCAGTCTTTTCAAAGATGGATTTGAGGTTAGGCTATCACCAAATCAAGATCAGAAATGGGGACATTCCTAAGACGGCTTTTGTTACTCGTTATGGCCAGTATGAGTACACCGTCATGTCCTTTGGTCTAACCAATGCTCCAGCTACATTCTCCCGCTTGATGAACTCGATCTTCATGGAGTACTTAGATAAGTTCGTCGTGGTTTACCTTGATGATATTCTTATTTACTCGAAGAACAAGGAAGAGCACGCCGAACATCTTAGACTTGTGTTAGAGAAACTCAGAGAGCACCACCTTTATGCCAAGTTCTCCAAGTGCGAATTTTGGTTGCCAGAAGTGACCTACCTGGGCCACGTGATATCTGGTAAGGGCATTGCTGTCAATCCCAAGAGAGTTCAGGCGTTCTTGATTGGACTCCGCCTGAAACGGTTAAGAAAGTTAGGAGTTTCCTTGGCCTAGCCAGTTATTGTCGCCGCTTCGTTGAGAACTTCTCCAAAGTGGCCAAACCTCTCATGGAACTTCTCAAGAAAGATAAAAAGTTTGAGTGGTCCCCACAGTGTGAGTACAGTTTTCAGGAACTGAAAAGACACCTGACTTCTTCTCCCATACTTGTGCCACCGGATTTCACTAAAGACTTTGTTATCTACTGCGATGCCTCACGAAAGGGACTAGGTTGCATCCTTATGCAAGATCGCCATGTGATTGCCTATGCATCTCGACAGTTGCATCCACATGAGGAGAATTATCCTACACATGATCTAGAGCTTGCAGTCGTAGTCTATGCACTTAAGACCTGGCGACATTACCTTCTTGGTAAGCGTTGCGAGATTTACACCGATCACCAGAGTCTCAAGTATATCTTCACCCAACCAGATTTGAACCTTAGGCAAAGACGTTGGTTGGAGTTGATCTCAGGTTATGACTTAGGGATTACCTACACCCCAGGCAAGGGAAATGTCATGGCTGGTGCACTAAGTCGTAAGTCCTATTGCAACAATCTCATGTTGCAACAGGGCCAACCACTTCTCCATGAGGAGTTATGTAAGCTCAAACTTCACATTGCTCCTCACGGATTCCTTTCTACCTTGGTGGCGAAACCTACTCTTGTGGCTCAGATCATCTCTACTCAGAAGCAGGATACGGGAATTTCCCGGATCAAGAGAAACATTGACAAGGGAGTTGGTGGCAGTTTCTCCTTAGATGATCGAGGTGTTGTTTTCTTTGAGAATCGCTTGGTGGTTCCCAAGAATCAACATCTGCGACAACTGATTCTTAAGGAGGCCCATGAATATCCTCTCACGATTCATCCCGGTAATACTAAGATGTATCAGGACCTATGCCAGAGGTTCTGGTGGACTAGGATGAAGAGAGAAATTGCTCAGTTTATTGCTAACTACGACGTTTGTCGTCGCGTTAAGGCAGAGCATCAAAGGCCTGCTGGCACCCTTCAGCCTTTAGCTATTCCTGAATGGAAATGGGATAAAGTTGGTATGGACTTCATCACCGGCTTTCCCAGGACCAAGAAAGGGAATAATGCTATCTTCGTAGTCATTGATCGTCTTTCCAAAGTGGTTCACTTCCTACCTGTTCGAGAGAGTATCACTGCTAGTCAGCTCGCTGACTTATATATTTCTCGAATAGTTTCACTTCATGGTGTCCCACTAGAGATCAATTCAGACCGTGGTAGTCTCTTAACTTCTCATTTCTGGGAGAGTTTCCAAACTGCCATGGGCACCCATCGTTTCTTCAGTACCGCTTTCCACCCTCAATCAAGTGGTCAGGTGGAAAGGGTCAACCAAATTCTCGAAGACATGCTTAGAGCTTGTGTTATCTCATTCGGTATGGATTGGGAGAAGTGTCTTCCCTTCGCCGAGTTTGCTTATAACAATAGCTACCAGTCCAGCCTCAAGAAAGCTCCTTTTGAGGTTCTGTATGGACGAAGATGTCGAACACCTTTGAACTAGTTAGAAACCGATGAAAGACAATTCTTTGGACCGGATATGATCCAGGAGGCAGAAGAGCGAGTTCGCATCATTCGTGAGAATTTGAAAACAGCCCAATATTGTCAAAAGAGCCAGTATGACCGTCGTCATAAGGAAGTGTCTTATGAAGTTGATGACAAGGCTTATCTTCGGGTTACTCCCTTGAAGGGTACCCAACGTTTCGGTATCAAGGGCAAGTTGGCTCCTCGTTACATTGGTCCTTTTCGCATTCTCGCTAAACGAGGAGAGGTTGCCTACTAGTTGGAACAACCCCCACATCTTTCTCGAGTACATGATGTCTTCCACGTCTCTCAACTCAGGCGTTGCTTCTCGGATCCCATCCGTGAAGTGGACCACTAAACACTTGATCTCCAAGATAACCTTGCATATCGAGAGTACCCTGTTCGCATTCTTGATCAAGCAGAGCGTGTCACTCGACGTCATAACATCAAGTTTCTCAAGGTTCAGTGGTCTCATCATTCCGAGAGAGAAGCTACTTGGGAGTGTGAAGATCGTCTTCGACTTGAGTACCCCACTTTCTTTCCGCCGACTCCTGAATCTCGGGACGAGATTCTTTTGAGTGGGTGCGAGTTGTCACATCCCTAGTTCTGGTATGACCTAGACCAGCTAGTCATTTGTGCATCATGTTTAAATTCCATTTAAATTTGAAATGGGGATTTGTGAAACCCTCAGAATCATTCTGGAAATGACCCAAATAAAAGAAATTGCTCCAAAAAGGTCCAAGAAAATGTTCATGTTGCTCTCTGAAAATATTGGTCAGAGGTAAAATTCTAACAAATATTTTTAGGAGCTCATAAATACTTATTTTGGCCATTTGGAATTAATGCATAATTATTTTCTTTGGATATATATATGTTATATATATAATATATGTCCAAAACTTATGCTAGTTGTTGAGGAGCTCTGGAATAATACCATTAGCTCCTACAAAAATTGGCATAAGAAAATAAATTAGTTTAGTATTATTTTTAAGCAGAAACAAATGTCAGAAAATAGAAAACAAAACAAAATTAGAAAAGAAACTTGCCTGGGCCACATATCTGTGCAGCCCGACACTATGCAGCCTAGCTTGGCCCAGCAGCCGGCCCAGCCCACCGGCCACCGCACCGTCCCCTCCTCGCGGCAGTAGGAGGCGTGTGTCCGGCGCGCGTGCACGCTCCGCGCGCCACGCGAGCTGCCTGCCTGGCCTCTTCCTCGACGCCCTGGCCGCCGCGAACGACGCCACGCAACCCCCCAGGCCTCTCTCGCTCTCTCCAGTCCTCCTCCTCGCTTCTGTCGCCCTCTCCCGCGAACGCCCGAGCACCACCGTCGCCGCCGCACGCCGTTGCCGCGCCCACCGCCACAGCCTCACCTCTCCGACAAGTCCAACAGCTTCTAGTCGTCGTCCTCGTCCTCTCCGTCGAGCCACGCACCTCCGGACGGCCTGCATCGCCGCCATTGCCATCGTCTTCCTCCTCGGGCTCCGCCGTCCGCCGCCGTCGATTCGCCGTCACCAGGTCTCCCCCGAGCCCGCTGTGCTGCTCCGCGTGATCGCCGTGAGCATCTCCCGTTTCCCCTCTCTTCTCCTCCTCGTTCCTGCGTCGTAGCCGTCGTTACCACCATGGTCGAAGCCATAACCGCCGCAACGCCTCGCTGTCGTGGCCAGAGCCACCGCAGCCCGTGCCTGCACCTGCCACCATGCTCAGCAGCCTCCCAGACGGCCAACGCCGCCACCCGCAGCTCCTTCCGTGCCCTGCAGCACCCGCGCGCACCCGGCCGAACTCCGGCTGCCGCCTCGAGCTCGTTTCCGACGAGCTCCGGTCACCCCGCCTCTCCAGCTTGCTCCAGACGACGTGGACGAGCCCTGGCTCCTCGCCCGTGGCCTCTGCCGCCCAGATGGTCATCGGACCGACGAACCCGACGCGCTCCGCCGCGTTCGGCCTCGCTGGCGACTAACCACCGGTCAAACCGGGTCAACCCCGCTAACTAACCCCCCCCTGTGACGCTGACATGTGGGGGCCGGCCCTGCTAATTTTTAGTTTAGGATTAGTTTAGCAACTAATTAACTCTGTTAACTAACTATGACACTAACGTGTGGCCCCCACACGTCAGGTATGATCCAGGTTGACTGCTGACGCAGTGCTGACCTCAAGCTGACGCAATAAATGATTTCTGGAATGAAAATAAATCAGGAAATTCCAGAAATTGATATAAACTTCAAAAATTCACAGAAATTCAACCGTAGCTCAGATTGAAATAAGTTATATATGAAAAATTATCAGAAAAATGCAATCTATCCATCTGTACCAGTTTCATGCATGAAAAACCAACTTATACCTGCTGTATATGTGAAAACACATAAATGGCATTTATAAGAGCTTATCTTGGAGTTGCATTTGAATCTTTGGTTCAAATGGACTTCAACCAAATGAATACTAGTTGCATTAGTTCAAACTACATCACATCTTCATGCCATGTTCATACATCATATTGTTGCATATGCTTGTGTATTGATTGCCGACACCGTTCCTTCTCGATAGGTCCTGCTCTGGAGAGTGTTCCAGAGTACCTGTCTGTGGAGCAGTGCCCCCTTGTTGATCTATCAGGCAAGCAAACCCCCCTTGTTTATTCCGATACAATATCACTCTCTCGCTCCTGCTCTCTTTTATTGCATTAGGACAACAACGATTCAACTGCTACTTTATGCTGCGGTACTTGAACCCATTCCTCTGCATGACCTGTCATTGCCACAGTAAATAGTTGAAACCCACTAGCATGTGTAGGAGTTGATTGAGCCATGTTGTGTTCCTACCATGCCATGCCTGCTATTGCTTAGAGTTGTGTCAGGTCTGGTTCATTGGGAATGAATTGGAGTGTTACGATATGTTCTGGTGCCGAGAGTTAAACGTGTGAACACGATTTGGTAAAGGTAGCGGTGGGAGGCCATGTAGGAGTACATGGCGGGTTGTCTCACTGGAACCGTCCTTAAGCACTGAGTTCTGTGTATGTTGTCCAATGACTAGTTACTACCACACATTGGGCTCCGGGCGCTCCAAGCTCTCTCGACTTATTAACCAACTTGATCTCTGTCCAGGAGTTGCAAATAGTTTCTGGTGTTTGTAGGTAGTGTTAGTAGTCTACCAAGTGGCACCCGGCCAGGTGGGCTTGGGACAGACTAGGCACAGTGGCACGGTGTACCAAGTGGCACCCGGATGGTGGGCTTGGGAACCCTGCTCACATCGTTTGGGGCCGTGAGCGACACCCCGGCCGGATCTCCTTGTGGATGGAACCCGAATAGGCGATAAACCTGGACTAGAGTCTTGTGTGTTTAGTCAGGTCGTGGCCGACACCCTCGCCAGGCTTCCGCTTGAAGGTTGCCGAGATACATGACGTGTACATGGTGATAAGTGGTGAGAGCGTGTGTGAAGAAGTACACCCATGCAGGGTTATCATGATCTAGTCGAATAGCCGTGTCCTCGGTTATGGACTTCTTGGGTGCTTACGTGGTACATAGACAACTTAAAGTGGATACTCTAAAATGCTCAAGACAAGTGTGAGTGCTATGGATGGCCTTCTCGTGGAGAGACGGGGATGAATCCATAGTAGTGTATTGATGTGGTGATTAGTGGACTCGTGTGCGCTGCCTCACCTCAAAGAAGTTTCTCGTAGTCGTAGGACAGGATAGCCAGTGAGTCAAAGCTGGCTTGCTGCAACTAAACCCCACATTACCTTCTTGATACAAATGCATGTATGATAGGATCTGATGTAAGTCTTGCTGAGTACCTTTGTACTCACGTTTGCTTTATTTATGTTTTGCAGATGAGACATCTGTCTCACTATTAGTTCCGCTTGGACTTTGACGAGTAGCTTGTTACCTCAGCTACGATCTTGTACCCTTGGGAGGGACTTGTAGTTAGTCAGGCTTCTCGGCCTTTTTCTTTTGTAGTTGTCTGTACTCAGACATGTAATGCTTCCGTTGCTTGTATGCTCTGAATGATGGGTCATGTGACCCCTGTTTGTATTTAATGCTATGTGGCTCTTTTGGGCCTTTATCTATATGAGTTTGCATTATGTTGTGATGCCATGTTGTACAACACATACTTGCATGTTAGGCGTACGTGTGACGTGTATTGCTATGTGTGGGATCCGACAACCTAGTTGTTATCCTTGGTAGCCTCTCTTATGGGGAAATGTAGTCTAGTGCTTCCACTGAGCCATGGTAGTCCGCTACAGCCCGGGTTACCCAGAGTCCTGCTAGCCCAGCACTACTGCTCAGGACACTTGACTGGCCGGCATGTGTTTCACTTCGTTCCTGTGTCTGTTCCTTCACGGAAATGTCATGAAGTGACATTCGGAGTCCTGGCTAGCCTGCTACAGCCCGGTTTCCCCGAAGTCTTGTTAGCCCAGTGCTACAGCCCGGATTCACACGCTGCTGACCGACATGCTCGATGTGAATCATGTATGCCTGTCCCCATAGGTTAGTGCCGCTTTGGGTTCACGACTAGCCATGTTGGCCCGGGTTCCCTGTCATATGGATGCTAGCGAAACAATCATATACGTGAGCCAAAAGGCGCAAACGGTCCCGGGCCAAGGTAAGGCGACACCCATGGGAATACCGTGCGTGAGGCCGCAAAGTGATATGAGGTGTTATCGGCTAGATCGATGTGACTTGGAATCGGGGTCCCGACACCGGACGCCCTGGAACGCCGTCATCAACGCCATCTTCATCCTCTGCACCGACGGCTGCCGTCGCACGATTCGTCGTCGTCAGCGCATCCCCGACCCCCCGCCCCCTCGCGCTCATTAGCCTCGCTATGAGCCTCCTTACCGAACCCCTCTCTTCCCTCTGCCGATTTCGTCCTCTAACCGCGGGCTCCGTTGAGCCCGAGCGCTCCTCACCGCCGGCCATGGTGCCGCCGCGGCCATAGCTGCTATAGCTCGCGTACGAGGGCGTCATCATGCTCATCACGCTCCCAGGAGCCGATAACTTCCACCAACTCTTCTTCCCGCACACCACAACGCCGCCCCGGCAAACCCCGTGCGGGCGCCTCCGCGGATGTGCTCCCCGCCATCGTTCTGGTTCACCCCGGCTCGAGCTAACCGCACCGTTGGATGCGGACGAGTCACAGCTGCACGTAGAGCCCCTCCGCCACCCATTTGGTCGCCGGAGGGCAAAACACGAGCAACGCCGCCGTCTCTGGATGTCGCCGGCGACTAACCGCCGACCTAACCCGGCTGTTAGGGGCTAATTACCCCACTAATTACCACCTGAGTCAATGACAGCCGGGCCCCACTGCCTAACAAATTGACTAACAATAATAGATTAAGGTTAATCTAATTGTAGCAGGCCCATGCGTCAGCTTTGACTATGCTGACGTGTACGTTGACCCGGACCCACTGGTCAGCCTCTGTCCCTGCCCTATTACACTGACATGCGGGTCCCACTTGTCATGTTTGACCTGGACCACCTCTATTGACTTGCTGATGTCACAACGACATCATGCTTACGCAGTAAATGTTTTCTGGAATTAAAATAAATCAGAAATGATTTATAAATTTCAGAAAATACCCCAAACTTCTAAAAATCATAGAAAATGAACCGTAACTCCAAATGAAATTAATTATATATGAAAAATTATCAGAAAAATCCAATCTATCCATCTGTACCTTTTTCATGCATGGTAGAACAACTTAAGGCTACTGTTTAGGACAAATCAAATGAATGGTATTTAAATAACCACATGTGGAGTTTGAATTTGAACTTTGGGTTCAAACCAACTTCATTTAATTGTGTTGCTAGTTGCATTAGCTCAATCAACAACATATCGCCATGTCATTATCATGCATCATGTTGTGCATTGCATTGATTGTGTTCCTTCTTTGTTACCGGTGGTTGTCCCCTCTCGATAGACGTGTTCCGATGATGAGATCGATGACACCGATGAAGAACTATACTATCTTCAGGAGTGCCAGGTGTTGGGGGTTGGGTGCGACATATGCCAATGGATGGCTTATCATGGTGGGGGCGAGTAGAACGTCACCGGTGCCTGGAAACGGGATGAGGCGTAGACACGAACGCCGGCGAACTTTACCCAGGTTCGGGGCTCTCCTAGGAGATAACACCCCTAGTCCTTCTCTGCGGGGTCTCTGCATGATCACTAAGCCAAAAGTGGGTACAATGGTGCTCCTTGAGCTGTATCTATGGGCAGGAGGAGACTAGGCCAGCCCTCCCCCTTCCCTAAGGTCTGGTCTAGTTCTAATGGATCGGAACCCTTTGCATGGGTGCCCTAGGGGGTTTATATAGGCCTACCCCCCTGGGGTACAATGGTAAACCGACCGGGCGCAGGGCACAGCCGTCAGTCTCTTCGCCTGCCGGCTTCTCTGCCGACTGCTGGGGCCCGCCGGCTGGTGGGCCCCGCCGACTGGTCTGGTACGGAGCCGACAGGCCATACCCACCGCTTGCGGGTCTTGCCGGCTGCCGATTACTGTAGTCGTTCTTCTAATGACGCAGGCTTGGTCATGGGGTCGTGGCTACAGCCCTGCTACCTGGCGGGCGATTACTATAGCCACTCCCCGTCTCATCTGGTTAATGGCGCGTGGGACCAGTGGGAGGGGCAGGCCGACTCCCGGGGGCCGGCTCCCTTCAGGTCCGACTGGTGACGCTCTTGCCATCTTCTGGACTCTCGCTGGCCGGTAGGGCCCATCGTCCGTGGACCGTATCGACAGGCCGTCGTGGGTGCAGGACTCCGCCCCATGTTGCTGATGTCAGGGATGGCACGGAAACAGTGCCTCGCCGGACGGAGATCTCTGCTGGTACGGCGCACTGTGGCCTAGCCATCCCATGAAAAGGGGAGGGAGTGGGCTTTACTGTCGCCACTCCCGTCCCATCCCCCCTTATGAGGGCATGGGCTTTGTTGGTGTCGTGGGTCGCCTCCTCGTGGCCGGCTTCTCTGGGAGCCGCCAGGCAGGAGTCGGCCCGTCTTGACCTCGCCTCCAGGACTCGGCCGCATGCGGGCAGTCGGCTGTTCCTTTAGCTGGCCTCTGGAAGGCGGCTCTCCATCCTGGTGTCTTGAGGGGCGCAGTCAGCCCCGATGTCTTAAAAGGTTCTGGGCCTCGGGTTAGCCTACCCATGGCCCATTGCTCTGACAGTAGTCCCCGTAGCTAATGAGGCACCGCGGGCGATCAGCCGAGGAGCCTCAGCAGTTTCTTTCTCCAAGTGCTTGAGGCGAGACCTCGTTTGACTTCTACTGGGCCGACTGGTAGGAGTCGGAGTCGCCTGGCCTTGACTTGTCCAAAAATACTTTCGAGTCCCCTAGCGGGAACTCAGTAGCGTGTGAGCTAAGCTTCCTGACCGCCACCCACTCCGTGCCCGCCATGTGGCAACCAGTGGCCGGGCCAGCCCGCCTACCCATCCGCGAGATGGACATGTCTGCAGGCGGGCCCCGCCACTACCACGCCTCAGCATGCGAGCGGATCCGCTGCGGCCGTGGGGGCGGTTGAGGTTCCCATGGAATTACCGCGCGTAGTAACTTTGCGCGATAAACATGGGGGCGTGGAGTAGTGGGCGCAGTAAATCCCACAACTGCCCCCTCGGCTTCGCAGCCCACTGGGCTATAAGTAGGGGGAGGAGGGGAGACGGCGGAGCACGCGCGTCCCACCTCCCCACTTCTTCTTCTTCCTCCTCTTCTCTCTCTTCGCCGCACCTCAAGCTATGTCGAGCGCTGCGGCAGTCTACTCACGATGCGCTCTTCCTCCACCGTCACGCCCCCTACGGTGCATTCCGGCACCTGGGATGGTTCGGAGGTTCACGACAACCATGTCGATTTCCTCCGCAAGACGCGTCGGTTGCCCGGCGGGGACCTCGTGAGGGTCCGCCTCGCGCGGAGGGGAGAGATCTCGCCGGCGCCGCAGGAGGGCGAGCGGGTCGTCTTCCGCTCGCACTGCCTGCGCGGCCTGGGCCTGCCGGCCTGGGCCTACGGACTCCAGCCTCACCATTTCACCCCCAACACGGTGGTGTTGTTGTCTGCCTTCGTCACCTTGTGCGAGGGCTTCATCGGCGTTCTCCCCGGCATGGAGCTCTGGGGGGGGAGTTCTTCTACTCCAATCTCGGCACCCAAGTCACGGGCATGCCAGCTCAGTGCGGCGCGTTCATCACCGTGCGGAGGTCGGGGGCCGATGTCGGGGCTGAGCGACACCTATGGGATCACAAGAATCCCTACTACGGTTAGCGGGGCGCGGGGTCATGGGAAGAGCGGATCTAACAGGTAGCCCACAGTTCGCTTATCCAGGTTCGGCCGCAAAGATGCGTAAAACCCTACTCCTGCTTTGGTGGATTGTATATTGATGTTCTTGAGCTAGCTATGGGCGTGAGGAGCTCCAAAAAGCTGAATCCCTCTCCTGGTCGCCTCGGGCCTCCTTTTATAGGATAAGGGGTGGCCACAGTGGCACATAGGAGGTGGAAAGGGAACAGTGATGTGAGGTTATCCCTCGCATTACATGACAAGGCGCATTTGATGCGTCCTGCTTAGGTGTCCTTGCTTTATCGGGGACGGGGGAGAGATCTGCTTAGTCCGTCGTCGCCGCTCCTTGTGTCGACATGCGCCCTGGCAAGCGACGCCTGCGATGCCACATAGGTAGGCAGGCAGCTGAGGTGGCGCAGTGGTGGGTCTTCACAAAGATCTGCATGCTGCCACGCAGGTGCCTGTCCAGCTGGTTGGGTCGGTGTAGGATCTTGAAGTAGATGTGTCTAGAGGGGGGGTGATTAGACACTTAATGCTAAAGTTGCAATTTTTAAGCTTTTTCGGTTTAAGTGGAGTTTAGGCACAATTTCAACATTCACAATACATATCAAGCAAGCATGCAGAGAGTGTATAGGCAGCGGAAAATAAAGCATGCAACTTGCAAGAATGTAAAGGGAAGGGTTTGGAGAATTCAAACGCAATTGGAGACACGGATGTTTTTCCCGTGGTTCGGATAGGTGGTGCTATCCTACATCCACGTTGATGGAGACTTCAACCCACGAAGGGTAACGGTCGCGCGAGTCCATGGAGGGCTCCACCCACGAAGGGTCCACGAAGTAGCAACCTTGTCTATCCCACCATGGCCATCGCCCACGAAGGAATTGCCTCACTAGTGGTAGATCTTCATGAAGTAGGCGATCTCCTTGCCCTTACAAACTCCTTGGTTCAACTCCACAACCTTGTCGGAGGCTCCCAAGTGACACCTAGCCAATCTAGGAGACACCACTCTCCAAGAAGTAACAAATGGTGTGTTGATGATGAACTCCTTGCTCTTGTGCTTCAAATGATAGTCTCCCCAACACTCAACTCTCTCTCATAGGATTTGGATTTTGTGGAAATAAGATTTGAGTGGAAAGCAACTTGGGGAAGGCTAGAGATCAAGATTCATATGGTAGGAATGGAATATCTTGGTCTCAACACATGAGTAGGTGGTTCTCTCTCAGAACATATGAGTTGGAATTGTGTATGTGTTCTGATGGCTCTCTCCACGAATGAAGAGGAGGTGGAGGGGTATATATAGCCTCCACACAAAATCCAACCGTTACACACAGTTTTCCAATCTCGGTGGGACCGAATCAACAAACTCGGTCGGACCGAAAAGCTAAACCTAGTGACCGTTAGAGATTTTCGGTGGGACTGACATGCAACTCGGTAGGACCGATATGGTTAGGGTTTTGGCGTAATGTAATCTCGGTGAGACCGATTACACAAACTCGGTGAGACCGAGTTTGGTAATAAGCTAACCAGAGAGTTGGTCAGGTAAACTTGGTGGGACCGATTTGCTCTTTCGGTGAGACCGAAAAGTTACAAAAAGGAAACAGAGAGTTTACATTGCAATCTCGGTGAGACCGAGATCCCATTGGTGAGACCGAACTGATTAGGGTTTGGCAGTGGCTTATGACATGTGAAACTCGGTGGCGCCGGATAGAAAGAATCGGTATGACTGAGTTTGGCTTAGGGTTTAGGTCATTTGTGGAAGTGGGAAAGTAGCTGAGGATTTTGGAGCGTATCATTAAGCACATGAAGCAAGAGGCTCATTAAGCAACACCTCATCCCTCCTTGATAGTATTGGCTTTTCCTATGGACTCAATGTGATCTTGGATCACTAAAATGTAAAATGAAGAGTCTTGAGCTTTAAGCTTTAGCCAATCCTTTGTCCTTAGCATCTTGAAGGAGTTCCCACAACCTTTAGTCCATGCCACTCCATTATTGAACTTATCTGAAACATACTAGATAGAAACATTAGTCCAACAAGAGATATGTTGTCATCAATTACCAAAACCACCTAGGGAGCACTTGTGCTTTCAATCTCCCCCTTTTTGGTAATTGATGGCAACATACATCAAAGCTTTAGATAAGGATATAAAGAACAGCAAGTAAAGCTTTGGAAGGACATGCAACAAGGATAGGCTCCCCTTACATGAATGCAATCATATGAATATAAAATATAGAAGCATGTGAGAGCATAATCATGACAGAGTAGGCAAAGTGTTACATGTATCTTGGCCATATGCATCAGAGTAAAAGATTATCAAGGAAAATACCTTCATGCTCATGAGTCCTTCTTGCAAACAGTATGTACATAAGCAAGAACTCCTCATACTCATGATTTGATGCATACACTTACCGTGTAGTCTTTGAGTTGGCTTAGGATGGAATGAACCTGCTCAAACAAAGTTAGATAACATAGGTACATCCACTAGCCAGAGCACACAAAAGAAACCACAAGAATGCCAAGACTGGGATGACATGTAGAGAGTGAGTACAAGGTACCACATTGGATTCAACATGTCCCCAAGAGTAAAGATATGCAATGAATTTGACTGATTTCTTTCCCTTAGGTGTCTTGCTCCCCCTGAATCTTACATGGGATATTGGGAGAAGATAGGGAACAGAAAATCAGAGCTGAAAGATACAAATGGATAGAACTTAATGCAAATACATGTATTTCCCCCAAAAAGGCATGTGACATCTCTCCTCTTGAACATCAAGCATTTGGGATCCTTGAGTATTCTCTCCCCCTGGAAATCTCTTTCTCCCCCTTAATACTTTCTCTCTTGTATGTTTAGTTCTTTAGTTCTTGAGACTTTTTCTCTCCCTTGATGTGATCTCTCTCTCCTACAAGCTTTGATGTGATCTCTCTCTCCCCCTTTGACATCAATTTCCAAGAAGGGCTTTCTGGAATCCGTCGTATAGGTTTGGTCCTTGAGACTCAGCACAAAGCAATGGATAAAACTATGATGCTTGAAGAGGACAAGATTCATTGAGTAGAGCTGGATCAGAAGAAATATAGAACAAGTGGAAAATTGTTTTTCCTGTTGCGAAGTCGGTGGCACCGAGTGGAATGTTTCGGTGGTACCGAAAGGATTCGGTTGGACCGAAAATTACAAGTCGGTGAAACCGAGTTTACACAGAGAAAAACATTTGTCACCTCAGCTCACTAGACATGTAGGATGTCACAAAGATTTGCAATGAATTACCTGAAGGATTTGCAAGGAATTGAATGCAGAAAATGCAGAACAAAAACAAAGAGAAAAGAGAAGAAACTGAAAGATCTAGATGAAGTTTTTTTTCTTGAAAAAGAGAAAGAAAATAAACATGCATGAGACAAATGCAATAACACAGAAAAGAACACAAGAGAACTTCATCTAGAGTTGGGCGGTGACATAGTCACCTATGTTAGAGTATATTGACTTAGGAGTCAAGTGAGAACACTTGATCATAGGTCATACTCATCGTTTAAGCTCAAAATGGGGTTATCATTTTTCGTTTAAGCATCTTGATGTATTCACATCTTGTTGAGTTGCTTTGACTCATGTCTTGGAGTAAAGCTTCTCTAAGATGGAATAACATACCTTGGGTGGTGGTGTGGTTCTTGCTCATGTAGTTGAACTTGTGTGGGTGCTCAAGGTTGATGTAGCTCATCAAGAGTTGGGAGCACCACTTGGAGTTTGAGTTCATCTACCTACATGGGTTAGTTCTTGAAAGGAAGAGCACTTGTGTATCCAAAAATGACAATCATGAAGCTCAACATAGAATTTGTCAAAGGATATGTTTGAATGGTTTTGTGCTTCCTTGTCTTCAACCACCATTGTGTAGAGTCTTGGTGATGTAGAGATTGCTCAAGATGTGAGTGAGTCGCAATCTCATGGAATTAGATTCAACCAAGCACCTACATGGGTTAGACAACATGCAAGGTGCAAATATATCCAAGACATAAGATAGTTATCATAAGAGATATATCATGGATTAGTCATAAGCTCATGTCTTGCATGTATCCAATGGAGTTTCTACTCCAAGTTCGAAGCATCAATGATATTCAATTCTCCTCTCAACCTGCAAAACACTTTCTCATCAAGAGGTTTAGTAAATATATCCGCTAATTGCTTATCGGTGCGAACATGCTTAAGATCAATGTCACCCTTAGCAACATTATCTCGAATGAAATGATGACGAACTTCAATATGCTTAGTTCGAGAATGTTGTACAGGATTATGACCAATTTTGGTAGCACTTTCATTGTCACAAAGTAGTGGAAAATGTTTCACATAGATCCCATAATCTTTAAGAGTTTGGGTCATCCAAAGTAATTGAGCACAACATGAACCAGCGGCAATGTATTCTGCTTCGGCGGTGGATAAGGATACCGAGTTTTGTTTCTTGGAAGACCAAGACACAAGAGATCTACCAAGAAATTGACAAGTACCCGAAGTGGACTTTCTATCAACCTTGTCTCCGGCATAATCCGAGTCGGAATAGCCAACGAGATCAAAAGAAGATCTCTTAGGATACCAAATGCCAAAGTTTGGTGTATGGATTAAGTATCTCACTATCCTTTTCACAGCCTTAAGATGACATTCTTTAGGAGTAGCTTGATATCGTGCACACATGCACACACTTAGCATAATATCGGGACGTGAAGCACATAGGTATAACAATGAACCAATCATAGAGCGATAAACCTTTTGATCAACCGGTTCACCATCTTTGGTTAAATCATTATGTCCACTAGTAGGCATGGGTGTAGACATACCTTTGCATTCTTGCATATTGAACTTCTTGAATAAGTCCTTGGTGTACTTTGTTCGAGAGACAAATGTACCTTCCTTAGTTTGCTTGATTTGCAAACCAAGAAAGAATTTGAGTTCACTCATCATAGACATCTCAAACTTCTCTGACATTAGCTTTCCAAACTTTTCACTAAAGAGAGGGTTAGTTGAACCAAATATGATATCATCAACATAAATTTGGCATACAAATAGTTCTCCATTAACCCTTTTAGTAAAAAGAGTAGAATCAATTTTACCAATTTCAAAACCACTTGTAGTAAGGAACTTGGTCAAGCATTTATACCATGCTCTAGGAGCTTGTTTAAGACCATAAAGAGCTTTGTGAAGTTTGTAAACATGATTTGGTTTCTTAGGATTGATAAAACCGGGAGGTTGTTTGACATAAACTTCCTCCTCTATTTCACCATTTAGAAAAGCACTTTTGATGTCCATTTGGTACAAGGTGATATTATGGTGATTAGCATAGGCAAGTAAGATGCGAATGGACTCAAGTCTAGCAACGGGAGCATATGTCTCACCATAGTCCATACCTTCGACTTGTGTGTATCCTTGGGCGACGAGACGTGCTTTGTTGCGAACCACTTGTCCATCTTCATCTTGCTTGTTGCGAAACACCCATTTGGTACCAATGATGTTGTGGTTGTTGTCGGGCTTCTCAACTAATGTCCAAACTTGGTTTCTCTCAGAGTTGAGTAGCTCTTCATGCATAGCGTTTATCCAATCCGGATCTTCCAATGCTTCTTCAACCTTCATAGGTTCAATGCTAGAGATGAATGAATAGTTTTCACAAAAGTTAGCTAAACAAGTCTTTGAGCGAGTGATTCTCCCGGTTTGTATATCATTTAAGATTTGCTCGACGGGATGATCTTTGGCAATTCTTGCTCGAACTCGTGAGAGCTTTTGCTTGGGTCTTTGTTGAACATCTTCTTCATCTTGTTCTTCTTCTTGGTCTTCTTCATTGTTGACATTGGCGTTCTCTTGTCGTGGTGGAGAAGGAGGTTGTTGATGTTCGTCTTGATGTATTTCCTCATTTTCTTCATCTTGGTGTGTCCCACTTGTGGATGCTTCCGTGTCCATTCTTGGTTCACTTTGTCGTGAAGTAGAAGCTTCCACTTGGACGGATGAAGTACTCTCCTTCACCTCCGTTGGACGAATTTTGCCAATGGACAAGTATTGGATTGCTTCTGAAGGGTCTTTGTCTCCTACATCAATTGGCAATTGTTCTACTTGCGAGCCATTAGATTCATCAAACTTCACACCTACCGTCTCTTCAACCTTTCGGGTGAAATTGTTGTAGACACAGTAAGTGTGAGAGTTTGAGCCATAACCAAGTAGGAAACCTTCATGAGATTTAGGAGCAAACTTTGAACGACGATGCTTATCAAGAATGTAGCACTTTGAGCCGAATACTCGAAAGTATCCAACTTGGGGTTTGTTACTGGTGAGGAGCTCGTATGCCGTCTTGTCGAGTAGCTTGTGAAGATACAAGCGATTTGTTGCGTGACAAGCTATCTCAACCGCTTCTGCCCAAAAGTGCTCCGGCATCTTGTATTCATCAAGCATCGTTCTTGCCATTTCGATGAGCGTCCGGTTCTTCCTCTCAACAACTCCATTTTGTTGAGGTGTGTATGTAGCCGAGAACTCGTGTGAAATCCCTTCTTCGTCAAGAAAGGTGTCCACATTTGCGTTCTTGAACTCCGTTCCGTTGTCACTCCGAACCTTCTTGATCTTCACGTCAAACTGATTTTGGGCCTTCCTAGCGAAGTTTCTGAAGATCTTCTGGACCTGCGACTTGTCATTAAGAAAGAACACCCATGTAAATCTTGAAAAATCATCAACTATAACTAGACCAAAAGAATTTCCACCGAGACTCTTGTAGGCGTTGGGACCAAAAAGATCCATATGAAGTAGCTCGAGTGGCCTCCTTGTGGTCATGATGTTCTTCACGGGATGTCTTCCTCCAACCTGTTTACCTACTTGACAAGCACTGCAAAGTCTATCCTTATCAAATATGACATCGTTAACTCCAAGGATATGATTTCCTTTAATAAGCTTGTCAAGGTTTCTCATGCCAACGTGACCTAGTCGTCTATGCCACAACCAACCTTTTGAGGATTTAGCAATAAAGCAAGTTTTAGGTTGTGCCTTTTTAGACAAATCGACAATGTAAAGATCACCTCTACGCATACCGGTAAATACCATTTTATGATTGTCTTGACGAAATAATTGGCACTCTACCTCAGTAAATAGGACATTCAAACCGAAATCAGCAAGTCTAGATACTGAAAGTAAGTTGTAGCCAAGAGATTCAACGAGCATGACATTTTGAATGGAACTATCATGTGAGATGGCCACCTTACCAAGGCCAACCACTTTACCCTTTGAATTATCACCAAAGGTGACATATTTTCGAGGGCCGTCATTTTTAGCAAGCTCACGGAACATCTCTTCATCTCCGGTCATATGATCAGTACATCCACTATCAAGAACCCATTCCTTTCCTCCTGACTCATATCCCCGAAGATTTTCCATAAGACCAAAATGTCTCATTGCATCATCAAGATCGAAGTCACTATCATCATCATCATCATCATCATCATAGTATCCATGTTCACCATGATCTTGTGACTCATCATTTCCTAGAGAGGGTAATTCATTAGATAAATGATCATCAAAGTGGTCACCTTTATGAATTCTTATAGCTTCGAATATGATATCACTAATGATTCCAACATCTCCTTTAGCTCGCTTGAGATTGGCAAGCTCAAATAGATAATCACCGAAACTAGGATCACTAGAGTTCATCTTACTCAAGGCAATAGATTTATGGAGAATTTCATCCAAATTTTTCAAGGAATGATCGGGAAATCATTCCTCAAGAAATTTCCATATAGTATAGGCACAATTAAGAGTAGGCAAATTAGCAATCAAATTTTTGGGCAATCCTCTAATGATGAGCTCAATAGTTCTAAGATTGCGAATCATGTCAATATCTTCATCTAGGGTAGGATGCAAAGGATCAATATGAGGTGCACAAGGACTAGCAATATACTTGTTCAAATGATATTGATTGAAGATTACAAGCATCTCATTTTTCCACTCGTGAAAATACTCTCCATCAAGAATAGGCACTCTATGTCTAAGACTCCCTAAAGTAGACACATCCATCTTCCTCCAATGGTGATTAAACCAAGGCAATGGAAACCAAGGCTCTGATACCACTTGTAGGATCTTGAAGTAGATGTGTCTAGATGGGGGGTGATTAGACACTTAATGCTAAAGTTGCAATTTTTAAGCTTTTTCGGTTTAAGTGGAGTTTAGGCATAATTTCAACATTCACAATACATATCAAGCAAGCATGCAAAGAGTGTATAGGCAGCGGAAAATAAAGCATGCAGCTTGCAAGAATGTAAAGGGAAGGGTTTGGAGAATTCAAACACAATTGGAGACACGGATGTTTTTCCCGTGGTTCGGATAGGTGGTGCTATCCTACATCCACGTTGATAGAGACTTCAACCCATGAAGGGTAACGGTCGTGCGAGTCCACGGAGGGCTCCACCCACGAAGGGTCCATGAAGTAGCAACCTTGTCTATCCCACCATGGCCATCGCCCACGAAGGACTTGCCTCACTAGCGGTAGATCTTCACGAAGTAGGTGATCTCCTTGCCCTTACAAACTCCTTGGTTCAACTCCACAACCTTGTCGGAGGCTCCCAAGTGACACCTAGCCAATCTAGGAGACACCACTCTCCAAGAAGTAACAAATGGTGTGTTGATGATGAACTCCTTGCTCTTGTGCTTCAAAAGATAGTCTCCCCAACACTCAACTCTCTCTCATAGGATTTGGATTTTGTGGAAATAAGATTTGAGTGGAAAGCAACTTGGGGAAGGCTAGAGATCAAGATTCATATGGTAGGAATGGAATATCTTGGTCTCAACACATGAGTAGGTGGTTCTCTCTCAGAACATATGAGTTGGAATTGTGTATGTGTTCTGATGGCTCTCTCCATGAATGAAGAGGAGGTGGAGGGGTATATATAGCCTCCACACAAAATCCAACCGTTACACACAGTTTTCCAATCTCGGTGGGACCGAATCAACAAACTCGGTCGGACCGAAAAGGTAAACCTAGTGACCGTTAGAGATTTTCGGTGGGACTGACATGCAACTCGGTAGGACCGATATGGTTAGGGTTTGGGCATAACGTAATCTCGGTGAGACCGATTACACAAACTCGGTGAGACCGAGTTTGGTAATAAGCTAACCAGAGAGTTGGTCAGGTAAACTCGGTGGGACCGATTTGCTCTTTCGGTGAGACCGAAAAATTACAAAAAGGAAACAGAGAGTTTACATTGCAATCTCGATGAGACCGAGATCCCATCAGTGAGACCGAACTGATTAGGGTTTGGCAGTGGCTTATGACATGTGAAACTCGGTGGCGCCGGATAGAAAGAATCGGTATGACCGAGTTTGGCTTAGGGTTTAGGTCATTTGTGGAAGTGGGAAAGTAGCTGAGGATTTTGGAGCATATCATTAAGCACATGAAGCAAGAGGCTCATTAAGCAACACCTCATCCCTCCTTGATAGTATTGGCTTTTCCTATGGACTCAATGTGATCTTGGATCACTAAAATGTAAAATGAAGAGTCTTGAGCTTTAAGCTTTAGCCAATCCTTTATCCTTAGCATCTTGAAGGAGTTCCCACAACCTTTAGTCCATGCCACTCCATTGTTGAACTTATCTGAAACATACTAGATAGAAATATTAGTCCAACAAGAGATATGTTGTCATCAATTACCAAAACCACCTAGCGAGCACTTGTGCTTTCAGTCGGCAGCTGCATGCATGCGGTGGTGGAGGCTCAGTCGGCGTGGGCCTGATGGTGGCCCTGCGGGTGTCCTCTGCAAGGGCCTTGCCGAGGCGCCTGTTGCCATCCCCGGCAAGGCGCTTGCCTGGGGCCTTGTGGTCTTCCTCGGCTGGGATCCCGCCAAGGGTTGTCGTCTCCTTAGTGCGTATCCGGTCTTGAATGTCTTCACAAAGATCTGCATATCGCCACGGGGATGTCTCCCGAATCCTTGCCCTTTGGGGGCAGTGGACTCAAGGGTGATTCGCTCCGTTGGCGCGGGACGAGTCGCCGTGGCAAGGGTCTTGCCGGGGCTGCTAGAACTGTCTCCCGGCAAGGATCTTTCCGGGGGAGTCCGCTTCGTCCCCTTTTTTGTTTGTGGTCTTGGTCTTGGCGTCGTGGTTCTCTCGAGCTTCAGTCTTATCTTGGCTCACCTCCCTTGCCTTGCTTGGTGTGGTGGTGCTCGTGGCTCAGACTGCCCGTGCACAGTTATAGGGGTACAAAAAAGTGTACCCCTCTTTTTGTACACCGACAGGAGCCCCCGGGCCTGGGCCACACATAAGCACAACGCGTTGTTTGGGCTAGGCCCAAAAACGGTGCGCTGGCAGGCGGGGCAGTTTTTACCGTGGTAAGATTTTTCGCGCGCTGCGCTTCCTACGATTCCCGCGCGTGGCGTGGCGCGGGGAGGCGCGTGTGACATGGGCGGCATGCGTGGGGTTGGTTCCCGTAGGCATGCGTCACATCGTAGTAAAGAGGGCGGTTCGCACCTTCCCCATAAACGGAGGGAGGCGTGGAGGCGCGGCCCATTTACTGAATGGGGCCGAGGCGCGGTCCTTGAGGCGTCCACTCCCCATGATCACGGGGTGGGGAGAGGTCGCCTCACCCGTCCCCTCGGTTTTGAACATCCGCCACGTGTCTCCCATGCGCTTGGGGTGGCAAACGGTGGAGGCGGGAAACCGGGCCGTCGCTGGTTGGGGCAGCGGGTCGGCCCTGGCTCCCTGCGCCTCCCGTGTCTTGATTGGCCGAGCGGGATGGCCAAGCCCCAACCCCGATCCTTTATAAAGAGCGGGAGGGGGGATGGCGTTCCGCATTCCTTCATCTTCTTCTTCCTTCAGCTTCTGCTCCTCCCTTCCATCCGTCCTGGAGAGAGGGAACCCCGGTCCTTCAACAGTGGCGGCGAGGGTCGCCGCTCGACAACGCGCCCCTCCTTCTCCTGCGCCTGCGGTGGCAGAGCCAGCCGCGAGGGGAAGGGGGAGGGGGCGAGGCCGTGGGCGAGGCCGGGGCGCTCGGGGAAGACGAGGACGGGATGGCGCGCCGGCCTCGCCTCCGCCAGCAGCTCCTCCTCCAATGGAGGGCCACGTTGGGGACGACCCTTGTGAGTTCTTCGTCAGGCTGCGCCGGCCGCCGCGCCGTCGCCTTCGTCTCCCGACTCCATTTGCACGGGAGATGGAGCTGGATCCGCCGGAGTCGTTGTGGCTGCACATGAGGGGCTGCGGGATCAGTGGCACGCGGGCCCGTGTCGACTTCCCCGCCTCTCACGTGATGTATCTTTGTCGAGGATGGAAGACGTTTGCGCATATCCACTTCTTGACGGAGGGGCTCACTCTCCATTTTATGCTGATGGAGGGTGGCCTTCTCTCTGTCAAGGTCTTCGGGTGCTTTGGGACCCATGCAAGGTGCTGCGTGGATAGCTCTTCTGATAGTGAAGATTCCTCCTCGGGTGGGAGTGACGAGGAGGACAGCGGTAGCGACGACGAGGCTAGTAGGCGGCAGGATGACGGGTCCGATTAGGCGTTGGGTGCCGCTCCGTGCAGCACCGGCGACCCCATCATCCGCGTCACCGGCTCCCTGATCTTCTCGGGGTCGTCTCCTTGGGCGGCTGGCGTTGGGAGGCTGCGGAAGAGGAAGAGGGTGGGCGGCAAGGCCATCATGTCGGAGTATGCAGGCACCGACGCCTTCGACGCGTGCTGACGTCCTACCGCCTCGTCTTCGAGCTCTGCTTTCGGCGCCACCATCACCATCCGGCCTTTGGACGGCCACCAAGATGTTCTCTTGGTGTCTTCTGCCACTCGTAGCTCGCCTAGGCGCTCCTTTTGTCCCTTTCGCCTCCTTGACCTGCCTCCTGAGGAGAGGGACAAGAAAGGGATTACAGGCACCTTATCTCTTTTTAGTTTGTAAGCCTTCGGGCCTTTGTTTAATTTAAAACTTGTAATCCCATCATTCATGTTTTTCATTCCCTATGGATTGTACCTGAGTGGAATGTTTTTAATGAAAAAGGGATGCTTGCCGGGTCATTTGTTTGTGGGTGAAACCCACAGCAAGGAATAAATCCTTGATATCCTTAAGATAAACATTTCCTTGCCCAGCAGCAGGCCTTGCCGTCTTCCCACTTCGCTCGACCTTCCTCACGCCTTTGGCGGAGGCAGGGATGAGGCGGGTTTAGGCTCCTTGTTTTATCCTTTTGCTGTCGCGGCTACGACCAAACTCGGCCCCAGGAACGAGCCCTAGGGCCTAGAGTTAGGGGAGCATGGTAGCTTAGGGGAAAACGAGGTTTCACATACCTCAGCCCATAATGGAATGCACGATAAGGGATGAAGAACTTATCTGAAGCTGTAGTCCCTGGCAACCTTGGTTCGCCGTGGGTGAATCTTTGCCCTTGCAGCCCCCGGCAATACTGGCTTGCCGGGGGCCAGACGTTGGTCTGTTCCTCTTTTTTTCCTCCCCAAGTGGTTTGGCACGGATATCCGTGTGTCCTATGAACCAAAAAAGACAAAGGAAAGACAAAGAGACGCTCACTCGACCTCTAAGCTAGGGGTTAGTCGCCGCTAAGCACTATCAACCCTAACCAAGGACGAGACTCGACCTAGCATGCATGCTATAACTCAGGGCGCCAGCGCTTCATTTACTTACGCTTAGGGTCTGCGCCTGGCTTTGTACAAAGGGTTACATGCGTCATCGGCAATGCTCGTACAAAAGTTGGCTTGCCGCGGGGCCCGGCAAGCCATGCCTCATGGGTAAAACCTGCGAAGATGCTCAATGTTCCAGGAGTTACTCACCGTAACGGCATCTTCGGTCTCCAGGCGGACTACGCCGGGCCTGGTGACTCGTATTACCCGATAAGGGCCTTCCCACTTTGGCGTCAACTTGTTGGAATTTTTGGCCGATTGAACGCGCCGAAGAACAAGGTCGCCTTCCTCAAAGCTTCGGGCATGAACCTTGCGGCTATGGTAGTGGCGCAAGGCTTGCTGGTAGCGTGCTGCTCTCACAGCCGCCCGAAGACGATCTTCCTCAAGGAGCGTTGCGTCATCTTGGCGCAGTTGCTCTTGCTCAAGCTCATCATAAGCGAGTACTCGAGGTGACCCGTATATGAGTTCAGTGGGGAGAACTGCTTCTGCCCCGTATACCAGGGCAAAGGGTGTCTGGCCTGTGGCTCGATTTGGTGTCGTTCTGATTGACCAAAGAACCGCCGGCAATTCATCAATCCAGCGCCTTCCACTCTTGTGCAGCCTGTCAAAGGTCTTTGTCCTTAAGCCTCGCAGTACTTCAGCGTTTGCCCTCTCAGCTTGACCATTGCTTCATGGGTGAGCAACGGAAGCGAAACAGACTTTGCTGCCGAGGTCTTGGGTATATTGCATGAAGGTGCGGCTTGTGAACTGTGTACCATTGTCGGTGATGACCCTGTTGGGTACACCTAAACGGCACACTAGTCCCTTGAAGAATTTGACGGCTGACTGTGCCGTGACCTTCCTCACTGCTTCCACTTCTGGCCACTTTGTGAACTTGTCGATTGCGACGTACAAGTACTCAAAGCCCCCGACAGCGCGGGGGAAAGGGCCCAGTATGTCGAGCCCCCAGACCGAGAAGGGCCAGGAGAGGGCAATGGTTTGAAGGGCTTGAGCTGGCTGATGAAGCTTCTTTGAATGGAACCGACACGCTTCACACCTGGTGACTAGTGTCGTCGCATCCTGGAGGGTGGTGGGCCAGAAGAAGCCTTGCCGAAACGCTTTGCCGGCAAGGGCCCTTGACCCGATGTGGGATCCACATATGCCTCCATGTATCTCCGCCAACAGCCCCAGTCCTTCCTCTCGAGGGATACACTTCAATTTCACGCCGTTCGGCCTCTTTCTGTACAGGACGTCATCGACGAACTGGTACATAGTAGAGCGACGGGCTACTTTTTCCGCTTCTTCCTGCTCCTCAGGAAGTTCCCCTGTTTGGAGGAATCGGACGGTATGTTGTGACCATGCTGGAGCCTGGGGCTCGACAGCGAGGACTAAAGGCGTTTCCTCCGCTATAGGAGCGGCTGTCTCGACGGCAAGAGCTTGATGCTCCGCCGGAGCTAGCCGTCCCGTGGCGGGCTCAGTGTCTCCGGCAACATCCTTGCCGGCGGCTCCGGGGAGCTCGGTGGGAAAGTACTTGTCGGTCCCTGATTTCCTCCTCTTGTTTTGCTCTGTTGATGGATCAACGGATGGCTGAGTTAGCTGAAGCACAAAGGTACCTGGTTCCACAGGTAGCTTGAGGGCAGCGCGTTTTGACAGGTAATCGACGATATCATTCTCCGCTCGAGGAACGTATTCTGCCTGTATACCATCAAAACGCTCTTCTAGCTTTCTCACTTCATCGACGTAGGCTTTCATCAACGGGCTCTGGTAATCCTTGTTGACTTGCTTGACGACAAGTTGCGAGTCGCCTCTGACGACGAGTTTCTTGATTCCAAGGTCCACCGCGATTCTAACACCGGCAAGCAGCCCTTCGTACTCAGCCGTATTGTTTGTTGACACCTCCCTGGGGAAGTGCATCTGGATCACGTACTTGAGGTGCTCTCCGGTGGGCGCGACAAGCAGTACGCCAGCCCCGGCGCCCTGTAAGGAGAAAGCTCCATCAAAGTACATGATCCAGTCGCAACTTGCCTCCTTTCCGGGGAGAGTAGTCTCTTGGGCTTCTTCGTTAGGCGTCGCTGTCCATTCTGCAACGAACTCCTCCAAGACTCAGCTTTGAATCGTCGAGGTACTCTCAAACTTGAGGCCAAAGCTGGACAGTTCCAGTGCCCACTCTACGATCCTTCCCGTTGCGTCTGGATTGTGCAATATCCGTTACAGAGGGAGGCGAGTGACGACAGTGATTCCGTGCGCCTGGAAGTAGTGACACAGCTTCCTCGAGGCCATAAGAAGGCCGAAGGGCAGTTTCTGCACACCGGAGTACCTTGACCTAGCCCCCTACAGAAGGGAGCTAACAAAGTAGACCGGGTGCTGCATCATCTTCTTCCTTGGCGGCACTCCAACCGGCTGCGCCGCCTCGGCATCGGTGGCATCGGGCTCCGTCGCTGCTACTACCTCATCATCAATTTCTCTCTGCGCCACTAGTGCGGTGCTGACCACCTGGTTCGTTGCCGCCAGGTACAGCAGCAACGATTCCTGTGGCCTGGGCGCAACTAGTATTGGCGCGGAGGAGAGGTACCTCTTCAAATCTTGCAATGCTGCTTCGGCTTCTGGTGTCCACTCCATCAGGCCTGCCTTTTTCAAAATCTTGAAAAAGGGAAGGGTGCGCTCGGCGGACTTGGAGATGAACCTGCTCATGGTGGCAACGCAACCAGCAAGCCGACGCACATCCTTGACTCGCTTGGGCGCTTCAATCCGCTCTATAGCTTTGATCTTGTCCGGATTGGCCTCTATCCCTCGTTGTGACACAAAGAACCCGAGAAGCTTGCCAGACGGGACGCCGAAGACGCACTTCTCAGGGTTCAGCTTGAGATTGATCTTGCGTAGGTTTGCAAATGTTTCTTGTAAATCTGATACGAGGGTTGCCCTGTTCTTGGTTTTGACCACTATATCATCCATATAGGCTTCCATATCTCTATGGAGCTGGGATTCAAAACCAATCTGGACCGCCCTTGCAAACGTTGAACCAACACTCTTCAACCCGAAAGGCATCCGTATAAAGCAATACGTACCACATGGGGTGATGAATGCCGTTTTCTCTTCATCTTCCCTTGCCATGAAGATCTGGTGGTAGCCGGAGTAGGCATCGAGGAATGACAACAGATCACACCCAGCTGTGGAGTCAACAATCTGGTCGATGCGTGGAAATGGGAAGGGGTCTTTGGGACAAGCCTTATTAATATCTGTGTAATCAATACACAGCTCCACTTCCCATTTGCCTTGCGCACTACCACCCGATTGGCCAACCATGTTGGATGGAGCACTCCTCTTACCAAACCCGCTGCTTCCAGTTTCCGGATCTCCCCTGTGATGAACTCTTGTCGTTCCAAAGCTTGCTTTCTGACCTTCTGCTTGATGGGCCGCGCATGAGGACAGACAGCAAGGTGGTGCTCAATCACCTTCCTGGGAACGCCGGGGATGTCGGATGCTTGCCAGGCAAACACATCAACATTCGCCTGCAGGAAGGTGATGAGCATGTCTTCCTATTTGTCGTCAAGGGTGGAGCTTATGGTAAAAGCTCCTCCCGTGCCATCCTCCTTGACAAAAACCTTCTTGGTTCCCGGCGGTGTGGCCCTGGACTTCTTGTTTCTGTCGGCGGAGCTCTCTGGCACGTCCTCGACGGGAGCGCTACACTCCGAAGAGGTGCGCTTGCCGGAGTGGGTGCCTGAGGTCTCAACGGTCTTCTTCTTTTACCTTCCCGGGGCTCCGGTGGCAGGAGCAAGCGCCTTAGCAGCAGCGGCTGCTGCAACTGCTTGTTGGTAGAGTTGGTCAGCGCAAATTAGCGCATCCTTCTTTTCGGAGGGGATGGTGATGATCGTCAAAGGTCCTGGCATCTTCAGGGTGTTGTAGGCGTAATGTGACACCGCCATGAACTTGGCCAGTGCTGGGCGGCCAAGGATCCCGTTGTAGGGCAAGGGGATCTTGGCAACATCGAACACGATCCTTTCTGTCCTGTAGTTCAGATCACTTCCAAAGGTCACGAGCAGCGTGACCTTCTCCTTTGGTTGACTTCTTCCCGGGTTGACCCCCTGAAACGTGCCCGTCTCTTCGAGGTCTCCGTCAGGAATCTGCAATTTCTCGATCACGGCAGGCGAGATTAAGTTCAGACCGGCCCCGCCATCGACTAGCATCTTTGTCACCTTGAGGTTGCGTATTGTTGGTGAAACCAACAATGGCAAGCACCCGACCACAGTAGTGCGATCAGGGTGATCCTCAGTGTCAAAAATGATAGGTGTGCTGGACCACTTCAGCGGCCTTTGGGCATCAAACGACGGTTCCGCCGCTCTAATCTCACGCGCCCACTGTTTAAGCTGGCGGTGAGAGGTATGCAGCGAGGCGCCGCCATCGACGCACATGGCCTCTATAGCTTTCTGAAACCCTTGGTCACTAGACTCATCGTCCTCTTCGTGATCATCATCTTCTGGCTTTTTGTCACGGCCCTGGGCGGGCCTCTCCCGCTGTTTATCTTTGCTGCGACGGCCCGTCTAGCCATCACGCTTCTTGCCGGACCCCTCAGCACCGTCCTGGCATTTCTCCTTGTCCCGCCTCTCATATTCAGCCCTCTGCTTCTCAGCAAGGAGCTCAACCTGTCGGCGGTTCTGGAGATCACGACCTTTGGTGCGATGGATCTTGCAGTATTGCTTGTCGGAGTTTCCTGGCTTCTCGGCAGCCGCCAAGGCTCGGCAGGCGACACATCCGGCAATTTCCTTGCCGGGGTCATCTGCCTTGGTTTTCTTGGTGGAGCCGGAGTCTCCAGATCCCTCGACGGCAAGCACAGCTTTACCTTTGCGCTTCCTGTTGCGGCGCCGGCCTTTCTTCACCGGGGCGGCAGTATCCTCATCTGAGGAGTCGGTTTCCATGCCGGCATCTTCGCCGGGGTACTTCCGTCCCTCTTTAGCTCGAGCACATTTGTCAGCAAGAACATAGAGTTCTGCCACATCTTTCACCTTGTTCATTGCCAGTTCTTCGCGCATCTTGCGGTTACGCACGTTCTGATGGAACGCGCTGATGATGGCGGCAGGGTGAACATCAGGGATATTATACTGTACCCGGCTGAACCTCTGTATATACTTGCGCAGACTCTCGCCTCCCTTCTGGGGAATGACGTGCCGGTCGCTTGCTTGGCCATGGGCTTGGTGACCTCCAGTAAAGGTGCCCACAAACTCATGGCACAAATCCGACCAGGAGGAAATAGAGTCTACCGGCAAGTGCATCAACCACGACATGGCGTTGGGTTTAAGAGCCAACGGAAAGTAATTCACAAGCACCTTATCGTCGCGGGCTCCGGCGGCTTGCATCGCGATGGTGTAGATGCTGAGGAACTCAGACGGGTGAGTCTTGCCGCTGTACTTTTCGCCAACGTCAGGTTTGAAGGTGCGGTGAGTGGGCCACTGGAACTGCCACAGCTCATGGGTAAAAGCCGGACAGCCTATCTCGTAAGGTAGGCCTCCAGGGCTCTCCGGGGCCGGGTGGTTCACAGCAGGCCCTGCTCGCCTGTCTAACTGGTGGCGTGCTCCGCGCCGGCGCTCGATAGTGGTTCGAGCGTCTTCATGGGCTCGTTCCCGAAGAACTTGGCGCTGGTCATAGTGGGTCCGCGGGTCAGACGATGCTATGGAGATGGCGTCGCCCGCGACGTCGCGACGAGCCGGCGTCCGCGGTACCGGATGGGGAAGAGGCGAATGCACCATGGTCGTGGCGCCGCCGGCTTTTCCACCACTGGTCCACAAGACTCCATCGGAGCGTCGACCCGGGGGCCCCACCGGACTTGGTTCGTCTTTGTTGGCCACCGCAACAAGGCTTCAGATAGTGGCTCTCCATTCGTCGAGTGTCCCCATGGTGGGAGGAAAGTCGAGGAGCAACTGCACGCGCGCCAGGGCCTCTGCTGGCGTCGATGGCAGCGAAACCTGCATGGATCGCGACGCGCTTCGACTTCTGACCATGTCAGAAGGAGCTCTATCACTACCCGCGGTCGCATGCCATTTTCACCAGCGCCCCGGCGAGTGGGCAGGTCTTCTACGTCCCGGGAGTGGCGCTCGGGGCTCTTCCCGCAGCAACGCCCGGGATCTTCGGCGTGATTATGCCGTTCGTCGCGCACTGCCCGGGAGGAGCGCGCTGTTGACGCCGGCGTGGGAGTCTTGGAGGCCCTCGCGTCGCCTTCAGGCGGGGCAGCGATGACCTTGGAAGGCCCTGCTCCACCCACGAGGGATTTGGCTCCGCCTTTGGATTTGGCGATGTGTGGCCCGTTACCAGGCGCACAAACATCGCCGCCTCCCAAACTCTGGCTGTTGGGATGGTGTTGGTGTTCGCCCGCGTCGGGATGGGTTGTCCGGCTTCCGACTGGCCAACCGCCACCGTCGCCTTCTTCTTGGGCGCCATGATGATGAAGAAGCGCCGAACTGACTGCTAAAGCCAATTCTCACAACTGCGCCCCCCTACCTGGCGCGCCAAAGATGTCGGGGCTGAGCGACACCTATGGGATCACAAGAATCCCTACTACGGTTAGCGGGGCGCAGGGTCGTGGGAAGAGCGGATCTAATAGGTAGCCCACAGTTCGTTTATCCAGGTTCGGGCTGCAAAGATGCGTAAAACCCTACTCCTGCTTTGGTGGATTGTATATTGATGTTCTTGAGCTAGCTATGGGGCATGAGGAGCTCCAAAAAGCCGAATCCCTCTGCTGGTCGCCTCGGGCCTCCTTTTATAGGATAAGGGGTGGCCACAGTGGCACGCAGGAGGTGGAAAGGGAACAGTGATGCGAGGTTATCCCTCGCATTACATGACAAGGCGCATTTAATGCGTCCTGCTTAGGTGTGGGCCTGATGGTGGCCCTGCGGGTGTCCTCGGCAAGGGCCTTGCCGGGGCCCCGGCAAGGGTCTTGCCGAGGCGCCTGCTGTCATCCCCGGCAAGGCGCTTGCCGGGGGCCTTGTGGTCTCCCTCGGCTGGGATCCTGCCAAGGGTTGTCGTCTCCTTAGTGCGTATCCGGTCTTGAATGTCTTCACAAAGATCTGCGTATCGCCACGGGAATGTCTCCCGAATCCTTGCCCTTTGGGGGCAGTGGACTCAAGGGCGATTCGCTCCGTAGGCGCGGGACGAGTCGCCGCGGCAAGGGTCTTGCCGGGGCTGCTAGAACTGTCTCCCGGCAAGGATCTTGCCGGGGGAGTCCGCTTCGTCCCCTTTGTTCTTTGTGGTCTTGGTCTTGGCGTCGTGGTTCTCTTGAGCTTCGGTCTTACCCTGGCTCACCTCCCTTGCCTTGCTTGGTGTGGTGGTGCCTGTGGCTCAGACTGCCCGTGCATAGTTATAGGGGTACAAAAAAGTGTACCCCTCTTTTTGTACACCGACAGTCGATAACCCGTTTCCCTCCATCAAGATGATCAAGTCGGTGAAGATGTGGCAGCGGTCGTACTTCTATGTGAAGAACGTCTCCGCGGAGGGCAACTGGATCAACCTGCCAGCCTTCGTAGCCGGCCCGCCGGCTGGGAGGCTACCCAACTGGTGGTACCGGGCCCGGACGTTGACCCTGCGGGAGCCGGTGCCGTTGCGCGGCTTCGAGTATCGGCGCAGTCGGAGGGCCTGACCGGGCAGGACTTGCTGGCCGCCTTCGTGGCCCGCCAAGTGCTCCCTCTTCAAAGTCGCCCCCACATGATCTGCCAGATGAGCGGGCACCGGGACCCGAGTCGGATGTGCACCAAGGAGATGCCTCACGAGGAGGTGGCCTATATGGTGAATTATCTGGCGAGCTGCGACCTTCGAGAAGAGTGGCAATTCGGCAAGGAGCCGTATTCACGTGCCGCCCCTCCGCCTCAGGTGAGTCGTTTTCTTTTTCTCTTTCTCTCTGACTTCTTCGTTGTCGAGTCCATTTTGTCCGATCTGACCAGCCGGCTTTGGTCAGAACCCCCTCCTCCAGCCAGCAGCCGGCACCGCGGGGCCGGACCACGAATTCCTCCCCGACCGGGAGTAGAGTGATGTTGATGACCCCGACCTGGGGGCGGCGGCCCTGGAGGACGACGCCGAGGGAGGAGGCGGCGCAGCGGGCGGCCCGAGACTTGGGGCCAGTCTCGAGGACTGGCCCGATGATGACGAGGAGGTCGTCCCACGCCACCAGCCAGGAGCCGGCCAGTCGGGCGCGGGCTCGTCAGCTCCGCCAGACGCACAAGGCGGCGGCAAGAAGCGCAGGACCGGGGCGAGCCTGTTTGGCGGCCGGCCGAAGAAGCCCAAGGGCTCAGCCGCGGCGACCAAGCGGGACGAGGCAACCACAAAGGCCAACCGCTTCCGCAAGGTGGTGAAGACGCCGCAGCTTATTTCAGCGTAAGCATCACCTACCCTCGTATCTTCGTATTTCTTTATTGAGTATGTCTGAAATTTCTTTACTTTGTTTTCCGGCTTTAGGGCCCCTCTCTCTCTTAGAAGTCGGCCGCCGGCTCCGTTGTGAAATCGGCGGAGACCTCCTCCACCACCCGGCGGGTTGACCCCGCCGCCGACCTTCTGGAGGCGACAGAGCGGAACGCGCGAGAGGCGCATGAGGAGCGGGAAGCCCCCCGCCTGAAGAAGGCGGAAGCCGACAAGGTGGAGGCCGCCGCTCTGAAGAAGCTATCGGAAACCAAGGCTGCCGATGCGGAGAAGAAGCGCTCGGAAGAAGCCGCACGCCACCAGTCGACAGTGTTTGTCGTCCCCTTGAACTCCGCACCACCGCCACCGGAGTTCTCGGCGCAGACTGGGGAAGCCGGTGATGAGAACCCGGTCATGGAGAGGGACACCGACGTCACTGCTACGCCGGAGGTCATTGCGCCGCCACTGCCACCCTCCGGAGGCGCGCCAGGCGGAAAACCGATGGATCCGCCAGTGCCGCCAACCGGAGGCGCGGCGGCGACGGGCCTGGCCCTCGAGGTCGGTACGCCGACGCACCGCCGTCTCACGAAGGCGGCATCAGCATCGCGTCCTCTGGATACCGGCGCTGCGAGCTCCTCGATCCCGGACACCGAGGTGTCGAGCGCCGCGCCCACCGGGTGGGTGCGGGGAGGCAGGATGGGCCCGTTGAACCGGGCGCTCTTGGACGTCCAAGCCAAGCTCCGGGCCAAGGGCGACGCCATCAAGGAGTGCACCAAGGCATACCTGGCGTCACAAATGGCCATCTGGGTACCCATCCTTTCTTTGCTTTGCTTCCTTGTTTTTTCTTTGTGGGGGCGCGCCAGCGCACCCACTGGGTGTAGTCCCCGAGTTTTGGGCCGGCTGCTGAGCAGGCGGCTCGGAACACTAATCGGCGAGTTCCAAGTACCAACGCTTTTTTCTGAAATTTTGATGCAGGATTACCACAATCTTCGCGTGACCTCCTTTAACGCCAATGTTGAGGAGCCGGCCAAGCGGACCGCCGACTTGTCGGACAGCCGGGGTGAGTTTTCTTCTTTCTCTGCAGGGGCGCGCTGGCGCACCCACGGGTTGTAGTCCCCAAGATTCAGGCCGACTGCTGAGTAGTCGGGCCGGATCTCCCCGGCGACCTTTCTTGTTTGCTGACGACTGACATCCCTCCCCCTCCTTTTTCAGAGGCCAACGCCGCCCTTCAGCAGCAGCTGGGCGAAGTCAAAACCGCGCTGCGCGTTAGGGAGGAGGAATGCGGCCAGCTGACGGAGGAGCGCGACCGTCTGGCTACGCAGCTGGCGGAGTAGAAGGAGCTGCTCCAGAGGGCCCAGAAGGAGGCAGAGGACAAGGAGACCGCCCTTCTTGCTGAATTTGCATCCGAGCGCTCCTCCTGGACCGACAACGAGGCAACGCTAGTCTCCGGCTTCCAGGCAATCGAAGATCTTGTCGATGGTGAGCTTCCATTCGTTTCCTTTTCCGGGCTGCCGACTGCTAGTCGAATCGGCCTTAAATTTTTAACTTTGTTTCTTTGCTCTTCTTCCTTAGCAGACTTCTTCCCTGGCCATTATGACGCCGCCAATCAGGCCATCGAGGCCGATCGTGAAGCATGGAGGGCGGACGGCGCACAGGTCGCCGCCGACGCCCCCCCCCCCCCCCCCCCCGAACTCTTAACGAGCAGATTTTGAGCATCGAGGTCTGTCTTCGTCCAGCCCACCGGATGTTGCGGCGGCTTCAACGTGTCGGCGCCCAGGCGATTGCCGCCCTGTGGCCGGACATGCAGGCGCCACGCACCCCCAGCCGGACTGCCGACTAGTTGGAGGTGGCAGCCGGGCGTCTTGAGGCCTGGAAGGGCTCTGCAGCCCGGGCTGGAGCCCGCCGGGCCTTGGAATTCGCCAAGGCGTGGTATCCTGGGCTGAGTTTAGCCCAGTTAGCCACGTTCCGGCTGGAAGCTCAGGCGGAGCTGGCAACGGTGGAGGACGATCTCGTCAGGCGCGCCGCATCGATCGCTGAGTACACCGACACCAGTGTCTTCGTCCCAGAGCGGGCTGAGAACGGCGAGGAGGCACCGCCAGAGTGGTTCGGGCTGAACCCGGACGACGGTGAGGACTCGGCGGAGGTGATCGACTCAAGTGGCAAAGAGGAAGGCGAGGAGGAGGAAGGAGACGAGGAGGAGGTGCGAGAGGTCGAGGCAGACGGCCAGCCCCAGCCCAACCGCGCCTCTAGCAATGAGCCGCGCTCAACTGAGCCAGCTGTCGCCAGAGGTGATCAGGCGGAGACCAACCAGCCAACTGCCCCGGCAACTGGCACCGCCGACCCCTCCGGTCCTCCGAGTCCGTCCACGGCTTCCTAGGCTGCCACTTTATCGTTGCTTTACCTGCTTAGTAGTCTCAATGAACTTGTTATTTTGCACAATTCCACCCACTGGGTGTATCTTGAATTTCTGCTTGATGACTCGGCCAAGAGCCTTTTTATGTAAATATTTATCCGTATTCTATCTTTTCTTGCTCTTTGCTCTTTGACTTTTTCCTTTGCCGCCTTCCCTTAGTTGCCGTTTTGCTAGTCGGACAGCCGCTCTGCAGACTGCCACTAGATCAAATACTTGGCTTCTTTGGGAAGGCAAGTACTTAGCCTTTTAGAGTTTTTAGCAAGTTAATTTAGGAAACGGCGAGCCGGCTGCTCGAGAGTCGATTGCAAAAAGCGGAAAACCGGCTTAAGCTATGTGCATGCTTTGAGTCCTTAGCCATTTTTCATATGGACACCCATTCTACCTTACTCCTGCTTGACAGTCAGTCACTCTGCGATCTGCGGCTTCTAATAGGAGACGGCTTGAGTGCCACACACTACTTGTCCGGCTGCAGGAAGTCATTTCATAGCTGAAGACGGCAAGTCCCTGGGCCGACTAGTCGAACCCGGTGCCAAGCGGTAAAGAATAACATACTCATAGGCATAACTCATTATCATATAGATAAAAGAAGGCAGTCCCCGAGATCTTCTCGAGGGGCCCGAAGTCTTCATACTTTAATACAAAAGGTAGCGTGATACATACTGCATTAACTGTAAAATCTTCGGAGGAGATTTGCATTCCATGGTCGCTCCGTCTCCTTGCCGGAGTCATCTCTTTTGCATGCTCGGGGCTTCTGAGCGTCAATCAGGTAGTAGGTGTCATTGCCCAACACCTTGCTGATGATGAAGGGGCCTTCCCAAGGTGCTGAGAGCTTGTGCTGGCCAGCTGTTCACTGAATCAGCCGAAGCACAAGGTCTCCTTCTTGGAAAGATCACGGCTTGACCTTCTGATTGTAGTATCGGCGTAGGCTCTGCTGGTAGATGCTGGACCGGCTGAGTGCCAACAGCCGGCCCTCTTCCAGCAGATCGACGCCGTCTTGACGTGCTTCCTCTGCTTCCTCATCGGTGTACATGGTGACTCGAGGGGAGTCGAACTCTATGTCCGTTGGGATGACGACTTCGGCACTGTAGACGAGGAAGAAGGGTGTGAAGCCGGTTGACTTGTTTGGAGTCATGCGTAGGCTCCAGAGGACGGCTGGCAACTCATCAAGCCAGCAGCCTGCCGAGAGCTCCAGAGGCTCGACCAGCCAGGGCTTGATGCCGAATAGGATTAGGCCATTTGCTCGCTCTACTTGGCCGTTGGACTGCGGATGGGAAACGGACGCTAAGTCCAGTCGGATGCCCTATGTCGCTGAAAGTGCAACTATCCCTAGGTGGTTTTGGTAATTCATAACAACATATAGCTCATTGAGCTAATGCTATTCCAAGATGATCATTTCAGGAAAGCTCAATGATTGGCATGGCATGGATGTGAAAGTGGAACCCTCAAAATGCTAAGGACAAAGGATTGGCTCAAGCTCAAAAGCTCAAGACTCTTCATTTTGTATTTTAGTGATCCAAGATCACATTGAGTCTTTAGGAAAAGCCAATACTATTAAGGAGGGATGAGGTGTTGCTTAATGAGCCTCTTGCTTCATGTGCTTAGTGATATGCTCCAAAACCCTCAACTACTTTCCCATATCCACATATGACCTAAACTCTAAGCCAAACTTGGTCCTACCGATTCTTCCTATCCGGCGCCACCGAGTTTCACTTGTCATAAGCCACTGCCAAACCCTAGCAATTCGGTTCTACCGATAAGGATCTCGGTCTCACCGATATGGGGTTGCAAACTCTCTGTTTCCCTTTCGTAACTTTTCGGTCCCACCGAAAGAGTGAATCGGTCCCACCGAGATTTCAATGTAAACTCAGTGTTTCCCCTTTGTAACTTTTCGGTCTCACCGAGTTCCACTCGGTCTCACCGAAAGAGCAAATCGGTCCCACCGAGTTTGCCTGACCAACTCTCTGGTTAGCTAACTACCAAATTCGGTCTCACCGAGTTTGTGTAATCGGTCTCACCGAGATTAGGTTATGCCCAAACCCTAACCATATCGGTCCTACCGAGTTGCATGTCAGTCCCACCGAAAATCACTAACGGTCACTAGGTTTACATTTTCGGTCCGACCGAGCCTATTGATTCGGTCCCACCGAGATTGGAAAACTGTGTAACGGTTGGATTTTGTGTGGAGGCTATATATACCCCTCCACCTCCTTCTCATTCAGTGAGAGAGCCATCAGAACACACACATCATTCCAACTCATATGTTCTGAGAGAGAACCACCTACTCATGTGTTGAGACCAAGACATTCCATTCCTACCATATGAATCTTGATCTCTAACCTTCCCAAGTTGCTTTCCACTCAAATCTTCTTTCCACCAAATCCAAATCCTATGAGAGAGAGTTGAGTGTTGGGGACACTATCATTTGAAGCACAAGAGCAAGGAGTTCATTACCTACACACCATTTGTTACTTCTTGGAGAGTGGTGTCTCCTAGATTGGCTAGGTGTCACTTGGGAGCCTCCGACAAGATTGTGGAGTTGAACCAAGGAGTTTGTAAGGGCAAGGAGATCGCCTACTTCGTGAAGATCTATCGCTAGTGAGGCAAGTCCTGTGTGGGCGTTGGCCATGGTGGGATAGACAAGGTTGCTTCTTCGTGGACCCTTTGTGGGTGGTTGCTTCTTCGTGGACCCTTCATGGGTGGAGCCCTGTGTGGACTCGCGCAACCATTGCCCTTGGGTGGAGCCCTGTGTGGACTCGCGCAACCGTTACCCTTCGTGGGTTGAAGTCTCCATCAACGTGGATGTAGGATAGCACCACCTATCCGAACCACGGGAAAAACATCCGTGTCTCCAATAGCGTTTGAATTCTCCAAACCCTTACCTTTACATTCTTGCAAGTTGCATGCTTTACTTTCCGCTGCCAATATACTCTTTGCATGCTTGCTTGAATTATGTGATGATTGCTTGACATGTCCCAAAATAGCTAAAATCTGCCAAGAACTAAAATTGGGAAAAGGTTAAGTTTTTATTTGGTCAAGTAGTCTAATCACCCCCCCTCTAGACATACTTTCGATCCTACAGTCGCGCAGAAATGGGCCAAGGCACCCTTGGCAAAGTTTGTGCCGTTGTCGGTGATGATGCTGTGCGGTATGCCGTACCGAATTGTGATGTTAGAGATGAAGGTCACAGCAGTGGGACCATTCAAACTCTTGATTGGCTTTGCTTCTATCCATTTAGTGAACTTGTCTACTGCAACAAGTAAATGAGTCAAACCACCTCGCGCCGTCTTGAACGGTCCGACCATGTCCAGGCCCCAAACAGCAAAGGGCCAGGCAATAGGAATAGTTTTGAGTGCCGAAGCCGGCTGGTGAGGCTTAGAGCGGAACTTCTGGCACCCCTTACATTTTTGGACTAGAGACTTGGCGTCTTCAAGAGCGGTCAGCCAGAAGAAACCATGGCGGAAAGCTTTGGCGACGAGTGCTCTTGAAGCCGCGTGATGGCCACATTCGCCTTGATGGATGTCTTTGAGGATTGCCTGGCCTTGCTCTGGCTCCACACACTGCTGGTGAATACTAGTGACGTTGCGCCTTACGAGCTCTTTATTGACGATGGCGTACGCTGCCGCCCGGTGTTGTACTTGCCGAGCCGAGATCTCATCGGCTGGCAGCTCTTTGTTCACCATGAATTTGAGGATGGGTTGGGCCCATGAAGGTGCTACAATTTCTGCAACCGCCAAGACTGCGACTTGGACGAGGGTGGCTGGGCCGGGAGGTGGCGGGTTGGAGTCGGCAGCCGCTTGCTGTGTCGATGAAGTCCCTGGGCAGAATGGCGCAGTCCCTGAGCCGGGCTCCGAAGTCTCCGGGTCGGGCTCCGCAGTCCCTGGGCCGGGTGCGACTGCCACGATCTCCGCGCCGCCTGCCGAAATACTCGCGTCGTCTGCGGGGGCTCTTGAGCCGGATCCGACAACTTCAAGAGGAGCCGGCACGAAGATGGAATCTGACTCCGGTGATGGCTTGACGGACGACTTGAGGAGGCGCTGAAGGGTGACGCCGGACGGTATCGCCTGACGGGTGGAGCCGATTCACGCCAGGGCGTCTGCTTGGTCGTTGTCGTTTCTTGGTACATGGAGAAACTCACATCCCTCGAAATACCCACTGAGTTGCTGTACGAGGAAGCAGTAGCTTGCCATGCTTGCGTCCTTGGCGTCCCAATCGCCTGACGACTGCTAGACCACCAAGTCGGAGTCACCATAACACAGGATCCGGTGAATGCCGAGCTCTTTGGCTAGCCGGAGCCCGTGAATGAGTGCCTTGTACTAGGCGACGTTGTTGGAGGTGGCAAAATGGATTTGCAGCACATACTTGAGCTTGCCGCCCTTGGGAGAGGTGAGGACGATGCCGGCTCCCAAGCCGGTGCGCATCTTGGAGCCGTCGAAGTGCATTCGCCAACGGGTGGAGTCGGGCGCTGGTGGTAGATACTGAGTTTCGGCCCAGTCGGCGAAGAAGTCGGCCAGTGCTTGTGACTTGATGGCAGTATGAGGTTGGTAGTAGATGGTGTAGGGGGGGGGCAAATCTATGGCCCACTTGGCCACTCGTCCCGAAGCGTCTCGGCTGCCGATGATCTCGGCTAGAGGAGCCGTGCAGACCACAGTGATTGGATGCTCTTGGAAGTAAGGCTTCAATTTCTTGGCGGCAAAATGCACACCATAGCACATCTTCTGGTAGTGGGGGTAGTTTTGCTTGGAGGTCAACAGTACTTCAATCAAATAATATACCGGTCTCTGAACTGGTAGTGCTTTGCCTTCCACCTTGCGCTCTACTACAATGACCGTGCTGACCACTCGGCTGGTGGCGGCGATGTATAGGAGCATGGGCTCCTTAGGAGTCAGAGCCGCCAGAACAGGTGGAGTCGCCAGCATCTTCTTTAGTTGGATAAATGCTTCGTCCGCCTTGTGGTTCCATTCGAAAAAGTGGTCTTCTTCATGAGTTGGTACAAGGGAAGGGCCTTCTCACCCAGCCGACTGATGAACCGGCTGACGGACGCCAAACAGCCGGTGAATTTTTGTACGTCCAGTAGTCGGATGGGTACCTCCATCCTTTCAATCACCTTGATCTTCACAGGTTTGCATTCTATGCCGCGTTTGGAGACCAGGAAACCAAGGAGCTAGCTGGCTGGTACTCCGAAGACGCATTTCTCCGGGTTGAGCTTGATCTGGAATCGGCGCAAGTTGTCGAAGGTCTCCTTGAGGTCTTCCAGCAGTGTTCCATGCTTCTCCGTCTTTACCACCACATCATCCACGTAGACGTGAGCATTTCTGCCGAGCTGCCTGAGGAGACACTTCTGCATGCATCGTTGGAAGGTGGCGCCAGTGTTCCTCAAGCCGAACGTCATGGTTAGGTAGCAGAAAGCTCCAAACAGCGTGATGAAGGAAGTCTTTAGCCTGTCGGTTGGGTTTAACTTGATCTGGTGATACCCTGAATATGCATCCAAGAAACTCAACAGCTCACATCCGGCTGTGGAGTCTATCACTTGGTCGATCCTTGGCAAGGTGAATGGGTCCTTGGGGCATGCTTTGTTGAGGCTGGTGTAGTCAATACACATTCGCCACTGCTTGTTCTTCTTCAATACCAAGACCGGGCTGGCTAGCCACTCTGGGAAGAATACTTCCATGATGAAGCCGGCTGCGAGCAGCCGGGCTATCTCTTCTCCAAAAACTCTTCTCTTCTCTTATGACAAGCGGCATAAAGGCTGTTTGACTGGTTTGGCATCAGAACGGACGTGTAATTTGTGCTCAGCGAATTCCATCGGGACACCTGGCATGTCCTTGGGGGACCATGCGAAGATGTCTTGATTCTTATGGAGGAAATCGACGAGCTCGCCTTCCTATTTACTGTCGAGGTTGGCACCTACGACAGCGTACCTCTCTGGGTGCTCCGGGTCCAAAGGTATCTTCTTTGTTTCCTTGGCCGGGTTCAACGAGCCCTCAGCTTCCGACTCTTTGGGATCAAGCGACATCTCTGGCTGCTTGCCTGCCATCGCCACAACTTGATCTAGTAGCCGCTTCTCAGCTGCGATCACGAGGGACTCAGCCAGCCAACTGCTCTCTGATGCGCAGGCGGACGACTTCTTGTAGTCGCTAGTTACGGTCAGAATCCCTTTGGAACTCGGCATCTTCATCTTGAGGTAGGCATAGTGGGGGACGGCCATGAACTTGGCCAGGGCTGGCCGGCCAAGCAGTGCATGGTATGGGCTCTCTAGGTCCACCACCTCGAACCATATTGACTCACGGCGGAAATGATCTTTGTCTCTGAAGAGGACGTCGATCAAAATCTTGCCGATTGGCGAGCAGGAAAGACCAGAGACTATGCCGTGGAACACCGTCCGGCTGGACTGCAGTTGCCTCTGCCTGATTCCCAACTTCTCCATGGTGTCTTTGTACAAGAGGTTGATGCTGTTGCCGCCGTCTATCAGGACTCTGGAAAAATGAGCAGCTCGCTTGTCGGTGGCAAAGGTGGCGTCCAAAACCAAGGCATAGGAGCCGGGTCTGGGCATTACTTCGGGGTGGTCAGCTCGACTCCAGCTGATGGGCTTCTTAGACCAGTGCATGAACTCAGGTGTGTCAGAAGCTACTGCATTCACCTCCTACTGCTGCAGCCATCTGCTGTGAACACGACGTATGCTCCCTGCTCTTCCGGGTACTCGTCTTGCACTGCACCGACTAGTCTGACCGCCAGCTACTTGGGCGGAGGGGGAGGCGGCTTCCCAGCAGGTGGGGGAGGCAAAAGGTCGTCTCCTTTTGCGATCCTGGTGAGCCAGTGGCATTTCCGAGTGGTGTGGTTGGACGGCTTCGCGCCACTGTGGAACTTGCAGGGTCCGTCCAGAGTCTGCTTATATGAGAAAGCCGGCTGCCAGTTGGACTTGCCGCCCTTCTGACGTCTGAGCGGAGGCTGCCCTTCCGGCTGTTGGTCTTCAACTGTTGCCACCTGCCGACTGGTGGAAGTCGGCGGGGGGGCTTTACGCTTGTGGTCGTTCTGCTATTGACGCCGACTGGTGTCTCCGGCTGGGGTTCGGGGAGCCTAGGGAGCCACTTTGCCGGTTGCGCTGACTTGAATCTCCGTCTTCATGGAGGAATCGGCTATGGCGTATTTGTCTGCTATGATCAGCAGCTCGTCGAGGGTTTCCGGCTCATCGCAGAGAAGCCTGTGCTTGAGGAGGGTGCCCTCTCGGCATCCTGCAGTGGAGTACTCAATAGCCTGCACCTTGTGCACGCCCTCGCAAGAGTTACGGAGCTCTGCCCAGCGCGTGAGGTAGTCGCGAGTTGACTTGTTGGGGCCTTGCACGCACAAGGAGAGCTGGCGGGGTTTGGGAGGTCGCTTGTACGTGCTGGTGAAGTTGCGGACGAAGGCGTCGGTGAAGTCGACCCAACTGTTGATGCTGCGGGGCCTTAAGCTGTTCAGCCATGTCCGGGCCGTGCCCTGGATCATGAGTGGAACGTACTTCACAGCAACACGCTTGTTGCCGTTTGCTATGCTGACGGCCGTGGAGTAGTCGACCAGCCAGTCCTCCGGCTTCACGGAGCCGGTGTACTTGGGTGTGTCTCTGGGGAGCGTGAACCCTTTGGGGAAGGGCTCGTCTTGGATGCGGGGGCCAAAACACGGCGGACCCAACTCATCTTCTTCCTCAGGCGCCAGGGATCGGTGGAGACGGTCGATCCGATGGCGGGCGTCATTCTCACCGCCTCCCTCTCGGCGGCCAAGGTGGTCGCCGAGCGTCGGGTGATCAACAGGCAGCGGGGAGACTCGCCTTTCCCTCCGAGGGGGAGGAGGCGGACAGTCGTCTCGTCGTTCCACTGTTCTTGGGCGGCCGTCTCGGTCGCGCTCTATGGTGATGCGAGTTCGACTGCGGCTGGCAGCCGGCTCCTTGTCTTTTCTTCCACAGACGCCGCCAGTCGGTGTCCGAGACTCCGCGCCTTGGTCTCGGCGCGGAAGCAGGTTGTCATTCCGTCGGTGCGGCGCATCAGTGTGGCAGCCGGCCTCGTTCTTCTCAGCAGCCGCGTCAAGGAGTCGCTGCACGCGCTCCGTCATCAAGCGACGCTCTTCGCTCTTGAACTTGTCCAGCTTGTCCGCCGCCACCTGGGCGGCTTGAATATTCTCCGCAGGTGTGGCGTAGATGGGGCGATTCGCCCCGAACAAATCGACGATAGCCGCACCGCGCTACTGGACCGTGCCAAGGCGGCTAGGCCCAGCTGGAGCCGACGTGCCGCCCACCGCGCGGTCCATCTCGCACTGGTAGGCTTCTAACAGGCGTCTCATGATGCCAGCTTTTTGGCGCCTTCGACTAGCTGAAGGCGGCGTGCCTCCAGCGTCTCGGCGTTGGCATCTTCAGGGATGTGCACTGCCAAGTCTTGCAGCGCCGCATGGAGCGGGTCGTAATCACCCCCGCCGGAGTGCTCGCCATGATCGATGACAAGCACTTCCGTGACGGTGCTTCCGCCGCTCTCCGCGCGAGGAAGCGGCTCGTCGTAGACCACCATGTTGGTGGGGAACGTGTCAAGCGACATGGTGTCGGAGTCGACCAACATCGGATCAGTGGAGCCTACGGACTCCAAGTCCCCAACTGGCTCACTGGCGATGTGAAGTTGATCGAGGAGGCCCGTGAGGAGGCTCTCGGGGCCGCCTGTGCCCGCGTCGGATGCAGGCTCGTCGGAGAGGCGGACCTCGCCTACAAGATCGGCGAGGCAACTGGCCGCGCAGGCGATTTCGGCGCCATGCAGCGCGTCGGTGCAGACTCCGTCTGGCATGCCGGATTGGCTGCGCTCGCCAGGGAGGAAAAGGGTTCTTGTCCAGAACAGGTCTCCGGACGATGATGCACTAGGCCCCACGGTGGGCGCCAAATGTCGGGGGTTGGGTGCGACATATGCCAATGGATGGCTTATCATGGTGGGGGCGAGTAGAATGTCGCCGGTGCCTGGAAACGGGATGAGGCGTAGACACGAACGCCAGCAAACTTTACCCAGGTTCGGGGCTCTCCTAGCAGATAACACCCCTAGTCCTGCTCTGCGGGGTCTCCGCATGATCAATAAGGCAAAAGTGGGTACAATGGTGCTCCTTGAGCTGTATCTGTGGGCAGGAAGAGACTAGGCCAGCCCTCCCCCTTCCCTAAGGTCTGGTCTAGTTCTAATGGATCGGAACCCTTTGCATGGGTGCCCTGGGGGGTTTATATAGGCCTACCCCCAGGGGTACAATGGTAAACCGACCAGGCGCAGGGCCCAGCCGTCAGTCTCTTCGCCTGCCGGCTTCTCCGCCGACTGCTGGGGCCCGCCAACTGGCGGGCCCCGCCGACTGGTCTGGTATGGAGCCGAGAGGCCATACCCGCCGCTTGCGGGTCTTGCCGGCTGCCGATTACTGTAGTCGTGCTTGTAATGACGCAGGCTTGGTCATGGGGTCGTGGCTACAGCCCTGCTACCTGGCGGGCGACTACTGTAGCCACTCCCCGTCTCGTCTGGTTAATGGCACGTGGGACCCGTGGGAGGGAAGGCCGACTCCCGGGAGCCGGCTCCCTTCGGGTCCGACTGGTGACGCTCTTGCCGTCTTCTGCACTCTCGCTGGCCGGTAGGGCCCATCGTCCATGGACCGTACCGACAGGCCGTCGTGGGTGCAGGACTCCACCCCATGTTGCTGATGTCAGGGATGCCACAACAACAGTGCCTCGCCGGACGGAGATCTCTGCTGGTACGATGCACTATGTCCTAGCCATCCCATGAAAAGGGGAGGGAGTGGGCTTTATTGTGGCCACTCCCGTCCCATCCCCTCTTATGAGGGCATGGGCTTTGTTGATGTCGTGGGCCGACTCCCCGTGGCCGGCTTCTCTGGGAGCCGCCAGGCGAGAGTCGGCCCGTCTTGACCTCGCCTCCAGGACTCGGCCGCATGCGGGCAGTCGGCTGTTCCTTTAGCCGGCCTCTGGAAGGCGGCTCTCCATCCTCGTGTCTTGAGTGGCGCAGTCAGCCCCGATGTCTTGAAAGGTTCTGGGCCTCGGGTTAGCCTACCCGTGGCCCATTACTCCGACACCAGGCAAGCAAAACCCCCTTGTTCATTCCGATACAACCCCACTGTCTCGCTCCTGCTCTCTTTTACTGCATTAGGACAACAACGTTTCAACTGTTACATGCTGCGGTAGCTAAACCCCTTTCCTCTGCATGACCTGTCATTGCCACAATAAATAGATGAAACCCACTAGCATGAGAAGGAGTTGTTTGATCCCTGATGTGCCTACTCATTCATGCTTGTTTGTCATGCCTGCTACTGCTTAGAATTGAGTCAGGTCCGATTCATCGGGGATGAATTGGAATGTGGTGAACATGTCCTACTATTGAGAGCTAAGTGTGTGAACACGATTTGGTAAAGGTAGTGGTGAGAGGCCATGTAGGAGTACATGGTGGGTTGTCTAGCCGTCCTCAGGAACTGAGTTCTGTGTTTGTGATCCATGAACATTTACTACCACACATTGGGTCCCGGTAACTCGGCCCCTCTCGGCTTATTATTCAACTCGATCTCTGTCCAGGAGTTGCAACTAGTTTCTGGTGTTTGTAGGTAGTGTTAGTAGTCTACCAAGTGGCACCAGGTACATGTGGGCTTGGGACAGAATAGGCACAGTGGCACGGTGTACCAAGTGGCACCCGGATGGTGGGTTTGGGAACCCTGCCAGATCTCCTTGCGGATGGAACCCGAATAGGCGATAAACCTACACGAGAGACTTGTGTGGTTAGTCAGGTCGTGGCCGAAACCCTCGCCCGGCTTCCGCTTGAAGGTTGCCGAGGTACATGACGTGTACAGGGTGATAAGTGGTGAGAGCGTGTGTGAAGAAGTACACCCCTGCAGGGTTATCATTATCTATTCGAATAGCCGGATTCCTCGGATATGGAAACTTGGACCCCTTGCATAGTTCATAGACAAGTGAAAGTGGATACTCTAAAATGTGCAAGATAAGCGTGAGTGCTATGGATGGCGTTCTCGTAGGGAGACGGGAGTGGATCCATAGTGGTGTATTGATATGGTGAATATGCGGACTCGTGTGCGCCACCTCAAAGAGTTATTTGCAGTCATAGTTCAGGATAGCCACCGAGTCAAAGCTGGCTTGCTGCAGTTAAACTCCACCACCCCTTTGATGATACCGATGCATATGTAGTTAGTTCTGATGTAAGTCTTGCTGGGTACATTTGTACTCACGTTTGCTTAATTTATGTTTTGTAGAGAGAGTTCAGTCTCACTAGTAGTATCGCGTGGACTTCGAAGTTTAGCTTGTTACCTCAGCTACGATCTTATGCCCTCGGCAGGATCTAGTAGATAGTCAAGCTTCTCAGCCTTTTTCATTTGTAGAAGTCTGTACTCAGACATGTTAAGCTTCCGCATGTGCTTTGACTTGTATGCTCTGAATGTTTGGTCATGAGACCCATGTTTGTGTTATATCGCTCCTCGGAGCCTAATAAATAAATACTTGAGTCGTAGAGTTATGTTGTGATGCCATGTTGTATTTACACATATCAGCATATTGTGTGTATGATTGAAATGCTTGGTATGTGTGGGATCCGTCAACCTAGTTGTTTATCCTTGGTAGCCTCTCTTATGTGGAAATGTAGTCTTGTGCTTCCATGAGCCATAGTAGTCCGCTACAGCCCGGTTCACCGGAGTCCTGCTAGCCCAGCACTACTGCTCTGGAACACTTCACTGGCCGGCATGTGATTCACTTCGTTCCTGTGCCTGTCCCTTCGGGGAAATGTCACGCGGTGACATCCGGAGTCCTGCCTAGCCTGCTACAGCCCGGGTTCCCGGAGTCCTGTTAGCCCAGTGCTACAGCCCGGATTCACACGCTGCTGACCGACATGCTCGATGTTGATTCATGTATGCCTGTCCCCGTAAGTTAGTGCCACTTTGGGTTCATGACTAGTCATGTCGGCCCGGGTTCTTTGTCATATGGATGCTAGCGACACTATCATATACGTGAGCCAAAAGGCGCAAACGGTCTCGGGCCATGGTAAGGCGACACCCGTGGGGATACCGTGCTTGAGGCCGCAAAGTGATATGAGGTGTTACAGGCTAGATCGGTGTGACTTAGAATCGGGGTCCTGACAGCTTTGGTATCAGAGCCTGACTGCCTATAGGATTACCAAGCTAAACCGGTCGAAGTTGTGTCTAGAAATGCTTTAGTTATATAAGGGAATTGATTGTGGATGGGAACGTAAGGCTCTTTTTACTCCTTATCCTCATGACCTTCTCATCTGAGTCAACCTCTTCTTTTCTACGGGGGTTAAGAACTAGGCTTCTCTTCTATCTCTCAGGATGACGTGTTACTAAACCGTAGTTGCCTAGGATTGTGGAGTTCAAGCCTCAATTCAGTTCCTACTACTTCCATATGTTCATAGCTGGCCTCAGAACCTTGATATTGTGATGTTGAGTGGTTATGCCACCATTTTGCAGGATGTCTCGAATCATTTTGAGCATTTACATCCGTTATGCTGCCCGAGTCATCCCAGGTTTCTAAATAGTCCGATGCATTTGCAACTCCCTTCTTTCTGTTCCCGATGTTCCTTTGGGCTAGATTAACCACACTAACCAGTGGGTTGAGATACTCCATTGCCTCGACATATATGTTGAAGCTATTATTATGACCCTAGGTGTCTTAGAGGACCACCTAGTAATCTAGCCATGTTTGGTATTACCAGTGTGATGATTATGGCCATCATTCTCGAAAGCATCCCGTGATGTTATTTCGTATGTAGGTATTCTACTCATGGGTTTTGAACCCGAGATTCACCCTACCTACTTCATGTTGCTAGTGTTTGCTCGTTCCTTTAGGTTATTAGTAACCTTTGCGATAGTCCTCGAGGTCCATGGTATTTCCTTCTTCCAATACCATGAACTGCTTATGGCAGATGTTCCTCGCTGAACCGAAAGATCACAACTAGAGTGCTCTTGACAAGTTCTTGATTCTATATTGTGACTCTGCCAGTTCTACCTTTTTGCATGGGTTATCCAGAAGAAATAGGTTGAACTCGTTCGACATGCTAGCCCATGCATCCACAACTCAGAAAATCATATGTTCTTTTGGGTTGTCCCTCTTTAGTTGTCTTCTGACCTCGTCTATCAATTGATAGTCAAGAGTATGTGAGCATTCGTTCATCGGTGCCTATCGTTCTTGTGGTCCGTCAAGCCATTCTAGTTCAGAATGACTAGGAGAAATAAACTCCAGTACCTCATACATATCCAGGATTGGGTCAAAGTAGATGTATTCCACAGATCAAAATTCCAATCCAGTTTTTGTTCTGTTCTACCTTGGGGTATTACCATCTTTATATCAAGAATGTCATGGGAATTTCACCACCTCTTATGAATTCTTGACACAGTGATACTTCGTGCCATCATTGTTCATTCCTCGGTTTCCGTGTTATTGTAACTGGAATGCCGACAAGTGAATCGTGATGTGTGAAATCAATACTCCTAGCAGCCTTGTTGCTTTGTAGTTAAAGGACAATAACTTCATTCTTAGCATGTTGGTTATTGAATCATCGTTCTAAGATAGATTGTGCTACCTAGTCCTTGTTTCTGGTACACTCTTCGATTGATGAGTTAGGATTTTGTCAAATCCTTGCTCATTTGATCATATCGTCTTGCCCTGAAAAGCAAGATTGGTCACGAGCTTAGTAACATATCGGTGGTTCGTGATGTTTCGAATATCTTCTCGGAAGTATTACCAGGTTGTCACCTGACCACTATGTTGAGTTTGTGATCATGTTGGTTTTCCTCCAAACCACTCATTCTCCAAGAATCTGTGTGGGATACCCTTGAGCTAGTTGGTTAAGCCAAACAACAACTTGGAGAGTTGGAAGATAAAAGCTTGTCTGACTTAGTTCATGTTAAGGAATATCTTTTTGTGTGTGTGTGTGTGTTGAAGAAAGATGATATCTTCATCCATTGGTCCTCATGATCAGTTGTTGAATCTATTGCCTTGTCAAAACTTTGACTTGAGTATGGGCTATCGTCAAGTCAAATCAGAACCAACGATGTTCGTAATGTTGTTTTACTCGTGGTTGATCCCTCGAGCATACACCATTACATCTTTTGGTCTGACCAATACTATCGCTTTGTTCACATAATGGTGGAAGTCCAGTGATATGGAAATTCCGATGAGTTGCTGTTGAGCCCATCAGCAGCATCTTGTCTCCCCCATGATTCGTGTTAAGCATTAAGCTAGTGTTGGAAACTTTGTAAACAATGCCTTCATGTTCCGTTCATGAAGCATATGTTTGGATGAAAGAAATGACCTCCTCTAACACATATGTATTTGATGCAAGTTGACGCCGTGAATTCGAGAAAGTTAATGTTGCTTCCTCTGGAATCATCCCAAGTCAGTCATGCATGTGCGAAGTATACATTGGTTAGTGAGATTAGCTACCTCCATTCCAAATGTATTTCCAAGCACGCCAAGCCACTGATTGATTTGTTCGAGGCGAAGAAGTTCCTTCTTAAGAATCATGACTTATGTAAGGACTACGATATCCTCGATGATGGTTCCCAACCTGAACTCGGTAGTGTTTTATTATAAGACTACTACGTGGTCATGCTTGCCTGGGACAGCGTGTTCACATGTTGTAGCAAAACCCGCTCATGTTTTGGAGCTTGCTATCGTAGTTCATCTCCCGAGAGTCTTGCAACGTTGTCTCGTTGATTTGTGTTGCAACTCTTCCTTCCAGACATGTGAGTCTGAAGTATCCTATTTCTAACCAGATCTGAATCTCAGGCAGATATGATGGTTGGAACATTCCCAACAGTTGCATTTTGTTCCTAGCTTGCACCCCATTGTGCCAATCCTACCATGGGTCCCATCCATTTCTGATGATAAGCAAAAAAATCATTCCATGTGTTGTCTTCAACAAGGTAGTCCACATCACCCATTCTAGTTCGAGCATGTCATTCTTTCGAATTCCTTCAAACGATCAATTCTGAATTGCCTTAGGCTGGTATGAAGAGTTTCGATGATCTATGGATCAAAAGTAATTCTTTTTTACACTTAAGGGAATAATTCTACGAGTCACCTCCTCCAACATGTCTCGTTAGGGAATCATGGCAACTCAACTCCTCGCTACATTGACAACCGCTCACCACCTTCTTAAGTGTGGAATTGTTGCCTACTTAGTGAACCTTCGTCATCCGTTTCACTCCATCCCTCTAGGTGTATGCTTCGTGTCTCAGCTCGAGAGATGTTTATATGTCTCATCCCGCGAGTTGATCTTGTATTGCTCGATCTTTGAGAAGATCAATTTCTGAAGAGTTTCTTTCTGTCGTCATAGTTGGATGAAGATCTCGAAAGCAAGGATGTCAAGACCAACAGGATGCAATGGATCAACATCTTCGGGAAAGGCAGTTGGATCATGAAGATTGCGATAGTTCGAGTCCCCTCTTCCTTTTATCCTACGCTTGAATCTCGGGACGAGATTCTTGTTTAGTGGGGGCGAGTTGTCACATCCCTAGCTTCTGGTACGGCCTAGTGTTGCACCTTGTTTGCATCATGTTTAAATTCCAAAGAAACCTGAAATGGGGGTGATCAAACCCTAGCACTTTGAAATCAAATAGGTCCAGCTCAAAAAAATGCATTCAATAAACCCAAAGTGCCTTAAGAAAAGTTCATGATTTTTGGTTAAGGTAGAAACCTCTGCCAAAAATGATGAATATATTTCTAGGACATTTTTGGATTTTTGAATTAACTCATATTGTATTTGACTTGGGATTATAAATTCCTATAAATACTTTTATAACTCCAATCATTCTGAAAAATATTGTGGGGCTTTGGGCTAGTCCATACTGCATCCACAAATAATTTCAGAAGCAATAAAAATGGTTTAGTATTATTACTAAATCAAAACAGAGCAAAATAAATAGAAAACAGAAAGAATTAGAGAGGACAGAGAGAGAATGACTCACCTGGGCCTTACTTGTGCCGGCCCAGCACTATTGGCCCAGGCCAATCATCGCCTACCTCCTGCCAGGAGGACAGCGCGCGCATGGCCGACGCGCGTGAGCTCGCGCCTCGCCCGCTCCTGCTTGCCGCCGAGGACCTGAACGCCTCCACGAGCGCCATGCAACACCCCGGCCCCTTTCTCTGCTCCCCCGTGCTCATCCCCTCCTCTCCCTCATCTCTCTCTCACGGCCGAGCGCGCCCATCGCCGCCGTCCGCTACCACTGCGCCAACCGAGCTCGTATGGCCTCCCCACCGTGCCAGAAAGCTCCATCATCGAGCTCTACGCCATCTCCGCCGAGACACACGGCGCTGGACGCCTTGGAATGCCGTCATCGATGCCATCTTCGTCCTCTGCACCGACGGCCGCCCTCGGACGATTCGTCGTCGTCAGTGCATCCCCGACCTCCCCCTCGCGCTTTTTAGCCTTGCTGTGAGCCTCCGCACCGAACCCCTCTCTTCCCTCTGCCGATTTTATCCTCTAATCGTGGGCTCCGTTGAGACCGAGCGCTCCTCGCCACCGGCCATGGCGCCGTCGCGGCCACAGCTGCTGTAGATCGCGTACGAGGGCGTCGTCATGCTCATCACGCTCCCAGGAGCCGATAACTTCCACCAACTCTTCTTCCCGCACACCACAACGCCGCCCCGGCCAACCCCGTGCGGGTGCCGCCATGGATGTGCTTCCCGCCATCGTTCTGGTTCACCCCAGCTCGAGCTAACCGCACCGTTGGACGCGGACGAGTCACAGCTGCACGTAGAGCCCCTCCGTCGCCCATTTGGTCGTCGGAGGGCAAAACCCGAGCAACGCCGCCGTCTCTGGACGTCGCAGGCGACTAACCGCCGACCTAACCCGGCTGTTAGGGGCTAATTACCCCACTAACTACCACCTAAGTCAATGACAGCCGGGCCCCACTGCCTAACTAATCGACTAACAATAATAGATTAAGGTTAATCTAATTGCAGCGGGCCCACGCGTCAGCTTTGACTATGCTGACGTGTACGTTGACCCGGACCCACTGGTCAGCCTCTGTCCCTGCCCTGTTACACTGACGTGCGGGTCGCACTTGTCATGTTTGACCTGGACCACCTCTGTTGACTTGCTGATGTCACACCGACATCATGCTTACACAGTAAATGTTTTCTGGAATTAAAATAAATCAGAAATGATTTATAAATTTCAGAAAATACCCCAAACTTCTAAAAATCATAGAAAATCAACCGTAACTCCAAATGAAATAAATTATATATGAAAAATTATCATAAAAATCCAATCTATCCATCTGTACCTTTTTCATGCATGTTAGAACAACTTAAGGCTACTGTTTAGGACAAATCAAATGAATGGTATTTAAATAACCACATGTGGAGTTTGAATTTGAACTTTGGGTTCAAACCAACTTCATTTAATTGTGTTGCTAATTTAATTAACTCAATCAACAACATATTGCCATGTCAATATCATGCATCATGTTGTTCATTGCATTGATTGTGTTCCTTCTCTGTTGCCGGTGGTTGTCCCCTCTCGATAGACGTGTTCCGACGATGAGATCGATGACACCGATGAAGAACTATACTATCTTCAGGAGTGTCAGGCAAGCAAAACCCCCTTGTTAATTCCGATATAATCCCACTCTCTCGCTCCTGCTCTCTTTTACTGCATTAGGACAACAACATTTCAACTGTTACATGCTGCAGTAGCTGAACCCCTTTCCTTTGCATGACCTTTCATTGCCACAGTAAATAGATGAAACCCACTAGCATGAGTAGGAGTTGTTTGAGCCCTAATGTGCCTACTCATTCATACTTGTTTTTCATGCCTGCTACTGCTTAGAGTTGAGTCAGGTCCGATTCATCGGGGATGAATTGGAATGTGGCGAACATGTCCTACTGCTGAGAGCTAAGTGTGTGAACACGATTTGGTAAAGGTAGTAGTGAGAGGCCATGTAGGAGTACATGGTGGGTTGTCTCATTGTAGCCGTCCTTAGGAACTGAGTTCTGTGTTTGTGTTCCATGAACAGTTACTACCACACATTTGGTTCCGGTAACTCGGCCCCTCTCGGCTTATTAATCAACTCGATCTCTGTCCAGGAGTTGCAACTAGTTTCTGGTGTTTGTAGATAGTTTTAGTAGTCTACCAAGTGGCACCCGGTACAGGTGGGCTTGGGACAGACTAGGCACGGTGGCACGGTGTACCAAGTGGCGCCCGGATGGTGGGCTTGGGAACCCTGCACACGTTGTTTGGGGCCGTGAGCGACACCCCGGCTGGATCTCCTTGCGGATGGAACCCGAATAGGCGATAAACCTGCACGAGAGACTTGTGTGGTTAGTCAGGTCGTGGCCGAAACCCTCGCCCGGCTTCCGCTTGAAGGTTGTCGAGGTACATGATGTGTACAGGGTGATAAGTGGTGAGAGCGTGTGTGAAGAAGTACACCCCTGCAGGGTTATCATTATCTATTCGAATAGCCAGATTCCTCGGATATGGAAACTTGGACCCCTTGCATAGTTCATAGACAAGTGAATGTGGATACTCTAAAATACGCAAGATAACCGTGAGTGCTATGGATGGCGTTCTCGTAGGGAGACGGGAGCGTATCCATAGTGGTGTATTGATATGGTGAATATGCGGACTCGTGTGCGCCACCTCAAAGAGTTATTTGCAGTCATAGTTCAGGATAGCCACCGAGTCAAAGCTGGCTTGCTGCAGTTAAACTGCACCACCCCTTTGATGATACCGATGCATATGTAGTTAGTTCTGATGTAAGTCTTGCTGGGTACATTTGTACTCACGTTTGCTTAATTTATGTTTTGTAGAGAGAGTTCAGTCTCACTAGTAGTATCGCGTGGACTTCGAAGTTTAGCTTGTTACCTCAGCTACGATCTTGTGCCCTCGGCAGGATCTAGTAGATAGTCAGGCTTCCCAGCCTTTTTCATTTGTAGAAGTCTATACTCAGACATGTTAAGCTTCCGCATGTTCTTTGACTTGTATGCTCTGAATATTGGGTCATGAGACCCATGTTTGTGTTATCTCGCTCCTCGGAGCCTAATGAATAAATAGTTGAGTCGTAGAGTTATGTTGTGATGCCATGTTGTATTTACAGATATCGAGCATATTGTGTGTATGATTGAAATGCTTGGTATGTGTGGGATCCGACAACCTAGTTGTTTATCCTTGGTAGCCTATCTTATGGGGAAATGTAGTCTTGTGCTTCCATGAGCCATAGTAGTCCGCTACAGCCCAGTTCACCGGAGTCCTGCTAGCCCAGCACTACTGCTCTGGAACACTTCACTGGCCGGCATGTGATTCACTTCGTTCCTGTGTCTGTCCCTTCGGGGAAATGTCACACGGTGACATCCGGAGTCCTGCCTAGCCTGCTACAGCCCGGGTTCCCGGAGTCCTGTTAGCCCAGTGCTACAGCCCGGATTCACACGCTGCTGACCGACATGCTCGATGTTGATTCATGTATGCCTGTCCCTGTAAGTTAGTGCCACTTTGGGTTCATGACTAGTCATGTCGGTCCGGGTTCTCTGTCATATGGATGCTAGCGACACTATCTTATACGTGAGCCAAAAGGCGCAAACGGTCCCGGGCCATGGTAAGGCGACACCCGTGGGGATACCGTGCGTGAGGTCGCAAAGTGATATGAGGTGTTACAGGCTAGATCGGTGTGACTTAGAATCAGGGTCCTGACACGTCGGGAACCCAGGCCCACCTCTACCGGGATGGAGCCACCTGCCCCTTCAGACCCCGATTCCGAACAGTATCATAAGTAATGTAACAGTATACAGTATATAGCATATGCCCGTGATCACCTCCCGAGTGATCACGGCCCAGTAGTATAGCATGGCAGATGGACAAGAGTGTAGGGCCTTTGATGGAACACTAGCATCCTATACTAAGCATTTAGGATTGCAGGTAAAGGTAACAACAGTAGTAGCAAGGACATGCTATGCATCAAGACAGGATAACGGAAAGCAGTAACATGCTACACTACTGTAATGCAAGCAGTAGAAAGAGAGTAGGCGATATCTGGTGATCAAGGGGGGGGCTTGCCTGGTTGCTCTGGCAAGAGAGAGGGGTCGTCAACACCGTAGTCGTACTGGGTAGCACCGGCGTCGGTCTCGATGTCTAGCGAGAGAAGAGGGGGAAGAAACAATAAATATTATGCAAACAAATGCCTGACGATGCATGACATGACAAAGCGTGATGCTAGGTGTGCCCTAACGCGGTACGAGGTGGTACCGGTGAAGGGGGGAAAACATTCAGGAAAGTATTCCCGGTGTTTCGCGTTTTCGGACAAATGAACCAGAGGGGGAAAGTTGCGTGTTCGCTATGCTAGGTATGCGTGGCGGACGAACGGGCTGCGTATCCGGATTCGTGTCATCATTCTGAGCAACTTTCATGTACAAAATTTTTTCATCCGAGCTACAGTTTATTTTATATTAATTTTAAAATGATTAAATCATTTTTATGATTTATTTAATTATTTTAATGCAACATTATCCAGAATAGTGTTTGCTGACGTTATCATGATGTCAGCATGACGTCAGCAGTTGACCTGGTCAACCTGATAGGTGGGTCCCGTTCGTCATTGACACATTTAGTTAGCAGGTTAATTAAACAGGGTCAATTAGTTTAATTAGTGGTTAGGTTAATCTAATCGGGATTAATTAGTTTAATTAATTCTTTAATTAATTAATTAATTAATTCTTTAATTAATTAATTAATTAATTAATTAATTTTATTTATTTTTATTTTTAAAATTTTTTATTTTTTTTTGTTAAAACGTTCTGGGGTGTGAGCCCTTCGTGTCATAGGCACAGGGGGGCTTAGTGGGTTATTGGGCAGGAGGGTGACGGGCTTCAGGCACGGTTGCGGGTAGGGCAGGATGGCGCTAGCCCGACTAGGCACTGGCCAAGCCCAGCCACGGCGAGGCTCGCCGGCCGGAGCAGCAGCAGGTAGTGGTTGCTGCGGAGCGGGAGCAAGGGGCGAGGCCGCAGAGTGAGGACGGCGAGCACGAGGCGCGGTTTGGCGGCTCCCGGCAGCAAGCGGGGGAGGGTGCGAGCAGAGCGTGGTGGCGGGCACGACAAGCGGGAGGCGCGGGGCAGAGGCGGCGGCACGGGGCTAGCGGACGAGCCGAAAGCAGCTGCGGGGTTGGGGCGGCGGAGCCGCGGTGAGCCAGTGGCCGGAGCGGGGGGTGCCCGAGCACGGGCGTGCGAGCGGACGCAGCCATGGTGGCGCGGGGTGATGCGGAGCGCGGCCCAACATTACGGGACAGGGGAGAGAGGAGAGGGCATGGCCCTCACCGGGTAGTGTAGGGCAATGGCAGCGGGGCTTCAGGTGGGGGACGAGAACGACGCGACGCTGGGGTGGCAGTCCGGCGAGGAGGCGTGGTCGAGGCGGCGGAGCGGTCCTCGGGTGGCGGCGGTGTCCTGTGGCGTCGGGCGGCGGCATGGGCGCCCAGCACCAGAACAGGAAGGTGGAGGAGTCGAGGAAGGGGCTGCGGGGACGAGGCATGGCGGCGGGTTCTGGCGACGGCGCGGTCGGGGCGAGTAGCGTGCGCCGGGCACGAGGTTGTTGCCCTGATCCAGAAGGGGATCGGGGAGTGGGGGTGCGAGAGTGGGGGTGGGAAGTAGGTGTGGAGGTTAGGGTTTTCGTCGAGAGGTTAAGCACAGGTGAGGGGCCGGTTGGTCCAGTGGGCTGGCCGGCTGGGCCATTTGCCCAGTTGGCCAGGGGCATTTGCCTTTTTTGTATTTTAGTTTCTTTTTATTTCTTGTATTTTATTTCTTTTCTGTTTTATTTTGCCCCTCACTTTATTAGTTTTGTAAAGTACAAAATGATCCCTAAATTAATACTACCACTAAACCCACTGCCATAAAAAGTTTAACCCATAAATAGAATAGTTTAACATTTTATTAATTATGAAAGGCATTTCAATAATTGTTTTATTCACCTTCAAGTATTTAAAGATTTTATATAAGTGTGCTTTCTCCACCGATATTACCTATGCATTTCTCTAGCACCTCTAGAACAATTTAGTTTTAAAGTTTGAAAAACTTTTGTTATTTGCCTCAATTTTAAATTTAAATTTGTACCAATTTTGAACCATCGCGAGATCGACAACAGTAACCCTGGTGACGTAGCATCATTAGGAGGGAATCACTGTAGCTTTAATTACCCGGGTGTCACATAGAAGGTGTACCCAACAGTCTCCTTTGGGTATCCTGTGAAGACACATTTCTCCGATTTGCGTTCGAGCTTATCAGGTTGAAGCTTTTTCACATAAGCATCACAGCCCCAAACTTTAAGAAACGACAACTTGGGTTTCTTGCCAAACCATAGTTCATAAGGTGTCGTCTCAACAGATTTAGATAGTGCCCTATTTAGTGTGAATGCAGCCGTCTCTAAAGCATAACCCCAAAACGATAGCGGTAAATCAGTGAGAGACATCATAGATCGCACCATATCTAGTAAAGTACGATTATGACGTTCGGACACACCATTATGTTGTGGTGTTCCGGGTGGCGTGAGTTGCGAAACTATTCCGCATTGTTTCAGATGAAGACCAAACTTGTAACTCAAATATTCTCCTCCATGATCAGATCGTAGAAATTTTATTTTCTTGTTACGATGATTTTCCACTTCACTCTGAAATTGTTTGAACTTTTTCAAATGTTTTAGACTTATGTTTCATTAAGTAGATATACCCATATCTGCTCAAATCATCTGTGAAGGTGAGAAAATAACGATATCCGTCGCGAGCTTCAATGTTCATTGTACTACATACATCAGTATGTATGATTTCCAATAACTCTGTTGCTCGCTCCATTGTTCCAGAGAACGAAGTTTTAGTCATCTTGCCCATCAGGCATGGTTCGCAAGTACCAAGTGATTCATAATCAAGTGATTCCAGAAGTCCATCAGAATGGAGTTTCTTCATGCGCTTTACACCAATATGACCCAAACGGCAAAGCCACAAATAAGTTTCACTATGATTATCAACTCTACATCTTTTGGCTTCAATACTATGAACATGTGTATCACTACTATCAAGATTTAGTAAAAATAGACCACTCATTAAGGGTGCATGACCATAAAAGATATTACTCATATAAATAGAACAACCATTATTCTATGATTTAAATGAATAACCGTCTCGCATTAAACAAGATCCAGATATAATGTTCATGCTCAATGCTGGCACCAAATAACAATTATTTAGGTCTAAAACTAATCCTGAAGGTAGATGTAGAGGTAGCGTGCCGACGGTGATCACGTTGACTTTGGAACCATTTCCCACGCACATCGTCACCTCGTCCTTAGCCAATCTTCGCTTAATCCGTAGCCCCTGTTTCGAGTTACAAATGTTAGCAACTGAACCAGTATCAAATACCCAGGTACTACTATGAGCATTAGTAAGGTACACATCAATAACATGTATATCAAATATACCTTTCACTTTGCCATCCTTCTTCTCCCCCAAATACTTGGGGCAGTTCCGCTTCCAGTGACCAGTTCCTTTGCAGTAGAAGCACTCAGTCTCAGGCTTAGGTCCAGACTTTGGATTCTTCACTTGAGCAGCAACTGGCTTGTTGTTCTACTTGAAGTTCCCCTTCTTCCCTTTACCCTTTTTCATGAAAGTGGCGGTCTTATTGACCATCAACACTTGATGCTTCTTCTTGATTTCTACCTCCGCAGCCTTTAGCATTGTGAAGAGCTCTGGAATCGTCTTATCCATCCCTTGCATATTATAGTTCATCACGAAGATTTTCTAGCTTGGTGGCAGTGATTGAAGAACTCTGTCAATGACACTATCATCAGGAAGATTAACTCCCGGTTGAGTCAAGTGGTTGTGGTACCCAGACATTCTGAGTATATGTTCACTGATAGAACTATTCTCCTCCATCTTGCAGCTGTAGAACTTATTGGAGACTTCATATCTCTCAATCCGGGCATTTTCTTGAAATATTAACTTCAACTCCTGGAACATCTCATATGCTCCATGACGTTCAAAACGTCATTGAAGTCCTGGTTCTAAGCCGTAAAGCATGGCACACTGAACTATCGAGTAGTCATTAGCTTTGCTCTGCCAGGTGTTCATAACATCTAGCGTTGCTCCTGCAGCAGGTTTGTCACCTAGCGGTGCTTCCAGGACGTAATTCTTCTGTGCAGCAATGAGGACAATCCTCAAGTTATGGAACCAGTCCGTGTAGTTGCTACCATCATCTTTCAACTTAGCTTTCTCTAGGAACACATTAAAATTCAACGGAACAATAGTACGGGCCATCTATCTACAACAACATAGACATGCAAAATACTATCAGGTACTAAGTTCATGATAAATTAAAGTTCAATTAATCAAATTACTTAAGAACTCCCACTTAGATAGACATCTCTCTAATCATCTAAGTGATCACGTGATCAATATCAACTAAACCATGTCCGATCATCACGTGAGATGGAGTAGTTTTCAATGGTGAACATCACTATGTTGATCATATCTACTATATGATTCACGCTCGACCTTTCGGTCTCAGTGTTCCGAGGCCGTATCTGCATATGCTAGGCTCGTCAGGTTTAACCCGAGTATTCTGCATGTGCAAAACTGGATTGCACCCGTTGTATGTGAACGTAGAGCTTATCACACCCGATCATCACATGGTGTCTCGGCATGATGAACTGTAGCAACGGTGCATACTGAGGGAGAACACTTATACCTTGAAATTTAGTGAGAGATCATCTTATAATGCTACCGTCGAACAAAGCAAAATAAGATGCATAAAGGATAAACATCACATGCAATCAATATAAGTGATATGATATGGCCATCATCATCTTGTGCCTTTGATCTCCATCTCCAAAGCACTGTCATGATCACCATCGTCACCGGCTTGACACCTTGATATCCATCGTTGTCGTCTCGCCAACTATTGCTTCTACAACTATCGTTACCGCTTAGTGATAAAGTAAAGCAATTACATGGTGATTGCATTTCATACAATAAAGCAACAACCATATGGCTCCTGCTAGTTGCCGATAACTGTGTTACAAAACATGATCATCTCATACAATAAAATTTAGCATCATGTCTTGACCATATCACATCACAACATGCCCTGCAAAAACAAGTTAGACGTCCTCTACTTTGTTGTTGCAAGTTTTACGTGGCTGCTACGGGCTGAGCAAGAACCATTCTGACCTACGCATCAAAAACCACAACGCGGTATAGTCATTGCTTTTTGATCTTCAGAAAGAACCCTGTTCATTGAATCTGATTCAACTAAAGTTGGAGAAACTGACACCCACCAGCCACCGGTGTGCGAAGCACGTCGGTAGAACCAGTCTCGCGTAAGTGTAGGCGTAATGTCGGTCTGGGCCGCTTCATCCAACAATACTACTGAATCAAGAATCAACTAGTGACGGCAAGCAATATGTATATACCCACGCCCACAACTCCTTTGTTTTCTACTCATGCATATAACATCTATGCATAGACCTGGCTCGAATGCCACTGTTGGGGAACGCAGTAATTTCAAAAAATTCCTACGCACACGCAAGATCAGGGTGATGCAGAGCAACGAGAGGAGGAAGAGTGTTTTCCACGTACCCTCGTAGACTGTAAGTGGAAGCGTTATGACAACGTGGTTGATGTAGTCGTACGTCTTCACGATTGACCGATCCTAGTACCGAAAGTATAGCACCTCCGCGATCTGCACACGTTCAGCTCGGTGATGTCCCATGAACTCATGATCCAGCAGAGTGTCGAGGGAGACCTTCGTCAGCACGACGGCGTGATGACGGTGATGATGATGCTACTGGAACAGGGCTTCGCCTAAGCACTACTACGATATGACCAAGGTGGATTATGGTGGAGGGGGGCACCGCACACGGCTAAGAGATCAATGATCAACTTGTGTGTCTATGGGGTGCCCCCTCCCCCGTATATAAAGGAGTGGAGGAGGGGGAGGGCCGGCCCTCCTATGGCGTGCCTCATGGGGAGTCCTACTCTCACTGGGAGTAGGATTCCCCCCTTCCCTAGTTGGACTAGGAGTGGAAGGAAGGGGGAGAGAGGGGGGAGGAAAGGGGGGCCCGCCCCCCACCAAATTCGGATTAAGCTTGAGGGGGGCGCGCCCCCTCCTAGGCCTCCCTCTCTTCTCTCCCACTATGGCCCAATAAGGCCCATATACCTCCCGAGGGGTTCCGGTAACCTCCCGGTGCTCCGGTATATGCCCGAACTCACCCGAAACCATTACGATGTCCAAATATAGTCATCCAATATATCGATCTTTATGTCTCGACCATTTCGAGACTCCTCGTCATGTCCGTGATCATATCCGGGACTCCAAACTACCTTCGGTACATCAAAACACATAAACTCATAATACCGATCGTCACCGAACGTTAAGCGTGCGGACCCTACGGGTTCGAGAGCTATGTAGACATGACCGAGACACGTCTTCGGTCAATAACCAATAGCGGAACTGGATGCTCATATTGGTTCCTACATATTCTTCGAAGATCTTTATCGATCAAACCGCATAACAACATACGTTGTTCCCATTGTCATCAGTATGTTACTTGCCCGAGATTCGATCGTCGGTATCTCAATACCTAGTTCAATCTCGTTACCGGCAAGTCTCTTTACTCATTCTGTAATGCTACATCCCGTAACTAAATCATTAGCTACATTGCTTGCAAGGCTTATATTGATGTGCATTACCGAGAGGTCCCAGAGATACCTCTCCGACAATCGGAGTGACAAATCCTAATCTCGATCTATGCCAACTCAACAAACACCATTGGAGACACCTATAGAGCACCTTATAATCACCCAGTTACGTTGTGACGTTTGATAGCACACAAAGTGTTCCGCCGGTATTCTGGAGTTGCATGATCTCATAGCCATAGGAACATGTATAAGTTATGGAGAAAGCAATAGCAAAAAACTAAATGATCATCGTGCTAAGCTAACGGATGGGTCAAGTCAATCACATCATTCTCTAATGATGTGATCCCATTAATCAAATGACAACTCATGTCTATGGTAAGGAAACATAACCATCATTGATTCAACGAGCTAGTCAAGTAGAGGAAAACTAGTGACACTCTGTTTGTCTATGTATTCACACATGTACTGAGTTTCTGGTTAATACAATTCAAACATGAATAATAAACATTTATTATGACATAAGGAAATATAAATAACAACTTTATTATTGCCTCTAGGGCATATTTCCTTCACTTGTGATGGTGAAGAATAAAAGTGACAGACTGCATAATAAAGGTCGCTATCACAAGGGGCAATGCAACATGACGTTCTTTTGCATTAAGGGGTTGAGCATACAAACAAATAAGCGCATGGCAACCTCTGCTTGCCTCTGTGAAGGGCCTATATTTTACCTTTGTGTATTTACTTTTATGCAAAGAGTTAAAGTTTTCCTTCTATTCCTTTTTATTTTCTCCTTTGGCAAGCATCATGTGGTGAGGAAAGATCTAGGAACATATGTCCAATTGAATATAGATAACATGAGTTATTATTGTTGACATCACCCTTGAGGTGAATACGTTGGGAGGCGAAACTATAAGCCCCTATCTTTCTTTGTGTCCGGTTAAAACGTATTGTTCATGTGTACGCGGTGACTGATAGCAATCATAGAAGACTATATGATGGTTGAGTATGTGGACTTTCCTAAAGGCTCCGATGCGTGACCCTTCCTGAAGATGATGAATTGTAGTTGCAAAGTTGACTGAGAACATAGTTTGTTGGTTTTTAATAGAGTTTTTGCTTTATACTTCAATTGTGTGATGAATTGTTACTTATTCATGAGAAGTATATGATAAAAATTCTATGATAAAAGTCTTATGTTTAGTTTTGTTCCTATTATAATAATCAACATGATGCTTCTATGTCTGTATTTTGTTTTTATCAACACCTCTCTCTCTCAAAGCATGTGGACATGTTTTTCGATTTCGGTTTTCGCTTGACAACAAGCGAGGTCTAAGCTTGGGGGAGTTGATATGTCCATTTTGCATCATATTTTCTTACTATTATTTATGATGTTTTTATCCATAATAATTCTTTTTGGAGTAATTCTAATGCCTTTTCTCTCATAATATGCAAGGTGTACACAGAGAGGGAGAATTCCGGAGCTGGAAATCTGGACCTGGAAAAGCTACGTCAGGCTGCCTATTCTGCACAACTCCAAACAAGCTGAAACTTCACGGAGAATTTTTTATGTAATATTTGAGTAATATTGGAGCAAATAACTATCACAGGGGGCCCACCAGGTGGGCACAACCCACCGAGGCGCCCAAGGGAGCCCAGGCGCGCCCTGGTGGGTTGTGCTCACCCAGGCCCACCTCCAGTGTCCATCTTCTGGTATATAAGTCATTTTGATCAAGAAAAAATAAGGAGAGGACTTTCGGGACGGAGCGTCGCCGCCTCGAGGCGGAACTTGGGCAGGAGCACTTTTGCCCTCCAGCGGAGCGATTCGGCCAGGGGAACTTCCCTCCCGGAGGGGGAAATCATCGTCATCATCACCAGCAACTCTCCCGTCTTGGGGAGGGCAATCTCCATCAACATTTTCAACAACACCATCTCATCTCAAACCCTAGTTCATCTCTTGTGTTCAATCTTGTTACCAGAACTATAGATTGGTGCTTGTGGGTGACTAGTAGTGTCGATTACATCTTGTAGTTGATTACTATATGGTTTATTTGGTGGAAGATTATATGTTCAGATCCATTATGCTATTTAATACCCCTCTGATCTTGAGCATGATTATCATTTGTGAGTAGTTACTTTTGTTCTTGAGGTCATGGGAGAAATCATGTTGCAAGTAATCATGTGAATTTGATGTGTTCGATATTTTGATAGTATGTATGCTGTGATTCCCTTACTGATGTCATGTGAACGTCGACTACATGAAACTTCACCATATTTGGGCCTAAGGGAATGCATTATGGAGTAGCAATTAGATGATGGGTTGCGAGAGTGACAGAAGCTTAAACCCCAGTTTATGCGCTATTCCGTAAGGGATCGATTGGATCCAAAAGTTTAATGCTATGGTTAGAATTTATTCTTAATACTTTTCTCGTTGTTGCGGATGCTTGCGGGAGGGTTTGTTCAAGTAAGAACAACACCTAAGCACCGGTCCACCCACATATCAAATTATCAAAGTACCGAACACGAATTAAACCAACATGATGAAAGCGACTAGATGAAATTTCCGTGTACCCTCAAGAACGCTTTGCTTATCATAAGAGACCGTTTTTGCCTGTCCTTTGCCTCAAAAGGATTGGGCTACCTTGCTACACTTTTTTTACTATTATTGTTACTTGCTTGTTATGAATTATCTCGCTATCAAAATACTCCGCTACTTACAATTTCATCGCTTGCAGACATTACCTTGCTGAAAACCACTTGTCATTTCCTTCTGCTCCTCGTCGGGTTCGACACTCTTACTTATCGAAAAAAGCTACAATTGATCCCCTATACTTGTGGGTCATCACGCGGCCTCGCCCGAGCAAGGTGTCCTTCAATGATCTCCTCTGGCCTCCGTTGTCATCGCCGTCGTGGCACCGCCTGGGGCCAGCCGAAGGCATGCCCCGGCATCCCATGGACGCCACCTGCACAGGGGGCGCATGCGCGGCCCCTAGCCGTGCGGCTGCCAGCCATCCTCCACCCCAGGCACCCAGCCATCACCCGGGGGGGGCGGCTTGGGTACAGGCGGTCAACATCGTCCGAGGAGGGGAGTCCGCTCTGCCCGGAGTGGGAGGAGTGCAAGGACAGGGGCGAACAGTCTTCAACGCGATCGATGTGCACTAGGACGTCCCACCAGAGAAGCGACAGCGGCGGCGCCACGGCGCTGCTTGGCGGCAAGAGACCGTGCATCTCCTTGGCATGCTTCCACAACGTCCTCTTGGTGAGGATGTGCGGCAGCTCCCAAACCGAGACGGCGAACAGCTTCGTGTCCGAGCGCTCGAAAGTGCGGTTGTCGAGGTAGTCGATGATGAGATTGTCTCCGAGTGCGTCCTTCACGCCCTCTAGTGTCCAGAGCTGCATGGGAAGCTTCTCCACAACGACACGCACATGCAACATCCATGTGTCGTGGAGGGCGTGTGTGTGTCCTCCCTCCATGGCTCCAGCAGGAACGTGACGCCGTCCACCATGATCGAGCCCCGCCGCACGATGAGGTCCTTGTGGGCCGGCAGGTTGAAGTGGATGAAGAAGTCCTCCGGGTCATGGCTGGTGAGGCGGGTGAGGTGCACAGGGATCTGAAACTCCTTCTCCACCACCCAGCCGATGGAAATGGGGCTGGCGGCATGCAGCTTGCTGGCCGTGGTGACCACGACCGCGTCCTGCTGCAGCAGGAAGATATGTTGCCCCATCTCCGACGTGGAGGCGATCACCTTGTGGCTGTTGCACGTCTGGTGCCCGTGGTCAATGCAAATCATCCTGTGGACATCGCCATGAACGAATCATCAACCCCGCATGTTTTTTATTGGACCGATGATAAGTGTTTGTACATAAGTTATTGAAACCGAGGTGACTTCAGGGGGAGCTGACCCCGCAACCCATAGGATTTAGGCCCAGGGTGTGGCCTTCTTTTGGGAGTAATAGTACAAACCTACCACTTTGGGGTTAGGGTTACAGAAAGCTACCATTTTTCTAAAAAAATCCCTAAAACCAACCATTTTTTGGTTGTCTGTTTCAAAAAACGCAAATTTTTGAATGTTAACTCGACAAGTCCACGTTAGCGCTAGAAAGACGGCGCGCGGAGGTAGGCTTTTCTGTAGCTGATTTTTCTACCTGTTTTGGGAAGAAGGTTCCCAAAAAGGGCCTAGTTTCTATTGGTTTCTTTTACTGGTATTTTTGTTTTTTTCCTTTTCCTTTTTCTGTTTTTCGTAAATTCACAATTTTTTTACAAAATTTTCAAATTTTGTTGAGATTTTTAAAAAAATGTTTGGAATTTTCATTTTTTTCGTTCATGCTTCTATATGTTCATAATTTAAAAAACAATTAACCTTTTCAAAAATAAATTAAAAATTCAAAAATTATTCAGAAATTTAAAAAATGTTCAGAATTTAAAACATTTGCACACTTTTCTAAAAAAATTCACACTTTTGCAAAAAAAAAAATTCAAGATTTGTGCATGTTGTTCAATAAAGTTTGGAATTTTATAATTTGTTCACAATGTCAAAAAATGTTCACATTTAAAAAAAAATTGTTCTTTTTAAAGAAGATTGATATTTAAAAACTGATTTGTCTTCAAAAAAATGCTCTGATTTTCATACATTATTGGCCTTTTAAAAAATCATTCACTATTTCTAAGAAATGTTTATTTCAAAAAGTGTTCGGATCTGCCATCTGAGTTTGTTCTTAAATATCCACGCTATTCAATTTTCACATACACCCAGCTCGACTGAAAGATGGTCAAGACATAGAGGTCAAGTTCGTATCCCTTTGAAGGCATTTTTGTGAATTTATTATACACCGTGGTGCTACAATGTTGAACGGGCATTCTCACGTAATGGGTCGGCCCAGCCGGGGCTCCGTGCGTGCGTCACTGGCATATTTGACGCAAAATGCGTCAAGTAGGATCTCCCCGCTATAGTACACCATCAACATAGCTCAAGTTGCAACATTCAAACTTGTAGATTATTGTGCTGCCTGATTCTTCCGAGGCCTTAGCATGCTTACAGGGTGATGGCCTAGCTCGCTCAGCGTATGGTCATCTGGTTGCTGAAATCCAAACACTTATGGGAAGCCGGGAGTTTATTCCTCAGAAGTTTCGTAGGGAACAAAATAGGGTAGCAGATCGATTGGTGACATATAGTCGTACTGAGTGTAGCACTGCTGTATGACTACGCAGAGGACCCCGATGTATAGAGGAGCTCTTGCCTCTTGACTGTAACCCTATCATTTTGAAATAAAACTATTCCCCCCCCCCCCCCCCCCCCCCCCCCCCCCCCCCCCGAAAAAAAAAGAGAGCTCAAGTTGCAAATGAGCGGGTTGCAGTGAACGGCTGACGCAGCAAATCAGATAGGCGTCGATCCGATCTGCGCGTTGAAAAATGGCCTTTTCCTCTCGTTTGGACATAATGCATGAGTGGCCCAGTGTAGAAGAAATAGTTAGTTAGGCCTTGCATGGGCAGTGAAAACAAGGCCTACTATGCTGGCCCGTGTATTTCTAGAAAACTGGCCCCTATTTATTTTTTGAAGTTCGATACTGTTACAAACATTTCTGCTTCATGCAAGCAATCAGATTATCAGACAGATCACAGAAACATGTTTTGGTGTGCATCAGTGCATGGCGCAATCTGGTGCTTGTAGACATGGAAGTAGCAATGGAGTTCTAACAGAAAGAAGAATAAGTTTTCTTTCTGGTGTGTAGTTGTTTCATAGCCTTACAGGACCTCCCTAGACAGGGTCATGTACCACACAACAACTCATACATATCAGAGGGGATGATCAAGCGGTAAATCATTTCTCCGGATTTATGCAAGCGCAGCGAGTTTTGTTGTCCTCCGAACTGCAATGAGCAGCCGCGGCAGCCTCCCTGTCGGCGATAGAGCAATTCCTGGCTTGTTCACAGAGGAGACGCGTCACTCTCCTGTGCTTCCTACTGCAGCAAGCACCTGCAGCTTCAACCTACAAGCTAGCTCTAATGCCCCCATCATCTTGACCAGATCCTGGATAGCGTCACAGCTGTGACTATGAGTGAGTAGTGTATGTTGTACTGTCGTCTCCTCCTGGCGCTCAGACTCTGGAGCACGCCGCTATAGCCGGGCCGCCCCTCGTCTCCCTGGTGTTGTAGGAGCTGCACCCAGGACACTTTTGCGCCAGGACGTGGAAGCGCACGCTCGACTTCGCCCCGCAGTCGTTGCAGAGGATCCATACCTGGAAGAAGAAGAAGAAACACATCACTGTTTGTTCAGGTTCCAGCATTGGCAAGATGGTTACATGGTGTGGTTGTCAGTTTGTGGCTTACCACCTCGCAAAAAAAAAAAAAGTTTGTGGCTTACCATCTTCTTCTGGTAGAACTCTGGCATCGGCGTGGCGGCGACCTCCTGGTCGAGCTTCTGCCATGCATCGGTCATGTCGCAGGCCGACCGTGAGCAGACCGGGCACGAGAAGCTGGGGAAAACAAACCAACCAACCAAGCAAGCATCTTGATCAGATCAGACCCTCTCGTCCATTTCATGTGAACAAACAGCTGTCTGAAGAAATGCTTACTGATGATGAACCCTCATCTCGTTCAGGCATTCCAAATGGATCGTGTGCCCGCAGTGCAGTACGCTGATGTCCATAGTCGAGTCAAATAGGTACTGCGAATCAAAAACATGGTTGTCTTTAAAGATCAAGAATAGCTAAATCACGAGTGTTTAGGGCCTTGATTAGAGCAAAGCCTCACCTCGAAGCAGACAGGGCAGTTGTGATGCATTGCTCGTTCCACACAATGATGAGAGTCCTTCAAAACATTGCTGTAGCAACACCCTGCATGATTGCTGTTAGAGCCATCTTTAATGGAGAGACATGCCATGAAAAGCTTACAACACAGTAACTTTCACACCCAACGCACCGCATTTTTCGCAGTGGAAGAAGTTGTCTATGCCGCCAGTTCTGAAAAAGGAAAACAATGTATCCAACATTTGATCATTCTGGAAGAGAAAAACAGTAGACGTTTTGATGAAAAGAAGGATGACCGTAAATTAGGCACTTGCCTGCAGATGCCGCATCCATCGCAGTGGTACTGCTTCTTTGAGATCTGTAATAACAAGGTAACACAGCTGTCAGACATCGAAAATGAAAATGCTTAATAGAGTAACTATTCCTTGGCTCAGGAATGTGAACACGCTTACATCATCGTCAAAGAAGTTGCATTTTTCACAGAAGTATTTTCCCATGCATGCCCCGCAACCGGAGCAGTTCTGTTGCACCTGTTGATCCAAACGAGCAGTTTTCATGTCATGTCATGCCATTAGTACAGTCAAAAGGTAAAAGTTACTGTAGAATTACACGTACATCCTGTTCTTTGTTGCAGAGAGAGCAGATAACCTGTGATACATCACAAAGTAGAATAGCTTCAGTAAGTATGTGAGTTCATATGATTCCTACTGACTAGTGTTTTCTTTGGAGAGAAAAGAGAGAGAGAATAAGAAGTCCACTATAATTGCCCAATATAATTATGTGACGAGAGAGGTGGTGGACATGGACACATGGTGGAGCTAGCTACATGGCTACCGGATGCAATCATGGCCTTCAATTATGCGCCAGCTCAATCAGTGAAGTGCCGTTAAATCGAAATTAATCTTGATTGACAGCGAAGTATCCTTTGTCGTTTCCATTTCTTCCACTTTCCCCTTTCTCCGAGCCGCCTCCGTTGTGGTGACGCCGACACATCGTCGCATCCGCATGGACCTACCTAACAATCATGTGGAGTCGATGACCACGCCGGCCGGCCGGCCACTTGCGCCGATTCTGATGGCGTGAATCGAATATAAAACAGAAATATCAAGACCCGGCGGGTCATCCAAGATAAACCTTATCAGTTATCTGACGAAACGGGGCGGAAAAAAGATCTTGGGATGAGCGACCGGGCTCCCTTGGCCACTGCATGGCAGTTGGTGCCTTGGAACTGTCCATGCGTGCACAGCCATAACCATCGGATTGGAAGGGAGTGAGCAAGTGGGATTGCAATTCTACCGCCGGTACCCGAGTGGAGGAGGAAGAAGAAGAAGAAGAAGGTCGAAGGCATACAGCAAAACACGGAAGAACTGGGGTTGAATTCAGTAAGAGAGGGGGATAAGTTGCACGCACCTTGCTGATTTCGTGGCGGGGGATTTCGTGCCGGTCGAGGAGGTCCACCTCCAGCGAATTCTGCAGCAACCAGCACAAACAGGCCCAAATGTTTCAGAACCTGTCCGAATTCAGAGCACAGCCCGACCGACCGCGAAAACGCGCGGCATGGCGTTGGCGAGAAAGGAAAAGGCACTCTATCCAGACCTTAGCTTGGTTATGGCAATGCCGGCAGCCGAAGACCTCGCCGCAGCAGGGCGCCCGTATCCTGCACCTCCTCGTGTAATGCTCGCAGCTTCACCCGGAAACCACGAATCAGCGGCAAACCCGACAGAGACCATCTCTGAGTCTCGAACCGAAAAACTGCTTGGTTTGATTTGATTTGCTTACCCGTGCTGCTCTGCTCCCAAATCCATCTGTCCGGCCGTCTCTGCTTCCTCCGGGTTTCCTCTCTGGGAGAGGAGAAGGAGAGGCGATCAGCTCCGCCGGAAGGAAGGAAGGAATCGGAGTCCGGGAGAGGCTCGCTGCCGTACGTCCGCCCACGCGCACGCGCACGCGCCCGGCGTGAATTAATAAGAAAGAATGGGGAGCCTGTGTTGTGCGTGTTGGAGGAGAAACGCGGGACGCGGGCCGGATATATAGGCAGAGCAGAGGGGGGCTGGACCTGGACCAGCTTTTTGTTTTTTCATTTCATTCACGAGTTGAAGTTTTGCTTGTGTTCCAACTTCCAACATGTGGGATGGCCGCCACCTTCTTTCCATGAAGTGAATCCCAAGTTCAATACTCCGTATAATGTACTACTCCAAAAGACTTAAAAAAGGGAATTTCCGTTTGAGATGCAGTGGACATAACCATAAACTCGCTCACATGTCAACTCTTTTATCATCTTTTATTTGACGATATGATCGAAGCAAAACTTGTTGCTCCTCCCTCACGACTTGGTCACTGTTATTACTATTATTACTGTTATTACAGGTATGAATTATAAATCATTTTAATGACATGGCTAGTACTGTCCGATGGGTGATGCACTTAGACGTGAGCTGGAAAAGCTAATTGTACCTACCAACCCGTCAATCACCATCCGTATATCAACAAAAATAATGCAAGTTGCCAGCGGCAATACGCGCCCACGGAAACATACTGGGATAGTTTCCCAGGGTCGGCGGGAGGGGAGGTCGGCCTCGGACCAGTTCTGACGGTGCCGTGGCTGGATGCGGATTAGGATGACGGCGGTTACACCTTACAGGTAGGAGCGGATAGGATGCGGGGTCGCCGGATAGACCTGCCAACTAGGACCAGCTTGTGCACGACCATTCAAGGTTACCTTACCCATAATTTTTTCTTTTTTAAACAACCTAAATTCTGCATCTTTTTGGTGTTTTTTTTGCAGGAAAAACTGTTAATCTATTCATCTTTTTGGTGTTTCGAGGCTGCTGACCTGCAAATAGACACCATAAATATCAATTTTTTTCATCTGGACGTTGTCCGCAAACATGATGCGGGAGCCTTCCAACCAATGTTGTTTCCAAATTTATCCAGTTGGCCGGAGAGAGGAGAGGGGGACCATGCAGATGAAGAATGAGAAAAAAAAAGGAGAACCATGTGGTTACTTTTGGTTGGTCAGGTGGATGTATGGACTCCCGCAAAGCCTCCCACGTTCCTCCTCCGACCTTGCCTATTCATCCTTGTTCCTCCCCTCTCTTCTCCCTCGTCCGCGTTGTCCCGCCCTAACTCCGCCGCCACCCTTGCTCCGTCATCGGCAACACCACCAAAACACTCATCCCCTCCGTTCTCGCCCGTCTGGACACGGTCGCCAGCTCGGACGCTGTCGCGGTACGCTCCTGCTACTCCTGGACTACGCCTTGCCCTCAATGTGTTAGACAGAATGTCCGACCCATTATTTGTGATTGTTTTGTAGGCAAAACGATGGATTCTAATGGTTTGTTCGACGAGGTGTACGAACACACCGAGCTTGATGAATTGATTCAAAAGGAGTTCTTCGATTCGTCGGATTCAGACGAAGAAGCCGAGATGATGATGATCATGAGCATCCAACAAGAAATGGACCGGGAGGTGGAGCAGATTATCAACTTAAAGGGTTCGATCAAACGGAGAAGAGTTCTGAACCGGGATAGGGCCTCTCGAGCATGGCTACTCTACAAGGACTACTTTGCTCATGTCCCAGTTTTCCCTGATAAATGTTGATGACATGTTGTGTCATTTTGCATAATATGATTGTTGAGGACGAAGGTGATGATGCTGCCCAAACCCATGATTTTGACAAACCTAGAGAACAAGTCCACATCTCGGAACGACAAGATGCAGATCAGCTTATCATTTTTTTGCAGATGCATAGGAATCTTTGAGAACATCACGTGCACACACAGTTACTCAGTGATCTTGTGGAGCGTATGTGGACCCACAATAAAAGCCAAAGAGCTATTGTTTGAACAGTGCACTTCAAATAAATTTTATGTTCAAACATATATTTTCATTGCCAACAAATGTTTATTTACGTGTGATATTCACATGTACGATGGACGTGCATGGATTTGGGTTTTTGCATTTGATGAGTGTGGCCGCCCGGCAGCCGATATGAGGGACCATCCATGTGCACGTCCGGGCACATCCGTTTATGTTTAGGGGGCGGATTTGCCAAGTCTGGTTGTAGATGCTCCAACATATGAACCACATGTTAGAATTAAGATATGTTTTCATTGTTTGAACCCTTGCACGTGCTCTTTGAAACTAGACTCTGCATGAGTATATATTGACAAGCTTTTTGTGTGCAACTTTTTTATGCTACATTATGCAACTTTCATCACTACAGAATTCAACCTAAGTGCAACATGTGCCAACTTTCTATTTTAGGTAAACAAGTTGCACATCAACTGTTAGGAAGTTGGGCGGAGCAAAAGACAAAGTTTCACATCCACTAGTAGTGGTAGGTGGGACTAAGGTGCGCACATGTGGATGGAAAGTTGGACATCAATTGTTGGGCGGTTGGCCATGTGTGATGCCCCGAGACCGATGCTCGAGAAGACCTCCATATATTCCGGGTTTCGCCGTGTGTTTCATTTGTGCCTCCCCTTTTATTTTTTGCATTGCATCATGCCATCATCTCATAAATCTTTTACAACTCAACTAAATAAATGGCATGGATCTTTGATCCATTTAAATCGAGGGAATTCACATGGTGATTCTCTTTATAACATATCCTCCCGATATTAGGGAGCTATATTAAATATTTCATTTGTTGGAATTAACCGGAACACACTTGCAAAATAAATCTCAATGCCTTTGTTATCACAAACTCTTGGCCTCTAACTTTGCCCATATATCATTTCGTCATTTTCCGGAGCTCCACCTAAATTCTCAACATTTTTGGACACTTCCAAAACCTAGTCCTAGTTCAAACCCATTTGAACTAAATTCAAATGAGTTTGAATTTACATCTTCCAATCTTGGCCTTTTATATTTTCTTGGGACAAGCGCATTTTTGTGAGTCCAGGAAAATAATCCCCTTGCCCAAATTCTTGTCCACTCATTTCTTTTCTCTCCTTTTATTTCTTTGCTTTCCTGTTTTTGTGAGAGATTTGAAGAAGAGAGAGGTAGATGCCAGCAACAACAGCCGACCAGGCCTCTGGCCTTTCCCTCTCCATGGTCTGGCTCAGCAGATCGAGGTCCAACCAGCAGCCCCGCCGGCCTCTAAGGCCCATTTGGCCCAAGGCCATCTTGCAGCCCAGCCGCACTAACCCTAGCACCCCCTGGCCCGATTTCTCCCGATTTCCCTCTCCCTCCGCCGCCAGGAGACCCATCTCCTCGATCCCCATCCCCATCGACCCCTCTCCTCGATCCCCCTCGTCCTCCTCCCGAGCGCCACCCACGGGACCCGACGCGCCCCTTCTCTCCCTCCTCTCGCTATTTTCTTCGAGCAACAGGGAGTCGCGACCACGCCGCGCCGCTCCGGTGACCGAACGCCAACCACCGCAGTCGGCGACCTCCAGGAGGGCCACCCCGCGGACGACCCCGGGCCTCTCCACACGCGCCTGCGCCCATCGCTTCGCTCCCACAAGCGCGCAGCCGCCCCATGGCCCCTGCGTTCCTCACCCCGGCCATCTCCTGCTCATCGCCGGAGTCCCAGCTCTACCGCCTCGGTTCGCCTCGCTGCTGCTCTGCTCCACACCAGCCTCAACCTCCTTCCCTACGCGTGAGATGCGCTCCTCCATCAGCCACCTCGCGCCGGCTCCTTCTCCCTCGCGCCCGAAGCCTTGCCGCTGCCTGCGTACGTCTACCACTTTGCAGCCGCCGGAGCAGGACCTCCTCGTCGTGGCTTTGCCTCCGCTAGCAGCCTCCTGCTGCCTGTCAACTCCATATCCTTGAGCAGCCCAAGCCGCCGGGTGTTCCGGTCCGTGCACATCACCGTTGACCCGAGGAGACCACCACTGCAGCTGTGCATCGCGAGGTTGCTGCACTGGACGCCAAGTACCATGACCATCGCGCTCCGTTTCTTCACTGCCAAGACCGAGAGGATGCCAAGTACCATGACGACGAGGACCGCCAAGTTTGCCTACCGTCGTCAAGTGAACGACTACCATCACGCCAAGACCTGTAACCGGGACCGTCAGGCATCTTCGTTGAGATTTTTGCCAAGTACCACGACGGCCGTCGATCGCCAAGTACCTCTTCGTTTTGTCGAGACCGGCAAGTCCGAAGACCCCAAGTATCAGAGTGACCGATGCCTAGGACCCCGGGCAGGACCTCAGTACGACTACATGGTGATGGCTCCAAGTACCAAGAACGCGTGTACCACTACCGACGACTGAGACCCTGGATTCGACAAGTTCCTCACGGTGACCCTGAACATCTACGAGACATGCTCGACTTCAAACTGTGTACCACGTCGAACACGTACGGCTACACGTCGAACCGCCAAGACCCTGAACGACTACTGCCGCTAAAGTTCGCGAGTACAACTACTTCCACAACGCGTCGTGTACGACTACCTCCACCACGAACGTCCCGAGAACGTCTACTTCCTCTACTTTGCACCGAACGAGAACCGTCCCGTTTGCACGCTTCGAAGGTATAACCCCAAGACGACGCCCGTGAACGAATGAATGTATCTTGTATGAGATGCACCCTTGTTTTGCCTCGAGTCTGAACTATCGGAACGTTGCCCCTCTTTTGCCCTGCCACCGACATGTGGGAACCCAGTTACCGGGATCACCCCACCATCTTTTGCACGCTCCCATCACTTCCTTTTGCACTGGTATCCCCGTGGGCTACCAGATAACCGATATGTTGCCGTGGCATCATTTTCGTATTCGTTGTCGTGGCACCCCTTTCATTTCCGCCACGATGACAAATGCTTCATAATATGCTCTTGTTAACATTTTCTTAAAATTGCATAAACTTGAACATGACATCCGCATCATGATAAGAACATTTAATATGTTTAAAAATTGTTGTTGCATTAAATTGCTAATGCACATGAGGATTTATCGGAATTGTAGTTTGTTGTTCCGGACTCATTTAAACTTTCCTAGATAGGTAGTTTTTTGTATGCTTCACCTCTTGCCATGTTAACAAACATTTAATTTTGTTGAGTACCTAACCGAGATCGAACTAAATAACTTGAATGTGGTGTTTCGTCAATATGCAACGGAGTTGCATATTGAGCTCCACTTAATCTGTAGGATTGTTTGTGCACTTTGCCATGCCATGCCATGTATCATTAAACCGGACATGCATCATACTTGTTTGCGCATCGTGCCATGCTTATGTGGTGGTTGTTTACTATGTTGTTTGCTTCTTTCCAGTGTTGTTTCTTCGGGTTGGTTCCGATAACGTCGCGTTTGTGAGGACCCGTTCGACTACGTCCGTGTTTCTTCTTCATGGACTCGTTCTTCTTCCTTGCGGGATCTCAGGCAAGATGACCATACCCTCGAAATCACTTCTATCTTTGCTTGCTAGTCGCTCGCTCTTTTGCTATGCCTATGCTGCGATACCTACCACTTGCTTATCATGCCTCCCATATTGTTGAACCAAGCCTCTAACCCACCTTGTCCTAGCAAACCGTTGTTTGGCTATGTTACCACTTTGCTCAGCCCCTCTTATAGCGTTGTTAGTTGCAGGTGAAGATTGAAGTTTGTTCCTTGTTGGAACATGGCAATGTTGTTCCTTGTTGGAACATGTTTACTTGTTGGGATATCACAATATATCTTATTTAATTAATGCATCTATATACTTGGTAAAGGGTGGAAGGCTCGGCCTTATGCCTGGTGTTTTGTTCCACTCTTGCCGCCCTAGATTCCGTCATATCGGTGTTATGTTCCCGGATTTTGCGTTCCTTACGCGGTTGGGTAATGATGGGAACCCCTTGACAGTTCGCCTTGAATAAAACTCCTCCAGCAAGGCCCAACCTTAGTTTTAACATTCGCCACCTATCCTTTTCCCTTGGGAGTCGCGCATCCTGAGGGTCATCTTTATTTTAACCCCACCGGGCCAGTGCTTGTCTAAGTGTTGGTCCGAACTAGAGTCCTTTGCAGCGCCACCTCGGGGAAACTTGAGGGCTGGTTTTAGTTGTACGGAGCGCTCATCCGGTGTTGCCCTGAGAATGAGATATGTGCAGCTCCTATCAGGATGTCGGCGCATCGGGCGGTCTTGCTGGTCTTGTTTTACCTGTCGAAATGTCTTGTAACCGGGATTCCGAGCCTGATCGGGTCTTCCCGCTAGAAGGAATATCCTTCGTTGACCGTGAGAGCTTGTGATGGGCTAAGTTGGGACACCCCTGTAGGGATTTGAACTTTCGAAAGCCGTGCCCGCGGTTATGGGCAGATGGGAATTTGTTAATGTCCGGTTGTAGAAAACCTGAAGTTGACCTTAATTAAAATGCACCAACCGCGTGTGTTACCATGACGGTCTCTTCTCGGCGGGGTCCGGGAAGCGAACACGGTGTTGGAGTTATGCTTGACGTAGGTTGTTCTAGGATCACTTCTTGATCATAGTTTCTCGACCGTGCTTTGCCTTCTCTTCTCGCTCTCATTTGTGTATGTTAGCCACCATATATGCTAGTCGCTTGCTGCAGCTCCACCTCATACCTTTTACCTTACCCATAAGCTTAAATAGTCTTGATCGCGAGGGTGTGAGATTGCTGAGTCCCCGTGGCTCACAGATACTTTCAAAACCAGTTTGCAAGTGCTGATGTTACCAAGCAGGTGACGCAACCAAGCTCAAGGAGGAGCTCGATGAAGATCTTGTCCTTTGTGTTGTTCCGTTCTAGTTGATCAGTAGTGGAGCCCAGTTGGGGTCGATCGGGGACCTTGTCGCATTTGGGGTTCTTCTTTTATTTTGGTTCCGTAGTCGGACCTTGATTGTATTTGGTTGATGTAATGCTTTATTCATGTAATTGTGTGAAGTGGCGATTGTAAGCCAACTATGTATCTCTTTCCCTTATGTATTACATGGGTTGTGTGAAGATTACCTCACTTGCGACATTGCTTTCAATGCGGTTATGCCTCTAAGTCGTGCTTCGACACGTAGGAGATATAGCCGCATCGAGGGCGTTACACCATGGCAGCATAAAAAGTTTCACATCTCACTCACAAAGATAGGTGGCATGGTGAAACTGCACGTCCACGAGAGCGGAGAAGTGGCACATCGACTGCTAGGCAGTTGGCCAGGCAGCATCCGAAGTTACACATCCACTATTAGGAAGTTGGTTGGGGCAGCATACGAAGTTGCTCATCTCACTCGTAAATATAGGTGGGGTAGTGAAAACTACACGTCCACGGGGAGAGGGAAAGTTGCACATCGACTGCTAGGCAGTTCACTACTAGGGAAAATCCTAGTAGGAGGGCGGGTTGGAGGCATAGTAGTGGCGGGGGGGGGGGGGGGTGAGGGAGTCCCTGGATTATGGGGTCCTCGGGTGATCGGGCTGTACAACTTGGGCCGAACTGATGGGCTGTGAAGATACAAGGTAGAAGACCTTCCCCGTGTCCGGGTAGGACTCTCTTATGCGTGGATGGCAAGCTTAATGTCCGGGTGTGTATTTTCCTTTCTCTGTAAACCGACTCTGTACAACCCTAGCCCCCCGGTGTCTATATAAACCGGAGGGTTTAGTCCGTAGAGGCTAACACAAATCATATAGGCTAGACATCTAAGGTTTAGCTATTACGATCTCGAGGTAGACCGACTCTTGCAACCCCTATACTCATCAAATACTATCAAGCAGGACGTATGGTTTTACCTCCATTAAGAGGGCCTGAACCTGGGTAAACATCGTGTGCCCCTTGTCTCCTATTACCTTCGATCCTCAGACGCATAGTTCAGGACCCCCTACCCGAGATCGGCCGGTTTTGACACCGACATTGGTGCTGGTGCTTTCATTGAGAGTTCCATTGTGTTGTCGATGGTGGGGTCGATGGCTCGCCTTGTCATTAATGACAACATTACCTCTGGAGAAGCCCTAGCTCCGGGACAGCTCCTCCAGCTCGGCGGTTTCACCATGGGCGCCCGTGGGGCCTTTAAGCCAAGGACAACCCTCGAGATCGCTAAACATCGTCTTCACGTCGGCCTCGAGCACCCCGAAAAGATGGATCCAACAGACGTTTCATCTTTAAACGAACTACTTGATCACATCGCCGCCCTGGGAGTAGCAACCGACTACGATTGGATTGGGCTTAAACCCGATCGGAAGGAAATCAGGTCCCCGCCGATCACCCATATGGTAGCGGTCATGGAGGAACAAGCCGATGATACTTCTCCCCCTAAGTTGAGAACAAGCTATGTTCGGATTTTCGAGTCACACGAGCCGGATACCCATCTTCGGGAAGAGACCTCATGTCCTCCAAACATAGAACTGGGCGTTTAGCCCGAAGATTGCCAGGACGCTCCGGACCCTGGACCGGTGACTTCGCAAATTCTTCAAATTACGAATGCAATAATGGGTCAAGATTCGGATTTTAGCCCGCCCACCCACCACATGCAATATTCCCCAAACAACTCAGGTCCTCCAGACGTATGCGACCTAATGTACGTGCGACAGCAACCTGAGGAAACAGTCCACCACTTTTGGGCCAGGTTCCTCCTTGTTAAAAACAAGATCAAGGACTGTCGTGACGATGACGCGGTTTCAATATTTCGTCGTAATTGCACGGACGAGGGAATCCTTAACGCCCTCAACCACCACCTCATACCGCACTTTGCAGATCTGACACACATCATACAGAAGTACAATGCAATGGAAAGCACCTCGAAGGCACAAACAACTCGGTGGGAACCTCCGGCCTTCAAGAAACCCACCGGACGGACAAAAAAACTACAAAAAAGACAAATCCATGACATTTTGGGCCGAACGAAATTTTTTCTGTCATACTTATGACACTTCTATGATGATAATTGTGACAAAACGCGGTATCATCATAGATGTGGTGGGGTCCTACTTCTATGATAAAAAATCATGATAGAAAATGGGCTTTTCGTCCTGGGAGGGCCGGAGACGTAGTGGCATGACATTCTTTGGGCCATCCATGACGGAAAAAACCGTGGTAGAAGCGAGGGCGAGGAATATATCGCGCAGTTCCCGGTTACGGTGGGTGGTCGGGGGCCGAGCGATGCGCGTTTCTCTCATACGTACGCGCGTGTTTGCGAGGCGTTGGGCTCTAACTGAACCCGAGCGAGGCGTTGGTCTCTAACTGAACCTGAGTGCACTGCAGGCTACGCGTTACTGAACCCGAGCGATCAATCAATCCCTTGTTGTTAACTAAACCCAAGTGTGATTCCTTCGCTACTGTTGCTAACTGAAGTCGATCGATGCTGCCTCTGGATGAACAGTGAGCGTTGTTGAGGGGGTTTGGATGAACAGTTCCCGGTGGGGGGTTGGATGAACAGGAACCCATGGTAGTAGAGGCTGTTGCCGCTGGATGAACAGTACCCCGACCGATCGAGTCGGTGGATGAACAGGACCCCGTGGAGGGCTGGTTGAACAGTAGCCGGTGGAGGGCTGGTTGAATAGTAGCCGGTGGAGGGCTGGATGAACAGTAGCCCGTGGAGGGGTCGTTGAACAGGACCTCCGTGGGGAGGGCTGGTTGAACAGTAGCCGGTGGAGGAGCACGCGGTGGAGGCTGGATGAACAGGAGCCCGTGGATGAACAGTCGCAGGTGGAGGCTGGAGGAGGTCGACGGTGGATGAATAGGAGCTCGTGGAGGCTGGAGGAGGTCGACGGTGGAGATGAACAGTATCCCGTGGAGTCCCGTTTTGTGGTACGCCACACCCATCCTGATGAACAGGACCCCCGTTTCGACCGTAGCGCTCCAACACAAGTCCGTTTCCTCCGTTTTGCGGTATGCCACACCCTCTCGATCAACAGGACCCCGTTTCGACCATAGGAGGTCCGTTTCCTCCATTTTGCAGTATGCCAGACCCCTCCCAATGAACAGGATCCCGTTTCCACCATGGCCGGTCGAACACAAGGCCGTTTCCTCCATTCTACGGTATGCCAGGCCTCGTTTCCGTCGCCTGTTCCGTCCAAGCCGGTTGGCTCCCGATGAACAACATGCGTTTTGTTGCGTCCCGATGAACACGACACATTCCGTTGCCTCCCCATGAACACGACGACGACGCAGTTTCTCCGTTCCGACCCAGTCATGTACACGAGCCCTGGCCCTACGTATGCGTGAGTAGGCGTTCGAGACCCCGCCCGTATGTACGTATGTGGCCATATTTTCTTTCTTGCACCCTGGCCGATGTACGTACGTGTACATGCTACGTGCGCGCCTCTACTACCACACGTGCGCGCCTCTACTACCACACGTGCACTTCCTTACACGGCCACGGTTCATTGCTGCAGCCTGCAGACAGACCGATCGACCAGTATGTATGTACACGTTCGCGACCAGAATGACAACACTACATATGCTTCGACTGGGTGGGTCCCGACTGTCAGGAACTTCCTTGCGTGCGAAGATGTAGCTGGTGGGTCCCAGCAGTCAGGGGGCAAATCATTTTTTTGCCCGTAATATGGATGCACTTCCTTGCGTGCGAAGATGTAGCTGCTGGGTCCCAGCAGCCAGGGGGGAAACATTTTTTTTTTGCGAAACACGATGGCCCGTCCGGTGGGTCCCTGCTGTCAGGTGGAGGAATCATTATTTTGCGCGTAATAAGGAGGCATTTCCTTGCTACGGCCGTGGACCCAGTTGTCAGCCTCTTCATGTACATGTAACGCCCTCGATGCGGCTATATCTCTCACGTGTCGAAGCACGACTTAGAGGCATAACCGCATTGAAAGCAATGTCGCAAGTGAGGTAATCTTCACACAACCCATGTAATACATAAGGGAGAAAGATACATAGTTGGCTTACAATCACCACTTCACACAATTACATGAATATAGCATTACATCAACCAGATACAATCAAGGTCCGACTACGGAACCAAAATAAAAGAAGACTACCCCAAAAGCTACACAGATCCCTGATCGACCCCAACTGGGCTCCACTACTAATCAACTAGAACGAAATAACACAAAGGACAAGATCTTCATCGAGCTCCTCCTTGAGCTTGGTTGCGTCACCTGCTCGGTAACATCGGCACCTACAAACTGGTTTTGGAAGTATATGTGAGTCACGGGGACTCAGCAATCTAACACCCTCGTGATCAAGACTATTTAAGCTTATAGGTAAGGTAAAGGTATGAGGTGGAGCTGCAACAAGCGACTAGCATATTTGGTGGCTAACATACGCAAATGAGAGCGAGAAGAGAAGGCAAAGCACGGTCGAACAACTATGATCAAGAAGTGATCTTAGAACAACCTACTGTTGGGGAACGTAGCAGAAATTCAAAATTTTCCTACGTGTCACCAAGATCTATCTATGGAGAGACCAGCAATGAGGGGAAGGAGAGTGCATCTACATACCCTTGTAGATCGCTAAGCGGAAGCGTTCAAGTGAACGGGGTTGATGGAGTCATACTCGTCGTGATTCAAATCACCGATGATCAACTGCCGAACGCACGGCACCTCCGCGTTCAACACACGTATAGCCCGGTGACTTCTCCCATGCCTTGATCCAGCTAGGAGAGAGGGAGAGGTTGAGGAAGACTCCATCCAGCAGCAGCACAACGGCGTGGTGGTGGTGGAGGAGCGTGGCAATCCTGCAGGGCTTCGCCAAGCACCACGGGAGAGGAGAAGGACTTAGGAGAGAGGGAGGGGCTGCACCAAAGGCATAAGGTGTGTCTTAGAGGCCCTCCTACCCCACTATATATAGGGATCCCAAGGGGGGGGTGCGCCAGCCCCTAGGAGATCCAATCTCCAAGGGGGCGGCGGCCAGGGGAGAAGTCCTGCCCCCCAAGGCACCTAGGAGGTGCCTTCCCCTGCTGGGACTCTTCCTTTAGGGTTTCCCCAGGCGCATGGGCCTCTTGGGGCTGGTGCCCTTGGCCCATGTAGGCCAAGGCTCACCCCCTACAGCCCATGTGTCCCCCGGGGTAGGTGGCCCAACCCGGTGGGCCCCCGGGGCCCTTCCGGTGGTCCCGGTACAATACCGATGACCCCGAAACTTGTCCCGATGGCCGAAACATGACTTCCTATATATAAATCTTTACCTCCGGACCATTCCAGAACTCCTCGTGACGTCCGGGATCTCATCCGAGACTCCGAACAACATTCGGTAACCACAAACAAGCTTCCTTTATAACCCTAGCGTCATCGAACCTTAAGTGTGTAGACCCTACGGGTTCGGGAGACATGCAGACATGACCGAGATGTTCTCCGGTCAATAACCAACAGCGGGATCTGGATACCCATGTTGGCTCCCACATGTTCCATGATGTCAAGGACTTAATCAATCCCGTATACAATTCCCTTTGTCTAGCGGTATTGTACTTGCCCGAGATTCGATCGTCGGTATCCCTATACCTTGTTCAATCTCGTTACCGGCAAGTCTCTTTACTCATTCCGTAACACATCATCCCGTGATCAACTCTTTGGTCACATTGCGCATATGATGATGTCCTACCGAGTGGGCCCAGAGATACCTCTCCGCTTACACGGAGTGACAAATCCCAGTCTCGATTCGTGCCAACCCAACAGACACTTTCGGAGATACCTGTAATGCACCTTTATAGTCACCCAGTTACGTTGTGACGTTTGATACACCCAAAGCATTCCTACGGTATCCGGGAGTTGCACAATCTCATGGTCTAAGGAAATGATACTTGACATTAGAAAAGCTATAGCATATGAACTACACGATCTAGTGCTATGCTTAGGATTGGGTCTTGTCCATCACATCATTCTCCTAATGATGTGATCCCGTTATCAACGACATCCAATGTCCATGGTTAGGAAACCGTAACCATCTATTGATCAACGAGCTAGTCAACTAGAGGCTTACTAGGGACATGGTGTTGTCTATGTATCCACACATGTATCTGAGTTTCCTATCAATACAATTATAGCATGGATAATAAACAATTATCATGAACAAGGAAATATAATAATAACTAATTTATTATTGCCTCTAGGGCATATTTCCAACAGTCTCCCACTTGCACTAGAGTCAATAATCTAGTTCACATCGCCATGTGATTAACACTCACAGGTCACATCGCCATGTAACCAACATCCAAAGAGTTTACTAGAGTCAATAATCTAGTTCACATCACTATGTGATTAACACTCAATGAGTTCTGGGTTTGATCATGTTGCTTGTGAGAGAGATTTTAGTCAACGGGTCTGAACCTTTCAGATCCGTGTGTGCTTTACAAATCTCTATGTCATCTCCTAGATGTAGCTACCACGTTCTATTTGGAGCTATTCCAAATAACTGTTCTACTTGGAGTTATTCTAAATTGTTGCTCCATTATACGTATCTGGTATCTCTATCGGAGCTATCCGGATAGGTGTTAATCTTGCATCGACGTAACGCTTTACGACGAACTCTTTTACCACCTCCATAATCAAGAAAAATTCCTTAGTCCACTAGTTACTAAGGATAACTTTGACCGCTGTACTGTGATCCATTCTTGGATCACTCTTGTATCCCTTGACTGACTCATGGCAAGGCACACTTCAGGTGCGGCACACAGCATAGCATACTATAGAGCCTATGTCTTAAGCATAGGGGACGACCTTCGTCCTTTCTCTCTATTCTGCCGTGGTCGAGCTTTAAGTCTTAACTTCATACCTTACAACTCAGGCAAGAACTCCTTCTTTGACTGATCCATCTTGAACAACTTTAAGATCATGTCAAGGTATGTGCTCATTTGAAATTACCATTAAGCGTTTTGATCTATCCTTATAGATCTTGATGCTCAATGCTCAAGTAGCTTAATCCAGGTTCTCCATTGAAAACACTTTCCAAATAACCCTATATGCTTTCCAGAAATTCTACGTCATTTCCGATCAACAATATGTTAAAACATATACTCATCAGAAATTCTATAGTGCTCCCACTCACTTCTTTGGAAATACAAGTTTCTCATAAACTTTGTATAAACCCAAAATCTTTGATCATCTCATCAAGTGTACATTCCAACTCCGAGATGCTCACTCCAGTCCTCAGAAGGATTGCTGGAGCTTTGCATCCTTATTAGCATCTTTTCAGGATTGACAAAACCTTTCGGTTGTATCACATACAACCTTTCCTCAAGAAAATCGTCGAGGAAACAATGTCTTGACATCCTATCTGCAAGATTTCATAAATAATGCAGTAATTGCTAATATAATTCCAACAGACTCTTAGCATCGCTACGAGTGAGAAAGTCTCACCATAGTCAACTCCTTGAACTTGTCGGAAAACATCTTAACAACAAGTCGAGCTTTCTTAACGGTGATACTTACCATCATTGTCCGTCTTCCTTTTAAAATCCATCTACACTCAACAACCTTACGACCATCAAGTAGTTCTTCCAAAGTCTACACTTTGTTTTCATATATGGATCCTCTCTCGGATTATATGGCCTCGAGCCATTTATCGGAATCCGAGCCCACCATCGCTTCTCCACAGCTCGTAGGTTCATTGTTGTCTAGCAACATGACTTATAAGACAGGATTACGCACCACTCAGAAGTAGTACGCATCCTTGTCATCCCACGAGGTTTGGGAGTGACTTGATTCGAAGTCTCTATCAATATCATAAGCTTCCACTTCAATTGGTATAGGTGCCACAGGAACAACTCTTTGTGCCCTGCTATACACTAGTTGAAGTGACGGTTCAATAACCTCATCAAGTCTCCACCATCCTCCCACTCAATTCTTTCGAGAGAAACTTTTCCTCGAGAAAGGACCCGATTCTAGAAACAATCCTTTATTGCTTTCGGATCTGAGACAGGAGGTATACCCAACTGTTTTTGGGTTGTCCTATGAAGATGCATTTATCCGCTTTGGGTTCGAGCTTTATCGGCCTGAAACTTTTCCACATAAGCGTCGCAGCCCCAAACTTTTAAGAAATGACAGCTTAGGTTTCTCTAAACCATAGTTCATACGGTGTCATCTCATCGGAATTACGTGGTGCCCTATTTAAAGTGAATGTGGTTGTCTCTAATGCTTAACCCATAAACTATTGTGGTAATTCGATAAGAGACATCATGGTATGCATCATATCCAATAGGGTGCAGTTATGATGTTCGGACACACCATCACACTATGGTGTTCCAGGCTATATTAGTTGTGAAACGATTTCCACAATGTCTTAATTCTGTGCCAAACTTGTAACTCAGATATTCATCTCTATGATCATATCATAGATCTTTTATCCTCTTGCCACGACGATCTTTCACCCTGAAATTACTTGAACCTTTCAATAATTCAGACTCGTGATTCATCAAGTAAATATACTCAACATCTACTCAAATCATTTGTGAAGTAAGAACATAACGATATCCACTACATGCCTCAGCATTCATTGGACTGCACACATCAAAATGTATTACTTCCAACAAGTTGCTTTCCAGTTCCATTTTACTGAAACCGGGGCTTTCAGTCATCTTGCCCATGTGGTATGATTTGCATGTCTCAAGTGATTCAAAATCAAGTGAGTTCAAACGGTCCATTTGCATACATACCAATAGACATGGTTCGCATGTCTCAAACTTTTCAAAAAACGAGTGAGCCCAAAGATCCATCAACATGGAGCTTCTTCATGCGTTTTATACCGATATGACTTACGTGGCAGTGCCACAAGTAGGTGGTACTATCATTACTATCTTTTGGCATGAACATGTGTATCACTACGATCGAGATTCAATAAACCATTCATTTTAGGTGTAAGACCATTGAAGGTATTATTCAAATAAACAGAGTAACCATTATTCTCCTTAAATGAATAACCGTATTGCGATAGACATAATCCAATCATGTCTATGCTCAACACAAACACCAAACTCGATGGTAGAAGGAGCGTACGATATTTGATTATATCAACATTGGAAACACTTCCAACACGTATCATCAGCTCACCTTTAGCTAGTCTCCATTTATTCCGTAGCTTTTATTTCGAGTTACTAACATTTAGCAACCGAACCGGTATCTAATACCCTGGTGCTACTAGGAGTACTAGTAAAGTACACATCAACACAATGTATATCCAATATACTTCTATCGACCTTGCCAGCCTTCTCATCTACCAAGTATCTAGGGTAATTCTGCTCCAATGGCTGTTCCCCTTATTACAGAAGCACTTAGTCTCGGGTTTGGGTTCAACCTTGGGTCTCTTCACTAGAGCAGCAGCTGAATTGCCGTTCCATGAAGTATCCCTTCTTGCCCTTGCTCTTCTTGAAACTAGTGGTTTCACCAACCATCAACAATTGATGCTCCTTCTTGATTTCTACTTTTGTGGTGTCAAACATCGCGAATATCTCAAGGATCATCATATATGTCCCCGATATATTATAGTTCATCACGAAGCTCTAGCAGCTTGGTGGTAATGACTTCGGAGAAACATCACTATCTCATCTGGAAGATCAACTCCCACTCGATTCAAATGATTGTTGTACTCAGACAATCTGAGCACAAGCTCAACAATTGAGCTTTTCTCCCTTAGTTTGCAGGCTAAGAGAATCGTCGGAGGTCTTATACCTCTTGACGTGGGCACGAGCCTGAAATCCCAATTTCAGCCCTCAAAACATCTCATATGTTTTGCAACGTTTCAAAAACGTCTTCGGTGCCTCAACTCTAAACCGTTTAACTGAACTATCATGTAGTTATCAAAACGTGTATGTCAGATGTTCGCAACATCCACAGACGACGTTCGAGGTTCAGCACACTGAGCGGTGCATTAAGGACATAAGCCTTCTATGAAGCAATGAGGACAATCCTCAGTTTACGGACCTAGTCCACATAATTGCTACTATCAACTTTCAACTAATTTTTCTCTAGGAACATATCTAAACAGTAGAACTAAAGCGCGAGCTACGACATAATTTGCAAAAACCTTTTGACTATGTTCAGGATAATTAAGTTCATCTTATGAACTCCCACTCAGATAGACATCCCTCTAGTCATCTAAGTGATTACATGATCCGAGTCAACTAGCCCGTGTCCGATCATCATGTGAGACGGACTAGTTAACGTCGGTGAACATCTTCATGTTGATCATATCTTCTATACGACTCATGCTCGACCTTTCGGTCTTCTGTGTTCTGAGGCCATGTCTGTACATGCTAGGCTCGTGAAGTTAACCCTAAGTGTTTTGCTGTGTAAAACTGTCTTACACCCGTTGTATGTGAACGTAAGGATCTATCACACCCGATCATCACGGCGTGCTTCGAAACGACGAACTGTAGCAACGGTGCACAGTTAGGGGAGAACACTTCTTGAAATTTTAATGAGGGATCATCTTATTTACTACCGTCGTTCTAAGCAAATAAGATGTATAAACATGATAAACATCACATGCAATCAAATAGTGACATGATATGGCCAATATCATATAGCTCCTTTGATCTCCATCTTGGGGCTCCATGATCATCTTGTCACCGGCATGACACCATGATCTCCATCATCATGATCTCCATCATCGTGTCTTCTTGAAGTTGTCACGTCATCTATTACTTCTACTACTACAGCTAACGGTTAGCAATAAAGTAAAGTAATTACATGACGTTTAAGTTGACACGCAGGTCATAAATAAATAGACAATTCCTATGGCTCCTGCCGGTTGTCATACTCATCGACATGCAAGTCGTGATTCCTATTACAAGAACATGATCAATCTCATACATCACATATATCATTCATCACATCCTTTGGCCATATCACATCACATAGCATACCCTGCAAAAACAAGTTAGACGTCCTCTAATTGTTGTTTGCATGTTTTACGTGGCTGCTATGGGTTTCTAGCAAGAACGTTTCTTACCTACGCAAAGACCACAACGTGATATGCCAATTGCTATTTACCCTTCATAAGGACCCTGTTCATCGAATCCGATCTGACTAAAGTGGGAGAGACAACACCCGCCAGCCACCTTATGCAACTAGTGCATGTTTGTCGGTGGAACCGGTCTCACGTAATAGCTCATGATGCCACTGTTGGGGAACGTAGCAGAAATTCAAAATTTTCCTACGTGTCACCAAGATCTATCTATGGAGATACCAGCAATGAGGCGAAGGAGAGTGCATCTACATACCCTTGTAGATCGCTAAGCGGAAGCGTTCAAGTGAACGGGGTTGATGGAGTCATACTTGTCGTGATTCAAATCACCGATGATCAAGTGCCGAACGCACGGCACCTCCGCGTTCAACACACGTACAGCCCGGTGACGTCTCCCATGCCTTGATCCAGCAAGGAGAGAGGGAGAGGTTGAGGAAGACTCCATCCAGCAGCAGCACAACGGCGTGGTGGTGGTGGAGGAGCGTGGCAATCCTGCAGGGCTTCGCCAAGCACCACGGGAGAGGAGAAGGACTTAGGAGAGAGGGAGGGGCTGCACCAAAGGCATAAGGTGTGTCTTAGAGGCCCTCCTACCCCACTATATATAGGGATCCCAAGGGGGGGGGTGCGCCAGCCCCTAGGAGATCCAATCTCCAAGGGGGCGGCGGCCAGGGGAGAAGTCCTCCCCCCCAAGGCACCTAGGAGGTGCCTTCCCCTGCTGGGACTCTTCCTTTAGGGTTTCCCCAGGCGCACGAGCCTCTTGGGGCTGGTGCCCTTGGCCCATGTAGGCCAAGGCGCACCCCCTACAGCCCATGTGGCCCCCGGGGTAGGTGGCCCCACCCGGTGGGCCCCCGGGACCCTTCCGGTGGTCCCGGTACAATACCGATGACCCCGAAACTTGTCCCGATGGCCGAAACAGGACTTCCTATATATAAATCTTTACCTCCGGACCATTCCGGAACTCCTCGTGACGTCCGGGATCTCATCCGGGACTCCGAACAACATTCGGTAACCACAAACAAGCTTCCTTTATAACCCTAGCGTCATCGAACCTTAAGTGTGTAGACCCTACGGGTTCGGGAGACATGTTGACATGACCGAGATGTTCTCCGGTCAATAGCCAACAGCGGGATCTGGATACCCATGTTGGCTCCCACATGTTCCACGATGATCTCATTGGATGAACCACGATGTCAAGGACTTAATCAATCCCGTATACAATTCCCTTTGTCTAGCGGTATTGTACTTGCCCGAGATTCGATCGTCGGTATCCCTATACCTTGTTCAATCTCGTTACCGGCAAGTCTCTTTACTCGTTCCGTAACACATCATCCCGTGATCAACTCTTTGGTCACATTGCGCATATGATGATGTCCTACCGAGTGGGCCCAGAGATACCTCTCCGCTTACACGGAGTGACAAATCCCAGTCTCGATTCGTGCCAACCCAACAGATACTTTCGGAGATACCTGTAATGCACCTTTATAGTCACCCAGTTACGTTGTGACGTGATACACCCAAAGCATTCCTACAGTATCCGGGATTTGCACAATCTCATGGTCTAAGGAAATGATACTTGACATTAGAAAAGCTATAGCATATGAACTACACGATCTAGTGCTATGCTTAGGATTGGGTCTTGTCCATCACATCATTCTCCTAATGATGTGATCCCGTTATCAACGACATCCAATGTCCATGGTTAGGAAACCGTAACCATCTATTGATCAACGAGCTAGTCAACTAGAGGCTTACTAGGGACATGGTGTTGTCTATGTATCCACACATGTATCTGAGTTTCCTATCAATACAATTATAGCATGGATAATAAACGATTATCATGAACAAGGAAATATAATAATAACTAATTTATTATTGCCTCTAGGGCATATTTCCAACACCTACGTCAAGCATAACTCCAACACCGTGTTCACTTCCCGGACTCCGTCGAGAAGAGACCATCACGGTTACACACGCGGTTGATGCATTTTAATTAAGATAATCTTTATGTTTTCTACAACCGGACATTAACAAATTCCCATCTTCCCATAACCGCGGGCACGGCTTTCTAAAGTTCAAATCCCTGCAGGGGTGTCCCAACTTAGCCCATCACAAGCTCGCACGGTCAACGAAGGATATTCCTTCTCCCAAGACAATCTGATCAGACTCGGCATCCTGGTTACAAGACATCCTCGACAATGGTAAAACAAGTCCAGCAACACCGCCTGTTGGGGATATCACTACTGGGCGTAAACCGGCCTATCTAGGCCGGGTTAACTTCATCAGTAGTTAAGTATGTTAAAGCCCAAGAAGGCAAATGAGGGCTCAAGGCCCATAGTCGGTTCAAGGCCTGTAGCCGTAAACCAGCGTTGGTATTTAACTTGTATTGTAAGTTAGGAATAAGTAGAGACCAAACCGGACACATCTATGAGCCGGTATTGGGACTCGTGAACCTACGGGCATCACCCGTGTATATAAGGAGATGACCCGGCGGCGGTTCAGGGACAACAGACAACAACTCGAGACTTAGGCGAAGCTTGTTTGCTCCATAGTCATCGAAACCCCATGAATTCCATCACAACTAGACGTAGGCTTTTACCTTCATCGAAGGGGCCGAACTAGTATAAACTCTCTTGCGTCCCTGTGTCCGCTTTAACCCCTTCAAGCTAACCCGTCGCGATGGCTCCACGACTAAGTCCTTTCTCTAGGACATCTGCCGTGACAAAACCACGACAGTTGGCGCCCACCGTGGGGCTATCGCACGATGGTTTCAAGTTCTTGGAGGGCCGCTTTGAAGGACTCGAGGGCTACGTTGTGGGTCGGATGACTAAGAGTCGTCGCGGCAAGCTCTACATCGATGATGCAGGCTGGGGCCCCAAGGCCGGCTCAGTTGAGTACGGGTACCGGGTCCCCTTTGGTGGCATACATGTTTTCATCGGCAGGATCGGTGAACCGGGCCCTGAGCTGGACATCTGCACCGACCTCGTCGAAACGGCTCAGCGTGCACGATCCGCTCGGGTTAAACCGGCCGTGAAGCATGCCTTCGTGGGAGTCATCCATGGAGGAAGTTATGAGGATGGATCGGAATCTCGCGGCGAGACCGTCGTTTATTCCGGCGACGAGTCATCAATTGGAGAAACCGAATCTCTATATCAGCTACAAGATGGCCGGATTGGGGGCTGTTCCGATGGCGACAGTATTCCGGACCCCTCTGATCAACCCAACCGAGTTGGAATATTCATGGCCGGCACACAAGCAACGCTTCATTCTTCGACCGCTGCGCCAATAACCTCCGGTTCAGTAGCGGCGACAGCTGCCGGGGCAGGAAGCTCTGCACGCCCGCCGGCTCAAATTCTATCAGATCTATTTGATGCATTGGCTGCGCTTATGGCAGAAGCTAATCCGACGGATCAGGAAGTCCACAATGCGGAGATTGCAAAGGTGAAGGAACAGATCACCCAGGCCAAGGCGGACCTGGCAGCTGAGAATGCTAGGATGACCACAGAGCGGGCCGCTTTAGACGCACAAGCCTACAGGCTCATGTTGGACCAGAACGCGTCGCATGAAGTCATGAAGAGGAAGTACCGATCCCGTTTGCCTTCGGTTTTCGAGGCCAGAGACCTTTTCAACACCCCAGGAGCAGGAACCAGTAATCCGCTGGAGGGAAACCAGCCGGAAGCTCCGGGGACCGGTGCGCCGGTTCAGCCCCGTCTGATGAATCCGCCTCGTCAAAACACTATCATACCTCAGGCTGTTTCAACACCACCGGGTCACTACTCCAACCCAATGGACAATCTCGTTGCCGCTGCTGCATGGCTGGAGGCCATTCCAATTGAAGGTGACTCGCCGCAGGCGGTAGAGACACGACGGGTCAAGGAGCTTCTTAGGACAGCTTTGGTCCAACAGGAAGCGTACTCGTACAAGCCGCGACCGGATCCACTCGACCCCTCGTCCAAGCCGGAGCTATAGCAGGCGTATGGATGAACCAGCAGTGTCAAGTAATGAACGACGTGGAGCACCCCGCGGCAACAACCCGGCGGGTGGTTCTGATAATGCTCAGGAAGTGGTGGACCGGGCCCGAGCGCGCAGGGAGGCCGATTTAGCCGCACAGTATCAGGCTCGGCAGCTTACGCTGGTTCGTCCAACTATTTCGGTCGAACCCGGTGTTACTTCTAGCTCTTTGGGGGTGCCTTGCCTTGTCCCCGCTTTACACAATGTGCGCATGCCCAAGGATTTCAAGGGCCCACGCAAGGTACCAAATTACACAGCGGATCAACCCCCAGAGACATGGGTGGAGAGCTATGAGATGGCCATGGAGATGCTTGATGTGGATGATGCGGCATGTGCGAAGTACTTCACCATGATGCTTGAAGGAACGGCCCGCACTTGGTTAAAAAGCTTATCGGCCAATTCTATCAGTTCATGGGCCCAATTACGAGCCCGGTTTATCAGTAATTTCAAGGATACATGTAAGCAGCCCATGTCGATAGTAGACTTAGCTGCCTGTGTCCAGGAGGAAGGAGAATCGACGACTCATTGGGTGCGTCGGGTCTCACAAGTGTTGCATTCGTCAGACCGCATCAACGCTGACACCGCAGTCTTAACCCTAGAAGGCAACTGCCGGTTTGGGCCCCTAAAGATGAAGTTGGGACGGATGAAGCGCCATTGCACTGACATGGGGACCCTCATGGCTGCTTTGGTAAAGTATGCTGATTCTGATAGTACCAAGGATCCCGAATCTGATGATGACAAGGCAGGGAAGGGAAAGAGGAACAACAACTCCAAAGGTCAGCAGCATCACTCGGCAGGCAATGGTGGTGGAGGCAAGCGTAAAGCGGATGGTAACATGGACTTTGTGGCTAATACCAACGCGCAGGACAAGGGCCAGTGACGCAAGGGTAAACCGCCAAATCGCAGTGGGGCACCCAACCCTAACCCGGACCGCCTAAATTATCTACTGAGCCAGCCCTATCCAAGACATGGGACGAAGGAGGTGCCAGCAAACCACCTTTGGAAGGATTGCTTCATTATGCAGGAGTTTAAGAATTCTAATGCTTTCCGGTATGATCACGGCTCCGGCGGTGGCTCAGGATCCGGGCCGGGTTACGGTGGAGGAAATTCCGGTTCAGGATTTAATGGTAATCTGGGCGGACATAACAATCAAAATAATCAGAACAACCAGGGTGGTTACAACCAGCAGCAGCAACAGTCAGGTTACCAGAGCAACCCAAAGCAGTTGAATAGTGGGCAGTACCATGTCTTCATCACTAGCTTGGACAAGCGAGACCGGAAGGTTCAGAGGCGGGCAGTCAACTCTGTTGAACCGGCCGTGCCCCGTTATCTACGCTGGTCTGAACAGCCAATCATATGGAGCAGAGAGGATCACCCTCCCCAGGTTGATAATCTGGGTCACTTGGCTCTGGTGGTGGCGCCTCAGGTGGGAGGTTACAAGTTCACCAAAGTGCTCATGGATGGAGGGAGCAGCATTAATATCTTGTACTATGAGACCTTCCGTCATATGGGACTAACAGATAAAAATCTCAAACCGTCTAATACGGTGTTCCACGGTGTGGTACCTGGCAAGTCAGCATATCCTGTTGGTAAGATAGCTCTGGAAGTGGCCTTTGGAGATGATCATGATTCCAGGTCGGAAACATTGACGTTTGAAGTAGTGAAAATCCAAAGTCCATATCACGCCCTATTTGGGCGACCGGCCTACGCCAAGTTTATGGCACGGCCCTGTTATGTGTATTTGTAGCTCAAGATGCCGGGTCACAAGGGGACAAGAACGGTTCACGGAAGCCGTAAAATCGCTTTGGAATGCGAGGAAGGAGATGCAGCCTACGCAGAGTCGGTTTGTGCCACCGAGGAGCTGAAGTATTATAAGGACAATGTTGATCTGGCGGACATGACTCCATTAAAGAAGCCAACTACGGAGCATGATCCGGCCCTGAAGTTCAAATCGGCAGCAGAAACTGAGCTTGTTGACTTCGTACCTGGTGATTCGTCCAAGCAGTTCAGCATCAGTGCCAACTTGGATCCGAAATAGGAAAGCGCGCTCATCGAGTTCATCCGTGAGAATCGGGACATTTTTGCATGGAAGCCCTCTGACATGCTAGGTGTACCGAGGCAACTCGCTGAGCACACCCTTAATGTGGATCCTAAATACAAACCGGTGAAACAGTTCCTCTGCCGGTTTAACGAAGAAAGACGCAAGGCGATTGGAGAAGAGGTAGCCAGGCTCTTAGAAGTTGGCTTTATTGTTGAAGTTTTTCACCCTGAGTGGCTTGCCAATTCGGTGCTGGTCCTTAAGAAAAATGGCACCTGGCTCATGTGTGTGGATTATACAGATCTTAATAAGGCTTGTCCAGCAGATCCTTTTGCCCTCCCCCGTATTGATCAAATTATTGATGCTACGGCGGGTTGCGAGCGTTTAAGTTTTTTGGATGAATATTCTGGCTATCATTAGATCAAAATGGCAGTTAAGGACCAGGAGAAGATGACATTCATAACTCCCTTTGGAGCCTTCTGCTATGTGTCTATGCCCTTTGGGCTCAAGAGTGCCTAGGCAACTTATCAACGGTGTGTACAAAATTGTCTTCACAAGCAAATTGGCCGTAATGTACATGCTTACGTGGATGATATCGTGGTTAAGTCCAGGGAGAAGGAGACTTTGGTTGACGACTTGAAGGAAACCTTTGATAACCTGAGGACGTACAAGATGATGCTTAATCCGGCCAAGTGTGTCTTTGGTGTACCGGCAGGCAAGTTATTGGGTTTTCTGGTGTCCAACAGGGGAATTGAGGCTAATCCGGAGAAGATCACAGCCATCACCTCCCTGGCTAAACCGAAGTGTATTAATGATGTTCAACGCCTGGCAGGCTGGATTGCCGCGTTAAGCCGGTTTATCAGCCGCCTTGGTGAGAAGGCAATCCCTTTGTATCAGATGTTGAAGAAGACAGATCAATTCGTCTGGAGTTCCGCTGTTGATGAAGCATTTGAGGACTTAAAGCGGCAATTGGTCAATCCGCCTATGCTCGCCGCTCCCATTGACAAGGAGCCGTTACTGCTATATGTTGCTGCTAATGCTCGTGTGGTCAGCATGGCTATTGTGGTGGAGCGAAAGGAGGCAGGTAAGGAGCATCCGGTTCAACGTCCGGTCTATTATATCAGCGAGGTACTCATTGAGTCCAAGCAAAGGTATCCGCATTGGCAGAAGCTGGTGTACGGAGTTTTTATGGCAAGCCGGAAGCTTAAGCAATACTTCCAAGGGCACCCAATTACGATGGTCAGTTCTGCTCCTTTGGGGGATATCATCCAGAACCGGGAAGCGACTGGCCGGATTGCCAAGTGGGCTATAGAGCTTGGGCCGCACGGATTGAAGTATGTGCCTCGGACGGTGGTTAAGTCTCAGGCACTTGTTGATTTCATTAATGATTGGACGGAACTGCAAGCACCTGAAGAAAAGCCGGATCACACATATTGGACCATCCATTTTGACGGATCCAGGCAATTGGAAGGCTCGGGGGCTGGAGTTGTATTAACTTCCCCACGAGGTGATAAGTTTTGTTACGTTCTCCGCTTAATGTTCCCTTGTACTAACAATGCAGCTGAGTATGAAGCCTTGCTCCATGGTCTCCGGATGGCTAAGGAGATGAATCTAAGTCGAGTTAAGTGCTTCGGTGACTCGAACCTCGTGGCTCAACAAGTATCTGGCACTTGGGATTCCAAGGACCCACTCATGGCAGCGTATCGTCGTGAGGTGGATATTGTTGCAGGTCACTTTAAAGGCTATCAGGTGGACCACGTGGACCGACAGAAGAATGAAGCGGCGGACGCTTTAAGCCGGCTGGGCTCTCAGCGCAAACCGGTCCCGCCCAATGTTTTTCTGGATGTGCTGCACAACCCATCGGTCAAGCTCCCTGGTGAAGCGGATTTGGCTATTCCTGATCCGGAGGCTCAATTGGTGGCAGCTCTTCATGTCATTCCGGATTGGACGCTTCCTTACCTGGCGTACATGAACCGGGGCGAGTTACCAGAGGATGAGACTCTGGCCCGACAGATAATCCGGCGGTCCAAGTCCATGACTATTGTCAATGGCGAGTTGCATCATTGCAGTGTATCAGGGGCGTTTCAATGCTGTGTGTCTCCTGAAGAAGGCTGTGAAATTTTGCGTGAGATACACGAAGGAGATTGTGGTCACCACGCCAGTTCAAAATCTTTGGTAGCTAAAGCGTTTCGCCATGGCTTCTATTGGTTAACTGCTCATGCTGATGCAGAGGATCTGGTCAGACGATGTGACGGTTGCCAAAAGTTTTCAAGACGTGCTCATGTGCTGGCTCAAGAATTCAGAATGATTCCAATTACTTGGCCGTTTGCGACTTGGGGGCTGGATATGGTTGGGCCTTTCAAAAGGTCCAAAGATAAGAAGACCCACCTCCTGGTGGTGATTGACAAGTTTACAAAGTGGGTGGAAGCAGAACCTGTTAGCAAGTGTGATGCGGCCACGGCGGTTCAGTTCATCAAAAAAGTGATTTTCCGGTTTGGCTTTCCACACAGTATCATCACAGATAATGGTACCAATTTGTCCAAGGGTGCCATGAAGGAGTTCTGCGAATGGGAGCACATCCGGCTTGACGTTTCATCAGTGGCACACCCACAGTCCAATGGTCAAGCAGAAAGGGCTAATCAAGAGATCTTGAGAGGCATCAAGCCCCGGCTTATGGTTCCTTTGCAGAGAACGGCGGGTTGTTGGGTAGAAGAGTTACCATCTGTGTTATGGAGCATCAATACTACACCCAACAGATCAACAGGATACACGCCGTTCTTCATGGTCTACGGAGCGGAGGCGGTTCTCCCAAGTGATATCCGTCATGACTCACCTCGTGTGGCGGCTTATGTTGAAGCGGACAACGAGACAGCACGGCAAGACGCTTTGGACCTGTTGGATGAAGAACGTGACATAGCAGCCGCCCGCTCGGCGATTTACCAACAGGATCTTCGTCGTTATCACAGTCGCCGAGTCAGAACCAGAGCCTTTCAGGAAGGAGATTTGGTGCTTCGACTCATCCAAGACAAGACTGATATGCATAAGCTATCCCCACCTTGGGAGGGACCTTTCGTGGTCAGCAAGAATCTGCACAACGGGTCATACTATCTGATCGATATTCGAGAGCATAAAGACTCACGTACATCAGAGGAAGAGACCAACATGCCGTGGAACATAGCTCATCTTCGGCCTTACTATACCTGAGCCATTGGCTCTACTTATGTACATATTACGATGATGTATATATTATGATTAAATATAATAAACCGGAACCTCAGCTAAAGCGGGGTATCTGTTCTTTTACATCATGTGTGGTTACACGGAGTTGTTCCAAAGCGGCCTCCGGTTTACCCCTTGAGTTAGCTTTTCAAAAGCATCATGTTATATCACTTGGGGGCTTGGTCATGTCCGAACCAATGCAACACCTCTTGATAGGCGAGAGCCACCAGATCACTTGGGGACTTGGTCACGTCTGAACCAGTCACGCCTCTTGATCGGCCTAAGGCCACAGAATCACTTGGGGGATTGGTCGAACCCGAACCATTGCCACGCCTCTTGATCGGCATAAATGCCACGGTTTCATTTGGGGACCTGGCTGACTTGAACCATAGCTACACCTATCGGGAGCTTGGTCGTGTCCGACCATGGTAACGCCATCTGATCGGCTCAAATAAGCCTCTTTTTGCGAATGGTTTTATCATTGCCTTTGCTTCACAATTTTCTTTGATAAATATTTATTTCTTTTTTTTGCATTTTTTAAACCGACAAAATTTTTAAACTGGTTCACACTATCAATTGACGGAACACGGTCCATTTTTAATCCGGAGACTATTTGCTCGGTTTGATTTTTTGTTAACATCCTATTACGGAGTAACACGGTGTTTTATTATAAACCCGACACGGTTTACATGGTAAACCGGCATTATATATATACAGGAGCTGCTATCTCCTCCAACAGTGTGGGTTTATGAAACCTCCGCTTCAAGATTGGCTAAGCCAACTTCATGCCCAATGATGGCAGGTATTATGTATCTCAAAGATTTGATCATATGCTTAAATTTCAGATATTTTGATTTTATATATGCAGACATCATACTCCGCCTGACGGTACAACCGCGGTGGCACTTTAAGATTTTTTATGTTGCAGAAAATACTTTGGAAAGTTCATCACCCAAAGGAAGCACAAGTTGTAGTGGTTATGCACGAAGGCATATTAAGATCAAGAGTATTAGCTAGCCTATTACAAGGCAACACGGTGCCCAAAACAAGATCATTGTTTTTTCAAAGGAGAAGCAGTTTAAACCGGTTCCGGTTCAAGCTTGGTCACTAGCCTGGCCTGATGGTTGTGGGTCATCCCGCGCCGCTTCAACTTCAGTTTCTCTACCGAGCGGCTGGAAATCAATAGTTGTCCAGTCGATTCCCATTAATGCTCGAATGACAGCTTCATCATGGATCAGCAACGACGATTCAATATCGGGAGCGTAAGTATGCTTACGGATTGGAGGGATAAGATTTTCCGCTTCATGAATTGGTGCAGCTACTCGCTTGTTTTGATTGTCATATTGGGCTTGATAATGAGACAAGTCTGCTTCTTCAACCAATTGACAAGCTAGCGGACGCACCTCCCGGTTTATTGCTCGCAGATCCGCTTCACTAAATTCTGACCCGTCTTCCTTCAAGCTGGGATAGCCCTGAGCCGCTTCAATAGGATCAAAATCCGGCACCCAAGCTTTTGCCCGGATTAAGGCATTGATCGCACCGGTTCGAGCAGCAGATTTCTTCAGCTCTTCAACCCGGGCAGGAAGCACCGACAGTTTTTTCAGAGTGTCCTGAATCAAAGTGGGCGCCGGATTGTTGTGGGATGTAGTACAGATGATCCACTGTGCACCAGTGTACAGTTGTTCGATCAACGTGTAGGCGGCTTTCAATTTCTTCCGCACATCTGACCCCAAGTGACCAATGCGTGTCCCTGAAATATCACAAAGGGTTAACAAACTGGCAGCTCTGTAAGACGGCAGAATCAATTCAGAAATCAAACCAGCTTACCAAAGATAGCAGCGGTCATGGCATGCACGTGCCGCTTTATGCTGGTCAGTTCGTCCACCATCGGTTTTAGTGCAGCCTCGGCGTCTTCTGCTCGTTTGGTTAAAGAGGATTTTTCAGTAGCCCAATCCGCGCACTCCTTCTTGAAATCCTTCTTAAGCTGTTCCATGACGCTTAAGGCGCTGGTCAACTCCTCTTTTTCTTTTGAGGTTTCAGTCTGTTGGGACTTCAGATTTTCTTGGAGATCGGCGATTTGGGTCTCTTTTGTCTTCAGCTCAGCCTGCATACAGACAGTTATATGATTCAGCAAAAAGTGCAAGAATTGAAGCACCAACCACATAACAAGTTATGCACTTGGCGCTTGGGGGCTAATGCCTATTTGATCTTCATATTTCACTTGATTATAAAGTCCCAAGATCAATACAAGTATTCAACTTGGCACTTGGGGGCTAATGGCTATTTGCTCGAATATATTCTGATGCGGCGATCTCAATTACTTAAAGTCCCGGTTTAACTACACTAAGTTGAACCGGCCCTTGGGGGCTACATTAGCGAGTTCCGAAGCATTGGGATTTATATTAGCAAGTCCCGGTTTGGATGCAGATTCTGAACCGGCCCTTGGGGGCTAGGAGAGTTAACAAGATTGAAATATCCAAACAGGAAAAAGTACATGGAAGTTACCTCAAATTTATCTTTCATCATATTAACCAGACCAGCTTCATAGTCACGGCTGGTGTATAGCCGGTTCAGATAGCCGGAATGGAGATCTTGGGCATTCAAAGCGGCATAAGTTGTCAGATCGCCATTCCATTTTCCCTTGCTAATGGCAGCAAATTCTTCCTTGCCAGTGTGTCTGGATAAAGCAACGGGATTGCCTGGCTCTGTGCGACCAATGCCAGTAATGATAACCTCATCATCCTTGGCATTGTCGATTTGCACTGGGGCCGTTGGCTTATCAGTAGGATTTGTTGGATTGGTGGATTTCTCAATCCGGATGGGGCTTGTGGGCTGGTTGACAGGACTTGAGGTATCAATAGGCCTCTGTTCAGCAATAAGATCGTCATCTCGCTGCGCTGGATCATTGGGTATATCTTCAGGAATAGCCGCTTCAAGATCTGGTGTTTTGCTCGGTTCAGGGACAGCATCCTCCTCGGCCGCTTTATCCAGGCGAGCCTTCTTGCTCGGCCTAGGCTTGGCCCTGAAAGGAATAACAAAGTCAAATACAACATATGTTCCAAGGTGATGTACCGGAAATATTATGATAAGTATAGCTTACCCAAGCACCGTTTTGAGCGGTGGCAGCTGAGTAGCCGATGACTCACCAGAGGATGAGTGGGAAGTAACCTGATAATTGGAGTTAGATGGATTAAGAGGTTGACGAAAATAGCCCACTTTAGGACAAGCACTGACAAGCAAATTAGAGACCTCTGAACGGCGTTTCCGAACCGGACTGTTCGGTAAACCGGCGGAGGTAACTACCTGGCCGCTGTGCCGGGTTGTGCGGCGAGCTTCATGCTGTTGGGTCTTCATAAGAAATTTGGGATCCAAGTAAGCAAGAGGATGAGAAAATTTAACCTTCCGGTTTGCCCGACGGATTTTTAGTGAAGGCAAAGGGTCTGAATCGGAAGAGAGAATAATTACCTCTGCAGCATCAGCATGGCTGGCTTCGGCATCATCCTGACAAATATCATCATCAATAAGACGCATGAAAAATAAGCCAAGTGAGTCAAGATCTACCTCAAGGTCCGGATTATCCACATCATCATCAAGGGCCGGATCAGAAGATGCAGTGGTTTTCTTCTTGTGAGCAGGCCGTTTCACGACTTTAGTCTTTGGCCGGGTTGGTCGTTCCGGTTTGTCTGGTTTTTCTGGCTTCTCCTGTGGAAGTTTCTTGCTCCAAAACGGATCATTACCCTGTTTAAACAGACATTGATATTAAACAATGACCAGATATATCAATAACAGGTTCAGTAAAAAGAAAAAATCAAATTTTTACAGCTGGCGGTTTGTTGGTGGCACAGAAGGGAAGCAGGCCGGTTCGAGCACAGACATGTTCTGGTTCATTCAGCATTTTATTCACAGCCTCTGTGATTTCTTCGTCGGTGAGCTGGATGTTAGCATGTCGCAGTGGGTCGTCAACACTGCCAGTATACTCGCACATTAAAACGGAGCGCTGACTAAGGGGCAGTATGCTCCACGATATCCAACAGCGAGCAAGATCAACTCCTGTTAAACCATTGGCCATGAAGGCTCTGAGCTTGGACAGTTGAGGAGTGTATTTGCTTCTCTCCTTGGCAGTCAACCTTTGCGGAAAGGGGTGTGTATTGCTAAGCCGCTCCGGACGAAAGCCAGGCAAAGGATTTTCACCAGCAGGGGAGGTGTCTTTGCAATAGAACCATGTTTGACTCCACTCTTTGGGGTGGCTGTGCAGTTTGGCGTGAGGGTATGTGACCTCTTTACTTTTCTGAATCGCCACACCACCCAATTCCGTATTGGAACCGTCAGAAAACTCAGTACGACGGTTCAGATGGAAATAGTCTGTGAACAATTCCACCGTGGGCTCCTCTTGAAAGAACACCTCACAGAGCACTTGGAAGTGACACATGTTTGTAACAGAGTTGGGGCCAGTGTCTTGTGGATGGAGCTGAAAATCGGCTAAAATGTCCCGGTAAAATTTAGAACCGGGTGGCTTAAAGCCCCGGGCTAAGTGATCTACGAAAACGACGACCTCTCCTTCTTGAGGTGTGGGAGGACATTCTTTGCCAGGGGCTCTCCAATGGATGGTGTTTTTGCTGCCTAAAGCGCCGATCAGGACTAAATTGTTCAGTTGAGTCTCTGTGATGCGAGAAGGAACCCAGTTGCACTCATATACTTGCTTGGCCATGATGAAATCTACAAGATAGGTGATTCCGGTTCAATAATGAATTGATTAAAGTGCATTGGTATGTACAATGTTAAATCGGAGACAGTTCTATCTAAACCGGAGTTTTATGAAGCAACAGCATCCGGCGGTTCAACAAGGGGACTAATGGTATATACCGGTTTGGCAATTTTTCTACAAAGTTAAACCGCCGGATATAAGCATTGAAACAATTGAGATTGCAGATGGATAAGTGTACAGAAACAGATTTCACAAGATTTCTCTAAAGTGACAGATCTGAAGCAAGTTCAGAAAACAAGGAAAATATTCAAGGTTCAAAAAAGAACAGTACCGAATCAATGGGCAGAGATACATGTAGATCTATGGTCTTGAAGCATATAAGTAAAGGCGGATGCTAAGAACTACCGCTACACAGAGCAAAGGTTCACAGGTTCATCTAAGATCTATCATATGAGTACGAAGCAGACGATGAACACTGAAGAACTTGGAAACCCTAGAACGGATCTACGGGGGAAAAGGTGAAGAACTCACCGGAGCCGAGGAAGAAACAGAAGGTCGCCGCGATGCTCTGGTACAATTAGGGTGATGTGGCGGCCAAGGTTGGAGCAGAGGTCGTCGACGGCGACGGAGCTCTGAAGCTGGACGACATGGGGAAGACGAAGCAGAAGGGCACGAAGGGGAAAAAGAAATAACCCTTCGGTCCTATTTATAAGGCAAGGGACAGGTGTCAGTCGCGAAAATCAAGGGACCGTGGGTTTGGAAACGAAGCTGTCGCCTTAATTGTCGCAGACCTATTAAACAAAAAAAAGGGGTATCATGGTTAAGGTTCTTTATAACAGGTGACGTCACGCCGATTTACAACGACCAGAGAAGATGACATCACGGCGGTTCAACAAACTACAAGAAGATATTGAAGATGAAGATTTTTTCTAAGGATTGACATGAACCTGTTCAAATCAATCTGGGCCTAATGTTGGGGATATCACTACTGGGCGTAAACCGGCCTATCTGGGCCGGGTTAACTTTGTCAGTAGTTAAGTATGTTAAAGCCCAAGAAGGCAGATGAGGGCTCAAGGCCCATAGTCGGTTCAAGACCCGTAGCCGTAAACCGGCGTTGGTATTTAATTTGTATTGTAAGTTAGGAATAAGTAGAGACCAAACCGGACACATCTATGAGCCGGTATTGGGACTCTATGAACCGACGGGCATCACCCGTGTATATAAGGGGACGACCCGGCAGCGGTTCAGGGACAACAGACAACAACTCAAGACTTAGGCGAAGCTTGTTTGCTCCCTAGTCATCGAAACCGCATGAATTCCATCACAACTAGACGTAGGCTTTTACCTTCATCGAAGGGGGCAAACTAGTATAAACTCTCTTGCGTCCCTGTGTCCGCTTTAACCCCTTCAAGCTAACCCGTCGTGATGGCTCCACGACTAAGTCCTTTCTCTAGGACATCTACCGTGACAAAACCACGATACCGCCCGAATGTGCCGACAAATCCCGATAGGAGCTGCACATATCTCGTTCTCAGGGCACACTCAGATGAGACATCCTACGAGTAAAACCAACCCTCAAGTTGCCCCGAGGTGGCCCCGCAGTCTACTCGGTTCGGACCAACACTTAGAGAAGCACTGGCCCGGGGGGGGGGGGGGTTAATAAAGATGACCCTTGAGTCTGCAGAAGCCAAGGGAAAGAAAAGGCTAGGTGGCAAATGGAAAAACCAAGGTTGGGCATTGCTGGAGGAGTTTTATTCAAGGCGAACTGTCAAGGGGTTCCCATTATAACCCAACCGTGTAAGGAACGCAAAATCCGGGAACATAACACCGATATGACGAAAACTAGGGCGGCAAGAGTGGAACAAAACACCAGGCATAAGGCCAAGCCTTCCACCCTTTACCAAGTATATAGATGCATTAATTAAATAAGAGATATTGTGATATCCCAACAAAATATCCATGTTCCAACATGGAACAAACTCCAATCTTCACCTGGAACTAACAACGCTATAAGAGGGGCTGAGCAAAGCGGTAACATAGCCAAACAATGGTTTGCTAGGACAAGGTGGGTTAGAGGCTTGGCTTTCAATATGGGAGGCACGATAAGCAAGTGGTGGGTATCGCAGCATAGACATAGCAAAAGAGCGAGCATCTAGCAAGCAAAGATAGAAGTGATTTCAAGGGTATGGTCATCTTTCCTGAGATCCCGCAAGGAAGAAGAACGAGTCCATGAAGAAGACAAACGGACATAGTCGAACGAATCCTCACAACACGACGTTATCGGAACCAACCCGAAGAAGCAACACCCAAAAGAAATAAACAATCATGGTAAACAACCATCACATAATCATGTCATGATGCACAATCAAGCATGATGCATGTCCGGTTTGATGAATCATGGCATGGCAAAGTGCACAAACAATCCTACAAATTAAGTGGAGCTCATTATGCAACGAGTTGCATATTGACAAAACACCACGACAAGTTATTTAGTTTGATCTCGTTTATGTACCCAACAATATTAAATGTTGTTAAACATAGCAAGAGGGTGAAGAAAATGAAAACTACCTATCTAGGCAAGTTTAAATGAGGCCGGAAACAACGAACAACAATTTCGGTAAATCCCCATATGCATATTTTAGGTTTGGTACTGTTCTGTCCTAAACACAATTTTATAGTTGTTAAACATGCAAAGTGATGCCACCATGTTAAACTAGGCATTTTTCTTCCCCATTTACATATAAAGTTTGTTAAGTTTGGAGCCACGGTTATTTAGTTGTGACATAAATCATTTTAACATGGCATAGGAGCAAATTTAGCCCAAACAACATTTTTAAAATTTTAAACATGGATGAAAATGGCAAATTATTAATCTACACAAAATTCTAAGCAAGTTTCATATTTAAAGTTTTTACATATGATGCACTGTTTGTGAGTAATGAAATGCATGAAGTTTAGGGGCTGATCTGCAAAAGTGCAAATCCCTGGAAATTGACAAATTCACAAATCTGAAAAAAGGCTACACTGGGCTGAAACTAAAACTGGAGCAGGCCCAACAAAAAAAATAAAAAAAAGGGCGCTGGGGCTTTCTCACCATGGGCCAAGGCCCAGTCGGTGGTGAGGTGGACCGGTTTGATCTCGGCCGTGGGGCGGCCCTGGCCCACGTGGGGTGGTCGTGCGTGTGCTCGCACACACACGCGAGTGTAGGAAGTAGCGGCGACGGTGCAGGGCGTCGCCGGAGACAGCGCGGCGACGGGGAACGGCGAGTCCGGGCGCGGGGACCTCGGGGCGCCGGATCTAGCACGGAGACGAACGATCTGGTGGCCCCTTCTCCATTTCCGGCGGCGAAGGCGAGCTCGAGGCCGGCGTCCCTGGCGAAAGAGATCTGGTGAGGGGAGGAAGGAGAACGGGAAGGGAAAGAGAGGGAGGCGAGGGCGACACTGGCCTGCTACCGAAGTGACCGACGCGAGCATGCTCCGGTGAGCTTGTCGGCGGCGAGGAGATGGCACGGCGGGGTAGAGTCCCTCGATCCAGGTCGGGATCAAGGAGGAAGCGGGAGGCCGGGCTCACGCGGGCGCGCGTGGGCTGCGACGGCGGCGGTAGATGGGCTCCGTGGGCCCCTCTCGGGCCTGGCGGGCCAGCGGCGGAGTGGAGGTGCGCGGGACAGGTGGCGCTCCCGAATTGGCTATGGGCGACGGCTTCGGCGGCGTAGGGTGGCGGCTGGCCTGCATGGCGGCGACAAGTGGCGGTGGGGGAGTGGCTGGGCACGGAATCTGAGGAGGGGGAAGGCTAGAGGTAGGAGGATTGGTCTATGCTGCCCAAAAATGGCAAGGGGGAGGTATATATAGAGAAGGTTAGGGTTTGAGGGGGGTTAGGAGGGGTTTTCAGAGTGTTTCGGAGCCTCCGATCGCGATCTGACGGTCCGGAACGGAGGGGGGTTTAGGTGGGCTGTAGGTGGGTTGTGAAAAAGAGGTTGGGCTGAGATGAGAGGAGAGGAGTGCAGCCCGACAACTGTTTCCGGAGACCGGAAACATCCGACGTTTTGACCGACTAAATATGTCGCTATAGTTATCCGTTGGGCTATCAACTGAACCCCGAATGCGATGAAACTTGACAGGCGGTCTATCTACACTATAATAAGACCACACGCCAACTTTCAACCCAATCCAAGAACATTTTCCGGCCACTTATAAAATACTATTTCAGACATGCCGCGGGCGCGTGCAAGTGTGGTCGGGCTCAGAACGAACAACAGAAAGAACGAGGAGACCAGGACGGATGCAAGTTTTGAAAACGTGATGATGCAAAGCACATGATGACATGACAAGATGCAACATGCAAGCGAATGACACGACAACAACATCGAATAACTGGAAGACACCTGGCACATCGGTCTCGGGGCGTCACAACACTCCACTACGAGAGGATCTCGTCCCGAGATCTAGAATGGCACCAGAGGGAAAAGAGAAGAGAAGGAGAAGAGGTAAAACTAAGTTGCTTCTTTGACAAATGAGTGAAACCAAAGAACCTTGTGAAGTTGAACAAATTGAAAGTAAGAATGCAACGAAGTAGAACAAAGTTGAAAGCACTCCGGTAGGGAAGAGTTTCAAGGAAGAACAAATTCGGACAACACTCCGGTTGAAACGGAAGGCAAAAACTTGATAAAATGAAAAGAACTTGAGCAAAAGGGCACAACACTCCGGTTAAACGGATAAGCATGAAAAGAACAAGGTCCTGACAAACAAGAAGATGAGTTGAAGAGAGCAACCTCACAAAGCCTCCGGAAGAAATATAAGAATGGACCCAAAAGAACATATAAGAAGGCAACAAGTTCTGCCTGAAATGAATTTGAGAGAGCATCCTTAAAAGAAGGATTGAACAGAGTTGTTGGGAAATCAACAACGAAAAGACCAAGGTTGTAGTGGGCTTATGGAGAACATCTCAAAACTATGAGGTGAAATTCTGCCACTAACGGAAAAACAATAGATTGGACTGATATGAACAAGGAGATGAGAAGCTTATTTCACCGGAAGGATAAATGAAGAACTTGGTTCATATATAAGTACCCCAAAAGTAACAATCCTTTAGGGAAAACTTCAGGTGAAATATAACCCAATCACTCCAACGAAGAGGTTGATGGATGAGGGAGTCCTGGATTAGGGGGTGTCCGGATGGCCGGACTATACCTTCAGCCGGACTCCTGGACTATGAAGATACAAGATTGAAGACTTCGTCCCATGTCCGGAAGGGACTTTCCTTGGCGTGGAAGGCAAGCTTGGCGATATGGATATGCAGATCTCCTACCATTGTAACCAACTTTGTGTAACCCTAACCCTCTCCGGTGTCTATATAAACCAGAGGGTTTTAGTCCGTAGGACAACATGCACAACAACAATCATACCATAGGCTAGCTTCTAGGGTTTAGTCTCTCCGATCTCGTGGTAGATCTACTCTTGTACTACCCATATCATCAATATTAATCAAGCAGGACGTAGGGTTTTACCTCCATCGAGAGGGCCCGAACCTGGGTAAAACTTCGTGTCCCTTGCCTCCTGTTACCATCCAGCCTAGATGCACAGCTCGGGACCCCCTACCCGAGATCCTCCGGTTTTGACACCGACATTGGTGCTTTCATTGAGAGTTCCTCTGTGTCGTCGCCGTCAGGCTTGATGGCTCCTACGATCATCGATAGTGATGCGGTCCAGGGTGAAACTTGTCTCCCGGGACAGATCTATGTCTTCGGCGGCTTTGCACTACGGGCCAATTCACTTGGCCATCTAGAGCAGATCGAAAGCTATGCCCCTGGCCATCAGGTCAGATTTGGAAGTTTAAACTACACGACTGACATCTGCGGGGACTTGATCTTCGACGGATTCGAGCCACTGCCGAGCGCGCCGCACTGTCACGATGAGCATGATCTAGCTCTACCGCCGAACAGTGCCCTGGAGGCCGCACCCGCATCGGCTTCGACCCTTAATTCAGAGCCAACTGCGCCGATCGAGGATGGGTGGTTGGACGCCGCCTCGGGGGCTGAGATCCCAACGGCGATCGAGCCGAACATCAGCCCCGCACTCTGCGAGACTCGTGACTCCAAGGAGCCGGACTCCTCTCCGGACTCCGAACCCTCCGCGCCCCTGCCGATCGAATCCGATTGGGCGCCGATTATGGAGTTTACTGCCGCGGACATCTTTCAGCACTCGCCTTTTGGCGATATTCTGAAGACACTGAAGTCTCTCTCTTTATCAGGAGAGCCCTGGCCGAACTATGGTTAGCAAGGTTGGGATATGGACGATGAAGAAATTCAAAGCCCACCCACCACCCACTTTGTAGCCACTGTCGACGACTTAACCGACATGCTCGACTTCGACTCCGAAGACATCGACGATATGGACGCCGATGAAGGAGACGATGAAGAACCAGCGCCTATCAGGCCCTGGAAAGCCACCTCGTCATATGACATATACATGGTGGAGACCCCAAAAGAAGGAGATGGCGATGGAACAGCGGAGGATGACCCCTCCAAGAAACAGCCTAAGCGCCGGCGTCAGCGGCGCCGCTCAAAATCCCGCCAAAACAAATACGGTGATTCCAGCACGGGAGATAATAATACTCCGGAAAGTGCCAAAGAAAACCCCCTCCAGCAAGATTTAGCATAGGAGGATGGAGAAACCAGCCCTCATGAGAGAGCGGCAGACAGAGAGGTCGAGGACGATAATTATATGCCTCCCTCCGAAGATGAGGCTAGCCTCGACGACGACGAATTCGTCGTGCCAGAGGATCCCGTCGAGCAAGAGCGTTTTCAACGCAGGCTTATGGCCATGGCAAGAAGCCTCAAGAAAAAACAGCAACAGCTTAGAGCTGATCAAGATTTGCTAGTCGACAGATGGACTGAAGTCCTTGCGGTTGAAGAGCATAAACTCGAACGCCCCTCCAAGAGCTACCCAAAGCGCTGGTTGCTACCCCGATTAGAGGAGGAAGCAGTTGATGCGGCAAACCGGCCACCTCGTGGCCACGATAGAGAGGCCTCTCGGCCCTCCACTCAAGCCGCACCCTGTACCAAGGCACGGGAATATGCGCCGGACTTACGAGATATGTTGGAGGACAAGGCAAGGCAAACAAGATCGATCTACGGATCGTGGGGGCGCCCCACGGCTCGAGACGGTAACCGTCACGCCGGCCACAAATTCGGCAGGGCCGAACACAGTAGACAAAGCTCATTGGAGCTACGTCATGATATAGCCCAGTATAGAGGCGTCGCACACCCACTATGCTTCACAGACGAAATAATGGATCATCAAATCCCCGAGGGTTTCAAACCCGTAAACATCGAATCATATGATGGCACAACAGATCCCGCGGTATGGATCGAGGATATCTCCTTCATATCCACATGGCCCGCGGCGATGATTTCCACGCCATCAAATACCTCCCACTCAACCTTAAAGGACCAGCTCGGCATTGGCTTAACAGCTTGCCAATAGGATCAATCAGTTGTTGGGAGGACCTGGAAGCCGCATTCCTCGACAATTTCCAGGGCACTTATGTGCGACCCCCAGACGCTGATGACCTAAGTCACGTAATTCAGCAGCCATAGGAATCGGCCAGGCAATTCTGGACACGGTTCCTAACAAAGAAAAATCAAATAGTCGACTGTCCGGACGCTGAGGCCCTAGCAGCCTTCAAGCACAATATCCGTGACGAGTGGCTTGCCCGGCACCTTGGACAGGAAAAGCCGAAGTCTATGGCAGCACTCACGACACTCATGACCCGCTTTTGCGCGGGAGAAGACAGCTAGCTTACTCGTAGCAACAATATGACCAAGAACCCTGGTAATTTGGATACCAGGGACAGTAGTGGCAGGTCGCGTCGCAACAAGCAGAAGCACCGCATTAACGGCGACAACGCTGAGGATATGATAGTTAATGCCGGATTCAGAGGCTCTAAATCCGGTCAGCGGAAAAAGCCATTCAAAAGGAATCCTAGGGGCCCGTACTGTTTGGACCGAATACTCGACCGCTTGTGCCAGATACATGGCACCCCCGAAAAGCCGGCCAATCACACCAACAGGGATTGTTGGGTGTTCAAGCAGGCAGGCAAGTTAAACACCGAAAATGAAGACAAGGGGCTGCATAGCAAGGACGACGAGGAGCCCCGGCCGCCGAACAACAGTGGACAAACGGGTTTTCCCCCACAAGTGCGGATGGTGAACATGATATACGCAACCCACATCCCCAAAAGGGAGCAGAAGTGCGCGTTAAGGGACGTATACGCGGTAGAGCCAGTCGCCCCAAAGTTCAACCCATGGTCCTCCTGCCCGATCACCTTTGATCGACGGGACCATCCCACTAGCATCCGTCATGGCGGAATCGCCGCATTGGTTCTAGACCCAATTATTGGCGGATTTCATCTCACTAGAGTCCTTATGGACGGCGGCAGTAGCCTGAATCTGCTTTACCAGGACACAATGCGGAAAATGGGCATAGATCCCTCAAGGATTAAGCCCACCAAAACGACCTTTAAAGGCGTAATACCAGGTGTAGAGGCCAACTATACAGGCTCAGTCACACTTGAAGTGGTCTTCGGATCTCCGGATAATTTCTGAAGCGAGGAGTTAATCTTCGACATAGTCCCATTCCGCAGTGGCTATCACGCACTGCTCGGACGAACCGCATTCGCCAAGTTCAATGCGGTACCGCACTACGCATACCTTAAGCTCAAGATGCCAGGCCCTCGAGGAGTAATTACGGTCAATGGAAACACCGAACGCTCCCTCCGAACGGAGGAGCATACGGTGGCCCTTGCAGCGGAAGTACAAAGCAGCCTCTCCAGGCAGTTCTCCAGTCCGGCCATTAAACGACCGGACACCGTCAAGCACGCCCGGAGTAACCTACAACAAGACCGCCTGGCACGATCCGAGCAGGCGTAGCAATGCGGCCCCAACCCCAGCCCTCGCAAAAATGCGACACCAGTACTTCGCGTACATAATTACGCTCTAGAAATACCATGGGTATAGGGGGAGGGGCACCATCACGGCACGCCCGAAACACGGCTTAAACCGCACCAGGGGCTGCCGATTTCCTAATTTTCTCTTACTTCCAGGACTCCACACTTCGAAAGGCCTATTCGGCAGTTCAATTGCCGCACAAACGATGCAAGAACCAGGGAAGCAAACAAGCCATGCCGCATTACGGAACTCCCAAGTGGTCTCTATCACGAGCAATATACCTATTTCGCATACTATTCCGCAGCTTGCCCCTGGAACGGACATGTTACATAGTCCAACCTTTTGCTTATCGCATTATTTGTATCGTTCTGCTTTGATCGCAGCCCTTTTTAATAAACAATGCATAGCTTTTGTCTATTTTCGCATTACTCTTATATATATATATGTTCCTTAACGACATGTTGCACCTGTACACTTTGGTACGGCCAAAATACGCCAGGGTCTTTAGTACCCCTCAATATGGTGTGAGAAGTCCGAACACTTTAAAAAGTGCGGCACCCCGAACTTATAGCATTATATGCATCGGCTCCGAATCATGTCTTGGGTCAATAGTTGGGTTTGCCCGGCTCCTATGTTTTGGTGCCTTACGTTCCGCTATATCGGCTAAGGTAGCACTAGGAGAACCACTGCGATTGTGCCCTAGTTGAGCTGGGTCGAGCACCTCAGTGGAGAAAGCTAAAACTGACTGTCATGATGAAGCGAGAGCTGGTCACTGTTCGAGAGGTTTTTCGAGTCCCTAATGACTTATGCCGCTTAGAGCGAGGAGCCGGCTCTATCCAGCCAAGGCATGGATAGCGCCCCGAACTCGGTCTTTCGAATACCAGGGGCTTCGCCAAAATTTAAATTATAGAATTCTATGGCTAAGTGAGAGTGTTCACGCATTATAGTCCGATTGCCTTGTTCGTTGGGCTGAGCGCCTCCCTCGAAGGACCCAAACATGGGAAAAAGAGCGCTCAGGTTTATCCCCGAACACCCCAGCACTAGCGGCACGGGGGCAGAAGCCAATGACTTGCCATCTCTCAGAATTGATAAACAGCCGCACAGAAGGTAATATTTTAAATTCCAACAGCATTGCTTAGCGCATATGAACAAGTTTTCAGCGCACAGGATAAAACGAGCAAGTTTCACTCAAAAATTATATCCCTAGAACACTCATCCGCCACAAGGCAGGCACCCTTCAGAACATCCTTATAATAATTCTCGGGCTTGCGATGCTCTTTCCCCGGCGGTGGCCCGTCCTTCACAAGCTTCTCAGCATCCAGCTTGCCCCAGTGCACCTTAGCACGGGCAAGGGCCCTACGGGCACCTTCAATGCAGACGGAGCGCTTAATGACTTCGAGCCTTGGACAGGCCGCCACCAGCCGCCGCACCAGCCCGCAATAGCTCCCAGGCAGAGCCTCTCCAGGCGACAGCCGAACTATGAGGCCCTTCATGGCCTGTTCGGCCGCCTTGTGGAGCTCGACCAGTTGCTTCAACTGGTCGCTCAGGGGCACAGGGTGTCCGGCCTCAGCATACTGAGACCAGAACACCTTCTCTGTCGAGCTGCCCTCCTCGGTTCGGTAGAATGCGGCGGCATCGGACACACTCCGGGGAAGATCTGCGAATGCTCCCGGAGAGCTCCGGATTCGGGTAAGTAACAAGTAACTCACGTTTTTGTGTTTGCTTTGCATAAAGAATGCCTTACCCGCCGCTATCTTCTTCACCTCATCCAACTCCTGGAGGGTCTTCTGGGATTCAGCCTTGGCAGACTTGGCATTTTCAATAGCCACCGCGAGCTCGGACGCTCGGGTCTTTGAGTCAAGCTCCAAACTCTCATGTTTTTCCATGAGAGCCTGGAGCTCTTGCCGTACCTTGCCAACCTCGGCCTCATACTTCTCCCACTCGATGCGCTCCGTGGCCGCCTTCTTCTCGGCCTCGACCAGCGCTTGCTTAAGGGTCGCCACCTCAGACGTGGCCCCTACAATAGCCACGATAATCCTGTCATTTTCTGCAATTGCACCTTTTTATATATATTTAAACAAAGTATTTCTTACCTTCATTGTCCTCGAGCTGCTTCTTGGCACGACCGAGCTCTTGCTCGGACCGATCGAGGTTCTGCTTTAGCGTGTCCACTTCCGCAGTCAGTGCAGTGGACGCAAGCAGAGAAGCCCACATATGCATATTGACTCCTTTTTGTTAGACTCCTGCGAATTTTATTTGATCCTCCATTCGGCTTTTCTTCCCGAACGCCAAACAGAGCATCAGGGGCTACTGTCTATGCGGTAATATTATTTACACATTCTTTACTTACCTCAAAGCCTGTTAGAAGGCTAGTACAAGCTTCAGTCAGTCCGCTTTTGGCGGACTGAACCTTCTGGACCACCGCACTCATAATGGTGCGGTGCTCCTCGTCGATGGAGGCGCCTTGGAGCGCCTCCAACAGATTGTCTGGCGCCTCCGGTTGGACGGGGGTCACCGGCACGGTGGGCTTGCTCCTCTTGGAAGGAGGTCCCTCACCGGACTCTGGAACCTTTGAAGGTTCCGGAGTGGTGTCCGGCCTAGAGCCAGACTTGGAGCCCTGGGGGGTTTCATCCCCTTTACTCCTGGAGTCCGGGAGGTCGCCTTGCGGCGCCTCCAGGACCACCTCCTCCCGGCTTGGAACCTGTTGGGACAACACTTTGGTGTCATCCGTAGGGCGGGGGGAGGAAGCCGTCGGAAGCGAGTTCACATCCGACGAGTCCAGTGAGCCGCTCGACGACGCGTCGAGCCGGTCTTTGGGTGGGCTGCATAAACATATTCGACATAAGGGAAAGCTGTGCAATAAACGAATACTATGAATTACTCTGGTATCCGGATACTTATGATTTTGCCAGGGGCTTGGCCCTGGGCGGCCACTCCTCTCCGCCGTCGTCGGCGTCGGTGGAGTAGTCCGGAGGAAGGGTTTTCCCCTTCTTGGATCCTCCGGCCTTCCTTTTCTTCTCTCCTCCCGCTGGAGGGGGAGAGGTCTCTTCTTCTTCCTCCTCGTCTTCACGGGAGGAATGCGCCTCAGAACCGTCGGATGATGGATCCGACACCTCCTGGCGCCGGGCAATCTTTCGAGTCCCCGTGGCCTTTTTCGCAGCCTTCCTCTCCAGCACCACATAGGGTGCCGGAACCAGCAGCTTCGCCAGGCGAGCGTCCGCTAGGCCTTCGGGCAAAGGAGCCGGACAGTTGATCTGTCCGGACGTCACCTGCCAATCCTGTCAAAGGTAAGGGAGCTTAGATCCCGCATGGAGTCAAACTATGAAAAACTAATACCCTGTAAAAGGAAAAACAGCTTACCGCATGAGTGTAACGCTGCATACTGAATCCGCGATCCTCGGTAGCGGATGCGGGGGCCTTGGCGCGCTTGAAAAGCACCTTCCAGGCATCTTCGTACGTCGTGTCGAAGAGGCTGCTCAGGGTTTGGTGCCGCGCCGGGTCGAACTCCCACAGGTTGAAAGCCCGTTGTTGACACGGGAGGATCAGGCGGATGAGCATAACCTGGACTATGTTGACAAGTTTGAGCTTCTTGTCTACCAGGGTTTGGATGCATGTTTGGAGTCCGGTTAGCTCTCCTTTTTTACCCCACAACAGGCCCGTCTCCTTCCAGGGGGTGAGCTGCGTAGGGGGTCCGGATCGAAACACGGGGCTACGACCCATTCGGGGTCGCGCGGCTCGGTGATGTAAAACCACCCCGATTGCCACCCCTTCAGGGTCTCCACAAAGGAGCCCTCGAGCCATAAGACGTTGGCCATCTTGCCCACCATGGCGCCTCCGCACTCTGCCTGGTTGCCGCGCAACACCTTCGGGTTGACATTGAAAGTCTTGAGCCATAGGCCGAAATGGGGGCGGATGCGGAGGAAAGCCTCGCACACGACGATAAACGCCGAGATGTTTAGGACAAAGTTTGGGGACAGATCATGGAAATCCAGGCCATAGTAGAACATGAGCCCCCAGACAAATGGGTGAAGAGGGAAGCCCAGTCCGCGGAGGAAATGGGGGAGGAACACAACCCTCTCATGGGGCCTAGGGGTGGGGATGAGCTGCCCCTTTTCGGGAAGCCGGTACGCAATGTCATTAGACAAGTATCCGGCCTTCCTCAGTTTTTTGATGTGTCCCTCCGTGACGGAAGAGACTATCCACTTGCCTCCCGCTCTGGACATGGCTGGAGAAGGTTGAGGTGGGGAGTGCGGACTTGGGCGCTGGAGCTCGAGTGCGCGAGAATGGATAAGCAAGGGAGGAAGAAGGCGTAGGTGAAAAGGTGGATCCTTATCCCCTTATATGGGTGGACGCAACTACGTGTCCCCACCAGCCTGGTAAAACTCGCTTATCTCCAAGCGCCGTAATCAATGGCGCGGTTGGGTTACCCACGCCCGTATTGATGAGAATCCCGAAATAAGGGGACACGATCTCTGCTTTAACAAGACGTGCCAAGGAAACCGCCTCGCATGACGCGCTGAGGTGGGATAATGAAACGACTCGGATAAAGGCTTCGCCGTGGTGTGTCACACTAGGGAATACGTCAGCAGATTAGATTTGTGTAAATATTATTCTCTCTATGGCAATATGTGGAAACTTATTTTGCAGAGCCGGACACTATCTTTGTGTTCAAAATCTTCTATGAAGTACTTGGAGGAGGAACCCGCCTTGCAATGCCGAAGACAATCTGCGCGCCGGACTCGTCGTCATTGAAGCCTGGTTCAGGGGCTACTGAGGGAGTCCTGCATTAGGGGGTGTCCGGATGGCCGGACTATACCTTCAGCCGGACTCCTGGACTATGAAGATACAAGATTGAAGACTTCGTCCCGTGTCTGGAAGGGACTTTCCTTGGCGTGGAAGGCAAGCTTGGCGATACGGATATGCAGATCTCCTACCATTGTAACCGACTTTGTGTAACCCCAACCCTCTCCGGTGTCTATATAAACCAGAGGGTTTTAGTCCGTAGGACAACATACACAACAACAATCATACCATAGGCTAGCTTCTAGGGTTTAGCCTCTCCGATCTCGTGGTAGATCTACTCTTGTACTACCCATATCATCAATATTAATCAAGCAGGACATAGGGTTTTACCTCCATCGAGAGGGCCCAAACCTGGGTAAAACTTCGTGTCCCTTGCCTCCTGTTACCATCCGGCCTAGACGCACAGTTCGGGACCCCCTACCCGAGATCCGCCGGTTTTGACACCGACAATGGATTTCAAATATCTCATCCTTAACAACATGTGAATCATGAAACATGGACTCAGATTATCAAGAATGACATAATACCACCTCAAAAGATAAGGTAACAAGAATTGCACTTCGGATTGCAAAATGAAGAATGATTGAGCTCCTCTGAAAAGAATCTCGATGAACACTTCGAAAAGGAATTAAATCCTTTATGAACCATCATGTAGAACCTCCATAAAGAACTCCGGTAAACAAAAGGATAACGAAAAGAAAGAGAAGTTGAAAACACAAGGTGAAACCTTGTAATGCTTTAGATGGATCTCCGTGATGAGGTAATTAAGAGAACTTGGAACTCCGGGAAAAGAAAGATGAACAAATGGAAATAAGAATTTGATGAGCCTTCGAAATAGGGAATTGAGTTCACTCGATGAAACAAGAATAAGAATTGCATTATGCATATTCTTCACCAATTAAATTGATGACAAGCAATGGATTTGGCATACAACTTATTTCCGAAGAAAAGATTAAGAGAGATATAAATCAAACTTGAGAAGGTCTTCAACGGACCACCGGTAGGATTGTGAAAACGGATAAATTAATACAATAGCAATGGAAGAGAATTCTTGAACGAACCACATAAGAATTGAAAATGAACGAAGTAAAGGGATGAATCACCGGTAAGAATTAGAGAACGAATGAAGATTCTTGAGAGAATTTAGATGTAAGTGAACGAAGGGATGACGACTGATTAGAGATCACTTGGATGATGCACCGGTAAGATTGGAGGATGATGACTGAAAGCTAAGAATGAATAAACCTAAAATGATGGACTCCGGATAATCAAACTGAGAAGACTCTTGAATTGCTCCGGATAGGTGAAAAGAATTTTGACAATCAAAACAATTATGAGGGGATGGGCTCGAACTAGAATCACAAATCTCTGAGAGAACGGATAAGATATGGAGGTAAAACTCTTCTTCGGTCTTCAAAATCTGAGAATGGCGACGAGAAACACCACCATGGATTATTTAGGCACTCCGAAAGAATCAAAAGCGAAGAAGTTGAGCCCACGATTAAAAGAATTTGATAGATCTCGAAGAAAAACCCTATGACTGATGATAATTCATTCTTACATCATACTAGAAATGAATTTGAGAATAACTCCGGGAGAATAAGAAGAGTCAGGTAAGATCCTGGAAAAGACCTGCGGGTTAGGGCCCACTCAAAAGAAAGATCGTAGAACGATTTAAAAGAGAGAATGTACTAGTTGAATTAAAAGGCTTGAATGAGAGAACATCCTCGAAAGACCTTGAACGAATGCAAAGTGGAAACATGAATCTTTTGAGATATCTTGAGCACTCTGGAACAATCGAATTGTGAGAAGTGGAAGATTAAGAGGTGCATCGGCATGAGGAGGTATTGAAACAAGGAAAGGATATGATCAACAAAGTTTGAATTGAATCCACCGGAGAAGAAAAGGAATGAGGAATGACGAACTACAAGCTCCATTAGAATCTTCATGAGAATCACCGGGTAAGGACATTGACGGAAAAGAATGGAGAGACTTCATAATCATAAGATAGATACTTGATAAATAAATCTTAGTCCTTGAAGAAAAAGGGTGGGTGGGCGGGAAAAACAAAGGAAACTTGGAGACGGATGAAACAAACACCTTTGAGAAGAACTGATACTTGATCTTGCGGATGTTGAAATGTTCGGATCCACTTGAAGAGAAACACACCAGTGAAAAGGATTGACATGACAATCTCGATGATCATGAAGGATTGGTATTCCCATAGGAGTATGAGAACACCGGTTCGAAAAGGTATGGAATCAACACTTGACTTCGAAGCAACTTGAATACCACAACTCAAAACAAAACAAAGGATTGGCTTGCGAAATAAGCCGGAACAAACATATGATAGAGATTTCGTCCAAATTTTTCGTGGTGGGGCCTACATGGGCTCGATCGTACAGCACCATCATGTACAAGGCAGTGCACATGACATACGAAGCGTCCCCGAGTCGGCATAGCCAAGGACTCTTTAAGACACAATGAGACCACTGTAAAACCAACCGTGAATAGGCGGACCACTAGACGTCGAACCCCAATTTCATATCATACATCTGTCAGAAAGATATCCTAAGAGCTACTTGAATTCCCACTTATAAACTCCCGAAATTTTCCAGTTATGATATCAGGTGTTGGGATATAGGGGAACCATAATATCTCACCCAAAACTAGCAAATCCTACATCCAGCTGTATCCATCCTTCAACACATAACCAAGAAACCTTCGGAAATCGTTTACCTCAACCTTCGAAAAGCATCCGTTATATGAGTTATGGCAATACTCCCGAACTCCCGCCCCAGTACTGGGTGGTGCCGAGGTTATCTCACCAACAACTGCATAAAAGAGATTTTCGATGTCGGCAAAACTAAACTCAGGTATTCCAGAACCGCAACGATAAAATTGTGACGACAACACCTTGGAGCTCAACTCCCCAGGACACTGCCACAACCCCCAAATGTCAGGAGGCACCAAGAACAATGTTCTCGTCACAAATCGATCAGAACGATTCCAAGATACCCACGTGATCCTAAATTTTTTAGTGAAATTTCAGAAGAGAAGAGTCAAAACTCTACGTCAGGATGTCTCACCAGAGCGACTGAGGAGTAAAAAGAAGTCCTAACTCTCCGATATATATAATTCCTAAATGACTCAAAACATTTCTAGACTCAATAACGCCAGCGATTCGATCAAGCAGGGGGCTCCTAAGGTCGGGGAAGGCTCTGATACCAACTTGTAACACCCTCGATGCGGCTATATCTCTCACGTGTTGAAGCATGACTTAGAGGCATAACCGCATTGAAAGCAATGTCGCAAGTGAGGTAATCTTCACACAACCCATGTAATACATAAGGGATAAAGATACATAGTTGGCTTACAATCGCCACTTCACACAATTACATGAATATAGCATTACATCAACCAAATACAATCAAGGTCCGACTACGGAACCAAAATAAAAGAAGACTACCCCAAAAGCTACACAGATCCCTGATCGACCCCAATTGGGCTCCACTACTGATCAACTAGAACGAAACAACACAAAGGACAAGATCTTCATCGAGCTCCTCCTTGAGCTTGGTTGCGTCACCTGCTCGGTAACATCGGCACCTGCAAACTGGTTTTGGAAGTATCTGTGAGTCACGGGGACTCAGCAATCTCACACCCTCGCGATCAAGACTATTTAAGCTTATAGGTAAGGTAAAGGTATGAGGTGGAGATGCAACAAGCGACTAGCATATTTGGTGGCTAACATACACAAATGAGAGCGAGAAGAGAAGGCAAAGCACGGTCAAACAACTATGATCAAGAAGTGATCCTAGAACAACCTATGTCAAGCATAACACCAACACCGTGTTCACTTCCCGGACTCCGCCGAGAAGAGACCATCACGGTTACACGCGCGGTTGATGCATTTTAATTAAGATAAGCTTTAGGTTTTCTACAACCGGACATTAACAAATTCCCATTTGCCCATAACCGCGGGCACGGCTTTCAAAAGTTCAAATCCCTGCAGGGGTGTCCCAACTTAGCCCATCACAAGCTCTCACGGTCAACGAAGGATATTCCTTCTCCCAGGACAATCCGATCAGACTCGGCATCCCGGTTACATGACATCCTTGACAATGGTAAAACAAGTCCAGCAACACTGCCCGAATGTGCCGGCAAATCCCGATAGGAGCTGCACATATCTCGTTCTCAGGGCACACTCAGATGAGACATCCTACGAGTAAAACCAACCCTCAAGTTGCCCCGAGGTGGCCCCGCAGTCTACTCGGTTCGGACCAACACTTAGAGAAGCACTGGCCCGGCGGGGTTAATAAAGATGACCCTTGAGTCTGCAGAACCCAAGGGAAAGAAAAGGCTAGGTGGCAATGGTAAAACCAAGGTTGGGCATTGCTGGAGGAGTTTTATTCAAGGCGAACTGTCAAGGGGTTCCCATTATAACCCAACCGTGTAAGGAACGCAAAATCCGGGAACATAACACCGATATGACGGAAACTAGGGTGGCAAGAGTGGAACAAAACACCAGGCATAAGGCCGAGCCTTCCACCCTTTACCAAGTATATAGATGCATTAATTAAATACGAGATATTGTGATATCCCAACAAAATATCCATGTTCCAACATTGAACAAACTCCAATCTTCACCTGCAACTAACAACGCTATAAGAGGGGCTGAGCAAAGCGGTAACATAGCCAAACAACGGTTTGCTAGGACAAGGTGGGTTAGAGGCTTGGCTTTCAATATGGGAGGCATGATAAGCAAGTGGTGGGTATCGCAGCATAGGCATAGCAAAAGAGCGAGCATCTAGCAAGCAAAGATAGAAGTGATTTCAAGGGTATGGTCATCTTGCCTGAGATCCCGCAAGGAAGAAGAACGAGTCCATGAAGAAGACAAACAGACATAGTCGAACGAATCCTCACAACACGACGTTATCGGAACCAACCCGAAGAAGCAATACCGGAAAGAAACAAACAATCATGGTAAACAACCATCACATAATCATGTCATGATGCACAATCAAGCATGATGCATGTCCGGTTTGTTGAAGCATGGCATGGCAAAGTGCACAAACAATCCTACAAATTAAGTGGAGCTCATTATGCAACGAGTTGCATATTGACGAAACACCACGACAAGTTATTTAGTCTGATCTCGTTTATGTACCCAACAATATTAAATGTTGTTAAACATGGCTAGAGGGTGAAGCAAATGAAAACTACCAATCGAGGCAAGTTTAAATGAGGCCGGAAACAACGAACAACAATTCCAGTAAATCCCCATATGCATATTTTAGGTTTGGTACTGTTTTGTCCTAAACACAATTTTATAGTTGTTGATCATGCAAAGTTATGCCACCATGTTAAACTAGGCATTTTCTACCCCATTTACATATAAAGTTTGTTAAGTTTGGAGCTACGGTTATTTAGTTATGACATAAATCATTTTAACATGGCATAGCAGCAAATTTAACCCAAACAGCATTTTTAACATTTTAAACATGGATGAAAATGGCAAATTATTAATCTACACAAAATTCTAAGCAAGTTTCATATTTAAAGTTTTTACATATGATGCACCGTTTGTGAGTAATGAAATGCATGAAGTTTAGGGGCTGATCTGCAAAAGTGCAAATCCCTGGAAATTGAAAAATTCCCAGATCTGAAAAAAGGCTACACTGGGATGAAACTAAAACTGGAGCAGGCCCAAGAAAATAAAGAAAAAAGGGCACTGGGGCTTTCTCACCATGGACCAAGGCCCAGTCGGTGGTGAGGTGGACCGGTTGGATCTGGGCCGCGGGGCAGGACTGGCCCACGTGGGGTGGTCGTGCGTGTGCTCGCATGCACACGCGAGTGTAGGAAGTAGCGGCGATGGCGCAGGGCGTCGCCGGAGACAGCGCGGCGACCGGGAACGGCAAGTCCGGGCGCGGGGACCTCGGGGCGCCGGATCTAGCACGGGGACGAACGATCTGGTGGCCCCTTCTCCATTTCCGGCGGCGAAGGCGAGCTCGGGGCCGGCGTCCCTGGCGGCGGAGACTTGCTGCGAGGGACAGAGAGATCCGGTGAGGGGAGGAAGGATAACGGGAAGGGAAAGAGATGGAGGTGAGGGCGGCACTGGCCTGCTGCCGAGGTGACCGACGTGAGCAGGCTCCGGCGAGCTTGTCGGCGGCAAGGAGATGGCACGGCGGGGTAGAGTTCCTCGATCCAGGTCGGGATCGAGGAGGAAGCGGGAGGCCGGGCTCATGCGGGCGCACGTGGGCTGCGACGGCGGCGGCAGATGGGCTCCGCGGGCCCCTCTCGGGCCTGGCGGGCCAGCGGCGGAGTGGAGGTGCGCGGGATAGGTGGCGCTCCCGAATTGGCTATGGGCGACGGCTTCGGTGGCGCAGGGTGGCGGCTGGCCTGCATGGCGGCGACAAGTGGCGGCGGGGGAGCGGCTGGGTGCGGAATCTGAGGAGGGGGAAGGCTAGAGGTAGGAGGATTGGTCTAGGCTGCCCAAAAATGGCAAGGGGGGTATATATAGAGAAGGTTAGGGTTTGAGGGGGGTTACGAGGGGTTTTCGGAGTGTTTCGGAGCCTCCGATCGTGATCTGACGGTCCGGAACGAAGGGGGGTTTAGGTGGGCTGTAGGTGGGTTGTGAAAAAGAGGTTGGGCTGAGATGAGAGGAGAGGAGTGCAGCCCGGCAACTGTTTCCGGAGACCGAAAACATTCGACGTTTTGACCGACTAAATATGTCACTATAGTTATCCGTTGGGCTATCAAACGAACCCCGAATGCGATGAAACTTGAGAGGCGGTCTATATAGACTATAATAAGACCACACGCCAACTTTCAACCCAATCCGAGAACATTTTCCGGCCACTTATAAAATACTATTTCGGACATGCCGTGGGCGCGTGCAAGTGTGGTCGGGCTCAGAACGAACAACGGAAAGAACGAGGAGACCGAGACGGATGCAAGTTTTGAAAACGTGATGATGCAAAGCACATGATGACATGACAAGATGCAACACGCAAGCGAATGACAAGACAACAACCGCGAATAACTGGAAGACACCTGGCACATCGGTCTCGGGGCGTCACAATATAGTACTCTTCCGATGGAAATCGTTCCTTGACCACGTTGACTACGCCGCGCCGAGAGCACCAGGGTGCTGGGCGACGGCGATGCCTACGAAGGGAATGACATGGAGCCGGGGAAGACATGTCAGTGGCTGCCCACACGGTAGGGAGTACGAGGGTTGACTGGTTTGGCTGCCGTCGCTGGAGAATAACAGCAGGTGTGGGTGAGTAGAGGGATGGCTAGGCCAGTGATGGGTGTATGGTGGGGCGGTGAGGCCTGCGCGGCAGCAAAGCCGGCCACGGGAGGAGGGAGCAGGCAGTCCCGCCGGCGCTTGTTTGAGCGGCTAGAGCAGGAAGAGCAGAGATTGAAGAAGCATGACAGCCGTTGGATGGACATCCAATAGTCACTGCTTGTGCGTCAACCTTTTTTTAAGAAAGCCTCAAATCTGTGGGAAACAGCATACAGCCCATCTGCCATTATTTCTAATAATTTACATCCCATTTTCTAATTTTTAAGGGTTTTGGAGCCCATATTTTTTTGTTAGCATTACAGCCCATATTGTGGCCACGGTTAAAAAATTATACAAAAATTTGCATATTTCGGTGCAATCCGAATCGTTTTTAATCCCGAAATTTCGAGTCACATTCAAACTGATTTTAAAAATAAATGTATATCAATATAAGATCCAACAAATTGTCCACGCATAAAAATCAATGCAATTTAAAATCTCAAAATGAAATTTTTTTTGAAACTAATTGCCAGTTTAATGTGTTTTAAAAATGTACATCCCATTTCTCATTACTGATAGGCCATTTTCTCGGCCAGCCGAATGAAGCTCTCCTTGTCTTGAAAGTTTGCATCCCAACAAACCTGACAAAGCGACTTACTTGACAAATTACAAAAAAATTGGGCTAGCCATTTTCAGAAAGAACAAAAAACTACTGAGCTGGTCAGTAGTACACATAAAAGAAAAGGCTGTCTAGACAGGCCAGAGTGCCTCGCACAGCCCAGTTGACACCCTGCTTCCATCTCAAAAACAAATTACATAAACACCACTCCAATTATGACGATTCATAAAAATGCCACAACAATTTTCAAACTTTGGAAAATGAGACTGCAATTTTTGCAAACTATGAAAAACGCCACTGCAATTTGCAAACTTTGAAAAACGCCACTCCAGACTTTGAAAAATGCCACTGGAAATGGCATGAAATGAAATTTTTAAACATTTGGAAATTGCAGTGGCATTTCTCGGAATCACCAGATTTGGAGTGGCATTTTTCAAATTAACCCAAAACAAAAATAACTGGGCGAGCTGCTGGGTCCCTGGTGTCAGCCGCTCGTTGTGCAATTCTCTCGTTTATTGACTACGTTGACAATGGCATGGGACCCACATGTCAGAAATCCATTAGGAGGAGCCATTTTTTATTGGCTTGAAATAAGGAGGCACTTGCTTGCGTACCGCCATGACCTTGGTGGGTCCCCGCTGTCATCCTCTCCATGTACAATCATCTCCTAATTGTGTACGCGTCAACCTGGTAGGCCCACAAGTCAGCCTCTAAACCCGTGGCGGAAAAATACAACCCATTAAAAAAATAACAACCCATTCCATACGTTCAAATGGAAAGTTCAAAATTCAAAGCAAAGTAACAGGTTGATACATCCATTTTGCATCATGCTTTCATATCGATATTTATAGCATTATGGGATGTTATGACACATTATATCACAATTCTTATGCCGATTCTCTCTTATTTTACAAGGTTTACATGAAGAGGGGGAATGCCGGCAGTTGGAATTCTGTGCTGGAAAAGGAGCAAATATTAGAGACCTATTCTGCACAAGTCCAAAAGTCCTGAAACTTCACGGGAGCATGTTTTAAAATATATAAAAAATATTGGGCGAAAGAAGTATCAGAGGGGGGCCACCCACCGTCCACGAGGGTGGGGGGCGCGCCCTACCCCCTAGGCACGCCGCCTGCCTCGTGGGCCCCATGGCAGCCCTCTGATGCCCATCTTTGGCTATATGGAGTCTTTCGTCGAGAAAAAAAAATCATAAGCAAGCTTTCGGTAAGAAACTCCGCCGCCACGAGGCGGAACCTTGGCGGAGCCAATCTAGGGCTCCGGCGGAGCTGTTCTGCCGGGGAAACTTCCCTCCGGGAGGGGAAAATCATCACCATCGTCATCACCAACGATCCTCTCATCGGGAGGGGGTCAATCTCCATCAACATCTTCACTAGCACCATCTCATCTGAAACCCTAGTTCATCTCTTGTATCCAATCTTTGTCTCAAAACCTCAGATTGGTACCTGTGGGTTGCTAGTAGTGTTGATTACTCCTTGTAGTTGATGCTAGTTGGTTTGCTTGGTGGAAGATCATATGTTCAGATCCATTATGCATATTAATACCCCTCTGATTATGAACATGAATATGATTTGTGAGTAGTTACGTTTATTCCTGAGGACATGGGAGAAGTCTTGCTATAAGTAGTCATGTGAATTTGGTATTCGTTCGATATTTTGATGAGATGTATGTTGTATTTCCTCTAGTAGTGTCATGTGAACGTCAACTACATGAAACTTCACCATTGTTTGGGCCTAGAGGAAGGCATTGGGAAGTAATGAGTAGATGATGGGTTGCTAGAGTGACAGAAGCTTAAACCCTAGTTTATGCGTTTCTTTGTAAGGGGCTGATTTGGATCCACATGTTTCATGCTATGGTTAGGTTTACCTTAATACTTCTGTTGTAGTTGCGGATGCTTGCAATAGGGGTTAATCATAAGTGGGATGCTTGTACAAGGAAGGACAGTACCCAAGCACCGGTCCACCCACATATCAAATTATCAAAGTACCGAACGCAAATCATATGAGCGTGATGAAAACTAGCTTGACGATAGTTCCCATGTGTCCTCGGGAGCGCTTTTCTTTATATAAGAGTTTGTCCAGGCTTGTCCTTTGCTACAAAAAGGATTGGGCCATCTTCCTGCACCTTATTTACTTTTATTACTTGTTACCCGTTATGAATTACCTTATCACAAAACTATCTGTTACCGATAATTTCAGTGCTTGCAGAGAATACCTTACTGAAAACTGCTTACCATTTCCTTCTGCTCCTCGTTGGGTTCGACACTCTTACTTATCGAAAGGACTACAATAGATACCCTACACTTGTGGGTCATCAAGACTCTTTTCTGGCGAAGTTGCCGGGGAGTGAAGTGCCTTTTGTAGGTGGAATTTGATAAGGAAAAATTTATATAGTGTGATGAAATTTACTATCACTTGTCACTATGGAACATAATCCTTTGAGGGGCTTGTTCGTGGTATCTTCACCCCGACCAGTAGAGCAAAGAGTTGCTCCTCAACCTACTAAATCTACTGAAAATGTTTACTTTGAAATTCCTTCAAGTACGATAGAGAAACTGCTAGCTAATCCTTTCACAGGTGATGGAACATTACATCCCGATTTGCACCTAATCTATGTGGATGAAGTTTGTGGATTATTTAAGCTTGCAGGTATGCCTGAGGATGTTATCAAGATAAGGTCTTCCCTTTATCTTTGAAGGGAGAGGCACTGACATGGTTTAGGCTATGTGATGATATGGGATCATGGAACTACAACCGATTGAAATTGGAATTTCATCAGAAGTTTTACCCTATGGATCTTGTTCATCGTGATCGTAATTATATATATAATTTTTGGCCTCACGAAGGAGAAAGAATCACTCAAGCTTGGGAGAGGCTTAAGTCAATGTTATATTCATGCCCCAATCATGAGCTCTCAAGATAAATTATTATTCAAAATTTTTATGCTTGGCTTTCTCTCGATAATCGCTCCATGCTCGATACTTCTTGTACTGAATCTTTTTATGATGAATTCAAATGGGATTTATTGGAAAGAATTAAACGCAACTCTGAAGACTGGGATCTCGACGAAGGTAAGGAGTAGGTATAACACCTAAGTTTGATTGTGTTAAATCTTTTATGGATACCGATGCTTTACGTGAATTTAGCACTAAATATGGACTTGACTCTGAGATAGTAGCTTCTTTCTGTGAATCCTTAGCTACTCATGTTGATCTCCCTAAGGAGAAGTGGTTTAAATATAATCCTCCCATTGAAGTAAAAGTAGTTGCACCTATTAAAGTTGAAGAAAAGACTATCACTTATAATGATCCTGTTGTTCCTACTGCTTATATTGAGAAAACCACCTTTCCCTGTTAGAATAAAGGATCATGCTAAAGCTTCAACTGTGGTTCGTAAGAGTAATACTAGAACACCTACTCCCTCTGAGGAAATTAATGTTGAACCTAGTGTTTCTATGGTTAAAGATCTCTTGGCCGATAATATTGATGGGCATGTTATTTACTTCTGTGATGAAGCTGCTAGAATTGCTAGACCCGATACTAAAACTAAACATAGACCTGTTGTAGGCATGCCTGTTATTTCTGTTAAAATAGGAGATCATTGATATCATGGCTTATGCGATATGGGTGCTAGTGCTATTGCGATACCTCATTCCTTATACAAAAAAATTATGCATGATATTGCACCTGCCGAGTTAGAAGAAATTGATGTTACTATTAAACTTGCCAATAGAGACACTATTTCCCCAGTTGGGATTGTTAGAGATGTTGAAGTCTTGTGTGGAAAGTTAAATATCCTACTGATTTTCTTGTTCTTGGTTCCCCACAAGATGACTTTTGTCCCATTATATTTGGTAGACCTTTCTTGAATACTATTAATGCTAAGATAGACTGCAATAAGGATATTGTTTCTGTTGGTTTAGGGGATATGTCTCATGAGTTTAATTTTGCTAAATTTCGTACACAACCCCATGATAAAGAATTGCCTAGTAAAGATGAAATTATTGGTCTTGCTTATATTGCCGTGCCTCCTAGTGATCCTTTAGAACAATATTTGCTAGACCAGGAAAATGATATGTTTATGAATGAAAGAAGGGAAATAGATGAAGTATTCTTTAAAAAGGGACCCATTTTGAAACATTACTTGCCTATTGAAATTCTAGGGGATCCTCCCCCACCCAAGGGTGATCCTGTGTTTGATCTTAAGCCTTTACCAGATACTCTTAAATATGCTTATCTTGATGAGAAAGAGATATATCCTGTTATTATTAGTGCTAACCTTTCAGAGCATGAGGAAAAGAAATTATTGAAAACTCTGAAGAAGCACCATGCTGCTATTAGATATACTCTTGATGATCTTAAGGGCATTAGTACCACTCTATGCCAGCACAAAATAAAATAGGAGAAAGACGAGAAACCGGTTGTTGATCACCAACGACGGTTAAATCCTAAGATGAAAGAAGTGGTAAGAAAAGAAATACTAAAGCTTCTGGAGACAGGTATAATTTATCCCGTCGCTGATAGTCAGTGGGTAAGTCATGTCCATTGTGTCCCTAAGAAGGGAGGTATTACTGTTGTTCCTTGTGATAAAGATGAACTGATCCCACAAAGAATTGTTACAGGTTATAGAATGGTAATTTATTTCCGCAAATTAAATAAAGCTACTAAAAAGGATCATTACCCTTTACCTTTTATTGATCAAATGCTAGAAAGATTATCCAAACATACACATTTTTGCTTTCTAGATGGTTATTCTGGTTTCTCTCAAATACCCGTGTCAAAAGAGGATCAAGAAAAGACAACTTTTACTTGCCCTTTCGGTACCTTTGCTTATAGACGTATGCCTTTTGTTTTATGCAATGCACCTGCTACTTTTCAGAGATGTATGACTGCTATATTCTCTGACTTTTGTGAAAAGATTGTTGAAGTTTTCATGGATGATTTCTCCATTTACGGAACTTCTTTTGATGATTGCTTAAGCAACCTTGATCGAGTTTTGCAGAATTGTGAAGAAACTAATCTTGTCTTGAATTGGGAGAAGTGCCACTTTATGGTTAATGAAGGTATTGTCTTGGGGCATAAAATTTCTGAAATAGGTATTGAAGTTGATAAAGCTAAAGTTGATGCTATTGAAAAGATGCCGTGTCCTAAGGACATTAAAGGTATAAGAAGCTTCCTTGCTCATGTCGGTTTTTATTGGAGGTTCATTAAGGACTTCTCTAAAATTTCTAGGCCTCTGACTAATCTCTTACAAAAATATGTTCATTTTGTCTTTGATGATGATTGTGTAGAAGCATTTGAAATACTTAAGAAAGCTTTGATTTCTGCACCTATTGTTCAGCCTCCTGATTGGAATTTACCATTTGAAATTATGTGTGATGCTAGTGATTATGCTGTAGGGGCTGCTCTAGGACAAAGAGTTGATAAGAAATTAAATATTATCCAATATGCTAGTAAAACTCTAGACAGTGCCCAGAGAAACTATGCTACTACTAAAAAAGAATTTTTAGTAGTTGTATTTGCTTGTGATAAGTTCAGACCTTACATTGTTAATTCTAAAGTAACTTTTCACACTGATCATGCTTCTGTTAAATATCTTATGGAAAAGAAAGATGCTACACCTAGACTTATTAGATGGGTTCTCTTGCTACAAGAATTTGATTTGCATATTATTGATAGAAAGGGAGCTGAGAACCCCGTTGCAGACAACTTGTCTAGGTTAGAGAATGTTCTTGATGACCCACTACCTATTGATGATAGCTTGCCTGATGAACAACTAGCTGTCATAAATGCTTCTCGTACTGCTCCATGGTATGCTGACTATGCTAATTATATTGTTGCTAAATTTATACCACCTAGTTTCACATACTAGCAAAAGAAAAAAATATTCTATGATTTAAGGCATTACTTTTGGGATGACCCACACCTTTATAAAGAAGGAGTAGATGGTGTTATTAAACGTTGTGTATCCGAGCATGAACAGGAACAGAGTCTACGCAAGTGTCATTCCGAGGCTTATGGAGGACACCACGCTGGAGATAGAACTGCACATAAGGTATTGCAATCCTGTTTTCATTGGCCTACTCTCTTCAAGGATGCCTGTAAGTTTGTCTTGTCCTGTGAAGAATGTCAAAGAACTGGTAATATTAGTAGACATCAAGAAATGTCTATGAATTATTCACTTGTTATTGAACCATTTGATGTCTGGGGCTTTGATTATATGGGACCGTTTCCTTCCTCTAATGGTTATACACATATTTTAGTTATTGTTGATTATGTTACTAAGTGGGTAGAAGCTATTCCAACTAGTAGTGCTGATCATAACACCTCTATTAATAAGATGCTTAAAGAAGTTATTTTTCCAAGGTTTGGAGTCCCTAGATATTTAATGACTGATGGTGGTTCACATTTTATTCATGGTGCTTTTCGTAAAATTCTTGCTAAGTATGATGTTAATCATAGAATTGCATCTCCTTATCACTCACAGTCTAGTGGTCAAGTAGAACTGAGCAATAGAGAGCTTAAAATAATTTTGCAAAAGACTATTAATAGATCTAGGAATAATTGGTCCAAGAAACTTGATGATGCATCATGGGCCTATAGAACTGCATACAAAAATCCTATGTGTATGTCTCCATATAAAATGGTTTATGGAAAGGCATGTCACTTACCTCTTGAACTAGACCATAAGGCATATTGGGCCATTAAAGAGCCCAATTATGATTTCAAACTTGCCAGTGAGAAGAGGCTTTTTGAAATTAGCTCACTTGATGAATGGAGAACCCAGGCTTATGAAAATGCCAAACTGTTTAAAGAAAAAGTTAAAAGATGGCACGATAAAAGGATACAAAAACGTGAGTTTAATGTAGGTGATTATGTATTATTATACAACTCTCGTTTAAGATTTTTTGTAGGCAAACTCCTCTCTAAATGGGAAGGTCCTTACGTTATCGCAGAGGTCTATCGTTCCGGTGCCATAACGATCAACAACTTCGAAGGCACAAATCCGAGGGTGGTGAACGGTCAAAGAATCAAACATTACATCTCAGGTAATCCCATAAATGTTGACACTAATGTTATTGAAACTGTAACCCCAGAGGAATACATAAGGGACACTTTCCAGAATGTTTCAGACTCCAACAAGGAATAGGTACATGGTACAGTAAGTAAACCGACTCCAAAACAGTTCTAATGGCAAATTTTCTCCGTTTTGGAATATTCAAGAAAATAGGAAAATAAGAAGCAGTCCGGGAAGGACACGAGGCATCCACGAGGGTGGAGGGCGCACCCTACCCCCCTGGGCACGCCCCCTGCCTCGCGGGCACCTCGTGTGCTCTCCGGACCCTGTTTTCTTGCATGATACTTCTTTTGGTTGGTAAAAATTCATTATATAATTTCCCGAAGGTTTTGACCAGCGTATCACGCAAATATCTCCTGTTTTTGTTTCGAGCTATTTTCTACTAGGGTTGTCAAGGCCAGACATCATGTCGTCTCCCACCTCCTCCGACAATGAGGGCAACGATGCTTGGCTAATGAAGATAGAGCTGAATAGAGAAGAGCCCGGAGAGATCAACAAGGAAGATGGGCTCAAGAAGGCCATGGAGGACCAAGTTCCGACAATAGCAAAAGAAGACATCCTTCAACTTCACCACAATCTCTTTACCCCAACGGAGATTGAGGCTTTCAAGATGATTGAGTTAGCTCGTATTCAAAACAAGTATCTCACAAGTGAAAATATTTTGTTGAAGGAGCATATCATCGCACTCAAGGGCATTATCCGCAAATTGGAAGATCTCCTACGCTCAATGTGCGACTATCGACCATCACCAACACCTTCTTCACCAACAAAGAAGAACTGAGTATCGGGTATGGGCACTCCCCTTGGCAACTGCCAAGCTTGGGGGAGTGCCCCGGTATCGTATCACCATCACACTTTTATCTTTACCTTTTTGCTTAGTTCGATCCTTTTGGTAATATCTTGATCTAGTAGAATAAAGTTTTAGTATGATCTACTTTTGAGTTTTTCTTTATGATCCTTCTATGTAATCGAGTCTGTGAGCTATATATAATAAAGATTAGTGTTGAGTCAAGGGCTTGATTATCTTACTATGATCTGGAGGGAATAAAATAAAAGAGAAAAAAATTTAAAGAGATCATATGGATCTTATGAAGAGTAATGTCTTCACATATAAAGAGTATGATGAATAAAAGTTGTTGATAGTTGACAAACATAGTTTTGGTCATCGTTGCAATTAATAGGAAGTAATAAGGAAAGAGAGGTTTTCACATATAAATATACTATCTTGCACATCTTTTATGATTGTGAGCACTCATTAAAATATGACATGCTAAAGAGTTAATGTTAGACAAGGAAGACAACGTAATGGGTTATGTTTTCTTACATCTGAGATAAATTATATTGTCATGGATCATCCAACATGTTGAGCTTGCCTTTCCCTCTCATGCTAGCCAAATCCTTAGCACCAAGTAGAGATACTACTTGTGCTTCCAACATATCTACCTATAGATTGAGTAAGATCCTTCAAGTAAGTTGTCATCGTTGCAAGCAATAAAAATTGCTCTCTAAATATGTATGATTTATTAGTGTGGAGAAAATAAGCTTTATACGATCTTGTGATGTGTAAGAAATAAAAGCGACAGACTGCATAATAAAGGTCCATATCACAAGTGGCAATATAAAGTGACGTTCTTTCGCATTAAGATTTTGTGCATCCAACCGTAAAAGCACATGACAACCTCTGCTTCCCTCTGCAAAGGGCCTATCTTTTATTCTTGTCTTATACTTCATGCAAGAGTCACAGTGATCTTCACCTTTCCTTTTTACATTTTATCCTTTGGCAAGCACAATGTGTTGGAAAGATCCTGATAAATATAGCTAATTGGATGTGAGTTTTCATGAACTATTATTGTTGGCATTACCCTTGAGGTAAAAAGTTGGGAGGCGAAACTATAAGCCCCTATCTTTCTCTCTGTCCGGCTAAAACTTCATACCCATAAATATTGTGTGAGTGTCAGAAATTGTGAAAGACTAAATGATAGTTGAGTATGTGGACTTGCTGAAAAGCTATTATATGGACTCTTTCCGATGTTATGATAAATTGCAATTGCTTCAATGACTGAGATTATAGTTTGTTAGTTTTCAATGAAGTTTATGATTCATTCTTGAAATTGTGATTGAATTATTACTTTAGCATAAGAGATCATATGACAATATATGTATATGTTGGTGTTCTAAGAATGATCATGATGCCCTCATGTCCGTATTTTATTTTTATCGACACCTCTATCTCTAAACATGTGGACATATTTTTCGATTTCGGCTTTCGCTTGAGGACAAGCGAGGTCTAAGCTTGGGGGAGTTGATACGTCCATTTTGCATCATGCTTTCATATCGATATTTATTGCATTATGGGATATTATTACACATTATGTCACAATTCTTATGCCTATTCTCTCTTATTTTACAAGGTTTACATGAAGAGGGGGAATGCCGGCAGCTGGAATTCTGGGCTGGAAAAGGAGCAAATATTAGACACCTATTCTGCTCAACTCCAAAAGTCCTGAAACTTCACGGGAGCACGTTTCAGAATATATAAAAAATATTGGGTGAAAGAAGTATCAGAGGGGGGCCACCCACCGTCCACGAGGGTGGGGGGCGCGCCCTACCCCCTGGGCGCGCCCCTGCCTCGTGGGCCCCCTGGCAGCCCTCTCATGCCCATCTTTGGCTATATGGAGTCTTTCGTCGAGAAAAAAAAATCATAAGCAAGCTTTCGGGAAGAAACTCCGCTGCCACGAGGCGGAACCTTGGCGGAACCAATCTAGGGCTCCGGCGGAGCTGTTCTGCCAGGGAAACTTCCCTCCGGGAGGGGGAAATCATCACAGTCGTCATCACCAATGATCCTCTCGTCGGGAGCGGGTCAATCTCCATCAACATCTTCACCAGCATCATCTCATCTCAAACCCTAGTTCATCTCTTGTATCCAATCTTTGTCTCAAAACCTCAGATGGTACCTGTGGGTTGCTAGATTACTCCTTGTAGTTGATGCTAGTTGGTTTACTTGGTGGAAGATCATATGTTTAGATCCATTATGTATATTAATACCCCTCTTATTATGAACATGAATATGATTTGTGAGTAGTTACGTTTGTTATGAAGGACATGGGAGAAGTCTTGCTATAAGTAGTCATGTGAATTTGGTATTCGTTCGATTTTTTGATGAGATGTATGTTGTCTTTCCTCTAGTGGTGTCATGTGAACGTCGACTACATGACACTTCACCATTGTTTGGGCCTAGAGGAGGGCATTGGGAAGTAATAAGTAGATGATGGGTTGCTAGAGTGACAGAAGCTTAAACCCTAGTTTTATGCGTTGCTTCGTAAGGTGCTGATTTGGATCCATATGTTTCATGCTATGGTTAGGTTTACCTTAATACTTTTGTTGTAGTTGCGGATGCTTGCAATAGGGGTTAATCATAAGTGGTATGCTTGTCCAAGGAAGGACAGTACCCAAGCACCGGTCCACCCACATATCAAATTATCAAAGTACTGAACGTGAATCATATGAGCGTGATGAAAATTAGCTTGACGATAATTCCCATGTGTCCTCGGGAGCGCTTTTCTTTATATAAGAGTTTGTCCAGGCTTGTCCTTTGCTACAAAAAGGATTGGGACATCTTGCTGCACCTTGTTTACTTTTATTACTTGTTACCTGTTACGAATTACCTTATCACAAAACTATCTGTTACCGATAATTTCAGTGCTTGCAGAGAATACCTTACTGAAAACTTCTTATCATTTTGTTCTGCTCCTCGTTGGTTTCGACACTCTTACTTATCAAAAGGACTACGACAGATCCCCTACACTTGTGGGTCATCACAGGTCTGATCCAGATATAGAGTACTGAACTTCCACGTTGACAACCATCATAGCCAAGTTAACTCTCTACTCCCACTAATACTCTAGTAGTGTACAAGTACTAACTTACTCTTAGCTGAAGAGATGATGCCGGCCACCATCTGCGATACACGCTAAACGCCGGCACCGGCGTCCTTCGCCTCGCCTTGGACTTGCCAGAGGTGCGATAGGGCGCGTTGCTGGAGTGCGTTGGCCCTTTCTATGCCGGCGTGGTCCACCGAAGCTTCGGCTTCTAAGCGGGAAACCCACTTGACGAGCTTGTAGTAAAATTCAGCGTCACGAACGCGTGCGTGCCCGACAGCCTCCAGGGTTATTTGTCGGGTGCCAGCCTCCACGTAGTCGGCCCAGTTGCGGGCACTCCGCTCGCGACTCAGAGCATCGGTGCACTGCTGCTCCATGTCCCGCTGGCGGTGCAAATCAGCAATATGCTGCTCCTCCGCCAGGTGGTCGTGCTCCAACAACTCCTCATACTCCGCATTGCCATCTAAAGACTGATAGAATGCCTCCTCCCTCTGTCTGCATTCCGGTGAAAAACCGAACACTAGTTCTGGTGGTGACCGCCTCTGGCGTTGCCTATCACGGACGGGCGGGGGCATGGCGGACGTGGCGAGAGCGAGGATAAGTGGCGAGCGACGTCGGGCTGGTGGAGGGTTATGAGGATAGGGCGAGTTGGGTGATGGTGCCACCGGAGAAGCCCGGGAAACAATAATTATAGACGGAAGGTAGGCGAACTAGCATGTCGCGGGAAATGCGACGGTCATCGCGGTCATCGGAATTCAATGCATAAGCAGGCATGGCTTAGCATGCCAGCTTGCTGTGGAAAACTAGAAAAACTGAAATTATGACTGTGTCGTCCCGTCCCGTCAGTGGTGAGTCCCGTTCGTGTTGGGTCGCACGCCGGCATGACAGTCAAACGAGTGCATTCGAATCATCCAGATGAGGTACTCCCTCCTTGTCAAAAATGATTCCACAGATTTAAAAGGCCCACAACAATTAAAGCGCATCTTTTTTCGCATCAGTTAGCTGCCTTAATTACGGCGAGCTGCATGCAGCCACTCAGAATCGCTCGCAGCCAGTACGCGGAGCACCATGCAACAAGTCGCAACCGAAGGCACGCATGCAGCCACTTAAATCGCTGGAATTAATTAGGCTTAAACTTCTGCATGTAGTTAATTATTGCCATGCCTTGGTCTTGCCGCTTTGGCTCACGGGACTAATTAACCCGGACGAAGGGAGTACCTTGGTTGGTGAGATTTTTGAATTAAGCCCTGCAAACCGGAATGGAGGTACTAGTACGTGTGTGATCTGCTATTTATTCGTGTAGTATCGAGTAGATCATTTCCTAAATTGAGCCCTGCAAACTGGAAAGGAGGTAGTACGTGCGTGATCTGCTATTTATCCGTATAGGATCGAGTAGGTCGGATAGTGTACGTGTAGGATTGAGTAGGTCGGATGGTGTATGTGTATGATCGCATTAGCTGATGAATGTTAGCTGGGAGATAGGGCATTTGTGAACGTTTTTGCTGGCAGTTTTTTCAGATTCGCATGGCATTTTCTTCAGAGCATCTTGTCAGTTTCTTCAGAGGTAGGCATTTTTATTCAAAAAACTGCCGCTTCGGATCTTGCATCGCAACTAAAACTACTAGGAGCGCATTACTGCATTAGTAGGCTAGCTAGTGATCGATCAGTAACTTGTAAACACTAAGCGAACATAAATAAGGAACTGTTAGTAACTTGTAAACACTGAGAACAAAGAAATAAGGATCATGCTGTGCACAATAGTAAGAGCCGATCCGTTTGAAATGTTCACACGAGACTCACATGCCTGTCATTGTAATATGTTCACATTAGTAGCCCAAATTCAAAACCAACTAGTACGATTCCCATACATAAGATCAACATGTTAATGCATCTCAATGATTCACAGATCGTATACAAATATGTAGCTCCAAAAGCAAAGATCTAGAAAAAACATCTGTTCTTCCTACTAACATGGATGCTTCTCTTGGCCAACATTCATTACAGACTGAAAGACAAATTTGTTTGTGAAGTCTACAATTCCTCCTGCAAACGTAAGTGGTTTCACCAACAGCTGGAACCATGAGAATGAACCACACATGATGGAGGAACATCCACTGCAATATGATTTGGTCTTCTCTCGATCACACGGCGAGACTATTTTTCGGAATACAAACTTTAACTTAGGCAAAATGATTCCCATTGTATAATCAGACCAAAGCAATGAAGCACCTAGTGTTGGCCAATAAATAGTACAATACTACTTTTCTGCACTCCATGAAGTGACTATCCAATCTTTCCGTGTCTATTTCCAAATGGCACTGCATGCAGTGACTATACTATTCTCTTGTGCAGTTCAACCAAAATTGCGGTCACTTTGTTTGTTTGCCAAATAGCAAGGGGCAGACATCTCTGTCTGCACAAATATCAAGCAGCTAGTAAACATATACCCCACCTTGTATTTTCGGTTTAAACACATCTCTTCTGCTTAGCATCTGTCATGTTTTGCACTGGACAATTTGATACAATCATGTTTTGCCCTAGAGAATTTCATACTGAATTGATTTGCTAGTTCAGAGCAGAAATATAGTGCCTATGCTTCATCAGACCAAGGATATCCATGTTCGCAGTGATGGAAGAGGTGAAGTCGGTACAACCAAAATTGAGCATCCAATCATTGAATCCTGTCCTGCACATCCAATGTAGGTCCACCCTGCCAATAAATTCACATGCAAACCACTAGTATTACTATCTAATGACAGTACAAAAAGAGTAGCAAGATAGTAGCAAACCATGTACGTTCGTAATGAACAGCTCATAGTGCCACCAATTGGATATAAAGGTTTGGAATAAAACATGCTCCTAATGTTGAACCATTTGGACTTTTTGTACAGTTGCACTAAAATCGAGCATCCCTATTTGCATAGATATTGAAAGTGTGATTACTATAAAAGTGGCACTAGTTGAAGCATAGACTCACAAATATAAGCATTCCAATTTCTAAATGGGAAAAAGTAGGAAGACTGTTTCTTACCACCTGTTTGAAGGAATAAATAAGGCAACAACGGCTGATGTCAGGAAGGCATACATAGTTTTTTTCCTGAAAAATTGAACCATTCCTCACCTTTCCTCTTCTTTTAAGCATATTTTGTGCAGTTCAACTAAAATAAAATGCTATCACCACCTTGACAATTCAGTGACACTGTACAAAATGAAATGACTTAACATTACATCATGATGTCAGGTATGTAGTCGACAGGCATTAGAGACAAACATACAGACCTCCTTCGATAACATAATGAACATTAATTTTAACAAAGGTGTGACTAGCTTTACCGGGATAATTTGAGTGAACTCTACACCCTCTGTTCCTTAATATAAGACGTTTTCGCAGTTCAATTTAAAGTACCCAACATCTAGTATTTAGAAAAACAGGTAGTAGTTTTCTTGAGCACATATCTGGGAAAGCTTGCCACACTTTATTTATGTCCATACGCTAATGCAACACCATTCAAATAGTACAAATATACACTAATCCAGTGGCTAGTGCAATAGTAGAGTAGTTATTTTATTACAGGGTATAGTACAATGGTTTTACCGAACATATTTCAATAAACTCTAGCACTAGAAGATTTATATAAGAATTAACAATACAAAATGTAAAGGTAACAAGTTTCAGCATTGGTATACTAGCTATGAATGAGCATTAAACCAAATACAAAAGTCTGAAGGTAACTAGCATTATTAACTAATGACAGTATAAAAAAATTGCAAACCATGTACCTTCAAGGTAAATATCATTTCGAACTCGAGGGGACCTAAAAATTGCTATCCCAATCTTGATAATCGGTCAAACATAAAAACTTGATCGAACGAATCAAGAGAACAGTCGAAGGAGGAGGTGCCCACTCTTGACCTTTCCTATTGACACTGTACACAAAAAATGGCTTATCTCATGAAAGTGAGGTATGTAATCTATAAGCATTAACAGTGCAAAAATGTGAAGGTAGTAACAAGATTCATCGTTGGTATACTGGCTGTGCAACATCATTAGAATGCCTTAGCTGCAAAATCTTTAATACATCCACAATCAATAGCTAACCTTGAAATAATCCAGTGACATTAAATGGCATTGTTCAAATTTATCGGTGGCATTAGACTGAGTGTGGCATTAGTTAAATGTGGCATCACTTTAGCAGTAGCATTGCTTGACTAGACTGCTGGCATTATACTAACAACAAAAAAGTGGCAATAAGAGCATGGGAGGCCCATTCAGACAGTAGGCGCATCAGTACGATGTACCTCCACGGATGCATAGAGTGGTGAGGGAGGTATGGTTGCCCGGAGCAACAAATATCCAGGCAGCATATGTGGATTACGTCCCATTTTTGTTCTCTTTAGCCACCTTTTTCCTATGTGAGAACAACAAACCGATCGACCTGGTCATTATATATTGCGTTGTCATGCCTTTCTACCCTTCTTCAACCAAGAGACACGAGACTCATTCCTTAGCTACTGATTTTCCCCTTTTCAACCTAGATGCGGGTTCGATGCCTACTCTCTTGGACAGTATAGTCTCCCTTCCTTTCCTTATTCAACCCAGACATGGATTAGTCTGCATGAAGTAGGGTTTCCTTTAATAGTGCAAATTAAGGTTTTCGTCCGCGTGACCAGCAGAGCAGAGGATAGCAAATTGTGAAGATGGTGGAGTGGAAAAAGATCCACATGTAGTGACATGGCAGATGTGGCAATAGAACAAGGGTATGGTTCGAAAAGAGGTGGCATACCTGAGGGTCGGTGGGAAGTGACTACGCTCGTGGTCGTCGTCCTCCGCACACACTACGGCAACGAGCTTGGGGATGGAGACCATCCTGCACGGGCGCTAGGTCTGAGAGGATGGCCTTGTCGTCAGTGCATGACCTCGCTCGCCAACGAGGAGTGCATCAATGCTGCACGTCCTTTTCTTCCCCGATGGATCTGTGACCACCGGTGAGGAGGGAGAGAGAGGCCGTCTTTTTTAGATTTGGAGAGAGGGTGATACTGTGAGAAGCAAGTGGGCAGCCCTTAGCAAGAAAGCGCTGAAGCTCTAGCCTATATATCTTTTTATACTACTAGTACTAGAGGTGGAGTAGTGGTAGATTAGTTTATATTTTCTTTGCATACAGTACCAGTTAGTCGTGCTTCAAAACTAAACATCACGCCATTAAAAAAATAAAGTCAAGAAATAATGCGGCACTTAGGGCGAACGCGGCCAGATCGCATTTTGCACGAGAAATGACACACCATGTTTTGTTGACATGTGGTCCTATTCCAACATGTCAGTGAGACGACGGTGGGTCCTTTTGTACAATTTTTGAATTGACGCCTATGTAGGCCGGGGCGCCTCTTCGTGTACCGTGACAACCGTCCACTGCCTCTTCGCCTTCCCCTCTCTATTTGGATCTACTGTTGCATGCTCTTTCTCCCTCCTCCATTTGCCTTCACCCTTCCTTCTACCATTGTTCGATCGTCTTCTTCATGGAGGGAACAAGCCAGAAACGACCCCGTTATTCTTTCCCCGATCTGAAAGATGACGTGGTGGAGGAACTCATTGATCGGTGCGACGTCATCACCTCGGCTAGCATGGCAGGTTCGTTCAAGACCATTATCGACTCAACTAATAACATCATTACAAGGAACCCAATGGTCCAGGAGCGGTTCTATCTCCCTTATCTTCTTCTCTATAAGCCTGTTCGCATGGGTGCGGACGACGGAGGCCTCACCTTGTGTGAGTTGATGCTGCTTTATAACGATACGTGTGATTTCAAGATGCCATCACTTAAGGGTAAGGCTTGGGCTGGCGCAAATGGAGATTGGGTTGTTTATATTGGGTAAAATTGTGAGTGGGAACTTGTGAACGTGTACACTCGTCAGCGGATTCCACTTCCAAAAATCTCAGAGTGCCTAGTGGTTGAGCACACAGATGATCTATGTACATTCAAATACGATCATGGTGGCTGTCATCTATGGAAGATACCAATTTGTTGAGTTCCCAACCGCTCTTGGAATTACAAGAACTATGAAGTTGTTGCTATCTTCGACAAGCTTGTTGCCGTCATTACTGATTCCACGGTTCATCCATGGATATTGCTCAAACACAAGTTTCTGTACACGGATGAGTACTGTGATGCAATTGAATAAGAGGATCTTGTGTTTGCTACCACAACTCATGGCACTATTTTTGCATGGGATCCTCGTAGTTTCGGTACGTTTGTCTTCCACCGTAATTATAATTGTTTCATCCACATGCATGCGGGTTAGAAAGTTTCCCTTTACTAATTAACCTTCTTGTGTTTCCAAGGTCCTGTGAACATTCCACCACCTATACTTGGAAAATTTTATAACCAAGGGGGAGGTGACGATGGTGATGACCACGAGTATGAGGACGAGCAGAACTTATATACTCAGTGCCGCCTGGCAACTAATTCCGATGGATCACCTCTTCTTGTCTGTATACAGTGCACTAAGATTGTTACTACTGAGGGAGAAGGTGTTGTCTCCCATGGTTGCCCTCTCCGAACCTATTCCAACACCCGTTGCAGGGTATTCATGATGGATACTAGTGTGCTAGCGCCAACACCTTCTCGCTGGTACAGTATTGATAGTCTTGGAGAAAACTCACTCTTCCTTGGACCAAACTATCCAATGATGGTGAAAGGCGATCCAGCTGTTGTTGACACAATGTTACTACCATTTATGAGAAGCAACTGTATCTATACCTCGGACATTGCAGTGGTTCCCTACCCTGGTCCTAATATATGCCGCTTTAGCCTGGATGATCAGTCCTGCATTGCTCTCAATATTGACAATAGCTGGCCCTTCCCGGAGCACCTATGGTTCAAAGCAAGTGTTCCCATCGCCGAGGATTGGTTGAGTTGAAGTTCATTTCATTGCTTGTTATTTGTTGTGTGATGAAAACTTCAGTATTTACTAGAATGTTTTGTTGGAAATAATCTATAATCCAACATGTATCCTCGTTGTCGTTGTGTGTTGATGACTTGTTGTATGTAATGAATGGTACATTTGCAAATGCATGTCATAGACTCAATTTATGAATGGTTTTCTTGTCACTTCTTGGAGTGTGAGTACCGTAGCAGTATAGCCAGCATCCGGTTAGTATATGAAGTTGCCACATCACATAGAGCCAACCTAATATTGGAGTATGCTAGCCCTCCACTGACGCGCCGCTTCAAATGGCGGACGCAGTGAGAGGTCGCGTCACCTTGTGTCCAGATCTGAGATGCCATGTGTACCAGATGAATGACTCCAAGTTCGACCACCGTGATGGTAGGTGCGAGCTGAGGAACACTGTTGGAGAGACCCTCCTTATAATTTTCCTACATTGGTCGTTTGATTCATAGGATAGAATGCTACAGGATTTTTCCCTATGTAATCATGTTTTAATTGGCAATCTAGCATCCACTCCAAATTTTGTTTCACTTTATTTGTTCCTACGAAGAGAGTACTTGCTCTAAATGATGTGCCGCTGCAAGAGCCGCCTATATTAATTAACCATGCTCTAAAAAGGTGGACCAAGTTTGGCTATAGTAGTACTGTACTAGGTTAGTAGGTGACCTTGCGCTTGGCTCTTCTCCTCTTCCGGAAGTTGAACAATAATGATGGTACTACAGTAGTACTTCTAGCAATCTGACACCAAATGAACTGCTGCACGTCCACCGCTTGTAAGCAAAAGTTTCTCCTCGTGCCGCGAGCCACCACGCACGCGTTGGCGAGGGAGAAGGCATAGTAAGCAAGCTTCTCGTCATTCTGCGAGTTGACGGGACACATCAAAGTTACGTACATTTATTAGTACTCTCTTCAAAAAGGGCCGACCATGTCCATGGCTACCATCCCGTGCTCTGTCATTGAGTACGTGCACTATTCACGTGCCATCGAGGAGAAAAAATATTGCGTAGTACTAGGTGCCATCGAAGTGCACGACTCACTTACGCACTACATATCTCCATTTTTTGCATGACATGCCACCTTGATGCTAGATGTCCCGCATGTCATGGAGGCATATAGTATGATTTCTAAAATGGAGGCATATAGATGTCCCACATGTCGGCAAAAGGATGAACAAAGCTCATGTCTTAAACGAAAGAGTGGGAGAACATAGATTCCCGACGACCGAGAAGGAGCAACAAACCTCGCGGTGGAGCGTCTGCACTCATAATATTTTATATTATTCAGCAATATAAAATCAACCAAATCTCTCCACGTTCCTATACCATTCTATAGTATGAGAATAACTTTGAACGTAAGCCATTGATTCAGTCTATCCAATGGTCATAGTTGGAAAATCCAAACAAAACCAAGCATTGGATCAACTCTTTTAGCACTTAGATTGTTGCTGCCTGCCCACCTAGCCCACCTATATATCCACTCACGTGTGATGACCACAGGAGCTATCCACTCAGATTGTATGTCAAAAAAATAAAGGTCGATAACTAATGTGGCATCTCGGGCCAACGCGGCCAGATCGCATTTTGCACGAGAAATTACACACCATATTTTGTTGACATGTGGTCCCGTTCAAACATGGCAGTGAGACGATGGCGGGTCCTTTTGTACAATTTCTGAACGGACGTGTAGGCTGGGGCGCCTCTTCGGGAACCGTGGCAAACTGGAAACCGTCCACCGACTCTTCGCCTTTCCCTCTCGATTTGGAACTGCTATCGCACGCTCTTCCTCCCTCCTCCATTTGCCTTCACCCTTTCCTTCTGCCGTTATTCAATCATCTTCTCCATGGAGGGAACAGGCCAGAAACGACCACGCTATTCTGGCCCCGATCTGAAAGATGACGTGGTGGAGGAACTCATTAATCGGTGCGACGTCATCACCTTGGCTAGCATGGCAGGTTCGTTCAAGACCATTCTCGACTCAACTAATAACATCATTACAAGGAATCCAAAGGTCCAGGAGCGGTTTGATCTCCCCTATCTTCTTCGCCGTGACCCTACTGACTGGCGTGGGGACGAGGGAAGCCTCACCTTGTGCAAGTTGATGATGCTTGATAATGATACGTATGATATTAAGATGCCATCGCTTGAGGGCAAGGCTTGGGCAGGCGCAAATGGAGATTGGGTTGTTTATATTGGGTAGAACTGCGAGTGGGAACTTGTAAATGTGTAGACTCGTCACCGGGTTCCACTTCCAAAAATCTCAGACTGCCCAGAGGTTAAGCACACCGATATTCTACGCACGTTCAAATACGATCATGGTGACTATCTTCTATGGAAGATAGCAATTTGTCAAGTTCCCAACCGCTCTTGGCACTACAGGAACTATGGAGTTGTTGTTATCTTCGACAAGCTTGTTGCCGTCCTTCGTGGTTCGACTGGATGGATATTGCTCAAAAATCAGTTTCTATACATGGATGTGTACTGTGATGCAATTGAATACGAGGATCTTGTGTTTGCTGCCACCACTCGTGGCACTATTTTTGCATGGGATCCTCGTAGTTTCGGTACGTTTGTCTTCTACCGTAATTATAATTGTTTCATCCACATGCATGTGAGTTAGCAAGTTTCCCTTTACTAATTAACCTTCTTCTTGAGTTTCCAAGGTCATGTGAACATTCCACCACCTATACTTGAAAATTTTTATAACCAAGGGGGAGATGACGATGGTGATGATCACGAGCATGAGGACGAGGAGGGCCCATATACTCAGTGGCGCCTCGCAACTTATTCCGATGGATCACCCCTTCTTGTCTGTATACAACCCACTGCTGATGTTACTACTAAGGAAGCAGGTGTTGTCTCCCATGGTCGCACTCTCCGGACCTATTCCAACACCCGTTGCACGGTATTCGGGATGGATACTAGTGTGCTAGCGCCAACACCTTCTCCCTGGTACAGTATTTATAGTCTTGGAGAAAACTCGCTCTTCCTTGGACAAAACTATCCAATGATGGTGAAAGGCGATCCAACTATTGTTGACACAAACGTTACTATCATTTATGAGAAGCAACCGTATCTATACCTCAGACATTGTGGTGGTTCCCTACCCTGGTCGTGATATAGTAGGCTGCTTCAGCCTGGATGATCAGTCATGCGTTGGTCTCGAGATTGACAGTAGCCGGCCCTTCCCAAAGAATCACTTGTGGTTCAAAGCAAGCGTTTCCAAGACCGAGGATTGGTTGAGTTGAAGTTCATTTCATTGCTTGTTATTTGTTGTGTGATGAAAACTTTAGTATTTATAATGTATCCTCGTTGTCGTTGTGGGTTGATGACCTGTTGTATGTAATAAAATGATATGCTTGTGATAAACTTACTAAATTTATGAATGGCTTTCGAGTCGCTTCTCTGAGTGGGTGCTGCGACGAGGCAAAAAATATATTTTTCGAATACATAATTGTACGTGCATTGCAATAGGTTATCGGATGAGGCCAATCAACAATGGTACACTATTTGTACTAGCTTGACATGCTGCACTATCTCTACGTCTACGTATGTAATAAAACAAGTTTTAAACTTGAGACTAGCCACCCACCCTCACAAAGAACACTTTTTAACCTAGCACAGACTCCAGGAAATTTGGCCACAGTGTGAGGTGGGCCATATGTTGATGTGTTCACTGTACGTAACCAGCACCTCAAATCCTCAATACTACTACTATTATATACTACTACTTGGAGTACTAGTAGGGTGGCATGGGCCAGAACAAGCATTCACATCCAGGAGTACGGCACATGCCACTAGCATGACTTCGATCTGACACCATATTTCTTGGAGTCCGTGCTACAACTATCTCTTCAACCTCATCGTTTCTCTAACTCAGCCAGCGCGAGGCAGGCGAGGTGGGGGTTTGCCGATAGTCGGTTTCCTCAACCGCGGTCCCACTTGTAAGGACAACTCCAATGCACGACCCCAAACAGACTTCCCTTTTGCCCGGATTCTGTCTGTTTGGGTAGGGCAATGTGGCCGTGTCCGGGCCATTTCTCGGATGCGGTGGCTATGCGCCCAATGCGTGGACGCATCCCGGCCGCGTACATTTTTCTTTGCAAACACATATCTTTTTTTCATCATTGATTTTTGGTACATGGAAATACATCACCAAAATTTGACTAGAAAATCAAGACCAAAGAAAACAAGAACCACAAGAATACATTTTAGAAGATATCCAAGTTCCATAACTGCTCCTGTAAGTTGGATTAGTGCCTTCTCGATGCATTCATTGTTGATCTGCAGCAGCTCGATCTTGTGTGCTTCTTTCTTCTTTGAGCGTAAAGAAGTAGACACTGCTTCCTCGCATCTAGTCTCATGTCTAGCCTCTATTCTATCAACAAGTGCACTAGTCTCATCTCTAGCCTCTATGCTAGCTAAAAGTGCTACAACATCTACTAAATTGCGCTCTATCAATATATCGATGTACTCTTCTTCCCAATACCAAAACTTGCATCCATTCTACACAATAAAATTTTAAGTTAGCACAACAAGAGTCTAATCCGAGAGCACAACCGAAGCTAAAGTAGCACATGCCCCATCGGTTGAGCACTTGATGCACACCCATCTGGGATGTTCCAGCGTTGTAGACACGCGGCACAAGACCTTATTTGGGTAGTCGTCGCACGTAATGAGTGGCAAAGGTGCGCCGACGTACTTTTGGGCCAGCACCGAGCCCGGCCGCCCGCCATTCATGTATCTGTCGGCGGACCGGCGACGGTGTAGATCCGAGTGGCTAGAGGAGGAGTCAGTACCTGCATGCGGCCTTGCAGCCTTGCCAGGGCCTTCTGGCCCGATGCCCGGCCAAGCCATGGCGCGGCGCGGCCTCCAACAACTGGGCGAGCTCAAGTCCGACCGGATCTGCTCCAAATCCAGCCGCCGGGTGCGCAAAACACGTAGCCGTGGTTGGGTAGCTCCGGGGCGTCGAGGGAAAGGGGGTTGAGCAAGCGCACCTCCGAGCGGCACACGCTGGAGTTGGCCTGGCAGCGTGGCGGACTGAGGGAGTCCTGGATTAGGGGGTATCCAGACAACCGGATTATATCCTTTGGCCGGACTGTTGGACTATGAAGATACAAGATTGAAGACTTCGTCCTGTGTCCGGATGGGACTCTCCTTGGCGTGGAAGGCAAGCTTGGCAATACGGATATGTAGATCTCCTTCCTTGTAACCGACTCTGTGTAACCCTAGCCCCCTCCGATGTCTATATAAACCGAAGGGTTTTAGTCCGAAGGACAACATACAATCATACCATAGGCTAGCTTCTAGGGTTTAGCCTCTCTGATGTCGTGGTAGATCAACTCTTGTACTACTCATATTATCAAGAACAATCAAGCAGGACGTAGGGTTTTACCTCCATCAAGAGGGCACAAGCCTGGGTAAAACATCATGTCCCCTGCCTCCTGTTACCATCCACCTTAGACGCACAGTTCGGGACCCCCTACCCGAGATCCGCCGGTTTTGACACCGACATTGGTGCTTTCATTGAGAGTTCCTCTGTGTCGTCATCATTAGGCTTGATGGCTCCTTCGATCATCGATAGCGATGCAGTCCAGGGTGAGACTTTTCTCCCCGGACAGATCTTTGTATTCGACGGCTTCGCACTGCGGGCCAACTCGCTTGGCCATCTGGAGCAGATCGAGAGTTACGCCCCTGGCCACCAGGTCAGGTTTGGAAGCTTAAATTACACGGCCGACATCCGCGGAGACTTGATCTTCGATGGATTCGAGCCCCTGCCGAGTATGCCGCAGGGTCACGATGAGCATGATTTAGCTCTACCATCGGACAGTGTGCAGGAGATCGCACCGGCAACCGCTCCGACCCTCAATTCGGAGCCGATTGCGCCATCCATGGATGGGGGGATAGACCCCGCCAGGAGGCCACATTCTCAGTGGCGATCGAGCCGAGTATCGACCTTACCCTTCACGAGAGCCGTGACGCCAAATTGCTGGATTCTTCCCCGGCCACGGACTCCGAACCGCCTGCGCCCGTGCCTATCGAATCTGACTGGCGCCGATCATGGAGTTCACCTCCGCGGATATCTTTCAGCACTTGCGCTTCAGCGACATGCTGAACTCATTAAGGTATCTCTCCCTGTCAGGAGAGTCCTGGACGAATTATGTTCGGCAGGATTGGGATGCAGATGACGAAGAAATTCGCCGCCCACCCACCACCCACTTAGTAGCCACTGTCGACAATTTGACCGACATGCTCGACTTTGACTCAGAAGACATCGACGGTATGGACGACGATGCGGGAGACGAAGAGGAACCACTGCCCACAGGGCACTGGACATCCACCTCATCATATGATATATACATGGTGGACACACCCAAAGAAGGCAATGGCGACGGGACAACGGAGGATGACCCCTCCAAGAAGCAACCCAAGCGCCGACGTCAGCGGCGCTGCTCTAAGTCTCGCCAAAGCAAAAGCGGTGACACCGGCACAGGAGATAATAGCACTCCGGACAGTGCCGAAGACGACAACAATCCCCTCCAGCAAGATTTAGAGCAGGAGGATGGAGAAGCCAGCCCTCCTGACAGAGCGGCAGATGGAGAGGCGGAGGATACATGCCTCCCTATGAAGACGAGGCAAGCCTCGATGACGACGAATTTTTCGTGCCGGAGGATCCCGCCGAGCAAGAGCGCTTCAAGCGCTGGCTTATAGCCACGGCAAATAGCCTTAAGAAAAAGCAGCAGCAGCTCCAAGCTGATCAAGATTTGCCAGTTGACAGATGGACTGACGTCCTTGCGGCCGAGGAATATGAACTCGAACGCCCCTCCAAGAGTTACCAAAGCGCGGGTTGCTACCCCGACTGGAGGAGGAAGCATAAAAACCTACATCTCCAGCATATTACGCGGCTGATCGGCCACCTCGTGGCCGCGACAGAGAGGCATTTCAGCCAAAAACTCAGCCCACACCCGGACTCCATTCAAATAAAAATGACAAGGCATGGGGAAACACGCTAGACCTGTGAGACGTATTGGAAGACAAAGCAAAACATGCAAGATCGATCTACGGATCATGAGGGCGCGCCACAACATGAGACGATAACCGTCACGCCGGATATAGTAAAAGTAAATCCGGCCGGGCCGAACACAGCGGACAAGACTCATTCGAGCTACGTCGCGACATAGCCCACTACAGAGGCGCCGCACACCCCATATGATTCATAGCCGAAGTAATGGATCACCAAATCCCAGAGGGTTTCAAACCTGTAAATATCGAATCATACGACGACACAATAGATCCTGTGGTATGGATCGAGGACTTCCTCCTGCACATCCACTTGGCCCGCGGTGACGATCTACATGCTATCAAATACCTCCCACTCAAGCTCAAAGGACCAGCTCGGCATTGGCTCAACAGCCTGCCAGCAGAATCCATTGGCTGTTGGGAAGATCTGGAAGCCGCATTCCTCGACAACTTCCAGGGCACTTATGTGCGACCACCAGATGCCGATGACTTGAGCCACATAATTCAGCAGCCAGAGGAATCGGCCAGGCAATTCTGGACACGGTTCCTGACAAAGAAAAATCAAATCGTCGACTGTCCGGATGCAGAGGCCCTAGCAGCTTCTAACCACAACATCCGCGACGAGTGGCTCGCCCGGCACCTTGGCCAGGAAAAGCCAAAATCTATGGCAGCCCTCACGACACTCATGAACCGTTTTTGCGCGGAGAAGACAGCTGGCTGGCTCGCAGCAATAACATACCAAAGAACCACGGTACATTAGATACCAAGGATAGCAATGGCAGTTCACATCGCAACAAACATAAGCGTCGCGTCAATCGCGATAATACTGAGGATACGACAGTTAATGCCGGATTCAGAGGCTCTAAACCCGGTCAGCAGAAAAAGCCACTCAAAAGAAGCACCCCGGGCCCGTCCAGTTTGGACCGTATACTCGATCGCTCGTGCCAAATACATGGCACCCCCGACAAGCCAGCCAACCACACCAACAGGGAATGTTGGGTGTTCAAGCAGGCCAGCAAGTTAAACACCAAAAACAAAGATAAGGGGCTACATAGAGATGACGAGGAGGAGCCCCGGCAGCCGAACACCGGAGGGCAGAAGAGGTTCCCCCCACAAGTGCGGACGGTGAACATGATGTACGCAACCCACATCCCCAAGACGGAGCGGAAGCGTGCGTTTAGGGATGTATATGCGTCGGAGCCAGTCGCCCCAAAGTTCAACCCATGGTCCTCCTGTCCGATCAGCTTCGATCGCAGGGACCATCCCACTAGTATCCATCATGGCAGATTCGCCGCACTGGTCCTAGACCCAATCATCGACGGATTTCACCTCACTCGAGTCCTTATGGACGGCGGCAGCAGCCTGAACCTGCTTTATCAGGACACAGTGCACGAAATGGGTATAGACCCCTCAAGGATCAAACCCACAAAAACGACCTTCAAAGGCGTCATACCAGGTGTAGAGGCCCATTGCATAGGCTCAATCACACTGGAAGTGGTCTTCGGATCCCCGGATAACTTCCGAAGCGAGGAGTGAATCTTCGATATAGTCCCGTTCTGCAGTGGCTATCATGCACTGCTCGGGCGAACCGCATTTGCGAGATTCAACGCGGTACCACACTATGCATATCTCAAGATCAAGATGCCATGACCTCGGGGGGTCATCACAGTCAGTGGAAACATTGAGCGCTCTCTCCGCACGGAGGAGCACACTACGGCCCTCGTAGCAGAAGCGCAAAGCAGCCTCTTAAGGCAATCCACCAGTCCGGCGATTAAAGACTCGGACACCTTCAAGCGCACCCGGAGTAATCGGCAACAAGACCGCCTGGCACGTTCCGAGCTCACATAGCAATGCGGCCCCCACCCCTATACCAGCCAAACGATGAAATCCGTGCCATGCGTACATAATTACGCATTGAAAATACCATGGGCACAGGTGAGGAGGGGGGCACGACTACGACACGCCCCAAGACGCGGCTCAACCGCACTAGGGCTTCCCGCTGTGTTATTTTTCTCTCTTTCAAGACTTTAATCTCTGGAAACCCCGTCCGGCAGTACGATTGCCGGACACACGATGCAACAACTAAGGAGGCAGAAAGCTTCGTCGCACCATGGAACTCCCAGGTGGTCTCTGATAATGAGTGGAATACTTGCTTTAAATACCATTCCTCATCTTGCCCTTGGAGAGGACATGTCAAATAGTCCTACTTTTTGCTTATCGCACTACTTGTATCATTCTGCTTCGACGCACCTTTTTGAATAAACAATGCATAGCACTAGACTATTACCACATTCTCTATTAGAGAAGTCCGAACACTTTCAACAGTGCGGCACCCCGAACTTATAGCATTATATGCATCAGCTCTGAATCATGTCTTGGGTCAATAGTTGGGTTTGCCCGGCTCCCATGTTTTGGTACCTTACGTTCCGCTATATAGGATAAGGTAGCACTAGGAGAACTACTGCGATTGTGCCCCGGTTCATCTGGGCAAGCACCTCAGTAGAGAAAGCTAAAACTGACTGTCATGATAAGGCATGAGCTGGTCGCTGTTCGAGAGGTCTCGAGTCCCTAAAGACTTTTGCCGCTTAGAGCGAGGAGTCGTCTTTCTCCGGCTTAAGGCATGTATAGCGCCCCAAATTCGGCCTTCCGAATACTAGGGGCTTCGCGAAAATTTAAAATTGTAGACTTCTATGGCTAAGTGAGAGTGATAAAGCATTATAGTCCAATTGCCTTGTTCGTTGTGCTGAGCACCTCCCTCGAAGGACCCAACAATGGGAACAAGAGTGCTCAGATTTATCCTGAACACCCCAGCACTTGTGGCATGGGGGCAGAAGCCGACGACTGGCCATCCCTCAGATTTAATAAACAGCCGCACATAAGGTAATATTTTAAATTCAAAAAAGCGTTGCATAGCGCATATGAACAAGTTTTCATAATACAGGATCACACGAGCAAGTTCATTCAAAAATTACATCCTTCGCACACTCGTCCGCCACAAGACGGGCACCCTTCAGGACACCCTCATAATACATTTTGGGGTGGCGATGCTCCTTGCCCTGCGGCGGCCCCTCCTTCACCAGCTTCTCGGCGTTCATCTTGGCCCAGTGCACCTTCGCACGGGCAAAAGCCCGGCGTGCACCTTCGATGCAGACGGACCGCTTTATGACTTCCAGCCATGGGCAGGCATCCACAAGCTGCCTCACCAGGCCGAAGTAGCTATTGGGAAGGGAGTCACTAGGCCACATCTGGACTATAAGGCCCCTCATGGCCCGTTCGGCCGCCTTGTGCAGCTCAACCAGTTGCTTCAGCTGGTCGCTCACAGGCATCGGGTGTTCGGTCCCAGTATACTGAGACCAGAACAACTTCTCCGTCGAGCTTCCCTCCTCGGCCTGGTAATACTTCGCGGCATCCGACACGCTGCGGGCAAATCTGCGAATGCTCCTGGAGAGCTCCGGACTCGGGTAAGTAACAAGTAATTTACTTTCACATGCTTGGTTTGCATATTGAAGGCCTTACCCGCCGCTATCTTCCTCATCGCCTCAATTTCCTAGAGGGACTTTTGGGCTTCAGCCTTGGCATTCTTTGTGCTCTCGAGGGCCGCGGCAAGCTCGGACTCTCGCGTCTTCGAGTCAGTCCGCCTTGAGGCGCCTCCGGGACTGTCTCCCCCCGGCTCGGGGCCCCTTGAGACAGTACCTTGACATCGTCCATAGGGCGAGGAGAGGAGGCAGTTGGAAGTGTATCACTATCCATATCCGAGGTAATCTTGAGGCGCCTCCGGGACTGTCTCCCCCCGGCTCGGTGCCCCTTGAGACAGTACCTCGACATCGTTCGTAGGGCGAGGAGAGGAGGCGGTTGGAAGTGTATCACTATCCATATCCGACGAGTCCAAGGAATCGTCCGACGAGGATACGTCGATACGGGCTCGGGGCGGACTGCATAATCGTATTTGACGTTAGGAGAAGCAGTGCAACAAAAGTATGCTATGAGTTACTCTGGTATCCGAATACTTACGACTTTGCCAGGGGCTTGGCCCTGAGTAGCCACTCGTCTTCGCCGTTGGCGGCGGCGGTGGAACAGTCTAGAAGGAGAGTCCTTCCCTTCTTGGACCCTTCAGCCTCCCCAGTTGGGGCGGCCTTCCTTTTCTTGTCTCCCCTGGCTGGAGGGGGAGAATCTTCATCTTCCTCCTCCTCGTTTTCATGGGAGGAGTGCGTCTCGGAGTTATCGGACGATGTGTCCGATACCACCTGGCGCCGGGAACTCTTTCGGGTTCCCGTGGCCTTCTTCTTGGTCTTCTCCGGCACCTCATAAGGAGCCGGAGTCCGCATCTCCGTCAGAAGAGCGTCCTCAGGGTCTTCGGGCAGAGGGGCCGGGCAGTTAATCTGCTCCGATGTCTCCACCCAGTCCTGTCAAAGGTATGGGAGCTCAGACCCCGCACATGGTTAAGCTATGGGAAATAAATGCACTACCAGATGTACAGAACTTACCAGATTCGCAGGGCGCTTCGCGCTTAGCCCGCAGTTCTCGGTAAGAGAAGGGGGACCTCGGCGCCCTTGAACAGCACCTTCCAAACGTCCTTATGCGTCGTGTCGAAGAGCTCGCGTAGAGTCTAGTGCTGGGCCGAGTCGAACTCCCATAAGTTGAAAGCCCGTTGTTGACACGGGAGGATCCAGTGGAAGAGCATGACCTGGAATATGTTGACAAACTTAAGTTTCTTGCTTATCATGTTCCAGATACACTTCTGGAGTCCGTCCAGCTCCACCGATGAGCCCCAGGACAAGCCCTTCTCCTTCCAGGAAGTGAGCCGCGTGGGGATTCCGGATTGAAACTCGGGGGCCGCCACCCAGTTGGTGCCGCGCGGCTCGGTGATGTAGAACCACCCCGATTGCCACCCCTTTATGGTCTCCACAAAGTAGCCCTCAAGCCAACGTTGGGCATTTTTCCCACCATGGCTCCGCCGCATTTCGCTTGTTGACCGCCTACTACCTTCGGCTTGATATTGAAGGTCTTAAGCCACAGGCCGAAGTGGGGCCGGATGCGGAGGAAAGCCTCGCACACGACGATGAACACCGAGATGTTGAGGATGAAATTCGGGGCCAGATCATGAAAGTCCAGCCCGTAATAGAACATAAGACCGCGTACGAATGGATGGAGGGAAACCCCAGTCCGCGGACGAAGTGGGGGAGGAAAACCACCCTTTCATTAGGTTCCAGGGTAGGGACGATCTGCCCTGCGGCTGGCAGCCAGTGCGCAGTATCTGCGGCTAAGTATCCGGCCTCACGTAGTTTTTGATGTGTCCCTCCGTGACGGAGGATACCATCCATTTGCCTCCCGCTCCGGACATGTTTGGAGAGAGTTGGGGAGAAGGATGTGGACTTGGTAGCTGGAGCTTGAGTGCGCGAGAATGGATGAGCAAGGAGGAAGAAGGCGTAGGTAGAAAAAGGTGAAACCTTATCCCTTTGTAAGGGCGGACGAAACTATGCGCCCCACCAGCTTGGTAAAACTCGCTTATCCCCCAAGCGCCGTAATTGATGGCGCGGTTGGTTACCCACGTCCGTATTGATGGGAATCCCATAATAAGGGGACACGATCTCTGCTTCGACAAGACGTGCCAAGGAAACTGCCTCGCGAAACATGCTGAGATAGGTTATGAAAAACGATTCAAATAAAGACCTGGCTGTGGTGTGATGTCACGCTACGGGGTATGTCAGCAGATTAGATTTGTGGAGGTATTATTCTCTCTACGGTGGTATGTGGAACATGTTTTGCAGAGCCAGGCACGATCCTCATGTTCAAAATCTTCTATGAAGTATTCGGGGGAGGAACCCGCCTTGCAATGCCGAAGATAGTCTGCACACCGGACTCATCGTCATTGAAGCCTGGTTCAGGGGCTACTGAGGGAGTCCTGGATTAGGGGGTATCCGGACAGCCGGATTATATCCTTTGGCCGGACTGCTGGACTATGAAGATAAAAGATTGAAGACTTCGTCCCGTGTCCATATGGGACTCTCCTTGGCGTGGAAGGCAAGCTTGGCAATACGGATATGTAAATCTCCTTCCATGTAACCGACTCTGTGTAACCCTAGCCCCCTCCGGTGTCTATATAAACCGGAGGGTTTTAGTCCGAAGGACAACATACAATCATGCCATAGGCTAGCTTCTAGGGTTTAGCCTCTCTGATCTCGTGGTAGATCAACTCTTGTACTACTCATATTATCAAGAATAATCAAGCAGGACGTAGGGTTTTACCTCCATCAAGAGGGCCCGAACCTGGGTAAAACATTGTGTCCCCTGCCTCCTGTTACCGTCCGCCTTAGACGCACAGTTCGGGACCCCCTACCCGAGATCCGCCGGTTTTGACACCGACACGGACCAACTGTGTTGGGGTGCCAAGTGGCTTCGCTCGTGTGGGGGACAGAAGCCATCCCGCGCGGGCGCTAGGTCTGACAGGACGGCCTTGTCGTTAGTGTGTGACCTCTGTGGCAACCGTCCGTGATACGTCTCCAACGTATCTATAATTTTTGATTGTTCCATGCTATTATATTATCTATTTTGGATGTTAATGGGCTTATTTATACACTTTCATATTATTTTTGGGACTAACCTACTAACCCAAGGCCTAGTGCAAATTGCTGTTTTTTTCCTATTTCAGTGTTTCGCAGAAAAGGAATATCAAACGGAATCCAAACGGAATGAAACCTTCGGGAGAGTTATTTTTGGAACAAACGTGATCCAGAGGACTTGGAGTGGACGTCAAGAAATCAATGAGGAGGCCACGAGGCAGGGAGGCGCGCCTGCCCCCTAGGCGCGCCCCACCCTCATGGGCCACTCGTGGCTCCACCGACCTACTTCTTCCTCCTATATACGTCCATATACCCCGAAAACATCCAGGAGCACCACGGAACCCTATTTCCACCGCCGCAACCTTCTATACCCAAGAGATCCCATTTTGGGGCCTTTTCCGGAGCTCCGCCGGAGGAGGAATCTATCACAGAGGGCTTGTACATCAACACCATAGCCTCTCTGATGATGTGTGAGTAGTTTACCATAGACCTTCGGGTCCATAGTTATTAGCTAGATGGCTTCTTCTCTCTCTTTAGATCTCAATACAATGTTCTCCTCGATCTTCTTGGAGATCTATTTGATGTAACTCGTTTTGCGGTGTGTTTGTCGAGATCCGATGAATTGTGGGTTTATGATCAAGTTTATCTATGAACAATATTTGATTCTTCTCTGAAATCTTTTATGTATGATTGGTTATCTATGCAAGTCTCTTCGAATTATCAGTTTGGTTTGGCCTACTAGATTGATCTTTCTTGGAATGGGAGAAGTGCTTAGCTTTGGGTTCAATCTTGCGGTGTCCTTTCCCAGTGACAGCAGGGGCAGCAAGGCACGTATTGTATTGTTGCCATCGAGGATAAAAAGATGGGGTTTATATCATATTGCTTGAGTTAATCCCTCTACATCATATCATCTTGCCAAATGCGTTACTCTATTCTTATCAACTTAATACTCTAGATGCATGCTGGATAGCGGTCGATGTGTGGAGTAATAGTAGTAGATGCAGAATCATTTCGGTCTACTTGTCGCGGACGTGATGCCTATATACATGATCATGCCTAGATATTCTCATAATTATGCACTTTTCTATCAATTGCTCAACAGTAATTTGTTCACCCACAATAATACTTATGCTATCTTGAAAGAAGCCACTAGTGAAACCTATGGTCCCTGGGTCTATCTTTTATCATATAAGTTTCCAATCTATTTTATTTTGCAATCTTTACTTCCAATCTATATCATAAAAATACCAAAAATATTTATCTTATTATTATTATTATCTCTTTCAGATCTCACTCTCGTAAGTGACCGTGAAGGGATTGACAACCCCTTTATCGCGTTGGTTGCGAGGTTCTTATTTGTTTGTGCAGGTACGAGGGACTTGCGTGTAGTCTCCTACTGGATTGATACCTTGGTTCTCAAAAAATGAAGGAAATACTTACGGTACTTTGCTGCATCACCCTTTCCTATTTTAGGGAAAACCAACACAGTGCTCAAGAGGTAGCAAGAAGGATTTCTGGCGCCGTTGTCGCGGAGACCTACGCACAAGTCAAGACATACCAAGTACCTATCATAAACTCTTATCGCTCGCATTACATTATTTGCCATTTGCCTCTTGTTTTCCTCTCCCCCACTTCACCGTTGCCGTTTTATTCGCCCTCTTTTCCGCTCGCCTCTTTTTGTTTGCCTCTTGTTTGCTTGTGTGTTGGATTGTTTGTCATGTTGGCTCAAGATAATACTAAATTGTGTGATTTTTACAATACCAACAATAATGATTTTATTAGCACTCCGATTGCTCCTCTTACCGATGCTGAATCTTGTGAGATTAATACTGCTTTGCTGAATCTTGTCATGAAAGATCCATTTTCCGGCCTCCCTATTGAAGATGCCACTACCCATCTGAATAGCTTTGTTGATTTGTGTGATATGCAAAAGAAGAAAGATGTGGATAATGATATTTTTAAATTGAAGCTATTCCCGTTTTCACTTAGAGATCGTGCTAAAACTTGGTTTTCTTCTTTGCCTAAAAATAGTATTGATTCATGGAATAAGTGCAAACTTGCTTTTATCTCTAAGTATTTTCTTCCCGCTAAGATCATCTCTCTTATAAACGATATTATGAACTTTAAGCAACTAGATCATGAGCATGTTGCACAATCTTGGGAGAGGATGAAATTAATAATTCATAATTGCCCTACACATGGTTTGAATTTATGGATGATCATACAATTTTTTTATGCTGGATTGAATTTTGCTTCTAGAAATCTTTTAGATTCGGCCGTGGGAGGCACTTTTATGGAAATCACTTTAGGAGAAGCTACCAAACTCCTAGATAACATTATGGTTAATTATTCTCAATGGCACACCGAAAGATCTACTAGTAAAAAGGTTCATGCTATAGAAGAAATTAATGTTTTGAGTGGAAAGATGGATGAACTTATGAAATAGTTTGCTAATAAGAGTGTTTCTTCGGATCCTAATGATATGCCTTTGTCTACTTTGATTGAGAATAATAATGAATCTATGGATGTGCATTTTGTTGGTAGGAACAATTTTGGTAACAACTCATATGGAGGTAATTTTAATCCTAGGCCTTTTCCTAGTAATTCCTCTAATAATTATGGTAATTCCTACAACAATTCTTATGGAAATTATAATAAGATGCCCTCTGATTTTGAATCTAGTATTAAAGATTTTATTAGTTCAAAAAAGAATTTCAATGCTTTGATTGAAGAAAAATTGTCTAAGATTGATGAGTTGGCTAGGAACGTGGATATAATTTCTCTTGATGTTGATTCTTTGAAACTTAGATCTATTCCACCTAAGCATGATATCAATGAGTCTCTCAAAGCAATGAGAATTTCCATTGATGAGTGCAAAGAAAGAACCGCTAGGATGCGTGCTAAAAAAGATTGCTTCATAAAAGTGTATTCTTCTAGTTTTCATGATAATAAGGATGAAGATCTAAAAGTGATTGATGTGTCTCCTATTAAATATTTGTTTCACAATATTAATCTTGATAATGATGGGACTGGAGATGAGTAAACTTTAATTAAAAGGTGTCCCAATGATTCAGAGTTTTTAGATCTTGATGCAAAAATTAATAAAAGTGGGATTGGAGAGGTCAAAACTTTACATAGCAATGAAGCCACTATTTTGGATTTCAAGGAATTTAATTATGATAATTGCTCTTTGATAGATTGTATTTCCTTTTTGTAATCCGTGCTAAATTCTCCGCATGCTTATAATCAAAATAAAGCTTTTACCAAACATATCGTTGATGCTTTAATGCAATCTTATGAAGAGAATCTTGAATTAGACGTTTCTTTCCCTAGAAAACTTCATGATGAGTGGGAACCTACTATTAGAATTGAAATTAAAGATCATGAATGCTATGATTTATGTGATTTGGGTGCTAGCGTTTCCACGATTCCAAAAACTTTGTGTGATGTGTTAGGTTTCCGTGACTTTGATGATTGCTCTTTAAATTTGCATCTTGCGGATTCCACTATTAAGAAACCTATGGGAAGGATTAATGATGTTCTTATTGTTGCAAATAGGAATTATGTGCCCGTAGATTTCATTGTTCTTGATATTGATTGCAATCCTACATGTCCTATTATTCTTGGTAGACCTTTCCTTAGAACGATTGGTGCAATAGTTGATATGAAAGAAAGGGAATATTAGATTTAAATTTCCGTTAAGGAAGGGTGAGGGAGTCCTGGATTAGGGGGTGTTCGGATAGCCGGACTATACCTTCAGCTGGACTCCTGGATTATGAAGATACAAGATTGAAGACTCCGTCCGGTGTCCGGAAGGGAATTTCCTTGGCGTGGAAGGCAAGCTTGGCGATACGGATATGAAGATCTCCTACCATTGTAACCGACTTTGTGTAACCCTAACCCTCTCCGGTGTCTATATAAACCGGAGGGTTTTCAGTCCGTAGGACAACATACACATCAACAATCATACCATAGGCTAGCTTCTAGGGTTTAGCCTCCTCGATCTCGTGGTAGATCTACTCTTGTACTACCCATATCATCAATATTAATCAAGTAGGACGTAGGGTTTTAAATCCATCGAGAGGGCCCGAACCTGGGTAAAACTTCGTGTCCCTTGCCTCCTGTTACCATCCGGCCTAGACGCACAGTTCGGGACCCCCTACCCGAGATCCGCCGGTTTTGACACCGACATTGGTGCTTTCATTGAGAGTTCCTCTGTGTCGTCGCCGTCAGGCTCGATGGCTCCTACGATCATCGATAGCGATGCAGTCTGGGGTGAGACCTTCCTCCCCGGACGGATCTTCGTCTTCAGCGGCTTCGCACTGCGGGCCAATTCGCTTGGCCGTCTGGAGCAGATCGAAAGCTACGCCCCTGGCCATCAGGTCATATTTGGAAGTTTAAACTACACGACTAACATCCGCGGGGACTTGATCTTCGACGGATTCGAGCCACTGCCGAGCGCACCACACTGTCACGACGAGCATGGTCTAGCTCTGCCGCCGAACAGTGCCCTGGAGGCCGCACCCGCATTGGCTTCGACTCTTAATTCGGAGCCAACCGCGCCGATCGAGGATGGGTGGTTGGACGCCGCATCGGGGGCTGCGATCCTAACGGCGATTGAGCCGAACACCAGCCCCGCACTCCGCAAGACTCATGATTCCAAGGAGTCGGACTCCTCTCCGGACTCCGAACCATTCGCGCCTCTGCCAATCGAATCCGATTGGGCGCCGATCATGGAGTTTACTTCCCCGGGCATCTTTTAGCACTTGCCCTTTGGCGATATTACAAAATCACTAAAGTCTCTCTCTTTATCAGGAGAGCCCCGGCTGGACTACGGTCAGCGATATCGGGATGCGGACGATGAAAAAAATTCAAAGCCCACCGACCACCCACTTTGTAGCCACTGTCGACGATTTAACCGACATGCTCGACTTCGACTCCGAAGACATCGATGGTATGGACGCCGATGAAGGAGATGATGAAGAACCAGTGCCTATTGGTCCCTGGAATGCCACCTTGTCATATGACGTATACATGCTGGACGCACCAAAAGATGACGACGAGGAGCGGAAAGACGCACCGAACGCTTGTTCCCTCGAAAAGTATTCAAAGCGGCGACGCAAACGCCGCCCCAAATCCCGCCTCGACAGAAATAGCGATCACGCAGACCCAGCGCTGGAGCAGGGCGAATCGCTGCCGGACAACGGCAATCAGGATAATCAAACCAAACAAACAAATCCTATCAAGGATAATGGTCCGGACGACATAACGCCGGACAAACACCCGGAGCAACAGACTGCCCGTAAAAGGCTTGTTGCCACCGCGAGGAGCCTGAAAAAGTAGAAACAAAGGCTCAAGGCCGCGCAAGACACACTCCAATTCAGATGGAGTAAAATACTCAGCACTGTAGCAAGGTACGGCGACAATCGCCCTTCCAAAAGCTACCCAAAGCGGAAGCTGCTACCCGAATTCGATGAGGAGGCCTCAGAACCCCCACAACCAAATATGAAAGCAGCCACCTGGTCGGATAGACGACCCCTCTACCAACACAGAGCGGCATACAACGCCGCTCACAATACAATACGTGACCCATGCGAGGGCTCGCACCCAAAGAACGGTGCAACCAGATCCATCTATGGACCACACAAGCGCGCCCCAGCATACAATGCAACACAACAAACATCCGAACAACGCGGTACACCCAGCTACAAGGGTGCTACACACCCCTTATGTTTCACCGATGAGGTGCTGGACCACGAATTTCCAGAGGGATTCAAGCCCGTAAACATAGAGGCATACGACGGAACAACAGACCCTGGGGTCTGGATTGAGGACTACATCCTTCATATCCATATGGCTCGAGGAGATGATCTCCACGCCATCAAGTACCTACCCCTCAAGCTCAAAGGGCCAGCTCGTCACTGGCTCAAAGGCCTCCCCGAAAGCTCCATTGGAAGTTGGGAAGAGCTCGAAGACGCCTTTCGGGCAAATTTTCAAGGGACTTATGTCCGACCACCGGATGCGGACGATTTGAGTCATATAACTCAACAGCCCGAAGAGTCAGCCCGAAAGCTTTGGAACAGGTTTCTTACTAAAAAGAACCAGATTGTCGACTGTCCGGACGCCGAAGCCTTAGCGGCTTTCAAGCATAGCGTCCGTGACGAATGGCTCGCTAGACACCTCGGCCAAAATAAGCCGAGAACGATGGCCGCATTAACAAACCTCATGACCCGATTTTGCGCGGGAGAGGACAGCTGGTTAGCCAGATGCAGCACCAGCGACCCCAGTACATTTGAAGTTAGAGATGGAAACAGGAAATCATGGCGCAACAGCAATAACAAACGCCGGAATAAAGAAGATAGCACGAAGGGCACGACAGTAAATGCAGGATTCAAAAGCTCTCGGCCAGGACAAAAGCCGCCCCCTTAAGGCACCAGGGATGAATTGTCCAGCCTCAACAAAATTCTGGACCAAGTATGTCAGATCCATAGTACCCCTGGTAAACCTGCTAATCATACCCACAGAGAATGTTGGGTCTTCAAGCAGTCCGGCAAGCTCAACGCCGTACATAAGGGGGAGGATACACCAAGTGAAGACGAGGACGAGCCCCCAAGCAAGACATGGGGGAGCAAAAGCAATTTCCACCAGAAGTCAAAACAGCAAACGTGTTACACGTAATCAAGGGAAAAACAAGGCGGCACTCCCAAGAAAGTATACCCAAGTGCCTGTCACCACGAAGTCCTGCCACTGGTCATCTGAACCAATCACTTTCAACCGTCGCGATTACTCAGCAAGTATCCGACACATAGGATGGGCTGCCCTGGTGTTAGACCCAGTAATTGGCGGATATCACTTCACAAGTGTCTTGATGGACGGCTGTAGTAGCCTAAACCTAATATATCAGGATACAATCCGCGGGATGGGGTTAGACCCAACACAAATTCGCCATAGCAATACTACCTTTAAAGGAGTCATCCCAGGCCCAGGGGCTCATTGTACGGGCTCTCTCCTACTACAAGTCACATTCGGCTCCTCCGATAACTTTCGTCGCGAGCATTTAACTTTCCACATCGCTCCGTTTCAAAGTGGCTATCAAGCACTGCTCAGACATGAAGCTTTCGCTCGCTTTAACACAATACCACACTACGCCTCCCTCACACTCAAGATGCCCGGTCCACGTAGCATCATCACAGTGCACATAAATATCAAGCGATCTCTACGCGCCAAAGAGAGTGAGGCTGCCTTGGCCGCCGCACACTAAAGGCGCCCGGACAAGCGAAAGAATCCAATAGGTCGTCAAGACCTGAGATACAACTAATCAAGTCCGGCGCTGCTATTTATATGGAAATAAATGGTCACACCCCTATTTGTCAATACAAGGGGCTCAACGCGTGCAGACAAGTGACAATTTCTTATCATCTTGAATTATACATGGTTTCTTTGAAAACTATCCTTTTGCACGACAACTTTTTCACTTAACTTCCTCTCTTTTACAGACGATCATCGTGCTACACCCGTCCAGGATACGGCACAACGGAGACACAGGCGCAGACGTGCAGCAGGGACCCGCTCCAAGGATTCTTTTTAGATTAAGACCCTGCGTAAACCTTTTTTACTATCTCTTGTTGATACATATCCACCGTTGAGAAGGATGCTGACGTCTTGGCATGTGGCCACGCCAGAACAATGCACGTGCCTGGACACACAGGGCTTCTTACAAAGGCCACTATTAAGGCCCGGTTTATACCACAAAGACCGAATACCTTAGGGAGTGTTCGGCGTCGCGAATTTGGCCCTATATGCATCAGCTCAGAATCATTGTCTTTGGTCAAATGTTCGGTTTGCCCGGCTCCTGTGTTTTGGTGCCTTACGTTCCGCCTTGCCGGCTAAGGTAGCACTAGGGGAACTGCTGCGATTGTGCCCTGGTTCATCTGGACGAGCACCTCAGTAGAGAAAGCCGAAAACTGACTGTCATGATATAGCGTGAGACTGGTCAACCACTCGATGACCCGTGGGAATGTTAGAATTCCTCCGCCTTAACGAAGGGCCGTTTCCCGGCCAGGCATGTACGCACCCTGAGTTTGGGAGAGTGCGGAGCCACCAGGGGCTATCTAGTAGCCCCACTGTCAAACTCCTATGGCTAAGTGAAAGTGCTAAAGCATTATAGTCTGGTTGCCTCGCTCGCTCCGCTATCACCTCCTTAATAGGACCAAGACGTTGGGTTAAGTGTGAATGCGTGTTTTTGCGAGCACCTCCGCATCATATGCGTGAGGGTTGAAGCCGACGGCTGCAATCTTTCAGGTTATACACATGGATACATAAACGGCCGCCCAGGAGGCATCATATTGCTTTCAGGCAAAAGTATAAAAATAGCCCTATAAAAATTTATAAAAGCATTTCGCTTACAATGAGATTACATATCACTCAAACATAATATTTTTTGAGCACTGGGTCTCTATCAGACGGGCACCCTCAAGAACTTCTTCAAAGTAGTGCTCGGCAGCCTTTCGACTTATAGCCGAATCCCGCGCTGCAACATTGGTAGCATCCATCTCCGCCCAATATGCCTTAACACGGGCAAAGGCCATCCGTGCGCCCTCTATGCACGCCGACCTCCTCATCGCATCAATACACGGCACCACGTCAAGGACCTGCTGCACCAAGCTGAAATAGCTGTTCGGTTTTGGCCTTCCCGGCCATAGCTGATCCACAATAGACCTCATAGAGAGTCCAGACAACCTATTTAGTTCGGCCCACTCGGCTAATTGGTCAGTCAATGAAAGTGGACGCTCGGGAGAATGGAATTGCCTCCAAAACAGCTGGTCTACTCCACGGTCCGTCTGACCCTGGAAGTACTTGGCTGCATCGGCAGCGCTCGCCGTCAAATCCATATACGCATCCTCCGAACTCCACAGCCGATCCAGAGGGGCATACCGTGGATCTCCGAATTTCCTCCGCAACATAAAGGATTTTCCAGCTACAATATCCCCGGCTTCCCGCAGCTCCTCCTTCTTTGCCCTCATAGCAGAGAGGAGATCCTTTTTCGTCGCAGCGGCCTTCTCAAGGTCCGATGCCTTCGCTTGGTTTTCCTTTTCAAGAACCCGGCAACGGTCGGCAGCGGCTTTTAATTCTGTAGCCATCATGGCCATCTTGTCTCGGGTCTCGCTATGCGCAACCCTCTCGGCTTGCAACTCTTCGGCCGCCTTCACAGCAGCCGCATTACCTAACCTCGCTTATTCCTTGGCTCGGGCAAGTTCTGCTCGCAAGGCTTCAACAGTGGCAGCTCCATCTGCAGTCACAACACATTTAAGATACTGGCATCATGCTGCTCTTCCTATGTGGCGTTTACCAGATATTGACACTTACCTGTGCCTCGTCAAGCCTTTTGTTAACAAGCTCGATGTCGGCGTCTGCCGCATCCAACTGCCGTTCTAAATGGGCAAACTCGCTAGTCCGGCTAGCCACCGGAGCTTCCATCACCTGCACATAAAGGCAGTCTGGTTATTTCCAGGGAATATGATCCTCTGTTCGTCATCGCTTCCGACGACAACCAGAGTCTCAGGGGCTACTACCTACACAGGGCACACCTAGCATGTGCAGGATTATCATACATTCTTTTACGTACCTCAAAGCCTGTCAGTAGACACATAAAAGCTTCATGCAATCCGCTTTCAGTGGATGATATTCTCTCCATCACCGTGTTCATCAGCACACGGTGTTCATCTGAGATGGCCGCTCACCCCACCAACTCCCTCAGAACATTCGATCGCACACTAGATGGTGTCGGACTCTTTTGTCTGCCCTCTTCGGGAGCCGGACATTGGGAGCTTCGGGGGTCAATGGGATTATCTTCTGGCCTCACCGGACTCAGAGAGGCCCTCCGGGACGACACTTCAGGATCGCCCGCTTCCGGAGCAGAGGAGTCTAGAGGAGGCGTTTCGCTCTCCATCATCTCTGGAAGAAGATCCCCCGAATATGAGCTCATCTGAGAGGGGCTAAGGCCCGAACTGCAAAAATATATGCGGTGGTTATCTTCTCAGAAGAAAAAGATGGCATATCTGTACTATTAAAGTATTTCAGGTCACTTACGACTCGCGGGAGAATTGATCCCCCCGCGGACTTTGTGCGGCAATGGCGCCCCCCAAGGAAGGACCCTCTGTGGGAGACTTCTTCTCCCGTTTGGAAGCTTCGGCTTCCGGATCCCCGGGCGCAGTCCTTTTCCTCTTCTGGTCTCCTTCCCTCATGGAAACGCTCGCTCCCTCAGCTAGAATGGGCAGCGTTGGGGGCCCGCGTCCGCCCGCATTATCCTCCACAGTATCTTCCTTCAAGGGCTTCAGGCAAGGTGCGGTCTGGAGCATCTTTTCCAATACCGGATTTTCCAAACCCTCAGGGAGGGGGGCCAAACACCGAATCAACTTCGCCTTTCTTAACTAGTCCTGGTCAAAAAGCAAACTCTCAGATACAACTTCGTAACAAAGGAGAGATAGTATGTTCGGCCGGAAGATGCCTTACCTGTTCGGCGGCGCGGTTACTACTGAGGCCCACGTCCTCGAAGATTTCCGGACACTCCACCTGAGGTCCGAAGAATGACTTGTACATCTCGTCGTGCGTCAGGCCAAGAAAATTTTGAATGACACACGGTCCCTCAGGATTGAACTCCCATAGGCGAAGGGGCCGGCGTTTGCAAGGCTGGACTTGATGAACCAGCATAACTTGTATTACTGCAACCAAACTGAAATCTCCATTGAAGAGATCTCGAATGCGGCTTTGCAGTATAGGCACGTCCTTGGCTGGCCCCTAGCTCAGGCCTCTACTGATCCATGACATCAGTTGTGATGGAGGGCCCGAGCAGAAAATAGGGGCGGCCGCCCACTTGGCACTTCTAGGAGCCGTGATGTAGAACCACTCCTGTTGCCACAATTCAGACACCTCTGGGATGGAACCTTTGGGCCACGGAGCTCCCGTCATCTTGCGTATTGAGCCACCTCCACACGTAGCATGTTGCCCCTCGATCATCTTCGGCTTCACTTCAAAGGTCTTGAGCCAGAGGCCAAAGTGAGGGGTGACCCGGAGGAAGGCCTCGCACACGACAATGAATGTCGTGATATGAAGAAAAGAGTCCGGAGCTAGATCATGGAAGTCTAGCCCGTAATAGAACATCAAACCCCTGACGAAAGGATCCAAAGCAAGGCCTAGACCTCGGAGGAAGTGGGAGACGAACACGATGTTCTCGTTGGGTTCGGGGGTGGGAACGGCCTGCCCTCGGGGAGGCAGCCGATGCAAAATCTCGGCGGTCAGATATCTGGCCTCCCTCAACTTCTTGATGTCTTCTTCCGTGACGGTGGAAGGCATCCATCGGCCTTGAAGGCTAGATCCGGACATGACTGAAGGTTCGGGGCGCCTGACCTGAACTTCGGGCGTTTCAGCTTGAGGTGGGGGAAGGATTCGATTGAGCACGAGAGGGAAAAATAAAAGCCTTGTACCCTTTATAAAGAGGGTGAATATCAAGCGTCCTCTCCATGTCCGTTTGTACTTGCCTATAATCTAGGAGTCCTAGAAGCGGTTGGGTTACCCACGCCCGTATTGATGAGAATCCCGGGATAAGGGGACACGATCTCTGCTTTAACAAGACGTGCCAAGGAAACCGCCTCGCATAACACGCTGAGGTGGGATAATGAAATGACTCGGGTAAAGGCTTGGCCGTGGTGTGTCACGCTACGGAATACGTCAGCAGATTAGATTGGTGTAAAAATTATTCTCTCTATGGCAATATGTGGAAACTTATTTTACAGAGCCGGACACTATCTTCGTGTTCAAAATCTTCTATGAAGTACTTGGAGGAGGAACCCGCCTTGCAATGCCGAAGACAATCTGCGCGCCGGACTCGTCGTCATTGAAGCCTGGTTCAGGGGTTACTGAGGGAGTCCTGGATTAGGGGGTGTTCAGATAGCCGGACTATACCTTCAGCCGGACTCCTGGACTATGAAGATACAAGATTGAAGACTCCGTCCCGTGTCCGGAAGGGACTTTCCTTGGCGTGGAAGGCAAGCTTGGTGATACATATATGAAGATCTCCTACCATTATAACCGACTTTGTGTAACCCTAACCCTCTCCGTGTCTATATAAACTGGAGGGTTTTTAGTCCGTAGGACAACATACACATCAACAATCATACCATAGGCTAGCTTCTAGGGTTTAGCCTCCTCGATCTCATGGTAGATCTAATCTTCTACTACCCATACCATCAATATTAATCAAGCAGGACGTAGGGTTTTACCTCCATCGAGAGGGCCCGAACCTGGGTAAAACTTTGTGTCCCTTGCCTCCTGTTACCATCCGGCCTAGACGCACAGTTCGGGACCCCCTACCCGAGATCCGCTGGTTTTGACACCGACAAAGGGCATGGAACAATTTCCTATAAAAATTAAATTACCTTATGAATCTATTATGTGAGCTACTTATGGATTGCATACTAAAGATGATAATACTTAGATCTATTCTTGCTTTTATGCCTAGCTAGGGGCGTTAAACGATAACGCTTGTTGGGAGGCAACCCAATTTTATTTTTGTTTCTTGCTTTTTGGTTCTGTTTAGTAATAAATAATTCATCTAGCCTATGTTTAGATGTGGTTTTATGCTTTTAATTAGTGTTTGTGCCAAGTAGAACCTTTGAGAAGACTTGGGGGAAGTTTTAGCGATCTTGCTGTAAAAAACAGAAACTTTAGCGCTCGCGAGATTTGCTGCCATTTTTTACTGGAGAGTGCGATTAGGTAGATTCCTTTTTCAGATGATTAATAGAAAAATTCTTCACGTCCAGAAATTTATTTTAGAATTTTTGGGGTTACAGAAGTATTCGAAACCTACAGATTACTACAGACTGTTCTGTTTTTGACAGATTCTGTTTTTCGTGTGTTGTTTGCTTATTTCGATGCTTCTATGGCTAATATCGGAGGTTATGAACCATAGAGAAGTTGGAATACAGTAGGTTTAACATAAAAATAAATAAATAATGAGTTCATTACAGTACCTTAAGTGGTGGTTTGTTTTCTTACACTAAGTTTAAGTTTTCTGTTTAAGTTTTGTGTTGTGAAGTTTTCATGTTTTGTGTAAAGATTTGATGGATTATGGAATAAGGAGTGGCAAGAGCCTAAGCTTAGGGATGCCCAAGGCACTCCAAGGTAAAATTCAAGGACAACCAAAAGTCTATGCTTGGGGATGCCCCGGAAGGCATCCCCTCTTTCGTCTTCTTCCATCGGTAACTTCACTTGAGGCTATATTTTTATTCACCACATGATACATGTTTTGCTTGGAGCGTCTTGTATGATTTGATTCTTTGATTTTTAGTTAACCAAAATCATACTTGCTGTACACACCTTTTGAGAGAGACACACATGAATTGTAATTTATTAGAATACTCTATGTGCTTCACTTACATCTTTTGAGCTAGATAATTTTGCTCTAGTGCTTCACTTATATCTTTTAGAGCACAACGGTGGTTTTATTTTATAGAAATTATTGATCTCTCATGATTAAATTATATTATTTTGATAGTCCTTTATAACAGCATGGTAATTTTCCTTGGTTATAAAATTAGTCCTAATATGATAGGCATCCAAGATGGGTATAATAAAAACTATCATAAAAAGTGCATTGAATACTACGAGAAGTTTGATACTTGATGATTGTTTTGAGATATGAAGATGGTGATATTAGAGTCATGCTAGTTGAGTAGTTGTGAATTTGACAAATAATTGTTCTAATGTTTGCGATTCCCATAGCATGCACGTATGGTGAACCGTTATGTGATGAAGTCGGAGCATGATTTATTTATTGATTGTCTTTCTTATGAGTGGCGGTTGGGGACGAGCGATGGTCTTTTCCTACCAATCTATCCCCCTAGGAGCATGCATGTAGTACTTTGTTTTGATAACTAATAATTTTTTGCAATAAGTATGTGAGTTCTTTATGACTAATGTTGAGTCCATGGATTATACGTACTCTCACCCTTCCACCATTGCTAGCCTCTCTAGTACCGCGCAACTTTCGCCGGTACCATAAACCTACAATATATCTTCCTCAAAACAGCCACCATACCTACCTATTATGGTATTTCCATAGCCATTCCGAGATATATTGCCATGCAACTTACCACTGTTCCGTTTGTTATGACACGTTTCATCATTGTCATATTGCTTTGCATGATCATGTAGTTGACATCATATTTGTGGCAAAGCCACCGTTCATAATTCTTTCATACATGTCACTCGTGAATCATTGCACATCCTGGTACACTGCCGGAGGCATTCACATAGAGTCATATTTTGTTATAAGAATTGAGTTGTAGTTTTTGAGTTGTAAGTAAATAAAAGTGTGATGATCATCATCATTAGAGCATTGTCCAAAGTGAGCAAAGGATGATGGAGACTATGATTCCCCCACATGTCGGGATGAGACTTCAGACGAAAAATAAAAAAAGAAAAAGGAAAAAAAAGAGGCTATAAAAAATAGAAGGCCCAAATAAAAAAAATGAAAAATGAGAGAAAAAGAGAGAATGGACAATGTTACTATCCTTTTTACCCCTGGGCGCGCCCCCACCCTCGTGGGCCCCTCGTGGCTCCACTCACCTACTTCTTCCTCCTATATATGTCCATATACCCCGAAAACATCCAGGAGCAGCACAAAACCCTATTACCACCGCCGCAACCTTATGTACCCAAGAGATCCCATCTTGGGGCCTTTTCCAGAGCTCCGTCGGAGGAGGAATCGATCACGGAGGGCTTCTGCATCAACATCATAGCCTCTCTGATGATGTGTGAGTAGTATACCACATACCTTCGGGTCCATAGTTATCAGCTAGATGGCTTCTTCTCTCTCTTTGGATCTCAATACAATGTTATCGTCGATCTTCTTGGAGATCTATTTGATGTAACTCTTTTTGCGGTGTGTTTGTCGAGATCCGATGAATTGTGGGTTTATGATCAAGTTTATCTATGAACAATATTTGATTCTACTCTGAAATATTTTATGTATGATTGGTTGTCTATCCAAGTCTCTTCGAATTATCAGTTTGGTTTGGCCTACTAGATTTCTCTTTCTTGCAATGGGAGAAGTGCTTAGCTTTGGGTTCAATCTTGCGGTGTCCTTTCCCAGTGACAGCAGGGGCAGCAAGGCACGTATTGTATTGTTGCCATCGAGGATAAAAAGATGGTGTTTATATAATATTGCTTGAGTTTGTCCCTCTACATCATGTCATCTTGCCTAATGCGTTACTCTATTCTTATGAACTTAATACTCTAGATGCATGCTGGATTGCGGTCGATTTGTGGAGTAATAGTAGTAGATGCAGAATCGTTTCTGTCTACTTGTCGCGGACATGATGCCTATATACATGATCATGCCTAGATATTCTCATAATTATGCACTTTTCTATCAATTGCTCAACAGTAATTTGTTCACCCACAATAATACTTATGCTATCTTGAAAGAAGCCACTAGTGAAACCTATGGTCCCTGGGTCTATCTTTTATCATATAAGTTTCCAATCTATTTTATTTTGCAATCTTTACTTCCAATCTATATCATAAAAATACCAAAAATATTTATCTTATTATTATTATTATCTCTTTCAGATCTCACTCTCGTAAGTGACCGTGAAGGGATTGACAACCCCTTTATCGCGTTGGTTGCGAGGTTCTTATTTGTTTGTGCAGGTACGAGGGACTTGCGTGTAGTCTCCTACTGGATTGATACCTTGGTTCTCAAAAAATGAAGGAAATACTTACGGTACTTTGCTGCATCACCCTTTCCTATTTTAGGGAAAACCAACACAGTGCTCAAGAGGTAGCAAGAAGGATTTCTGGCGCCGTTGTCGCGGAGACCTACGCATAAGTCAAGACATACCAAGTACCTATCATAAACTCTTATCCCTCGCATTACATTATTTTCCATTTGCCTCTCATTTCTCTCCCCACTTCACCCTTGCCATTTTATTCACCCTCTTTTCCACTTGCCTCTTTTTGTTTGCCTCTTGTTTGCTTGTGTGTTGGATTGTTTGTCATGTTGGCTCAAGATAATACTAAATTGTGTGATTTTTCCAATACCAACAATAATGATTTTATTAGCACTCCCATTGCTCCTCTTACTGATGCTGAAGCTTGTGAGATTAATACTGCTTTGCTGAATCTTGTCATGAAAGATCCGTTTTCTGGCCTCCCTATTGAAGATGCCACTACCCATCTGAATAGCTTTGTTGATTTGTGTGATATGAAAAAGAAGAAAGATGTGGATAATGATATTGTTAAATTGAAGCTATTCCCGTTTTCACTTAGAGATCATGCTAAAACTTGGTTTTCTTATTTGCCTAAAAATAGTATTGACTCATGGAATAAGTGCAAAGATGCTTTTATCTCTAAGTATTTTCCTCCCGCTAAGATCATCTCTCTTAGAAATGATATTATGAACTTTAAGCAACTAGATCATGAGCATGTTGCACAATCTTGGGAGATGATGAAATTAATGATTTGTAATTGCCCTAGACATGGTTTGAATTTGGATGATCATACAAATTTTTTATGCTGGATTGAATTTTGCATCTAGAAATCTTTTAGATTCGGCCGTGGGAGGCACTTTTATGGAAATCACTTTAGGAGAAGCTACCAAACTCCTGGATAATATTATGGTTAATTATTCTCAATGGCACACCGAAAGATCTACTAGTAAAAAGGTTCATGCTATAGAAGAAATTAATGTTTTGAGTGAAAAGATGGATGAACTTATGAAATAGTTTGCTAATAAGTGTGTTTCTTCTGATCCTAATGATATGCCTTTGTCTACTTTGATTGAGAATAATAATGAATCTATGGATGTGAATTTTGTTGGTACGAACAATTTTGGTAACAACGCATATAGAGGTAATTTTAATCCTGGACCTTTTCCTAGTAATTTCTCTAATAATTATGGTAATTCCTACAACAATTCTTATGGAAATTATAATAAGATGCCCTCTTATTTTGAATCTAGTATTAAAGAATTTATTAGTTCGCAAAAGGATTTCAATGCTTTGATTGAAGAAAAAATGTCTAAGATTGATGAGTTGGCTAGGAGCGTGGATATAATTTCTCTTGATGTTGATTCTGTGAAACTTAGATCTATTCCACCTAAGCATGATACCAATGAGTCTCTCAAAGCCATGAGAATTTCCATTGATGAGTGCAAAGAAAGAACCGCTAGGATGCGTGCTAAAAAAGATTGCTTCATAAAAGTGTGTTCTTCTAGTTTTGATGATAATAAGGATGAAGATCTAAAAGTGGTTGATGTGTCTCCTATTAAATATTTGTTTTGCAATATGAATCTTGATAATGATGGGACTAGAGATGAGTCAACTTTAATTAAAAGGCGTCCCAATGATTCGGAGTTTTTAGATCTTGATGCAGATATTAATATAAGTGGGATTGGAGAGGTCAAAACTTTACATAGCAATGAAGCCACTATTTTGGATTTCAAGGAATTTAATTATGATAATTGCTCTTTTATAGATTGTATTTCCTTTTTGCAATCCGTGCTAAATTCTCCGCATGCTTATAATCAAAATAAAGCTTTTACCAAACATATCGTTGACGCTTTAATGCAATCTTATGAAGAAAAGCTTGAATTAGAAGTTTCTATCCCTAGAAAACTTCATGATGAGTGGGAACCTACTATTAAAATTAATATTAAATATCATGGATGCTATGATTTATGTGATTTGGGTGCTAGCGTTTCCACGATTCCAAAAACTTTGTGTGATGTGTTAGGTTTCCGTGACTTTGATGATTGTTCTGTAAATTTGCATCTTGTGGATTCTACTATTAAGAAACTTATGGGAAGGATTAATGATGTTCTTATTGTTGCAAATAGGAATTATGTTCCCATAGATTTCATTGTTCTTGATATTGATTGCAATCCTACATGTCCTATTATTCTTGGTAGACCTTTCCTTAGAACGATTGGTGCAATAATTGATATGAAAGAAGGGAATATTAGATTTTAATTTCCGTTAAGGAAGGGCATGGAAAATTTCCTATAAATAAAATTAAATTACCTTATGAATCTATTATGTGAGCTACTTATGGATTGCATACTAAAGATGATAATACTTAGATCTATTCTTGCTTTTATGCCTAGCTAGGGGCATTAAACGATAGCGCTTGTTGGGAGGCAACCCAATTTTATTTTTGATTCTTGCTTTTTGGTTATGTTTAGTAATAAATAATTCATCTAGCCTCTGTTTATATGTGGTTTTATGCTTTTAATTAGTGTTTGTTCCAAGTAGAACCTTTGGGAAGACTTGGGGGATGTTTTACCGATCTTGCTGTAAAAAACAGAAACTTTAGCGCTCGCGAGATTTTCTGCCATTTTTTTACTGGAGAGTGCGATTAGGTAGATTATTTTTTCAGATGATTAATAGACAAATTCCTCACGTCCATAAATTTATTTTAGAATTTTTGGGGTTACAGAAGTATTCGAAACCTGCAGATTACCACAGATTGTTCTGTTTTTGACAGATTTTGTTTTTGGTGTGTTGTTTGCTTATTTTGATGCATCTATGTCTAGTATCGGAGGTTATGAACCATAGAGAAGTTGGAATAAAGTAGGTTTAACACCAAAATAAATAAATAATGAGTTCATTACAGTACCTTAAGTGGTGGTTTGGTTTCTTATACTAACGGAGCTCATGAGATTTTCTGTTTAAGTTTTGTGTTGTGAAGTTTTCAAGTTTTGGGTAAAGATTTGATGGATTATGGAATAAGGAGTGGAAAGAGCCTAATCTTGGGGATGCCCAAGGCACCCCAAGGTAAAATTCAAGGACAACCAAAAGCATAAGCTTGGGGATGCCCCGGAAGGCATCCCCTCTTTTGTCTTCTTCCATCGATAACTTTACTTGAGGCTATATTTTTATTCACCACATGATATGTGTTTTGCTTGGAGTGTCTTGTATGATTTGATTCTTGGCTTTTTAGTTTACCACAATCATCTTTGCTGTACACACCTTTTGAGAGAGACACACATGAATTGGAATTTATTAGAATACTCTATGTGCTTCACTTACATCTTTTGAGCTAGATAATTTTGCTCTAGTGCTTCGCTTATATCTTTTAGAGCACGGTGGTGGTTTTATTTTATAGAAATTATTGATCTCTCATGATTCACTTATATTATTTTGAGAGTCCTTTAGAACAGCATGGTAATTTTCCTTGGTTATAAAATTAGTCCTAATATGATAGGCATCCAAGATGGGTATAATAAAAACTATCATAAAAAGTGCATTGAATACTATGAGAAGTTTGATACTTGATGATTGTTTTGAGGTATGAAGATGGTGATATTAGAGTCATGTTAGTTGAGTAGTTGTGAATTTGATAAATACTTGTTCTAAAGTTTGTGATTCCCGTAGCATGCACGTATGGTGAACCGTTATGTGCTGAAGTCGAAGCATGATTTATTTATTGATTGTCTTCCTTATGAGTGGCGGTCGGGGACGAGCGATGGTATTTTCGTACCAATCTATCCCCCTAGGAGCATGGACGTAGTACTTTGTTTTGATAACTAATAATTTTTTGCAATAAGTATGTGAGTTCTTTATGACTAATGTTGAGTCCATGGATTATACGTACTCTCACCCTTCCACCATTGCTAGCCTCTCTAGTATCGCGCAACTTCCGCCAGTACCATAAACCCACAATATACCTTCCTCAAAACAGCCACCATACCTACCTATTATGGTATTTCCATAGCCATTCCGAGATATATTGCCATGCAACTTACCACTGTTCCGTTTGTTATGACACGTTTCATCATTGTCATATTGCTTGGCATGATCATGTAGTTGATATCGTATTTGTGGCAAAGCCACCGTTCATAATTCTTTCATACATGTCACTTGTGAGTCATTGCACATCCCGGTACACCGCCGGAGGCATTCACATAGAGTCATATTTTGTTCTAAGAATTGAGTTGTAAGTAAATAAAAGGGTGATCATCATCATCATTAGAGCATTGTCCCAAGTGAGCAAAGGATGATGGATACTATGATTCCCCCACAAGTCGGGATGATACTTCAGACGAAAAATAAAAAAAGAAAAAGGAAAAAAAGAGGCCATAAAAAAATAGAAGGCCCAAATAAGAAAAATGAAAAATGAGAGAAAAAGAGAGAAGGGACAATGTTACTGTCCTTTTTACCACACTTGTGCTTCAAAGTAGCACCATGATCTTCATGATAGAGAGTCTCCTATGTTGTCATTTTCATATACTAGTGGGAATTTAACATTATATAACTTGGCTTGTATATTCCAATGATGGGCTTCCTCAAAATGCCCTAAGTCTTCGTGAGCAAGCAAGTTGGATGCACACCCACTTAGTCTTTTTTTGAGCTTTCATATACTTATAGCTCTAGTGCATCCGTTGCATGGCAATCCCTACTCACTCACATTGATATCTACTGATGGGCATCTCCATAGCCCGTTGATACGCCTAGTTGATGTGAGACTATCTTCTCGTTTTTATCTTCCCCACAACCACCATTCTATTCCACCTATAGTGAAGTGTCCATGCCTCACGCTCATGTATTGCGCGAAGATTGAAAAAGTTTGAGAACATCAAAAGTATGAAACAATTGCTTGGCTTGTCATCGGGGTTGTGCATGATTTAAATATTCTGTGTGGCGAAGATAGAGCATAGCCAGACTATATGATTTTGTACGTATAACTTTCTTTGGCCATGTTATTTTTAGAATACATAATTGCTTTGTTAGTATGCTTGAAATATTATTATTTTTATGTCAATATTAAACTTTTGTCTTGAATCTTTCGGATCTGAACATTCATGCCACAATAAAGAAACTTACATTGAGGACGAGCTAGAATTAAGCTTGGGGATGCTTGATACGTCTCCAACGTATCTATAATTTTTGATTGTTCCATGCTATTATATGTTTTGGATGTTAATGGGCTTATTTATACACTTTTATATTATTTTTGGGACTAACCTACTAACCCAAGGCCCAGTGCAAATTGCTGTTTTTTGCCTATTTCAATGTTTCGCAGAAAAGGAATACCAAACGGAATCCAAATGGAATGAAACCTTCGGGAGAGTTATTTTTGGAACAAACATGATCCAGAGGACTTGGAGTGTACGTCAAGAAATCAACAAGGAGGCCACGAGGCAGGGAGGCACGGCTGCCCCCTGGGTGTGCCCCCACCCTCGTGGGCCCCTCGTGGCTCCACTCACCTACTTCTTCCTCCTATATATGTCCATATACCCCGAAAACATCCAGGAGCACCATGAAACCCTATTTCCTCCGCCGCAACCTTATGTACCCAAGAGATCCCATCTTGGGGCCTTTTCCGGAGCTCCGTCGGAGGAGGGATCGATCACGGAAGGCTTCTATAGCAACACCATAGCCTCTCCGATGATGTGTGAGTAGTATACCACAGACTTTCGGGTCCATAGTTATCAGCTAGATGGCTTCTTCTCTCTCTTTGGATCTCAATACGATGTTCTCCTCGATCTTCTTGGAGATCTATTTGATGTAACTCTTTTTGCGGTGTGTTTGTCGAGATCCGATGAATTGTGGGTTCATGATCAAGTTTATCTATGAACAATATTTAATTCTTCTCTGAAATATTTTATGTATGATTGGTTATCTATGCAAGTATCTTTGAATTATCAGTTTGGTTTGGCCTACTAGATTGATCTTTCTTGCAATGGGAGAAGTGCTTAGCTTTGGGTTCAATCTTAGGGTGTCCTTTCCCAGTGACAGGAGGGGCAGCAAGGCACGTATTGTATTGTTGCCATCGAGGATAAAAAGATGGGGTTTATATCATATTGCTTGAGTTTATCCCTCTAGATCATGTCATCTTGCCTAATGCGTTACTCTGTTCTTATGAACTTAATACTCTAGATGCATGTTGGATAGCGGTCGATGTGTGGAGTAATAGTAGTATATGCAGAATGTTTCGGTCTACTTGTCGCGGACATGATGCCTATATACATGATCATGCCTAGATATTCTCATAATTATGCACTTCTCTATCAATTGCTCGACAGTAATTTGTTCACCCACCATAATACTTATGCTATCTTGAGAGAAGCCACTAGTGAAACCTACGGTCCCCGGGTCTATCTTTTATCATATAAGTTTGCAATCTATTTTATTTTGCAATCATTACTTTCAATCTATATCATAAAAATACCAAAAATATTTGTCTTATTATTATTATTATTATTATTATTATTATTATCTCTATCAGATCTCACTCTCGTAAGTGATCATGAAGGGATTGACAACCCCTTTATCGCGTTGGTTGCGAGGTTCTTATTTGTTTGTGCAGGTACGAGGGACTTGCGTGTAGTCTCCTACTGGATTGATACCTTGGTTCTCAAAAACTGAGGGAAATACTTACGCTAGTTTGCTGCATCACCCTTTCCTCTTCAAGGGAAAACCAACTCAGTGCTCAAGAGGTAGCAAGAACGATTTCTGGCGCCTTTGTCGGGGAGACCTACGCACAAGTCAAGACATATCAAGTACCTATCATAAACTCTTATCCCTCACATTACATTATTTGCCATTTGCCTCTCGTTTTCCTCTCCCCCACTTCACCCTTGCCGTTTTATTTGCCCTCTTTTCCGCTCGCCTCTTTTTGTTTGCCTCTTGTTTGCTTGTATGTTGGATTGTTTGTCACGTTGGCTCAAGATAATACTAAATTGTGTGATTTTTCCAATACCAACAATAATGATTTTATTAGCACTCCAATTGCTCCTCGTACCGATGCTGAATCTTGTGAGATTAATACTGCTTTGCTGAATCTTGTCATGAAAGATCCGTTTTCCGGCCTCCCTATTGAAGATGCCACTACCCATCTGAATAGCTTTGTTGATTTGTGTGATATGCAAAAGAAGAAAGGTGCGGATAATGATATTGTTAAATTGAAGCTATTCCCGTTTTCACTTAGAGATCGTGCTAAAACTTGGTTTTCTTCTTTGCCTAAAAATACTATTGATTCATGGAATAAGTGCAAAGATGCTTTTATCTCTAAGTATTTTCCTCCCGCTAAGATCATCTCTCTTAGAAACGATATTATGATCTTTAAGCAACTAGATCATGAGCATGTTGCACAATCTTGGGAGAGGATGAAATTAATGATTCGTAATTGCCCTACACATGGTTTGAATTTATGGATGATCATACAATTTTTTTATGCTGGATTGAATTTTGCTTCTAGAAATCTTTTAGATTCAGCCGCGGGAGGCACTTTTATGGAAATCACTTTAGGAGAAGCTACCAAACTCCTAGATAATATTACGGTTAATTATTCTCAATGACACACCAAAAGATCTACTAGTAAAAAGGTTCATGCTATAGAAGAAATTAATGTTTTGAGTGGAAAGATGGATGAACTTATGAAGTAGTTTGCTAATAAGAGTGTTTCTTCTGATCCTAATGATATGCCTTTGTCTACTTTGATTGAGAATAATAATGAATCTATGGATGTGAATTTTGTTGGTACGAACAATTTTGGTAACAACGCATATAGAGGTAATTTTAATCCTAGGCCTTTTCCTAGTAATTCCTCTAATAATTATGGTAATTCCTACAACAATTCTTATGGAAATTATAATAAGATGCCCTCTGATTTTGAATCTAGTATTAAATAATTTATTAGTTCACAAAAGAATTTCAATGCTTTGATTGAAGAAACATTGTCTAAGATTATAATAATTCTTACAACAATTCTTTGATTGAAGAAATTTGAAGAAAAATTGTCTAAGATTATGGTAATTCCTACAACAATTCTTATGGAAATTATAATAAGATGACCTCTGATTTTGAATATAGTATTAAAGAATTTATTAGTTCACAAAAGAATTTCAATGCTTTGATTGACGAAAAATTGTCTAAGTTTGATGAGTTGGCTAGGAATGTGGATATAATTTCTCTTGATGTTGATTTTTTGAAACTTAGATCTATTCCACCTCAGCATGATATCAATGAGTCTCTTAAAGCCATGAGAATTTCCATTGATGAGTGCAAAGAAAGAACCGCTAGGATGCGTGCTAAAAAGATTGCTTCATAAAAGTGTGTTCTTCTAGTTTTGATGATAATAAGGATGAAGATCTAAAAGTGATTGATGTGTCTCCTATTAAATATTTGTTTTGCAATATGAATCTTGATAATGATGGGACTGGAGATGAGTTAACTTTAATTAAAAGGCGTCCCAATGATTCGGAGTTTTTAGATCTTGATGCAAAAATTAATAAAAGTGGGATTGGAGAGGTGAAAACTTTACATAGCAATGAACCCACTATTTTGGATTTCAAGGAATTTAATTATGATAATTGCTCTTTTATAGATTGTATTTCCTTTTTGCAATCCGTGCTAAATTCTCCGCATGCTTATAATCAAAATAAAGCTTTTACCAAACATATCGTTGATGCTTTAATGCAATCTTATGAAGAAAAGCTTGAATTAGAAGTTTCTATCCCTAGAAAACTTCATGATGAGTGGGAAGCTACTATTAAAATTGATATTAAAGATCATGAATGCTATGATTTATGTGATTTGGGTGCTAGCGTTTCCATGATTCCAAAAACTTTGTGTGATGTGTTAGGTTTCCGTGACTTTGATGATTGTTCTTTAAATTTGCATATTGCGGATTCCACTATTAAGAAACCTATGGGAAGGATTAATGATGTTCTTATTGTTGCAAATAGGAATTATGTGCCCGTAGATTTCATTGTTCTTGATATTGATTGCAATCCTACATGTCCTATTATTCTTGGTAGACGTTTCCTTAGAACGATTGGTGCAATAATTGATATGTAAGAAGGTAATATTAGATTTCAATTTACATTAAGGAAGGGCATGGAACAATTTCCGATAAAAATTAAATTACCTTATGAATCTATTATGTGAGCTACTTATGGATTGCATACTGAACATGATAATACTTAGATCTATTCTTGCTTTTATGCCAAGCTAGGGGGGTTAAACGATAGCGCTTGTTGGGAGGTAACCCAATTTTATTTTTGTTTCTTGATTTTTTGTTCTGTTTAGTAATAAATAATTCATCTAGCCTATGTTTAGATGTGGTTTTATGCTTTTAATTAGTGTTTGTGCCAAGTAGAACCTTTGGGAAGACTTGGGGGAAGTTTAAGGATCTTGCTGTAAAAAACAGAAAATTTAGCGCTCGCGAGATTTGCTGCCATTTTTTTTACTGGGGAGCGCGATTAGGTAGGTTCTTTTTACAGACGATTAATAGAATAATTATTCACGTCCAGAAATTTATTTTAGAATTTTTTGGGGTTACAGAACTATTTGAAACCTACAGATTACTACAGACTGTTCTGTTTTTGACAGATTCTGTTTTTCGTGTGTTGTTTGCTTATTTCGATGCTTCTATGGCTAATATCGGAGGTTATGAACCATAGAGAAGTTGGAATACAGTAGGTTTAACATCAAAATAAATAAATAATGAGTTCACTGTAGTACCTTAAGTGGTGGTTTGTTTTCTTATACTAACGGAGCTCATGAGGTTTTCTGTTTAAGTTTTGTGTTGTGAAGTTTTCATGTTTTGTGTAAAGATTTGATGGATTATGGAATAAGGAGTGGCAAGAGCCTAAGCTTAGGGATGCCCAAGGCACCCCAAGGTAAAATTCAAGGACAACCAAAAGTCTATGCTTGGGGATGCCCCGGAAGGCATCCCCTCTTTCGTCTTCTTCCATCGGTAACTTTACTTGAGGCTATATTTTTATTCACCACATGATATATGTTTTGCTTGGAGCGTCTTGTATGATTTGATTCTTTGATTTTTAGTTAACCAAAATCATACTTGCTGTACACACCTTTTGAGAGAGACACACATGAATTGTAATTTATTAGAATACTCTATGTGCTTCACTTACATCTTTTGAGCTAGATAATTTTGCTCTAGTGCTTCACTTATATCTTTTAGAGCACAACGGTGGTTTTATTTTATAGAAATTATTGATCTCTCATGATTAAATTATATTATTTTGATAGTACTTTATAACAGCATGGTAATTTTCCTTGGTTATAAAATTAGTCCTAATATGATAGGCATCCAAGATGGGTATAATAAAAACTATCATAAAAAGTGCATTGAATACTACGAGAAGTTTGATACTTGATGATTGTTTTGAGATATGAAGATGGTGATATTAGAGTCATGCTAGTTGAGTAGTTGTGAATTTGATAAATAATTGTTCTAATGTTTGCGATTCCGGTAGCATGCACATATGGTGAACCGTTATGTGATGAAGTCGGAGCATGATTTATTTATTGATTGTCTTCCTTATGAGTGGCGGTTGGGGACGAGCGATGGTCTTTTCCTACCAATCTATCCCCCTAGGAGCATGCACGTAGTACTTTGTTTTGATAACTAATAATTTTTTGCAATAAGTATGTGAGTTCTTTATGACTAATGTTGAGTCCATGGATTATACGTACTCTCACCCTTCCACCATTGCTAGCCTCTCTAGTACCGCGCAACTTTCGCCGGTACCATAAACCTACAATATATCTTCCTCAAAACAGCCACCATACCTACCTATTATGGTATTTCCATAGCCATTCCGAGATATATTGCCATGCAACTTACCACTGTTCCGTTTGTTATGACACGTTTCATCATTGTCATATTGCTTTGCATGATCATGTAGTTGACATCATATTTGTGGCAAAGCCACCGTTCATAATTCTTTCATACATGTCACTCGTGAATCATTGCACATCCTGGTACACCGCCGGAGGCATTCACATAGAGTCATATTTTGTTATAAGAATTGAGTTGTAGTTTTTGAGTTGTAAGTAAATAAAAGTGTGATGATCATCATCATTAGAGCATTGTCCAAAGTGAGCAAAGGATGATGGAGACTATGATTCCCCCACATGTCGGGATGAGACTTCGGATGAAAATAAAAAAAGAAAAAGGAAAAAAAAGAGGCTATAAAAAATAGAAGGCCCAAATAAAAAAATGAAAAATGAGAGAAAAAGAGAGAATGGACAATGTTACTATCCTTTTTACCACACTTGTGCTTCAAAGTAGCACCATGATCTTCATGATAGAGAGTCTCCTATGTTGTCATTTTCATATACTAGTGGGAATTTTACATTATAGAACTTGGCTTGTATATTCCAATGATGGGCTTCCTCAAAATGCCCTAGGTCTTCGTGAGCAAGCAAGTTGGATGCACACCCACTTAGTCTCTTTTTGAGCTTTCATATACTTATAGCTCTAGTGCATCCGGTGCATGGCAATCCCTACTCACTCACATTGATATCTATTGATGGGCATCTCCATAGCCCGTTGATACGCCTAGTTGATGTGAGTCTATCTTCTCCTTTTTGTCTTCCCCACAACCACCATTCTATTCCACCTATAGTGCTATGTCCATGCCTCACGCTCATGTATTGCGTGAAGATTGAAAAAGTTTGAGAACATCAAAAGTATGAAACAATTGCTTGGCTTGTCATTGGGGTTGTGCATGATTTAAATATTTTGTGTGGTGAAGATAGAGCATAGCCAGACTATATGATTTTGTAGGGATAACTTTCTTTGGCCATGTTATTTTTAGAAGACATAATTGCTTTGTTAGTATGCTTGAAATATTATTATTTTTACGTCAAAATTAAACTTTTGTCTTGAATCTTTCAGATCTGAACATTCATGTCACAATAAAGAAACTTACATTGAGAATTATGCTAGGTAGCATTCCACATCAAAAATTCTGTTTTTATCATTTACCTACTCGAGGACGAGCAGGAATTAAGCTTGGGGATGCTTGATACGTCTCCAACGTATCTATAATTTTTGATTGTTTCATGCTATTATATTATTATTTTTGGATGTTAATGGGCTTATTTATACACTTTTATATTATTTTTGGGACTAACCTACTAACCCAAGGCCCAGTGCAAATTGCTGTTTTTTTGCCTATTTGAGTGTTTCGCAGAAAAGGAATATCAAATGGAATCCAAACGGAATGAAACCTTCAGGAGAGTTATTTTTGGAACAAACATGACCCAGAGGACTTGGAGTGGACGTCAAGAAATCAACGAGGAGGCCATGAGGCAGGGAGGCGCGCCTGCCCCCTGGGCGCGCCCCCACCCTCATGGGCCCCTTGTGGCTCCACTGACCTACTTCTTCCTCCTATATATGTCCATATACCCCAAAAACATACAGGAGCACCATGAAACCCTATTTCCACTGCCACAACCTTATATACCCAAGAGATCCCATCTTGGGGCCTTTTCCGGAGCTCCGTCGGAGGAGGAATCGATCACGGAGGGCTTCTACATCAACACCATAGCCTCTCCGATGATGTGTGAGTAGTATACTACAGACCTTCGGGTCCATAGTTATCAGCTAGATGGCTTCTTCTCTCTCTTTGGATCTCAATACAATGTTCTCCTCGATCTTCTTGGAGATCTATTTGATGTAACTCATTTTGCGTGTGTTTGTTGAGATCCGATGAATTGTGGGTTTATGATCAAGTTTATCTATGAACAATATTTGATTCTTCTCTGAAATCTTTTATGTATGATTGGTTATCTATGCAAGTCTCTTTAAATTTTTGCACGTAGGAGCATGCACGTAGTACTTTGTTTCGATAACTAATAAATTTTTGCAATAAGTATGTGAGTTCTTTATGACTAATGTTGAGTCCATGGATTATATGCACTCTCACCCTTCCACCATTGCTAGCCTCTCTAGTACCGCGCAACTTTCGCCGGTACCATAAACCCACAATATACCTTCCTCAAAACAGCCACCATACCTACCTATTATGGTATTTCCATAGCCATTCCGAGATATATTGCCATGCAACTTACCACTGTTCTGTTTGTTATGACAAGTTTCATCATTGTCATATTGCTTTGCATGATCATGTTGTTGACATCGTATTTGTGACAAAGCCACCATTCATAATTCTTTCATACATGTCACTCGTCAGTCATTGCACATCCCGGTACATCGCCGGAGGCATTCACATAGATTCATATTTTGTTCTAAGAATTGAGTTGTAATTTTTGAGTTGTAAGTAAATAAAAGTGTGATGATTAGCATCATTAGAGCATTGTTCCAAGTGATCAAAGGATGATGGAGACTATGATTCCCCCACAAGTCGTGATGAGACGTCGGATGAAAAATAAAAAAATAAAAAGGAAAAAAAGAGTCCATGCAAAAAATAGAAGGCCCAAATAAAAAAAATGAAAAATGAGAGAAAAAGAGAGAAGGGACAATGTTACTATCCTTTTTACCACACTTGTGCTTCAAAGTAGCACCATGGTCTTTGAGGGAGTCCTAGATTAGGGGGTCTCCAGACAGCCGGACTATATCCTTTGGCCGGACTGTTGGACTATGAAGATACAAGATTAAAGACTTCGTCTCGTGTCCGGATAGTACTCTACTTGGCGTGGAAGGCAAGCTAGGCAATACGGATATGTATATCTCCACCTTTGTAACCGACCTTGTGTAACCCTATCCCCCTCCGGTGTCTATATAAACCGGGGGGTTTTAGTCCGTAGGACAACATACAATCATACCATAGGCTAGCTTCTAGGGTTTAGCCTCTCGGATCTCGTGGTAGATCAACTCTTGTAATACTCATATCATCAAGAATAAATCAAGCAGGACGTAGGGTTTTACCTCCATCAAGAGGGCCCGAACCTGGGTAAAACATCGTGTTCCCTGCCTCCTGTTAGCATCCGCCTTAGACGCACAGTTCGGTACCCCTACCCGAGATCCGCCGGTTTCGACACCGACATTGGTGCTTTCATTGAGAGTTCCTCTGTGTCGTCGCCGTTAGGCTTGATGGCTCCTATGATCATCGATAGCGATGCAGTCCAGGGTGAGACTTTTCTCCCCGGACAGATCTTTGTGTTCGGCGGCTTCGCGCTGCGGGCCAACTCGCTTGGCCATCTGGAGCAGATCGAAAGTTACGCCCCTGGCCACCAGGTCAGGTTTGGAAGCTTAAACTACACAGCCGATATCCGCGGAGACTTGATCTTCGACGGATTCGAGCCCCTGCCTTGTGCGCCGCGCGGTCACGATGAGTACGATTTAGCTCTACCATTGGACAGTATTCAGGAGATCGCACGGGCAGCCGCTCCGAGCCTCCACTCGGAGCCAGTTGCGCCATCCATGGATGGGTGGATGGACCCCGTCACGGAGGCCGTATCCTCAGCGGCGATCGAGCCGAATATCGACCTTACCCTTCAAGAGAGCCGTGTTGCCAAACTGCCGGATCCTTCTCCGGCCATAGAGTCCGAACCGCCTGCACCCGTTCCTGTCGAATCCGATTGGGCGCCGATCATGGAGTTCACCTCCGCGGATATTTTTCAGCACTTGCCCTTTGGCGACATACTGAACTCATTAAGGTCTCTCTCCTTGTCAGGAGAGGCCTGGCTGAACTATGTCCGACAGGATTGGGATGCGGAAGACGAAGAAATTCACCGCCCACCCACCACCCACTTAGTAGCCACTTTCGACGACTTAACCGACATGCTCGACTTCGACTTCGAAGACATCGATGGTATGGACGATGATGCGGGAGTCAAAGAGGAACCACTACCCACAGGGCACTGGATAGCCACCTCATCATACGATATATACATGGTGGATACACCCAAAGAAGGCAATGGCGACGAGGCAACGGAGGATGACCCCTCCAAAAAGCAAACCAAGCACCGGCGTCAGCGGCGCCGCTCTAAGTCCCGCCAAGGAAAAAGTGGTGATACCGGCACCGGAGATAATAGCACTCTGGACAGTGTCGAAGACAACAACAATCCCCTCCAGCAGGATTTAGAGCAGGAGGATGAAGGAGCCAGCTCTCCTGAGAGAGCGGCAGATGGAGAGGCAGAGGATGATAATTACATGCCTCCCTCTGAAGATGAGGCAAGCCTCGACGATGACAAATTCGTCGTGCCAGAGGATCCCGTCGAACAAGAGCGCTTCAAGCGCCGGCTTATAGCCACGACAAATAGCCTCAAGAAAAAGCAGCAGCAGCTTCAAGCTGATCAAGATTTGCTGGCTGACAGATGGACTTACGTCCCGGCGGCCGAGGAATATAAACTCGAACGCCCCTCCAAGAGTTACCCAAAGTGCAGGTTGCTACCCTGACTGGAGGAGGAAGCACCGAAACCTACATCCCCGGCGTATGACGCGGCTGATCGGCCACCTCGTGGTCGCGACAGAGAGGCATTCCAGCCAAAAGCTCAGCCCGCACCCCGACACCATTCAAATAAAAGGGCATGGGGAAATACGCCAGACCTGCGAGACATATTGGAGGACAAAGCAAAACATGCAAGATCGATCTACGGATCACGAGGGCGCGCCACTATGCGAGACGATAATCGTCACGCCGGATACAGTAAAAGTAAGTCCGGCCAGGCCGAACACAGCGGGCAAGATTCATTCGAGCTGTGTCGCGACATAGCCCAGTACAGAGGTGCCGCACACCCCTTATGCTTCACAGACGAAGTAATGGATCATCAAATCCCAGAGGGTTTCAAACCCGTAAATATTGAATCATACGACAACACAACAAATCCTATGGTATGGATCGAGGATTTCCTCCTACACATCCACATGGCCCGCGGTGATGACCTACACGCCATCAAATACCTCCCACTAAAACTCAAAGGACCAGCTCGACATTAGCTCAACATCTTGCCAGCAGAGTCCATTGGCTATTGGGAAGATCTGGAAGCCGCATTCCTCGACAACTTTCAGGGCACTTATGTGCGACCATCAGATGCCGATGTCTTGAGCCACATAATTCAGCAGCCAGAGGAATCGGCCAGGCAATTCTGGACATGGTTCCTAACAAAGAAAAATCAAATCGTCGACTGTTCGGATGCAGAGGCCCTAACAGCTTTTAAGCACAACATCCGCGACGAGTGGCTCGCCTGACACCTTGGCCAGGAAAAGCCGAAATCTATGGCAGCCCTCACGACACTCATGACCCACTTTTGTGCGGGAGAAGACAGCCGGTTGGCTCGCAGTAATAACATATCAAAGAACCATGGTACTTCAGATACCAAGGACGGCAATGGCAGGTCACGTCGCAACAAGCATAAGCGCCGCATTTACAGCGACAATACCAAGGATACGGCAGTCAATGCCGGATTCAAAGGCTCTAAACCCGGTCAGCGGAAAAAGCCATTCAAAAGAAGCACTCCGGGCCCGTCCAGTTTGGACCGTATACTCGATCGCTCGTGTCAAATACACGGCACCCCCGACAAGCCAGCCAACCACACCAATAGGGATTGTTGGGTGTTCAAGCAGGATGGCAAGTTAAATGCCGAAAACAAGGATAATGGGTCACATAGCGATGACGAGGAGGAGCCCCGGCAGCCGAACACCAGAGGATAGAAGAGGTTCCCCCCACAACTGCGGACGGTGAACATGATATACGCAACCCACATCCCCAAGAGGGAGCGAAAGCGTGCGCTCAGGGACATATATGCGTTGGAGCCAGTCGCCCCCAAGTTCAACCCATGGTCCTCCAGTCCGATCACCTTCGATCGCAGAGACCACCCCACTAGTATCCGTCATGGCGGATTCGCCGCACTGGTCCTAGACCCAATCATTGATGGATTTCACCTCACTCGAGTCCTAATGGACGGCGGCAGTAGCCTGAACCTGCTTTATCAGGACACAGTGCGCAAAATAGGTATAGACCCCTCAAGGATCAAACCCACTAAAACGACCTTTAAAGGCGTCATACCAGGTGTAGAGGCCCGTTGCACAGGCTCAGTAACACTAGAAGTGGTCTTCGGATCTCCGGATAACTTCCGAAGCGAAGAGTTAATCTTCGACATAGTCCCGTTCCGCAGTGCCTACCATGCACTGCTCGGGCGAACCGCATTTGCACGATTCAATGCGGTACCGCATTATGCATATCTTAAGCTCAAGATGCCAGGATCTCGGGGGGTCATCACAGTCAATGGAAACACAGAGCGCTCTCTCCGCATGGAGGAGCACACTGCGGCCCTCGCAGCAGAAGCGCAAAGCAGCCTCTTAAGGCAATCCACTAGTTCAGCGATTAAGGACCCGGACACCTTCAAGCGCGCCCGAAGTAATCGGCAACAGGACCGCCTGGCACGTCTCGAGCTCGCATAGCAATGCGGCCCCCACCCCGGTCCCAGCCAAGCGGCAAAGTCTGTGCCATGCATACATAATTACACATTAAAAATACCATGGGCATAGGCGGGGAGGGGGCACGACTGCGGCACGCTCCAAGTCGCAGCTTAAACCGCACTAGGGGCTTCCCGCTTTGTTATTTTTCTCTTTCAGGACTTTTCTCTCTGGAAACCCTATCCGGCAGCATGATCGCTGAACACATGATGCAGCAACCAAGGAGGCAGAAAGCTACGTCAGACCACGAAACTCCCAGGTGGATTACGATAACGAGTGAAATATTTGCTTTAATACTATTCCTCAGCTTGCCCTTGGAAGGGACATGATAAACAGTCCCACTTTTTGCTTATCACACTACTTGTATCATTCTGCTTTAACGCACCTTTCTGAATAAACAATGCATATCATTAAGACTATTATTGCATTCTTCCCTTTTATATATATGTTCATTCACGACATCTAGCACCCGTACACTCTGGTATGGCCAATACGCTAGGGGACTAAGCATACCGCATAATACGGCGTGAGAAGTCCGAACACTTTCGATAGTGCGGCACCCCGAACTTCTAGCATTATATGCATCAGCTCCGAATCATGTCTTGGGTTAATAGTTGGGTTTTCCCGGCTCCCATGTTTTGGTAACTTACGTTCTGCTATATCGGCTAAGGTAGCACTGGGAGAACTACTGCGATTGTGCCCCGGTTTTGCTGGGCTAAGCACCTCAGTAGAGAAAGCTAAAACTGGCTATCATGATAAGGCGAGAGACTGGTCGCTGTTCGAGAGGTTTCAAGTCCCTAAAGACTTATGCCGCTTAGAGCGAGGAGTCGGCCCTGTCCGGCTTAAGGCGTGTATCGCGCCCCGAATTCGGTCTTCCGAATACTAGGGGCTTCGCCGAAATTTAAAATTATAGAATTCTATGGCTAAGTGAGAGGGATAACGCATTATGGTCCGATTGCCTTGTTCGTTGTGCTGAGCACCTCCCTCGAAAGACCCAACAATGGGAACACGAGTTCTCAGGTTTATCCCGAACACCCCCGCACTCGTGGCGTGGGGGCAGAAGCCGACGACTAGCCATCTCTCAGATTTGATAAACAGCCGAACAGAAGGTAATATTTTAAATTCAGACAAGCGTTGCATAGCGCATATGAAAAAGTTTTCATAATACAGGATTACACGAGCAAGTTCATTCAAATATTACATCTTTGGCACACTCGTCCGCTACGAAACGGGAACCCTTCAGGACACCCTCATAGTACATCTCGAGGTGGCGATGCTCCTTGCCCTGCGACGGCCCTTCCTTCACCAGCTTCACGGCGTCCATCTTGGCCCATTGCACCTTCACACGGGCGAAAGCCCGGCGTGCACCTTCGATGCAGACGGACCGCTTGATGACTTCCAGCCGTGGGCAGGCATCCACAAGCCGCCTCACCAGGCCGAAGTACCTGTTGGGAAGGGCGTCGGCAGGCCATATCCGGACTATAAAGCCCTTCATGGCATGTTCGGCCGCCTTGTGTAGCTCGACCAGTTGCTTCAGCTGGTTGCTCAGAGGCATCGGCTGTTCGGTCCTAGTATACTGAGACTAGAACAGCTTCTCCGTTGAGCTTCCCTCCTCGGCCTGGTAAAACTGTGCGACATCCGACACACTGCGGGGCAAATCTGCGAATGCTCTTGGAGAGCTCCAGATTCGGGTAAGTAACAAGTAATTTACTCTCACATGCTTGCTTTGCATATAGAATGCCTTACCCGCCGCTATCTTCTTCATCGCATCAATCTCCTGGAGGACCTTCTGGGCTTTGGCCTTGGCATTCTTTGCGCTCTCGAGGGCCGCGGCAAGCTCGGACTCTCGCATCTTCAAGTCAACTCCAACGCCTCATGCTTCGTCACGAGAGCGTGGAGCTCTTGCTGCACCTCGCCCACCCGAGCCTCATGCCTTTCCCGCTCGGTGCGCTCCTTGGCCGCTTTGTTTTCAGCCTCGGATAGCGCTTGCTTCAGGGTCGCCACCTCAGTCGTGGCCCCTGGCAAATTTATAATGATCCTGTCATTTTGCAATCGCATTCTTTTTATATATATCCATAGACTAGGTACTACTTACCTTTGTTCTCCTCGAGCTGCCTCTTGGCAAGGCCAAGCTCTTCCTTGGACCCTTCGAGGTCCTACTTCAGTGCGGCGACCTCCGCAGTCAGTGCGGCAGAGGCCAGCAGCGAAGCCTGCATACGCATATAGACATACTTATATTAGACTCCTGCGATATTGTTTGATCCTCTATTCAGATTTTCTTTGTGAACACCGAACAGAGCATCAGGGGCTACTGTCTATGCGGTAATATTTTCCCTATATCTCAAATACTTACCTCAAAGCCTGTTAGAAGGCTGGCATAGGCTTCAGTCAGTCCGCTCTTGGCGGACTGAACCTTCTGGAGCACCGCACTCATAATAGTGCGGTGCTCTTCATCGATGGAAGCGCTGCGAAGCGCTCCCAGCAGATTGTCCGGTGCCTCTGGATGGACAGAGGTCACCGACACAGGCGTATTGCCCCTTTTGGAAGGAGGTCACCTGCCTGAGTCTGGAACCACTGGAGGTTCCGGCGCGGTGTTCGGCTGAGTGCCGAACTCGAAGCCCTCGGGAGCCTTGCTCCCTCTGCTCCCAGAATCCGGAAGGTCGCCTCGAGGCGCCTCCAGGACTGTCTCCCCTTGACCCGGTGCCTCTTGAGAAAATACCTCGGCGTTGTCCGTAGGGCAAGGGGAGGTGGTGGTCGGAAGTAGATCGCTATCCATATCCGACAAGCCCAGGGAGCCGTCCAACGATACGTTGATACGGGCTCGTGGCGGTCTGCATAATCATAATTCGGCGTTAGGAGAAGCAGTGCGACAAAGGTATGCTATGAATTACTCTGGCATCTGAATACTTACGACTTCGCTAGGGCTTGGCCCTGAGCAGCCACTCGTCTTCGCCTTCGGCGGCGGTGGTGCAGTAGTTCGGAAGGAGAGTCCTTCCCTTCTTGGACCCTTCGGCCCACCCGGTTGGGGCGGCCTTCCTTTTCTTGTCTCCCCCAACTGGAGGGGGAGCATCTTCATCTTCCTCCTCGTCTTCGGGGAAGGAGTGCGTCGCGGAGTTATCGGACGATGAGTCCGATAACACCTGGCATCGGGAACTCTTTCGGGTTCCCTTGGCCTTCTTGGTCTTCTCCAGCACCTTGTAAGGAGCCGGAGTCAGCATCTCCGTCAGGAGAGCGTCCGCAGTGTCTTCGGGCAGAGGGGCCGGACAGTTAATCTGCCCCGACGTATCCACCCAGTCCCGTCAAAGGCATGGAGCTCAGACCTCGCACATGATTAAGCTAGGGGAAATAAAATATCCTACCAGATGTATAGAACTCACCGAATGCGTTGGGCGCTTCACGCTTAGCCCGCGGTCCTCGGCGAGAGAGGGAGGGACCTCGGCGCCCTTGAACAACACCCTCCAGACGTCCTTATGCATCGTGTCGAAGAGCTCGCTCTGAGTCTGGTGCTGGGCCGGGTCGAACTCCCACAAATTGAAGTCCCGTTGTTGACATGGGAGGATCTGACGGATGAGCATGACCTGGACTATGTTGACAAGCTTGAGCTATTTGCTTGCCATATTCCGGATACACTTCTGGAGTCCGTCCAGCTCCGCCGATGAACCCCAGGACAGGCCCTTCTCTTTCCAGGAGGTGAGCTGTGTGGGGATTCTGGATCGAAACTCGGGGTCCGCCACCCAGTTGGTGTCGCGCGGCTCGGTGATGTAGAACCACGCCGATTGCCACCCCTTTATGGTCTCCATGAAGGAGCCTTCGAGCCATATAACATTGGGTATCTTGCCCACCATGGCTCCGCCACATTCTGCTTGTTGGCCTCCCACCACCTTCGGCTTGATATTTAAGGTCTTCAGCCACAGACCGAAGTGGGGCTGGATGTGGAGGAAAGCCTCACACATGAAGATGAATGCCGAAATGTTGAGGATGAAGTTCGGGGCCAGATCATGGATGTCCAGCCCGTAGTAGAACATGAGACCACAGACAAATGGATGGAGGGGAAACCCCAGTCCGCGGAGGAAGTGGTGGAGGAAAACTACACTCTCGTGAGGTTCCAGGGTAGGGACGATCTGCCCCGCAGCGGGCAGCCGATGCGTGATATTCGCGGCTAAGTATCCGGCTCCGCGCAGCTTCTTGATGTGTCCCTCCATAACGGAGGAAGCCATCCATTTGCCTCCCGCTCCGGACATGTTTGGAGAAGGTTGAGGGGAAGGGTGTGGACTTGGGTGTTGGAGCTCGAGTGCACAAGAGTGGATGAGCAAGGAGGAAGAAGGCGTGGGTAGAAAAAGGTTAAACCTTGTCCCTTTATAAGGGAGGCCGAAACTATGCGCCCCCACTAGCCCGGTAAAACTCGCTTATCCCCTAAACACCGTAATCGATGGCGCGGTTGGGTTACCCACGCCCGTATTGATGAGAATCCCGTAATAAGGGGGACACGATGTCTGCTTTGACAAGACGTGTCAAGAAACTGCCTCGCGTTATGTGCGGGGCTAGTTAAAGGAAACGGTTCGAATAATCACCGGGCCATGGCATAATGTCATGTTGCCAAAACATGTCAGCAGATTAGTTTTGTGGAAATATTATTCTCTCTACGGTGGTATGTGGAACTTATTTTGCAGGGTCGGACACTATCCTTGTATTCAAATTCTTCCATGGTGTATTCGGAGGAGGAACCCGCCTTGCAATGCTGAAGACAATACTGCGTGCCGGACTCATCGTCATTGAAGCCTGGTTCAGGGGCTACTGAGGGAGTCCTGGATTAGGGGGTCTCCGGACAGCCGGACTATATCCTTTGGCCGGACTGTTTGACTATGAAGATACAAGATTAAAGACTTCGTCTCCTGCCCGGATAGGACTCTACTTGGCGTGGAAGGCAAGCTAGGCAATACGGATATGTATATCTCCACCTTTGTAACTGACCTTGTGTAACCCTAGCCCCCTCCGATGTCTATATAAACCGGGGGTTTTTAGTCCATAGGACAACATACAATCATACCATAGGCTAGCTTCTAGGGTTTAGCCTCTCCGATCTCGTGGTAGATCAACTCTTGTAATACTCATATCATCAAGAATAAATCAAGAAGGACGTAGGGTTTTACCTCCATCAAGAGGGCCCGAACCTAGGTAAAACATCGTGTTCCCTGCCTCCTGTTACCATCGGCCTTAGACGCACAGTTCGAGACCCCCTACCCGAGATCCGCCGGTTTTGAGACCGACAATCTTCATGATAGAGAGTCTCCTATGTTGTCATTTTCATCTACTAGTGGGAATTTTACATTATAGAACTTGGCTTATATATTCCAATGATGGGCTTCCTCAAAATGCCCTAGGTCTTCATGAGCAAGCAAGTTGGATGCACACCCACTTAGTCTCTTTTTGAGCTTTCATATACTTATAGCTCTAGTGCATCCGTTGCATGGCAATCCCTACTCATTCACATTGATATCTATTGATGGGCATCTCCATAGCCCGTTGATATGCCTAGTTGATGTGAGACTATCTTCTCCTTTTTGTCTTCTCCACAACACTACAAAAAAAGACACATCCGTGACATTTTGGGCCGAACGAATTTTTTTTTCTGTCATACATATGACACTTTTATGATGATAATTGTGACAAAACCCGGTATCATCATAGATGTGGTGGGCTCCTACTTCTATGACAAAAAATCATGACAGAAAATGGGCTTTTCATCCTGGGCGGGCCGGAGACGCAGCTGCATGACATTCTTTGGGCCGTCCATGACGGAAAAAACCGTGGTAGAAGTGAGGGGGAGGAAAATTTCAGGGAGTTCCCGGTTACGGTGGGAGGTCGGGGGCCGAGCGATGCGCGTTTCTCTCGCACACGTACGCGTGTGCGCGCGAGGCGTTGGCTCTAACTGAACCCGAGCGAGGTGTTGGGCTCTAACTAAACCCGAGCGATTGCACTGCAGGCTACGCGTTACTGAACCCGAGCGATCGATCGATGGCTGTTAACTGAACCTGATTGAGCGATTCCTTCGCTACTGCTGCTAACTGAAGCCGATCGATTGGATGAACAGTGAGCGGTGGCGTTGCCTCTAGATGAACAGGACCCCATGGTGTGGTGCAGGGCTAGGTGAACAGTAGACGGTGGAGGGGTGCCCGTGGAGGGGTGGTTGAACAGGACCCCGTGGTGTGGAGGGCTGGATGAACAGTAGACGGTGGAGGGGTGCCCGTGGAGGGGTGGTTGAACAATAGCCGGTGAAGTAGCGCGTGGTGGAGTCTGGATGAACAGGAGCCCGTGGAGGCTGGAGGAGATCGACGGTAGCCGGTGGAGGCTGGAGGAGGTCGATGGTGGAGATGAACAGTATCCTGTGGAGTCCCGTTTTGCGGTGCGCCACACCCCTCCCGATCAACATGACCCCCGTTTCGACCGTAGCGCTCCAACACAAGTTCGTTTCCTCCGTTTTGCGGTACGCCACACCCCTCCCGATCAACAGGACCCCCATTTCGACCGTAGGAGGTCCGTTTCCTCCGTTTTGCGGTACGCCAGACCCCTCCCGATGAACAGGATCCCGTTTCAAACGTGGCCAGTCGAACACATGGTCGTTTCCTCCGTTTTGCGGTATGCCAGGCCTCGTTTCCATCGCCTGTTCCGTCCAAGCCCTCCCGATGAACACGACCACACATTCCGTTCCGACCCAGCCGGTTGGCTCCCACGCGATCTGTTGCCTCCCGATGAACACGACACATTCCGTTGCCTCCCCATGAACACGACGCATTCCGTTGCCTCCCCATGAACACAACGCATTCCGTTGCCTCCCCATGAACATGACGACGATGTTGTTTCTCCGTTTCGACCCAGCCATGTACACGAACCCTAGCCGTACGTATGCGCGAGTAGGCATTCGAGACCCTGCCCGTATGTATGTACGTGGCCATATTTTCTTTCTTGCACCCTGTCCGCTGTACGTACGTGTACATGCTACGTGTGCGCCTCTACTACGACATGTACGCGCCTCTACTACGACACGTGCGCGCCTCTACATTGACCAGTATATATGTACGTACACGTTCGCGACCAGAATGACAACGCTACGTACGCTTCGACCAGGTGGGTCCCAACTGTCAGGCATTTCCTTGCCTGCGAAGATGTAGCTGGTGGGTCCCAGCAGTCAGGGGGGCGAATCGTTTTGTTTTTGTTTTTTGCCCGGATGCACTTCCTTGCGTGCGAAGGTGTAGCTACTGGGTCCCAGCAGTCAGGGGGGATCGTTTTGTTTTTTTGCCCGGACACACTTCCTTGCGTGCGAAGATGTAGCTGATGGGTCCCAGCAGTCAGGGGGCGAATCGTTTTTTTTCGGACGCACTTCCTTGCGTGCGAAGATGTAGCTGGTGGGTTCCAGCAGTCAGGGGGGCGAATAATTTTTTTTCCGGACGCACTTCCTTGTGTGCGAAGATGTAGCTCGTGGATCCCAGCAGTTAGGGGGAAATGTTTTTTTTTCGAAATACGGTGGCCCGTCCGGTGGGTCCTCGCTGTCAGGTGGAGGAATAATTATTTTGCGCGTAATAAGGAGGCACTTCCTTGCTGTGGCCATGGACCCAGCTGTCAGCCTCTCCACGTACAGTCCACGTCCGATGGAACCCATTCCTTGACCACGTTGACCACGCTGCACCGAGAGCACCAGGGCGGTGGACGACGGCGAGTCCTAGGAAGGGGACGACGCGGAGCCGGGGAAGACGTGGCACTGGATGCCCACGTGTAGAGGAGTATGAGGGTTCACTCGTTCGGCTGTGGTGTGAGGCTGCCGTCGCCGCAGAATAACAGGCGGTGTGGGTGCGTAGAGGGATGGCCTAGCCAGTGGTGGGAGCAGTAGGGGGCGGTGAGGCCTCCGCGGCATCACAGCCGGCCATGGGCGGCAGGAGCAGGCGGCACGACCGGCGCAGCTTTGGGCGGCTGGAGCAAGAAGACCAGAGGTTGAAGAAGCACTACGGCCGTTGGATGGACATCGTACGGTCACTGGAGCTAGAATCGTTCATATATTGACTAAAGTTGACAAAGGCCTCCGTCCCAGTCAACTTAGTAGGCCCACAAGTCAGCCTCCCGCCAAGGTGGGTCCCAGCTAGCAGGGGGTATTCAATTTTTTTGTGCGTAATATGGAGGCACTTCCGGTGGGTCTAAGCTGACAGCGGGGGGAACGTTTGTTTCACGAAATACGGTGGCCCGTCCTGTGGGTCCCTGCAGTCAGGGGGAAACATTTTTTTCGCGAAATACTGGTAGCCCGTCCGGTGGGTCCTTGCTGTCAGGTGGAGGAATAATTATTTTCCGCGTAATAAGGAGGCACTTCCTTGCGGCTGTCGTGGACCCAGCTGTCAGCCTCTCCACGTACAGTACTCTTCCGATGGAAGTCGGTCATTGACCACATTGACCACGCCATGCCGAGAGCACCACGGCGGTGGACGACGGTGAGGCCTAGGAAGGGGACGACGCGGAGCCGGGGAAGACGTGGCAGTGGAAGCCCGCGCGGAGAGGAGTATGAGGGTTCACCGGTTCGGCTGCGGTGTGAGGCTGCCGTCGCCGCAGAATAACAGGGGGTGTGGGTGAGTAGAGGGATGCCCTGGCCAGCGGTGGGAGTAGTAGGGAGCGCTGAGGCCTGCGCGGCAGCACAGCCGGCCACGGGAGGCGGGAGCAGGCGGTCCCGCCGGTGCTGCTTTGGCGGCTGGAGCAAGAAGATCAGAGATTGAAGAAACACGATGGCCGTTGGATTGACATCCAATGGTTACGTCTGCTAGAATCGTTTGTTGACATATATAATAACTAAAAAAATCTTGCATACGCGTCAACTAAACAGGCCCACAAGTCAGACCACTCCCTCTTTTTTTAATTTATATATAGCTCATGGCAACTTCTTATGCAATTTATTGCAGTCGTTTTTTTGGTTGGCCGGGGCCAATTTCGCATATTTCTGTGGGTTCCAAACTATTTTTAATAGCGAAATGTCGAGCCAGATTTAAAGTAATTTGAAGATATATTTAAATTAGGTTAATGCCCAGTGAAATAGGAATCTGAAAATGTGAAAAAATTCAGAAATTATAAAGTAATTGCCAATTTGTCATTTGTTTTTATATTTACAACCCATTTCATATTACTTTTAAGATTTGCAGGTGTCTTGAAAGAGTTGCAGCCCATCAGGGCGTAGAAAAATAAGTAGGCATGGATTGGGTATTCTTCAGAAAAAAATAAACCGGGCTCATTTTCACGAAGAAAAAATAGCTGGGCTGGTCACATGGTGAACATAAAATATAAGCCTGGGCTAGACGGGCCACAACCCAATTCAAACCCTGCTCCGTCTCAACAATACCAAACAAAAAAATCCTGCTCGAGTAGCTACGTCCCAGGTGTCAGCCGATCTTGTGATGTTCTCTTGTCTATTGACTATATACGCTCACAATGTCGTGGGTCCCAGATGTCAGGAAAACACTAGGAGGAAGCATTTTATTTTTCCATACGCTGACATGGTGGGCCCCTACTGTCATCCTCTCCACGTACTTCTGCTGATTCCTGTTGTTTGTTGACCATGTTGACAACGCGAGAGGGTGGCGCCGCGGCGAGCGCACCAAAGCGCGCGGAGGACGTCGACGTTAACGATTTAGGAGACGGTGGGGCGGCGATGCGTGCGCTGAGGCGCAGCCCGCCATGGGAGACGGAAGCAGGCAGCCCCGCCGGCGTTGGTTTGGTTTTGGCGGCTGGAGGAAGACAGGACTGAAGAAACACGACAGACTATAAAAGCAGCAGGAGTACTTAACAACCTTAACTAAAACCAGCAGGGGCACTTAACAACCAAAGCTGAAAGCAGTATGAGTACTTATACAGGTTCAACCGTACAAAGCACACCTCAAACGGTGCTACTTCGCCTACAGTTAACCAAGGGTGAGGCCGCCAAGCCCCAGGACAAGCCCCAGGCACCACCCCGCGCATCCACAACCTTCTGAAAACGGCTTCATCTCGCAGTGTGGTCAATAAACAGGATATTCGCTTTAGAGCCATGGAAAAGCATCAACATAATCTTCTGTCCTATTCTCCAAGATGGACGGGCCTTCATTATTTGAGACCACCCATGAATAAGTATCTTTTCACCTCCAAGGGGAATAGAGTAGGTTGCCATAAACATCATGTTGTGACCAAGCGCAAGTCTGACCCGACCATGGTCAGGCATCTATATAGGAACAATAGAACTCGGCAGTTCCTGTTTCAAGAAGATCACAACTGTAAAACTATGTATAAGCAATAGTTTATGAACAACATATGTAACAGAAAACAACTCGTACCGTAAGTTTCTCGACACAGTTGGACCTGTTCAACGAGTGCAGCTGTGGCACACATATCCCACGTGGCCTTCCACTATTGAAACGCCCCACAAGGACCTCAAGACGATCAATAAAGTGTAGGAACTTGTGGATGTCGATCCAGTCAACTTCAGTGCCATTAGTAACAGCCGAGTTATTACAGAGTAACAAACGAGCAGACTGCTTAACTCTAAAAAAACCTACACGTGCCACCAATTATAAGAAAATATTAGTTAGAAGTAGCATCTTCGTGAGAGATCCGTTGCTACTTCTAAAGTTAAATTGTGATTAGTTAGACAGAATAGGTGGATTAAGAAGTAATCGAGGCAACAAGCAAGAACCAGATACAAAACTAACATGGATGAACAATTGGAATGACGTCGGGGTGGAAGATCGCAGTGAAGATGAGACCAGGTTCTGCTATTTCCATCAACATTCGTGCACCAACTTTCAGTCCGTAACACTTGAGAAAGTGTATCCAAGTTCGGCCATAAAAAAGCAGCGATCTTCTTGGTTCATGAACCCAACTCGGAACTTATATCCGTGGCTTGTCTTCACTGTGACCATTAAACTAGTGTATTCAGTTATGGCAAGGCCGAGCATCTTGAGTACATGTGTTCTGGCAGAGCAAATAATACGTTGCAGGAAAAATAATATGAGAACACAACATGTTCAAGAAACCCCCACCCTCCCGGATAGAAAAGAGGTTTCTAGGAACATAATGTGCGCGTTTCAAAATGCTGTGTTAGGATGAGAAGGAACAGGTGTGGCGTCTCGCCGAGGGCGCAGAAACCTATAGGGTACTCGCACTTTGGGCACTGCAAATGAAACACACTAGATTCAGTAGGAAGAAAAATGCATCAACGGCGGCGGCTGCCATCCTAGCATTACCTGCGACCAAGGTACTTCGATTTATCAGGGATGGATGAAGAATTCGTACCTGGTTCTCCATGAGAAAACCCTATGCAATCGTCGAGAGGGGGTTTTCTCTGAACAAGCAGATGAGGGAGAAGGGGATTCAGGCCCAGTGAAATATTGCCGCTTCGTCCGTCCAGCTTACTGCTAAAGCTGGAAAGGGGGGTTGTGATTTGACGGCTCATTGGGCATTACTACGGTGCTACGACCAGGGTGTGTCTACCGTGAAGTTGTGCACTCTAATTTGTGCATATGGCACGTGGACCCCGTTGCCGGTTGCCCCACATATCAGTGAAAGGAAGTAGAAAGACAGGAGTAACTAGTTACACATAAATATATTTTTTGACAGAGAGATACTCCCTCTGTTAATAAATATACAAATCTTTTATATCACAGGCTCACCTTGCCGAGAAATATACTCCCTCTGCAACGCACGGGCATTATGGGGGTTCAGCTTTTTTATGGGGGTTCAGCTGAGAATATAATACTCAGATAGGCTCACAGTCCTGGACTTTGGGCCGTAGGCCGACCCTGCATGTTTGGGGGCCCATGTGTTCTACCTCAGCGCTTTTCATATTGCAAGCGATCGGTACGGCACTGGTTTTAGATGCTGTTGCAAGGCGAATACACAAAATTGAATAAAGCACGACAGCTGTTGGAATGAAATCGAACGACAGTTCCTAACCAGCAATCAGAGTTGCAATTCTATCAATGATATACCATGTGATAAATAATATTGTCGTACTACTTATACACACAGGACACTTGTTTCACCATGCCAGATTATTACATCAAAATCTCTTGGAGGATAGATCAGTTTGGCAGTTGTGTGCTGCTACTGAAGAATTTCAAAGTTGATTTGGACCAGCTCTCCTTGCCGAGAAAGTTCGATTTTGACATCATCCCCTACCACAAGATATGATTTAGATTTGAACCTTGACCATCCTTTAGCATCAATCATCATGCGACCATCCTTTGTACTTATGGTATATTGAGCAGGTTCATTCACACCAAGGCTGCGCATGGTAAGAGAAACTTGGCCGTGGTCGCCCGGATTGTTGAACGACTCCCTCGTTGCTCTAGGAATTCTATGTTTGCAAACAAGAACACATACCCAAACCATTAGATCAACACAGTGAATCATGTGAAACAACATGGAAAGAAAAAAGAACGAAGCACTTGGGCGGCCAATGCTTACCAAGAAGGTGGACATGTCGGTTTTTGTAAGGACTTTGGTATATGAAGTGCGAACTGCAGCCTAGTCTGTTGCCGGTGCAACTGCATGGGCCGGAGCTGATGCAAGTGCAAGTGTTGGTGCAGGTGCCGAAGCCGCTGATGCTACCGGAGATGGTGCTCCTTGTAGAGCTGGTGCCGATGTCGGAGCAGGTGCCTGTGTCGATGCCCAATCCTCCGGTAGATCAGACTGATCCGCTGACGCGGTCGGTGCCCAATCCTCAGCTAGATCAGACTGAGCTTCTGCCGCTGTCAGTGCTAGAGCAACTGCCGGTGCTCGATCTGTGCCAGACAGCGGCGATCGTGTCTGGTCTGCTATGATCAGCTTTCTAACTTGACTAGGATCCATGACCGTGATCCAGTTTTTTTTCTTCATTTCTTTTAAACGCGAGAAGGACTAATTGTGGCGTTTTTGTTAAACCAAACTGTAGTTCATCATAGGGATTCAGCTTGTACTCAGACAACAGACTGATCCAATTTTTTCCAGTAATATAAGTGATGGATAGTGCCTTCATTACTGACACGACATAAGAACTGAAACCTGCAAAAATAGCCACCATAGAGCAAACCAAACGGTTTATTCTGTGATGAATGTCACATGGCAAAACCTGCATCATAAAATTACAGGAAAAGAAGGAAAACATGACATTAAATCAATAAGATTTAGACAATAAATCAATAAGATTTACTTGATGTGACACGAGTGAATCCTTACCAGGAAATCACTATGTTGAAGTACTAAACAGAAGATTGATCGTCCAACTACGCGTGGCATGCAGGGGCCCCGCCTACTCCCACAAGCAGGACAGTCCAAAGGTCGTGACAAATCGTATGGACCGAACATCCATGGGACTGGAAATCCTGGTGGGCGATAAACCCTGCAATGCATACAGATATTGGAGTGTAACCATAATTGATAAACCGTCCTCACAAAAAATATGATCTGGATAGTTCAAAATATACAGACTGAATTGAGTGGACAGACATTAACATAGACCGTTCTCAGGACTAACCACACACCAAAAGCGGCAGTACTAATAAACAATACAGGGTTCACAAACACAAATCAAGTACTGAACAATAGTACTTACTAAAGACAAGCAAAGTTGCACTAACTAAACTCTGCAGACTATTTATTGCCACCGACCTACGGGATGAACCCCGCATAACTGACTAGGCCATGGACTTCGTGTGAGATGTCTACATGCACCATCACCATCTTGTCAACCTTGGAGAAGCTAACTGAGTGGTCTTTCCACTCATAAACATGATGATGAAGACAGGCCGCATCAGATTTGTTGGGAAGCTTTACAAGAACCACACCCTTCGTAATCGAAGGCACAACCAGGAAATTGTTGTGGTCAAGTACAGCCTCGAGAACACGCCTGACAACAATGCTACAGGAAAACACTAGTTCTAGACACGTGGCGACAAGGACACAGCAGCTGGATAGTTCAGCAGTAGAACTCATCATCAGGTCTTCCAATTCACACTACATGACTTTGAGAACTTCATCTCCACCGCGGACCTGGTTCTAATTCAAACAAAAACCATATTTAATTACTACCTCCATTCAGAAATATAAGATGATTTTTGATATTATACTCCATATATGACTACATATACGCACAGAAATGAGTGAACAAAGACACTAGAACATGTCTTCAAAGGCATGAGAGCAGAGGGATTACATGCAATATCCATAACACAAGTTACTGAGGCAAATATACCCTCTTAAAGGTAGCATTGATGTTCATAAAGTACTCCCTCTGTCCCAAAATTCTTGTCTTAGATTTGTCTAGATTCGGATGTATCAAGTCACATTTTAGTATTAGATACATCCGTATCTAGACAAATCTAAGACAAGAAATTTGGGACAGAGGGAGTAGTTGAAAGTAATCTATAAGAAATCAGTGTCAACCTCTCGCATGTTTTGGTCAAAAGAGTAATTTAGAACCGTCATTTGGCACACTAAAATCACATGCAAGATCACCCAGAAAGTTGTACTACTAGTACTGTGTGTTAGATGAAAAAACACGATCAAGATCGAGAAAAAGATCATCAACAAGAGACATTACCTGGAGTTTCTTAATGAGGGATCCCGGAGAGGGGGGCCTGGACATGGCGATGGCTTTGAGCTTGTCTGCGGTAGTCTCGGTGGGGTGCTTGCGCTTCTCCGTACCATGAGCCTCGATGGTTTTGGCCAGAGCCATAGACATCACGTCGGCCGGTGCTCCGGCGTCCATCCAAGAGAGGAAGCTGAGAGAGAAGAGTGAAAGGAGGAACGAGATGAGGGAGAAGCGAAGCAAGTGGGGGTTTTCTTCAAGAGAGGAAGCTGAGAGAGAAGAGTGAAATGATGGTTGCTTCGTTCGTCCAACTTACTGCTGGAAAGGAGGGGGTTTTGTGATTTGACGGCTCATTGGGCATTACTGCGGCGGTTCAATCGGGGTAGTCTACCATCACTCTAATACGGAGTAATTTAGTGCATGGCTGGTGGGCCCAGGTGCTGGCTATCCCACACGTTGGCGAAAGTGAGTAATTTAGTGCATGGATGGAGGAGGATTCGCACGGTAGAGCGTGTCCACTGTTTTTCTGAAGAAAAAAATTATTACAGCAAGCGTTTCCACTCTTACGATGGAGGAGTGCGAAACACGGCAGCCACTTGAACATACACAGTGCTCCTACTACTAGGCATGTGCAGTGGTTCATACGTCAGTACTACACAATCTTGTTGCTACTCTAGTAAGATATGACGATAACAAATGATGTTGTGCGCATGTCAACTACTCCTATATGTAACACAGTACCGCTTTTTTGACTGTCCGGTCGAGAATGAACGGTGAGATCAATGTTAACAAAACTAGGTCCACAACGCACGGAGAGTATGGTGCTACAGTACTCCACGAAACATGAACCATATGAAGCACAAATAGTGTTAGGTAGGGTGTACGAAGGGTGCACGGAATGGGAGCAAAAGTTCCCTTCTCGACCCACTTTTGGGTGTTTGGCAGAGTGCATGAAGGGTGCATGAGTCCACACTAGTTGGTTGACAAAACTACACGAAGAGGAAACAACTATATTGAGATGAGAATGCAACCAAACACACCCACACGCTTTGTGCTACAGTGACTGATCTGCACCGTCTGAGTTTGATCCAACGGTCATGTTGCGCCGAGGCATGGACATGCCCATGCAGAGGGTGCCTAAACACCACCGAAGTCCCTCTGCTTCTCGAGGCACATGACATTGGTGATGCAGGGTGCAACCGCCCGCTCCCAGTCGACGGGAGCCAATGTCAAGCGCCTCACCTCAGACTCCGTGATCTGCTGCGCCGCCATGGCACCAGGTAGAAGCAATGGGGAGAGGAAGCAAAGGGGGCGAAATGGCTGAAAGGCAATGCAATCCATGGGAATGCGGAGGGAGCGGGGAATCTTTTGGTTTTCACCATGGTAAAACACCAGTCGACGACTTCTCACATCAAGGAGCAGTGGGTTTTTACAGGCGGAGTCATCGTGACTAATTGCTACCGCACCTGCTCCCGTCAATCAAAAAATTAAAAATCCTGCCGCACCCAAACACCAAAGCAATGCCGCGGTGGATATTTAAATTTACCTGCCGGCAAGTAGATAAAAAAAGGGGTGAAAAAACAAAAGTGGCGGCGGCCTAGCTAATCGGTCGAACTAGCCCAACTAGCTAGCCACCGTGCTTCACTGATGTACTCGGTGGGAAAGGTGGTCTTTCGTGATTTGACAACTCATTTACTTGCTTCGGCGCTACGACCGGGGAGGACCCAGAAAACGCGCGGTAGGGCATCCCACGCCAGGAAGAATATATGCGTGCACCACCCGGGAGGATCCCGAAACCGTGCGGTAGGGTGTGCCACGTCTTGGCATGGAGGAAAAATGTGCATGTAAAAATATACTGTATCAGACATAGTACCTATGGTTCGACCTTGGGACCCAGCCAGTCGGTCGAAAACACCCCACTAGCCACGCAGCTTCATCATGCAAACGTGACACGGAGGATAGATGTGGTTAGCTCCGTCTCGACCAGCCACAACGCCGCTCTTCGTGTGTTCCCGTGCAAAGGTTAGACGATGGAGAGAAGAGAGATTGAGATCGCAGACCTGGGACCCACCAGTAAGTGAGACAACGGTCATGCACGTGTTGACGAGGCACTCCCTCTACTCTACTCAACGCAAGTACTGTATAAAATCAAGTTATGGGACAAAGCCAACAACCGTTCATTTTTTCAGGCTACCGACTTACGCTTTGTAGTCCAGGTGGCCAGTTCAAATCTCGTCTGTCAGATTTCTTAGTTTTAGGTCCAAATTTGATTAATGACAAGTGGGAGCCCCGTGTGTTGTTCCGATATTTCAGTGTAGGATGATTTTTTTTGAACAAACACTTTGCGCGATTAGACAAGTAACGGCACAAGTTACACGTTTTTTGCAAGTTTACGAACAAAAATGACAGCGGCATAGAATATCACATCCAGCCCGCAGCTTAGATACTATGGTGATACGAGTTTTTACACCATTGGAAGTGAGATCTAATGGCTTGGGAGTAGTCTTTGTAATTATGCGCAATTTCCAAACTCTCCAAAGGTTTTTTTTGCAAATAAAACATTCTGGCCTCGTGTGTGTCGCTGCATCTTCGATCCAACGGCTCCCCAGTGCTCATATTAGGTGCTCCCCATAGCTTAATTACCCGCTACGGTGATATGAGCATCTAGGTCGTATGATCAGTGATCATATGGCACATGTGTAGTACTTGTACTTTCTGCGCATATCCCAAACTCTATCAGCCGTATATTGCAAAAACATTCAAACCTCCTACTATGGGCCATTAGATCTTAGTGAACTCGTATCACCATAGAATCTACGGTGTGGGAGCACCTCATACTCTCCCGTGTTGAAAACATAAGGTGCTATCGCAGCTTGGATGCTACGATGATATGAGCTTGGAGGTCATTTGATCTGAAATCCAATGGCATCTGAGCAGTCTTTGTGCTTGTAAGCAGTGGCCGAACTCTTTTGGGGCTTTTCTACAAAAAACCATTAGAACCACCGAGGAGGTGTTGGGTCAAAAATCCAACGCCTCCGAAGAGCTTGTATCACCAAAGCATCTAAGGTGTGGTAGCACATGATATTCTTACATACAGGAGAATATGATGTCCTCCTTCATCTTAGATGCTACGGTGATACAAGCTTCGAGGTCGTTGGATATGGGATCAAAGGGCATCAAAGTAGTTTTTGTACAAATTGTGTGCAATTCTCAAACACATCAAGGTTTCCTGCGAAAATATTAAGACACATCATGTGAGCTTCTATATCTCAGATCTACAAGCTCCAAGCAACTCGTATCGGCATATAGCATCTAAGGTATGGGGGCACATGATATTATCCCGGGGAGGAGGGGTGGGGGGTGCACAAGCAATCGGTGGTTGGGAGGGTGGGGACAAATATAATCTAAACAACCCTAAATAGAGCTCCACAATTTTATCTAAGGTCGAGGGGTTGACCCCCGACAATCATAGCTCCGCCTAAACACAACATTTGCATGTACTGTAGTACTAGACTTAATATTCATGTTTCAGTTTCATGTTCATTTTAAATATTGAATTGAGGACCATGGATGTCTTACATTTTACTCCCTTCATTCCTAAATATTAGTCTTTTTAGAGGCTTCAAATGGAATGGCACATACGGATGTATATAGACATATTTTAGAGTCTAGATTCACTCATTTTGCTCCATATGTAGTCACTTGATGAACTCTCTAAAAGACTAATATTTAGGAATAGAAGGAGTATTTTTGAATTCGTGTCATACATGCATGGTTTGGAAAAATAGATGCACCATACTTATTGGTTGTTGTTGTGTTCGTGCATGTGTGTCTCTATGTGTGTGTGTGGTCATATGCTTGATACATACAAAGTTTTCTCACCTCCATATTGTTCATCTTTTAAATTTGAATTTTCATTGGAAAACTTACTAGGGATACCATGAAATGTGAAATCCACGTTGAGATCACTATATCACAAACTCACTCTAATTCAACAACTCGTCATAAATCAATTACCACGTTGAGATTTGTATTTACAAGGAAAATACGGGTATTGTAATAAACATAGATTCCTTCGGCAATTTAAAAGGTTCCTTTCGTATTCTCGAATGGTAGGACCCAATGGCATACCAGCCAGACCTTGGCTCGTGTTGATCCTACAAAAACAGGCTCGTGTCCTTCGATGGCGTGCGTGGTACGCACATTAGGCAACCCCAACCAGTCGAGCCTCAGCGTTTCAAGTTGAAATATCTGGCGGCCAGAATTCCAGCCCTAGGAAATTCCCCTCATGTCCCCGGTCCATAATGACTACCGATGAACAACGGAGGGATGCTTTAGTAACTAGACAATGTTACCTACCGTGCCGAGCACGGTTCAATTCCCTCGGTCGCCGCTCGTCAAGGTCACCCGTCAACTGCATTGCCTAGTACTACTACTACTACTACTACTACTACTACTACTACTACTACTACTACTACTACACCAGGATGAGCACAGAATTGAGCCCGTTTGTTCGTGCCTAGTACTTGAGTTAATATATCAGGCAATGCACTGGTACGGAGGGATTATCCTTTTACTCTGCATATATAACTTGTCTGAAGTCTAACTAAGCAAAATGTTTGACCAAATCCTTTCTTAAGAAATACAACAGGACAAATGTACGGCTTGAAAATTTATTGCATCATGCAGGTTATGATATTGTTTCGAATCTTGGATCTTAAATTTCAAAAAATCCAAAAGTGAGCATAAATTCTTGAAACTAAGCATGGTCACGTGATATGGCACAAATATTACTTCCTAAGTTTTTTCTTCAATTTGAGACAAGCTGCTTATGACAAGTTGCACAAATGAAGAGCCAAGGTATTTTGGAACAAAGACATGTCACGTTAAGGCGAACACTTTCACTATTGAAACCGTGGGCGTTTACATGCCACCACGAGTCCCCGCTTCTCATCGGCAGGTGCCGTCCGAGCAAGCATGTGAGTCGATGGGAGGCGTGCGAGCAGACCGATGCGCCGGCTGTCAGGGAGGCGTGCGAGCAGACCGCTGTGCAGGCTCACCAGGAGGCGAGCCCTTTGACCAGGCTCCGCCGCCCACCGTCGTCCCAACTGCTCCCACTTTTAATGTCGCTGGCGCCACAGTTTAAAATCAACCCCGCACTACCCGGTATCGCTACAATCCTCTCTCTTCCTCTTCGATTCTCCTGTCGTCTACCTCCAACTAGCCTGACCTATACGTACGCCATGCCGCATCACAATGGTCTGCCCTTAGTGTTCCAGTTTCCTAAGGAAGACACCCAGCTGGGGTCTCAAGAACATAAGGCACTTTGGGATGAGCTTGAACTGGCCTTGCGGGAAGATGCTGCGCCTGTCCCCGCTCCCGTTCTGGCTCCCGTCGCCCCAACTACGCCAGTGCCCATCCCTGTGGCATTGATGGGCTCGGAGCCGCACATTGTCGCCGAGCTTGATCCCACGGGGTTCCACGAGGTCCCGGCCGACTTTCACGTGCCCGTGCACCTGCCAGCGCATGTGCCTGCGCATGCACTGACGCGCACGCCCGTGCCGGTGCCCGTGCACCTGCCAGCGCATGCGCCTGCGCGTGCACTGACGTGTGCGCCTGTGCTGGTACCCGTGCACACGAATGTCTCCGCTGCACCGTTGACAGCGCCTGTCGTCGCACGGGTGCTAGTGCCCCCCTCAGTGGCATGGATGGCCGCCGTCGACCGCTTCCATGCACCAACGCCAGTCGCCTCCTCCCGCCAGTTGACTCGCTCCGAAGTCCAGGACATTTTGGCCTTCCTTGAAGCTAGGCCAACGTCCAGGAGTACGCCAAAAACGGCGCAAGATGCCGCCGTCGTCGTCTGGACGCGTTCACAAGTCACGGCACCAGTTACTAGCGGGTTCCAACGGCAACATCGCCCGCGAGTTCTTCCTGTTTGCTCGTGCGTCTAAACGCAGAAGGGGAGGAGAGAGAGAGCACACATGGAACCCGCCAGTAAGTGAAGGCGAATAGTACTAAAAATAATATTACATGTTATCCATTAATTGGGCTGTGGTAATATAAAAACATTATGTGAACAAAGGGGGTACAACAAACATTGCTATTCTACATATGTTGCCTATTGACGTGCGGCTTGAAGGCCCGGTCGCATGTTCGATCCTCGTCCTTTATTTTTTAATTTGTATATGGGTCCAAATATTTTTCATGACATGTGAGCGCCTCGGTGTGTAGTTTGTAGCACTTTAATTTGTGGGTCGAAATTTGTTCCATTCCAAGTGGACTATCGGTGTGTAGTTTTGTAGCTTATTTATAATAATTAAAGAGAACAACATAGTTTTTTCAATAATACCATGGTGCGATGTTGAAGGCGAGGAAGGACGTGCGAGAGAGCGATGACCGAGCTAGAGGCAAATCAACTAGGGGAGTTGCGTGGGTTGCAACGGTGTTTGGAGTAGTTGTGGGCCGAATGCTACAAAAATATAATCTAAACCGACCGGAATAAATGCCTACACAAATTAATCCAAGATTGGAGTGCCCCTCGCAATGTAAACAGCTCTGGCTTTGCGAGGGATGGAGAGGTAGTAGCTTCAACGCGTGGAAGATATGGTGTGAGAAAGCGAGGTCAATCGAGAGACATATAGATAGAGAGACAAAGTGTGGTCCGACATTCATTGAACAAATATACATGCTCTGGAGAGATATTGTCTGATTGAGCTTTTTGGCAAGGGTGAGGGCTGTAAGATAGAGCTTGAGAGATGATCCAGTCACAAACGTGTAGATATATTTTGTGCGTGGGAGGAAGCAAGGTCAACCGATCACATAGGGTCGTCATGCGATCGAAAGAGTGAGACGGGTTGGAGAGAGTGACCTAGATAGACGATGTGCGTGAGAGAGTATACATTGTGAATAGGTCGAATTGGGCTCAAACATGGTGATATATCGTTTTTGTCCGAGAAAGAGCGAGGTCAATCGAGACATACGGAGAGAGAGAGAGAGATTGAGTGAGCGTGGACCACCATGAGGTCAAAAGAGTGGCGGCGGCTTGGATGGACTAACCTAGATAGACAATCTGCGTGAGAGAGTATAGCGTGTGTCGATCGAGGCCCGAACAGGGAGATATATCATTTGTGTGTGAAAGAAAACGAGGTTAAACGAGACTCAGATAAAGAGAGCAAGATTGAGCGAGTGTGGCCCGCCGTGCGGAAGAAAGAGTGAGACAGTCTCGAGGGAGTGAACTAGATATACAACGTGGGTGCGTGCGCACGAGAGGTTGGGGGGCTAGATAGGCAATGCATGTATTTAGCGCGAGAGGGTGAGAGGGAGAGGGGGGAGAGAGAGAGAGCTCGGCATGGGGTGCAATGGCGGGTGTGTGAGGTAAATACATTTGGTAACAGAGTGGAAAAAGGGGTTGTGTAGTTGAGAGACTTAGAGATCGAAACATGGAGAGAAAGAATGAACGTGTGTTGGAAACCGATAGCTTCCTAAGGTAGTTAGGAGAGGAAGATTGACCGATACAGGAAGTATGTAGTGTTTGTGTGGGGGGGCTAAAAAACATTTGAATGTACATAGTACGAGACTTAATATCGATGTTTCAATTCAATGTACATAGATTTGAACCGAGGACCAGGCAATGGGTAATTATTTTGAATTCGTGCCATACTAAGTTTCGAAAAGTTGGCATTGACTCAATTTGTTGTGCTATTTTGTAGGTCATATATTTGAATCCATCCAAAAGTTTTCTCACTACCATGGTGTTCATCATATACATATGAATTTGTATTAAAAAAGTAGCGTGGATACAGTGAAATGCGAAATCCACATTAGAATTGGAGATCGCTACGTGACACACACTCTAATTCAAATAACTAATTACGTGACACACACTCTAATTCAAATAACTAATTATGTGACACACACTCTAATCCATGTTAGTGTGGGTAGCGTTTCGAATTTTTTTCAAATAACTCCTCATTAATTAATTTATAGTACTCCCTCTGTTCACTTTTATAAGACCTTGAAGACATTTCAGACAATGTGCAAAACAGTTCATTTTAAGTTGTCTGAAACGACTTACAAAAGTGAACGGATGGAGTATCTTGTTTCGAATGACTAATTATTGCAAGGAAAACACGGGCATGGTAATACATACAGATTCGTTTGCAAATGAAAGAAGATTCGTTTGCATTCTTAAATGTAGGCGCACTAGGCAGACCAGGGTCATGGTGGGGTGGACGCTGCTTCGGTGCCTTAAAGGCAACTGCCTTTGGGTCACTGACATGTGGGCCAGCCACCTGTTGGGCCCACATGTCGTGGACACAAAGGCAGGTTCCTTAAGGCACCGAAGCATAGTCCTGTCGGGGTGGTCGCGTGTGTCGGACGGACGCGTAGCACCCAGCCACCCACCCCCCACAAAAAAAGGACGACGACAATATAAGTTCACGCTTCCACGTTTCAGATTGAAATATCTTGCGGCCCCAATTCCAGCCCTACAAAATCTCTCTCTTCTCCATCGTCCCCTTCCGTGCCCAGATTTTGCTCAAATCCCTAATTCGCCGCCAACCCTCGAATCGCCCGTCGTCTCGTCTCTTTCCCCACCGTTCCCCACCTCTGTGCCGGATGATGACAACAAAGACGACGATCGCGCTTCACCACCGCACTGGAGCTACCTCATCTACGCCCTCGTCCACCGCACCGGGTGGTCCACCGACAACTTCGCCCGCCGCAACCGACGTGCCTCACAGACATCGAGTTCCACCGCATCAGGTGCGCTTCACCGACGCCGTCTCCCAGCTCACCGGGGCTACTTCACCGAGCACATCGTCGCACCTCCGCCCCCGAGGCTGTTGGGGCTTCACCAACGGTCTCGTCCACCGCATCGTAGCACTCCACTGCCACTCAAGATCTGCATCCATGCGCGGCCAGCCAACGCCAGCGCATCACCCTCAACGGCTCTGAAGTGACCCTCACTCTAGCTAGGCGAGCATGCCCAAACGCCGGCCCGAACTATGTATCCACACATCACTCCCTTGTGCACTGTTCCGACGATGTTTGGATATCCTTTCACTGCTCTCTTAGCTTACACGCCTATGCAACTCTGACTTTAACTCTTATTTCTTCTAGAGATATCATCTGAAACAAGCAAATCCATTTTTAATCAAAGCAAGACGGCGCTACGAGATCTGGTACACATCCTGCAGACCCGTATAACCTTGTAAGTATCTGTCCTCCGGTACAAGATCAAGGTCGATTCCTCTTATTTGATCAACCATTCGCCGTGTCAAAAATGCAGAGGGGGATGCAAGGAGCACAAGGCCTGCACATCCAAGCAAGTGGTAACATGGACTTGTACATGGAACATCCCAAGTGCAAGCAGAGCTGCAGTGAGCCTGTACAACGAGCTAGCGTAAGTCCCTACATTTCATTTAATTCGTACTGGCATTCGTGTATGATTTTTGTGCAGTGGCTGATCCACGAATTCAAGTTACCAGGGGCGGACATTTAACTTAAAAATTATGAAGGCACTTGCACTCCGGAAATCAACATAACTTGAGAAATGTGAAGCTACATGCACTTTGAAAACCAGCTAATGATCCAAAGTAGTTCAGATTATAAACACTAAATGATGCAAGCACCAAAAAACACAAAATGCAACATGGTGTACAAGGACTACAAACATGGTCTGTACCTGCTTGAATTATTCGTTCTCTGACTAAAAATATCGAAGTGTAATTGCACGTATAACCAGTGCGCAAACTGCATATCAATATATTTATCCTGCACAAGTATGCCAATAGTTTCAAACAACAAATTAGAAAAGTATTTATGCTATGTTTTCATGATATGGGGACTTTCTGGTAGATGGCCTCGATGTTTCCTCAAGCTATGAAAATGCACTATAATTTTCTTGTCATCAATGCCTGCAAATCTCTGTCTCTCTCAACATAGTAGATCATCATTAGACACTAAATCCTTCAATGAGCTTGCAAAATTCTTGCATTAGATCCCTCATTAGACACTATATGTTCATCACCAGGAGCATGTAAAATGTTTGCATCAAATCCTTCATTAGCAGTCTGTTCATTAGACACTTCAGGCTCAAGAACAACATGAGCTTGTATGTTTGCACCGGAAACTTGATTAGATACATCAGATTCAGTCAGTTCAGTATTGATTGGGGGAGTTATAAATTAAGTAGAAAATGGTTTCATTTTCTCATAGATTCCCTACATACAAGCAGTTTTACAACACCGTCAGGTTTAACTATTGGCCAGAAATTGAAGAGTTGAATTAGATATAATCAGGGATGTGATGTACCTGCTCGTTGCGCATGCTACTCTTGGAAGCTGCGACTATCCGTTTGCGCAAGCTTGATGCCATGCCTGTGCTGTCGCCGCTGCTTCCCACGCAGGCTACACCCAGGGTTGGATCTTCATCTTCTTGTCCTTCCGTTTGCTTGAAGCCCGGTGACCGCCCTCCAACGAGGGCGCGAGGAAGTGCTGTGTCGGTCTGTCCAGCGGCGGCTAGGTTAGGAGCGAACCATACTGGAGGCTGGAGCGAATGAATTGGGATTTTTCCTACCATCGATCGATATGGGAGGCGCTCGTTTGGGCCGCGAGCCTGCTATAGGGCCTGCCTTGCACTTATGTTATTGGCCCATCCAAATTGAAACATTTTTCTTCATTTTTTACATTGCTTGCTCGTGCGTTGGGACGAATAAAACTACCATGGGCCAACCTGGACGACTCAAACTAGGTGCACACTTTCCAGTCACTTGAGGCGGCCGCCCATACCAGCCCCTATGGTGGCGTCGCCCCTTTTTGCGTGTATGATTGGATAGTGAAAAATATTCAAGTGGCGCTTTTGATTTACCCACAGAATGGTTGAATTGCTTGTTTCTATGAACTGAGTTCGCCAATAATGTGAAGGATGCCAGTCTTTTCATCCTATTGTAGATTGCTTAGATCTCGATATGCCAAAAGTAATCACATGAAATATACAGTAAAAGCCAGTGTGATGTGTTTGGCTACAACTAGTCTGACTACACGTCCTCATATAACATATCAAGGATGCACCATATTAACAGATTAACCATTCGACTTACCCATGCAGTGTGGGAAGAAAGTAGTATTAGGACTGCGTATCCAAGCAATTGATGCCATGGACTCCTTCGTACAACCTTGTAAGCGAAAAAGAAGTTGCAGTGTGCCTGTACAGAGAACTAGCGTAAGTTCAGTTACCTGCTTCTTGGAATTTTAGTTAGCCACTTATTGCAAAATTGTTCAATTACGTTGCTTGGCTTAATTTAGTTTGCTAATGATTACATAATGGCGCAACCTGTTAATCATATTGTAGACTGCGCCTATCTATGTGTTTGATACTTACTGTTAAGAATTACCTGTTTGCCTTCACTTAAATATCTACTTGTTTGTTTAACTGCTTTGCTGCTGCAACACTGGGTTACAATGATGTTAATAACTACTTTTCAGCATCCAATTGAAACTCTTTAATTCCTTGTTTGTTGAACTGTTTTGCTGTTATAACTCCCAGTTGAGATGTTTTGCTAACTTCAACTTTTCTGAATCCAATCGGAACTTTAATGGCAAAACAGGTTAGCCCAAGATCAAAGAGCGAGGTCCCCATGGACGTTGCATCATCCCACAGTAGTGGCACCAGCACAATCGTGCATTATGAATTGCCAACTGCTGATGCTCTAGAGGCTAAACTAGTGGTAGAAAGAGATTCTGCTTCTGCACTTAGAGATGAAGTTGACATGTTGAGGAATCGAACAGCACAATCACAAGCAGTACTCAAGACAACCATTAAATATTTGGTGGATTTCAAAACGAAGCAAGCTAAGACGGACCAGATTGTTAAGGTCCTCAAGCAAAAAAGGAAATTAAATTCCTACTTGGTAAATCATAGGTGAAATGTTCTTTCCATAGTTGAATAACCTTTGTGTTGTCTGTTCATGTAATCAATCAAACCATTTGTTTTAGAGATCATGTAATAATTGTTTTTTTTGTTTTTTGGTTTGTAATTTTATTTAAGCACAAGTCTGTATTAATTGATAAAACTCGGAGACATTTCATTTGGATTGCTATGCCAGACCTACAAATATGCCAATCGGGATGAATGTGCATTCAGCAATAGTAGTAGTATAGATGGACCATAAGTGGCACGCATCGGAAAGGGCCAAGATGCTGGCTAAAAAAAGGATGTTGTTGTAGTAAAAAAAAGTACAACGGCCTGGCTTATGTATGTTAGTTGATATTATTGATCCATATATTCTATAAGTGTTTATATGTCTGTTAGTTCTGTACATTCTTGGTTGATTGACTCGGTATTTGAATCTTGGTACATCGCTTGTGTACATATCTAAATGGGAGTACACATTATGCTGCGTGTGACATTTGAGTTGGACATGAAGTGTTCCAAATATTCGAATTCACCTTAAACTGGATTCTAGTTTCTGAATTTGAGTATCGGCATTTGTAAACCATATTCATATATGACAGTGGAATACATCTTTGTCGTCCTTTTGAAGATATGTAAAAACACATAGAATGATTTATAAAGATTCATATAGGAATACAAAATGGATTCGAATTTAGTTGCCAGGGTAAACGTGGATGCTTATTGTCCCAAAATTTGAAAGAAGCAGCAAAATGTTCACTCCCACGTCGACTGCCCGAAGCCAAGTGTTTGGGAGATGGAAATTACCGTCTACCCATTACACGGACAATCCATCGGCCCGATTTCCACTGCTCTAAATAGGGGTAGGTTAGTAACTTCAATTAGACATGACACGACCGCCTCTGAGTCTGACACGGTGGGCGCCAAACATGGGCGGCAAAACTCATTTGATTCAAGATCGTCCGAAAGACCTCTGTTTCTCCCTCCATTCTCCATTCATACACGGTGGGCGGCAAAACAAACTCGACTCGTCCGAAATCGATGTAGGCAAATATTTTCAATAGGGGCAGGTTTGTAACTTCACTCAGACGTGAAACAACAGCCCTACCTGTCAGCCCCGTTCATACACCGTGGGCGCCAACCATGGGCGCCCACCACCCTCTCCTCGCCCGAAATCGCTCTGGGCAAATATTGGCGAGATGCGAGATTACCGTCCTATCCCCAACCGACGAGACATCCAAATTTTAAACGGGGGCTAAGTTCATAAATTTCCCATATTTCAGACAGGCCCGTCCCAAAAACATGGTTCCCCGTACCTCTCCCTCCATTTTCCCATTCATACACCGTCTGCGCTAGAACACCCCATCCCCACACCAGCCTCCGTCCGCCACCCCATCCATCGCCGCCGTCCTCCACCACATCCATCGCCACCGCCCACCACCATGCCGGTGCGCCTACCAAGACCGCGTCGTCCACTACTAGAGATGCACGTTTCTCATCCACGGCGATGGACCAATAGCCTTGCATTGCGTCCTCTCGCTTCATCGGCGGCGGCGTCCTCTTTGTCGGGGCCGCTCACACGAGCTTCTCTTCCACCGCAACGGGACTTATCCCCCGATGCACCCGTCCACCATCGCATATCTTCTTCAACGCCACTGACAGCCATCGCACCCCCGATGCCTACACGACGCCGCAAGAGAGGTGGTACTTCATATCTCCTCAACTTTTTGATCTCAACCAAAAAATAGATCTTAACTTGGTTACTCTACTTTCTTTTCAGCTCTTAGAATTTAGTTCTTAGTTCGAAGCAAAAAATGGATGCTAAATATCATTTCTCCGGTTTGCAGCTTCAAATCTGCCATGGCACAGCCATAATACAGTTTAATTGATCATGCTTAGGGTTTACTTGATCATGTTGGTTCCGTGGTGGTTTCTTTAATAGAAATCAGAGGGGAAACCCTCTTTTGCTAAAAAAATATGCTTAGAGTTTCCCCCTTTTATGATCACTATACGATCAGAATACGTGCTTCGTGTCATAATAACACTGCTCCACCCATCAAGTTAAACAAGCTTAGTTGTTCAAATACAAATATGATATTATTAAAACAGAGTTGTTTAATTGGTCTGCTAAATTTTCCTAAATTAGTTTCGAAAATGCATGTTCACCGCTTGGGTGTGTATCTCTACAGGGTGCCCACGGTGGGCCGACCCACCCTGGGATTTTGGGTCGTCCCAGGCCCCGATTCCCCTCTGTTCTGCTGCGCGCTTCTGATCTCTACTCACCCCAGCCGCCTGCCTCGCCGGCGACTTGCCGTCCCCGGATGGCATGACTCTAGGAGGAGACACCGGACTAACAGGAGGCCAGGAGCCGCTCGCCCAATAGAGTCACCGCTGCCTGGGCGCACCGCCGTGCCTACCTTCCCAGTCCGTTCAGGGCTCAGGCGTGCAGCACCCACCAAGCCAACCTGATTTATCCTGAGATACGTCCTCAACACTCAGCAGCCACTCCTCACCACCCATTTTCTAATTGATTCATTACTCATTAGGCAGGACTGTCATTAGGGTTTGTTGTGTGCTCAGTGCTACCTACACATAATGGTTTAGATGTATTTCGGTAATCTTTAGTACCTCTAAAGTTCACAGGGTTTTCAAAATTCTGGCCCTCGGAACAGAAACTAGTCATTTTGGAGTGTTGGTCGTAGTGACATTGACCCAGATTACTACTGCAAGCCAGGTTTGTTGACAATTTTACTTGTCTTTCTTACTCATTCGATATAATATCCAATTATTCACGTCGATTAGTTGCAAACAATAAGTGCTAGACAAACTTCTTCATTCAGATTTTGGACGGTCTCTTACTGCAGTTACAATTCTGCATACTTGTCCTAGTAAGCTCACAAGTAAATGATTGATTCACTACATCTATGCTTGCCTTGTCATATTTGTTGTCAATATTCTTTTAGGATGGACCACCCTATTTCTAAATACTGGAACCGTAGACATGAGTGAATAGTATTTCTCTATGTGATCTCTTCCATCATGTGTGGGTAATGAACACTGCATTGTATAGAAAGAAAGTGTCATTTCCAGCTTTTACATAGGTTTCGATCTTTTACATGGAATACAATCTGCCTACTTGCTTTGTGTCGCACTACCAACACTCCACCCTTGAAGCTAAACATTACGCCACTCATAATTGCTTAGTTTATTTGTTCAAATACGAATTTCATACGATTCTAATGCTCCTACTTCAGTTTTGAAATGTGTGCCTGCCTTTTATAGAGACATAAGGGGTTTGTATTTCTATGTGTGGTCTGGTCAGCGCGGTTGGGGAGGTGAACTTTGCATATGCAGGGGTTTATAGGGAGACACTCTCCGAGTTGAATCCGCAATGCATTCCATAAATAATCTGACTACTTTTTATGTTTTCATGAATCTCAGATCCTGAACAGCATCATAATGATTATGAGCTTGCGCGCATGAAAAGAATAAAGCAGAACAATGCCATGGCTGTCAAACTTGGCATTAAGGGACTGAAATCAAGTCTGGATGCAATGCAATGCAAACGCTCTCCACCTACAGATTCATGCTCAGAATATGATCCTAACAGTGATTCTGAGCTAGAGGGAGACCTAAGTCAATGTAGCTCCCTAGTGGAGGAGTCAGAGGAAGATGCCCTATCTTATTCACCCATCAAGGTACTTGCTCTAACTTTCCAAGGTTACATTGCTCGCACATATCTTGCAACTGATGCTTTGCATTGCTTCTACTTTGTTGAACTGCCATTAGCTTAGTTTACACATCGTGTATGTGAATACGCCCTGCCTATCCATTTTCAGTACATATTCCATCTGTCATCATACCATATTTATCCATTCAAATGTTGTTCTTGTGTATCAGACGTTCAAAAGGAAGAGGGCGATTGCTGATCATGGAGGAGCACAAGCAAAGTATTTGGAAAAGGTAGTGGCACCTGATAAATCAAATAGCCCATTAGGTGTAGTTGCAATATCACCTGACCCACAAAATACCCCAACTCTAGCATACTCTAGCGCTACTACACGGGTCATTTCTGATGCCCCAACTCAGCAGACCCCAACTGCAGCAAACAGTATGATTATGCCAGTTGACATAGCACCAGCTGTACGACACAAAACCCCTATTCCAGCAAATAGTACATCAAATCTAGTTGCCAAATCCCTTTTCGAATCAGAGAGAGCCCCAATTGCAGCAAATAGGACCCCTGTTCCATTTCTTCCTAGTTTAGAAGACGAAGCTTATGTTGTTGTCAGGAACTTTGTGCGCATCTTTCCTTCATGGAAAGATTATACCGGAGACACAGAAAATTTCCAGTCTTCCTGCACAACTTACGCGTAAGTAATGTACTAATGTTATTCATGGTCATTACTGCATATGTTTCTGCTGACAAAAGACACAAGATTTCATTCTTTTAAATAGGTGAGGAGCAAACTGGATTGTGATGACGAGCAAGGGTTGGTTGAGCTTTTCAAGCACTCATTGATGAAGTATCGTTCGTTCCTGAGGCAAGCGCACTTCGATGGCAAGCCTCTGAACGAAATTTCTGTAAAGTCTCCAGTGCTACATTTATCCGACGGTGACTGGAATAATCTTGTTACGCATTGGTCTCGGCTGCAGCGTAAGGTACTGTCTATGATATCACATCACAATTTGAACTACATATCTGCATTTGCCTTAATGTCTCACTTGTACAAAAACTTTTAGCAGAAGAACATTCGTTCTCAAGGGACCACAGAATCTCGCAACTATACTGCACACTGCATTGCTCTTGTGAGTACCTCTTGCCCTGTATGACCATACTTACTTTCGTAGCTGTTTGATTATGTAGCATCACTGCACATGTTAGCCTCGTAATCGTCCATTTGGTGGACATTATAAGATCCGTATGGACTCTTACATAAATTTAGAATCAACCCAATGCTTTTGAAGAGGTTTAGCTCTGCAGTCCTCTTGTAAGGACTGAACGTGGTCTATCACTGTACTTACATTAACAGCTACTCCCTCCGTCCCATAATATAAGAACATTTTGTACAGTACACCAGTGTTCAAAACAATCTTGTATTATGGGAAGATGGATTGGTTCATTTTGTAGCATTCTGCATCTTATCTCCCTCACCCACCATTTACTAAAAAAGATCAGATCTATATTTAATCTTATGAACAAGTAGAATACACAGACAATGCCAGTGCAGAAGTGTAGCCCATTGCTCTTGTCAGTACATTTTGTCCTGTAATGCTTGTACTTCCAGGGATTGGTAGTTGATTATGTAGCATCAATCTGCATCTTATCTTCATTATCCCCTATCCCTTCTAGTATTATCATATCTATAATTACTCTCTACAAAATGTAGAGTACATGCAATGCTTATGAAGAAGATTCTGTGCTGAAATTCTTGAGTTATCCTTCCCTTGACATGGAGAAGGGCATTATAAAGCCGGTGTTAACTGTTAATGTAAGTTAGTCCTTTTAAAGCCTTTATCCTCAACTGCTATTTAATTTTCTCATACTCCCTATTGTTTACTGCTGTTTAGTTTGTTGTTTCTACAGAAATGCATGTTCGTAAGAACCGTAAGTTCTAAGTTTTACTTGTAAAACCAAATTCCTTATTCATACCATGCGCATTACTTAATACTCCCTATATGTATGCTTGTTTTTGAGAATCTATAATCCAGTGTGTGGTGAAGAAGCCCATGTTTGCACCTTGTCATCTCCTGTTTTATCTTACTAATGTGGCTGATGATATGAACAACATGCCATGCACATTATCCAAAATAGATACAATGATTTTCTTTGCCCTTCATCTATGCTTGTTATGTTCACATGGTAATCCAGTATTGTGGTGAAGCTCCCCGCATTATGAACAATGCCAAATTATGCTATTGATATTTTGAACTTACTCTTTATTTTCTAATTTGAAATTGGATAGAATTGACAAAACAGTTATCATCTTTGTTTATACACGTGCAAAACCTGTCATCTCTCTGCTTTGTTTCAGGGTGATATGCCTGATGGCATGCACAAGTCTGCTGAAGGCTGTGAGACAAACCCAACATATATTGCAGCAAAGAAGGCAAAACATCTTGAAGATAGCGAGACAACCCCAAAGTCTTGTCTTTATGCAGTGTTCAAGTTACTTGAGACTAACAGTCAGACAAGCTCACAGAATCCGTTGTCTGAATCAGTTCGACTTCTTCAGTCCCAAGTTATGGCAGAAAGGCATTCTGCAACTCAACTTCGACTTGAAGTCCTATCTCTAAGAAAGATTGCGGAGAACACCAATGAGAACCTCATCGCTAAACAGCTACACCTGGTCGGTCTCACATGCTAGGTCTCACAGCCTTGATCAGCGGCTTGCGCAGCAGTTCCCCCACAAGGCTAACCTTTCTTGAACTGTCTTGGAAGTGGTCTCGGTTCAGTATTATTTTTTTACGCTGCAATGGTGCCCAGTTTTTGTAATCTTCTTCTTCGTTGCGCTTTATGATCACTAGTGGCGAACTTCGATGCCTAGTGGATTTAATATACCTTAAATCCTTTATTGTATAGTGTAGGTTTATTCTTAGTTACTATGCCGTAATTTCTTTATTGTATAGAGTAGGTTAGTTCTTAATTCCTACTAGTTACTGCCATCATTCGCTATCTGAAAAAAAATCAGATGTAGTCGACCGGACCGAAACATTCGACTCTAACGGGCCAGGTTTTTAGCGGAGCACAATTGGGCCGGCCTGCGTCTTTCTTGGGCCCGAATGATTGGGGCCTTCACACATTGCGCCCGGCCCAAACTTACACCGGCCTATATTTTAGTTGGGCCTTTTGTCGACCCAGCGCTTAGTTTGGCCCAGGTAGCGTTGGGCCATTAACAGGCTGAATATTGTACTAGCCTGTTACGGCCGAGATGAAACCACGGGCCTTTAGCAGGTCAAAATGCATGTTGGGCCTCAATTTTCACTAGTCGTCGACGGGCCTTCAGCAGGCCGAATTGTAGACCGGGCCGTTTTGGGCCCAGTTAGCTCACAGGCCGTTACCAGGCCGAAACATATCTCGGGCCTTAGTTGGCCCACTGATATCATGGGCCTTTAAGAGGCCGAAAGCTTAGCACAAGCATCAACGGGCCGAATTACACGACAGGCCTTTAACAAGCCCAAAGTCACGTTGGGCTTAACTGTTGCCACCTTTAGCACGGGGCGTTAGTGGGCCCAATGTCCCGTCGGACCATATATGGCCCATGGGCAGCACGGGCCATTCCCAGGCCGAAAGTCACACCGGGCTGAAATGGGCCCATGTCTACATCAGGCCTCTAACAGGCTGAAAGTCACTGGGCTGTAGTTGGGCCCAAATATTCGGCGAACAATTAATAGGACAGATCTGGCTTCGGGCCGCAAATGGCCCAAATATTGGGCGAACAATTAACGGGCCAGACTTGGCTTCGGGCCGTAAATGGGCCCAAATATTGGGCGAACAATTAACGGGCCAGATCTGGCTTCGGGCCGTAAATGGGCCTTTATTAAGCAGGCCGTTATTGGACTGGCCCACTAGTACCTGATTATGTTCTACAGGCCTTTGACTGGGCCGGCCTTTTTTAACCTATATGGGCCTCTGTTGGGCCGAACCACGTGTCGACGTATCATAGGCATGTGTCCTCCAATGGACGGGCGACATCTGGCCCACTGACAAGCTGACAGGTGTTCCCTTCGGCCAATCAGAATTTTACACGTGGAAATTTCCCATTGGGCAGGGCTGTTAACGGGTTATCGGATCCAAAACTCGACCAGATAGCTTAACAACGTTCCATTATGGTGGATGCCACATGTCGGTCACCCTTGACAAAAGCACTTCTGTGACGCATGATTTATCGTCATGGAAGTGGACACTTCCGTGATGATAATTTTGGTAATGTCATGGAACACTTCTACGACAGCACAGGTATGACTATCTCGATTCTGTCATAAAATCATCATGGATGTACATGCATGACAAAAAACGCGACCTACTGTGACAAACACGTATCATCACAGAAGTGTATTTTTTTGTAGTGCAACCACCATTCTATTCCACCTACAGTGCTATGTCCATGCCTCACGCTCATGTATTGCGTGAAGATTGAAAATGTCTGAGAACATCAAAAGTATGAAACAATTGCTTGGACTATCATCGGGGTTGTGGAAGATTTAAGTATTTTGTGTGGTGAAGATAGAGCATAGCCAGACTATATGATTTTGTAGGGATAACTTTCTTTGGCCATGTTATTTCGAGAAGACATAATTGCTTTGTTATAATGCTTGAAATATTATTATTTTTATGTCAATATTAAACTTTTGCCTTGAATCTTTCGGATCTGAACATTCATGCCACAATAAAGAATATTACATTGAGAATTATGCTAGGTAGCTTGTGGATGCTTGATACGTCTCCAACGTATCTGTAATTTCTGATTGTTCCATACTATTATATTATCTGTTTTGGATGCTAATGGGCTTATTTATACACTTTTATATTATTTTTGGGACAAACCTACTGACCCAAGGCCCAGTGCAAATTGCTGTTTTTTTGCCTATTTCAGTGTTTCGCTGAAAAGGAGTATCAAACGGAATGAAACCTTCAGAAGAGTTATTTTTGGAACAAACATGATCCAGAGGACTTCGAGTGGATGTCAAGAAATCAACAAGGAGGCCACAAGGCAGGGAGGCGCGCCCCCACCCTCGTGGGCCCCTCGTGGCTCCACTGACCTACTTCATCCTCCTATATATGTCCATATACCCCGAAAACATCCAGGAGCACCACGAAACCCTATTTCCACCGCCGCAACCTTGTGTACCCAAGAGATCCCATCTTGGGGACTTTTCCGGAGCTCCGTCGGAGGAGGAATCGATCACGGAGGGCTTCTACATCAACACCATAGCCTCTCCGATGATGTGTGAGTAGTTTACCATAGACCTTTGGGTCCATAGTTATTAGCTAGATGGCTTCTTCTCTCTCTTTGGATCTCAATACAATGTTCTCCTCGATCTTCTTGGAGATCTATTTGATGTAACTCTTTTTGCGGTGTGTTTGTCGAGATCCGATGAATTGTGGGTTTATGATCAAGTTTATCTATGAACAATATTTGATTCTTCTCTGAAATCTTTTATGTATGATTGGTTATTTATGCAAGTCTCTTCGAATTATCAGTTTGGTTTGGCCTACTAGATTGATCTTTCTTGCAGTGGGAGAAGTGCTTAGCTTTGGGTTCAGTCTTAAGGTGTCCTTTCCTAGTGACAGCAGGGGCAGCAAGGCATGTATGGTATTGTTGCCATCGAGGATAAAAAGATGGGGTTTATATCATATTGCTTGAGTTTATCCCTCTACATCATGTCATCTTGCCTAATGCGTTACTCTGTTCTTATGAACTTAATACTCTAGATGCATGCTGGATATCGGTCGATGTGTGGAGTAATAGTAGTAGATGAAGAATCGTTTCGGTCTACTTGTCGCGGATATGATGCCTATATACATGATCATACCTAGATATTCTCATAATTCTGCACTTTTCTATCAATTGCTCGACAGTAATTTGTTCACGCACCGTAATACTTATGCTATCTTGAGAGAAGCCACTAGTGACACCCATGGTCCCGGGGTCTATCTTTATCATATAAGTTTCCAATCTATTTTATTTTGCAATCTTTAATTTCAATCTATATCATAAAAATACCAAAAATATTTATCTTATTATTATTATCTCTATCAGATCTCACTCTCGTAAGTGATCGCGAAGGGATTGACAACCCGTTTATCGCGTTGGTTGCAAGGTTCTTATTTTTTTGTGCAGGTACGAGGGACTTGCGTGTAGTCTCCTACTGGATTGATACCTTGGTTCTCAAAAACTGAGGGAAATACTTACCCTACTTTGCTGCATCACACTTTCTCTTCAAGGGAAAACCAACACAGTGCTCAAGAGGTAGTAGTCCTCTCCCCACTAGCCTCTTCGTTGACATGTGGTCCCGTGCCCACATGTCAGTGAGATGACGGCTAGTCCTTTTGTACATTTTCTGAACAAATGTCTATGTAGGCTGGGGCGCCTCTTCGTGTACCGTGGCAATCGTCCACCAACTCTTCGCCTTCCCCTCTCAATTTGGAACTGATGTCGCACGCTCTTCCTCCCTCCACCATTTGCCTTCACCCTTCATTTTGCCATTGTTCGATCGTCTTCTCCATGGAGTGAACAGACTGGAAACGACCCCATTATTCTTGCCCTGATCTGAATGATGACGTGGTGGAGGAACTCATTGATCGGTGCGACATCATCACCTCAGCTAGCATGGCAGGTTCATTCAAGACCATTCTCGACTAAACTAATAACATCATTACAATGAACCCAAGGGTCCAGGAGCGGTTTGATCTCCCCTATCTTCTTCACCGTGACCCTGCTCATTGGCGCGCGGATGACGGAGGCCTCGCCTTGTGCAAGTTGGTGCCTCTTGATAATGATACATGTGATGTTAAGATGCCATCACTTGAGGGTAAGGCTTGGGTAGGCACAAATGGAGATTGAGTTTCTTATATTGGGTCCAACAGCGAGTGGGAACTTGTGAATGTGTACACTCATCACCGGGTTCCACTTCCAAAAATCTCAGACTGCCCAGAGGTTGAGCACACCGGTTATGACCGTACTTTCAACTACGGTCATGGTGACTGTCGTCTACATAAGATAGCAATTTGTCAAGTTCCCGATAGCTCTTGGGATTTAATGGAATATGTAGTTGTTGCTATCTTCGACAAGCTTTCTGCTTTCCTTCATAGTTAGACTAGATGGATATTGCTCAAAAATCAGTTTCTATACAAGGATGAGTACTGTGATGCAATTCAATACAAGGGTCTTGTGTTTGCTGCCACCACTCGTGGCACTGTTTTTGCATGGAATCCTTATGCTTTCAGTACGTTTGTCTTCCACCGTAATTATAATTGTTTCATCCACATGCATGCGGGTTACCAAGTTTCCCTTTACTAATTAACCTTCTTGTGTTTCCAAGGTCCTGTGAACATTCCACCACCTATACTTGAAACTTTTTATAACCAAGGGGGAGATGACGATGATGATGATCACGAGCATGAGGACCCATATACTGAGTGGCGCCTGACAACTTATTCTGATGGATCACCTCTTCTTGTCTGTATACAGGGCACCGCTGATGTGACTAAGGAAGTAGGTGTTGTCTCCCATGGTCGCACTCTCCGGACCTATTCCAACATCCGTTGCAGGGTATTCGGGATGGATACTACTGTGCTAGTGCCAACACCTTCTCCCTGGTTTATTATTTCCTTGGACAAAACTATCCAATCATGGTGAAAGGCGATCTAGCTGCTGTTGACACAACATTACTACCATTTGTGAGAAGCAATTGTATCTATACCTCGGACATTGCTATGCTTCCCTACCATGGCTATCACAATATGGGTCATGAAATAGGCCGCTTCAGCCTGGATGATCAGTCCTGCATTGGTCTCGAGATTGACAGTAGCTGGCCCTTTCGAGATAAACTCTTCTGGTTCAAAGCAAGCGTTTCCAACACCGAGGAGTGGTTGAGCTGAAGTTCATTTCATTGCTTGTTATTTGTTGTGTGATGAAAACTTTAATATTTACTAGAATGTTTTGTTGGAACTAATCTATAATCCAACATGTATCCTCGTTGTCGTTGTGTGTTGATGACTTGTTGTATGTAATGAATGGTAAATTTGCATATGCATGTCATAAACTCAATTTATGAATGGTTTTTGACTCACTTCTTGGAGTGTTAGTGTCATAGTAGTATAGCCAACATCCGTAGCAGTATGAACTTGCCACATCACATAGACCCAACCAATAGTTAGCTGTCGCACGGAGGCCGAGAAATATGGTGATAGCGTGACTGCGTGAGGTGGGCTTGTACGTAGTATGATGTACGCACAGGGCTTGTCGTGTTTCCTACTTCTCCGGTCTAAATGTTGAGAAGATTCGGTCGAGTTCTTCCTCCTTTTGCCGACACGTGGGATATCCAGCATCCAGGTCGTGTCATGCAAGAAAATGGAGTGGTAGTTGAAGCCACGTGATGTGCATCTTGGGTTAAACTGTAAATATAATCTTACTACTCTTGAGTAAATCCAAAAGCGACCACCGAAGATCTTTATTGGATTTGTTTTTCATCACCAGCACGTCGAGGTGAAAGATGTGCAGGTTCAGTGGGCCCTCTTGCGTTTTCACTGACATGTGGGACCGCATGTGAGCAAACAGACGATGGGCTCCGCACGTCTACTGGTTGGCTGAGAAGAGAGATAGAGGAGGGCTGAGCACAGACTCCAGGAAATTTGTTGTACATAACCAGCACCTCAATATAGGCTTGATATAGTGGGGTGGCATGGGCCATAACTAGCATTCATGTCTAGCAGTACGATAACCGCCACCCACACGAGTCCCATCCAACACCAATTTTCTTGGAGTCCATGCTACAACCATCTCTTCTCCCTCCTGTTTTCTCAGCCATCGCACGCTGGGCGGGGTGGGGGTTTGCTGATAGTCGGTTTGCTCAACTGCGGTCCCACTTGTAAGTGAAAATGCAACACATCATGCATTCCCCCTTGGGCGGCATGCCGGACCAACGGTGTGGGCAGCGGGGTGCGACGCAAACACGGCAAGCTTTTCCTTTTGAACTTGTAAATGTAAAATTTGGTTCTGCTCCATGGCACGACCGATAGATAGAAATAACGATTTTCCCTAGAGTAATGAGAAGTTAGGTTCTGGCGTGGTTCATGCATGGAGTACGTACAAAAATTATGAAGTTGATGCGAAAGGTAAGATAATTACTAGTAGTACCATATATTACTACATGGATTTGACAGAAATATAAAGATACATACGGATCCATCAAAGACATCCTCACGCCATAGTGCGCCAAGTCACCAACCGACGTGTCAGGAGCAGCGACGTTGGCAGCGAGCTCAATGTGCTTCTGAACAATGCCGTCCAAGGTTGCCATGCGGGTCAAGAAGGCTAGCGACCTATCGTCCTCCTCTGGCACATAGTAGTCCTTGTGGACGATTTGCGCGTAGACGTGGGTGATTATGTCGACGGTGTCTTTCTGCGCCAGGCGCTGCGTGGCGAGCATGACCTTGAGGTCGACATTCTCCCGCACGACGGCGGGCAGTCGCAGGGCGACCAGTGCATCGAAGAGGTTGCACCATAGAGGCCATTGAGGGTGGCGGGCATCGCAGAGCTTGGGCGCATGGGCTGGAGGCGTACGTCAAGGTCGTCCGCGAGCTTCTTGATGATGGTAAACTTGTCGAGGAAGCCGACGAGGACCTTGTCGAACAAGGAGACGAAGCTTTCATCCAAGCGGCCTCTCACCCTAGCGGCCTCAAGCACGACCTAGAGACGTTCCTCGGTGCCGGGCCACAGGCTGGCGTCGTGGACCATCTGGCACAACCGGCTGATGCTCGCGCTCATTGCCTCCATGGGTCTAGCTTCTAGTCAACTGATCTTGCGATTGGAGTGGTCACTCTTGCCCTTGGTTAGGGTGCGTAGGTGGGTAGGATTTCGTAGATTGGACTGGTGGGGAGCCTTTATATGAGAAGTGCATACTGCATTGAATTCACGCGCGTGTTGGCCATCTACTCCTCGGCCCTCTACTGCACCTGCCTTTGGCTATATGACAGGTGGGCCAGCCACCTGTTGGGCCCACGTGTCATACAACCAAAGGCAAGTGCAGTAAGTCAATGAAGCTGCGTCCCCCCTCGTGTCGGTGCAGTATAGTCATCTCACCGGAACTCTAGTTGGGGCCAAACAAGAGAACTTTGATGTTTACTGGTTTATTGGTCCCCTTTGCATTTTGCGCCATGTTCTGACCTTTGATTTAACTAATAAAATGTTAATGCATGTAACCAAAAATGTTGTGTAAGCCCAAAACACTTAGGGGCTGTTTGGATTGTGAATATCTTTGCCATATATTGCCACATGATTTTTGCCACACTTGCCTTAGTTGAGTTGCTCAAATTGTTAGCCATACTTTGGCTTGCCTAAGGGAATCTTGCTACACTTTTTGTGTCTATGACATGTGGGGCTCACTGCTCATAAAAAAATCCTTACCTTAGGTGTGGCTAGAACCAAACACCTACCTAACTTGGTCAAACTTGCCTAAGATTAGGCGTGCCAAAGTGTGGCAAGTAGTGGCTGGGAACCAAACAGCCCCTTAGACTAGTCACAGTAGGGAGTAACTTAGAGTAGTTACATGCGTATGTTACTACTCTATGTTACTACCTCCACAGTGCATAGTAACATATGTGTTGTGTGATGCATCACTTCATTTATTAGGTTATAGACTCATCTTTTCTTAATATGTGTGATGTTATAGTACATGTCACACTGTAAATGGCCCAACTGTGTTGTGGGCCTTTAGCAGGCCGGAAGAGAAACCGGGCCGGTATTGGACCATGGAGAGCATGGGCCGTTAAAAGGCCAAAACTCAGGTCTGACTACAAATGGCCCAAATCATTTATGGGCCGTCAACAGGCTGAAAGAGACACCGGGCCGGAAATTGGCCCAAAACTTAAATGGGTCGCTAAAAGGCCAAAACTAAGGTCTGACTAAAAATGGCCCAACTCATTTATGGTCCCTCAACAGGCTGAAAGACACACCGGGCTGGAAATGGGCCCAACACTTAAATGGGTCGGTAAAAGTCCAAAAAGATATACATCCTGAAAATCGGCCCATCCCTTGAATGGGCCATTAACATGTCGAAACACATCGGGCCGATATCGAGCCCAAATATATAGCGGGCTGTTAACGAGCTCGAACTGACGATGGGCTGCAATGGTGTCAAATCTTTAACGGGCCATTGACGGGCCGAATTGGCACATCTCGTATGGGTCATGGGCTTAAATGGACCTGGCACAAGTAGGCCTTATATGGGCCGGCCTGCTCATTTTGACTGGGCTGACCTTTTTCACTGGAATGGGCCACTGTTCGGTCGCCTTGTGTAGCTCGACCAGTTGCTTCAGCTGGTCGCTTAGAGGCATCGGCTGTTCGGTCCTAGTATACTGAGACCAGAACAGCTTCTCCGTTGAGCTTCCCTCCTCGGCCTGGTAAAACTGTGCAACATCCGACACACTGCAGGGCAAATCTGCGAATGCTCTTGGAGAGCTCCAGATTCGGGTAAGTAACAAGTAATTTACTCTCACATGCTTGCTTTGCATATAGAATGCCTTACCCGCCGCTATCTTCTTCATCGCATCAATCTCCTGGAGGACCTTCTGGGCTTCGGCCTTGGCATTCTTTGCGCTCTCGAGGGCCGCGGCAAGCTCGGACTCTCGCATCTTCAAGTCAACTCCAACGCCTCATGCTTCGTCACGAGAGCGTGGAGCTCTTGCTGCACCTCGCCCACCCGAGCCTCATGCCTTTCCCGCTCGGTGCGCTCCTTGGCCGCTTTGTTTTCAGCCTCGGATAGCGCTTGCTTCAGGGTCGCCACCTCAGTCGTGGCCCCTGGCAAATTTATAATGATCCTGTCATTTTGCAATCGCATTCTTTTTATATATATCCATAGACTAGGTACTACTTACCTTTGTTCTCCTCGAGCTGCCTCTTGGCAAGGCCAAGCTCTTCCTTGGACCCTTCGAGGTCCTACTTCAGTGCGGCGACCTCCGCAGTCAGTGCGGCAGAGGCCAGCAGCGAAGCCTGCATACGCATATAGACATACTTATATTAGACTCCTGCGATATTGTTTGATCCTCTATTCAGATTTTCTTTGTGAACACCGAACAGAGCATCAGGGGCTACTGTCTATGCGGTAATATTTTCCCTATATCTCAAATACTTACCTCAAAGCCTGTTAGAAGGCTGGCATAGGCTTCAGTCAGTCCGCTCTTGGCGGACTGAACCTTCTGGACCACCGCACTCATAATAGTGCGGTGCTCTTCATCGATGGAAGCGCTGCGAAGCGCTCCCAGCAGATTGTCCGGTGCCTCTGGATGGACAGAGGTCACCGACACAAGCGTATTGCCCCTTTTGGAAGGAGGTCGCCTGCCTGAGTCCGGAACCACTGGAGGTTCCGGCGCGGTGTTCGGCTGAGTGCCGAACTCGAAGCCCTCGGGAGCCTTGCTCCCTCTGCTCCCAGAATCCGGAAGGTCGCCTCGAGGCGCCTCCAGGACTGTCTCCCCTTGACCCGGTGCCTCTTGAGAAAATACCTCGGCGTTGTCCGTAGGGCAAGGGGAGGTGGTGGTCGGAAGTGGATCGCTATCCATATCCGACAAGCCCAGGGAGCCGTCCAACGATACGTTGATACGGGCTCGTGGCGGTCTGCATAATCATAATTCGGCGTTAGGAGAAGCAGTGCGACAAAGGTATGCTATGAATTACTCTGGCATCTGAATACTTAGGACTTCGCTAGGGCTTGGCCCTGAGCAGCCACTCGTCTTCGCCTTCGGCGGCGGTGGTGGAGTAGTTCGGAAGGAGAGTCCTTCCCTTCTTGGACCCTTCGGCCCACCCGGTTGGGGCGGCCTTCCTTTTCTTGTCTCCCCCAACTGGAGGGGGAGCATCTTCATCTTCCTCCTCGTCTTCGGGGGAGGAGTGCGTCGCGGAGTTATCGGACGATGAGTCCGATAACACCTGGCGTCGGGAACTCTTTCGGGTTCCCTTGGCCTTCTTGGTCTTCTCCGGCACCTTGTAAGGAGCCGGAGTTAGCATCTCCGTCAGGAGAGCGTCCGCAGTGTCTTCGGGCAGAGGGGCCGGACAGTTAATCTGCCCCGATGTCTCCACCCAGTCCCGTCAAAGGCATGGAGCTCAGACCTCACACATGATTAAGCTAGGGGAAATAAAATATCCTACCAGATGTATAGAACTCACCGAATGTGTTGGGCGCTTCACGCTTAGCCCGCGGTCCTCGGCGAGAGAGGGAGGGACCTCGGCGCCCTTGAACAACACCCTCCAGACGTCCTTATGCATCGTGTCGAAGAGCTCGCTCTGAGTCTGGTGCTGGGCCGGGTCGAACTCCCACAAATTGAAGTCATGTTGTTGACATGGGAGGATCCGACGGATGAGCATGACCTGGACTATGTTGACAAGCTTGAGCTATTTGCTTGCCATATTCCGGATACACTTCTGGAGTCCGTCCAGCTCCGCCGATGAACCCCAGGACAGGCCCTTCTCTTTCCAGGAGGTGAGCTGTGTGGGGATTCTGGATCGAAACTCGGGGTCCGCCACCCAGTTGGTGTCGCGCGGCTCGGTGATGTAGAACCACGCCGATTGCCACCCCTTTATGGTCTCCATGAAGGAGCCTTCGAGCCATATAACATTGGGTATCTTGCCCACCATGGCTCCGCCACATTCTGCTTGTTGGCCTCCCACCACCTTCGGCTTGATATTTAAGGTCTTCAGCCACAGACCGAAGTGGGGCTGGATGTGGAGGAAAGCCTCACACACGAAGATGAATGCCGAAATGTTGAGGATGAAGTTCGGGGCCAGATCATGGATGTCCAGCCCGTAGTAGAACATGAGACCACAGACAAATGGATGGAGGGGAAACCCCAGTCCGCGGAGGAAGTGGTGGAGGAAAACTACACTCTCGTGAGGTTCCGGGGTAGGGACGATCTGCCCCGCAGGGGGCAGCCGATGCGTGATATTCGCGGCTAAGTATCCGGCTCCGCGCAACTTCTTGATGTGTCCCTCCATAACGGAGGAAGCCATCCATTTGCCTCCCGCTCCGGACATGTTTGGAGAAGGTTGAGGGGAAGGGTGTGGACTTGGGTGTTGGAGCTCGAGTGCGCAAGAGTGGATGAGCAAGGAGGAAGAAGGCATGGGTAGAAAAAGGTTAAACCTTGTCCCTTTATAAGGGAGGCCGAAACTATGCGCCCCCACTAGCCTGGTAAAACTCGCTTATCCCCTAAACAAAATAATCGATGGCGCGGTTGGGTTACCCATGCCCGTATTGATGAGAATCCTGTAATAAGGGGGACACGATGTCTGCTTTGACAAGACGTGTCAAGAAACTGCCTCGCATTATGTGCGGGGCTAGTTAAAGGAAACGGTTCGAATAATCACCGGGCCATGGCATAATGTCGTGTTGCCAAAACGTGTCAGCAGATTAGTTTTGTGGAAATATTATTCTCTCTATGGTGGTATGTGGAACTTATTTTGCAGGGTCGGACACTATCCTTGTATTCAAATTCTTCCATGGTGTATTCGGAGGAGGAACCCGCCTTGCAATGCCGAAGACAATACTGCGTGCCGGACTCATCGTCATTGAAGCCTGGTTCAGGGGCTACTGAGGGAGTCCTGGATTAGGGGGTCTCCGGACAGCCGGACTATATCCTTTGGCCGGACTGCTGGACTATGAAGATACAAGATTAAAGACTTCGTCTCCTGTCCGGATAGGACTCTACTTGGCGTGGAAGGCAAGCTAGGCAATACGGATATGTATATCTCCACCTTTGTAACTGACCTTGTGTAACCCTAGCCCCCTCCGATGTCTATATAAACCGGGGGTTTTTAGTCCATAGGACAACATACAATCATACCATAGGCTAGCTTCTAGGGTTTAGCCTCTCCGATCTCGTGGTAGATCAACTCTTGTAATACTCATATCATCAAGAATAAATCAAGCAGGACGTAGGGTTTTACCTCCATCAAGAGGGCCCGAACCTAGGTAAAACATCGTGTTCCCTGCCTCCTGTTACCATCGGCCTTAGACGCACAGTTCGGGACCCCCTACCCGAGATCCCCCGGTTTTGACACCGACAATCTTCATGATAGAGAGTCTCCTATGTTGTCATTTTCATCTACTAGTGGGAATTTTACATTATAGAACTTGGCTTGTATATTCCAATGATGGTCTTCCTCAAAATGCCCTAGGTCTTCATGAGCAAGCAAGTTGGATGCACACCCACTTAGTCTCTTTTTGAGCTTTCATATACTTATAGCTCTAGTGCATCCGTTGCATGGCAATCCCTACTCATTCACATTGATATCTATTGATGGGCATCTCCATAGCCCGTTGATACGCCTAGTTGATGTGAGACTATCTTCTCCTTTTTGTCTTCTCCACAACACTACAAAAAAAGACACATCCGTGACATTTTGGGCCGAACGAATTTTTTTTTCTGTCATACATATGACACTTTTATGATGATAATTGTGACAAAACCCGGTATCATCATAGATGTGGTGGGCTCCTACTTCTATGACAAAAAATCATGACAGAAAATGGGATTTTCATCCTGGGCGGGCCAGAGACGCAGCTGCATGACATTCTTTGGGCCGTCCATGATGGAAAAAACCGTGGTAGAAGCGAGGAGGAGGAAAATTTCGGGGAGTTCCCGGTTACGGTGGGAGGTCGGGGGCCGAGCAATGCGCGTTTCTCTCGTACACGTACGCGTGTGCGCGTGAGGCGTTGGCTCTAACTGAACCCGAGCGAGGTGTTGGGCTCTAACTAAACCCGAGCGATTGCACTGCAGGCTACGCGTTACTGAACCCGAGCGATCGATCGATGGCTGTTAACTAAACCTGATTGAGCGATTCCTTCGCTACTGCTGCTAACTGAAGCCGATCAATTGGATGAACAGTGAGCGGTGGCGTTGCCTCTAGATGAACAGGACCCCGTGGTGTGGTGCAGGGCTAGATGAACAGTAGACGGTGGAGGGGTGCCCGTGGAGGGGTGGTTGAACAGGACCCCGTGGTGTGGAGGGCTGGATGAACAGTAGACGGTGGAGGGGTGCCCGTGGAGGGGTGGTTGAACAATAGCCGGTGAAGTAGCGCGTGGTGGAGTCTGGATGAACAGGAGCCCGTGGAGGCTGGAGGAGGTCGACGGTAGCCGGTGGAGGCTGGAGGAGGTCGATGGTGGAGATGAACAGTATCCTGTGGAGTCCCGTTTTGCGGTGCGCCACACCCCTCCTGATCAACATGACCCCCGTTTCAACCGTAGCGCTCCAACACAAGTTCGTTTCCTCCGTTTTGCGGTACGCCACACCCCTCCCGATCAACAGTACCCCCATTTCGACCGTAGGAGGTCCGTTTCCTCCGTTTTTCGATACGCCAGACCCCTCCCAATGAACAGGATCCCGTTTCAAACGTGGCCAGTCGAACACATGGTCGTTTCCTCCGTTTTGCGGTATGCCAGGCCTCGTTTCCATCGCCTGTTCCGTCCAAGCCCTCCCGATGAACACGACCACACATTCCGTTCCGACCCAGCCGGTTGGCTCCCACACGATCTGTTGCCTCCCAATGAACACGACACATTCCGTTGCCTCCCCATGAACACGACGCATTCCGTTGCCTCCCCATGAACACGACGCATTCCGTTGCCTCCCCATGAACATGACGACGATGTTGTTTCTCCGTTTCGACCCAGCCATGTACACGAACCCTAGCCGTACGTATGCGCGAGTAGGCACTCGAGACCCTGCCCGTATGTACGTACGTGGCCATATTTTCTTTCTTGCACCCTGTCCGCTGTACGTACGTGTACATGCTACGTGCGCGCCTCTATTACGACATGTACGCGCCTCTACTACGACATGTACGCGCCTCTACTACGACACGTGCGCGCCTCTACATTGACCAGTATATATGTACGTACACGTTCGCGACCAGAATGACAACGCTACGTACGCTTCGACCAGGTGGGTCCCAACTGTCAGGCACTTCCTTGCCTGCGAAGATGTAGCTGGTGGGTCCCAGCAGTCAGGGGGGCGAATCGTTTTGTTTTTGTTTTTTGCCCGGATGCACTTCCTTGCATGCGAAGGTGTAGCTACTGGGTCCCAGCAGTCAGGGGGGGATCGTTTTGTTTTTTTGCCCGGATGCACTTCCTTGCGTGCGAAGATGTAGCTGATGGGTCCCAGCAGTCAGGGGGCGAATCGTTTTCTTTCAGACGAACTTCCTTGCGTGCGAAGATGTAGCTGGTGGGTCCCAGCAGTCAGGGGGGCGAATAATTTTTTTCCGGACGCACTTCCTTGCGTGCGAAGATGTAGCTCGTGGATCCCAGCAGTTAGGGGGAAATGTTTTTTTTGCGAAATACGGTGGCCCGTCCGGTGGGTCCTCGCTGTCAGGTGGAGGAATAATTATTTTGCGCGTAATAAGGAGGAACTTCCTTGCTGCGGCCATGGACCCAGCTGTCAGCCTCTCCACGTACAGTCCACGTCCGATGGAACCTATTCCTTGACCACGTTGACCACGCCGCGCCGAGAGCACCAGGGCGGTGGACGACGGCGAGTCCTAGGAAGGGGACGACGCGGAGCCGGGGAAGACGTGGCACTGGATGCCCACGTGTAGAGGAGTATGAGGGTTCACTCGTTCGGCTGTGGTGTGAGGCTGCCGTCACCGCAGAATAACAGGCGGTGTGGGTGCGTAGAGGGATGGCCTAGCCAGTGGTGGGAGCAGTAGGGGGCGATGAGGCCTCCGCGGCATCACAGCCGGCCATGGGCGGCAGGAGCAGGCGGCACGACCGCCGCAGCTTTGGGCGGCTGGAGCAAGAAGACCAGAGGTTGAAGAAGCACTACGGCCGTTGGATGGACATCGTACGGTCACTGGAGCTAGAATCGTTCATATATTGACTAAAGTTGACAAAGGCCTCCATCCCAGTCAACTTAGTAGGCCCACAAGTCAGCCTCCCACCAACGTGGGTCCCAGCTAGCAGGGGGTATTCATTTTTTTGTGCGTAATATGGAGGCACTTCCGGTGGGTCTAAGCTGACAGCGGGGGGAATGTTTGTTTCATGAAATACGGTGGCCCGTCCTGTGGGTCCCAGCAGTCAGGGGGAAACATTTTTTTTCGCGAAATACTGGTGGCCCGTCCGGTGGGTCCTTGCTGTCAGGTGGAGGAATAATTATTTTCCGCGTAATAAGGAGGCACTTCCTTGCGGCTGTCATGGACCCAGCTGTCAGCCTCTCCACGTACAGTACTCTTCTGATGGAAGTCGGTCATTGACCACATTGACCACGCCATGCCGAGAGCACCACGGCGGTGGACGACGGTGAGGCCTAGGAAGGGGACGACGCGGAGCCGGGGAAGACGTGGCAGTGAAAGCCCGCGCGGAGAGGAGTATGAGGGTACACCGGTTCGGCTGCGGTGTGAGGCTGCCATCGCTGCAGAATAACAGGGGGTGTGGGTGAGTAGAGGGATGCCCTGGCCAGTGGTGGGAGTAGTAGGGGGCGCTGAGGCCTACGCGGCAGCACAGCCGGCCACGGGAGGCGGGAGCAGGCGGTCCCGCCGGTGCTGCTTTGGCGGCTGGAGCAAGAAGATCAGAGATTGAAGAAACACGACGGCCGTTGGATTGACATCCAATGGTTACGTCTGCTAGAATCGTTTGTTGACGTATATAATAACTAAAAAAATCTTGCATACGCGTCAACTAAACAGGCCCACAAGTCAGACCACTCCCTCTTTTTTTTAATTTATATATAGCTCATGGCAACTTCTTATGCAATTTATTGCAGTCGTTTTTTTGGTTGGCCAGGGCCAATTTCGCATATTTCTGTGGGTTCCAAACTATTTTAATAGCGAAATGTCGAGCCAGATTTAAAGTAATTTGAAGATATATTTAAATTAGGTTAATGCCCAGTGAAACAGGAATCTGAAAATGTGAAAAAATTCAGAAATTATAAAGTAATTGCCAATTTGTCATCTGTTTTTATATTTACAACCCATTTCATATTACTTTTAAGATTTGCAGGTGTCTTGAAAGAGTTGCAGCCCATCAGGGCGTAGAAAAATAAGTAGGCATGGATTGGGTATTCTTCAGAAAAAAATAAACCGGGCTCATTTTCACGAAGAAAAAATAGCTGGGCTGGTCACATGGTGAACATAAAATATAAGCCTCGGCTAGACGGGCCACAACCCAGTTCAAACCCTGCTCCGTCTCAACAATACCAAACAAAAAAATCCTGCTCGAGTAGCTACGTCCCAGGTGTCAGCCGATCTTGTGATGTTCTCTTGTCTATTGACTATATACGCTCACAATGTCGTGGGTCCCAGATGTCAGGAAAACACTAGGAGGAAGCATTTTATTTTTCCATACGCTGACATGGTGGGCCCCTACTGTCATCCTCTCCACGTACTTCTACTGATTCCTGTTGTTTGTTGACCATGTTGACAACGTGAGAGGGTGGCGCCGCGGCGAGCGCACCAAAGCGCACGGAGGACGTCGACGTTAACGATTTAGGAGACGGTGGGGCGGCGATGCGTGCGCTGAGGCACAGCCAGCCATGGGAGACGGAAGCAGGCGGCCCCGCCGGCGCTGGTTTGGTTTTGGCGGCTGGAGGAAGACAGGACTGAAGAAACACGACAGACTATAAAAGCAGCAGGAGTACTTAACAACCTTTACTGAAACCAGCAGGGGCACTTAACAACCAAAGCTGAAAGCAGTATGAGTACTTATACAGGTTCAACCGTACAAAGCACACCTCAAACGGTGATACTTTGCCTACAGTTAACCAAGGGTGAGGCCGCCAAGCCCCAGGACAAGCCCCAGGCACCACCCCGCGCATCCACAACCTTCTGAAAACGGCTTCATCTCGCAGTGTGGTCAATAAACAGGATATTCGCTTTAGAGCCATGGAAAAGCATCAACATAATCTTCTGTCCTATTCTCCAAGATGGACGGGCCTTCATTATTTGAGACCACCCATGAATAAGTATCTTTTCACCTCCAAGGGGAATAGAGTAGGTTGCCATAAACATCATGTTGTGACCAAGCGCAAGTCTGACCCGACCATGGTCAGGCATCTATATAGGAACAATAGAACTCGGCAGTTCCTGTTTCAAGAAGATCACAACTGTAAAACTATGTATAAGCAATAGTTTATGAACAACATATGTAAGAGAAAACAACTCGTACCGTAAGTTTCTCGACACAGTTGGACCTGTTCAACGAGTGCAGCTGTGGCACACATATCCCATGTGGCCTTCCACTATTGAAACGCCCCACAAGGACCTCAAGACGATCAATAAAGTGTAGGAACTTGTGGATGTCAATCCAGTCAACTTCAGTGCCATTAGTAACAGCCGAGTTATTACAGAGTAACAAACGAGCAGACTGCTTAACTCTAAAAAAACCTACACGTGCCACCAATTATAAGAAAATATTAGTTAGAAGTAGCATCTTCGTGAGAGATCCGTTGCTACTTCTAAAGTTAAATTGTGATTAGTTAGACAGAATAGGTGGATTAAGAAGTAATCGAGGCAACAAGCAAGAACCAGATACAAAACTAACATGGATGAACAATTGGAATGACGTCGGGGTGGAAGATCGCAGTGAAGATGAGACCAGGTTCTGCTATTTCCATCAACATTCGTGCACCAACTTTCAGTCCGTAACACTTGAGAAAGTGTATCCAAGTTCAGCCATAAAAAAGTAGCGATCTTCTTGGTTCATGAACCCAACTCGGAACTTATATCCGTGGCTTGTCTTCACTGTGACCATTAAACTAGTGTATTTAGTTATGGCAAGGCCGAGCATCTTGAGTACATGTGTTCTGGCAGAGCAAATAATACGTTGCAGGAAAAATAATATGAGAACACAACATGTTCAAGAAACCCCCACCCTCCCGGATAGAAAAGAGGTTTCTAGGAACATAATGTGCGCGTTTCAAAATGCTGTGTTAGGATGAGAAGGAACAAGTGTGGCGTCTCGCCGAGGGCGCAGAACCCTGTAGGGTACTCGCACTTTGGGCACTGCAAATGAAACACACTAGATTCAGTAGGAAGAAAAATGCATCAACGGCGGCGGCTGCCATCCTAGCATTACCTGCGACCAAGGTACTTGGATTTATTGGGGATGGATGAAGAATTCGTACCTGGTTCTCCATGAGAAAACCCTATGCAATCGCCGAGAGGGGGTTTTCTCTGAACAAGCAGACGAGGGAGAAGGGGATTCAGGCCCAGTGAAATATTGCCGCTTCGTCCGTCCAGCTTACTGCTAAAGCTGGAAAGGGGGGGTTGTGATTTGACGGGTCATTGGGCATTACTACGGTGCTACGACCAGGGTGTGTCTACCGTGAAGTTGTGCACTCTAATTTGTGCATATGGCACGTGGACCCCGTTGCCGGTTGCCCCACATATCAGTGAAAGGAAGTAGAAAGACAGGAGTAACTAGTTACACATAAATATATTTTTTGACAGAGAGATAATCCCTCTGTTAATAAATATACAAATCTTTTATATCACAGGCTCACCTTGCCGAGAAATATACTCCCTCTGCAACGCACGGGCATTATGGGGGTTCAGCTTTTTTATGGGGGTTCAGCTGAGAATATAATACTCAGATAGGCTCACGGTCCTGGACTTTGGGCCGTAGGCCGACCCTGCATGTTTGGGGGCCCATGTGTTCTACCTCAGCGGTTTTCATATTGCAAGCGATCGGTACGGCGCTGGTTTTAGATGCTGTTGCAAGGCGAATACACAAAATTGAATAAAGCACGACAGCTGTTGGAATGAAATCAAACGACAGTTCCTAACCAGCAATCAGAGTTGAAATTCTATCAACGATATACCATGTGATAAATAATACTGTCGTACTACTTATACACACAGGACACTTGTTTCACCATGCCAGATTATTACATCAAAATCTCTTGGAGGATAGATCAGTTTGGCAGTTGTGTGCTGCTACTGAAGAATTTCAAAGTTGATTTGGACCAGCTCTCCTTGCCGAGAAAGTTCGATTTTGACATCATCCCCTACCACAAGATATGATTTAGATTTGAACCTTGACCATCCTTTAGCATCAATCATCATGCAACCATCCTTTGCACTTATGGTATATTGAGCAGGTTCATTCACACCAAGGCTGCGCATGGTAAGAGAAACTTGGCCGTGGTCGCCCGGATTGTTGAACGACTCCCTCGTTGCTCTAGGAATTCTTTGTTTGCAAACAAGAACACATACCCAAACCATTAGATCAACACAGTGAATCATGTGAAACAACATGGAAAGAAAAAAGAACGAAGCACTTGGGCGGCCAATGCTTACCAAGAAGGTGGACATGTCGGTTTTTGTAAGGACTTTGGTATATGAAGTGCGAACTGCAGCCCAGTCTGTTGCCAGTGAAACTGCACGGGCCGGAGCAGATGCAAGTGCAAGTGTTGGTGCAGGTGCCGAAGCCGCTGATGCTACCGGAGATGGTGCTCCTTGTAGAGCTGGTGCCGATGTCGGAGCAGGTGCCTATGTCGATGCCCAATCCTCCGGTAGATCAGACTGATCCGCTGACGCGGTCGGTGCCCAATCCTCAGCTGGATCAGACTGAGCTTCTGCCGCTGTCAGTGCTAGAGCAACTGCCGGTGCTCGATCTGTGCCAGACAGCGGTGATCATGTCTGGTCTGCTATGATCAGCTTTCTAACTTGACTAGGATCCATGACCGTGATCCAGTTTTTTTCTTCATTTCTTTTAAACGCGAGAAGGACTAATTGTGGCGTTTTTGTTAAACCAAACTGCAGTTCATCATAGGGATTCAGCTTGTACTCAGACAACAGACTGATCCAATTTTTTCCAGTAATATAAGTGATGGATAGTGCCTTCATTACTGACACGACATAAGAACTGAAACCTGCAAAAATAACCACCATAGAGCAAACCAAACGGTTTATTCTGTGATGAATGTCACATGGCAAAACCTGCATCATAAAATTACAGGAAAAGAAGGAAAACATGACATTAAATCAATAAGATTTAGACAGTAAATCAATAAGATTTACTTGATGTGACACGAGTGAATCCTTACCAGGAAATCACTATGTTGAAGTACTAAACAGAAGATTGATCGTCCAACTACGCGTGGCATGCACGGGCCCCGCCTACTCCCACAAGCAGGACATTCCAAAGGTCGTGACAAATCGTATGGACCGAACATCCATGGGACTGGAAATCCTGGTGGGCGATAAACCCTGCAATGCATACAGATATTGGAGTGTAACCATAATTGATAAACCGTCCTCACAAAAAATATGATCTGGATAGTTCAAAATATACAGACTGAATTGAGTGGACAGACATTAACATAGACCGTTCTCAGGACTAACCACACACCAAAAGCGGCAGTACTAATAAACAATACAGGGTTCACAAACACAAATCAAGTACTGAACAATAGTACTTACTATAGACAAGCAAAGTTGCACTAACTAAACTTTGCAGACTATTTATTGCCACCGACCTACGGGATGAACCCCGCATAACTGACTAGGCCATGGACTTCGTGTGAGATGTCTACATGCACCATCACCATCTTGTCAACCTTGGAGAAGCTAACTGAGTGGTCTTTCCACTCATAAACATGATGATGAAGACAGGCCGCATCGGATTTGTTGGGAAGCTTTACAAGAACCACACCCTTCGTAATCGAAGGCACAACCAGGAAATTGTTGTGGTCAAGTACAGCCTCGAGAACACGCCTGACAACAATGCTACAGGAAAACACTAGTTCTAGACACATGGCGACAAGGACACATCAGCTGGATAGTTCAGCAGTAGAACTCATCATCAGGTCTTCCAATTCACACTACATGACTTTGAGAACTTCATCTCCACCGCGGACCTGGTTCTAATTCAAACAAAAACCATATTTAATTACTACCTCCATTCAGAAATATAAGATGATTTTTGATATTATACTCCATATATGACTACATATACGCACAGAAATGAGTGAACAAAGACACTAGAACATGTCTTCAAAGGCATGAGAGCAGAGGGATTACATGCAATATCCATAACACAAGTTACTGAGGCAAATATACCCTCTTAAAGGTAGCATTGATGTTCATAAAGTACTCCCTCTGTACCAAAATTCTTGTCTTAGATTTGTCTAGATTCGGATGTATCAAGTCACATTTTAGTATTAGATACATCCGTATCTAGACAAATCTAAGACAAGAAATTTGGGACAGAGGGAGTAGTTGAAAGTAATCTATAAGAAATCAGTGTCAACCTCTCGCATGTTTTGGTCAAAAGAGTAATTTAGAACCGTCATTTGGCACACTAAAATCACATGCAAGATCACCCAGAAAGTTGTACTACTAGTACTAGTACTGTGTGTTAGATGAAAAAACACGATCAAGATCGAGAAAAAGATCGTCAACAAGAGACATTACCTGGAGTTTCTTAATGAGGGATCCCGGAGAGGGGGGCTTGGACATGGCGATGGCTTTGAGCTTGTCTGCGGTAGTCTCGGTGGGGTGTTTGCGCTTCTCCGTACCATGAGCCTCGACGGTTTTGGCCAGAGCCATAGACATCACGTCGGCCGGTGCTCCGGCGTCCATCCAAGAGAGGAAGCTGAGAGAGAAGAGTGAAAGGAGGAACAAGATGAGGGAGAAGCGAAGCAAGTGGGGGTTTTCTTCAAGAGAGGAAGCTGAGAGAGAAGAGTGAAATGATGGTTGCTTCGTTCGTCCAACTTACTGCTGGAAAGGAGGGGGTTTTGTGATTTGACGGCTCATTGGGCATTACTGCGGTGGTTCAATCGGGGTAGTCTACCGTCACTCTAATACGGAGTAATTTAGTGCATGGCTGGTGGACCCAGGTGCTGGCTGTCCCACACGTCGGCGAAAGTGAGTAATTTAGTGCATGGATGGAGGAGGATCCGCACGGTAGAGCGTGTCCACTGTTTTTCTGAAGAAAAAAATTATTACAGCAAGCGTTTCCACTCTTACGACGGAGGAGTGCGAAACACGGCAGCCACTTGAACATACACAGTGCTCCTACTACTAGGCATGTGCAGTGGTTCATACGTCAGTACTACACAATCTTGTTGCTACTGTAGTAAGATATGACGATAACAAATGATGTTGTGCGCATGTCAACTACTCCTATATGTAACACAATACCGCTTTTTTGACTGTCCGGTCGAGAATGAACGGTGAGATCAATGTTAACAAAACTAGGTCCACAACGCACGGAGAGTATGGTGCTATAGTACTCCACGAAACATGAACCATATGAAGCACATATAGTGTTAGGTAGGGTGTACGAAGGGTGCACGGGATGGGAGCAAAAGTTCCCTTCTCGACCCACTTTTGGGTGTTTGGCAGAGTGCATGAAGGGTGCATGAGTCCACACTAGTTGGTTGACAAAACTACACGAAGAGGAAACAACTATATTGAGATGAGAATGCAACCAAACACACCCACACGCTTTGTGCTACAGTGACTGATCTGCACCGTCTAAGTTTGATCCAACGGTCATGTTGCGCCGAGGCATGGACATGCCCATGCAGAGGGTGCCTAAACACCACCGAAGTCCCTCTGCTTCTCGAGGCGCACGACATTGGTGATGCAGGGTGCAACCGCCCGCTCCCAGTCGACGGGAGCCAATGTCAAGCGCCTCACCTCGGACTCCGTGATCTGCTGCGCCGCCATGGCACCAGGTAGAAGCAATGGCGAGAGGAAGCAAAGGGGGCGAAATGGCTGAAAGGCAATGCAATCTACGGGAATGCGGAGGGAGCGGGGAATCTTTTGGTTTTCACCATGGTAAAACACCAGTCGACGACTTCTCACATCAAGGAGCAGTGGGTTTTTACAGGCGGAGTCATCGTGACTAATTGCTACCGCACCTGCTCCCGTCAATCAAAAAATTAAAAATCCTACCGCGCCTGCTCTCGTCAATCAAAAAATTAAAAATCCTGCCGCACCCAAACACCAAAGCAATGCCGCGGTGGATATTTAAATTTACCTGCCGGCAAGTAGATAAAAAAAGGGGTGAAAAAACAAAAGTGGCGGCGGCCTAGCTAATCGGTCGAACTAGCCCAACTAGCTAGCCACCGTGCTTCACTGATGTACTCGGTGGGAAAGGTGGTCTTTCGTGATTTGACAACTCATTTACTTGCTTCGGCGCTACGACCGAGGAGGACCCAGAAAACACGCGGTAGGGCGTCCCACGCCAGGAAGAATATATGCGTGCACCACCCGGGAGGACCGCGAAACCGCGCGGTAGGGTTTGCCACGTCTTAGCATGGAGGAAAAATGTGCATGTAAAAATATACTGTATCAGACATAGTACCTATGGTTCGACCTTGGGACCCAGCCAGTCGGTCGAAAACACCCCACTAGCCACGCAACTTCATCATGCAAACGTGACACGGAGGATAGATGTGGTTAGCTCCGTCTCGACCAGCCACAACGCCGCTCTTCGTGTGTTCCCGTGCAAAGGTTAGACGATGGAGAGAAGAGAGATTGAGATCGCAGACCTGGGACCCACCAGTAAGTGAGACAACGGTCATGCACGTGTTGACGAGGCACTCCCTCTACTCTACTCAACGCAAGTACTGTATAAAATCAAGTTATGGGACAAAGCCAACAACCGTTCATTTTTTCAGGCTACCGACTTACGCTTTGTAGTCCAGGTGGCCAGTTCAAATCTCGTCTGTCAGATTTCTTAGTTTTAGGTCCAAATTTGATTAATGACAAGTGTGACCCCCGTGTGTTGTTCCGATATTTCAGTGTAGGATGATTTTTTTTGAACAAACACTTTGCGCGATTAGACAAGTAACGGCACAAGTTACACATTTTTTGCAAGTTTACGAACAAAAATGACAGCGGCATAGAATATCACATCCAGCCCGCAGCTTAGATACTATGGTGATACGAGTTTTTACACCATTGGAAGTGAGATCTAATGATTTGGGAGTAGTCTTTGTAATTATGCGCAATTTCCAAACTCTCCAAAGGTTTTTTTTGCAAATAAAACATTCAGGCCTCGTGTGTGTCGCTGCATCTTCGATCCAACGGCTCCTCGGTGCTCATATTAGGTGCTCCCCATAGCTTAATTACCCGCTACGGTGATATGAGCATCTAGGTCGTATGATCAGTGATCATATGGCACATGTGTAGTACTTGTACTTTCTGCGCATTTCCCAAACTCTATCAGCCGTATATTGCAAAAACATTCAAACCTCCTACTATGGGCCGTTAGATCTTAGTGAACCCGTATCACCATAGAATCTACGGTGCGGGAGCACCTCATACTCTCCCGTGCTGAAAACATAAGGTGCTATCGCAGCTTGGACGCTACGATGATACGAGCTTGGAGGTCATTTGATCTGAAATCCAATGGCATCTGAGCAGTCTTTGTGCTTGTAAGCAGTGGCCGAACTCTTTTGGGGCTTTTCTACAAAAAACCATTAGAACCACCGAGGAGGTGTTGGGTCAAAAATCCAACGCCTCCGAAGAGCTTGTATCACCAAAGCATCTAAGGTGTGGTAGCACATGATATTCTTACATACAGGAGAATATGATGTCCTCCTTCATCTTAGATGCTACGGTGATACGAGCTTCGAGGTTGTTGGATATGGGATCAAAGGGCATCAAAGTAGTTTTTGTACAAATTGTGTGCAATTCTCAAACACATCAAGGTTTCCTGCGAAAATATTAAGACACATCATGTGAGCTTCTATATCTCAGATCTACAAGCTCCAAGCAACTCGTATCGGCATATAGCATCTAAGGTATGGGGGCACATGATATTATCCCGGGGAGGAGGGGTGGGGGTGCACAACCAATCGGTGGTTGGGAGGGTGGGGACAAATATAATCTAAACAACCCTAAACAGAGCTCCAAAATTTTATCTAAGGTCGAGGGGTTGACCCCCGACAATCATAGCTCATCCTAAACACAACATTTGCATGTACTGTAGTACTAGACTTAATATTCATGTTTCAGTTTCATGTTCATTTTAAATATTGAATTGGGGACCATGGATGTCTTACATTTTACTCCCTTCATTCCTAAATATTAGTCCTTTTAGAGGCTTCAAATGGACTGGCACATACGGATGTATATAGACATATTTTAGAGTCTAGATTCACTCATTTTGCTCCATATGTAGTCACTTGATGAACTCTCTAAAAGACTAATATTTAGGAATAGAAGGAGTATTTTTGAATTCGTGTCATACATGCATGGTTTGGAAAAATAGATGCACCATACTTATTGGATTGTTGTTGTGTTCGTGCATGTGTGTCTCTATGTGTGTGTGTGGTCATATGCTTGATACATACAAAGTTTTCTCACCTCCATATTGTTCATCTTTTAAATTTGAATTTTCATTGGAAAACTTACTAGGGATACCATGAAATGTGAAATCCACGTTGAGATCACTATATCACAAACTCACTCTAATTCAACAACTCGTCATAAATCAATTACCACGTTGAGATTTGTATTTACAAGGAAAATACGGGTATTGTAATAAACATAGATTCCTTCGGCAATTTAAAAGGTTCCTTTCGTATTCTCGAATGGTAGGACCCAATGGCATACCAGCCAGACCTTGGCTCGTGTTGATCCTAAAAAACGGGCTCGTGTCCTTCGATGGCGTGCGTGGTACGCACATTAGGCAACCCCAACCAGTCGAGCCTCAGCGTTTCAAGTCGAAATATCTGGCGGCCAGAATTCCAGCCCTAGGAAATTCCCCTCATGTCCCCGGTCCATAATGACTACCGATGAACAACGGAGGGATGCTTTAGTAACTAGACAATGTTACCTACCGTGCTGAGCACGGTTCAATTCCCTCGGTCGCCGCTCGTCAAGGTCACCCGTCAACTGCATTGCCTAGTACTACTACTACTACTACTACTACTACTACTACTACTACTACTACTACACCAGGATGAGCACAAAATTGAGCCCGTTTGTTCGTGCCTAGTACTTGAGTTAATATATCAGGCAATGCACTGGTACGGAGGGATTATCCTTTTACTCTGCATATATAACTTGTCTGAAGTCTAACTAAGCAAAATGTTTGACCAAATCCTTTCTTAAGAAATACAACAGGACAAATGTACGGCTTGAAAATTTATTGCATCATGCAGGTTATGATATTGTTTCAAATCCTGGATCTTAAATTTCAAAAAATCCAAAAGTGAGCATAAATTCTTGAAACTAAGCATGGTCACGTGATATGGCACAAATATTACTTCCTAAGTTTTTTCTTCAATTTGAGACAAGCTGCTTATGACAAGTTGCACAAATGAAGAGCCAAGGTATTTTGGAACAAAGACCTGTCACGTTAAGGCGAACACTTTCACTATTGAAACCGTGGGCGTTTACATGCCACCACGAGTCCCCGCTTCTCATCGGCAGGTGCCGTCCGAGCAAGCATGTGAGTCGATGGGAGGCGTGCGAGCAGACCGATGCGCTGGCTGTCAGGGAGGCGTGCGAGCAGACCGCTGTGCAGGCTCACCAGGAGGCGAGCCCTTTGACCAGGCTCCGCCGCCCACCGTCGTCCCAACTGCTCCCACTTTTAATGTCGCTGGCGCCGCAGTTTAAAATCAACCCCGCACTACCCGGTATCGCTACAATCCTCTCTCTTCCTCTTCGATTCTCCTGTCGTCTACCTCCAACTAGCCTGACCTATACGTACGCCATGCCGCATCACGATGGTCTGCCCTTAGTGTTCCAGTTTCCTAAGGAAGACACCCAGCTGGAGTCTCAAGAACATAAGGCACTTTGGGATGAGCTTGAACTGGCCTTGCGGGAAGATGCCGCGCCTGTCCCCGCTCCCGTTCTGGCTCCCGTCGCCCCAACTATGCCAGTGCCCATCCCTATGGCATTGATGGGCTCGGAGCCGCACATTGTCGCCGAGCTTGATCCCACGGGGTTTCACGAGGTACCCGCCGACTTTCACGTGCCCGTGCACCTGCCAGCGCATGCGCCTGCGCATGCACTGACGCGCACGCCCGTGCCGGTTCCCGTGCACCTGCCAGCGCATGCGCCTGCGCGTGCACTGACGTGCGCGCCTGTGCTGGTACCCGTGCACACGAATGTCTCCGCTGCGCCGTTGACAGCGTCTGTCCTCGCACGGGTGCTAGTGCCCCCCTCAGCGGCATGGATGGCCGCCGTCGACCGCTTCCTTGCACCAACGCCAGTCGCCTCCTCCCGCCAGTTGACTCGCTCCGAAGTCCAGGACATTTTGGCCTTCCTTGAAGCTAGGCCAACGTCCAGGAGTACTCCAACAACGGCGCAAGATGCCGCCGTCGCCGTCTGGACACGTTCACAAGTCACGGCACCAGTTACTGGCGGGTTCCAACGGCAACATTGCCTGCGAGTTCTTCCTGTTTGCTCGTGCGTCTAAACGCAGAAGGGGAGGAGAGAGAGAGCACACATGGAACCCGCCAGTAAGTGAGGGCGAATAGTACTAAAAATAATATTACATGTTATCCATTAATTGGGCTGTGGTAATATAAAAACATTATGTGAACAAAGGGGGTACAACAAACATTGCTATTCTACATATGTTGCCTATTGACGTGCGGCTTGAACGCCCGGTTGCATGTTCGATCCTCGTCCTTTATTTTTTAATTTGTATATGGGTCCAAATATTTTTCATGACATGTGAGCGCCTCGGTGTGTAGTTTGTAGCACTTTAATTTGTGGGTCGAAATTTGTTCCATTCCAAGTGGACTATCGGTGTGTAGTTTTGTAGCTTATTTATAATAATTAAAGAGAACAACATAGTTTTTTCAATAATACCATGGTGCGATGTTGAAGGCGAGAAAGGACGTGCGAGAGAGCGATGACCGAGCTAGAGGCAAATCAACTAGGGGAGTTGCGTGGGTTGCAACGGTGTTTGGAGTAGTTGTGGGCCGAATGCTACAAAAATATAATCTAAACCGACCGGAATAAATGCCTACACAAATTAATCCAAGATTGGAGTGCCCCTCGCAATGTAAACAGCTCTGGCTTTGCGAGGGATGGAGAGGTAGTAGCTTCAACACGTGGAAGATATGGTGTGAGAAAGCGAGGTCAATTGAGAGACATATAGATAGAGAGACAAAGTGTGGTCCGACATTCATTGAAAAAATATACATGCTCTGGAGAGATATTGTCTGATTGAGCTTTTTGGCAAGGGTGAGGGCTGTGAGATAGAGCTTGAGAGATGATCCAGTCACAAACGTGTAGATATATTTTGTGCGTGGGAGGAAGCAAGGTCAACCGATCACATAGGGTCGTCATGCGATCGAAAGAGTGAGACGGGTTGGAGAGAGTGACCTAGATAGACGATGTGCGTGAGAGAGTATACATTGTGAATAGGTCGAATTGGGCTCAAACGTGGTGATATATCGTTTTTGTCCGAGAAACAGCGAGGTCAATCGAGACATACGGAGAGAGAGAGATTGAGTGAGCGTGGACCACCATGAGGTCGAAAGAGTGGCGGCGGCTTGGATGGACTAACCTAGATAGACAATCTGCGTGAGAGAGTATAGCGTGTGTCGATCGAGGCCCGAACAGGGAGATATATCATTTGTGTGTGAAAGAAAACGAGGTTAAACGAGACTCAGATAAAGAGAGCAAGATTGAGCGAGTGTGGCCCGCCGTGCGGAAGAAAGAGTGAGACAGTCTCGAGGGAGTGAACTAGATATACAACGTGGATGTACATGCATGACAAAAAACGTGACCTACTGTGACAAACACGTATCATCACAGAAGTGTATTTTTTTGTAGTGCAACCACCATTCTATTCCACCTACAGTGCTATGTCCATGCCTCACGCTCATGTATTGCGTGAAGATTGAAAAAGTCTGAGAACATCAAAAGTATGAAACAATTGCTTGGACTATCATCGGGGTTGTGGAAGATTTAAGTATTTTGTGTGGTGAAGATAGAGCATAGCCAGACTATATGATTTTGTAGGGATAACTTTCTTTGGCCATGTTATTTCGAGAAGACATAATTGCTTTGTTAGTATGCTTGAAATATTATTATTTTTATGTCAATATTAAACTTTTGCCTTGAATCTTTCGGATCTGAACATTCATGCCACAATAAAGAATATTACATTGAGAATTATGCTAGGTAGCATTCCACATCAAAAATTCCGTTTTTATCATTTACCTACTCGAGGACGAGCAGGAATTAAGCTTGGGGATGCTTGATACGTCTCCAACGTATCTGTAATTTCTGATTGTTCCATACTATTATATTATCTGTTTTGGATGCTAATGGGCTTATTTATACACTTTTATATTATTTTTGGGACAAACCTACTGACCCAAGGCCCAGTGCAAATTGTTGTTTTTTTTGCCTATTTCAGTGTTTCGCTGAAAAGGAGTATCAAACGGAATGAAACCTTCAGAAGAGTTATTTTTGTAACAAACATGATCAAGAGGACTTCGAGTGGATGTCAAGAAATCAACGAGGAGGCCACAAGGCAGGGAGGCGCGCCCCCACCCTCGTGGGCCCCTCGTGGCTCCACTGACCTACTTCATCCTCCTATATATGTCCATATACCCCGAAAACATCCAGGAGCACCACGAAACCCTATTTCCACCGCCGCAACCTTGTGTACCCAAGAGATCCCATCTTGGGGACTTTTCCGGAGCTCCGTCGGAGGAGGAATCGATCACGGAGGGCTTCTACATCAACACCATAGCCTCTCCGATGATGTGTGAGTAGTTTACCATAGACCTTTGGGTCCATAGTTATTAGCTAGATGGCTTCTTCTCTCTCTTTGGATCTCAATACAATGTTCTCCTCGATCTTCTTGGAGATCTATTTGATGTAACTCTTTTTGCGGTGTGTTTGTCGAGATCCGATGAATTGTGGGTTTATGATCAAGTTTATCTATGAACAATATTTGATTCTTCTCTGAAATCTTTTATGTATGATTGGTTATTTATGCAAGTCTCTTCGAATTATCAGTTTGGTTTGGCCTACTAGATTGATCTTTCTTGCAGTGGGAGAAGTGCTTAGCTTTGGGTTCAGTCTTAAGGTGTCCTTTCCCAGTGACAGCAGGGGCAGCAAGGCATGTATGGTATTGTTGCCATCGAGGATAAAAAGATGGGGTTTATATCATATTGCTTGAGTTTATCCCTCTACATCATGTCATCTTGCCTAATGCGTTACTCTGTTCTTATGAACTTAATACTCTAGATGCATGCTGGATATCGGTCGATGTGTTGAGTAATAGTAGTAGATGAAGAATCGTTTCGGTCTACTTGTCGCGGATATGATGCCTATATACATGATCATACCTAGATATTCTCATAATTCTGCACTTTTCTATCAATTGCTCGACAGTAATTTGTTCATGCACCGTAATACTTATGCTATCTTGAGAGAAGCCACTAGTGACACCCATGGTCCCGGGGTCTATCTTTATCATATAAGTTTCCAATCTATTTTATTTTGCAATCTTTAATTTCAATCTATATCATAAAAATACCAAAAATATTTATCTTATTATTATTATCTCTATCAGATCTCACTCTCGTAAGTGATCGCGAAGGGATTGACAACCCGTTTATCGCGTTGGTTGCAAGGTTCTTATTTTTTTGTGCAGGTACGAGGGACTTGCGTGTAGTCTCCTACTGGATTGATACCTTGGTTCTCAAAAACTGAGGGAAATACTTACCCTACTTTGCTGCATCACACTTTCTCTTCAAGGGAAAACCAACACAGTGCTCAAGAGGTAGTAGTCCTCTCCCCACTAGCCTCTTCGTTGACATGTGGTCCCGTGCCCACATGTCAGTGAGATGACGGCTAGTCCTTTTGTACAATTTCTGAACAAATGTCTATGTAGGCTGGGGCGCCTCTTCGTGTACCGTGGCAATCGTCCACCAACTCTTTGCCTTTCCCTCTCAATTTGGAACTGATGTCGCACGCTCTTCCTCCCTCCACCATTTGCCTTCACCCTTCCTTTTGCCATTGTTCGATCGTCTTCTCCATGGAGGGAACAGACTGGAAACGACCCCGTTATTCTTGCCCTGATCTGAATGATGACGTGGTGGAGGAACTCATTGATCGGTGCGACATCATCACCTCAGCTAGCATGGCAGGTTCATTCAAGACCATTCTCGACTAAACTAATAACATCATTACAATGAACCCAAGGGTCCAGGAGCGGTTTGATCTCCGCTATCTTCTTCACCGTGACCCTGCTCATTGGCGCGCGGATGACGGAGGCCTCGCCTTGTGCAAGTTGGTGCCTCTTGATAATGATACATGTGATGTTAAGATGCCATCACTTGAGGGTAAGGCTTGGGTAGGCACAAATGGAGATTGAGTTTCTTATATTGGGTCCAACAGCGAGTGGGAACTTGTGAATGTGTACACTCATCACCGGGTTCCACTTCCAAAAATCTCAGACTGCCCAGAGGTTGAGCACACCGGTTATGACCGTACTTTCAACTACGGTCATGGTGACTGTCGTCTACATAAGATAGCAATTTGTCAAGTTCCCGATAGCTCTTGGGATTTAATGGAATATGTAGTTGTTGCTATCTTCGACAAGCTTTCTGCTTTCCTTCATAGTTAGACTAGATGGATATTGCTCAAAAATCAGTTTCTATACAAGGATGAGTACTGTGATGCAATTCAATACAAGGGTCTTGTGTTTGCTGCCACCACTCGTGGCACTGTTTTTGCATGGAATCCTTATGCTTTCAGTACGTTTGTCTTCCACCGTAATTATAATTGTTTCATCCACATGCATGCGGGTTACCAAGTTTCCCTTTACTAATTAACCTTCTTGTGTTTCCAAGGTCCTGTGAACATTCCACCACCTATACTTGAAACTTTTTATAACCAAGGGGGAGATGACGATGATGATGATCACGAGCATGAGGACCCATATACTGAGTGGCGCCTGACAACTTATTCTGATGGATCACCTCTTCTTGTCTGTATACAGGGCACCGCTGATGTGACTAAGGAAGTAGGTGTTGTCTCCCATGGTCGCACTCTCCGGACCTATTCCAACATCCGTTGCAGGGTATTCGGGATGGATACTACTGTGCTAGTGCCAACACCTTCTCCCTGGTTTATTATTTCCTTGGACAAAACTATCCAATCATGGTGAAAGGCGATCCAGCGGCTGTTGACACAACATTACTACCATTTGTGAGAAGCAATTGTATCTATACCTCGGACATTGCTATGCTTCCCTACCATGGCTATCACAATATGGGTCATGAAATAGGCCGCTTCAGCCTGGATGATCAGTCCTGCATTGGTCTCGAGATTGACAGTAGCTGGCCCTTTCGAGATAAACTCTTCTGGTTCAAAGCAAGTGTTTCCAACACCGAGGAGTGGTTGAGCTGAAGTTCATTTCATTGCTTGTTATTTGTTGTGTGATGAAAACTTTAATATTTACTAGAATGTTTTGTTGGAACTAATCTATAATCCAACATGTATCCTCGTTGTCGTTGTGTGTTGATGACTTGTTGTATCTAATGAATGGTAAATTTGCATATGCATGTCATAAACTCAATTTATGAATGGTTTTTGACTCACTTCTTGGAGTGTTAGTGTCGTAGTAGTATAGCCAACATCCGTAGCAGTATGAACTTGCCACATCACATAGACCCAACCAATAGTTAGCTGTCGCGCGGAGGCCGAGAAATATGGTGATAGCGTGACTGCGTGAGGTGGGCTTGTACGTAGTATGATGTACGCACAGGGCTTGTCGTGTTTCCTACTTCTCCGGTCTAAATGTTGAGAAGATTCGGTCGAGTTCTTCCTCCTTTTGCCGACACGTGGGATATCCAGCATCCAGGTCGTGTCATGCAAGAAAATGGAGTGGTAGTTGAAACCACGTGATGTGCATCTTGGGTTAAACTGTAAATATAATCTTACTACTCTTGAGTAACTCCAAAAGCGACCACCGAAGATCTTTATTGGATTTGTTTTTCATCACTAGCACGTCGAGGTGAAAGATGTGCAGGTTCAGTGGGCCCTCTTGCGTTTTCACTGACATGTGGGACCGCATGTGAGCAAACAGACGATGGGCTCCGCACGTCTGCTGGTTGGCTGAGAAGAGAGATAGAGGAGGGCTGAGCACAGACTCTAGGAAATTTGTTGTACATAACCAGCACCTCAATATAGGCTTGATATAGTGGGGTGGCATGGGCCATAACTAGCATTCATGTCTAGCAGTACGATAGCCGCCACCCACACGAGTCCCATCCAACACCAATTTTCTTGGAGTCCATGCTACAACCATCTCTTCTCCCTCCTGTTTTCTCAGCCATCGCACGCTGGGCGGGGTGGGGGTTTGCTGATAGTCGGTTTGCTCAACTGCGGTCCCACTTGTAAGTGAAAATGCAACACAGCATGCATTCCCCCTTGGGCGGCATGCCGGACCAACGGTGTGGGCAGCGGGGTGCGACGCAAACACGGCAAGCTTTTCCTTTTGAACTTGTAACTTGTAAAATTTGGTTCTGCTCCATGGCGCGACCGATAGATAGAAATAACGATTTTCCCTAGAGTAATGAGAAGTTAGGTTCTGGCGTGGTTCATGCATGGAGTACGTACAAAAATTATGAAGTTGATGCGAAAGGTAAGATAAGTACTAGTAGTACCATATATTACTACATGGATTTGACAGAAAGATAAAGATACATACAGATCCATCAACGACATCCTCACGCCATAGTGCGCCAGGTCACCAACCGACGTGTCAGGAGCAGCGACGTTGGTAGCGAGCTCAATGTGCTTCTAAACAATGCCGTCCAAGGTTTCCATGCGGGTCAAGAAGGCTAGTGACCTATCGTCCTCCTCTGGCATGTAGTAGTCCTTGTGGACGATTTGCGCGTAGACGTGGGTGATTATGTCGACGGTGTCTTTCTGCGCCAGGCGCTGCGTGGCGAGCATGACCTCGAGGTGGACATTCTCCCGCACGACGGCGGGCAGTCGCAGGGCGACCAGTGCATCGAAGAGGTTGCACCATAGAGGCCATTGAGGGTGGCGGGCATCGCAGAGCTTGGGCGCATGGGCTGGAGGCGTACGTCAAGGTCGTCTGCGAGCTTCTTGATGATGGTAAACTTGTCGAGGAAGCCGACGAGGACCTTGTCGAACCAGGAGACGAAGCTTTCATCCAAGCGGCCTCTCACCCTAGCGGCCTCAAGCACGACCTAGAGACGTTCCTCGGTGCCGGGCCACAGGCTGGCGTCGTGGACCATCTGGCACAACCGGCTGATGCTCGCGCTCATTGCCTCCATGGGTCTAGCTTCTAGTCAACTGATCTTGCGATTGGAGTGGTCACTCTTGCCCTTGGTTAGGGTGCGTAGGTGGGTAGGATTTCGTAGATTGGACTGGTGGGGAGCCTTTATATGAGAAGTGCATACTGCATTGAATTCACGCGCGTGTTGGCCATCTACTCCTCGGCCCTCTACTGCACCTGCCTTTGGCTATATGACAGGTGGGCCAGCCACCTGTTGGGCCCACGTGTCATACAACCAAAGGCAAGTGCAGTAAGTCAATGAAGCTGCGTCCCCCCTCGTGTCGGTGCAGTATAGTCATCTCACCGGAACTCTAGTTGGGGCCAAACAAGAGAACTTTGATGTTTACTGATTTATTGGTCCCCTTTGCATTTTGCGCCAAGTTCTGACCTTTGATTTAACTAATAAAATGTTAATGCATGTAATCAAAAATGTTGTGTAAGCCCAAAACACTTAGGGGCTGTTTGGATTGTGAATATCTTTGCCATATATTGCCACATGATTTTTGCCACACTTGCCTTAGTTGAGTTGCTCAAATTGTTAGCCATACTTTGGCTTGCCTAAGGGAATCTTGCTACACTTTTTGTGTCTATGACATGTGGGGCTCACTGCTCATAAAAAAAATCCTTACCTTAGGTGTGGCTAGAACCAAACACCTACCTAACTTGGTCAAACTTGCCTAAGATTAGGCGTGCCAAAGTGTGGCAAGTGGTGGCTGGGAACCAAACAGCCCCTTAGACTAGTCACAGTGGGGAGTAACTTAGAGTAGTTACATGCGTATGTTACTACTCTATGTTACTACCTCCACAGTGCGTAGTAACATATGTGTTGTGTGATGCATCACTTCATTTATTAGGTTATAGAATCATCTTTTCTTAATATGTGTGATGTTATAGTACATGTCACACTGTAAATGGCCCAACTGTGTTTTGGGCCTTTAGCAGGCCGGAAGAGAAACCGGGCTGGTATTGGACCATGGAGAGCATGGGCCGTTAAAAGGCCAAAACTCAGGTCTGACTACAAATGGCCCAAATCATTTATGGGCCGTCAACAGGCTGAAAGAGACACCGGGCCGGAAATTGGCCCAAAACTTAAATGGGTCGCTAAAAGGCCAAAACTAAGGTCTGACTACAAATGGCCCAACTCATTTATGGTCCCTCAACAGGCTGAAAGACACACCGGGCCGGAAATGGGCCCAACACTTAAATGGGTCGGTAAAAGTCCGAAAAGATACACATCCTGAAAATCGGCCCATCCCTTGAATGGGCCATTAACATGTCGAAACACATCGGGCCGATATCGAGCCCAAATATATAGCGGGCTGTTAACGAGCTCGAACTGACGATGGGCTGCAATGGTGTCAAATCTTTAACGGGCCATTGACGGGCCGAATTGGCACATCTCGTATGGGTCATGGGCTTAAATGGACCTGGCACAAGTAGGCCTTATATGGGCCGGCCTGCTAATTTTGACTGGGCTGACCTTTTTCACTGGAATGGGCCACTGTTGGGCCGTGCGACATGTCGACCTATCATAGGCGCCTCCTGTCCAATGAATGGATGACATCTGTCCCAATGGTTAGCCAACACGTGTTTCCTCCGGCCAATGAGAATTTTACACGTGGAAAATCCTCATTGGTCCAGGCTGTTAGCGGGTGATCGGAGCCAAAACCGGACCCGATAGCTTAATGGCGTTCCGTTACGGTGGATGCCACGTGTCGGTCACCCTTGACGAAAGCACTTCCATGACGCGCGATTTGTCATCATGGGAGTGGACACTTTCGTGATGATAATTTTGGTAATGTCATGGAACACTTCTACGACAGCACATGTATGACTATCTTGATTCTATCATAAATTTGTCATGGATGTACATGCATGCTAGAAAACGTGACCTACTGTGACAAACACGTATCATCACGGAAGTGTCTTTTTTTTGTAGTGCACGCCCATGGGTTAGTGTGAGACGCGCTACTCTTATAAAGAATGCAGTTTCATCCTCTCCACATGATTCTCAAGAAACAACAAGCCTAATTGAAGATATTGAACGTAGCTTTGTACTTGAAGACCGCACTTCCCCTACACCACCATTGCAGGTGCTTGCTCTAACTTCGTAGTGTGATATGTGGTTGCATCTTGCATATGGTGTCTAGCTTGTAATGCTTCTAATTAGGGTAAATTGCATCTACTTAGTTTACACATTATGCCTGTGAATATGACATGCCTTCCTATTTTTGGTACACACTACATCTATGTGTTAACCATGTTCTTACATGAAACTACCTCTCTTCTGTATCCTGCATCAATCACTTATGATGAGACACCTTTATTTGTTGCATATTATTTCTAGCCTGTTGCTATGTATTGCTTCTAATTTGGTCAAATACATTTGTTAGGCCACCCTTTTAATTTGGCAGAGTGATATTGGTTTCATCTTTCATATGGTTTCTAGCTTGCGTTGCTTCTAACTAGTTCAAACACCTTGTGCTTAGTTTACACTTTATACATCATACATGTCAATATGTCATGCCGTCCTGTTTTTCATACATATTCCATCCTTCCATCATGCGGATGTCTTACATGAAAGTAGTGCTCGTCAGTATCATGCATCAATGAGTTCTGAAGAGCACATTTTATTCCTTTTTCTTGTGGGTTTGACTTGACAAGGCAAAATCAAAAAAGAGGACGGAAAAGAGTAAGAAAGGCGATGATGGTGGTCCTCCGTAGCAACGTAAACGGAGCATCTGTACGGATTCTCCTTGTACTACTACTACATTACAAGTTCCAAGTCTCTGTTCCCCTACTCCACCATCCAAGGTGCTTGCTCTAACTTGGCAGTGTGATATCTGGTTGCATGTTGCATATGGTGTCTAGCTTGTATTGCTCCTAATTAGTGTAAACTGCATCTGCTTAGCTTACACATGATACGTGTGAATATGACACGCTTTCCTATTTTTGGTACATACTATATCTGTCTATCAGACCATGTTCTTACATGAAACTACTCTTCTTATGTATCCTGCGTCAGTGACATATGATGGGACACCTTTAAGTTGGCAGTGTGATATTGGTTTGCGCCTTGAATATGATTTCTAGCATCTTGTGCTTCTAGTTTGATGAACGCCACCCATGACGAGACAATTTTAACTTGGCAGAGTGATATTGATTGCACCTTCCATATGGTGTTTAACTTGCAGTGCTTCTAATTTGTTGAAGTGCCTTCTGCTTAGTTACCACATCATAGGTGTGAATATGTCAAGCTGTCCAGTTTTTCATACATATTCCATCCTCGTATCATGACTTTGCCTTTCATTAGAGTAGTGTTCGTCAGTATCATGCATGAATGAGTTTTGAAGAGCGAATCTTATTCCTTTTTCTTGTCGGTTTGACCTCACAATACAAAATCAATAAATCGGAAGGAAATTGGTAAGGCATTGGATGATGGTGGTCCTTCCGAGCAACTGAAATGGAGGGTCTCTACAGATTCTACTCCGCCATCCTCCCAACAAGATTCAGAAGACAACGCAAGACCTGACAGTCAATGTAGCTATGTAGATGATGAGCACATCTCCCCTACTCCACCATCACAGGTGCTAGCTCTAACTTGGCACTATTATATGTGGTTGCATGTTGTGTATGATGTCTAGCTTGTATTGCTTAACTTTGTTGAATTGCATATGCTTACTTTACACATAATGCCTGTGAATATGACACGTGTTCCTGTTTCTAGAACATACTATATCTGATCACACCATGTTCTTACATCAGACTACTGTTCTTCCATATCCCGCATCAGTCACTTATGCTAAGGCACCTTTAGGTCACCAATGTGATATTGGTTATGTATTGCATATGATTTCTAGCATGTACTACTTCTAATTTGTTGAAACGCCAGACAGTTTGAACTTGGCAGAGTGATATTGGTTGCATCTTTCATAGGGTGTCTAGCTTGCAGTGCTTCTAATTTGTTGAAATGCCTTCTGCTTAGTTACCACATCATAAGTGTGAATATGTCAAACCGTCCAGTTTTTCGTACATATTCCATCCTTGTATCATGACTTTGCCTTACATCACAGTAGTGTTCATCAGTATCATGCATGAATGAGTTCTGAAGAGCGAATTTTATTCCTTTTTTCTTATCGGTTTGACCTCACAATGCAAAATCAATACATCTAAAGGAAATTAGTTCGACAGTGGATGATGGTGGTCCTTCGGAGCAACTCGAACAGAGGGTCTCTACAGATTCAACTCCGCCATCCTACCAACAAGATTCGCAAGACAGCACAAGGCTGGACAAACAACGTAGCTATGTAGATGATGAGCACATCTCCCCTACTCCACCAGCACAGGTGTTTGCTCTAACTTGGCACTATTATATGTGGTTGCATGTTGCGTATGATGTCTAGCTTGTATTGCTTCTAACTTTGTTGAATTGCATCTTCTTACTTTACACATAATGCCTGTGAATATGACACGTGTTCCTGTTTCTAGAACATACTATATCTGATCACACCATGTTCTTACATCAGACTACTGTTCTTGCATATCCGGCATCAGTCACTTATCATAAGGCACCTTTAAGTCGCCAATGTGATATTGGTTGTATCTTGCATATGATTTCTAGCATGTACTGTCTCTAATTTGTTGTAATGCCAGACAGTTCGAACTTGGTAGAGTGTTATTGGTTGCACCTTTCATATGGTGTCTAGCTTGCACTGCTTCTGATTTGTTGAAATGGCTTCTTCTTAGTTACCACATCATAGGTGTGAATATGTCAAACCATCCAGTTTTTCGTACATATTCCATCCTCGTATCATGACTTTGACTTTCATCACTGTAGTGTTCGTCAGTATCATACATGAATGAGTTTTGAAGAGTGAATTTTATTCCTTTTTCTTGTCGGTTTGACCTCACAATGCAAAATCAATAAAGCGAAAGGAAATTGGTAAGGCATTGGATGATGGTGTTCCTTCCGAGCAACTAAAATGGAGGGTCTCTACAGATTCTACTCTGCCATCCTCCCAACAAGATTCGCAAGACAACGCAAGGCTAGACAGTCAACGTAGCTATGTAGATGATGAGCACATCCCCCCACTCCACCATCATAGGTGCTTGCTCTAACTTGGCACTATTATATGTGGTTGCATGTTGCGTATGATGTCTAGCTTGTATTGCTTCTATCTTTGTTGAATTGCATCTGCTTAGTTTACATATAATGCCTATGAATATGACACATGTTCCTATTTCTAGAACATACTATATCTGATCACACCATGTTCTTACATCAGACTATTGTTCTTGCATATCCCGCATCAGTCACTTATGATAAGGCACCTTTAAGTCACCACTATGATATTGGTTGTGTCTTGCATATGATTTCTAGCATGTACTGCTTCTAATTTGTTGAAACGCCAAACAATTTGAACTTGGCAGAGTGATAATGGTTGCACCTTTCATATGGTGTCAAGCTTGCAGTGCTTCTAATTTGTTGAAATGCCTTCTGCTTAGTTACCACATCATAGGTCTGAATATGTCAAACTGTCTAGTTTTTCGTACATATTCCATCTTCGTATCATGACTTTCCTTTCATCACAGTAGTGTTCATCAGTGTCATGCATGAATGAGTTCTGAAGAGCGAATTTTATTCCTTTTTCTTGTTGGTTTGACCTCACAATGCAAAATCAATACAGCTAAAGGAAATTAGTTCGACAGTGGATGATGGTGATCCTTCGGAGCAACTCGAACAGAGGGTCTCTAAAGATTCTACTCTGCCATCCTACCAACAAGATTCGCATGACAACACAAGGCTGGATAGTCAACATAGCTGTGTAGATGATGAGCACATCTCCCCTACTCCCCCATCACAGGTGCTTGCTCTAACTTGGCACTATTATATGTGGTTGCATGTTGCGTATGATGCCTAGCTTGTATTGCTTCTAACTTTGTTGAATTGCATCTGCTTACTTTACACATAATGCCTGTGAATATGACATGTGTTCCTGTTTGTAGAACACACTATATCTGATCACACCATGATCTTACATCAGACTACTATTCTTGCATATCCCACATTAGTCACTTATGATAAGGCACCTCTAAGTCACCACTGTGATATTGGTTGTGTCTTGCATATGATTTCTAGCATGTACTGCTTCTAATTTGTTGAAACGCTAGACAGTTTGAACTTGGCAGAGTGATATTGGTTGCACCTATCATATGGTGTCAAGCTTGCAGTGCTTCTAATTTGTTGAAATGCCTTCTCCTTAGTTACCACATCATAGGTGTGAATATTTCACGCCGTCCTATTTTCGTACATATTCCATCCTCGTATCATGTGTTTGCCTTTCATCCGAGTAGTGTTCGTGAGTATCATGCATGAATGAGTTCCGAAGAGCGAATTTTATTCCTTTTCCTTATCGGTTTGACTTCACAATGCAAAATCAATACAGCTAAAGGAAATTAGTTGACAGTGGATGATGGTGGTCCTTCGGAGCAACTCGAACAGAGGGTCTCTACTGATTCTACTCCGCCATCCTACCAACAAGATTCGCAAGACAACACAAGGCCAGACAGTCAGTATAGTTGTGTAGATGATGAGCACATCTACCCTACTCCACCATCACAGGTGCTTGCTCTAACTTGGCACTATTATATGTGGTTGCATGTTGCGTATGATGTCTAGCTTGTATTGCTTCTAACTTTGTTGAATTGCATCTGCTTACTTTACACATAATGCATGTGAATATGACACATGTTCCTGTTTCTAGAACATACGTGTAGATGATGAGCACATATCCCCTACTCCACCATCACAGGTGCTTGCTCTAACTTGGAACTGTTATATGTGGTTGTGTGTTCCATATGATGTCTAGTTTGTATTGCTTCTGACTTTGTTGAATTGCATCTGCATAGCTTACAACTTATACCTACAATGATCACTTACCCATAAGATACATTTAACTTGGGAATGTGATGCAGGTTGCATCTTGCAATGTCTTATAGCTTCTACTGCTTCTAATTTCTTGAAATGGCACTTACGATGAGACACTTTTTACCTGATAGAGTGATATTGGTTGCATATTGATATGGTGCCTAACTTTCATTTCTTCTAATTTTGTTGAAATGCCTTCTGCTTACTGTTTTTCATACATATTCCCTCCTCCCATCGTACATCTAAATATGCAATGTTGTCTTCTTTTGGTATATATTCCATCCTCCTATCCTGCACTTGCCTTACATCAAAGTAGTGTTCGTCTGTATCGTGCATCAACCAGTTATGTGCTACCTCTTGATCTTGCGTTGGTTTTCCCTTGAAGAGGAAAGGGTGATGCAACACATTAGCGTAAGTATTTCCCTCAGTTTTTGAGAACCAAGGTATCAATCCGGTAGGAGACTGCACGCAAGTCCCTCGTACCTGCACAAACAAACAAGAACCTCGCAACCAACACGATAAAGGGGTTGTCAATCCCTTCATGCTCACTTACAAAAGTGAGATCTGATAAAGATAATAAGATAAATATTTTTCGGTATTTTTGTTGTATAGATTGGAAAATAAAAATTGGAAAATAAACGGCGAAAAAATAGCTTGTTGACGGGAGAATAATATAATGGAGAATAGACCCAGGGCCATAGGTTTCACTAGTGGCTTCTCTCAAGATAGCAAATTCTACGATGGGTGAACAAATTACTGTCGAGCAATTGATAGAAAAGCGCATAGTTATGAGAATATCTAGGCATGATCGTGTATATAGGCATCACGTCCGCGACAAGTAGACCGAAATGATTCTACATCTACTACTATTACAACACACATCGACCGCTATCCAGCATGCATCTAAAGTATTAAGTTCATAAGAACAGAGTAACGCATTAGGCAAGATGACATGATGTAGAGGGATAAACTCAAGCAATATGATATAAACCCCATCTTTTTATCCTCGATGGCAACAATACAATATGTGCCTTGCTGCCCCTGTTGTCACTGGGAAAGGACACTGCAAGATTGAACCCAAAGCTAAGCACTTCTCCCATTGGAAGAAAGATCAATCTAGTAGGCCCCTTGGGCGCGCCTCCCTGCCTCGTGGCCTCCTTGCTTCTTTCTTGACATCCACTCCAAGTCTCCTAGATCATGTTTGTTCCAAAAATAACTCTCCCGAAGGTTTCATTCCATTTGGATTCTGTTTGATATTCCTTTTCTGCGAAACACTGAAATAGGCAAAAAACAACAATTTGCACTGGGCCTTTGGTTAGTAGGTTAGTCCCAAAAGTAATATAAAAAGGTATATTAAAGCCCATTAAATATCCAAAACAGATAATATAATAGCATGGAACAATAAAAAATTATAGATACATTGGATACGTATCATTTTGCAGAGCTAATTTTATTCATCTTCTTCTGGTTATGACTTCATAAGGCACTATCAGAAAATAGTAAGGAAAAGAGTAAGTTAGGGGATGTTGGTGGTCCTCTGGACCGACGCAAACAGAGACTCTCTAGATTTTCCACTAATGAAGTTGAAGTCCCAAGTCTACATGATGAGTTCATCTCCCATACTCCACCATCGCAGGTGCTTGCTCTAAGTTGACAGTGTGATAATTGGTTTCATGTTGCATATGTTGCCTTGCCTGTATTTCTTCTATTTTGAATAAGTTGCACCTGCTGAGTTTATACGTTATACATGTGCATATGACATGCCTTTCTGTGTCTAGAATACACCGCATCTAACAATCATACCATGTCCTTACATCAAAGTACTGCTCTTGTGTATCCCGCATCAGTCACTCATGATTGGACGCTTTTAACATGACAGTTTGATAGTGGTCACATCTTGCATTGATTTCTATGTTGTACTGCCGAGGGAGTCCTGGATTAAGGGGTCCTCGGCGTCCGGCCTATTTGACATGGGCCGGACTATTGAGCCATGAAGAAACAAGATAAAGGACTTCCTCCCGTGTCCGGATAGGACTCTCCTTTGTGTGGAAGGCAAGCTAGGAGTCTATATGTATTGTTTCCTTTCTCTGTAACCGACTTTGTATAACCCTAGGCCCCTCCGGTGTCTATATAAACCGGAGGGTTTGGTCCGTAGAGAACGATCACAATCACACAGGCTAGACTTCTAGGGTTTAGCCACAACGATCTTGTGGTAAATCAACTCTTGTAATCCTCATACTCATCAAGATCAATCAAGAAGGACGTAGGGTATTACCTCCATCAAGAGGGCTTAATTCTGGGTAAACATCGTGTCCCCTGCCTCCTGTTACCATCAACCTTAGATGCACAGTTCGGGACCCCCTACCCGAGATCCGCCAGTTTTGACACCGACATTGGTGCTTTCATTGAGAGTTCCACTATGTCACTGCGAGAAGGTTCGATGGCTCCATCAATCATCTGCAATGATGCCACCCTAGGGGAGGATTTTCTCCCCAGCCAGATCTTCGTATTCGGCGGCTTCGCACTGTGGGCCAACTCGCTTGGCCATCTAGAGCAGATCGACAGCTATGTCCCAGGTCACCAGATTAGTTTTGGAAACCTGGATTATGTCGCTGATATCCGAGGAGACTTGAGCTTCCAAGGATTCACGACCCCAACCTCCGCTCTGGCCTTAGATCCGGAGCGCGTCACCGGGTCCGAAGACGGGATTTCTAACCCCGCCGGACTATCTGCGGCTACTAAGCCCAGTACGGGAGAGTCGGAGGAAGCAGTGTCGCTGGCAACCGTCATGAAGCCAGACTCTTCTCCGGACACTAGCTCCGAACCCGCGGAGTCAGCCTCGTGTGAGCTCGGCCATGGAGTCCCCTTCCCGCCGTACTCCATGATTTATTTTCTCCCTGGACAAACCTCGCCTTTAAGAAAGGCTCTGGACTTGATGCGATCCCTCGTTATTACAGAGGAGCAACGTTCGAACTACCCCACCCGGGCTATTGGCTGAGAGTGGGGAATTTTACGTCCCACCCACCACCCACTTCATCGCCATAGTTGAGGACTTAATTGACATGTTTGATTACGGCTCCGAAGACATCGACGGTATGGATGACGATGCCGGAGAAGAGCAGGCCCAAAACACGCCGTTTACATGAGGCTGGACGGCCACCTCTTCGTATGATGTGTACATGGTGGACACACCCAAAGAGGGTGACGGCGATAATGAGAAAAATCTAGTCGAGGATAAACCTCCTGCGATACAGCCAAAGCACCGACGTCAGCGGTGCCGCTCTAAATCACACCATAAAAAAGGCAGTGATACCGGCATGAGAGATAACAACACTCCGGACGAGGCCAAAGACCAAGAAAAGCCCGTCGAACTAATCTCCAAACAGGACGATCGGGAAGATGGGCAAGTTAGCCCTGATGAACAGGCCGCAAACAAAGACTCGGAGGACAGTAATTACCTTCCACTCTCTAAGGAAGAGGTGAGCCTCGACGATGAAGATTTTATTGTTCCCGAGGAACCTCTCGAGCAGGAGCGCGTTAAGAAACGGCTAATACCCACTACAAGGAGCCTGAAAAAGAAACAGCAGCAGCTTCAAGCTGATCAAGATCTACTCAATGACAGATGGACTAATGTCCTGGCGGCCGAGGAATACCGCCTCGTGCGCCCAACCAAAAGTTACCCAAAGCGTAAACTGCTACCTCAATTCGACGACGAGGCACTTGAGCCCGTACCAGTAGCGTGTAATGCAGCTGACCGACCACCATGTGGCCGGGACAAAATGGCAACTCAAGCCAAACACTGGCCCATACTATCTCGCCGTAAAGGTAGAGACACACCAGCTCGGGGATACACATATGACCTATGGCAGGACCTGAAGAATAAAGTAGGTCTAGCCAGATCGATCTACAGATCGCGGGGGCGTGCCCCAACGTGTGGAGATGGCTATCAAGCCGGACATGACAAGCATAATCATGTCCGGGCCGAAAACCGCAGACGGACTCCATCCGAACAACGTCGCGACCTCACCCGATATAGAGGCGCCGCACACCCCCTCTGCTTCACTGACGAAGTAATGGAACATGACCCAGAAGGGTTCAAACCCGTGAATATCGAATCATATGATGGAACAACAGATCCCGTGGTATGGATTGAGGACTTTCTCCTCCATATTCATATGGCCTGCGGTGATGATCTTCATGCCATCAAATACCTCTCCCTAAAACTCAAGGGACCAGTTCGGCACTGGTTGAACAGCATGCTGGAAAACTCTATTGGCAGGTGGGAGGAGCTGGAAGACACCTTCCGCGACAACTTCCAAGGCACATACGTCAGACCTCCGGATGCCGATGACTTAAGTCACTTAGTTCAACAGCCCGGAGAATCGTCCAGGAAGCTCTGGACTAGGTTCCTAATTAAAAAGAACAAAATTGTCGATTGTCCGGATGCCGAAGCACTCACAACCTTTAAACATGGCTTCCACGACGAGTGGCTCGCCCGCCATCTCGTCCAAGAAAAGCCAAAGTCCATGACATCTCTCACCGCACTAATGACCCGATTTTGCATTGGAGAAGATTGCTGGCTCGCTCGTAGAAGCAATAGCGCAGGCTATCCTGGCACCTCACAAGTCAGGAATGGCAATGGCAAGCCACGACGCAATAAAGACAAGCATCGCAACAATAATGCAGAAACCCAAGACATAAGGGTCAACGCCGGATTCAGTGGCTCCAAAACCGGTCAACAGAAGAAGCCATTTAAGGCAAACGAAGATGGTCCTTCCAGTCTAGATAAAATACTGGATCGGCCCTGTCAGATCCATGGCAGCCCAGACGGATTTCGGGTTCCGGCAAAACCCTTGAGGTTCGAACACTAGGGTGTGCACGAAGATCTCTCTCCCCCAGCTCACGCTCTCGCAATGATCTCAGAACCTAACTCGCCAAACCGTAAGAACAAAGGACGCAGGGTTTATACTGGTTTAGGCCACCAATGAGGTGTAATACCCTACTCCATTGTGGTGTGGTGGATTGCCTCTTGGGCTGAGGATGAACAAATACAAGGGAAGAACAGCCTCCTGAGGAGAGGTGTTCTTCGGCTCGATGAGCTTGTGTGGTTGAGGATGGAATGGATCCGATCCAAGATGAGTTCCCAGATTAGTTCTAAGATCAGTCCCCCGATCAGTTGCCTCCCACTGTGGTGGCTAGTCCTATTTATAGAGACCCTGGTACTCTCCCCAAACATAGGCGGGAAGGGATCCAACAACGGCCAAATTTGAAGGGAGACAACCAGTACAAGTTATCCTGAAAAAAGGTGGTCTTCACCTGCCAAAGGCTCTGGTGGTGACGCCGTCCTGGGCTCCACGGTGACCTCCGTCCTACCGTCCTGCTGGTCTTGGTCTTGTTGCACCGATATGGAAACCTTTGCCTGATGCCCCGGGACTCCTCGCCTGCGCTTGCCCCTTTAGCTCCAAAGAGGAGATGAGGACACTGCGCGATGGCGCCCGCCTGGTGCCCGCCTGGCCTTGGTCATCATGGCTTGCGTCATAGGAACCTCGCGAGGTGCCCCTCGCCTTGATCTCTCTGCCCCTCGCGAGCCAGCCTAGTGAGGCCACCCCCGAGGAGGTCTTGTGTCTTCCGCCTCGCGAGGCTTGACCCTCATGAGGGTCTTGAATGTTTGCTGGTGACGATGGGCCATACAGGGCTGCTGGTGGAGCCACGCCATGGGCTGCAGGTAGGCAAGTCTGGGGACCCCCTTTCCCAGGACACCGACAGTAGCCCTCGACCCAAGGCGCGCTCAAACTTGGCTTCGAGGCGAAGCCAAAGGGACAAGTGCCAAGCACCATAGGCACCAACCGCCTGCGGCCTTGATTGCCACGTGGCGACTGACGGAACGTGGGCATCTCCGCTTCCCCACACTGCCTCGGCAACTGCTCAACTTGATGAGTTCATGATGCATGTAGAGAAAACCATCATTACCTATGATCGTGGGGGTCGCCGGCTGGCCTTCTCCTGCTATAAGTGAGGAGGGGGACGGAGCCCCCATCGCCCATCTCTTCCTGCTCCGCTCGCTTCTTCGCCCTTGCTTCATCGCTCGCAGCGACACCCATGGCGCCGATTCAGAGGTTCTCAGCCGCAGAGAAAGGAAAGCCCCCCGCGATGAGCCAGGGCCGCTTCTGCTGAAGAAGAGGCTGGCCCGCCGCCGCGGCGTAGTCGTGAGGCTAGAGGTGTCGAGGCCTTGGTGAAGAAGTTCCGCGCCTTCGACCCTGCGCCCCTGACTGGTGGCACCGCCGAACCTGCAACTCCGGCGGGCAGTGCTGGTGAGGGCAACGTTGCAGTCGAAGGGGCACCTTCTGTGAGTGAAGGCAGCGTCCAGGGAGGACGAGATGGCTTGCTGGCGGCTCATTTTCTTGCTTTGCTTCTGCAAATTGAACCATGCCTCATGGAGGCATTTAAACTTGTGTTTGGTATTCGAGAAACAGTATGTCCTGTAAAATTTGTTTGAAATTCCGCGATTTCCTTTCCGTTTGCTTTGGTGTTCTGCGTCGGCAGGGCCCGACCCCGCGCATACCTCAGCCGCCATTGGGCCGTCTAGATCACCAGGACGGACCAAGGAGTGAGGGGCTAGGTGGCCAGTTAGGCTCCTGAGTCGCGATGCTCAGGAGTCCCCCTTGACGGACAAACAGCTTGCAGAAAGGAGGTGCGTAAGTAGGCCTAGTGTTCTACGTCGGCAGGGCCCGACCCCGCGCATATGTCAGCCGCCATTGGGCCGTCCGGATCACCAGGACGAACCAAGGAGTTAGGGGCTACGTGGACAGTTAGGCTCCTGAGTCGCGATGCTCAGGAGTCCCCCTTGACGCTCAAACGGCCTTAATACCCATCCTCACCGAGGTCCCACTCTGGAGTAGTGCGCGATGACCAGGTCCGAGAGACCTGGCAGGGCGGCGTACGCTAGTCAGGACCTGAGCATAGCCGCCGTGCCCAGCCCCCTCGCACGACTCTCCCGAGGGGAAAGCATTGCGGTGAGGCTAGACACAGAGCCGGGTGTCTCCTTGAGGTTAGTACGGCCATGGGGCCGCCCTCACTTGTTTATCACCAGCGTGGAGCATAGCGCTTCCGCACTTGCACGGGCATAGCCGCTCCTCGACTGTGTCGACTGCCAGCGTGGAGCATGGTGCTTCCACTGGTGCGTGGGTGAGGGCTCCCTCTGAGTGGAGCCCCCGGGGTGTGTACAGCCCCGCCCGGACACGTGGCTTGCATGGCAGGGCTAGACGAGGTGTGTCTAGGCACCTGTGAGGCAGCGCGGGACTCACGAGGCCCTACCTCAAGGCGGGTTGCGCCCAGTCTTGATTCTTGATAGCTTCAGCATTCCTGCGAGATGGTTAGGTAACCTGTGCCGGACGAATTTCCTAAGCCGATCACATGAGAAGGCCAAACACCAACGACCCCAGGAGGTGACATGAACGGGGCCGGCCCACCAAACAGAGCTCGGCCGTTGGGTTTCTCGACGTTGCAGGGACGGACCCGAGCACAGACGCCGTGCCTAGACTTCTCATGCGAAGGATCCTGAAGAATGACGACCGATGCGCGGCTCCCGTGGTGGCGAGGCACCGTGTCGCGCGCCTTGGCATGTCCATACTTGATTAGCTCATGCGAGGGCAAGGCACCAAGGGCCATGTGAGGTGACGTACATGGGCGAGCCCGCGAGCCAGAGCTCAGCCTCTTGGGTTTGGCGATGCTGCAGGGACGGACCAGAGCACAGACTCCGTGCCTATCCTTAATCCTGAGGTGGTCGGGGGCGGGCCTGCAAGGGCGTACGACGTTCATGGTATCGAAGTACCGGACAGGCATGTGGCAATGATAGACAACTTATGCACGGGGACGAGCTAGTTTAGATATGTACAAAAATGATACATGCCACTAGGACGGACCGGAGCAGCCTGGGGATGATTGATATGTCTCCAACGTATCTATAATTTATGATTGTTCCATGCTATTATATTATCTCTTTTGGATGTTTAATGGGCTTTATTATACACTTTTATATTACTTTTGGGACTAACCTACTAACCCAAGGCCTAGTGCAAATTGCTGTTTTTTTGCCTATTTCAGTGTTTCGCAGAAAATGAATATAAAACAGAATCCAAATGGAATGAAACCTTTGGGAGAGTTATTTTTGGAACAAGCGTGATCGAGGGGACTTGGAGTAGACGTCAAGAAAGGAGCGAGGAGGCCACGAGGCAGGGAGGCGCACCTGCCCCCCTGGGCGCGCCCCCACCCTCATGGGCCCTTCGTAGCTCCACCGACCTACTTCTTCCTCCTATATATATCCATATACCCCGAAAACATCCAGGAGCACCACGAAATCCTATTTCCACCGCCGCAACCTTCTGTACCCAAGAGATCCCATCTTGGGGCCTTTTCCGAAGCTCCGCTAGAGGGGGAATCGATCGCGGAGGGCTTCTACATCAACACCGTAGCCTATCCGATGATGTGTGAGTAGTTTACCGCAGACCTTCGGGTCCATAGTTATTAGCTAGATGGCTTCTTCTCTCTCTTTGGATCTCAATACAAAGTTCCCCTCGTTCTTCTTGGATATCTATTCGATGTAATTCTTTTTGCGGTGTGTTTGTCGAGATCCGATGAATTGTGGGTTTATGATCAAGTTTATCTATGAACAATATTGGATTCTTCTCTGAAATCTTTTATGTATTATTTGTTATATTTTCAAGTCTCTTCCAATTATCAGTTTGGTTTCGCCTACTAGATTGATCTTTCTTGCAATGGGAGAAGTGCTTAGCTTTGGGTTCAATCATGCGGTGTCCTTTCCCAGTGATAGCAGGGGCAACAAGGCACGTATGTATTGTTGCCACCGAGGATAAAAACATGGGGTTTATATCATATTGCTTGAGTTTATCCCTCTACATCATGTCATCTTGCCTAATGCGTTACTCTGTTCTTATGAACTTAATACACTAGATGCATGCTGGATAGCGGTCGATGTGCGGAGTAATAGTAGTAGATGCAGAATCATTTCAGTCTACTTGTCGCGGACGTGATGCCTATATACACGATCATGCCTAGATATTCTCATAATTATGCACTTTTCTATCAATTGCTCGACAATAATTTGTTCACCCACCGTAATACTTATGCTTTCTTGAGAGAAGCCTCTAGTGAAACCTATGGCCCCCGGGTCTATCTTCCATCATATAAGTTTCCAGTCTATTTTATTTTGCAATGTTTACTTTCAATCTATATCATAAAATTACCAAAAATATTTATCTTATTATATCTATCAGATCTCACTCTTGTAAGTGACCGTGAAGGGATTGACAAGCCCTTTATCGCGTTGGTTGCGAGGTTCTTATTTGTTTGTGTAGGTACGACGGACTTGCGTGTAGTCTCCTACTGGATTGATATCTTGGTTCTCAAAAACTGAGGGAAATACTTACGCTACTTTGCTGCTTCACCCTTTCCTCTTCAAGGGAAAACCAACGCGGTGCTCAAGAGGTAGCAAGAGGGATTTCTGGCGCCGCTGCCGGGGAGATCTACGCACAAGTCAAGACATACCAAGTACCCATCACAAACTCTTATCCCTCGCATTAAATTATTTGCCATTTGCCTCTCATTTTCCTCTCCCTCACTTCACCCTTGCCGTTTTATTCGCCCTCCTTTTCCGTTCGCCTCTTTTTCGCTCGCTTCTTGTGTGCTTGTGTGTTGGATTGTTTGTCATGATGGCTCAAGATAATACTAAATTGTGTGATTTTTCCAATACCAACAATAATGATTTTATTAGCACTCCGATTGCTCCTCTTACCGATGCTGAATCTTGTGAGATTAATACTGCTTTGCTGAATCTTGTCATGAAAGATCCGTTTTCTGGCCTTCCTAGCGAAGATGCCGCTACCTATCTAAACAGCTTTGTTGATTTGTGTGATATGCAAAAGAAGAAATATGTGGATAATGATATTGTTAAATTGAAGCTATTCCTGTTTTCGCTTAGAGATCGTGCTAAAACTGGGTTTTCTTCTTTGCCTAAAAATAGTATTGATTCTTGGAATAAGTGCAAAGATGCTTTTATCTCTAAGTATTTTCCTCCCGCTAAGATCATCTCCTTAGAAACGATATTATGAACTTTAAACAACTAGATCATGAGCATGTTGCACAATGTTGGGAGAGGATGAAATTAATGATTCGCAATTGCCCTACTCATGATTTGAATTTATGGATGATCATACAAATTTTTTATGCTGGATTGAATTTTGCTTCTAGAAATCTTTTAGATTCAGCTGTGGGAGGCACTTTTATGGAAATCACTTTAGGAGAAGCTATCAAACTCCTAGATAATATTATGGTTAATTATTCTCAATGGCACACCGAATGATCTACTAGTAAAAGGTTCATGCTATAGAATAAATTAATGTTTTGAGTGGAAAGATGGATGAACTTATGAAATTGTTTACTAATAAGAGTGTTTCTTATGATCCTAATTATATGCCTTTGTCTACTTTGATTGAGAATAATAATGAATATATGGATGTGAATTTTGTTGGTAGGAACAATTTTGGTAACAACGCATATAGAGGAAACTTTAATCCTAGGCTGTATCCTAGTAATTCCTCTAATAATTATGGTAATTCCTACAACAATTCTTATGGAAATTATAATAAGATGCCCTCTGATTTTGCATCTAGTATTAAAGAATTTATTAGTTCGCAAAAGAGTTTCAATGCTCTGATTGAAGAAAAATTGTCTAAGATTTATGAGTTGGCTAGGAACGTGGATAGAATTTCTCTTGTCGTTGATTCTTTGAAACTTAGATCTATTCCACCTAAGCATGATATCAATGAGTCTCTCAAAGCCATGAGAATTTCCATTGATGAGTGCAAAGAAAGAACCGCTAGGATGCGTGCAAAAAGGATTGCTTTATAAAAGTGTGTTCTTCTAGTTTTGATGACGATAAGGATGAAGATGTAAAAGTGATTGATGTGTCTCTTATTAAATCTTTGTTTTGCAATATGAATCGTGATAATGATGGGACTGGAGATGAGTCAACTTTAGTTAAAAGGCGTCCCAATGATTCGGAGGTTTTAGATCTTGATACAAAAATTAATAAAAGTGGGATTGAAGAGGTCAAAACTTTACATAGCAATGAACCCACTATTTTGGATTTTAAGGGATTTAATTATGATAATTGCTCTTTTATAGATTGTATTTCCTTGTTGCAATCCGTGCTAAATTCTCCGCATGCTTATAGTCAAAATAAAGCTTTTACCAAACATATCGTTGATGCTTTATGTAACATTCCAAATTTTCAATTTGGAATGTTATACATTAGGTCATCATGCATATCATATTTTATTTTGCTTTTGGTTTTGATCCTAAAAAAAATCCTAAGCAACTCAAGGACCCACGGAGAGAGTTGGGGATTTCGTTATTTACATATTTGAGTTTTCTCAAATTATGTAAACAGGATAATTTGATTTTATTTATTTTATCATCAATTATTTCTATTACAAAAATATGAGAGCGGGAATAAAATGACTTTCCCAAAATATAGAAATATTGAGGATTTAATAAAAAAATCAAATAAGTTTTATTTCGGAGTTTTCGGTATTTTTATTTGAATTTAGGAAAAATGCGCGTTTTTCAAAGTTATAGTTTGGGCCCAGATAAATGTTCACTTTATCGGGCTTGATTTTAGGAACCCGGCAAAATTTATTTCGTGATTTTTGGAGTCCGTTTAGTATTTCTTTTTATTTTTCTTCCGAGCGGAATTTAAAAAAAAACGCGTAACCGACTCCGGGCCATACCCGGCCAGGAAACCTCCGCCCGGGGCGCCTTTAAATAGCGCCCGAGCTGGCCCGAGGAGAGCCCACCCCGCCGCCTGCCCTAACCCTAGCGCCGCCGCCGCCCGCCGTCGCCGGCGCCGGAGCCGCGCGCCTTTCGAGGTTCGCCGCCGCCTCATTTTCCGTGCAGTTTTTTTTAAAAAATAAAAAAAATATTTTTTTTCTGTTCGTCGTTTTTCTTTTTCGTCGGATTTTTCGCGGTTATTTTCGGATCGCGATTTCTGATCCGATTTTCGTTTTAGTATAACTTTTCGCTCGTTTATCGGAATCAGGCTTTTCGTCTCGAAACTCTCTTTCCGAATAATCAACTTAAACATGTTTTTGCTATTGTAAAATTTGCCCTAGATCCATATTACTAGAACGAAGTTGTTTTCTTTCGCCGTTTGATTTCTTTTGCTTCGTTTGATTTGATTCTTTTTGCCAACCAGGGTTCTTAAGTTGAACTTTCTGGTTAGATCTTCTATTTGAGTTTTACCTGTGCATTAGATGAGTACTTATTGTATGCTTGTTGTTTGTCTGCGATAGAATACCCGGAGTGCGCCGCCTGTTACTTCGAATCTCTAGGTTACGCGGATCATCAGCAAGGCAAGTAACACTTTGATCATACCTTTTCTACAACCCAGTTTTATTGCATTAGATCAATCCTCACACATTGCATGATTAGGATCTAATTAAACTGTGGGACGGGAAGTAGATGAGGTAGTACCTATTACCGGTTTATTATCAAACCTTTGGGAGTTACTTCTACGTTTGCTCATTATGCCATGCTATGCTAGTAGACGTGGATTGGGTGAGTGATATCCATGACAGATGTGAGATTGATAATTAAGGGTTTATCTAAGGTGGCAACCTAACACACATCTGGGTGGATTGAGGCACCTGGGGTTACCAGGACTTGCCTGTTTTTATCTGGACCGCCACCCAGGCTCAAAGGGATCATGAGATTATTCATACTAGAAACTTCCGTGTGCAGCCACAAGCCATCATGGGCTCTGGCATAGTTGACTAAGTTGTGCGAACTCTTACAGTGGTAGACTAGCAGATGTAGGGGAAAGTAGGTGTACCGGTCTACCCGTCGTAAGGTGCTAGCGCTTCTGAAAGACTGTGTCTCGGTCATCCGTCTTCTCAAACACCCTGCAGTGCGAGAAACCAAACGGAGGCGATCGAGTCTTGTGGGGAAAAGTGCGCAAACCTCTGCAGAGTGTATAAACTAATCATGGTTAGCCGTGTCCCCGGTTATGGACATCTTGAGTATCTAGTACCTGGATTTTCATGTGAATCTCAACATGTTACTCTAAATTAATTTTGATGGGTTTTAATGATGATACTTAATTGGGATTGAGAATGCTGTCAACCATTCTCAATGTTTAACAACCACCATGATAGTAATTAATTTTATTCCTTTGAAGTAGGGAAAAATTGGCTTTACGCAAAAACAGTAACCATAGAGCTTTCCACCAGCCAAATATGCATATAGTATAGCTGTTACATTCCATTACTCTCTATGTGTTACCTTGCCAGCATATTCCATGTGCTGACCCGTTTTCGGGCTGCAACGTTAATGTTGCAGACTTTTCAGACGACGATTAAGGAGTTTTTAGGTCGTGGTTCTATACTCAGTGATGCCGTTGGAGTTGATGGACTCACTTATCTTCCAAGCCTTCCGCTGTTATCGTCACTAGATTGCCTTAAGCCATATTTATTGTAATAAGTTCTCTTTTGAGACACTCGATGTAATAAGTGTGTGATTGCTACTCTGCTATAAATCCTCCGAGTACTGTGTGGTGTCAGCATTACTGATCCAGGGATGACACAGGAGCACAGAGATCAGACTGTTTGAGGTCTGGTCGCTCCAGAGATGGTATTAGAGCACACGCTGACTGTAGGACACGACCACTAAGGTAAAGACCTAGATCACTACTCACTCTCTTCTCTTCTGACTTCTCATCTTTTCTACTCTTTAGGATGGCGGATGCAAGGAACAAGTTCACCCAACCGGATGAAGATACACCCTTTGGACGCCACTTGAAGGAAGTCACTAGATACCTGAACATAGGAATACCAAGCTTCACGGGAACCTACAACGCCACTTTACCTGAAGAAGAGCGCTGGATGATTCAAGTTCAAGTTCCAGGAAGGACGTTCATCCCAGTCACTGAGCCCATAGAGTTTTCTTTTGATGCACCAACTTGGAGTCTAGGAAAGAGTATGGAAGCTCACATCGCCATGGGACGCATTGGAGAAGTCTACCGCAAGGATCTCAAGGATACTATCTACCAGATTTGTGGGCGCCGAGATGAAACACTGGGAGATGATCAGCACCAGGAAAGATAGATCAATTGCAGCTTTTATTCAGGAGTTAAACCAGCACATTCGACGACAGGAGAATCAGATGTGCGCCGACATGATAGATCTGAAGAAGGCTAAGACTAGAATCAATGAACTAGAGGAAGAACTCAAGGCTACACGCGAAGATTATGAAGAAGAAATTGAAGTATTGGTGGATAAGAATGCCGACCTAACAAAGAAGATTGGCATATTTATGGGAGGCCCGACACCAGTAGATGAAGACGAGGAACCCAAGGAGATTAGCCCGGAAGACTACATCATCATCGACGGCACCGACTCGGAGCAAGATAGTAGCGATAATGACTATGTGGGTGAAGCAGGAGGAGATATCATGGAGTCTACAACCGTAGAATATTTCTAGTAGACCACCTCATCAGTAGTAGTAGTCCACCATGTAAATATAGTAGTCCGAGCACTTTTGCGATAGCTAGACCGATTGTATGCCTTTGTTTGATTGATTGAAGTGAATTGTGTGCTTTTGCCTCATGTGCATATGTGTAGTGTTTTCTCTTTAGACCCCCTCTATTCTTATATCTCATCTTTTCTAAACCCTCAGATGCCTCCGAGACGTGACCCTGGATTTGCTTTTCCGCCGGAGCTCACCCAATTGATCCAGCAGCAGAACACCTTGATGCAGTTGCTAGTTCAAAATCAGAATCAAGGGAACAACAACAACAACCCACCACCACCACCACCTGTTGACCACTTAGCCCGTTTTCTTAGGCTGAATCCGCCGGTGTTTTCCAGTAGCACCGAGCTGATTGTAGCAGATGATTGGCTCTGCAAGATAGCTAGAGAGTTGACCACAGCAGGATGCACAGATGTGGAGAAGGTGAAGTTTGCCGCACATCAGTTAGAAGGACCCGCAGCATCTTGGTGGGAGAATTTCACAGCCACCTTCCCAGCCGACACTGTCACATGGGACCAGTTTCAGCAGGCTTTTCGTACTGCCCATGTTTCAGCAGGAGAAATGGCCATGAAGAAGCGTGAGTTTCGTAACTTGCGCCAAGGAGGACGGACAGTTGGCCAGTATGTGGAGGAGTTTAGTAAGCTAGCACGTTATGCCCCAGATGACGTTGCTACAGATGCAGCTAAGCAGGAGAAATTCCTAGAAGGACTGAATGATGAGTTGAGTATGCAGTTGATGGTAGCCACCTTCAACAACTACCCGGAGTTGGTAGATCGTGCTCTTATGATTGAAGGGAATGCAAAAGCAAATTGAGAACTGCAAGAGGAAGTATGGACAAGGAAAGTATAATTCAGGAGCTCAGCAGAAGCCTCGTTTTACCCCTAGACCAGGAGGACATTTTCAGCATACCCATGGAGTAGGTAGCTCGCACAATCACAATGGCACCAAGAATGGTAATGGGAATGGAGGAAGTAATGGACAGAACCGCAACACCCCATCAACCCCAGCCAAGAAGGACTTGAGCCACGTCACTTGCTATAAGTGTTCGAAGCCAGGACATTATGCAAATGACTGTCCTAAAGGACAAAACGGCAGTGGAAGCTCTGGAAAGAAGCTGAACCCATTCAACAGGGGACAGGTGAACCACGTTAATGTGGAGGAGGTTGAAGCTCAGCCCGATGCAGTAATAGGTAAGTTTTTGGTTAAGTCATTTACTGCACTCGTTCTTTTTGATACTGGTGCATCGCATTCATACATATCAAGGGGATTTGTGGAAAAGTATAGCCTGCCCACTAGGATTCTTAGAACACCTATGCTAGTAAGCTCACCAGGGGCGGAGTACATGGCCAGTCAAGGATGTTTTCAAGTGCCATTAAGTATAGGAAGGCATGTTTTCCCAACGGATTTAATTATTTTGGAATCCCAAGGTTTGGATGTGATTCTTGGTATGGATTGGCTGTCGATGTATGGAGGAAACATCGATTGCGCCAGTAAGACAATTTTGCTCACAACGCCAGAAGGAAGAAGGATCAAGTATGTATCCCGACATACGCCAAACAGGACACAAGTAAATTCCTTATCAGGAGTTGTGCAGGAGGAAGTACCAGTGGTAAAGGATTTTCCTAATGTATTTCCCGAAGAGTTGCCAGGCATGCCATCGGATAGAGACATTGAGTTTTTGATTGAGCTTTTGCCAGGCACTGGGCCAATATCAAAGAGACCATATAGGATGCCCGCAAAAGATTTGGTGGAAATTAAGAAGCAGATTAAGGAGTTACTAGATAAGGGATATATTCTCCCAAGTTCTTCGCCTTGGGGATCACCAGTACTTCTAGTGGAGAAGAAGGATGGATCGTTAAGGATGGTTGTTGATTATCGAGGATTGAATGAAGTAACGATCAAGAACAAGTACCCACTACCAATGATCAACGATCTGTTTGATCGATTGCAAGGAGCTAAAGTGTTTTCCAAGATCAATTTGCGATCCGGATACCACCAGTTGAAGATTCGAGAACAGGATATACCTAAGACAGCATTCACCACAAGATATGGACTATATGAGTATACCGTTATGTCATTTGGACTGACTAACGCGCCTGCCTATTTTATGAACATGATGAACAAAGTGTTTATGGAGTTTTTGGATAAGTTCGTCGTAGTGTTCATTGATGATATCCTGGTTTATTCGAAGAATGAAGAGGAGCATAAGGAGCATTTGCGTTTGGTACTTGGAAAGCTCAGAGAACACCAATTATACGCCAAGTTCAGCAAATGTGAATTTTGGTTGAAGGAAGTAGGATTCCTCGGACACGTTATATCTGGAGAAGGTATAGCAGTAGATCCCGCTAAAGTTGAAACCGTGACCAAGTGGGAAGCACCAACAATAGTTGGAGAGATCCGGAGTTTTCTTGGACTCGCAGGATACTACCGGAGATTTATTGAGAATTTCTCAAAGATCGCAAAGCCTATGACGGAGTTGCTGAAGAAGGATACCAAGTTCAAATGGACTGAGGAGTGTGAGGCTAGTTTCCAGGAGTTGAAGAAACGTTTGGTTACCTCACCAGTGTTGATTTTGCCAGATCAAACCAAGGATTATGAGGTGTATTGCGACGCTTCACGTCGAGGACTTGGAGCAGTGCTTATGCAGGAAGGAAGAGTTGTTTCGTATGCTTCACGACAACTGAAGCCCCACGAATTGAATTATGCTACGCATGATTTGGAGTTAGCAGCCGTAGTGCATGCATTGAAGACATGGAGACATTTCCTCATTGGAAATCGTTGTGAGGTGTACACGGATCATAAGAGTTTGAAGTACATTTTCACGCAGAAGGAGTTGAACCTCAGACAAAGGAGATGGTTGCAGCTTATCAAGGATTATGATATGAAATTACATTACCATCCCGGAAAAGCTAATGTAGTAGTTGATGCATTAAGCCGCAAGAGCCATGTCAATACACTAATGATGGGAGAAATACCTAAGGAGTTAGCAGAAAATTTTCGTGAACTATGTTTGGAAATAGTTCCGAGAGGCTATGTAGCAGCATTGGAAATTCAGTCAACTTTGATGGATAGAATCAGAGAAGCTCAGAAAACTAACAAAGAGATTGCCGCTATAAAGGAGAAATTGAGCAAAGGAAAAGCTAAAGGATTTCGTGAGGATGAGCACGACACCCTATGGTTTGAAGACCGTGTTTACGTGCCCAATAACCCGGAAATCAGAAAGTTGATTCTGCAAGAGGCCCATGATTCACCGTATTCGATTCACCCAGGAAATACCAAGATGTATTTGGATTTGAAGGATATTTTCTGGTGGACCGGAATGAAAAGGGATATTGCGGAGTATGTAGCAGTTTGTGACATATGTCAGAGAGTAAAGGCAGAGCATCAGAAGCCAGCAGGATTGTTGCAACCATTGCCGATACCCGAATGGAAGTGGGATAAGCTAGGCATGGATTTTATCATGGGATTGCCAAGGACTCGTTCAGGCTATGACTCGATTTGGGTTGTAGTCGATCGATTGACGAAAGTAGCTCATTTCATCCCAGTAAAGACCACTTACACCAGTGCTAAGTTGGCAAAGATATACATGACCAGGATCGTATGTCTGCATGGAGTTCCGAGGAGCATCGTATCAGATAGAGGAACCCAGTTTACCTCAAAGTTCTGGAAGGAGTTGCATGAGACTTTGGGTACTAGGCTAGAATTTAGTACAGCTTTTCATCCGTAGTCGGCCAGTCCCCGAGCCGACTAGTCGGACTCGGTGCCGGACAGAATAAGTAAATGATACGACAAGCATGATATTTTCATTCATAAATAAGGGATGGCAGTCCCCGAGCCTTCCTCGGGGAGCCTATTGTCTTGTACATAATACAAAAGTTGGCGTGATACATACTGCCTTTCAACTGTAAAATCTTCGAAGGAGGTTGGCATTCCATGGCCATTCCGAGTCCTTGCCGGAGTCGTCTCTCTTGCGTGCCTTCGGCTTCTGCGCGTCAATCAGGTAGTAGGAGTCGTTGCCTAGAGCTCTGCTGATGACGAAAGGGCCTTCCCAAGGGGCTGAGAGCTTGTGCTGGCCGGCTGTTCGCTGAATCAGCCGGAGCACAAGGTCGCCCTCCTGGAAAGATCTTGGCCTGACCTTCCGACTATGGTAGCGGCGCAAACCCTGCTGGTAAATTGCAGACCGGCTGAGAGCTAATAGCCGGCTTTCTTCCAGCAGGTCGACGCCGTCTTCTCGTGCTTCCTTGGCCTCCGCTTCCGTGTACATGGTTACTCGAGGCGAGTCGAATTCGATGTCACTTGGGATGACCGCCTCGGCACCGTACACAAGGAAGAAGGGGGTGAAGCCGGTTGACTTGTTCGGTGTAGTGCGCAGACTCCAGAGGACAGCCGGCAGCTCATCAAGCCAACAGCCGGCTGGGCGCTCCAGAGGTACAACCAGTCGGGGCTTGATGCCGGAGAGGATGAGGCCGTTGGCTCGCTCGACCTGGTCGTTTGACTGCGGGTGGGCGACAGACGCTAAGTCCAGCCGGATGCCTTGGGCTGCACAGAAACGTGCCAAGGCTCCTTTGGGGAAGTTCGTGCCATTGTCGGTGATGATGCTGTGCGGCACGCCATACCGAGTTGTTATGTCTGCGATGAAGGTCACGGCAGTCGGCCCATTCAGCTTCTTGATCGGCTTTGCTTCAATCCACTTGGTGAATTTTTCCACGGCGACGAGCAGATGCGTCATGCCGCCGCGCGCCGTCTTGAATGGGCCCACCATGTCCAGTCCCCAAACGGCAAAGGGCCAAGTGAGGGGAATGGTCTTGAGTGCCGAGGCCGGCATGTGTTGCTTGGAGCTGAAGAGCTGGCATCCCTTGCAATGCTTTACTAGTTCTTTGGCGTCGCCCAAAGCAGTCGGCCAGAAGAAACCATGGCGGAAGGCTTTGGCGACAAGTGATCTTGAGGCCGCATGGTGGCCGCACTCTCCTTGGTGAATGTCTGCGAGGATTGCAATGCCCTTCTCTTGCTCGACGCATCGCTGGAGGACTCCGGTGACGCTGCGCTTGAGTAGTTCTCTGTTGACGATTGTGTACGCTCCGGCTCGACGCTGGACTTGTCTTGCTTCTGTTTCGTCAGCCGGCAGGTCTTGGTTCACTAAGAAGTTGAGGATGAACTGAGCCCAAGACGGAGCCGCGATTTCTTCTACTGCCAAAGTGGCTACTGCCACTAGGGTGGGCAGGCTGGGCGGTGAGGTGCTGGAGTCGGCCGCCGGCTATAGTGCTGGTGCAGTCCCCGGGCCGGCTGCCGCAGTCCCCGAGCCGGCTGCCGAAGTCCCCGAGCCGGCTGCCGAAGTCCCCGAGCCGGCTGCCGAAGTCCCCGGGCTGGCTACGGGGGTCTTGGGGTCGGCTACTTGATTCTTCGAGCCGGACCTGGCCGCATCGGGGTCAGGCGGCACGAAGATGGAATCGGATTCCGGAGACGGCTTGATAGACGGCTTGAGGAGGCGTTGTAGAGCGACGCCGGTTGGAATTGCTTGCCGGGTGGAGCCTATTCGGGCCAAGGCATCGGCTAGCTCGTTGTCGGCTCGAGGTACGTGGAGGAACTCACACCCTTCAAAGTATCTGCTGAGTTGTTGGACCAGGAAACGGTAGCTCGCCATGTTCGCGTCCTTGGCGTCCCAGTCACCGGATGACTGCTGGACTACCAGGTCCGAGTCGCCATAACATAGGATCCGGCGAATGCCAAGCTCTTTGGCAAGCCGGAGCCCATGTATGAGCGCCTCGTACTCGGCCACATTGTTGGAGGCGGCGAAGTGGATCTGTAGCGCGTATTTGAGCTTGTCGCCTTTGGGAGAGGTAAGGACGATGCCGGCTCCCAAGCCGGTGCGCATCTTGGACCCGTCGAAGTGCATGCGCCAATGGGTGGAGTCCGGAGCCGGCGGCAGGTACTGGGTCTCGGCCCAGTCGACGAGGAAGTCGGCCAGCGCTTGGGACTTGATGGCGGTGCGGGGCTGGTAGAAGATTGTGTAAGGGGCCACCTCGATAGCCCATTTCATGACCCGGCCGGATGCATCCCGGCTGCCTATGATCTCGGCTAGCGGGGCAGTGCATACGACCGTGATGGGATGCTCTGGAAAGTAGGGCTTCAGATTCTTGGCGGTGAAGTACATGCCGTAACACATCTTTTGGTAGTGCGGGTAGTTCTGCTTTGAGGCGGACAGCACCTCGCTCAAATAATACACCGGCCTCTGGACCGGCTGGGCTCGGCCTTCTTCCGGGCGCTGGACTACGACGACGGTGCTGACCACCCGGCTGGTTGCAGTGATGTAAAGGAGCATGGGCTCTTTCGCAGTCGGTGCTGCGAGGACAGGCGGCGTGGCCAGCATCTTCTTCAACTCGTGGAAAGCTTGGTCGGCCTGGTCGTTCCACTCAAAGTGAGTGCTCTTCTTCATGAGGCGGTAGAGGGGGAGGGCCTTTTCTTCGAGCCGGCTCATGAAGCGGTTCAAGGAGGCTAAGCACCCGGTGAACTTCTGAATGTCTCGAAGCTTGGTGGGGATCGCCATTCTCTCGATGGCCTTGATCTTCGCTGGGTTGCATTTGATGCCGCGTTCGGAGACCAGGAAGCCTAGGAGCTGGCCGGCTGGCACCCCGAACACGCATTTCTCGGGGTTGAGCTTGATTTGGAACCGGCGCAGGTTCTCAAATGTTTCCTTGAGGTCTTCCAGCAAGGTGCCACGCTTCTCCGTCTTCACCACGATGTCGTCCACGTAAACGTGGGCATTCCTGCCGAGCTGCTTGAGGAGGCACTTCTGCATGCAACGCTGAAAGGTGGCACCGGCATTTCTCAAGCCGAATGTCATAGTCAGGTAGCAGAAGGCTCCGAACGGCGTGATGAAGGCGGTCTTCAGGCGGTCATCCGGGTCTAGCTTTATCTGGTGATATCCAGAGTAAGCATCCAAAAAACTCAACAGCCCGCATCCGGCTGTGGAGTCTATCACTTGGTCTATCCTTGGCAGGGCGAAAGGATCTTTGGGGCAGGCTTTGTTGAGACTTGTGTAGTCTATACACATGCGCCACTTGTTATTCTTCGTCAGCACAAGGACCGGGTTGGCGAGCCACTCTGGAAAGAAAACTTCCATGATGAAGCCGGCCGCCAAGAGCCGGGCTATCTCCTCCCCTACAATCTTGCGCTTCTCCTCTAACAGCCGGCGAAGGGGTTGTCTGACCGGCTTCGCGTTTTCTCGAACATGCAGTTTGTGCTCGGCGAATTTCCTCGGAACACCCAGCATGTCCTTGGGGGACCATGCGAAGATGTCCTGATTCTCACGGAGGAAATCGGCGAGCTCGCCTTCCTATTTGTTGTTCAGGTTTGCCCCAATGACGGCAAACCTCTCCGGACGCTCGGGGTCAAGAGGTATCTTCTTCGTCTCCTTGGCCGGCTGAAAAGACCCTTGAGTATCATGCTCCTTGGGGTCGGGGGACACGGCCGACTGCTTGCCGGCCATGGCCACGACTCGGTCCAGCATCTTCTTCTCTTCGGCGATCACAAGGGACTCGGCCAGCCGGCTGCTGGCCGCGGCGCACTCGGAAGACTTCTTGTAGTCGCCGGCTACGGTGATGACGCCTTTGGTGCTTGGTATCTTCATCTTGAGGTATGCATAGTGGGGAACCGCCATGAATTTGGCCAAGGCAGGTCGGCCCAGCAATGCATGGTAAGGGCTCTCCAGGTCCACCACTTCAAACCAGATCGCTTCTTGGCGGAAATGCTCCTTGTCCCCAAAAAGTACATCAATCTTGATTTTGCCAATGGGGGCGTAGGACAGGCCGGGTATGATGCCGTGGAACACTGTCCGAGTGGGCGTGAGCTGTTTTGTCTTGACGTTCAACTTCTCCAGGGTGTCACGATACAAGATGTTGATGCTGCTCCCGCCGTCTATCAACACACGAGAGAAGCGGGCGGCGCGCCTGTCCGTTGCCAGGGTGGCTTCCAGGACCAAAGCATAAGAGCCAGGAGACGGCATCACCTCCGGATGGTCGGCCCAGCTCCAGCTGATGGGCTTTTCTGACCAATGCATGTGTTCAGCGGGGTTGGCAACGACCACGCTGACTTCCTGGTGCTCTCGGCGTTTGCTGCGCTGGTCTTCGGGCTGGCTGGTGAAGACGACGTAGGTTGCTTGCTCATCAGGAAACTCGTCATGCACGGCTCCGACTGCGGGCCGAGCGGCCGGAGGCTGCGGAGGCGGAGGCGGCGGGCCGGCAGGCGGAGGCGGCAAGAGCCCCTCGCCCTTAGAGATTCGGGTGAGCCAGTTGCACTTCCGGGTCGTGTGGTTGGACGGCTTCGCGCCACTGTGGAACTTGCAAGGGGCGTCGAGGGTTTTCTCGTAGGAGAAGGCGGGCTGCCAAGCCGGCCTGCCGCCCTTGGGCTTCTTGGGCGCCGGTCGTTCTTCAGGCGGCGCATCTTCGACCGCGGCCACCTGCCGGCTAGCGGGAGGCGGCGCAGGGCCCTTGCGCTTGTTGTCGTTTGAGTTGGGGTGTCGGCCGGGCTCTCCGGCCGGCGTCTTGGGCGCCGGGTTGAGCACCTTCCCGGACGCGTCTACCCGAAGCTCGGTCTTCATCGAGGAGTCGGCGGTGGCGTACTTGTCGTCTATGTCCAGAAGCTCGTCGAGGGTAGCCGGCTCGTCGCAGAGGAGCTTGTGCTTGAGGAGGGTGCCTTCTCGGCATCCGGCTGTGAAGTACTCTATGGCTTGCACCTCGTGCACCCCTTCGCAGGAGTTGCGGAGCTCGGCCCAACGGGTGAGGTAGTCGCGAGTGGACTCGGCGGGGCCTTGTACGCACAAGGAGAGCTGTCTGGGCTTGGGAGCCCGCTTGTAGGTGCTGGTGAAGTTGCGGATGAAGGCTTCTGTGAAGTCTAGCCAGCTGTTGATGCTACGCGCCTTGAGGCTGTTGAGCCAGGTCCGCGCCGTGCCCTGCAGCATGAGGGGCACGTACTTCACGATGACTCGCCGGTTGCCGTTGGCTAGGCTAACTGCGGTGGAGTAGTCGATCAACCAATCTTCCGGCTTCACGGAGCCGTTGTACTTGGGCGTGTCTCTTGGGAGCGAGAACCCTTTGGGAAAGGGCTCGTCGCGGATGCGGGGGCCAAAGCAAGGCGGGCCGACATCGTCTTCTTCTTCCAATGCCAGGGATCGTGCCAGGCGGTCGAGCCGATGGCGGGCGTCGTTCTCGCCGATTCCTTCGCGGCGGCCCAGTCGGCCGCTGAGAGTCGGGTGCGCCACTGGCGGTGTGGCGGGATATCTCTCTCCACGGGGCGGAGGTGGAGGCGGGTCGCCCCGCCACTCCATGGCTCGGGGATGACCGTCCGTGTCCCGCTCGATGGAGACCCGGGTCCGGCTGCGGCTGGAAACCGGCTCCTTCTCGCGTCGCGCGCGGGTATTGCTCGTAGTCGGCGTCCGGGACGTCGCGTCGTGCTCTCGGCGCGGGGGAAGGCTTTCTGCGCGAGCGTCGGCTTCGTGCCGTTGTGTGGCGGCGTCAATCAGCTGCTGGATGCACCGGGTCATGTGGGGAAGGTCTTCGGCTTCCAGGCCGTCCAGCTCGTCTACGGCCGCCTGGGCGGCACGCAAGTTCTCGAGCGGAGTGGTATAGACCGGGCGATCGACTCCCAGCGTGTCGGCGATGACGGCGCCGCGTTGCTTGACAAGGCCGGTCCGGCTTGGCCCGCCCGGGCCGGCGTGCCGAAGGCGGCGCGGTCAGCCTCGTGCCGGTAGGCCTCAGTGAGGCGTCTTACGGAGGCCAGCCTCCGGCCCTCTGCGAGGAGGGCGAGGCGGCGTGCTTCCAGGGCTTCGTCGTCGGCGTCGGCCGGGAGAGGAGCAGACAAGTCATGGGCCGCCGTGCGCGAGGCGTCGCGGGCACTCTCGTCGGCCGGGCCGCCGTGGCCGACAACCATCACTTCGGCAGCGACAGCATCGTGGCCGTCGGCTCGAGGAAGGGGGTCGTTGTAGATCGCGACGTTGGTGGGGAAGGCGTCGTAGGAGGCCGTGTCGGAGTCGACAGGCATCGGGTCGGTGGAACCAACCGACTCCAGGTCCGCAGCGGGCTCGCTGGAGACATGGAGCTGGTCGAGAAGGTTGGTGAGGCGGTCAGTGCCCGCATTGGAGGCGAGCTCGTCGGGGAGATCGGCGAGGCCGCTTGCCGCGCAGATGCTGGTGACGCCTTGCAGCGCGTCGTGGCAAGCGCCATCGGGCGTGCCGGGCTGGCTACGCTCGCTGGGGAGGAAGAGGGTTCCCGTCCAGAACAGGTCTCCGGACGACGGTGCGCCTGGCCCCACAGTGGGCGCCAAATGTCGGGTGGTAGGTGCGACATATGCCAACGGGTGGCTTATCTTTGTGGGAACCAGTAAGACATCACCGGTGCCTGGAAGCGGGATGAGGCGAAGACATGCACGCCGGCGGATCTTACCCAGCTTCGGGGCTCTTCGAGGAGATAACACCCCTACTGCTGCTCTGCGGGGTCTCCGCATGATCACTCAATGAATCAAGTAGCTACACAACGCTCCTGGAGCTGTTTCGGGGGGAGGAGGAAGAAAGGGCACGGCTAGCCTGCTTCTTCTCCTTGTGTGGTGTCTAGAACTAGCAGGGGGTCGAACCCTTTGCATGGGTGCCCCGGGGGGTTTATATAGGCCTACCCCCCGGGGGTACAATGGTAATCCGGCTGGGCGCGGGGCCCAGCCGTCTGTGACTACACTCGCCGGCTTCTACGCCGACTGCTGGGGCCCGCCGGCTGCCAACTCCTTGGTCATTGTGGCTTCACCTTGCTGACGTGAGCTTCATCATGGTAAGCGCGGCTACAGTACCGCCGCCCGCCGGGCGATCGCTGTAGCCTTACCGCGTCTTGTCTCCTTACTGGGGCGTCTTCTTCGAGGGAGGCGGCAAGCCGGCCGCAGGGAGCCGGCTCCGTCTCGGGCCGGCTGGTCGGAAGCATGGCCGCCTTCGGCCGTCCCTCCGCGCGAAGGGGCCCAACGCCTGTGGGCCGCGCTGGCGGCCCGTCGTGGGTGACGCCAGGGTCAACGTGGCTACAGTGCTGCGCCGGACGGGTCGTGCCTACCTCATACGGCGCACTATGCCAAGCGTGCCCCGGGATTCGGGGGTGGCAGGCTCTCCTGTAGCCACGCCCCGTCGCACCACCGTTAGGTGGGTGCAAACTTTGTGGGTACGGTCTTGACTGCTTTATGGCGAGCCGGCTCGAAGGAGTCGGCCTTCTCACAGCCGGCTTCTTGGAGTCGGCCCCTTCATGAGGGCTGAAGTCGGACCGCCTTCCGAAAGCCGGCCTTGATCTCAGCCGGCTAGTGGAAGGCGGCCCCAGGTCTTGGGTTCTCGAGAGCCGGGCAAGCTCGTAATTTTTGCAGAAGGGCCAGGGGAAGCCGGCTAGGCTACCCATGGCTATTTCCTCCGACAGTAGTCCCCGAAGCTGATCGAGCTGCAAGGCGAACAAGGGGACGAGAAGCTTGGTCAGCTTCCTATCCTGAAGGGCCGGCTCGCGGGCGTACGCCGACTTCTAACAACCCGCGTAAGCGGGAGGAGAGGGGGCCTGCATGATGACCATGGGCCCTCTCGCGGCCACGTGGCGGCAGGATTCTGCGAGCGCACGCGCGCAATGGGACGCCGCCGCAGGCCCGGGCCCGCCACTCGCGAGCCTCGGTCCGGGCGCGGATCTCCCTTGGCCCACAAGGCCGCTCGCCTTCTCAAGGCAGTTTTGCCTCGCCATTAAGGATCAGTAATCGTGGGGCGTGGGAAGTGGGCACGATCGACCCCCACGCTTCCCCACGCCACGCCTCCTCGACTCCGTCACGTGAGCCTATAAGTAGGGGGAGGAGAGGGAGCGATAGAGGTTCGCGTGCTCCCTCCCACTCCGTCCCTCCTAGCCCTCGTCTCCTTACTCTCGCTGCCGCCGCAGCCTCCTCCTCAACGCCGTCGCGTCTCCACGCCACCTCGTCGCCATGGCATTGTCAAGCTCTTGGGACGGCTCCAACGTCCATGAAGATCACGTGGAGTTCCTTCGCCAGACCCGGCGCCTGCCCGGCACCAACCGCGTTCAGGTCCGTCTGGCGCCCGAGAGGGAGATCTCGCCGGCGCCGGAGGAGGGCGAGCGGGTCGTCTTCTGCTCGCACTGCCTGCGCGGCTTCGGCCTCCCGGCGAGCGGGTTTCTTCGTTCCTTCCTCGACTTCTACAACCTCCAGCCGCATCACCTCACGCCCAATGCGGTGATGCTGCTGTCGGCTTTCGTCTCCCTCTGCGAAGGCTTCTTGGGGCTGCTCCCCACGCTGGAGCTCTGGGGAGAATTCTTCCAGAGCAAGCTCGGCACGGTCGTCGCCGGCGTGCTCGCCCCCTGCGGAGCCTTCATCGCCATGAGGAGGGCGAGCGAGAACAATCCGTTCCCGCCCATCCCCCTGATCCAGTCGGTGAAGGTCTGGCAGAGATCTTACTTCTATGTGAAGAACGTCGCCGAGCAAGAAGACTATATCAACTTGCCGGCTTACGTAGCCGGCCCGCCGGCTGGGAGGCAGCCCTCGTGGAGCTTCCGATCCCGGTCGTTGTCTCCGGCCGGGAACGCCGCCATCTCCCGGCTTCGGGTGCTCATTTAGTCGGAAGGCCTGCGCGGGGCCGACTTGGTGGCCGCCTTCGTGGAGCGCCGGATCCTTCCTCTCCAGAGCCGGCCCCACATGATGTGTCAGATGAGCGGCCGGTTCGACCCAAGCCGGCTCAGCACATGGGAGATGCCCCACGCGGAGGTGGCGCTTATGGTCAACTACATCGCCAATTGCAAGCTCAGCGGGGACTGGCAGTACGGCAAGGCGCCGTACTCTCGCGCGAATCCTCCACCCGTGGTAAGCTTCTCTCTTTATCCTCTTTTTCGTCATCAGCCGGCTTCGCGACGGCCGGCTTCTGACCTTCCGGCTCTCTGTGCAGAACCCTCTTCTCCCGCCGCCGGCCGGGGCGACAGGGATCGAGCGCCAGTACGTCCCCGACCGCACGGTGGATGATGTTGACGACCCGGACTTGGGGGCGGCCGCCATGGAAGACGCCGTCGTGGGGGACAGCGCCGAGCCCGGAGGCTCGAAGTTCACCGCGAGCTTCGAGGACTGGCCGGACGACTTAGAAGCCGAAGTCGTTCCGCGCCGCCAGCCGGCGGCCGACCAACAGGGCGCCGGCTCGTCCGTCGCGCCGGCTGCCGGCGGCGCGCAGAAATGTCGGGCCGCTCTAGACCTCTTCGGCAGTCGGCCGAAGAAGTCCAAGCCCTTCGCCGCGGCGATGAAGCGAGAAGAGGCGGCCGCGAAGGCGGCCCGCTTCCGCAAAGCCGTGAAACAGCCCCAGGCGGTCTCGGCGTAAGTTTTTAACCGCTTGCCGTAGTCTCGTCGTTGTTCTTTTTTCTTCAAATGCACTCTTAGCTTTCCTCATTTGCTGGACAGGGCGCCGCTTTCTCTCGAGCGGGGCCCAGGCGGCTCCGTCGTGGGGCCGGCTGTAGGTTCTTCGAGCTCCCGCCGCGTGGACCCCCGCACCGATCTTAGGGAGGCCACGGAGCGGAACGCTCGCGAAGCGCGGGAGGAGCGCGAGGCGGCGGAGAAGGCGGCCGCCCAGGCGGCAAAGGGGCAGGCTAAAGCCGTAGCCAAGGCCCAGAAGGAGGCGGCTCCTGCAGAGACGGAGGCGGAAAGCTCGCGCAGCCAGCCTCCGCTGCTCGTCGTTCCCCTCCGAGCCGTGGCCCCCAACACCCCGTTGCCCATGGTGGAGGAGATCATCCAAGACCCGCCGCTGTTGGAGAGGGAGGAGGAGCCCGTGGTCTTGGCCGGGAGAACACCGCCTGCGGCGCCAACCGGGGTGGGCCAAGGCAGTCGATCGCCAGCGGCGCCGGAGGAGCCGGCCGGAGGTGAGCCAGGGAGCCGGGCCGGCCTCAAGGTGCAGCTGGCGACGGGCCGGCGTGCTGAAGGAGGCGCCGCTCCGCCGGAATTGCGCCGAGCCGCGGGCGCAGGCCAGCCGGCAGGAGATCTGGAGGTGGCCAGCTCCGCCGTGTCCGAGTGGACTCCCATCGGGGGGACCGGCGAGCTAGAAGCAGCGGCTCAAGGGGTCCGGAGCCGGCTACGAGCTCAAGCCGCCCTGCTGCAGCAGCTCAACCAAGAGTTCTCGTCGACATGAACCTCTGTCCGGGTAAGTCCTTCACTCTTGGCTACTTTGCTTTCTTGATTTCTTCCGTGGGGGCGCGTCAGCGCACCCACTGGGTGTAGTCCCCGAGATTCGGGCCGACTGTTGCGCAGTCGGGTCGGATCTTTCTCGACGGCCACCTTACTTTGCTTTCTTTCTAAACTTTCAGGAATACCACAACCTTCGTGTTGCCGCCTTCGACTCCCAGGCTCGAGAGCTGAGCCGGCGGACCAACGACCTGGCCGACAGCCGAAGTAAGTACTTGGTTTGTTTGTCTCCTGTGGGGGCGCGCCAGCGCACCCACTGGGTGTAGTCCCCGAGATTCGGGCCGACTGCCGCGCAGTCGGGTTGAATCTTTCTTGACGACTCTTTCTTATTGATCTTTCTTCTTTTTTGTCTTCAGGGGCCAACGCCGACTTGAGGAAGGAGCTTGGCGAAGCGAAGGCCGCCCTTTTCGCCAAAGAGGCCGAGTGCACTGCCTTGGCCCAGGAACGGGGTCGCCTGGCCAAGAAGCTGGCCGACCAAGAGGAGAGCCACAAAACGGCCCTTCAGGCGGCGAAGGAGAGCGAAGCCGCCGTGCTGGCGGAGTATGAGATAGCGGCGGCGACCTGGTCCGAGACCCGGCGAGGCCTGGAGGAAGGCTACGGCCGGATTGAAGACTTGATCGACGGTAAGCTGGTTTCCACGGCCTTCCCCCGTCTCGTGCCGTCTGGGTTTTTTGACTTATCTTGGACTGCTGCTTGTTGTTTCTTGCAGATTACTTCCCGGGCTACTCCGTCTTCGCTGCCCAAACCATCGAGGCTCATCGCGAAGCGCGCCGTCAAGCGGGGGCTGACATTGCGCCGGATGCAAACCGGACCCTTGAGGAGCAGCTTCTGGCTGTCCAGGCGCGGCTGCAGCCGGCCCACCGGATGCTCCGCCAGCTCCAACGTGCCGGGGCGCAAGTGCTGGCCGCCCTCTGGCCTGGCGAGGCGATCCCCCACACCCCGAGCTGAACTGCCGACTGGCTGGAAGTCGCAGTCGGATGCTTCGAGGCTTGGAAGGCGTCAGCGGCCCGCCTCGGAGCCGGGCGGGCGTTGGAATTCGTACGGGCTTGGTACCCAGGACTGAGCCTGGACCAGCTGCGTACTTGGCGGATGGAGGCCGACACGGAGCTGGAGGAGTTGAGGCCGGCTATCGCCCAGCGAGCTTCAACGATCGCCGAGTGCACCGACATCAGCGTTTTGGCACCCGAAATCGATGATGACGGTGTCGCGCAGCCGGAGGAGTGGTTCGGGCTGAACCCGGCGGGGGGCGAGGACTCGGCGGAGGAGATCGCCTCCAGCAACGAGGGCGAAGAGGACGAAGACGACGACGGCGGAGACGTCGAGCCGGCTGGTGGAACAACCAGCCGACCTCAGGCCGACCGTGCCTCCAGCAACGAGGCGCGTGGAAGCGCGCCCTCTGCGGGAGGCGGCGACCAAGCCGAAGTTCGTCAGCCAGCCGCTCCTTCAGCCGGCGCGACCGTCTCCGCCAACCAGTCGGCCGCTCCGCCAGCCTGACATGCTGTCTTTATCTTTCCTGCTTTGTTGTCTTTGAACAATCTTTTGTTAAGTTTCGCAGTTCCACCCACTGGGGGTGTATCCGAACTATGTTGAATGCTGGCCTCTTGGAGGTCTTTTTATGTAAATATTATCACGTGCATGTTTGGTTTCCATTCACGTATGCTTGTTTGTCCTTAGGCTTTTCCTTTGCCGCCTTCCCTCTTTGGGGAGGCAAGTACTTGAGCTTTCTTGGATTTAAAGTAAAGTGAATGGAAACCGGCCGGCCGGCTGCTCTGGTAGCCGGTCGACGGTGTGGGAGAAACCGGCTTTGTTATATTAGTCCGTTAGTCCCTAGCCGTTTTTCGTGTGGGCGGTCGCTCCTACCTTTGACCCTTGCCAGTCGGACAGCCGATTCTTCGGACTGCGACTTTGGCAAGGGAAGGCTTGAGAGCCGACACACTGCTTGTCTGACTGCAGGTAGAACTTCTAATATAACTTCATCGGCCAGTCCCCGAGCCGACTAGTCGGACTCGGTGCCGGACAGAATAAGTAAATGATACGGCAAGCATGATATTTTCATTCATAAATAAGGGATGGCAGTCCCCGAGCCTTCCTCGGGGAGCCTATTGTCTTGTACTTAATACAAAAGTTGGCGTGATACATACTGCCTTTCAACTGTAAAATCTTCGAAGGAGGTTGGCGTTCCATGGCTGTTCCAACTCCTTGCCGGAGTCGTCTCTCTTGCGTGCCTTCGGCTTCTGCGCGTCGATCAGGTAGTAGGAGTCATTGCCTAGAGCTCTGCTGATGACGAAAGGGCCTTCCCAAGGGGCTGAGAGCTTGTGCTGGCCGGCTGTTCGCTGAATCAGCCGGAGCACAAGGTCGCCCTCCTGGAAAGATCTTGGCCTGACCTTCCGACTGTGGTAGCGCCGCAAACCCTGCTGGTAAATTGCAGACCGGCTGAGAGCTAACAGCCGGCTTTCTTCCAGCAGGTCGACGCCGTCTTCTCGTGCTTCCTTGGCCTCCGCTTCCATGTACATGGTTACTCGAGGCAAGTCGAATTCGATGTCAGTTGGGATGTCCGCCTCGGCACCGTACACAAGGAAGAAGGGGGTGAAGCCGGTTGACTTGTTCGGTGTAGTGCGCAGACTCCAGAGGACAGCCGGCAGCTCATCAAGCCAACAGCCGGCTGAGCGCTCCAGAGGTACAACCAGTCGGGGCTTGATGCCGGAGAGGATGAGGCCGTTGGCTCGCTCGACCTGGCCGTTTGACTGCGGGTGGGCGACAGATGCTAAGTCCAGCCGGATGCCTTGGGCTGCACAGAAACGTGCCAAGGCTCCTTTGGCGAAGTTCGTGCCATTGTCGGTGATGATGCTGTGCGGCACGCCATACCGAGTTGTTATGTCTACGATGAAGGTCACGGCAGTCGGCCCATTCAGCTTCTTGATCGGCTTTGCTTCAATCCACTTGGTGAATTTGTCCACGGCGACGAGCAGATGCGTCATGCCGCCGCGCGCCGTCTTGAATGGGCCCACCATGTCCAGTCCCCAAACGGCAAAGGGCCAAGTGAGGGGAATGGTCTTGAGTGCCGAGGCCGGCATGTGTTGCTTGGAGCTGAAGAGCTGGCATCCCTTGCAATGCTTGACTAGTTCTTTGGCGTCGCCCAAAGCAGTCGGCCAGAAGAAACCATGGCGGAAGGCTTTGGTGACAAGTGATCTTGAGGCCGCATGGTGGCCGCACTCTCCTTGGTGAATGTCTGCGAGGATTGCAATGCCCTTCTCTTGCTCGACGCATCGCTGGAGGACTCCGGTGACGCTGCGCTTGAGTAGTTCTCTGTTGACGATTGTGTACGCTCCGGCTCGACGCTGGACTTGTCTTGCTTCTGTTTCGTCAGCTGGCAGGTCTTGGTTCACTAAGAAGTTGAGGATGAACTGAGCCCAAGACGGAGCCGCGATTTCTTCTACTGCCAAAGTGGCTACTGCCACTAGGGTGGGCGGGCTGGGCGGTGAGGTGCTGGAGTCGGCCGCCGGCTATAGTGCTGGTGCAGTCCCCGGGCCGGCTGCCGCAGTCCCCGAGCCGGCTGCCGAAGTCCCCGAGCCGGCTGCCAAAGTCCCCGAGCCGGCTGCCGAAGTCCCCGGGCTGGCTACGGGGGTCTTGGGGTTGGCTACTTGATTCTTCGAGCCGGACCTGGCCGCATCGGGGTCAGGCGGCACGAAGATGGAATCGGATTCCGGAGACGGCTTGATAGACGGCTTGAGGAGGCGTTGTAGAGCGACGCCGGTTGGAATTGCTTGCCGGGTGGAGCCTATTCGGGCCAAGGCATCGGCTAGCTCGTTGTCGGCTCGAGGTACGTGGAGGAACTCACACCCTTCAAAGTATCTGCTGAGTTGTTGGACCAGGAAACGGTATCTCGCCATGTTCGCGTCCTTGGCATCCCAGTCACCGGATGACTGCTGGACTACCAGGTCCGAGTCGCCATAACATAGGATCCGGCGAATGCCAAGCTCTTTGGCAAGCCGGAGCCCATGTATGAGCGCCTCGTACTCGGCCACATTGTTGGAGGCGGCGAAGTGGATCTGTAGCGTGTATTTGAGCTTGTCGCCTTTGGGAGAGGTAAGGACGATGCCGGCTCCCAAGCCGGTGCGCATCTTGGACCCGTCGAAGTGCATGCGCCAATGGGTGGAGTCCGGAGCCGGCGGCAGGTACTGGGTCTCGGCCCAGTCGACGAGGAAGTCGGCCAGCGCTTGGGACTTGATGGCGGTGCGGGGCTGGTAGAAGATTGTGTAAGGGGCCAGCTCGATTGCCCATTTCGCGACCCGGCCGGATGCATCCCGGCTGCCTATGATCTCGGCTAGCGGGGCAGTGCATACGACCGTGACGGGATGCTCTTGAAAGTAGGGCTTCAGCTTATTGGCGGTGAAGTACACGCCGTAACACATCTTTGAGGCGGACAGCACCTCGCTCAAATAATACACCGGCCTCTGGACCGGCTGGGCTCGGCCTTCTTCCGGGCGCTGGACTACGACGACGGTGCTGACCACCCGGCTGGTTGCAGCGATGTAAAGGAGCATGGGCTCTTTCGCAGTCGGCGCTGCGAGGACAGGCGGCGTGGCCAGCATCTTCTTCAACTCGTGGAAAGCTTGGTCGGCCTGGTCGTTCCACTCAAAGTGAGTGCTCTTCTTCATGAGGCGGTAGAGGGGGAGGGCCTTTTCTTCGAGCCGGCTCATGAAGCGGTTCAAGGAGGCTAAGCACCCGGTGAACTTCTGAATGTCTCGAAGCTTGGTGGGGATCGCCATTCTCTCGATGGCCTTGATCTTCGCTGGGTTGCATTTGATGCCGCGTTCGGAGACCAGGAAGCCTAGGAGCTGGCCGGCTGGCACCCCGAACACGCATTTCTCGGGGTTGAGCTTGATTTGGAACCGGCGCAGGTTCTCAAATGTTTCCTTGAGGTCTTCCAGCAAGGTGCCACGCTTCTCCGTCTTCACCACGATGTCGTCCACGTAAACGTGGGCATTCCTGCCGAGCTGCTTGAGAAGGCACTTCTGCATGCAATGCTGAAAGGTGGCACCGGCATTTCTCAAGCCGAATGTCATAGTCAGGTAGCAGAAGGCTCCGAACGGCGTGATGAAGGCGGTCTTCAGGCGGTCATCCGGGTCTAGCTTTATCTGGTGATATCCAGAGTAAGCATCCCAAAAACTCAACAGCTCGCATCCGGCTGTGGAGTCTATCACTTGGTCTATCATTGGCAGGGCGAAAGGATCTTTGGGGCAGGCTTTGTTGAGACTTGTGTAGTCTATACACATGCGCCACTTGTTATTCTTCTTCAGCACAAGGACCGGGTTGGCGAGCCACTCTGGAAAGAAAACTTCCATGATGAAGCCGGCCGCCAAGAGCCGGGCTATCTCCTCCCCTACAATCCTGCGCTTCTCCTCTAACAGCCGGCGAAGGGGTTGTCTGACCGGCTTCGCGTTTTCTCGAACATGCAGTTTGTGCTCGGAGAATTTCCTCGGAACACCCGGCATGTCCTTGGGGGACCATGCGAAGATGTCCTGATTCTCACGGAGGAAATCGGCGAGCTCGCCTTCCTATTTGTTGTTCAGGTTTGCCCCGATGACGGCAAACCTCTCCGGACGCTCGGGGTCAAGAGGTATCTTCTTCGTCTCCTTGGCCGGCTGAAAAGACCCTTGAGTATCATGCTCCTTGGGGTCGGGGGACATGGCCGACTGCTTGCCGGCCATGGCCACGACTCGGTCCAGCATCTTCTTCTCTTCGACGATCACAAGGGACTCGGCCAGCCGGCTGCTGGCCGCGGCGCACTCGGAAGACTTCTTGTAGTCGCCGGCTACGGTGATGACGCCTTTAGTGCTTGGTATCTTCATCTTGAGGTATGCATAGTGGGGAACCGCCATGAATTTGGCCAAGGCAAGTCGGCCCAGCAATGCATGGTAAGGGCTCTCCAGGTCCACCACTTCAAACCAGATCGCTTCCCGGCGGAAATGCTCCTTGTCCCCAAAAAGTACATCAATCTTGATTTTGCCAATGGGGGCGCAGGACAGGCCGGGTACGACGCCGTGGAACACTGTCCGAGTGGGCGTGAGCTGTTTTGTCTTGACGTTCAACTTCTCCTGGGTGTCACGATACAAGATGTTGATGCTGCTCCCGCCGTCTATCAACACACGAGAGAAGCGGGCGGCGCGCCTGTCCGTTGCCAGGGTGGCTTCCAGGACCAAAGCATAAGAGCCAGGAGACGGCATCACCTCCGGATGGTCGGCCCGGCTCCAGCTGATGGGCTTTTCTGACCAATGCATGTGTTCAGCGGGGTTGGCAGCGACCACGCTAACTTCCTGGTGCTCTCGGCGTTTGCTGCGCCGGTCTTCGGGCTGGCTGGTGAAGACGACGTAGGTTGCTTGCTCATCAGGAAACTCGTCATGCACGGCTCCGACTGCGGGCCGAGCGGCCGGAGGCGGCGGAGGCGGAGGCGGCGGGCCGGCAGGCGGAGGCGGCAAGAGCCCCTCGCCCTTAGAGATTCGGGTGAGCCAGTTGCACTTCCAGGTCGTGTGGTTGGACGGCTTCGCGCCGCTGTGGAACTTGCAAGGGGCGTCGAGGGTTTGCTCGTAGGAGGAGGCGGGCTGCCAAGCCGGCCTGCCGCCCTTGGGCTTCTTGGGCGCCGGTCGTTCTTCAGGCGGCGCATCTTTGACCGCGGCCACCTGCCGGCTAGCGGGAGGCGGCGCAGGGCCCTTGCACTTGTTGTCGTTCGAGTTAGGGTGTCGGCCGGGCTCTCCGGCCGGCGACTTGGGCGCCGGGTTGAGCACCTTCCCGGACGCGTCTACCCGAAGCTCGGTCTTCATCGAGGAGTCGGCGGTGGCGTACTTGTCGGCTATGTCCAGAAGCTCGTCGAGGGTAGCCGGCTCGTCGCAGAGGAGCTTGTGCTTGAGGAGGGTGCCTTCTCGGCATCCGGCTGTGAAGTACTCTATGGCTTGCACCTCGTGCACCCCTTCGCAGGAGTTGCGGAGCTCGGCCCAACGCGTGAGGTAGTCGCGAGTGGACTCGGCGGGACCTTGTACGCACAAGGAGAGCTGTCTGGGCTTGGGAGCCCGCTTGTAGGTGCTGGTGAAGTTGCGGATGAAGGCTTCTGTGAAGTCTAGCCAGCTGTTGATGCTACGCGGCTTGAGGCTGTTGAGCCAGGTCCGCGCCGTGCCCTGCAGCATGAGGGGCACGTACTTCACGGCGACTCGCCGGTTGCCGTTGGCTATGCTAACTGCGGTGGAGTAGTCGATCAACCAATCTTCCGGCTTCACGGAGCCGTTGTACTTGGGCGTGTCTCTTGGGAGCGAGAACCCTTTGGGAAAGGGCTCGTCGCGGATGCGGGGGCCAAAGCAAGGCGGGCCGACATCGTCTTCTTCTTCCAGTGCCAGGGATCGTGCCAGGCGGTCAAGCCGATGGCGGGCGTCGTTCTCGCCGATTCCTTCGCGGCGGCCCAGTCGGCCGCTGAGAGTCGGGTGCGCCACTGGCGGTGAGGCGGGATATCTCTCTCCACGGGGCGGAGGCGGAGGCGGGTCGCCCCGCCACTCCATGGCTCGGGGATGACCGTCCGCGTCCCGCTCGATGGAGACCCGGGTCCGGCTACGGCTGGAAACCGGCTTCTTCTCGCGTCGCGCGCGGGTATTGCTCGTAGTCGGCGTCCGGGACGTCGCGCCGTGCTCTCGGCGCGGGGGAAGGCTTTCTGCGCAAGCGTCGGCTTCATGCCGTTGTGTGGCGGCATCAATCAGCTGCTGGATGCGCCGGGTCATGTGGGGAAGGTCTTCGGCTTCAGGCCGTCCAGCTCGTCTACGGCCGCCTGGGCGGCACGCAAGTTCTCGAGCGAAGTGGCATAGACCGGGCGATCGACTCCCAGCGTGTCGGCGATGACGGCGCCGCGTTGCTTGACAAGGCCGGCCCGGCTTGGCCCGCCCGGGGCCGGCGTGCCGAAGGCGGCGCGGTCAGCCTCGCGCCGGTAGGCCTCAGTGAGGCGTCTTACGGAGGCCAGCCTCCGGCCCTCTGCGAGGAGGGCGAGGCGGCGTGCTTCCAGGGCTTCGTCGTCGGCGTCGGCCGGGAGAGGAGCGGACAAGTGATGGGCCGCCGCACGCGAGGCGTCGCGGGCACTCTCGTCGGCCGGGCCGCCGTGGCCGACAACCATCACTTCGGCGGCGACAGCATCGTGGCCGTCGGCTCGAGGAAGCGGGTCGTTGTAGATCGCGACGTTGGTGGGGAAGGCGTCGTAGGAGGCCGTGTCGGAGTCGACAGGCATCGGGTCGGTGGAACCAACCGACTCCAGGTCCGCAGCGGGCTCGCTGGAGACATGGAGCTGGCCGAGAAGGTTGGCGAGGCGGTCAGTGCCCGCATTGGAGGCGAGCTCGTCGGGGAGATCGGCGAGGCCGCTTGCCGCGCAGATGCTGGTGACGCCTTGCAGCGCGTCGTGGCAAGCGCCATCGGGCGTGCCAGGCTGGCTACGCTCGCTGGGGAGGAAGAGGGTTCCCGTCCAGAACAGGTCTCTGGACGACGGTGGGCCTGGCCCCACGGTGGGCGCCAAATGTCGGGTGGTAGGTGCGACATATGCCAACGGGTGGCTTATCTTTGTGGGAACCAGTAAGACATCGCCGGTGCCTGGAAGCGGGATGAGGCGAAGACATGCACGTCGGCAGATCTTACCCGGCTTCGGGGCTCTCCGAGGAGATAACACCCCTACTGCTGCTCTGCGGGGTCTCCGCATGATCACTCGATGAATCAAGGGGCTACACAACGCTCCTGGAGCTGTTTCGGGGGGAGGAGGAAGAAAGGGCACGGCTAGCCTGCTTCTTCTCCTTGTGTGGTGTCTAGAACTAGCAGGGGGTCGAACCCTTTGCATGGGTGCCCCGGGGGGTTTATCTAGGCCTACCCCCCGGGGGTACAATGGTAATCCGGCTGGGCGCGGGGCCCAGCCGTCTGTGACTGCACTTGCCGGCTTCTGCGCCGACTGCTGGGGCCCGCCGGCTGGTGGGTCCCGCCGGCTGCCAACTCCTTGGTCACTGTGGCTTCACCTTGCTGACATGAGCTTCATCGTGGTAAGCGCGGCTACAGTACCGCCGCCCGCCGGGCGATCGCTGTAGCCTTACCGCGTCTTGTCTCCTTAATGGGGCGTCTTCTTCGAGGGAGGCGGCAAGCCGGCCGCGGGGAGCCGGCTCCGTCTCGGGCCGGCTGGTCGGAAGCATGACCGCCTTCGGCCGTCCCTCCGCGCGAAGGGGCCCACCGCCTGTGGGCCGCGCTGGCGGCCCGTCGTGGGTGACGCCAGGGTCAACGTGGCTACAGTGCTGCGCCGGACGGGTCGTGCCTACCTCGTACGGCGCACTGTGCCAAGCGTGCCCCGGGATTCGGGGGTGGCAGGCTCTCCTGTAGCCACGCCCCGTCGCACCACCATTAGGTGGGTGCAAACTTTGTGGGTACGGTCTTGACTGCTTTATGGCGAGCCGGCTCGAAGGAGTCGGCCTTCTCACAACTGGCTTCTTGGAGTCGGCCCCTTCATGAGGGCTAAAGTCGGACCGCCTTCCGAAAGCCAGCCTTGATCTCAGCCGGCTAGTGGAAGGCGGCCCCAGGTCTTGGGTTCTCGAGAGCCGGGCAAGCTCGTAATTTTTGCAGAAGGGCCAGGGGAAGCCGGCTAGGCTACCCATGGCTATTTCCTCCGACATTGGAATTGCCAGAAGGATTAACAGGAGTGCATGATGTGTTCCACGTTTCTCAGTTGAAGAAGTGTCACGCGGAGATGGCTGACATACCTTTGAGAGAAACGGTGCCATTGGAAGCAATTCAGTTGGATAACAATTTGACCTATGAGGAGAAACCAGTCAAGATTCTTGAGTTTGCCAGCCGATTTACTCGTAGCAAGGTTATCAAGTTTTGCAAAGTTCAGTTGAGCCACCACACGGAGGATGAAGCCACCTGGGAGCGAGAGGAAGATTTGCTCAAAGACCACCCTCACCTATTTTCTAGCCAACCCGAATCTCGAGGGCGAGATTCATCTTAAGGGGGGTAGGTTTGTAACATCCCAAATTTTCAATTTGGAATGTTATACATTAGGTCATCATGCATATCATATTTTATTTTGCTTTTGGTTTTGATCCTAAAAAAAAATCCTAAGCAACTCAAGGACCCACGGAGAGAGTTGGGGATTTCGTTATTTAAATATTTGAGTTTTCTCAAATTATGTAAACAGGATCATTTGATTTTATTTATTTTATCATCAATTATTTCTATTACAAAAATATGAGAGCGGGAATAAAATGACTTTTCCAAAATATAGAAATATTGATGATTTAATAAAAAATCAAATAAGTTCTATTTCAGTGTTTTTCGGTATTTTTATTTGAATTTAGGAAAAATGTGCGTTTCTCAAAGTTGTGGTTTGGGCCCAGATAAATGTTCACATTATCGGGCTTGATTTTAGGAACCCGGCAAAATTTATTTCGTGATTTTTGGAGTCCGTTTAGTATTTCTTTTTATTTTTATTCCGAGAAGAATTTAAAAAAAAACGCGTAACTGACTCCGGGCCGTACCCGGCCAGGAAACCTCCGCCCGGGGCGCCTTTAAATAGCGCCCGAGCCGGCCCGAGGAGAGCCCACCCCGCCGCCTGCCCTAACCCTAGCGCCGCCACCGCCGCCGCCCGCCGCCGCCGCCGGAGCCGCGCGCCTTTCGAGGTTCGCCGCCGCCTCGTTTTCCGTGCAGTTTTAAAAAAATAATAAATTTTTTTCTGATCGTCGTTTTTCTTTTTCGTCGGATTTTTCGCGGTTATTTTCTGATCGCGATTTCTGATCCGATTTTCGTTTTAGTATAACTTTTCGCTCGTTTATCGGAATCAGGCGATTCAAGCGCCTGGAGTTTCGTCTCGAAACCCTCTTTCCGAATAATCAACTTAAACATGTTTTTGCTACTGTAAAATTTGCCCTAGATCCAGATTACTAGAACGAAGTTGTTTTCTTTCGCCGTTTGATTTCTTTTGCTTCGTTCGATTTGATTCTTTTTGCCAACCAGGGTTCTTAAGTTGAACTTTCTGGTTAGATCTTCTATTTGAGTTTTACCTGTGCATTAGATGAGTACTTATTGTATGCTTGTTGTTTGTCTGCGATAGAATACTCGGAGTGCGCCGCCTGTTACTTCGAATCTCTAGGTTACGCGGATCATCAGCAAGGCAAGTAACACTTTGATCATACCTTTTCTACAACCCAGTTTTATTGCATTAGATAAATCCTCACACATTGCATGATTAGGATCTAATTAAACTATGGGATGGGAAGTAGATGAGGTAGTACCTATTACCTGTTTATTATCAAACCTTTGGGAGTTACTTCTACGTTTGCTCATTATGCCATGCTATGCTAGTAGACGTGGATTGGGTGAGTGATATCCATGACAGATGTGAGATTGATAATTAAGGGTTTATCTAAGGTGGCAACCTAACACACATCTGGGTGGATTGAGGCACCTGGGGTTACCAGGACTTGCCTGTTTTTATTTGGACCGCCACCCAGGCTCAAAGGGATCATGAGATTATTCATACTAGAAACTTCCGTGTGCAGCCACAAGCCATTATGGGCTCTGGCATAGTTGACTAAGTTGTGCGAACTCTTACAGTGGTAGACTAGCAGATGTAGGGGAAAGTAGGTGTACCGGTCTACCCGTCATAAGGTGCTAGCGCTTCTGAAAGACTGTGTCTCGGTCATCCGTCATCTCAAACACCCTGCAGTGCGAGAAAACAAACGGAGGCGATCGAGTCTTGTGGGGAAAAGTGCACAAACCTCTGCAGAGTGTATAAACTAATCATGGTTAGCCATGTCCCCGGTTATGGACATCTTGAGTATCTAGTACCTGGATTTTCATGTGAATCTCAACATGTTACTCTAAATTAATTTTGATGGGTTTTAATGATGATACTTAATTGGGATTGAGAATGCTGTCAACCATTCTCAATGTTTAACAACCACCATGATAGTAATTAATTTTATTCCTTTGAAGTAGGGAAAAATTGGCTTTACGCAAAAACAGTAACCATAGAGCTTTCCACCAGCCAAATATGCATATAGTATAGCTGTTACATTCCATTACTCTCTATGTGTTACCTTGCCAGCATATTCCATGTGCTGACCCGTTTTCGGGCTGCAACGTTAATGTTGCAGACTTTTCAGACAACGATTAAGGAGTTTTTAGGTCGTGGTTCTATACTCAGTGATGCCGTTGGAGTTGATGGACTCACTTATCTTCCAAGCCTTCCGCTGTTATCGTCACTAGATGGCCTTAAGCCATATTTATTGTAATAAGTTCTCTTTTGAGACACTCGATGTAATAAGTGTGTGATTGCTACTCTGCTATAAATCCTCCGAGTACTGTGTGGTGTCAGCATTACTGATCCAGGGATGACACCGGAGCACAGAGATCAGACTGTTTGAGGTCTGGTCGCTACACTTTAATGCAATCTTATGAAGAAAAGCTTGAATTAGAAGTTTCTATCCCTAGAAAACTTCATGATGAGTGGGAACCTACTATTAAAATTAATATTAAAGATCATGAATGCTATGCTTTATGTGATTTGGGTGCTAGCGTTTCCACGATTGCAAAAACTTTGTGTGATGTGTTAGGTTTCCGTTAATTTGATGATTGTTCTTTAAATTTGCATCTCGCGGATTCCACTCTTAAGAAACCTATGGGAAGGATTAATGATGTCCTTATTGTTGCAAATAGGAATTATGTGCCCGTAGATTTCATTGTTCTTGATATTGATTGCAATCCTACATGTCCCATTATTCTTGGTAGACCTTTCCTAAGAACGATTGGGGCAATTATTGATATGAAAGAAGGGAATATTATATTCCAATTTCTGTTAAGAAAAGGCATGTAACACTTTCCTAGAAAGAAAATCAAATTACCTTATGAATCTATTATGAGAGCCAGTTATGGATTGCATACCAAAGATGATAATACCTAGATCTATTCTTGCTTTTATGCCTAGCTAGGGGCGTTAAGCGATAGCGCTTGTTGGGAGGCAACCCATTTTTATTTTTGTTTCTTGATTTTTGGCTCTGTTTAGTAATAAATAATTCATCTAGCCTCTTTTTAGATGTGGGTTTATGCTTTTAATTAGTGTTTGTGCCAAGTAGAACCTTTGGGAAGACTTGGGGGAAGTTTTTGCGATCTTGCTGTAAAAACAGAAAAATTTAGCGCTCACGAGATTTGCTGCCATTTTTTTACTGGAGAGTGCAATTAGGTTGATTCTTTTTCAAGATGATTAATAACAAATTCCTCACGTACAACAATTTATTTCAGAATTTTTGGATTTACAGAAGTATTCGAAACCTACAGATTACTACAGACTGTTCTGTTCTTGACAGATTCTGTTTTTCATGTGTTGTTTGCTTATTTTGATGAATCTATGGCTAGTATCGGAGGGTATGAACCATAGATAAGTTGGAATACAGTAGGTTTATAACCAATATAAAGAAATAATGAGTTCATTACAGTACCTTAAGTGGTGGTTTGTTTTCTTATACTAATGGAGTTCATGAGATTTTCTGTTCAGTTTTGTGTTATGAAGTTTTCAAGTTTTGGGTAAAGATTTGATGGATTATGATATAAGGAGTGGCAAGAGCCTAAGCTGGGGCATGCCCAAGGCACCCCAAGGTAAAATTCAAGGACAACCAAAAGCCTAAGCTTGGGGATGCCCCGGAAAGCATCCCCTCTTTCATCTTTGTACATCAGTAACTTCACTTGAGGCTATATTTTTATTCACCACATGATATGTGTTTTGCTTGGAGCGCCTTGTATGATTTGAGTCTTTTATTTTTATTTTACCACAGTCATCATTTATGTGCACACCTTTTGGGAGAGACACACATGAATCAGAATTTATTAGGATACTCTATCTGCTTCACTTATATCTTTTGAGCTAGATAATTTTGCTCTAGTGCTTCACTTATATCTTTTAGAGCACAGTGGTGGTTTTACTTTATAGAAATTATTGATCCCTCATGCTTCTCTTATATTATTTTGGGAGTCCTTTATAACAGCATGGCGATTTGCTTTGATTTTAAAATTGGTCCTAATATGATAGGCATCCAAGATTGGTATAATAAAAAAAACTTTCATAAAAAGTGCATTGAGTACTATGAGAAGTTTGGTACTTGATAATTGTTTTGAGATATAAAGATGGTGATATTAGAGTTGTGCTAGTTGAGTAGTTGTGAATTTGATAAGTACTTGTGTTGAAGATTGCAAGTCCCGTAGCATGCACGTATGGTAACAGTTGTGTAACAAATTTGAAACATGAGGTGTTCTTTGATTGTCTTCCTTATGAGTGGAAGTCGGGGACGAGCAATGGTCTTTTCCTACCAATCTATCCCCCTAGGATCATGCGTGTAATGCTTGGTTTTTGATGACTTGTAGATTTTTGCAATAAGTATCTAAGTTCTTTATGACTAATGTTGAGTCCATGGATTATACGCACTCTCACCTTTCCATCATGGCTAGCCTCTTCGGTACCGTGCATTTCCCTTTCTCACCTTGAGAGTTGGTGCAAACTTCGTCGGTGCATCCAAACCCCGTGATATGATACGCGCTATCACACATAAACCTCCTTATATCTTCCTCAAAACTGCCACCATACCTGCCTATGATGGCATTTCCGTAGCCATTCTGAGATATATTGCCATGCAACTTTCCACCGTTTCATTTATGACACACTTCATCATTGTCATATTGCCTTGCATGATCATGTAGTTGACACTGTATTTGTGGCAAAGAAACCATGCATAATTTAGCATACATGTCACTCTTGATTCACTGTACTTGAGGCATTCATATAGAGTCATATTTTGTTCTAGTATCAAGTTGTAATCATTGATTTGTAAATAAATAGAAGTGTGATGATCATCATTAATAGAGCATTGTCCCATATAAAAAAGGGGGGAAAGGCCAAATAAAAAAAGGAAAGGCCCAAAAAAGGGAAATAAAAAGGGACAATGCTACTATCCTTTTTCCACACTTATGCTTCAAAGTAGCACCATGATCTTTATGATAGAAAGTCTCTTGTTTTGTCACTTTCATATACTAGTGGGAATTTTTCATTATAGAACTTGGCTTGTATATTCCTACAATGGGCTTCCTCAAATGCCCTAGGTCTTCGCGAGCAAGCAAGTTGGATGCACACCCACTTAGTTTCTTTTGTTGAGCTTTCATACATTTATAGCTCTAGTGCATCTGTTGCATGGCAATTCCTACTCCTTGCATTGACATCAATTGATGGGCATCTCCCTAGCCCATTGATTAGCTGCGTCGATGTGAGACTTTCTCCTTTTTTGTCTTCTCCACATAACCCCCATCATCATATTCTATTCAATCCATAGTGCTATATCCATGGCTCACGCTCATGTATTGCGTGAAAGTTGAAAAACGTTTGAGATTACTAAAGTATGAAACAATTGCTTGGCTTGTCATCAGGGTTGTGCATGATGAGAGCATTCTTGTGTGACAAAAATGGAGCATGACCAAACCATATGATTTGTAGGGATGAACTTTCTTTCGCCATGTTATTTTGAGAAGACATGATTGCTTAGTTAGTATGCTTGAAGTATTATTATTCTTATGTCAATATTAAACTTTTTTCTTGAATCTTTCGGATCTGAATATTCATGCCACAATAAAGAAAATTACATTGAGAATTATGCTAGGTAGCATTCCACATCAAAAATTCTATTTTTATCATTTACCTACTCGAGGACGAGCAGGAATTAAGCTTGGGGATGTTTGATACGTCTCCAACGTATCTACAATGTTTGATTGTTCCATGCTATTATATTATCTATTTTGGATGTTTAATGTGCTCTATTATAAACTTTTATATTATTTTTGGGACTAACCTACTAACCCAAGGCCCAGTGCAAATTGCTGTTTTTTTGCCTATTTCAGTGTTCGACAGAAAAGGAATATCAAACGGAATCCAAACGGAATGAAACCTTTGGGAGACTTATTTTTGGAACAAAGGTGATCCAGGGGACTTGGAGTAGACGTCAATAAAGGAGCGAGGTGGCCACGAGGCAGGGAGGTGCGCTTGCCCCCCTGGGCGCGCCCCCACCCTCATGGGCCCTTCGCAGATCCATCGACCTACTTCTTCCTCCTATATATATATCCATATACCCCAAAAACATCCGGGAGCACCATGAAACCCTATTTCCACCGCCGCAACCTTCTGTACCCAAGAGATCCCATCTTGGGGCCTTTTCTGGTGCTCCGCCGGAGGGGGAATCGATCACGGAGGGCTTCTACATCGACACCATAGCCTCTGTGATGATGTGTGAGTAGTTTACCACAGACCTTCGGGTCCATAGTTATTAGCTAGATGGCTTCTTCTCTCTCTTTGGATCTCAATACAAAGTTCTCCTCGATCTTCTCGGAGATCTATTCGATGTAATTCTTTTTGTGGTGTGTTTGTCGAGATCCGATGAATTATGGGTTTATGATCAAGTTTATCTATGCACAATATTTGATTCTTCTCTGACATCTTTTATGTATGATTTGTTATCTTTGCAAGTTTCTTTGAATTATCAATTTGGTTTGGCCTACTAGATTGATCTTTCTTGCAATGGGAGAAGTGCTTAGCTTTGGGTTCAATCTTGCAGTGTCCTTTCCCAGTGACAGCAGGGGCAGCAAGGCACGTATTGTATTGTTGCCATCAAGGATAAAAAGATGGGGTTTATATCATATTGCTTGAGTTTATCCCCCTACATCATGTCATCTTGCCTAATGCGTTACTCTGTTCTTATGAACTTAATACTCTAGATGCATGCTGGATAGCGGTCGATGTGTGGAGTAATAGTAGTAGATGCAGAATCGTTTCGGTCTACTTGTCGCGGACATGATGCCTATATACATGATCATGCCTAGATATTCTCATAATTATGCACTTTTCTATCAATTGCTTGACAGTAATTTGTTCACCCACCGTAATACTTATGCTTTCTTGAGAGAAGCCTCTAGTGAAACCTATGTCTCCCGGGTCTATCTTCCATCATATAAGTTTCCAATCTATTTTATTTTGCAATGTTTACTTCCAATATGTATCATAAAAATACTAAAAATATTTATCTTATTATCTCTATCAGATCTCACTCTCGTAAGTGACCGTAAAGGGATTGACAACCCCTTTATCACGTTGGTTGCGAGGTTCTTACTTGTTTGTGTAGGTACGAGGTACTTGCGTGTAGTCTCCTACTGGATTGATATCTTGGTTCTCAAAAACTGAGGGAAATACTTACGCTACTTTGCTGCATCACCCTTTCCTCTTCAAGGGAAAACCAACATAGTGCTCAAGAGGTAGCAATGATGCAGCCCGAGGGGCGCCCCCAGCAGAGTAAGCTAAAGGTGCAGAAAGATACATGCCGCAGGGGCAAGCCCATGCGACCTGGGAATGATGCAGCCCGAGGGGCGGTCCCAGCTGAGTAAACCTGAAAATGACACCTGGTTCCGTTGTCAAAGGAGTGTTGGAGTAGCTGATGATGCACGCTGGAGGGTCGCTCCTCACGAGCCGCTAGACCCCTGAGCCTCAGGAGGTTCTGGGTGCTCGGGTGGTTCCTTGAGGACGATCTCCATCTCCACCCGGACTACGTGTTGCCTGGCCTCCTGAGACGCCGGGATGCTCCGGAGATGATACTGGTTGGCGACAGCCGCGTTCGGCAAGCCAAACGGCATGCAAACATAGCTGTAAGGTGGACCCTCGCACCGGCCAGCGTGCAAGGCTAGAAGCGCTCCTGAGATGTGGCCCTGTTGAGCCCTGGAATGTCGACACATACGCGCAGCCCGCCGTCCTCGCTAGGACGGGGAGCTGCGCTGGGCGGGCGGCGGTCGCCACGCATGGTCCTTGCTTCTTGAAGCTCCTGGGTGGACTTGACAATGAACTCATGAGCGCTGGGCGCTCCTCGCCCAGTGCCCTCCTGAGGGAAACGTTCCGCAAAGCACGCCTCCACATGGTGCCCGAGCGCCTCTGTAACGCCCCAAGACCGGAGTTTCAGGTGCCTTCCATGATTTCTGGGTTTCGTCGTGTGATTTGTTTGGTTCGTTGCATTTCATCTTTGCATCATGTGCATTGCATCATGTCATCATGCAACCCGTTTTAAAACTCAACTAAATAAATTGCATGGATCTTTGGTCCATTTAAACCGAGGGAAGGGTGACTTCTCTTTATAACATATCCTCCCGATAGTAGGGAGCTATTAAAAATAATTCCTTTAATGTGGAATTACCGTGACACACTTGCAATGTAACTCTCAAGTCTTTTCTGCTCCGAGTTGCTCCTCAAACCTTGCCATATATTTTTTCTTTCATCGCTTTCCCGTTCTCCACAAAAATTCCGAACATTTTTGGACTCTCCAAAAATGTTTTCCTAATTCAAACTTATTTGATTCACATTCAAATGTGTTCGAATGCAATCCTTCCAAATGGTGCCAAATGTATTTTTCTTGGATCAAGCTCCTTTTTATGAGTCTAAGAAAATTGGCGCCCTGCTCCAATTCTTCTCCTATCTCTCTCTACATTTCTTGTTTCTCGGTTTATTTGTTAAATCAGAAAATAAAGAAGTAAATAAGAGGGAGAGAGAGAGAGCCTAGCCTTGCCACATGGGCCTCCTGCGGCCCATTTGGCCAAGGCCTCTCGCGCTAGCCCACCTCCAGCTAACCCTAGGTGCCCGAGACCCCTCTCCCGATCCCCTATCCCTCCGCCGCCAGAGAGCATCGGCTCGTCCCCGTTTTCCTCTCGATCCCGCTAGTCCCCATCTCCCTCTCGTTCCCTTGCTGCTCTGCTCGACGCCCACAGACCGCCTACCCTCTTCCTCTCGTGCCTCCCTCCTCTCACTTCCTCCCTCACCTTCTCAGCGCGACCAGGGGGCGGATCCCAATCACCATGGCCATGAACCCTCGCCGCCGCGCGTCCCATGCCACTACCGTCGCCCGTGACGGCCCTTCCCCGAGCGTGCTGCCTTCCTCGCCCTCGTTGCCTGCCCACGGGTCACGCGGCCTGAGGCCGGCGACTAGCGCCGCCATGGCCGTCCGTCTACTTCCTCCTTCATCCGCCTTGGGAAGCCGCCGCCACGCCAAGTCCCTGTGCCCGCGCCCTGCTTCTCCTCTCGTGCCGCAGCTCCGTCCGTGAGCTCGTGGAACCATGTCCGCCATAGGAGCCTCGCGCTTGACCCCCTCGCTGGGGCCATGGTTGCTCGTGACCCCGCCTTCCTGCACCTCCACATGCCACCTGCCGCTGCTCCGCCTCGATCGAGCTCCATCCCCTGCTGTCACTGGATCACCAAGATGCAGCCCCGACACCGTCGGCCCCTTCCTCCTTCAACGTTCGAGCCTTCATGCCCGAGGCCTTTGTCATCTCCCTGTGATGCGCTGGTGCAACCGTGACAACCACATGGTCGCCACCTCGGCAGCCCCCTGCTGCTGGTTCGCGCGCTTTCGCTATCGGTCGCATGGACGCCATGACCACAACTCTCTGTACTGGACAGCAAGACCAAGTCCCGCACAGACCTGAGCGTCCCTGGGTTTCGCCAAGTTCCATCACCGATGACCGTTTTGGATACACCAAGACCCGGACCATCAAGTACCACGACGTCCGTCGATCGCCAAGTACCCCTTCGGATATGCAAGTCCCTCGAAGGTCCACCGATGCCTAGTACGACTACAAGACCGGAACGAAGTACCACGATGACCATTGACATGTACCATTACACCGCACCGAAACGTCAAGACCGTCCCGGATATTGCGAAGTACCACTTCGGTTTCGGAACGTGACGAGTACCACGACTACCCTCAAGGACATTGGTTCCATCAAGTTCGACTACCACGTGTGTACAACTACCGCCGCCGTGATTTTCGACAAAACGTCGTGTGCCTCTATTTCTACTAACGTCCTGGTGATCACAGATGAACGATAGCATGACTACTTCCACTACGGCATGAGTACAACTACTACCTCTACGAACGTGGCGAGACCGTCTACTTCTGCTAAGAACATGATCCGTTCTAAAAAGTCTCACCTCGAAGGTATAACCCCGAGACGACGCCCGTGAACGAATGAATGCATGTTGGATGAGATGCACCTTTTGTCTGCATCATGTCCGTATTGTCACTCGTTTCCATGCCACTAACTCGTGGGACACCTGGAATCCGGGAGCGCCCCACCATCTTTTGCATGCATCCGCACACTTCTCCTTTGCATCAGTATCTCAATCGAGTTACCGGAACCAGAACACTGCCGTGGCACCATTTTCGTTATCGTTGCCGTGGCACCCCTTTTCCTTCCACCACGGTGACAAATGCTTCATAATGCTCTTGTCAAATTTTAATAAAAATTGCATAAACTTGAACCTGGCATCCGCATTATGATAACAACATTTAAAATGGTTTAAATTGTTGTTCACTATTGCTAAATGCATATGGGGATTTACCAGAATTGTTGTTCATTGTTCCGGCTTCATTTAAACTTTCCTAGATAGGTAGTTTTCATATGCTTCACCTCTTGCCATGTTTAACAACATTTAATATTGTTGGGTACATAACCGAGACAGAACTAAATAATTCATGTGGTGTTTCGTCAATATGCAACTCGTTGCATATTGAGCTCCACTTAATTTGTAGGATTGCTTGTGCACTTTGCCATGCCATGCACATTTAAACCGGACATGCATCATACTTGGTTGTGCATCATGTCATGCTTATGTGATGGTTGTTTACTATGTTGTTTGCTTTCTTTCCGGTGTACTTCTTCTCGATAATCCGGTAACGTTGCGTTTGTGAGGATACATTGGCTACGTTCGTGTGTCTCCTTCATGAACTCGTTCTTCTTCCTTGCGGGATCTCAGGCAAGATGACCATACCCTCGAAATCACTTCTATCTTTGCTTGCTAGTTGCTCTCTCTATTGCTATGCCTATGCCGCGATACCTACCACTTGCTTATCATGCCTTTCATATTGCTAAGCCAAGCCTCTAACCCACCTTGTCCTAGCAAACCGTTGTTTGGCTATGTTACTGCTTTGCTCAGCCCCTCTTATAGCGTTGTTAGTTGCAGGTGAAGATTGGAGTTTGTTCCGTGTTGGAACATGGATATTTTGTTGGGATATCACAATATCTCTTATTTAATTAATCCATCTATACACTTGGTAAAGGGTGGAAGGCTCGGCCTTATGTCTGGTGTTTTGTTCCACTCTTGCCGCCCTAGTTTCCGTCATATCGGTGTTATGTTCCCGGATTTTGCGTTCCTTACATGGTTTGGTTATAATGGGAACCCCTTGACAGTTTGCCTTGAATAAAACTCCTCCAGCAAGGCCCAACATTGGTTTTACCATTTGCCACCTAGCCTTTTCTTTCCCTTGGGTTCTGCAGACTCAAGGGTCATCTTTATTAAACCCCCCCGGGCCAGTTGTAATGCCCTCGATGTGGCTATAGCTCCCACGTGTCGAGGCACGACTTAGAGACATAACCGCATTGAAAGCAATGTCGCAAGTTAGGCAATCTTCACAACATCCCATGTAACATAAATAATAAAGGGGAGATAACATAGTTGGCTTACACTCGCTACGTCAATCAAGTACATGAATAACATTACATCAACCAAACACTCATGGCCCGGCTGTGGCGCCAAAATAAAAGATAACCCAACATGCAACACGGTCCCGATCACCCCCAACTGGGCACCACTACTGATCATCAGGAAAGGAAACATAGTATCGTTGAGAGTCCTCGTCGAACTCCCACTTGAGCTCAAGCGTGGCACCTGGAGCGGAATCATCAGGCCCTGCATCTGGTGTAATAGTAATCTGTGAGCCACAGGGACTCAGCAATCTCGCACCCTCGCGATCAAGACTATTTAAGCTTATAGGTAAGGCAAGGTAAAAATATATGAGGAGCTGCAGCAAGCGACTAGCATATATGGTGGCTATCCTGTTCGCAAAAGAGAGCGAGAAGAGAAGGCAAAGCGCGAGCGAGAAACTAGAGAACATCCTGCGCAAGCATTACTCCAACACCGTGTCCACTTCCCGGAGTCCACCGAGAAGAGGCCATCACGGTAACACACTCAGTTGATTCATTTTAATTTAGTTAAGGTTCAAGTTATCTACAACCGGACATTAACAAATTTCCATATGCCCATAACCATGGGCACGGCTTTCGAAAGTTCAAATCCCTGCAGGGGAGTCCCAATTTAGCCCATGACAAGCTCTCACGGTCAACGAAGGAATAGACCTCCTCCCAAGACATTCCGATCAGACTCGGTATCTCGGTTCTTCAAGACACTTCGACAGGTTAAAACAAGACCAGCAACACCGCCCGAATGTGCCGACAAATCCCGATAGGAGCTGCACATATCTCGTTCTCAGGGCACACTCAGATGAGACATCCTACGAGTAAAACCAACCCTCAAGTTGCCCCGAGGTGGCCCGCAGTCTTCTCGGTTCGGACCAACACTCAGAGGAGCACTGGCCCGGGGGGGTTTAAATAAGATGACCCTCGGGCTCCGGAAACCCAAGGGAAAAAGAGGCTAGGTGGAAAATGGTAAAACCAAGGTTGGGCATTGCTGGAAAAGCTTTAATCAAGGCAAACTATCAAGGGGTTCCCATTATAACCCAACCGCGTAAGGAACGCAAAATCCGGGAACATAACACCGATATGACGGAAACTAGGGCGGCAAGAGTGGAACAAAACACTAGGCGAGAGGCCGAGCCTTCCAACCTTTACCAAGTATACAGATGCATTAAGATAACAAGATAATATAATGATATCCCAACAAGTAAATAAATGTTCCAACAAGAAACGGCCTCCAATCTTCACCTGCAACTAGCAACGCTATAAGAGGGGCTGAGCAAAGCGATAACATAGCCAATCAACGGTTTGCTAGGACATGGTGGGTTAGAGGTTTGACATGGCAATTTGGGAGGCTTGAAAGCAAGTGGTAGGCATCGTAGCATTGGCATAGCAAAAGAGCGAGCATCTAGCAAAGCAAAGATAGTAGTGATTTTGAGGGTATGATCATCTTGCCTACAAAGGGGTCAGAGTTGACTGGATCCTCGAAAGCAAACTCAACGGGCTCCTCGTTAGTGAACTCGTCTCCCGGCTCTACCCAAACAAGACAAACAAGCAACAAGGACACAATCAACCACGTGCAAGGATCAAACAATATGATGCAAGGATGGTATGCTATGCGGGATGCGATGCGGGATGCATATGCAAGATTTGACAAGGGATGCATGAACCTGGCCTCAACTTATAAAACCAAGTGTGCCACTGGAAAGATAAGATGAAATCGCTTGAAAACGATATAAAGAACGCCGGAATCGGAGTTACGGTTTGGAAATGGCAAGCAATACAAATATGACACCGGTCTGCGATTTACAACAAGTAGCCAACTAAATGCAAAGAGATGAAAAAGCTACAACATCCAAACATGACAAAAAAATACATGGCAGGGATGCATTCATGATGCTTAACAAAAGTCTAGCACTGATCTACAGCCAAATCATCCCTTAACAGGTTTAAACAAGCATGGCAAAAATGCATATGGTAAACATATTTCAGACTTAGTGAAATTAACACTTGTCTGGAATTTCAGATCAGGTAGCACTCTTTGGAGCAACATAACTACATGCTACTGGACCTCAACATGGCAAAGTAAAGAATGGCATGGAGCTACTCAAAGATCTTAACAAAAGTCCCTTAGTGTCCTTTAGCCAAAAGGGATCAGAAAATACAATTGCAAGCATGTGAACATGGCAAAAACATAATCAGATGACAGACTTAGTGAAAACTGGAGCATGCTAAAACAGATATCAAGTAGGCATGTTTACGAGCTCGATGCACTCACTACAGAGCAATTCATGACAATCTAAGCACTCACCCATCAAGAATACACAAAATGCAAGCTATACATGGCAAGAACAATAGCATAGCATGCACGGATCAACTACAACATCCTCGGCAAAATCGCTAACAAGTAGACAATCTGCCCAGATTCACGAAGTAGCCAAAGTAGAGCTCGATTGACTCAAGCTAGGGTGCTCCATAATTGCAAACAAAGACATGGACGGATAGAGCACTACAAGATTAACAAAACATCCTTACTTATCATCCTCAAAAGAGGCACGGATCACAAGGAAACAACATGAACATATGGCCATATAAAAATAAACAGGTCAAGTACTTAGTGGAATTGCTAAGTCCCTGAAATCAGCATTACCAAGTGCCTCACTTTGCAAGCTTGTGCTAGTCACCACACACATCGCAAAAATACATGGGTTGCACCTCTGGAAAGATGGCAAAACCCTTAATAAAACATATGTAGAGCTCATGGGCATATCATGCACACAATAATCATGGCAAAAATGACAAATATCTAAATGGAGTAACAGATCTGACAATTAACTCAAGTAGCCCTCTTCTAACAGCATTTCGGGCATCAAGATGAACTCAAATGAAAATGATGCAATGGAATGAAATGATGTACTCTTTGAGACGAATATTTTGATATGCTATATGCCCAAAACGGAGCTACGGATGCAAAGTTACGATGCGATGAACATGGCAAGATAATTAGGGTTTCGGGGCAAAAGTCAACCGAGAGAAAATATCCCAGATCTGGATCTGGTCGGGCGCGGAAAACGAGGATCGCCGGATTTACTGTAGCTCGCCCGAGATCGTCGGGGACGAAGCCGGAGTTCGTCGGGGAAGGAGGGGACGTCGGATCCGGGGGTCGGCGAGGTCCGGGCGGCGCGGCGCGGCACCCGGCGCGGCGGAAGAGCGGTGGCCGGACCGGCGCGCTGCGGAGGGACGGCGAGCTCGCGTGGCGGCGATGTTCGCCGGCGGAGCGACTTCGGGGCGGCGGAGGCGGCAACTGGCGCCGGGCGGAGGAGGAAGACGACCCTGGGCGGCGGCGGGAGGCAATGGGCCTCGGGGGCCCGACCTGGGCCTCCCGGGCCAGAGCGGCGGTGGCGGGATGAGGCCACATGTCGCCCTGTGGTTGGGCGCGGGCGGCGGCGCGGCGTGTCCGGCGGCGAACGGACACGTCCGCCGCGGAGAGGGGAAGGTAGGTTAGGGTTTCGCCCGGATTTTTTTGTGGAAGGAGGTCTTTATATAGGCATAGGGGGAGCTAGGAGAGTCCAAATGAGGTGCGGTTTTCGGCCACGCGATCGTGATCGGACGATCTAGATGATGGAGAGGGTTTAGGTGGGTTTTGGGCCAAAATGTAGGGGTGTTGGGCTGCAACACACATGAGGCCTTTTCGGTCCCTCGGTTAACCGTTGGAGCATCAAACGAAGTCCAAATGGTACGAAACTTGACAAGCGGTCTACCGGTAGTAAACCAAGGCCGCTTGGCAAGTCTCGGTCCAATCCGGAAATGTTTAATCCCCACACACAAAAGAGAAGTAGAAAAGACCACCGGAGGAGAACGATGCGCCGGAATGCAAAACGGACAACGGGGAAAATGCTCGAATGCATGAGATGAACACGTATGCAAATGCAATGCACATGATGACATGATATGAGATGCATGAAAACGACAACAACACACGGAGACAAAGACCCGAACCCGAGAAAATAAAATAACTTAACGCCGAAAACGGCAAGAGTTGGAGTACAAATTGGGTAAGTTACATCCGGGGTGTTACAACACTCCACCACTACGAAAGGATCTCGTCCCGAGATCTAGGACTGAAAAAATGCCGGGTACTCAGAACGGAGGTGATCCTCGCGTTCCCAGGTAGCTTCACGGTCGGAATGGTGTGACCACTTGACTTTGAGGAATTTGATTGACTTGTTGCGAGTCTTGCGTTCAGTCTCTTCAAGAATAGCAACTGGGTGCTCACGATAGGAGAGATCTTCTTGGAGCTCAATGTCCTCGAAGTTGACGGTGCGGTCAGGAGTCTTGGAGCACTTTCGGAGCTGAGAGACATGGAACACATCATGAACATTTGCAAAGTTTGAAGGAAGCTCGAGTTGATAGGCGAGATCGCCTCTCTTGCTGACAATCTTGAAAGGTCCCACGTATCTAGGGGCAAGCTTCCCTTTGATACTGAAGCGACTAGTACCTTTCATAGGAGAGACGCGGAGGTAAACATGATCTCCGATCTCGAAAGCCAAATCACGGTGCTTACTGTCATAGTAGCTCTTCTGGCGGGATTGGGCTGCTTTGAGGTTATCTCGAATGACTTTGCACATTTCCTCTGCCTCTGTGATTAAGTCATTACCCAAAAGCTGACGTTCACCGGTTTCAGACCAGTTGAGAGGGGTACGGCACTTCCTGCCATACAGAATTTCAAATGGGGCCTTGCCCTAACTTGCTTGAAAACTATTGTTGTAGGAGAATTCAGCATAAGGAAGACAATCCTCCCACTTCATGCCGAAGGAGATCACACAAGCCCTGAGCATATCTTCAAGAATCTGGTTGACACACTCGACTTGACCGCTAGTTTGAGGATGGAAAACTGTGCTGAAGCGGATGTTGGTGCCCATGGCCTTCTGAAAAGAATCCCAAAACTTGGAGGTAAAGATGCTGCCACGGTCTAAAGAGATCACTTGTGGAATACCGTGCAGAGAGACAATTCGAGAGGTATAGAGCTCCGCCAATTGAGCTGCAGTGATTGACTCTTTGATAGGCAGAAAGTGAGCCACTTTGGTGAGTTTGTCGATGACAACGAATATAGCATCATTGCCACGCTTGGACTTTGGAAACCCAGTCACGAAGTCCATCTCAATGTGGTCAAACTTCCATTCTGGAATGGCAAGAGGTTGGAGGAGACCCGCTGGCCTTTGGTGTTCTACCTTCACTCTTCTACAGACATCACACTTGTTCACGAATTGAGCAATCTCGCGCTTCATTCGAGTCCACCAATAAGCCTGCTTGAGGTCCTGATACATCTTCGTGCTCCCAGGGTGGATGGAGAGGAGAGAATTGTGAGCCTCGTTCATGATCACTTTACGGAGGTCACCTTTGGGTACAACAATACGATCCTCGAAGGAGAGAGTATCCTTGTCATCAAGGCGGTAACACTTGTACTTGGGTTGACTCTTGGCAATCCCAATCTTCACCTTTCTCACCATAGCATCAAGAAGCTGGGCTTGGCGAATCTGGTCTTCCAAGGTAGGAGAGACTTGAAGGTTGGCGAGGAAACCTTGAGGAACAACTTGCAGGTTAAGTTTGCGGAAAGCTTCACAAAGCTCTGGTTGATAAGGCTTGAGAATCAGACTGTTACAATAAGCCTTCCTGCTCAATGCATCAGCAATCACATTGGCCTTGCCTGGAGTATACTCGATACTCGGATTATACTCTTGAATCATTTCGACCCATCGAGTTTGCCTGAGGTTGAGATTAGGCTGAGTGAAGATGTACTTAAGACTCTTGTGGTCAGTGAAGATGTCCACTTTTCTTCCCAATAAGAGATGTCTCCAAGTCAAAAGAGCATGCACAACTGCCGCCAACTCGAGATCATGAGTGGGGTAGTTCTTCTCATTGGGCTTCAACTGGCGAGAGGTATAAGCAACAACTTTCTTCTCTTGCATCAATACTGCACCAAGACCTTGGAGAGAGGCATCACAAAAGACCTCGTACGGCTTGGATTCATCAGGCGGAGTCAGAACTGGAGCAGTGATCAATTTCTCTTTCAAAGTGTTGAAAGCAATGTCACACTTCGGAGACCAAACGTACTTGACGTGCTTCTGGAGAAGATTTGAGAGAGGCTTCGCGATCTTAGAAAAGTTTTCAACGAATCTTTGACAGTAGCTTGCGAGACCGAGGAAGCTACGGGAGTTGCTTCACGTTCTGAGGTGGTTCCCAATTCACAATTGCAGAGACCTTCTCAGGATTCACTGGAATGCCCTTGGCAGAGATGATATGACCAAGATAAAGAACCTCATCGAGCCAAAATTCACACTTGGAGAACTTGGCGTAGAACTGGTGTTCCCTCAACTTATCAAGTACCAAACGCAAGTGCTTGGCATGATCTTCCTTGTTCTTCGAGAAAACCAGAATGTTGTCGAGATAGACCAAAACAAAGTCATTGGTGTAGGCGTTGAAGATGAAGTTCATCATGCAAGAGAAAGTCGGAGGAGCGTTGACGAGGCCAAAAGACATGACAGTGTATTCATATGAACCATAGCTTGTCCTGAAAGCCGTCTTGGGAATATCTTGCTTACGGATTCGAATTTGATGATTACCCATATGGAGATCAAGCTTGGAGAATACTTGGGCACCTTTGAGTTGTTCGAACAGCTCGTTGATGTTGGGAAGTGGGTATTTGTTCTTGATGGTCTTCTTGTTCAGTGGACGGTAATCAACACAGAGTCGGTCCATTCCATCCTTCTTCTTCACAAAAAGAACACCACAACCCCATGGAGAAGAACTAGGCCGGATGAGACCCATTCTTTCTTGAATATCGAGTTGCTTCTTCAGCTCCTTCAACTCTTCAGGTCCGAGCTTGTAAGGACACTTGCACACAAGTTCCGTGCCAGGCTCAAGATCAATAACGAATTCATCTGGCCGGTGCGGAGGCATTACTGGAAGCTCTTCTGGAAAGACGTCTTGATATTCGCAAACGACTGGAATTTGAGAGATGGCATCCAGTTCAACCTTCTCATTGAGAGAAAACAGACGGATGGTATCATCACGAGCGGCAAACACAATTACATCCTCAGACGAATGAGTCAATTGAATCTGCCTAGCTGCATAACCAAGCTGAGCCTTGTGCTTAGAAAGCCAATCCATTCCGAGAATAAGATCAATATCCGAGTTACCAAGAACCACCGGAGAAGAAAGAAACTTGTAGTCGCCCAACGTGATAGAGATATCGGGAGCAACCAAACTAGAAGTCAAAAGCTTGCTGGGAGAAACAACTTGCATGACTTTGGGCATGATCTCAGTATCAACATTGTGCTTCGATGCAAAAGGGCATGACAATAAAGAATGCGATGCACCAGTATCAAAAAGTACTTTAGCTGGAATATCATTAACAGGAAGGTTACCCATGATGACATCTGATGAGTCCTCTGCCTGAGCTGCATTCATCAAGTTGACCTTGGCATGCTTGGGGTTATGCTTGACCACAGCTGTACTTGCCAATCTGACAGGAGGAGGAGGAAGACGCCTTTGATTGAAACACTTGTTAGCGTAGTGACCCTTCTGTTGGCACTTGTTGCATGTCACCTCTGAAAGCGGACGGTGGTATGGAGCACTCGATCTTGGAGCTTGAGACGAAGTCTTGTTCTGAAAGCCAGGGTTGGGTGGGTGGGAAGATCCACTGCCACCTTTGCTCTTCTGCTGATACGGCTGACGGAACGGAGGAGGAGGAAGCCAATACTTCTGCTGCTTGGCCACTTGAGTAGAGGAAGAAGCAGTAGCATCTCTGACTCGCTTCTTGGAAGCATCACACCTCAGTTGAGCGGCCTCTTGCTTCAGTGCCATGTTGTAGAACTCATCGTACCTCAAGGGCTCAAAGAGAACAAGAGCTAGCTGAATTTCTTCTCTGAGACCACCCCTGAACTGGTATATCATGCTCTTCTCATTGGGGACGTCCTGCTTGGCAAAACGGGCGAGCTTCTGAAACAACTTGTTGTAGTCATAGACAGACAAAGAGCCTTGCTTCAGGTTGCGGAATTCCTCACGCTTGCTTTCAACCACACTCTGAGGGATATGGTGAGCTTTGAAATCTTGATGGAATTCATCCCAAGTGATAACGTCCACCTCTGGAATCCTTGTACTGCTGGAACCATTCTGCAGCTTGATCTTTGACTTGGAAGGAAGCGAACTTGATGAAGTCCTCAGGCCTGACGTTACTGCACTCGAAATGCTTGCACAGATCCACAAGCCAATCGTCAGCATCGGTTGCCTCAACACAATTGCTGAAAGTCTTTGGCCCCTTAGCAAGGAACTGGTTGAGTGTAGCAAAGTGATTCTGATTGTTGACTTGGTTCCCTTGGTTGCCTTGATTGCGCTCTTGGAGAATTTGCATGATCAACTGTGTGTTTGCATTGGTTGCGGCCATCACAGCTTGCCATGCCTCCGGAGGAGGTGGAGGTGGTGGCGGATCAGGATTCGGAGTCGTGCGCATTGGAGGAGCCATCCTGAAGAGGTTGACATCCATTAGCACATTGATAGACAAATATTGAAGCTGAATCCAATGGAATGAAAATTGCAACATATAGTATTCACATCCGAACAAAATGAATGAATGCGTTCCTCTTGAAATGGTCACATATCCATAAATTGAGAAGCCACTTAGAATTTAGGTAGAGAAATAAATCAACAAGGTACGGATCAAGAACGAATACTCGGTAAGAAATCCCAATCTCAAACCAACTATCCGTGGAAGAAGAACTAGAGCTACTAGAATTCCCACCTATGAAACTCCCAAACCTTTCCGATTATGCAATCAGGTGTTGGGGATACAGGGGAAGCATAATATCTCACCCAAACTAGCAAATCCTACATCCAGCTGTATCCATCCTTCAACACATAACCGAGAAAAACTTCGGAAACCATCTACCTCAACCTTCGAAAAGCATCCGTTATACAAGTTATGGCGATACTCCCGAACTCCCGCCCCAGTACTGGGTGGCGTCGAGGTTATCTCACCAACGAACTGCATAAAAGAGATTTTCGATGTCGGCGTACTAAACTCAGGTATTCCAGAACTGCAACGATAAAATTATGACGACAACACCTCAGAGCTCAACTCCCCAGGACACTTCCACAAAACCCCTGACAGGAGGCACCAAGACAATGTTCTCATCATAAAACCATCAGAATGATTCCAAGATACCCGCGTAATCCTAAATTTTTTTTGTGAAATTTGAGAAGAGAAGAATCAAAACTCTACGTCAGGATGCCTTACCAGAGCGATGAGGAGACTGGGAAGTAAAAAGAACTCCTAAACTCTCTGATATATAATTCCTAAATGACTCAAAACATTTTTCTAGACACAACTCGGCTGCTAAAAACGATCAAGCAATGGGGCTCCTAAGGTCGGGGAAGGCTCTGATTACCAACTTGTAACGCCCTTGATGTGGCTATAGCTCCCACGTGTCGAGGCACGACTTAGAGACATAACCGCATTGAAAGCAATGTCGCAAGTTAGGCAATCTTCACAACATCCCATGTAACATAAATAATAAAGGGGAGATAACATAGTTGGCTTACACTCGCCACGTCAATCAAATACATGAATAACATTACATCAACCAAACACTCATGGCCCGGCTCCGGTGCCAAAATAAAAGATAACCCAACATGCGACATGGTCCCGATCACCCCCAACTGGGCACCACTACTGATCATCAGGAAAGGAAACATAGTATCGTTGAGAGTCCTCGTCGAACTCCCACTTGAGCTCAAGCGCGTCACCTGGAGCGGAATCATCAGGCCCTGCATCTGGTGTAATAGTAATCTGTGAGCCACAGGGACTCAGCAATCTCGCACCCTCACGATCAAGACTATTTAAGCTTATAGGTAAGGCAAGGTAAAAATATATGATGAGCTGCAGCAAGCGACTAGCATATATGGTGGCTATCCTGTTCGCAAAAGAGAGCGAGAAGAGAAGGCAAAGCGCGAGCGAGAAACTAGAGAACATCCTGCGCAAGCATTACTCCAACACCGTGTCCACTTCCCGACTCCGCCGAGAAGAGGCCATCACGGTAACACACTCAGTTGATTCATTTTAATTTAGTTAAGGTTCAAGTTATCTACAACCGGACATTAACAAATTCCCATCTGCCCATAACCGCGGGCACGGCTTTCGAAAGTTCAAATCCCTGCAGGGGAGTCCCAACTTAGCCCATGACAAGCTCTCATGGTCAATGAAGGAATAGACCTCCTCCCAAGACGTTCCGATCAGACTCGGTATCTCGGTTCTTCAAGACACTTCAACAGGTTAAAACAAGACCAGCAACACCGCCCGAATGTGCCGACAAATCCCGATAGGAGCTGCACATATCTCGTTCTCAGGGCACACTCAGATGAGACATCCTATGAGTAAAACGAACCCTCAAGTTGCCCCGAGGTGGCCCCGCAGTCTACTCGGTTCGGACCAACACTCAGAGGAGCACTGGCCCGGGGGGGGTTTAAATAAGATGACCCTCGGGCTTCGGAAACCCAAGGGAAAAAGAGGCTAGGTGGAAAATGGTAAAACCAAGGTTGGGCATTGCTGGAAAAGCTTTAATCAAGGCGAACTATCAAGGGGTTCCCATTATAACCCAACCGCGTAAGGAACGCAAAATCCGGGAACATAACACCGATATGACGGAAACTAGGGCGGCAAGAGTGGAACAAAACACTAGGCGAGAGGCCGAGCCTTCCACCCTTTACCAATTATATAGATGCATTAAGATAACAAGATAATATAATGATATCCCAAGAAGTAAATAAATGTTCCAACAAGGAATGGCCTCCAATCTTCACCTGCAACTAGCAATGCTATAAGAGGGGCTGAGCAAAGTGGTAACATAGCCAATCAACGGTTTGCTAGGACATGGTGGGTTAGAGGTTTGACATGGAAATTTGGGAGGCTTGAAAGCAAGTGGTAGGCATTGTAGCATTGGCATAGCAAAAGAGCGAGCATCTAGCAAAGCAAAGATAGTAGTGATTTTGAGGGTATGATCATCTTGCCTACAAAGGGGTCAGAGTTGACTTATTCCTCAAAAGCAAACTCAACGGGCTCCTCGTTAGCGAACTCATCTCCCGGCTCTACCCAAACAAGACAAACAAGCAACAAGGACACAATCAACCATGTGCAAGGATCAAACAATATGATGCAAGGATGGTATGCTATGCGGGATGCGATGCGGGATGCATATGCAAGATTTGACAAGGGATGCATGAACCTGGCCTCAACTTGGAAAACCATGTGTGCCACTGGAAAGATGAGATGAAATCGCTTGAAATGATATAAAGAACGCCAGAATCGGAGTTATGGTTTGGAAATGGCAAGCAATACAAATATGACACCGGTCTGCGATTTACAGCAAGTAGCCAACTAAATGCAAAGAGATGAACAAGCTACAGCATCCAAACATGACAACAAAATACATGGCAGGGATTCATTCATGATGCTTAACAAAAGTCTAGCACTGATCTACGGCCAAATCATCCCTTAACAGGTTTAAACAAGCATGGCAAAAATGCATATGGTAAACAGATTTCAGACTTAGTGAAATTAACACTTGTCTGGAATTTCAGATCAGGTAGCACTCTTCGGAGCAACACAACTACATGCTACTGGACCTGAACATGGCAAAGTAAAGCATGGCATGGAGCTACTCAAAGAGCTTAACAAAAGTCCCTTAGTGACCTTGAGCCAAAAGGGATCAGAAAATACAATTGCAAGCATGTGAACATGGCAAAAACATAATCAGATGACAGACTTAGTGAAAACTGGAGCATGCTAAAACAGATATCAAGTAGGCATGTTTACGAGCTCGATGCACTCACTACAGAGCAAGTCATGACAATCTAAGCACACACCCATCAAGAATACAAAAAATGCAAGCTAGACATGGCAAGAACAATAGCATTCCTACTGATGTTGAAATATAAGGGTTTTGATGCCAAATGGATTGGATGGGTCAAGGAACTATTGTCATCAGGATCTTCTTCTATCTTATTGAATGGTGTGCCTGGCAAACAATTTGTTTGTAAACGTGGTGTCAGACAGGGGGATCCCCTTTCTCCTCTTCTGTTTGTGATTGCTGCTGACCTTCTCCAATCTATGGTCAACCATATGCTACAACAGGGACTGCTTACTCTACCCATTCCCTCTAATGATCCAGATTTTCCAATTATCCAATATGCAGATGACACCTTGTTAATCACCCAAGCTGATGAAGTACAACTCCTAGCTCTAAAGCAAATGTTGCTGGCCTTTTCCAAATCAACTGGTTTGAAAGTCAACTTTCAGAAGTCCATCATTCTTCCAATTAATGTCTCCCAGGAAGAAACTAATAGATTGGTAGCAATTTTTGGATGTCAGGTTGGGTCCCTTCCTTTTACCTACCTAGGCCTACCTGTGGGCACCACAAAACCAAGAGTTCAAGACCTAGTGCCTGTGGTAGATAGAGTGGAAAGAAGACTCTCTGCTAGCTCCTCCCTCCTCTCCCAGGGGCTAGACTACAACTGCTAGTGTCTGTTCTTACCTCCTTGCCAATATATTTCCTTTGCAGTCTTAGCTTGCCAGCTACTATCATTAAACAGCTTGAGAGAATTATGAGGCAATGCTTATGGAGGGGAAACTCTGATACACCTAAACAGTCATTAGCTGCCTGGCCAATGGTTTGTAAACCAAAAGATAAGGGAGGCATGGGCATAATAAACCTTGCAATCCAGAACAAGACCCTTCTTACCAAACACTTACACAAGTTTTACAATAGGGCTGATATACCATGGGTTTCCTTGATCTGGGACACCTACTATGATGGAGTGGTTCCTCATGCAACAGTTCAATGTGGATCCTTTTGGTGGAGAGACATCATGAAACTACATGACACCTACAGAAATCACTGTATTATTACAATCAATGATGGAAATAGCTCTCTCTTTTGGCATGATACATGGATCTTAGGTGGAAGCCACCAACCAATTAAAGAGAGATTTCCTAGGTTGTTTTCATTCACACTGGATGATAAGATTTCAGTCAGAGATTTCATTGAGGATTTTGATATTTCAACCTACTTCCAACTGCCATTGTCCCAGGAAGCAATGGATGAACTGATGTCTCTAACATCTCATCTATCCACACTGCAAAGGAGGCCCCTTGAACCTGATACTTGGTCATGGACACCTGGTAATGGTCAATACTCTGCCAAGAGTTTTTACATTATGGCCCATGCTCACTTACCTGATGACGGTCCCTGTAAATGGATATGGAAGAGTAAGTGTGTTATGAAAATAAAAGTCTTTGCCTGGCTCATGCTGAATGATAGACTCAATACGAGGGATATGTTGCTACGAAGACATTGGAGATCACAGGAGGATGATAACTCATGCCCACTGTGCATAGCCCACTTGCATGAAGATAGAAATCATCTTTTTTCCACTGCTCTTTCAGCACCAGGGTTTGGAATTATCTGCAAATCAACTGGTATGCTGGGCTAACTCCTCGTGAATGCATTCTGGCTGCCAAGAGAAGTTTCAACCATCCTTTCTTTTTTGAAGTAGTCTACCTTGCTGCCTGGAGAATTTGGACCACAAGGAATGACAGGATCTTCAGGCATATTAGGCTAAGCTTTGGCAGATGGAAAGCCAAATTCATCCATGACATTACTCTGCACTCCTATAGGATGAAGGCCTCTATCAAGCAACCTCTCCTAGACTGGATTCATGCTTTGTCTTAATCTTGTGGCATATGCTGTTGTATATTTGTATATTCGTATATTTGTACAAATATAGGTAGGTTCCCCTGTCTCCTAGTTAGCATTACCTTTTAAACTCCTTGTATTTGTTTTGTTTGGCCAAGTTTTAATAAAAGACTGTGGGGCTGTTGCCTCACAGTGTTCAGTCAAAAAAAAGAACAATAGCATAGCATGCACGGATCAACTACAACATCCTCGGCAAAATCGCTAACAAGTAGACAATCTGCCCAGATTCACGAAGTAGCCAAAGTAGAGCTCGATTGACTCAAGCTAGGGTGCTCCATAATTGCAAACAAAGACATGGATGGATAGAGCACTACAAGATTAACAAAACATCCTTACTGATCATCCTCAAAAGAGGCACGGATCACAAGGAAACAACATGAACATATGGCCATATAAAAATAAACAGGTCAAGTACTTAGTGGAATTGCCAAGTCCCTGAAATCAGCATTACGAAGTGCCTCACTTTGAAAGCTTGTGCTAGTCACCACACACATCACAAAAATACATGGGTTGCACCTCTGGAAAGATGGCAAAACCCTTAACAAAACATATGTAGAGCTCATGGGCATATCATGCACACAATAATCATGGCAAAAATGACAAATATCTAAATGGAGTAACAGATCTGACAATTAACTCAAGTAGACCTCTTCTAACAGCATTTCGGGCATCAAGATGAACTCAAATGAAAATGATGCAATGGAATGAAATGATGTACTCTCTGAGGCGAACATTTTGATATGCTATATGCCCAAAATGGAGCTACGGATGCAAAGTTACGATGCGAAGAACATGGCAAGATAATTAGGGTTTCGGGGCAAAAGTCAACCGAGAGAAAATATCCCAGATCTGGATCTGGCCGGGCACAGAAAACGAGGATTGCCGAATTTACTGTAGCTCGCCGGAGATCGTCGGGGGCGAAGCCGGAGTTCGTCGGGGAAGGAGGAGATGTCGGATCCGGGGGTCGGCGAGGTCCGGGCGGCGCGGCGCGGCACCCGGCGCGGTGAATGGAGCGGTGGCCGGACCGGCGAGCTGCAGAGGGGCGGCGAGCTCGCGCGGCGGCGATGGTCGCCGGCGGAGCGACTTCGGGGCGGCGGAGGCGGCAACTGGCGCCGGGCGGAGGAGGAAGACGACCCCGGGCGGCGGCGGGAGGCGATGGGCCTCGGGGGCCCGACCTGGGCCACCCGGGCCGGAGCGGCGGCGGCGGGACGAGGCCATGTGTCGCCCTGTGGTTGGGCGCGGGAGGCGGCGCAGCGTGTCCGGCGGCGGACGGACACGTCCGGCGCGGAGAGGGGAAGGTAGGTTAGGGTTTCGCCCGGATTTTTTTGGGGAAGGAGGTCTTTATATAGGCATAGGCGGAGCTAGGAGAGTCCAAATGAGGTGCGGTTTTCGGCCACGCGATCGTGATCGAACGATCTAGATGATGGAGAGGGTTTAGGTGGGTTTTGGGCCAAAATGTAGGGGTGTTGGGCTGCAACACACACGAGGCCTTTTCGGTCCCTCAGTTAACCGTTGGAGCATCAAACGAAGTCCAAATGGTACGAAACTTGACAAGCGGTCTACTGGTAGTAAACCAAGGCCGCTTGGCAAGTCTCGGTCCAATCCGGAAATGTTTAATCCCCACACACAAAAGAGAGGTAGAAAAGACCACCGGAGGAGAACGATATTCCAGAATGCAAAACGGACAACGGGGAAAATGCTCGAATGCATGAGATGAACACGTATGCAAATGCAATGCACATGATGACATGATATGAGATGCATGACAACGACAAAAACACATGGAGACAAAGACCCGAACCCGAGAAAATAAAATAACTTAACGCGGGAAACGGCAAGAGTTGGAGTACAAATTGGGTAGGTTACATCCGGGGTGTTACACCAGTGCTCCTCTGAGTGTTGGTCCAAACTAGAGCCCTGTGCAGCGCCCCCTCGGGGAAACTCGAGGTTTGGTTTTAGTTGTATGGAGCGCTCATCTGAGTGTGCCCTGAGAACGAGATATGTGCAGCTCCTATCGGGATTTGTCGGCACATTCGGGCGGTGTTGCTGGACTTGTTTTACCATTGTCGAGGATGTCTTGTAACCGGGATGCCGAGTCTGATCGGATTGTCTTGGGAGAAAGAATATCCTTCGTTGACCGTGAGAGCTTGTGATGGGCTAAGCTGGGACACGCCTGCAGGGATTTGAACTTTCAAAAGCCGTGCCCGCGGTTATGGGCAGATGGGAATTTGTTAATGTCCGGTTGTAGAAAACATGAAACCTTAACTCATTTAAAATTCATCAACCGCGTGTGTTACCATGATGGTCTCTTTCCGGCGATGTCCCGGGAAGTGAACACGGTGTTGGAGTTATGCTTGACGTAGGTTGCTCTAGGATCACTTCTTGATCATAGATTCTCGATCGTGCTTTTGCCTTCTCTTCTCGCTCTCATTTGTGTATGTTAGCCACCAAATACGCTAGTCGCTTGCTGCAGCTCCACCTCATACCTTCTACCCTACCTATAAGCTTAAATAGTCTTGATCGCGAGGGTGTGAGATTGCTGAGTCCCCGTGACTCACAGATTACTTCCAAAACCAGCTTGCAGGTGCCAATGATACCGTGCAGGTGACGCAACCAAGCTCAAGGAGGAGCTCGATGAAGATTGTGTTTGCTATGTTGTTCCATTTCCAGTTGATCAGTAGTGGAGCCCAGTTGGGACGATCGGGGATCTGTGTAGCTTTTGGGGTAGTCTTCTTTTATTTTGGTTCCGTAGTCGGACCTTGATTGTATCCGGATGATGTAATGCTTTATTCATGTATTGTGTGAAGTGGCGATTGTAAGCCAACTATGTATCTTTTTCCCTTATGTATTACATGGGTTGTGTGAAGATTACCTCACTTGTGACATTGCTTTCAATGCGGTTATGCCTCTAAGTCGTGCTTCGACACGTGGGAGATATAGCCGCATCGAGGGCGTTATAGCCTCCCTCGTGATGTTGGCTAGGTCTGAGGCCCTCCAGAAGAGAGCCCTCGAGCCTCGCCCGAAGAGGGCGTCGAGTGTGCCTTCCTATGCGTGGGAGGGAGGCACCCCAAGTGTGGGGCGCCGATCCTGAGGCGGCGCCGCTGAAGACGCAGCTCTCCTAAGGCCCTGCGTGGAGTAGTTGTTTATTCTTCTTGGGGACGGCCTCAAGAGGGTACTGGATGTCCTCGCTATCGGGGTCTTCGATTGCTACGGCTTGGAAGGCACGCTCGAGGGAGCACACCGCATCTCTTTCTTCGCAGGGGACCGTGATGATTTCGCCGCTTCCCGGCATCTGGAGGACGTTGTAGCCGTGGTGGGTCACTGCGATGAACTTGCCCAATGTTGGATACCCAAGGATGGCGTTGTACAGAAGACGGATGTGGGCGACGTTGAAGTTGATGAGCTCGATGCGGTAGTTGTCGCGCTGGCCGAAGGTGACAGGGAGGCGGACCTGCCCTATCGGGGTGGTGGAGCCGTCGGTCACTCCTGAGAAAGGTTTGGTAGGTTGTAGCTAAACATAGGGCACTTCAAGGCTGTCGAACGTCTCAACGGACAGGACACTGAGCCCCGCACCGCCATCGATGAGGGTCTTCGTGACTTGGACATTGCTGATGACGGGTGAAAAGAGTATCGGGAGGACACCGGCAGTTGCCGCGCATTTGAGCTGGTCCACCGAGCTGAAGGTGATGGTGTACAGGGACCACCTGAGCGGGCACGTGGCCTCGAGCCTGGGGAGGGCCGCGTTCACCTCACGAGCAAACTGCTTGAAGATGCGCTGGGAAGCCGGGGCCTGAGCACCTCCCATGATGCAGGCGATAGCGCGCGGCTCCTGGAAGCCCCCAGCCCCCTCGTCCTGATGATGGTCGTCATCCCTTCTTGGTGGTGGCGGCAGCGGACGGAGGCCAAGATTGCCCTGAGGACGATCTCCGCGAGGCTGGTCGTGCCAGGCGCTCTCACAAGGCTGCTCCTGCCAATGGTCCTCACGAGGCTGGTCGCGCCACTCCTGGCGGGGGCCACGGTTGTCCAAACGTCCTCCACTTCGTCCTCATCCTCGGCTATAGCCCCGGTCATTGCGCTCGGGGCGTCGATCGAAGCGTCCATCTCGGATGGCCCTGAGATCTTGACAATCGTTGGTGCTATGGCTGTGTACGTTGTGGAAGGCGCAGAACGGACGACTACTTTTGGACGACTCGGGGTGGTCCCGGCCGTGCTTCGTGTCCGACTCCGCCGCGAGCACGGCTACTCCCTTGCGCTTCACGTCCTTGACCTTGGATTTCTTCTCTTCTAGGTCGGCAGCAAGGAGCTCCAGGAGGGAGAGACGCCCTTCCTCAGCTCTTGCGCACTTGATCGCCATGTTGAACATCTCCAGAGCCGTGCACAACTCCTCGTGGATGGCGAGCTCCTCCTTCATCTTGACGTCGCAGACGCCATCGGAAAACACTGAGATGATGGCCTCGTCAATCACCTTGGGGATCTTGAGGCGAACGTTGTTGAAGCGCTGGATGTACTTCTGCAGGGTCTCTCCCGGCCATTGTCTGATGTGGCGCAGGTCACCGGCGGCCGGAGGGCGGCCGCGAGTGCCCTGGAAGTTGGCGATGAAGCGGTCGCGCATCTCCCCCTAGGAGGAGATTGATCCTGCGGGCAGGTTCAGGAGCCAGGGGCGAGTGCCTTCCTTGAGAGCCATGGGAAACCAACTCGCCATGACTTTTTCATCGCCGTTGGCCGCCTCGATGCTCAGCTTGTAGAGCTGCAGGAACTCCGCGGGGTCGGGGGTGCCGTCATCGCGCGGAGGCAGATCCGGCTTGAACTTGCCTGGACAAACGACGGTGCACAGCTCGGGACTGAAGGCTCGGCATCCTGCTATGGTCACAAGAGCCTGTTGTGGTGGAGGAGCCTGGTCTTGGTATCCACGCACCACCACTGCAGGCGGCGCGCAGTCTTGATGTGGTGGTGCGGGGAGTGCAGGAGCATTTTCCTGCCGTCGGGGAACTTCTTGAAAGCTTCTTTCTTCGTGCGCAGGCACGCGGCATGGCGGATCGCACGTGGGACTACGCATCTCTGGGCGAGGACGCCTTCTTGGTGCAGAAGAGGCGGGGGTGCTCCATGTGCCGTGCGTCTCGGTGCGAGGGCGCCGTCTTGATGCAGGGGCGGCGGAGGCGCCTCGTGAGCTATGTCTCCCGCAGCCGGAGGCGGGCGAGGCAGCAAGAGGGATGGTGCAGGAGAGCCCCCAGCCACGCTGACGAGCTCGGCGATGTAGTCCAACCAGTCCTCGTAGAGGTCGTCAACTGGGCGGTAGCACAGGAGCTCGCGTGCCATGAGCAGCATGGCATGCACGTCCATGGGCGCGCGACGAGTGTGGGACGATGAGCCGGCTGGAGTCAGCGACGGGGTGGCAGTGCGACCGTCCCGCCGCACGGAGGGGTGTAGTGATGATGCTTGCTGCTCGTTTGCTGCCGGTCGGTATCGGTGTTGGCAACATGTGATGGGGAACGGCGGGGAGGTCCGCCAACGGGCGCCGTTTGGGCGACGCGAGCGGCCAGGGTGGCTCGGTGCTCGGCGCGAGCTCGGTGAGCGTCTGACATGGACATGGTGGAGTCACATAACATGGATCGATGGAAGGAAAGCTTCAGCGCACCCCTACCTAGCGCGCCAAATGTCGAATTTTGGGTTCCGGCAAAACCCTTGAGGTTTGAACACTGGGGTGCGCACGAAGATCTCTCCCCCCAGCTCACGCTCTCGCAACGATCTCAGAACCTAACTTGTCGAACCCGAAGAACAAAGGACACAAGGTTTATACCCTACTCCAGTGTGGTGTGGTGGATTTGCCTCTTTGGCTGAGGATGAGCAAGTACAAGGGAAGAACAACCTCCTGAGGAGAGGTGTTCTTGGGCTCGATGAGCTTGTGTGGTTGAGGATGGAATGGATCCGATCCAAGATGAGTTCCCAGATCAATTCTAAGATCAGTCCCCCGATCAGTTGCCTCCCACTTTGGTGGCTAGTCCTATTTATAGAGGCCCTGGTCCTCTTCCCAAATGTAGGCGGGAAGGGATCCAACAACGGCCAAATTTGAAGGGAGACAACTAGTACAAGTTATCCTGACAAAAGGTGGTCTTCGTCTGCCAAATGCTCTGGTGGTGACGCCGTCCGGGGCTCCATGGTGACCTCCGTCCTGCCGTCCTGCAGGTCTTGGTCTTGTTGCACCGATATGAAAACCTTTGCATGATGCCTCAGGACTCCTCGTCTGCGCTTGCCCCTTTAGCGCCATAGAGGAAACAAGGACACTGCGTGCACTGGCGCCTACCTGGTGCCTGCCTGGCCTTGGTCGTCATGGCTTGCGTGACAGGAACCTCGCGAGGTGCCCCTCGCCTTGATCTCTCTGCCCCTCGCGAGCTAGCCTAGTGAGGTCGCCCCCGAGGAGGTCTTGTGTCATCGGCCTCGTGAGGCTTGGCCCCTCGCGAGGGTTTTGAATGTTTGCTGGCGAGCATGGGCTGTACAGGGCCACTGGTGGAGCCACGCCGTGGGCCGCAGGTAGGCAAGTCTGGGGACCCCCATTCCCAGGACACCGACAAGCCCCGATAAACCCACCAACCATACCAATAGAAATTGTTGGGTTTTCGAACAAGCTGGCAAGATCAATGCCAAACACAAAGGGAAGGGGCCGCCCAGTGACAGTGATGAAGAGGAGGCTCGCCTATCGAGCACTGGGGGACAGAACAAATTTCCCCCCGAAGTAAAAACAGTATGCATGATATACGTGACGCATACCTCTGAAGGCGAGTGCAATCACGAACTATGAGATGACCATGCCATAAAGACGGACGCCCAAAAATACAATCCAAGGGCAGCCTGCTCGATCACTTTTGATCATGAGGACCACCCAACTAGTATCTGTCATGGAGGTTCGGTAGCCCTGGTCCTCGATCCAATCATCGGCAGATTCCATCTTATGCGAGTCCTCATGGACAGCGGGCGTAGCCTCAATTTACTCTATCAAGACACTGTCTGCAAAATGGGCATCGACCCTTTGATGATCAAGCCCAACATAACCTCCTTCAAGGGAGCAATACCCGGCATAGGCTCAATCTTACTGGAAGTTGTCTTCGGTTCACCGGAAAACTTCCGACACAAAGAGTTAATCTTCGATATTGCCCCATTCCGCATTGGCTACCACACACTGCTCGGGCGGACCGCTCTTGCTTGTTTCAATGCAGTCCTAAACTACACCAATTTAACGCTTGAGATGCCCGGTCCCCATGGCACCAAAACAATCAACGAAAACCCGGAACGCTCTCTCCACACTGGGGGGCACACAACGGCAGTCCCAGCCGAAGTGCAAAGCGGCCTCCTTAAGCCGCAAATCTCATCGGTCATTAAACCACCGGCCTCTACTCCGCAGGACCGGTCAATTTCAGAGCTGGATTAGCAGCTCGGCCTCCATCGCTCGCCTCTTATACCCGCGGATTTTTCACCGCGCATACATTACTATACACTTAAAATACTTTGGTCATCGGTGGAGGCACAAAACGGACAAGCCTACAAATCGTTTAGTCCGGACTTTAACCTTTCCTCTTTTATAACTATTTCTCTATACTTTTGTTAAGGTAAATTAATACTTGTCCGTCCTATGGACATTAAGGGACTCTTTATGAGTCCGGCTTCCCCGCAAATAACCGGGGATTGCTCCATTTACGGAAGCCTTTTTTGCAGCAGCACAGGCAGCACAGACGTGCGACAGGAGGTCCAAAAGATTTTTTGTGGACCAAAAGTTCTATTTTGAAAGCTGTACAAAGCCTCTTCCCTAACCCTCGACCCCTGGCACGTAAAATGGCCTGCGTGGTGGTGTCATAATCTGTAAGATTACGTTTGACATATCAATCAGATTTTAGTGAACATAATTCATCTTCAGTATTTGCTTTTCCAAATGAACCTTGCCTTTTCGGTTGTTTCACGCAGACACCTCGGCACGAATCGCCAGGGGCTTGATATGGCAACATACGGGTTGCCAAAAAAGTCCGAACTTCTCTATAGTGCACTTCGGTGTCACGAGTTTGGCCTTATATGCATCAGCTCTGAATCATGTCTTTGGTCAATAGTTGGGTTGCCCGGCTCCTGTGCTTGCTACCATACGTTCCGCCCTATCGGCTAGGATAGTCATACGTCTCCGTTGTATCTACTTTTCCAAACACTTTTGCCCTTGTTTTGGACTCTAACTTGCATGATTTGAATGGAACTAACCCGTACTGACGCTGTTTTCAGCAGAATTACCATGGTGTTATTTATGTGCAGAAACAAACATTCTCGGAATGACCTAAAACTTCACGGAGCAACTTTTTGGAAAATATAAAAAATACCTGCAAAAGATTTAGGCCAGGGGGCCCACCACCTGTCCACGAGGGTGGGGGCGCGCCTGCCCCCCTAGGGCGTGCCCCCTACCTCGTGGGCCCCCTGATGCCTCTCCGGCTCCAACTCCAACTCCATATATTGTGTTTCGGGGAGAAAAAACCAGAGAGAAGAATTCATCGCGTTTTACGATACGGAGCCGTGCCTCGTGAACTCTAATCCCAATGACTTCTTGTTTTCCTTGGCCGAGTTCTTTGCAGACTGATAGTTGCGCTTGAATAGATTGTCATCTCGACACCATAGCAATGACGATGGGTCGGCGTCAGTAGGCTGTGGCCCTCGGACCATGCAAGGGTAAAATCCTTGAGCAATGGCTTCAGTTCTGGTCTTGGGTTGAAGATTTTTATAGAGAATATCTCCCCAAGGACGCGAGAGAGCATTCTTTTCAGCATACTCCTTGGTGAAGAATCTATACTTGAACCATTGCTCGGCCCAGTATCTTCAAATCCATTGGATTCGTGTCTTGCGCTGACCATAGCTTTCTTCGGGGTCAGTTTTGTATAGTTCATAGAGATCTTCGGGCAGGTCCATTGATGTACCCCCACGGCGCTGTCTGCCACCTTCCTTGCCGATTTCTCTTTTGCCATGAAGTTTAGACTGAAAGGCTTCAACACTGTCAAAGTCTTCCGTCTACTGGTCAGATAGGAACTGGCTTCTGGAGAATTTATGTGATGCTGTAAGAACTCTGCAAATGAATGCAGACTATGAGAACCAAGGTATTCTCCCATAGACATGTACCTATGACAGCATTAGAGATGCGAGGGAAGGGGAAGAGGTCATATGCATTCTTAGAAGATTTTGAAGATAAATCAGTTTAGAAGACATTGACCTCATAGTGCGAAGACATTCACTCATATGTAGAGAGTTGGTTCCAGATTTGTACGAATCCACGAATAAGTACAAGTGAGGAATTTAACTACTTTGTGAAGCATAAGTGAACATACTAGGCATGCTGTGAGATGCAAAACCGGATAGATCCAACTTTGTAGCAACAGAAACCACATGTGGTTGAAAAGGATGGATCTATCGGATCAAAAAGACTGTAAAAAGAATTTTTATTTACCACTCGAGGAACTGCTAGACGGAGTAGGAGATGAGGCTGAGCAGTTCGATCTTCCGTGCCCTAACTTGGCGACGGAGGACACCTACGGCGACGGCGGAGAAGATGATGTCCGCGGCCGGCGTGAGGACAGCGTCGGTGAGGTCGCGGCAGCTAAGCGCTTCATCGCCGGCGTCGTGGAGGGCTAGCGGTGGCGCTAGGGTTTGTGCGAGAGAGAGAAGTGGAAGAAGACATAATGGCTGGGGTGAGGCGTGTATTTATAGGGACAGGGACGGCACAGCGTTATTATGCAGGTGCCCCTGGCGGTTCACATCTGAAGGACACATGGCGATCATGCAACACATTGGAGGTTGTTCCATGTTCCCACGTACGCCTGGATTGTTGGGTGGTCGTTCCCACCTTCTCCGGGTTTCAGGTAAAAAGGATTGAGCATTGAAAACAGATTAATGTTTGTCTCTGTATCTTCTGCTGACAAGGACGCAGAGAAGACATTCGACAGTTTCAATAGAATGCATATGATTTGGATAGATAGATTTGAGACGGGAGCATAGAAAGGTTAGGGTCCGATCACATTCACTTAGTTCAAAAGATTCAACTAGAAGACATAGCTATAAGTGAATGCTGTAGAGGACAGAAACCAAATCAATATATTGAAGATAAACATGAAGCCATGTTAACATTGAAGACAAACCAAATGCGAAGACTTTGCAAATGTAACGCCAACAGAAAGTATTACAAACAAAATTTTGGTGGTGGCGTTACCCACCGTATAGGAAGTATTAGACCCAGACATGACGCACAATTATCGTGGCTCTCCGAAGTCAAATTCTGCGTTAATGTATTCACACTTAGAGTGTAATTCTTCATTAGTTGAAGATATACGTTACGTCGTGTGTTTGCACATCTAAGTCATCAACATGCATAAGTGTTAGGATGTGTGCATGATCACAGGACATTTGAGGATTCCAAGATATTTAGCTCACACCGCAACTTGCAAAACCTTTTCTCATCCAAGGGCTTTGTGAAGACATCTGCCAGTTGCTCTTCAATGCTGACGTGAATGATATCAATATCTTCCTTCATGACATGATCTCTGAGGAAGTGATGACGGATCTGAATGTGCTTTGTCTTCGAGTGCTGAACTGGGTTGTTGGCGATCTTGATGGCGCTTTCATTGTCGCAGTAGAGTGGCACTTGCTTCAGATGAATGCCATAGTCTATGAGTGTTTGCTTCATCCATAGAAGCTGAGCGCAGCAAGATCCAGCAGCAATGTATTCAAATTCAGCAGTGGAGAGAGATACACAGTTCTGCTTCTTTAAATACCAACACACAAGTGATCGTCCCAGAAAGTGACATGTGCCTGATGTAGACTTGCGATCCATCTTGTCACCAGCATAATCAGCATCCGAGAATCCAACTAGATCAAACTCCGAGCCCTTTGAATACCATAATCCTAGTGTTGGGGTGTAAGCCAAATATCGAAGAATTTGCTTCACAGCTAAGTGATGCGATTCCTTTGGTGCTGCTTGGAATCGGGCACACATGCAAACACTAAGCATGATATCTGGCCTAGATGCACATAAATAAAGCAAAGAACCAATCATGGAGCGGTATACCTTTTGATCGAACTCTTAACCATTGGCGTCAGAATCCAGACGACTCTTGGTAGGCATTGGTGTCGTATAACCCTTGCAGTCTTGCATTCCAAACTTCTTCAGGCAATCTTTGAGGTATTTCTCTTGAGATATGAAGATGACGTTGCGTTGTTGCCGTATTTGAAGACCAAGGAAGAACTTCTTCTCACCCATCATGGACATCTGATATTGTTCTTGCATCATGTATCCAAACTCATCACTGTATTTCTGATTAGTGCAGCCAAAGATAATGCCATCCACATATATTTGGCACACAAAGAGTTCACCATCATATGTCTTCGTGAAGAGAGTGGGATCGAGGGAACCAGGTTTGAAGCCTTTGCTCTTCAGGAAGTCTTTGAGTGTGTCATACCAAGCACGAGGGGCTTGTTTGAGGTCATACAGTGCCTTGTTGAGCTTGTAAACCATGTCAGGATGTTTTGGATCTTCAAAGCCAGGAGGTTGTGCAACATACACTTCTTCTTCAATCTTGCCATTGAGAAAAGCACTCTTCACATCCATTTGATATAGAAGGGTGTTATGATGATTTGCATAGGCTAGCAGTATGCGTATGGCTTCAAGCCTAGCCACAGGAGCAAATGTTTCATCGAAGTCAATTCCTTCAACTTGAGTGTATCCTTGAGCAACGAGACGAGCCTTGTTCCCGACAACTTGACCATGCTCCTCTTGCTTGTTGCGATATATCCATTTAATGCCTATGATATTGTGTTTACGAGGATCAGGACGCTTGACCAGTTCCCATACATAATTCAGCTCAAACTGTTGAAGCTCTTCTTGCATAGATTGAATCCATTCAGGTTCCATGAAGGCTTCATCAACTTTCTTGGGTTCAGATATTGAGACGAATGCAAAGTGCCCACAGAAATTTGCTAGTTGTGTTGCCCTTGAACGAGTGAGTGGACCAGGTGCATTGATGCTATTGATTATCTTCTCAATCTGTACTTCATTTGCAACACGAGGATGAACTGGAAGAAGATTTTGCTCTTGCTGATCATTGTCATTGTTTGAAGGATTGTCTTCAGGCTGAGCATTGTCTTCAGGTTGATCAGGTGCAGAGATGATAAGTTCCTCTTCAGGCTGTACTTCAGACGGTATGATTTCTCCAGTTCCCATAAGCTTGATGGATTCACTGGGTGGAATTTTATCTAGCACATTTGGCAGGTGCACTCTATGCGAGACGTTAGTCTCATTGAACCGCACATCCACAGTTTCAACCACTTTATAGTGAAAGAGGTTGAAGACTCTGTAGGAGTGCGAATCCTTTCCGTAACCAAGCATAAAACCTTCATGTGCTTTCGGTGCAAATTTTGAAGTGTGATGTGGATCCTTGATCCAGCACCTGGCACCAAATACTCTGAAGTAACTGACGTTTTGCTTCTTACCAGTGAGGAGTTCATAGGTTGTTTTCTTCAGAAGCTTGTGAAGATAAACACGGTTGATGACATGGCATGTAGTATCAATAGCTTCAGGCCAGAACTTCCTTGGAGTCTTGTATTCATCGAGCATCGTCTGAGCCATCTCAATGAGTGTTTTGTTATTGCATTCCACGATGCCATTCTGCTGCGGCGTGTACGGAGCTAAGAACTCATGAGTGATGCCCAATGTATCAAGATAGGTGTCGAGGCCGGTGTTCTTGAATTCAGTGCCATTATCACTTCGGATGTGCTTGATCTTGATGCCATAGTTGTTCATGGCTCGATTGGCGAAGCGTCTGAAGACATCCTGCACTCCAGTCTTGTAGAGGATTACGTTCACCCATGTATATCTTGAATAATCATCAACAATGACGAAGCCATAGAGACAAGCAGTAGTAGTAAGGGTTGAGTAGTGAGTAGGGCCGAAGAGGTCCATGTGTAGCAGTTCAAAGGGTTGAGTCGTTGTCATGATTGTCTTCGAGGGATGCTTGGCCCTCGTCATCTTTCCAGCTTCGCAGGCACCGCATAAGTGATCTGTCTTGAACTTGACGCCCTCGATGCCTGTGACGTGCTTCTTCTTTGCAAGAGTGTGCAAGTTCCTCATGCGAGCATGCCCTAGCCTCCGATGCTAGAGCCAGCATTCTAAAGCTTTTGCAAGAAGACATACGGCAAGCTGTGGTCCTGCTGATAAATCTACCATGTACAAATCATCTTTCCGATACCCTTCAAAGACTAGAAACTTGTCAGATTCCATTAGAACTAGGCAATGATATTTTCCAAATATCACAGTCATGTTCAAATCGCAAAGCATTGAGACGGACATTAAGTTGAAACCAAGGGATTCAACAAGCATCACTTTATCCATGTGTTGATCCTTTGAGATTGCAACTCTACCTAGACCCAATACCTTGCTTTTACTAGTATCAGCAAATGTGATGTGACTTTTGTTAGATGGACGTAAGGTTGAGTCCATGAGAAGACTTCGCCTGCCAGTCCTGTGATTAGTACATCCACTATCAATAATCCATTCTGAAGCAGCTGGTGTCATACCCTACAGTGTAGTTAGGGGGATAGGCTTCATGAAGAGCATTGTGAAGCATAAACATTTGACGAGCAAGAGGATTATTAAAGCTTAGATCAAGGTTAGGACTGATAGGGTAAGTAGCAAGCGACTCAGGAACAAAATACATAATAAGACCATTTGGGCATTTGATCTTGCGCCCTACAAGATGTTTAAGGTCCCCAGCAATAGCTTCAGATGCATTTGATTTTCGGCTAGAGATCTTTCCCTGCAAAAGAGAGTTAAGCTTTCTTAGCCACCCACATCTTCAAGGGTGGCTTTGAAGCAATGAGTCTAAGTGCAGCATCTGAGAACTTTGGCTTTGGAGCCCTAGCAAGTAGTCTTGCAGGTGGACAATAGTACTCATAAGAATAAGCAGAGTAGTTTTGGATCTTATGAACATGGCGGTTTGATGAAACGCGCTCATAATCATAGGCCTGAGTATGGTTTCCCTGCAAAACATTTGCGTTAGTGCGACTCAGGTGAGCCCTCTGTCTGTATGAAGCCTTTGGACCATATGAAGCCTGTGGTCTGGGGTTTGTCTTCTTCACTTGTGGTGTCATGACGACATTCACAGGAAGATTCTCCAGACACCTTTTTGGCACCCAGACTTTCTTAATAGGTGGCCCATTCCTGCAGTTAGTAACAATATACCTGGCAAACACTTCACCATTCTGATTTTTAAACAGTTTATAGTTTGCATCAAAGGATTCATCAATGATGATGGAATTAGCACAAGTGAAGCCAGACAGGGTGGATGGATCCACTGAAGGTTCCTTTGCAGCAACCCATGTGGTTTTGGGGTACTGCTCAGGTTTCCAGTAAGAGCCATCAGCATTCATTTTCCTTTCGAACCCAACACCCTCTTTCCTAGGGCTTCGATTCAGAATCTGCCTTTTGAGGACATCACATAGTGTTTGATGCCCTTTGAGACTTTTGTACATCCCTGTTTCAAGCAATGTCTTCAACCTAGCATTTTCACCAGCAATAGCAGTGGCATCCTCAGCAGAGGGGTTAGTTACCACATCAACAGTTAAAGATGTTGCAACAGTAGCAGTAGTAGAACATCCAGCAACAGAAGTAGCGTTATCACGCTCAATGCATTTAAGACATGGTGGTTCAAATCCTTCCTGAGTGGGACTGATCTGTTTGGCGCGAAGTGACTCGTTTTCCTTTTGAAGATCTTCATGAGCCTCTCTCAATTTCTCAAGATCTTGGTTCCTTTGAAGATAATCATAGGAAAGCTTTTCATGAGTTGTTGAGAGCGTTTCATGACAACTTTCAAGTTACTCATACTTAACATGAAGATTTTTTATGTCTTCAATTAAGGACTGAGATCGAGTCATTTCAGCATCTAATAGGCCATCGCTTTTGTCTAACAGTTTTTGAATATGTTCCATAGCTTTCTGTTGTTCAGTTGCAATTTTAGCAAGTGTTTTGTAGCTGGGTTTCGAACCACAATTAGAGTCATCTTCACTGGATGTTTGATAGTGAGTAGTGCGTGAGTTTACCTTGGCACTGCGTGCCATGAAGCAGTAGGTGGGAGCGGAGTTATCCTTGTCATTGGCATCAGCGTCGGTGATGAAGTCATTGTCTTCAGTGTTGAAGATGGACTTGGCAACGTAGGCTGTAGCCAGACTTGCAACGCCAGAATCGGACTCCTCCTCAGACTCCACCTCTGCCTCCTCAGAAGCAGACTCCTCCTCTGAATGCATTTCCTTGCCAAAAAATGCACGAGTCTTGCCAGATGAGCTCTTCTTGTGTGATGAAGACTTTGAGGAAGACTTGGAAGAAGACTTTGAGTATTTCTTCTTCTTCTTGTCGTCAGAATCATATTCCTTACTCTTCTTCTTCTTCTTCTTCTTCTTCTTGTTGTTGTTCTCATTGTCCCACTGCGGACACTCAGAGATGTAGTGACCAGGTTTCTTGCACTTGTGGCATGTTCTCTTCTTGTAGTCATGAGCAGAAGCTTCATCATTCCTTGAGCTGGATTGTGAGGACTTTTTGAAGCCTTTCTTCTTGGTGAATTTCTGGAACTTCTTCACAAGCATAGCAAGCTCCTTTCCAATGTCTTCAGGATCATCAGAACTGCAGTCAGATTCTTCTTCAGATGAGGAAACACCTTTTGCCTTCAAGGCGCGAGTTCGGCCATAGTTGGGACTGTAGATGTCTATTTTCTCAGAAAGCTGAAACTCATGTGTGTTGAGCCTTTCAAGTATGTCAGACGGATCGAGTGTCTTGAAGTCAGGGTGTTCTTGAATCATCAGGGCTAGGGTGTCAAATGAGCTGTCAAGTGATCTCAGGAGCATCTTGACGATTTCATGCTTGGTGATCTCAGTAGCGCCAAGAGCTGGAAGCTCATTTGTGATGTCAGTGAGGCGATCAAACATGAGCTGAACATTCTCATTGTCGTTTCTTTTGAAGCGGTTGAAGAGGTTGCGAAGGACACTGATCCTTTGATATCTCTGGGTTGAGACACCTTTCTTGACCTTGGAGAGCCAGTCCCAGACTAGCTTAGATGTTTCCAGAGCACTCACACGGCCATACTGCCCTTTGGTCAGATGACCACATATGATATTCTTGGTAGTGGAATCCAGTTGAACAAACTTCTTGACATCAGCAGCGGTGACACCTTCACCAGCCTTGGGGACGCCATTCTTGACGACATACCAGAGGTCGACATCAATGGCTTCAAGATGCATGCGCATCTTATTCTTCCAGTAGGGATATTCACTTCCATTGAATACGGGGCATGCAGCGGAGACTTTGATTATCCCTGCAGTCGACATAGCTAAAACTCCAGGTGATTAAACCGAATCACACAGAACAAGGGAGTACCTTGCTCCAATACCAATTGAAAGTGTCGACTAGAGGGGGGTGAATAGGCGATTTTTATGAAAGTCTTCAAAACATGGAAGTTTCGAAGACAAACAATAGAAATAAACCTATTACCATGTGGCGGAAGGTAAACTACACTAGGCAAGCCATAGTCAAGTATTCAATCAAATGAAAGCACAAAGACTAATAGTAGCTAGGCAGTATGGATCAGGATGGAAGATAGTATGAAGCCAATCAGAACAAGCACTCACTCAGAGAAGACAAAAAGATAATGCAAACAGGCAATGACTTCACAAGGACCAACTGCAAATAAAGAGATGGGAAGGATAGAACCAGTGCCTCGTTGAAGACAATGATTTGCTGGACCAGTTCCAGTTGCTATGACAACTGTACATCTGGTTAGGGAGGATAAGATTTAACTCAGAAGACCGCATCTTCACCTTATTCCCCTTGAGCTAAGGACACCCAGTCCTCGCCCAATCACTCTGGTAAGTCTTCAAGGTAGACTTCCAAACCTTCACAGACTTTGTTCACCGGTGATCCACAATGACTCTTGGATGCTCAGAACGCGACGCCTAACCAGCTGGAGGATTCACAGTCCTCAAGTGTAATTAGTCTTCAGATCACACGGACAGGAAGACTTCAGTGATGCCTAACACTCTTTGGCTCTGGGTGTTTAGGGCTTTGTCCTCGCAAGGATTTATCTCTCAAAGGCTTCAAGGTGGGTTGCTCTCAAATGACAAAAGCCGTGCACTAACTCTGAGCAGCCGACCAATTTATGGTGTAGGGGGTGGGCTATTTATAGCCACTAGGCAACCCGACCTGATTTGTCCGAAATGACCCTGGGTCACTAAGGAATTGACACGTGTTCCAATAGTCAGATTTCAAACACACACAACAACTTTACTTGGGCTACAAGCAAAGCTGACTTATCCAGCTCTGGATAAGATTTGCTCTCATTGTCTTTGCTCGAAGACATAGGATTTTGGTTAAGCATCACTTCAGTCATTCTGACTGGTTCACTTGGACCCCACTTAACAGTACGGTGGTTCCTATGACTCAACAAAGAATAAAAGGAAACGGCAAAACAACTAAGTCTTCACGCTCCATAGTCTTCACGCGATGTCTTCTCTTGTCATAGTCTTCAATGTGAATGTCTTCACATACCACCTTTGTCTTTAATGTCTTCATACATTTTTAGGGGTCATCTCCGGTAGGAAAACCAAATCAATGAGGGACTTCTACCTGTGTTATCCTGCAATTCTCACAAACACATTAGTCCCTCAACTAGGTTTGTCGTCAATACTCCAAAACCAACTAGGGGTGGCACTAGATGCACTTACAGAAACTACTTCTATGCTTGATACTACTGTGCCACTTGGTGAATTTCTTGATGAACAACTTGCTAGTGCTAGAGAGATTGAAAATATTGAATCTGATAATACTTATGAAAGTGATGATGAAGAATCACTTGTTATTCCTGAGGGTTATGTTTTTGATCAAGAAGCTTCTTTAGCTATTTTAGCTTGCAAAGATAGAAATGAACTCAAGAGATTATTAGCTAAATGGAATAAGAAATCTCTAAATGCTAGGATGAAACCTGACCCTGCTTTTTCTACTTCACCGATCTGTGTTACTGATAAGGATTATGAATTCTCTATTGATCCTGATATAATTACTTTGGCTGAATCTGATCCTTTTCATGGCTATGAATCTAAAAATGTTGTGGCACATCTTACTAAATTAAATTATATAGCCACCTTGTTCACTAATGATGAGAGAACTCGTTACTTTTATATCCTTAAAATATTTCCGTTCTCATTAAAGGGTGATGCTAAGATATGGTTTAGTTCTCTTGATCCTGGTTGTGTGCGTAGTCCCCAGGATATGATTTATTACTTCTCTGATAAATATTTCCCTGCTCATAAGAAACAAGCTGCTTTAAGGGATATATATAATTTTCTGCAAATTAAAGAAGAGAGTCTCCCACAAGCTTGGGGGAGGCTTCTCCAATTACTTAATGCCTTGCCTGATCATCCTCTTAAGAAAATGAAATACTTGATATCTTTTATAATGGACTAACCGATGCTTCCAGAGATTACCTGGATAGTTGTGCTGGTTCTGTTTTCAGGGAAAGAACACCGAATGAAGCTGAAATTCTATTGAATAATATGTTGACAAATGAAAATAATTGGACACCTATGGAGCCAGTTCCTGAGCCTATTCCTAAACCAACTCCGAAGAAGAGGGGTATTCTATTTCTCAGTCCTGAAGATATGCAAGAGGCAAAGAAATCTATGAAAGAAAAAGGTATTAACGCAGAAGATGTTAAGAATTTACCTCCTATTGAAAAAATGCATGGTCTTAATTTACCGCCTGTTGAAGAAACATATGATCTTAATCCGTTACCTATTGAAGAAACTCATGGTCTTGATAACCCGACACAGGTAGTAAAGGTAAATTCTCTCTATAGATATGATAAAGCTGAAATCCCATTTACTAAGTTCTCTAGCCCATGCTTAGATGAGTTTGATAAATTTATGGCTAAGCAAGAAGACTTTAATGCTTATTTTAGTAGACAAATGAAATACAATTCAAATATGCTTGAACACTTGGGTGATTATATGGCTAATGTCAAAGGTGAACTTAAACTTATTAGTAAACATGCTTCTATGGTTACCACTCAAGTAGAACAAGTACTTAAACCTCAAAATGATTTGCTCAATGAATTGAATAGTAAATATAATGATAATTCTGTTAGAGTGGCTACTAGAACTGGTAAAATGACTCAGGAACCTTTGTATCCTGAAGGCCATCCTAAGAGAATTGAGCAAGATTCTCAGAGAAATAATATAGATGCACCTAGTCCTTCTAAAAGGAAGAAAAATAATCCTTATGCTAAGTATATGAAAGAAATTTTTACAAATAAAAGGAAGATACCCGAAGCTGAAATTTCCACCATGCTTGCTAATTATACTTTTAAGGGTGGAATACCAAAGAAACTTGGAGATCCAGGAGTACCCACTATACCATGCTCCATTAAAAGAAACTATGTTAAAACTGCTTTATGTGATCTTGGAGCCGGTGTTAGTGTTATGCCTCTCTCTTTATATCGTAGACTTGATTTGAATAAGTTGACGCCTACTGAAATATCTTTGCAAATGGCTGATAAATCAACTGCTATACTTGTCGGTATTTGTGTGGATGTGCTTGTTGTAGTTGCAAACGTTACTATTTTAACAGACTTTGTTATTCTTGATATTCCTAAGGACGATAGTATGTCTATTATTCTTGGAAGACCCTTTTTGAATACTGCAGGGGATGTTATTGATTGCACTAAAGGCAATGTCACTTTTCATGTTAATGGTAATGAGCACACGGTACACTTTCCGAGGAAACAACCTCAAGTTCATAGTATCACTATTGGAAAAATTCCATCGATTATATTTGGAGGTTTTGAATTTCCTCTTCCTACTGTCTTGAAGAAATATGATATTCTTATTATTGAGGATGTGCATATCCCCGTTGAGGTAACATAGTGTTATTCGAAATTTCTCTGGTTCCATGTTATTCGGAATGAGTTCGTTAACAAGACTTGATCAACCTTGTTAGTGGATTCCTTTTGATGATCATGAGATGGATAAAACTAGAAGGCACAACCTATTGTACCCTCCTTTTACTTTCTGTTATTTATATTAAATAAAATAAAAATAAATATTTTTCTGTCTGTTATCCGATTATCCGTACAATATAAAAATACCCCGAAAATAAAAGTTCTCCAATTGCCCTGAAATTTAAATATGATTTTTTCTACAATATTTGAGAATATTTGGCACTGAGAACACAGCAAGGGGTCACCCACCTGCCCACGAGGGTGGAGGGTGCGCCCTACCCCCTGGGCGCGCCCCCTGCCTCGTGGGCCCACGGTGGCTCTCCTCCACTTATTCCTGCACCCACACACTTCTTCTTCCTCCCACAAACACGAATATCCAGCTCAAGCATGAGTTCTAGCTCATCTTGCTGCCATTTTCGATCTCCTTGCTCAGAGCACCTCTCACAAAACTACTTGGGGAGATTGTTCCTTGGTATGTGACTCCTCCATTGGTCCAATTAGTTTTTGTTCTAGTGCTTTATTAATTGAAAATTTTGCTGCTTAGGTGACCCTGTTCTTGAGCTTGCATGTCAAATTTATATGGTCAAAAGTAGTTTTGATGCATGATATAGGCTCTAGGCACTTGTAGGAGTAGTTGCTATCAATATTATTGAGTTTGGGTTACCTTTATTTTGAAGTTACTAAAAATTTCAGAATTTTTTAGAAAATGATGAAGAGACTTTTGAGGGGCTCATCGAGCCAAAGCTCCAAGGAAAAGGCACCGAAGCCTAAATATAATCTGCCTCGCACCGCAGAGGTTCGGGCGTGTGAATGGCCTTCCGATGATTTCTTGAGAGCAGCCGGGATTTATGAAGATTTTCATGAATTGTCTAAGAATGCATGCCTCACCGCTTTCCTCCACGACCAATGAGATCAATATCTCTTACTCACAAATATCTTTGTGCAAAACTTTCATTTCCATTCTAGGAGCTCACCACCTACGGTGGATTTTTATTTATATGATGAGCACAAGGAGATGTCACTTTATGATTTTTGTCGAGTTTGTTTAGTCCCTTTTGAGGGCAAGACAAAAGAACCACATCGCGATGATGTGGACGGGTTTATTGACACTATCACTATAGGGGAAACAAAGAAGGTTTCCGATGAACGAATCACTAGCATACATTTCCCTGTTTTACGCTATTTTGCATTATTTGCTAGTCATTGTTTAATTGGTCGCGGAAAGTGTGGAAACCTTAGTATCCCTGATATTATTATTTTGCTCCACGGTTTATACAATGATAACTCTGTTAGTATGGGCGGCATTATTGCTAAACGGTTAAGTCTGAACCATACCAAGGGCCCCGTCTTTGGAGGCATCTATGTTTCACGCCTAGCTGCACATTTAAATACATATTAGGCATTATGAGAAGGAAGAAAAGGTTCTGCCTCGTGTTTATCTAGATTATAAAAGTATGGTGGCACATGATTTTATTGTTAAGAATAGGGAAGCAGAGCTTAAATACAAATTGTTCTTTAATAAACATCATCCTGAGACTATTACTCTACCTGCTCCTTCTTTGTTTGATTTATCTGCACGCCAGTACCTTGTTCCATTGAAGGCTATTCACGCCTACCGGAACCTTGCACCAGCCATGGAGCCAGAGCCGGAACCACAAGTTGATCCTTCACGACAGTCTAATTACCAGTGGGATCCGGAGATGATTGTCAGCCAGTGGAAATCGGAGTCTTCTTCTTCTTCTCAGTATGACCCCAACTACTATTATGGATATCCGCCAGGCCAGCCGTGGCCATAGACCAACTTCGGCCAAAAGCCTAAGCTTGGGGGAGTACGTATTTCCCACCGACATTACATTTATGTTCACACACTCATTGCTAGAGGTCGGTGCTCATACTTTTTCATTGTATCATCCATGCTAGTTTAATTTCCTTTTTATGCTTTCTTCTTGTGTGTTTGATAAACCTTAAGAAAAACCAAAAAATTAGTTGTAGCGTTTAATTAGTTTACTTTCCATACTTGTAGTAGTAATTAAAAAGAAAACCCAAAAAGATTTCCTGTTCTTCTTTTACTTTTTGGGAGCTCTCCCGTGTAAATAGTTTTATTTCTTTTCTTTTTGGGGGGGGTCGATAGGAGAAGACCATGGTTAAATTGTTGAAGTGGCTCTTGTATGCCTACTTGTTGATCTGACAAAAGAGCCCATATTACCTTGTTTTCTCCTGTTTATTGAATGCTTGCAGATTCCAGCTTAGTCCAATGCATGTGCACTATTATTATTATTCACATCGTTCGGCCGTGCAAGTGAAAGGCAATTATGACGATATATGATGGATTGGCGGAGATGAGAAAAGCTGGTATGAACTCAACTTCTTTTGTTTTTGTAAATATGATTAGTTCATCATTCCTGATTCAGCCTATTATGAATAAACATGTTTGCAATGACAACTAGAGATCATAGTTTCTTGTGCCATGCTTGATTAGCTAGGAGCTTATAAAGGTTTACCTTGCATGCCAACATGCTATTAAAATGGTTGTGATGTGGTATGATAGGGTGGTATCCTCCTCTGAATGATTTAAGTGACTTGACTTGGCGCATGTTCACGCATGTAGTTGAAACAAAATCAACATAGCCTTCACGATATTTATGTTGATGGTGGATTATATCCTACTCATGCTTGCATTCGGTGTTGATTAATTTTAATGCATGTTCATGACTGTTGTGGCTCTCTAGCTGGTCGCTTCCCAGTCTTTTGCTAGCCTTCACCTGTACTAAGCGGGAATATTGCTTGTGCATCCAATCCCTTAAACCCCAAAGTTATTCCATATGAGTCCACTATACCTACCTATATACGATATATACCTGCCGTTCCAATTAAATTTGTATGTGCCAAACTCTAAACCTTCAAATAAATATCCTGTTTTGTATGCTTGAATAGCTCATGTATCAACTAGGGTTGTCTGTATCTTCCATGTTAGTCGGGTTATTCTCAAGAGGAGTGGACTCCGCTCCTCACTCACGAGATAAATGGCTGGTCACCGGGATGCCCAGTCCCATGCTTTATGCAAACTAAATCAAAATAATTGCAAACAAAACTCCCCCTGGGACTCTTGTTAGTTGGAGGCACTCGTTGTTTCGAGCAAGCCATGGATTGATGCTTGTTGGTGGAAGATGGAGTATAAACTTTACCATTCTGTTTGGGAACCGCCTATAATGTGTGTAGCATGGAAGATATCGCCATCTCTTGGTTGTTATGTTGACAATGAAAGTATACCTCTCAAAATATTATTCACCTCTATTTCAAAACCGAGCTCTGGCACCTCTACAAATCCCTACTTCCCTCTGTGAATGGCCTAACTATTTACTTTTATGTTGAGTCATCATCCTCTCATTAAAAAGCACCAGTTGGAGAGCACCGCTGTCATTTGCATTCATTATTGTTAGTTTGAGTATGACTTGACTGGATCTCTTTTACCATGAATTACAATGTCTAATCAGTCCTTGGTCTTTAAAGGTGCTCTGCATTTATGTTTTGCGGTCTCAGAAAGGGCTAGCGAGATACCACCTTGTTATATCATATTATGATTGTTTTGAGAAAGTGTTGTCATCTGAGATTTATTATTATTGCTCGCTAGTTAATTATGCTATTGATATGAGTAAACTTGAGACCTAAGCGTTATTGTGAATGTGGTTAGTTATAATCTTTGCTGAAAACTTGAATGCTAGCTTTACATATTTACAACAACAAGAGCAAACAGAGTTTGTAAAAGTTTTTCTTTATCACTTTCAGTTTGTCAACTGAATTGCTTGAGGACAAACAAAGGTTTAAGCTTGGGGGAGTTGATATGTCTCCGTCGTATCTACTTTTACGAACACTTTTGCCCTTGTTTTGGACTCTAACTTGCATGATTTGAATGGAACTAACCCGGACTGACGCTGTTTTCAGCAGAATTACCATGGTGTTATTTATGTGCAGAAACAAACATTCTCGGAATGACCTGAAACTTCACGGAGCAACCTTTTGGAAAATATAAAAAATACCTGCAAAAGATGAAGGCCAGGGGGCCACCACCTGTCCACGATGGTGGGGGCGCGCCTGCCCCCCTAGGGCACGCCCCCTACCTCGTGGGACCCTTGATGCCTCTCCGACTCCAACTCCAACTCCATATATTGTGTTTCGGGGAGAAAAAAATCAGAGAGAAGAATTCATCACGTTTTACGATACGGAGCCGCCGCCAAGCCCTAAAACCTCTCGGGAGGGCTGATCTGGAGTCCGTTCGGGGCTCCGGACAGGGGAATTCGTCGCCATCGTCATCATCAACCATCCTCCATCACCAATTTCATGATGCTCACGGCCGTGCATGAGTAATTCCAACGTAGGCTTGCTGGACGGTGATGGGTTGGATGTGATCTATCATGTAATCGAGTTAGTTTTGTTAGGGTTTGATCCCTAGTATCCACTATGTTCTGAGATTGATGTTGTTATGACATTGCTATGCTTAATGCTTGTCACTAGGGCCCGAGTGCCATGATTTCAGATCTGAACCTATTATGTTTTCATTAATATATGAGTGTTCTTCATCCTATATTGCAAGTCTATAGTCACCTATTATGTGTTATGATCCGTTAACCCCGAAGTGACAATAATCGGGATACTTACCGATGATGACCGTAGTTTGAGTTCATGTATTCACTATGTGTTAATGCTTTGTTCCAGTTCTATATTAAAAGGAGGCCTTAATATCCCTTAGTTTCCGTAAGGACCCCGCTGCCACGGGAGGGTAGGACAAAAGATGTCATGCAAGTTCTTTTCCATAAGCACGTATGACTATATTCGGAATACATGCCTACATTATATCAATGAACTGGAGCTAGTTATGTGCCACCCTAGGTTATGACTGTTACATGATGAACCGCATCCGGCATAATTCTCCATCACTGATCCATTGCCTACGAGCTTTCCATATATTGTTCTTCGCTTATTTACTTTCCCGTTGCTATTGCTATCATCACTACAAAATACCAAAACCACTGCTTTTACTACTGTTACCTTTTGCTAATGTTACCACTACTATCATATTGCTTTGCTACTAAACACTTTGCCGCAGATATTAAGTTTCCAGGTGTGGTTGAATTGACAACTCAGCTGCTAATACTTGAGAATATTCTTTGGCTCCCCTTGTGTCGAATCAATAAATTTGGGTTGAATACTCTACCCTCGAAAACTGTTGCAATCCCCTATACTTGTGGGTTATCAAGTAGTAAAGGGAGAACTACTTTGATTGTGTTTCTGGTTCACCTGGTCAAACACCTTAGTAGAGAAAGCCAAAAACTGACTGTCATGATGCGTCGAGAGCTGGTCAACCACTCGGTGACCTATTAGAATCTTTTGCGATTTCTTCCGTGTTACACGAAGGACTGTTTTCTGGTCACCTATGTAACACAACCGCATTCGGATAACTGCGTACATACGAGGGGCTACATTGTAGACCCACTATAAAACTCCTATGGCTAAGTGAAGGTGTTAAAGCCCTATAGTCCGATTGCTTCATTCGCCGCACTGACACCTCCGTTTTAGACCAAGATGTTGGGTCAAGAGTAATCAGGTGCTATTCCGAACACCCCCGTATTATATACGAGCGGGCCGAAGCCGACGACTGGCAAACTTTCAGGTTAAAAGAAACAACCGCACAGGAGGAAATAATGGCAATAATATATAACACAGCTTTAACGTATCATCATATTGTTTTTACTATTCCGGTACATTTATTCAAATAAAATATCCTTCGAGCACTGACCCTCTATCAAGTGGGCACCCTCTAGGACGTCCTCCAAATAATGCTCCGGCGCGTGATGGTCCTTGCCCCCAGGCGGACCCTCGGTTGCAACATTGGTGGCCTTCATCTTTGCCCAGTGCATCTTGACGCGGGCGAAGGCCATCCACGCACCTTCTATGCACCCCGACCGCTTGACGGCGTCAATACGCGGCACTGCATCGACAAGCCACTGTACCAAACCAAAATAACTACTCGGAACAAGTTCGGCCGACCATAGCTGAACTACGTCATCCTTCATGGCAGATCCGGACATCTTGTGTAGGTCGGCCCACTGGGACATCTGTTTGTTCAGCAGCGCCGGACGCCTTGCCTCGTTGAATTGCGACCAGAAAAGCCTCTCCACAGCACGTCCTTCCTGTGCCTGGAAGAACTGTGCCGCGTCAGAAACACTCCTTGGCAGATCCACGAACGCATCTAGAGAACTCCACATTTGGTTAAGCAAGGCATACTTTGGGTCGCCGAACTTAGTTTGTAAAAGAAAGGGCTTACCAGCCGCTATCTCCCCAGCCTACCGGATCTCCTCCTGAGCCACTCTAGAATCAGATGGCGCTTCTTTCGCCTCTAGCAAGGCCTTGTTGAGTTCGGCTGCCTTGGTCTTGTTGTCATCCTCGAGAGATTTGCACCTATTAGTAGCATCCTTCAGCTCTCGCTCCACGATGGATATTCTGTCCTGGCACTGGTGCAGGGTCGCCTGTTCGGCCTTTAAATATGCAGCCGTCTTCTTGGCAGTGGCATCGCTCACTCTGGCCTGCTCCTTGGCCCAGGCAGGTTCAGCCCGAAGGGTCTCAACGGCAGCAGCACCGTCTACAGTTATGCATATGGTTTTCAGCCTCTTGCTCACACTACGATACACGCATAAACAAGCTACCCCAACACATACCTTGTGCCTCGTCGAGCTACCTATTAATAAGAGTGATGTCTTCATCCGCTAACTCAAGCTTCTACTTTAGATCTGCATCTTCTGTAGCTTGGGCGGTCACCATGGACGTAACAACCTGTGTTTGGATCAATAAGGTTACTTCCTAAGCATGTCTTTGATCCTCTAATCGCCTCCTTGTGGAAGCCGACCAGAGCCTCAGGGGCTACTATCCATACACAGGTGCATTGTGCATGAAAAATAGTTAAAACCATTACATTACATACCTCGAAGCCTCTCAACAGGCCCAGGAAAGCTTCATTCAATCCGCTTCTCGCGGACATAACTCTTTCAACCACCATACCCATTAAGATACGATGTTCCTCTGAGATGGACACACTTTGTAATGTGCTCGTCAGAGCATCCGGTATCTCCGGATTCATGGAGGTTGCCATGGGAGTATGCATTCCCTTCAAAGGGATACATCTTCTCGACCCTAGGGTCATCTTCGGCTGTAAGCCGGATAGTTTGGGCCCTTCATTGCTAGCCCATGTAGGGGCTGCCCCCTCCGGACCCTTAAGGATTGAAGTACCGCCTTCGGGCGTTGTTTTCATTGTCCCCCACACCACTTGATGGTCATGGGAGATTCTCCGAGATGACACCTCGAAGTCATCCGCCCTAGGAGGTGAGGAAGCATGAGAAGGCATCTCTCTTTCCATCATCCTCGGAGATAAATCCCTTGATGAGGAGGACTGTCGGGGCGGACTATGGGCCGAACTGCAACCATATAGTTTAAATATTATCCCTATAATTCGAAAAGAGCGGGATATGTCTAGAACATCCTTGTTCACTTACAATTTGGCAAGGGGCTGTCCTTAGAGAGGTGCCTTGTGACGACGTCCGCTTCGGAACCCAAACCATAGTGTAGGGATGCTTTCCCTCTCTTTGGTGCTTCCACCTCCAAGTCTTCGGACGTAGTTCTTTTCCTCCCATGAGGGGAAGGAATATCACCTTCTCCTTCCCCTTCGTCTTTTGAAGAGGGAGCTTCAGCCCCTTCGGACATAGTGTCTGGCATACCTGTGAAATGAAGGCCGCTTTCGGCCTCTTCGCTCTTTTTCTTATCCTCTGGCGCTGGAACTTGATACGGCACTGGGACCAGCATTCTCGTCAACGCAGGATCGGCCGAGTCTTCAAGAAGTGGAGCTGAACATCTAATTCATTCCGCCTTCTTTATCCAGCCCTGGATGAAGATAGAACTCTCAGTACAATGCAATGGGATGATCAACCAAGTTGCGATCAGAACTTGGGTGCTTACCGGGATATCTGGATGGTTGCAGTTGAGACCGACGTCCTCTGATGTGTCCGGCCGCTGGTCTCGAGTTTTGAAGAACAACTCCCACATCCCTTCATGTGTTGTGCTGTAAAATTGCTAAAGGGTCCGTGGTCCCTCCGGATTGAACTCCCACATACGGAGAGGCCGTCGCTGGCACGGGAGGATCCGGCATACTAGCATCACTTGGACCACATTGACGAGGCCAACGTTCCTCTCGAGGATACTTCGAATATGACTTTGCAGCACTTATACTTCATTAATTGATCCCTAGTCTAGCCCCTTATTTATCCAAGATGTGAGCTGTAGTGGAGGGACGGATCGGAACGCAGGTGCGACTGCCCATTTGGTGCCGCGGGGTTCGGTGATATAGAACCACTCCTGTTGCCATAAGTTGGAGGTTTCCGCGAAGGCGCCTTTTGGCCAGACAGTGCTGGCGAGCTTGCTCACCATAGCACCACCCCACTCTGCTTCTCCCCCATTAACTAGCTTCAGCTTCACATTGAAAGTCTTGAGCCATAGGCCGAAGTGTGGGGGGACGCGGAGAAAGGCTTCGCACACGATGATAAATGCCGAGATGTGAAGAAAATATTCTGGAGCCAGATCGTGAAAGTCTAGCCCATAATAAAACATAAGGTCGCGAACGAAGGGGTGAAGAGCGAACCCTAACCCACAGAGGAAGTGGGAGATGAATACAACCCTCTCGCCAAATTTCGGTGTTGGGATGACCTGCCCTTTCATAGGGAGCCTGTGGGGGATCTCTGCAGTCAGGTACCTCACCTTCCGAAGCTTCACGATATCCTCCTCGGTGACCAAGGGGGCCGTCCACCTACCCTGGGAAATGGATCCGGACATAACTAGAAGGCCGGATGAAAATGGGAGAAATCAAATCCTGGGCGCTAGAGATTGAGGTTGGCAAGGTTGAGGAAGGGGAAGGATGGGTCTGTACCCCTTTATAAAGGCGAAGAATACCGAACGCCTCCTCACGGGCCTTTATGCTCGCCTATTCCCAAGGGATCTCCAACAACACGGTTGGATTACCCACACACATATTGATGAGAATCCCGCAATAAGGGGACACGATCTCTGCTTTGACAAGATGTGCCAATAAAAACCACACCTCGAAACATGGAACGGGAGGCTGAAAAATGGTTCAAAATAATGACCGGGCGGAGACGTGGCGTCTCACTACAAAAATGTCAGTAGATGGGACTTTTTAAATATTATACTCTTTATGGAGCATGTTTTGCAGAGCCGGACACGTTCTCTGTGTTCGAGGATTACTTTGAAATATTCGGAGGAGGAACCCGCCTTACAATGCCGAAGACAATCTGCGTGCCGGACACCTCGTCATTGAAGCCTCGTTCAGGGGCTACTGAGGGAGTCCTAGATTAAGGGGTCCTCGGGCGTCCGGCCTGTGTGACATGGGCCGGACTGTTGGTCCATGAAGATACAAGATAGAAGACTTCCTCTTGTGTCCGGATAGGACTCTCCTTTGCGTGGAAGGCAAGCTAGGCGTCTGGATGTATTGTTTCCTTTCTCTGTAACCGACTTTGTATAACCCTAGGCCCCTCCGGTGTCTATATAAACTAGAGGGTTTAGTCTGTAGACAACGATCATAATTACACATGCTAGACTTCTAGGGTTTAGCCACAACGATCTCGTGGTAGATCAACTCCTGTAATCCTCATACTCATCAAGATCAATGAAGCAAGACATAGGGTATTACCTCTATCAAGAGGGCCCGAACCTGGGTAAACATCATGTCCCCTGCCTCCAGTTACCATCGACCTTAGATGCATAGTTCGGGACACCCTACCCGAGATCCGCCGTTTTTGACACCAACAACTGCTTCTAATTTTTCGAAATGCCACTTATGACAAGACACTTTTAACTAGGTAGAGTGATATTGGTTGCATCTGTCATATGGTATCTAGCTTGCATTACTTCTATTTTCTTGAAAATCCTTATGCTTAGTTTACACATTGTAGCTATCAATATGTCACGCCGTCCTGTTTTTCTTACATATTCCATCCTCATATGGTTGTCTTACATCATAGTATTGCTTGTCTGTATCATGCATCAATGAGTTCTGAAGAGCGATTTTATTCTTTTGTGTTGTGGGTATGCCTTGACATGGCAAAGTCAAAAAAGAGCAAGGAAAAGAATATAGTAGGGAAATGGTGTTACTCGTCGGGTGAAACAGAAAAGGATCTACCCTCGAGATTCTGCTGGTACTTATGGTGCAGCAGAAGGTCCAAGTCCACCGGCTAAATCTACAAACACAGTATCACCTGCTCCACCAGCTGCAACATCCGCTTCAACTGTACTAGCATCTCAATGAGTTACTCATTCGTTAGCTCCGGAACTGGCCAGTTCCCAAGCTGCATTCACACCTAACACTACTTCGAAGCACTGCTGACACAACAAGACTTGGCAAGATCAGATGAACCTCATGAGCATCAACACAAAGATGGTACCTGACCGAGTCAAGTTGCAGTTGCTTGCTCCTTTATATTCACTCTCACAGTTTGATGTGCACTAACACTTTCCATATTCGTTGTTGAACTAGCAGCACGGCGCAAGCGGAAACAGACATCAGGGATAATGCTTGACATATTAACAAAATCTAAAGGAGGAAGAATGGAGATCCATTTTGAGGCAGGTTTAAAAAGGCCACATGATGCTACAGAGTCAGCCAAGTTAGTATCAGAGGTAGCCATTACCGTTAGGTGTCATGCACATATCCTCCCAATGTGGATCCAGTACAGGAATGAGGAAGACAATACCCAGTTTAACACCTTCCTTGACCATTTATCTGTGAGTAATGTTATTCATCGCAATTTGTAATATTGTCTTGCTCTGTGTCATACATTCTAGCTTCCTCCTAATAAGACTCACATTCTTTTTTCAATAGATGAGGCTCAAGTTGGATATGAAAGATGATGCAACTAAACAAGCATGCACTCATGTTTTTCAGTCTGCTCTACGACAGTATCGGCACCACCTTAGAAAATCTCACTTTGAAGGAAAGGCTAACAAGGAAATCGCCCAAACATCTCCAGTGGAATATATTACAGATGAAGACTGGACATCCCTTGTTAAACACTGGTCTGATCCAAAGTATCAGGTAGGGTATATGTATTTGATCAGGCCACATATTGAACTTGTATTTATGTATGTGCCTTACAAGTGTATCTTCTAGGCTAACTGTTTGAAGAACAAGACTAATTGTTCTAAAGTGAAATTCCAATAGACAAGAGGATCTCGTAGCTATATTGCACACTAGGAGGCTCTTGTAAATAGCTGCTACTTCCTTCTTTTTTCTGTGCCATATTATTGTATCTATATTGACTTGTTCCAAATACAGAGGAAAACCCGTGCGGACCAAAAAGAACCTGAACCGAATGCAGTGAAAATCTTCAAGGATTGCCACACCAGAAAGATGAAGGGCATCAACACACCAGTTCAGGCCGCTGTTGTAAGTCCTTACTCCTCCTACCTTTGAACTGATTGGTACTGTGATGTGTTCATTTAACTGGTTGGTTTGCAGCCAATGTCAGTTACTCTGTTCACGTTTATACATAGTTGTCTTAACGTATCATTTCACCTTACATGGTTTAAAAGAGATGAAGGATATTCTTTTGGTCTTGATTTGTAATCTAGTTGTGATGTTGACGTGCGCACACAATGATAGAATAGACTATTTGTTTTATATCTGTTTGCCCATGATATGAATGATGTTATACTATGTTCATCCTACTTTAAACCATGTCTCTTTATCCTTAGATGTCAAGGAATGTGAGGAAATAGACAATACAGTAGGCATGCTACATGGACATATGTTTCGAAAGTGATTTTATTATGTAGTTGGCACTACAATACATGCTAATGTATTACAGTAGTTCACCAAAATAAGTTATGTATAAACGTGAAACCTACTTTATTAGTTTTTGTCTCATTAGTAACTTATCTGGTACACTAATCTACAAGTTCAAACTTTCAGCAAGCTATGGAAAAAATGATTGAATAGCCACAAACCACCTGAAGGCTACCACAGACACAATGTCACCTCTTGCTGCAGTGCGTCAGTATCTCTCCACTAATAGTGCAAAAAGCACCTTCCTGCGTAATTCTGGGTTGGTTGTCAAGGTAACCTCGTCCAAATCGCCTATTGAACAAAATCTTCTGGCTAGACAGAGTGATATATCTGTGCTCCAGACACAAGTCCAATCCCTAATGGACGTTGTGTCGGAAACAAAAACAGTGGCTGACAAATGTCGTGAAGATATGAATGGTTTTGAAACCAGACTATTAGACATTTTTCATTGTTCAAGAGGAATGGCAGAAAAAAGGGGAAGATCATGCTGCTCCATCAGATTCTACAGCTTGAAACATAAGCACTCAGGTCAAGTGATTTGTGCTTCTATACATCTGATGGTGCTTTTATCTGCAAGGACTGTAAACTTTATGCTAACATGCGTTTTGTTGTATGGTTGGAATGTATTTTGTTGTGATATAGCATTTATGATGCTGCCAAAGGCTGCAGTAATTACGACGCTATTTTTGTACAGTGTAGGTTTATCTTAGTAACGTATTCGGCCGAAAGCTTCGTAGGAGCCCAACATGCCAACATTCATCGGGCCCATTCCAATTGGGCTAAAAACGATTGTGGGCCAAAATTTTCATGTAGCCCACTAAAAATATCTAGGCCTAAATCAACATAAGCTTTCATATTTTTTTGGTAGGCCTGTGCCCATAGTGGGCCTTTAACATGCCTAAATATAATTTGGGCCCTCAGTAATAATAGGCCATTTACATGTGTAAATATCTCGAGCCCATAAAAAACTTGGGCCTTTAATAGGCCGAAAGTAAGATTGGGCCCTGATTGTGCCAAATAACCCACTGGTCTTAGCAGGCAAAAATGGTGGCCCATTTACACTGCGGATTGTCCACAGGCCGAAATTCAGACGAGCCGTAAATGCACCGACCTACTACACGGGCCTTTAACAGGCTAGAAGTTCGGTCGAGCTTGATTAGTGTCATTTTTATATGGGTCGTTAGTTGGCCCGATGTGGCATTGGGACACATATGGCCCATGGATTTTGTCCAATGTTAATAGGCCAAAAGTCACAACAGGCTGAAAGTGGCCCAAATCTGTAGTGGGCCTCTAACAGGCCGAATGTCAGCCATGGCTGAATATGACCCATATCCTTCACGGTCGCTTATGGGCTGAAAGTTTCAATGGCCTATAAATGGGACCAAATGAAGCAGAACCTTTAATAGGCCGGAAACACACCGGGCCATAATTCGGCCCAAATTCTTAGCGCACTGTTAACGGGCCAGAAGTGACCATGGGCTGCGATGATGACAAGTTTAGGACGGGCCGTTGATGGGCCAGGTTGTACCCACGGTCCTCGGCCGTCTTCATCCACGTCTCATTGGCCCTAAAAAGCACCCTCCAGATGTCTTCGTGAGTAGCGCCGAAGAACTATCGAAGGGTCTGGTGCGTGGCCGGATCGAACTCCCATAGATCGCAAGTCCGCCTCTAGCAAGGAAGTATCCGGCAAAAGAGCATCACCCGGATCACATTGACGAGCTTGATATTCTTGTCCACAATTCTCTTGATGCGCATTTGCAGCGCAACCAGCTCGTCCAATGATGCCCAGTCTAGGCCCTTCTCTTGCTAGGAGGTAAGCCGCATTGGGGCCCCGGTTTTGAATTCGGGAGCCGCGGCCCAGGTGGTGTCACGGGGCTCTGTGTCATAGAACCACTGCTTCTGCCACCCCTTGACGGTCTCCACGAAGGTACCTTTTGGCCATGGGACGTTGGACATCTTGCTCACCATGGCGTCTCCGCATTCTGCGTGTTGACCACCCACCACCGTCGGCTTCACATTGAAGGTCTTCAGCCACAGGCTGAAGTGAGGTGGGATGCGGAGGAAGGCCTCACACATGACAATGAATGCCGAGATGTTGAGGAAAGAATCTGGGGCCAGGTCATGGAAATCTAGCCCGTAGTAAAACATGAGTCCGCGGACGAATGGGTGGAGAGGAAATCCCAGCCTGCAGACAAAGTGGGGGATGAATACCACCCTCTCATGAGGCTCTAGGGTGGGGACGATCTGCCACTTGGCCGGAAGCCGGTGGGCGATTTCCGGGGCCAAGTACCCCGCCTCCCGGAGCTTCGTAATGTCCTTCTAAGTGACGGAGGAGTCCATCCACTTGCCCTGCGCTCCGGATCCGGACATGGCCGGAGTGCTTTTTTGAGGCGGAAAAGATGGGAGCTTGGGCGCTGGAGCTCAAGAATGGATGGGCAGAGAGAAGGAAGGCGTGGGTGAAAGAGGTGAATCCTTATCCCTTTATAAAGGTAGCGAATATCAAGCGCCTCCCCACTCGCCTTAAAACTCGCCTATTCCCCAAGGGTCGTGCAAGCGACGCGATTGGATTACCCATGCCCATATTGATGAGAATCTCACAATAAGGGGACATGATCTCTGCTTTGACAAGACATGCCAATAAAAACCGCACCTCGAAACGTGGACGGGAGGCTGAAAAACGGTTCGAAATAATGACCGGGTGGAGACGTGGCATCCCACTACAAAAATGTCAGTAAATGGGACTTATTAAATATTATATTCTTTATGGAGCCTATTTTGTAGAGCCTGACACGTTCTCTGTGTTCGAGGATTACTTTGAAATATTCGGAGGAAGAACCCGCCTTGCAATGCCGAAGACAATCTGCGCGCGGGACACCTCGTCATTGAAGCCTGGTTCAGGTGCTACTAAGGGAGTCCTGGATTAAGGGGTCCTCGGGCGTCCGGCCTGTGTGACATGGGCGGGACTGTTGGTCCATGAAGATACAAGATAGAAGAATTCCTCCCGTGTCCGGATGGGACTTGATACGTCTCCATCGTATCTACTTTTCCAAACACTTTTGCCCTTGTTTTAGACTCTAACTTGCATGATTTGCATGGAACTAACCCAAACTGACACTGTTTTCAGCAGAATTGCCATGATGTTATTTTTGTCCAGAAATAAAAGTTCTCGGAATGACCTGAAAATCAATGGAGAATTATTTTGGAATATATAAAAAATACTGGAAGAAACATCCACGTCAGGTGGGGCCTCCACCTGTCCACGAGGGTGGGGGCGTGCCTGTCCCCCTGGCGCGCCCCCTGCCTCGTGGGCCCCTTGATGCTCTACCGACCTCAACTCTGGCTCCATATATTCACTTTCGGGGAGAAAAAAATCAGAGAGAAGGATTCATCGTGTTTTACGATACGGAGCTGCCGCCAAGCCCTAAACTCTCTTGGGAGGGCTGATCTGGAGTCCGTTCGGGGCTCTGGAGAGGGGAATCCGTCGCCATCGTCATCATCAACATTCCTCCATCACCAATTTCATGATGTTCACCGCCGTGTGTGAGTAATTCCATCATAGGCTTGCTGGACACGGTGATGGGTTGGATGAGATTTATCATGTAATCGAGTTAGTTTTGTTAGGGTTTGATCCCTAGTATCCACTATGTTTTGAGATTAATGTTGCTATGACTTTGCTATGCCTAATGCTTGTCACTAGGGCCTGAGTGCCATGATTTCATAAATATATGAGAGTTCTTGATCCTATCTTGCAAGTCTATAGTCACCTACTATGTGTTATGATCTAGCAACCCCGAAGTGACAATAATCGGGACCACTCCCGGTGATGACCGTAGTTTGAGGAGTTCATGTATTCACTATGTGTTAATGCTTTGGTCTGGTACTCTATTAAAAGGAGGCCTTAATATCCCTTAGTTTCCAATAGGACCCCGCTGCCACGGGAGGGGAGGACAAAAGATGTCATGCAAGTTCTTTTCCATAAGCACGTATGACTATATTCGGAATACATGCCTACATTACATTGATGAACTGGAGCTAGTTATGTGTCACCCTAGGTTATGACTGTTACATGATCGATCACATCCGGCATAATTCTCTATCAATGATCCACTGCCTACGAGCTTTTCCTATATTGTTCTTCGCTTATTTACTTTCCCGTTGCTATTTTTACAATCACCACAAAACCCAAAAATATCAGTTTTGCTACCGTTACCTTTTGCCACCGTTACCACTACTATCATATTACTTTGCTACTAAATACTTTGCTGCAGATATTAAGTTTCCAGATGTTGTTGAATTGACAAATCAGCTGCTAATACTTGAGAATATTCTTTGGCTCCCCTTGTGTCGAATCAATAAATTTGGGTTGAATACTCTACCCTCGAAAACTGTTGCAATCCCCTATACTTGTGGGTTATCAAGACTATTTTCTGGCGCCGTTGCAGGGGAGCATAGACCTATTCTTTGAGTCACTTGGGATTTATATCTGTTTATCACTATGAAAAACTTGAAAGATCCAAGAACCAAGATTTATCCCTCAACTATGAGGGGAGGTAAGGAACTGCCATCTAGGTCTGCACTTGATTCACCTTCTGTTTTGAGTAAGCTTGCGACACCTAAACCTACTTCTGCTATTAATTCTGATATGTCGCACGTTATCGATGATGCCACTTCTGCTATGCTTGATACTTATGATGAAACTATTTCTATGCTTGATACTACTGTGCCACTTGGTGAATTTCTTGATGAACAACTTGCTAGGGCTAGAGAGAATGAAATTATTGAAACTGATAATATTGATGAAAGTGATGATGAAGATTCTCCCCCTAGATATGAATTGCATGTTGTTCCTGAGGGTTATGTTATGGATGAAGAAACTGCTAGAGACTTTCTTGCTTGCAATGATAGAAGTGATCTTAAGAAACTATTAGCTAAGCTTAAACAAAAATCTCTGAATGCCAGAATGAAATATGATCCTGCTTATGCTACTTCACCTATCTTTATTACTGATAAGGATTATGATTTCTCTGTTGATCCTGAGTTAATTACTTTGGTTGATTCTGATCCTTTCTATGGCTATGAATCTGAAACTGTTGTGGCACATCTTACTAAATTAAATGATATAGCTACCCTGTTGACTAATGATGAGAAAACTCGCTACTATTATATCCTTAAATTATTTCCGTTCTCATTAATGGGTGATGCTAAGATATGGTTTAATTCTCTTGATCCTGGTTGTGTGCGTAGTCCCCAGGATATGATTTACTACTTCTCTGCTAAATATTTCCTCGCTCATAAGAAACAAGCTGCTTTAAGGGAAATATATAATTTTGTGCAAATTGAAGAAGAGAGTCTCCCACAAGCTTGGGGGAGGCTTCTCCAATTTCTTGATGCTTTGCCTGATCATCCTCTCAAGAAAAATGAAATACTTGATATCTTTTATAATGGACTAACCGATGCTTCCAGCGATTACCTGGATAGTTGTGCTGGTTGTGTTTCCAGGGAAAGAACTGTTGATGAAGCTGAAATTCTATTGAATAATATGTTGACTAATGAAAATAATTGTACACTTCCTGAACCAACTCCTAAGCCAACTCGGAAGAAAAGGGGTATTCTATTTCTCAGTCCTAAAGATATGGAAGAGGCAAAGAAATCTATGAAAGTAAAAGGTATTAAAGCTGAGGATGTTAAGAATTTACCTCCTATTGAAGAAATACATGGTCTTAATTTGCCGCCTGTTGAAGAAATACATGGTCTTGGTAACCCGACACAGGTAGTAAATGTAAATTCTCTCTATAGATATGATAAAGCTGAAATCCCTCCTACTAAGTTTGCTAGCCAATGTTTGGATGAATTTGATAACTTTATGGTTAAGCAAGAAGACTTTAATGCTTATGTTGGTAGACAATTGAAACATAATGCTTACATGACTGAACACTTGAGTGATTATATGGCTAATGTTAAAGGTGAACTTAAACTTATTAGTAAACATGCTTCTATGGTTACCACTCAAGTAGAACAAGTACTTAAAGCTCAGAGTGATTTTCTCAATGAATTAAATAATAAGAATGATAATGCTTTTAGAGTTATGACTAGAGGTGGTAAAATGACTCAGGAGCCTTTGTATCCTGAGGGCCACCCTAAGAGAATTGAGGAAGATTCTCAGAGAACTACTATAGATGCACCTAGTCCTTCTAAAAGGAAGAAAAAGAAAAATTATAGGACTTTGCATGCTTCTAGTGAACCTGTTGTTGACACACCTGAGAATCCCAATGATATTTCTATTTCTGATGCTGAAACACAATCTGGTAATGAACATGAACCTAGTGATAATGTTAATGATGATGTTCATGTTGATGCTCAACCTAGCAATGACAAGGATGTAGAGATTGAACATGTTGTTGATCTTGATAACCTACAAACAAAGAATCATCGTTATGATAAGAGAGACTTTGTTGCTTGGAAGCATGGTAAGGAAAGAGAACCATGGGTTCAGAAACCCGTGCCTTTTCCTCCTAAACCATCCAAGAAAAAGGATGATGAGGATTTTGAGAGCTTTGCTGAAATGATTAGACCTATCTTTTTGCGTATGCGTATGACCGATATGCTTAAAATGAATCCTTATGCTAAGTATATGAAGGAAATTGTTACTAATAAGAGAAAAATACCGGAAGCTCAAATTTCCACCGTGCTTGCTAATTATACTTTTAAGGGTGGAATACCAAAGAAACTTGGAGATCCCGGAGTACTAACTATACCATGCTCCATTAAAAGAAACTTTGTTAAAACTGCTTTATGTGATCTTGGAGCCGGTGTTAGTGTTATGCCTCTCTCTTTATATCGTAGACTTGATTTGAAAAAGTTGACACCTACTGAAATATCTTTGCAAATGGCTGATAAATCAACTGCTATACCTGTCGGTATTTGTGAGGATGTGCCTGTTGTGGTTGCAAAAGTTACTATTTTAACGGACTTTGTTATTCTTGATATTCCTGAGGATGATAGTATGTCTATTATTCTTGGACCCTTTTTGAATACTACAGGGGCTGTTATTGATTGCACCAAAGGCAATGTCACTTTTCATGTTAATGGTAATGAACGTACGGTACACTTTCCGAGGAAACAACCTCAAGTCCACAGTATCAATTCTATTGGAAAAATTTCAACAATCACTACTGGAGGTTTTGAATTTCCTCTCCCTACTGTTAAGAAGAAATATGATATTCTTATTGTTGGGGACATGCATATCCCTGTTGAGGTAACCTAGTGTTATTCGAAAATTCTCCGGTTTCATGTTATTCGAAATGAGTTTGTTAACAAGACCTGATCGACCTTGTTAGTGGATTCCTTTTGATGAGCATGAGATGGATGAATTTAGAAGGCACAACTTTCTGTACCCTCCTTTTACTTTCTGTTATTTATATTAAATAAAGCAAAAATAGTATTTTTTTTGTGTGTTTTTTGAATTATCCATGCAATAAAAAATACCCCAAAACTAGAAGTTCTCCAAATGCCCTGAAATTTAAATATGATTTTTTCTAGAATATTTGAGAATATCTGGCACAGAGCACACAGCAGGGGGAGCAAGCACCTGGCCATGAGGGTCCAGGCCGCGCCCCCCTGCCTCGTGAGCCCATGGTGGCTCCCCTCCACTTATTCTAGGCACCACACACTCCTTCTTCCTCCCACAAAAATCACTAGCCAGCTCAAACCCGAGTTCTTGCTCATCTTGCTGCCATTTTCGATCTCCTTGCTCAAAGCTCCATTCACAAAACTACTTTGGGGGATTGTTCTTTGGTATGTGACTCCTCCAATGGTCCTATTAGTTTTTGTTCTAGTGCTTTATTCATTGCAAATTTTTGCTGCTTAGGTGACCCTGTTCTTGAGATTGCATGTCAAATTTATATGCTCAAAAGTAGTTTTAATGCATGATATTGCCTCTAGGCACTTGTAGGAGTAGTTGCTATCAATATTGTTGAGATTGGTTTACTTTTATTTTGAAGTTACTTAAAATTTCAGAAATTTTTCAGAGGAAGAAATATGTTTAGGAAAATGTACTAAGGTGGTTCTTCAAGGAAGCAAGGGCCCAGGCCCGCAATACGCGATGCGGACGAGGAACCACCAAGAGATGCTCAAGTGCGGCCTTGTGAATGGCCGTCAGATGACTTCATGATCCAAGCATGAATTAAAGAGGAATTTGATGCATATGTGCGTAATGCTGATCTGGAGAGCTTCGAGGCAGATAAGTGCCGTCAATACCTCTATTTAACTGATTCATTTGTGAGCAGGTTTAAATTTTCATCATCACGCAATTCTCAAACTGTCCTGTTTGGTCTTTATTATAAATCTTATACCATGGACTTAGAAGATTTTAACACTGCTTGTAAACTCCCACAGTGGGGTAATGTTAGTGAACCTCGCAATTCTGAATATAGAGTTTTTCTTGCTAGTATTACAGTGGGGGAATCTAGAGATCTAACACAAGCTACCATAGGGAGCATTCATTTTCCTGCTATACATTATTTTGCAATCTTCATAGGTAGATGCATAAATGGTAAAGATGAGGCATGTCACATATGTGTCCCTGATCTCAGTGTTCTCAGGAGTGATGTATTAGGAGATAAACAATATAATTTGGGAGTCATTGTTGCACGTAGGTTGCATAATAATCGTCTTCATGGAGATTTCTTTGGTGGAATTTATGCAACTCGTATAGCTAACTTTCTTGAGATACCCATACGTGGAGATGATATTGAGTTGCCTCCTTCTTATTTAGATTACGAGGCTATGGTTCGTCATCAGTATTTTGAGAGTAACGATCAGTTCCTCCAGTACCGACTAATCTTTGACAGATGACGCACCTATCACGTCGCCCTCCCTGCTCCTACTTTCTTTGACTTTCAGGCAAAGGGTGATATTTTATAACCAGGGAGGAAGCGACCGAGTATGAGAGGAGGGCGGAGACAGCTCGCCTCCAAGCTGCAGCTCGTCAGGCAATTGCCGCTGCATCTCAGTACGACCCCAGGTACAACTTTGGATATCCGCCAGGCCAGCCGTGGCCATAGACCAACTTAGGCCAAAAGCCTAAGCTTGGGGAGTACGTATTTCTCACCGACATTAGATTCCTGTTCACACACTCATGATAGTTGTCGGTGCTCATACTTTCTCACTGTATCATCCATGCTAGTTTATTTCCCTTTTTATGCTTTCTTCTTGTGTGTTTGATAAACCTTAAGAAAAAAATTAGTAGTAGCTTTTAGCTAGTTTACTTTTCATGCTGTAGTAGTAGTAACTAAAAGAAAACCCAAAAATATTTCTTGTTCTTCTTTTGCTTGTTGGGAGCTTTCCCGTGTAAATAGTTTTATTTCTTTTCTTATTCTTTGGGGGTCGAGAGGAGAAGACCATAATGAAAATGTTGAGTGGCTCTCATATGCATTATTGATTGATCTAACAAAGTGCCCATGCATACGTGACAAGTGACTCTTGGAGTAGGCCAGTTCATAAGAAATCTTCTGCTACTGTTATCTCTGCAAAATTTAAAGCTCTGAGGCAGGCACTCAAACATTGGCACATTAGCCTTTCTAAGGTTAAAGTTTTGATCTCCAATTGCAATAAAGTCATACTTTGTCTGGATGGTCTAGAGGAGTTGAGGCCTTTGTCTGGGCCAGAGGAAATTTTCAGGAAGATTGTTAAGCTCCATTTGGAGGAAATTCTAAGACTGTAGTACATTTACTAGGAGCATTAAAGTGGGAGAGGAAAATACTAAAATTTTCCATGCCATGGCCACTGAGAGATATAGGAGTAACTCTTTTTCCAGTGTAACTTCTGATAATGGGCAAGTGATCTCTGATCATGCATCAATTGTTGGACTGTTTTTGCAGGAGGTCAAACAGAGGATGGGATGTACTAATAACACCCAAATGGGTTTTGATATGCCAAATATTATCCAAAAGGTTGAGGGTCTTGATGATTTGACCAAGCCTTTTTCTGAGCAGGAAATTGACTCTGTTATTAAAGAGATGCCTCCTGACAGAGCTCCTCGGCCAGATGGTTTCACTGGGCTCTTTCTTAAGAAGTGCTGGCACATCATTAAGGATGATTTTCATCCATTGGTCAAAGAGTTTTCTGAAGGACACCTTGATCTAGAGTGTATCAACAGCTCTCTCATAACCTTGATCCCAAAAAAGCCATCTCCTGAGAGTTTGAATGACTACAGGCCAATCTCTTTGACAAATACCTGTTTGAAATTTCTCACTAAACTTCTGGCAAATAGACTATAGAAAGTGATTCTTTCCTGTATTCATAAAAACAAATATGGATTTATTAAATCTAGGTCTATTCAGGATTGTCTAGCTTGGTGTTTTGAGTACATTCACCAATGTAAAGCTTCAAAAATACCAATTATCTTACTGAAATTGGATTTTACTAAGGCCTTTGACACTATTGAGCATGATGCCATTCTTAGAATTCTAAGATACAAGAGTTTTAATGACAAATGGATATCTTGGATGCAATCCATTCTGTCATCTGGTTCATCTTTTGTGCTTCCTAATGGTGTACCTGGCCACCACTTTAAATGTAAGAGGGGAGTTAGACAAGGAGGCCCAATGTCACCTCTACTTTTTGTGCTTGCTGCCGACCTGCTTCAGTCTGTAGTGAATGATATGTGCAGTAAAGGAATTTTGACTCTCCCAATCCCTTCTGACAACCAGGATTTTCCCATAGTGCAGTATGCTGATGATACACTAATTGCGTTGCCTGCTATTGACCATCAGCTACTTGCTCTTAAAGACATGCTTGATGTTTTTTGCTGCTACAACAGGGTTATCTGTGAATTTTGCAAAATCTCTTATGGTGCCTATCAACATGTCAGCTGATGAAGCTAACAGGTTGGCTTCAATTCTAGGATGCAATGTGGGAGTCATGCCTTTTACTTATTTGGGTCTGCCCATGGGGACTACCAGGCCCTCAATTCAGGATCTCATGCCTCTTGTGCATAGGATTGAAAGGAGATTGTCTGCCACTTCTTGCTTTCTGAACCAAGGAAGTAGGTTATAGTTGCTCCAGTCTGTTTTAACTTCAATGCCCATATACTTCCTCTGCACACTTGTCATCCCACCTAGGATTCTGAAACAAATTGAAAGGATTCGGAGACAATGCCTCTAAAGAGGGAACTCTGATACTCCAAGACAATCTCTGGCTGCTTGGGATTTGGTATGCCTACCAACAAATAAGGGGGGTCTTGGTGTGCTTAATCTAAGGGTACAAAATGAGGCCTTACTTATGAAGTTCTTGCACAAGTTTTATAATCATCATGACATCCCCTGGGTTGGTCTCGTTTGGAATGCCTACTATGATAGCTCTGTCCCTCATACTACTAGCCTTTGTGGGTCCTTTTGGTGGCGTGATGTGTTCATATTGGCACATAAATATTGTCAATTGGCTGCTCCAACGTTGAGGGATGGCAGGTCTATTCTCTTTTGGACTGATAGATGGGTGGTTGAGCTTAAGGGTTCTTCCCTTAGTGAAAAATTTCCCAGGCTCTTCTCATTTGTTATTGATGGACAACTTTCAGTGTCTGATGTGCTTTCTCAAGAGTTTTTGTCAAATATGCATCTAGCCCTGTCTACACAGGCTTTTGCTGAACTTGAATGCCTCCAACAATTGACAAATGCTTATACTTGCTTTGCATATCATGACACATGGATATGGCCCTTTAATAAGGGCTGCTTTAGACCTAAATCCTTTTATGTGCATGAGCATCAAGATATTGTTGTAGATTCGATTTTCCAATGGATTTGGAAATCTTCATGCACCTTGAAAATTAAAATGTTTGGATGGCTTCTGCTAAGGGGTCGTTTAAACACCAGAGACATGCTACAGAGGAGGCATTGGCATGTGGAGGATCATTCTTGTGTTCTATGCCCATATCTCATCCATGAGGACATTGCACATTTGTTCTTCTCTTGTAATTTTAGTGTTAGAGTCTGGAATTACTTGTGGGTTCACTGGGATCCTCAGCCTGGGATGACCACCTACAACATGGCTATAAATGTTAGGAAGGATTTTGGGCATACTTTCTTCACTGAAGTGGTCTTTACAGCTGCTTGGAATATTTGGATCTTGAGGAATGGCAAGGTTTTCAGGAATGAGAGGCCCTCTTTCAGAGCCTGGAGGCACAATTTTATCCATGACATAACTTTACTTTCTCATAGGATAAAATGTGAATACAAGGATAGCATTCTAACTTGGATCTCTAATCTCCCATAGTTAGTGTTTTTCCCAGCTTGGGTTGTAAGTATTTCTGCCTTCTTCTTTTCTTTCCTTGTAATTGACTTGTAACAGGACTCTTTTTTCCTTTGTTGCTTTCAATAAAGAGCTGTGAGGCTGTTGCCTTGCAGTATATATTTCAAAAAACAAAGAGCTCATATTACCTTGTCTTCTCTCTTGAATTGAATGCTTGCAGATTCCAGCTTAGTCCAATGCACGTGCACTATTATTATTATCCACACTATTTGGTCGTGCGAGTGAAAGGCAATAATGATGATTATATGATGAACTTATTGAGATGAGAAAAGCTGGTATGAACTTGACCTCTCTTGTTTTTGTAAATATGATTAGTTCATCGTTCCTGATTCAGCCTATTATGAATAAACATGTTTGCAATGACAATTAGAGATTGTAGTTGCTTATGCCATGCTTAATTAGCTAGGAGTTTATAATGGTTTACCTTGCGTGCGAACATGCTATTAAAATGGTTGTGATGTGGTATGATAGGGTGGTATCCTCTTTTGAATGATTCAAGTGGCCTGACTTGGCACATGTTCACGCATGTAGTTGAAACAAAATCAACATAGCCTCTATGATATTTATGTTCATGGTGCATTATATCCTACTCATGCCTGCATTCGGTGTTGATTAATTTTAATGCATGTTCATGACTGTTGTCGCTCTCTAGCTGGTCGCTTCCCAGTCTTTTTCTAGCCTTCACCTATACTAAGCGGGAATACTGCTTGTGCATCCAACTCCTTAAACCCCAAAGTTATTCCATATGAGTCACCCATACCTACCTATACACGGTATCTACCTGTCGTTCCAAGTAAATTTGTATGTGCCAAATTCTAAACCTTCAAATAAACATTCTATTTTGTATGCTCGAATAGCTCATGTATCAACTAGGGTTGTACGTATCTTCCATACTAGGCAGGTTATTCTCAAGAGGAGTGCACTCCGCTCCTCACTCACGAGAAAATGGTTGGTCACCGGGATGCCCAGTCCCATGCTTTATGCAAATCAAATCAAAATAACTGCAAAGAAAACTCCCCCGGGACTCTTGTTAGTTGCAGGCACTCGTTGTTTCGAGCAAGCCATGGATTAATGCTTGTTGGTGGAGGGGGAGTATAAACTTTACCATTCTGTTTGGGAACCGCCTATAATGTGTGTAGCATGGAAGATATAGAGATCTCTCGGTTGTTATGTTGACAATGAAAGTATACCGCTCAAAATATTATTCATATCTATTTCAAAACCGAGCTCTGGCACCTCTACAAATCCCTGCTTCCCTCTGCGAAGGGCCTATCCATTTACTTTTATGTTGAGTCATCATCCTCTTATTAAAAAGCACTAGTTGGAGAGCACCACTGTCATTTGCATCCATTACTGTTAATTTACATTGAGTATGACTTGACTAGATCTCTTTTACCATGAATAACAATGTCTAGTCAGTCCTTGATCTTTAAAGGTGCTCTGCATTTATGTTTTGCGGTCTCTGAAAGGGCTAGCGAGATACCATCTTGTCATATCATATCATGATTATTTTGAGAAAGTGTTGTCATCCGAGATTTATTATTATTGCTCGCTGGTTGATTATGTCATTGATATGAGTAAACATGAGACCTAAGTGTTATTGTGAATATGGTTAGTTCATAATCTTTGCTGAAAACCTGAATGCTGGCTTTACATATTTACAACAACAAGAGCAAACAGAGTTTGTAAAAGTTTTTCTTTATCACTTTCAGTTTATCAACTGAATTTCTTGGGGACAAGCAAAGGTTTAAGCTTGGGGGAGTTTATACATCTCCGTCGTATCTACTTTTCCAAACACTTTTGCCCTTGTTTTGGACTCTAACTTGCATGATTTGAATGGAACTAACCCGGACTGACACTGTTTTCAGCAGAATTGCCATGGTGTTATTTTTGTGTAGAAACAAAAGTTCTCGGAATGACCTAAAAATCAACTGAGAATTATTTTGGAATATATAAAAATACTGGAAGAAAGATCCACGTCAGGAGGGGCTCCACCTGTCCACGAGGGTGGTGGGCGTGCCCCTGCCTCGTGGGCCCCTTGATGCTCCACCGACCTCAACCCTAACTCCATATATTCACTTTCGGGGAGAAAAAACCAGAGAGAAGGATTCATCGTGTTTTACGATACGGAACCGCCGCCAAGCCCTAAACTCTCCCGGGAGGGCTGATCTGGAGTCCGTTCGGGGCTCCAGAGAGGGGAATTCGTCCCCATCGTCATCATCAACCTTCCTCCATCACCAATTTCATAATGCTCGCCGCCGTGTGTGAGTAATTCCATAGTAGGCTTGCTGGACGGTGATGGGTTGGATGAGATTTATCATGTAATCGAGTTAGTTTTGTTAGGGTTTGATCCCTAGTATCCACTATGTTCTGAGATTGATGTTGCTATGACTTTGCTATGCCTAATTCTTGTCACTAGGGCCCGAGTGTGTAGAATCGAAAGTATGTCTAGAGGGGGGGTGATTAGACTACTTGACCAAATAAAAAGCTAGCCTTTTCCAAATTTTAGTTCTTGGCAGATTTTAGCAACTTTGGACAAGTAAAGCAATCTGAACACAATTCAAGAAAGCATGCGGAGAGTATATGAGCAGCGGAAAGTAAAGCATGCAACTTGCAAGAATGTAAAGGGAAGGGTTTGGAGGATTCAAACGCAATTGGAGACAAAGATGTTTTTGTCATGGTTCCGATAGGTGGTGCTATCGTACATCCACGTTGATGGAGACTTCAACCCACGAAGGGTAATGGTTGCGCGAGTCCACGGAGGGCTCCACCCATGAAGGGTCCACGAAGAAGCAACCTTGTCTATCCCACCATGGCCATCGCCCACGAAGGACTTGCCTCACTATCGGTAGATCTTCACGAAGTAGGCGGTCTCCTTGCCCTTACAAACTCCTTGGTTCAAATCCACAATCTTGTTAGAGGCTCCCAAGTGACACCTAGCCAATCTAGGAGACACCACTCTCCAAGAAGTAACAAATGGTGTGTTGATGATGAACTCCTTGCTCTTGTGCTTCAAATGATAGTCTCCCCAACACTCAACTCTCTCTCACAGGATTTGGATTTGGTGGAAAGAAGATTTGAGTGGAAAGCAACTTGGGAAGGCTAGAGATCAAGATTCATATGCTAGGAATGGAATATCTTGGTCTCAACACAAGTGTACGTGGTTCTCTCTCAGAAAAAGTAAGTTGGAAGTGTAGGTTCGTTCTGATGGCTCTCTCCGCGAATGAAGAGGTGGTGGAGGGGTATATATAGCCTCCACACAAAATCTAACCATTACACATAACTTCCCTAACACGGTGGGACCGAATGGTTAAACTCGGTCGGACCAATTCAGCAAAGCTAGTTACCGTTAGGGTTTTCGGTGGGACCGACATGCAACTCAGTAGGACCGATATGATTAGGGTTAGGGCATAACGTAATCTCGGTCAGACCGATTACACAAACTCGGTGAGACCGATTTTGGTAATAAGCTAACCAGAGAGTTGGTCAGGTAAACTCGGTGGGACCCATCGCTCATTTCGGTGAGACCGAAATGTTACACAGGGAAAATAGAGAGTTTACATTGCAATCTCGGTGGGACCGAAACGTTACGAAGGGAAACAGGGAGATTACAACCCCATCTCGGTGAGACCGAGATCCCTATCGGTGAGACCGATTTTCCTAGGGTTTGTGACAGTGGCTATGACATTTGAAACTCGGCGGCGCCGGATAGGAAGAATCGATGGGGCCGAGTTTGACTTTTGGTTTAGGTTATATGTGGATGTGAGAAAGTAGTTGAGGGTTTTGGAGCATATCACTAAGCATTATGAGCAAGAACCTCATTAAGCAACACCTCATCCCTCCTTGATAGTATTGGCTTTTCCTATAGACTCAATGTGATCTTGGATCACTAAAATGGAAAATGTAGAGTCTTGAGCTTTGAGCTTGAGCCAATCCTTTGTCCTTAGCATTTTGAGGGGTCCACTTTTGTCATCCATGCCATACCAATCATTGAGCTTTCCTGAAATATTAGTCTTGAAATAGCATTAGCTCAATGAACTATATGTTGTTAGGAATTACCAAAACCACCTAGGGATAGTTGCACTTTCAATCTCCCCCCTTTTGGTAATTGATGACAACATATAGATCAAATCTTAGACAAATGATAATAAGAGTGAAAAACATTGTCGTGTTGAGAAGTATGTGAAAAGCAAGAGCTCCCCCTAAATTTGTGCATTGTTTAAGATTTGCTTTGGACTGCAAATGCACAAAGAGTTAGGATAATGGGTTACTCTTCCATGTCAGATACATCTTGGTGGAGCGCTCAAAATGATAATAATTAAAATACAGGCACTCATCACCAAGCAAAGTGAGTGATCATATGGAATATAAAAGGATAATGTCATCCAACAAGCATAAATGAAGTATATGATCAAACACATGATCATCCAAGCAAGCACAAAGTATAAAGTATCTCAAATGAGCAGATAAAAAAGTTCAACCACCAAGGAGAAATGCAAGAGAGAACAAAAGCAACACTCTCTCTCTCGAAGCCTATGATCTATACATTTTCTCCCCCTTTGGCAACAAGTTACCAAAAAGTTCATAAAAATGCATAGTGCTAAATCGTCACTCAGGCTTGGTCTTCAGGTGGTGGTGTAGACAAAACTCCAAGGACGAAGGCGTCAGTCGATGTAGATGGAGCTGGTGGAGTAGGTGCTGGAGCTGGTGGCATTGAAGCTGTAGCTGGTGCAGATGAAGTTGCTCTGGTGTCTGGAACAGGCACTATAGCATATCTTTGTCCTCTGGGCACTCTAGCAAAAGCAACAGTGGTAGACTTGCCCTTCTTCTCCTGCACTTCATCCTGAAGTTGCTCAACGACTGACTGGGTCTCAGTGACCTTCACATCTAAGTCATAGAACTTCTGCTCTACGATCCTCTCCAAGCTCTCCTGGTTTTGAGTCAGGGTAGCCAATCCCTTCTCAATCCTTAGAGTGGAGGCAATCAAGTAGCCTCTTCAGTGGTTGGCATCTTTGTACCCTTTTCAGCCCTTGCCTTCTCCTTCTTGGCTTGTGCGTGCACATAATATGGTTCATTTTCATCCATCACCACAGTGTTGTCCTCAAAGTCTGGGTAGATGGGCAGGTGCTCCTTGTCCAACCGATATGTGCCAGTGCCCATCTTGGAGTTGATCAGTTCCTGGATCTGTGGGGTATACCCACAACTCCTCTTTTGATCTGCAGCTGTCCTCTTTATGGATTCCACAATTAGGCTCATGACCTTGAACTTCTGTGGAACATCAAAAATGTGCAGCAAGTTGATGGAGTGACCTCTGATCATCTTGTGATCACTTGACTTTGGCAAGAGAGTGTGCCTGAGGATCCCGTTGATTGTTGGCAAGCCTGACAGAAGGTAATGTACTGATCCAAACTTGTGTGTCTCAAGAGCAGCATCTGGGATCTCTTTGTACATGTGTGCCATGGTGTTGTGATCATTATTCTTCTTGGCATAGACATCCAAGTCATCTTCTTGTTCTTCTGGGGCATTGATCAACTGAGCCCATTCTGCAACTGTTGACTGGTACCTAGTGCCTTCAGACATCCAGACAATCCTTCCATCTGGGTAGAAATGAGCTGTGGAGTAGAACTGCATGATGAGCTCAACATTCCACTTTGTGAGCTTCTGAGCCACAAACTCATCGACTCCACATGCCTTGAAGCTGTCATATACACCAGGGAAGTGATCCTCATTTTCCTTAATGAATGTCCAATCGACCCATCTCATGTCACACACTATTGGCTTCTTGTCAAGCAACACTGTCTCATAGAAGTCTTGCTATTCCTTGGTATGGAACCTGTAGTCCACATTAGTTCTTCTTCTAGTGGCATATGGATCTGACTCTCTCCATAGCCTCAATCCTGAATCCTTCCTTATCTTCATGTTCTCAGCTACTGGATGAGCATCATTGTGATCTGGAATTTTTGGCTTCAACTTCCTCAAGACATGTGACTCATCATCTTCTTCATCCATTGCAGCTTCAGGCACTGGGCCTTGTTATTTTCCTCAGCAGGGATGTTCCTGGTGCTCCTCTTTGGTTTTAGCTTTGGAGCTGGAGCAGCAGTCTTAGGCTTAGATGGAACAGCCCCTGCCCTTATAGCATCTCCCATAAGCTTTTGTGCTTTGGGTGCTGGTGCTGCATCCTCTTCCTCTTCCTCTTCTTCAGAGTCTTTCATTATTGAAGACCTCCCAAGCACTCTAGCAGTGGTCTTCTTGACCCTCTCTGTAACACCCCGGATATGACTTACCCAATTTGTACTCTAACTCTTGCCGTTTCTGGCTTTAAGTTATTTTATTTTCTTAGGTTCGGGTCTTTGTCTCCGTGTGTTGTTATCGTTGTCATGCATCTCATATCATGTCATCATGTGCATTGCATTTGCATACGTGTTCATCTCATGCATTCGAGCATTTTCCCTGTTGTCTGTTTTGCATCCGGCGCTTCGTTCTCCTCCGATGGTCATTTCTACCTTTCTTTCGTGTGTGGGGATTAAACATTTCCGGATTGGACTGAGACTTGCCAAGCGGCCTTGGTTTTCTACCGGTAGACCGCCTGTCAAGTTTCGTACCATTTGGACTTCGTTTGATACTCCAACGGTTAACCGAAGGACCGAAAAGGCCTCGTGTGTGTTGCAGCCCAACACCCCTCCAATTTGGCCCAAAAACCCACCTAAACCCTCTCCATCATCTAGAGCGTTCGATCACGATCGCGTGGCCGAAAACCGCACCTCATTTGGACTCTCCTAGCTCCTCCTATGCCTATAAATAGATCCCCTTCCGAAATCTCGGGTCTCCTCTCCCCTGAAACCCTAAAACTCCCATCTCCGCGCCGGACAACATCCGTCCCCGGCCGGACAAACCGCCGCCGCCGCTCACGCCAATCCGTGCGCACCACGTGTCCTGGGCCACCACCGCCACCGCCGGCCCGTCCCGGCCAAGGGCGGGCCCTCCCCACTCGCGCCACCGGGCCGCGCCCCGCCTCCCGCGCGCCGCCCTCGTCCTCCGCAAGCGCCGCCCGCGCCCGCTCGACCCCACTGACGGCGAGCGCCGCCCCGGCTGCCCGGCGAGCTCCGCCGCCATCCGCCTCCTTCCCCGGCCGAGCGGGCGAGCTCGGGCCGCCGTCCCGCGCCGGCGAGCGCGCCACCCCACCGCCAACCGCCTCCGACCGGCCGGCCTCCTCCTCCTCGACCACGCCCCGGCGAGCACCTCCTCTTCTCGGCAAGTCCAGTGACGTCTCCGGCGAGCTCCAAGAAATCCGTCCATCCTCGTAAAACGTGCCAGATCTGAGATCTAAAATCTCGAGGGTTGACTTTTGCCCGAAACCCTAGCTCATATGCTCCTCTTCATTGCATCGTAACTCCTCATCCTTAGCTCCGTTTTGGGCATATAGCATATCAAAATGTTCGTCTCAGATAGCACATCATTTCATCTCATTGCATCATTTTCATTTGAGTTCGTCTTGATGCCCGAAATGCTGTTGGAAGAGTGCTACTTGAGATAATTGCCAGATCTGCTGCTCCATTTAGATATTTGTCATTTTTGCCATGATTATTGTGTGCATGATATGCCCATGAGCTCTACATATGTTTTGTTAAGGGTTTTTCCATCTTTCCAGAGGTGCAACCCATGTATTTTTGTGATGTGTGTGGTGACTAGCACAAGCTTGCAAAGTGAGGAACTTGGTAATGCTGATTTCAAGGACTTAGCATTTCCACCAAGTCCTTGATCTGTTTATCTCATGATGCCATATGTTCATGTTGTTTCCTAGTGATTCGTGCCTCTTTTGAGGATGATCAGTAAGGATGTTTTGTTGATCTTGTAGTGCTCTTTCCATCCATGTCTTTGTTTGCAATTATGGAGCACCCTAGCTTGAGTCAATCGAGCTCTACTTTTGCTACTTCGTGAATCTGGGCAGATTGTCTACTTGTTAGCGATTTTGTCGATGATGTTGTAGTTGATCCGTGCATGCTACGCTATTGTTCTTACCATGTCTAGCTTGCATTTTGTGTATTCTTGATGGGTTTATGCTTAGTTGGTCATGACTTGCTCCGTAGTGAGTGCATCGAGCTCGTGAAGATGCCTACTTGATATCTGTTTTCAGCATGCTCCAGTTTTCACTAAGTCTGAGAACTGATTATGTTTTTGCCATGTTCCCATGCTTGCAATTGTATTTTTTGATCCCTTTTGGCTCAAGGTCACTAAGGGACTTTTGTTAAGTTCTTTGAGTAGCTCCATGCCATGCTTTACTTTGCCATGTTCAGGTCCTGTAGCATGTAGTTTTGTTGCTCCGAAGAGTGCTATCTGATCTGAAATTCCAGACAAGTGTTAATTTCACTAAGTCTGAGATCTGTTTACCATATGCATTTTGGCCATGCTTGTTTGAACCTGTTAATGGATGATTTGGCCGTAGATCAATGCTAGATTTTTGTTAAGCATCATGAATGCGTCCCTGCCATGTATTTTGTTGTCATGTTTGGGTGCTGTAGCTTGTTCATCTCATTGCATTTAGATGGCTACTTGCTGTAAATCGCAGACCGGTGTCATATTTGAATCGCTTGCCATTTCCAAACCGTAACTCCGTTTCCGGCGTTCTTTATATCGTTTTTAAGCGATTTCATCTCATCTTTCCAATGGCACACTTGGATTTCCAAGGTGAACCAGGTTCATGCATCCCTTGTCAAATCTTGCATATGCATCCCGCATCGCATCCCGCATAGCATACCATCCTTGCATCATATTGTTTGATCCTTGCACGTGGTTGATTGTGTCCTTGTTGCTTGTTTGTCTTGTTTGGGCAGAGCCAGAGATGAGTTCACTAACGAGGAGCCCGTTGAGTTTGCTTTCGAGGATCCAGTCAACTCTGACGACTTTGCAGGCAAGATGATCATACCCTTGAAATCACTACTATCTTTGCTATGCTAGATTGCTCGCTCTTTTGCTATGCCAATGCTACGATGCCTACCACTTGCTTTCAAGCCTCCCAAATTGCCATGTCAAACCTCTAACCCACCATGTCCTAGCAAACCGTTGATTGGCTATGTTACCGCTTTGCTCAGCCCCTCTTATAGCGTTGTAGGTGAAGATTGGAGGCCGTTCCTTGTTGGAACATTATTTACTTGTTGGGATATCATTATATTATCTTGTTATATTAATGCACCTATATACTTGGTAGAGGGTGGAAGGCTCGGCCTCTCGCCTAGTGTTTTGTTCCACTCTTGCCGCCCTAGTTTCCGTCATATCGGTGTTATGTTCCCGGATTTTGCGTTCCTTACGCGGTTGGGTTATAATGGGAACCCCCTGACAGTCCGCCTTGAATAAAACTCCTCCAGCAATGCCCAACCTTGGTTTTACCAGTTGCCACCTAGCCTTTTCCCTTGGGTTTCGTGGACTCAAGGGTCATCTTATTTTAAACCCCCGGGCCAGTGCTCCTCTGAGCGTTGGTCCACCCTAGAGCACCGTCCGGGGCCGTCCCTTGGCAACTTGGGTTACGTTGGCTCCCGTATGCTTAGCTTATCCGGTGTGCCCTGAGAACGAGATATGTGCAGCTCCTATCGGGATTTGTCGGCACAGCGGGTGGTGTTGCTGGACTTGTTTTACCATTGTCGGAGTTGTCTTGAAGAACCGGGATACCGAGTCTGATCGGAACGTCTCGGGAGGAGGTCTATTCCTTCGTTGACCGTGAGAGCTTGTCATGGGCTAAGTTGGGACTCCACAGCAGGGATTTGAACTTTCGAAAGCCGTGCCCGCAGTTATGGGCAAATGGGAATTTGTTAATGTCCGGTTGTAGATAACTTGAACCTTAACTTAATTAAAATGAATCAACTGAGTGTGTTACCGTGATGGCCTCTTCTCGGCGGAGTCCGGGAAGTGGACACGGTGTTGGAGTAATGCTTGTGCAGGTTGCTCTCTAGTTTCTCGCTCGCGCTTTGCCTCCTCTTCTCGCTCTCTTTTGCGAACAGGATAGCCACCATATTTTCTAGTCGCTTGCTGCAGCTCCACATATTTACCTTGCCTTACCTATAAGCTTAAATAGTCTTGATCGCGAGGGTGCGAGATTGCTGAGTCCCTGTGGCTCACAGATTACTATTACACCAGATGCAGGGCCTGATGATTCCTCTCCAGGTGACGCGTTTGAGCTCAAGTGGGAGTTCGACGAAGACTCTCAACGATACTATGTTTCTTTTCCTGATGATCAGTAGTGGTGCCCAGTTGGGGTGATCGGGACCGTGTCACTAGTTGGGTTATCTTTTATTTTGGCACCATAGTCGGGCCATGAGTGTTTGGATGATATAATGTTATTTATGTACATTGATTGACGTGGCGAGTGTAAGCCAACTATGTTATCTCCCCTTTTATTATCTATATTACATGGGATGTTGTGAAGATTGCCTAACTTGCGGCATATGCCTTCAATGCGATTATGTCTCTAAGTCGTGCCTCGACACGTGGGAGCTATAGTCGCATCGAGGGTGTTACACTCTCTTTCCTTTTCTTTTCTGCCACAACCTGCTCTTTGGGTGCAGATCCCAAAGTCTCTTGAGTGGATGTTCTGGCTTTTGACATGGGAGCTCTCTTAGCAGGAACCTTTTGCTTCATCCCTGGCTTAGTGGTAGCAGTTGTGCCATATTCCTTTTTCAGGACTTTCCTCTTTGAGGTGGCCTCTTCCTCAGCAGCCACATAGTCCTCATCCTCAGAATCTGAGGTTTTCTTCTTTCTGGTCCTGGTGGCTGCCTTAGGCAAGTTGCTGGGTGTGCTCCTGCTTCCATCATCTGAGCTACTGGAGGGACTAGTGCCCTCACTCATCTGAACCTGCTCCTCAGATTTGTTCTGACTGTCACTCTGATCTGACATAATGTAAACACTAACAGCAGACCCTGTGAATGGATTATAGATGAGGTAGAGTGGATGAGCATCACAAAGTGCAGAGGTTTTGCAAAAGAATGAATCAAAAACTTAGTTTTAGTTTTCCACAGAAAGCATTTCGGATCTACTGATTTGAAATCTCGGTGATACCGAAGCAGCTGTTGGAACCTAAACTAGTGAACTCGGTCAGACCGAGTCACAGTTTGGTGGCACCGAGACTGCTAGGGTTGCACAAAGACTCGAACTCGGTCACACCGATTTGCAATTCTCGGTCAGACCGAGAATCACATGTGCAATGGCCTAAGCCAAATCAGTGGAACCGATTTCAACAACTCGGTCGGTCCGAGATGGTTTCGGCAGAAACCTAACCCTAAATTTTCAATCCTCAACTAAACTACGGAGTGTTTTCTTTGGATAGAGCGATCTCAATCATGGCAAGATACATGTCAAAATAATGTGCTAGGGAATCGGAGTGAGAACATCACAAAGATCAAGTCCATACCCTAGTTCGGCGATGGACTTGCTACGGTGGCAACGGCGGAGACGATCCCATTGACAGCGGCGGAGACCAGCGACTGGAGGCGGCTGGCGACGAGGAGGATGATCCGGAGACCCAGGGAGGAAGAGCAGGCTGAGCGCGGGCTAAGAGGTTCAGAAATTTTTCCAAATTTTGGCCCGTGGGTATATATAGCCTGACCCTGTCGGTGTGACCGAGTGGAACAACTCGGTGGCACCAAGATGCATAACTACAACCAGTTACTGCCACTCAGTGTGACCGAAAAGTTCAAATTGGTTGCACCGAGATTAAAAACCTAGATCGACTTAGTGATATCGGTATGACCGAAATGGATGAATCGGTCAGACCGAAAGGCACAAAGAAGTTTTGGAAGTTTAAGTCTATGACGAATCGGGGACTCCGAGTGCTCCTCACACAGAGTGGTTCGAATCTGACTTGATCAAACTTTGTGATGCAGCATGAATAGAGTCTGAGATGAGAAGAGCATAGATAGCTAGAGAAGGTTCTTAGGCATTCTTTTCCATCCACTTGGCAAGATAAAAGGAAACCAACCAATCAAAACAACAAGTGGATGTCCTCGAATGAGTAAATTATGCAACCAACATGGTCACACAATAAAATGACAAATGAAATATGTGGCAAAGCATGCACAAACAATTCTAGCATCTATCAAGCAATTGGCGATGACTAGGTCATCTATATATGAGTATATTGACTTAGGAGTCAAATGAGAACATTTGATCATAGGTCATACTCATCGTTTAAGCATAAGTGGGGTTACCACTTTTACATAAAGCGTTGTTGTGTTCACACCATTAGAGTTGCTTTAGCTCAATTCTTAGAGTAAAGCTCCCCCTAGATGTGAGATCCCCCCTAAGAGGGATGAACTAACCTTGGGTTTTGTCGATGATGACTTCATGTAGGTGTTGAAGATGTGGATGCTCTAAGTTGATGTAGATCATTCGGAGCTATCCTTTGGAGTGAGTTGCACTTTCAATACCTACACGGGTTAGTCCCACAAGGAACAAACAAGGATATCCATAGACATAGAGTGATGCGCACACAAGATGATGTCTATGAGAGCATTAGGTTACCTTGTCCCTTGTCTTACCAACAAGAGGGTTTGTGACTCCTTGAACTAGTGCAAGATGTGGAAGTTGATTGCACTTGTTCTTGCCAAAATGATAAGAGTGAAGTATGTTGGCGGAGTCACCCTCAAGAACTCTCTAGTTCTTCTTCTTCGGGATCCACACCATCTTGATGGGAACCCTCGGAGTCGTAGTTGTACTTGATGAAGTGGAACTTGATGTAGTCTTGGGAACCCACTTGACCAAGGCCTTAGGAGCTTCTTCAAATGCATCAATTTCCTCTTGAAGCTTGTCCTTGCCTTTTTTCCTTGTGGTCTTGTGGTGGAAGATCATCTTGAGCTTGTGTCCCTTTGAAAGAAGTAGAATCATACTTCTCTTGTTGAGGAACAAACTTCTTCTTGGGGTATTGATCTTCTTCCCACTCAAATCCATTGGCATTGAACTTTCGTTCAAAGCCAATACCTTGATTCTTCCGGTGCCTTCCTTGCTTGCGTACAATTTCCTCGAATTGCTTACTCCCGGGAAGGCTCTTGTAAACACCTTTCTCTATGATTCCCTTCAATAAGCTATTTTCTTGCTCAAGTGTAACTTGGCTAAGAGAATCATTAGTGGAATCAAGAGAACTACTAGAAGCAACAATATTGGATTTAGCATGATTATTGTTACTACTAGAGGAAGAATCCTTCTTGTTCTTGTTACTAGACTTGACTTGAGGCATGTAAGTGGATAAGAGTAAATGCTTGGCAATGTAAGAAGAACTTTTCTTGCGAATATCATCATTGATTGCCTTTAATAACTCATGCTCTTGCTCAAGATTGAGCTTCTCAAAATGTAATTTCTCATGAGTCCTTAAAAGTTCTCGATGATCTCCTAAGATAGTTTCATGAGCTAACTTAAGAGTGTTTAGTTACTTAGTTAGAAACGCAATCTTCTCCTTATCATTGTCATTCATTTTATCTTGATTAGCATGATTAATTGATGTTTCATCATAGTATTCATCACTAGAGTGGTCAACAAGTAAATCATCATCACCTAACAAGTCATCTTCATCACTATTGAAATCAACATACTCGGGGTGTGATACCTTTGGACCTTTGGCCATGAAGCATCTTCCAATTCCTTCATTTGGTGAATCAAATATGTCGTAGCAGTTGGTTGACACAAGTGCTAGACCGGCAACACCTTCATCTTGAGTGTATTCGGAGTCGGAGTGATAGCTTCTCTTGGAGTGATTGTCGGAATCAGAGCCGGATACCCATTCACCAACATGAGCTTGATGTCTTCGTTTCGTGTAGCTCCTTGATGACTTGTCCTTCCTTTCCGAATCCTTGCTTCTCTGAGAGGGTCTTCGTTCATAACGATCATCCCTACTCCTTCTCTCCCTCGATGGTGATTCTTCTCTTCTACTTCTTCTTTTGGGAGAATCTTCTCTTCTCTTGTAGGGGGCCGTACACTCATTGGAGTAGTGTCCGGGTCTTCCACAATTGTAGCAGTTTTGCTCTCGACTAGAAGATCTTTTGTCATTGTAGGACCTTGACTTGGAACTTCTCTCTTTGCTTCTACTCTTGTAGAACTTGTTGAAGTTCTTCACCATTAGGCCCAATTCTTCATTGAAGGTTTGTTTCTCACTTGATGATGTGGGAGCTTCACATCAGGCTTTGTAAGCACTACTTGACTTGTTATGGAGCTCCTCCTTATCCTTGAGTGACATCTCATGAGCAACAATTCTTCCAATGACTTTTGTTGGCTTGAGATCTTTGTAATTTGGCATCATTTGGATCAATGTGCATACGGTATCATATTTTTCATCCAAGGCTCTTAGGATCTTCTTGATGATGAATTTGTCGGTCATCTCTTCACTTCCTAAGCCGGCAATCTCATTTGTGATAAGAGCAAGCCTAGAGTACATTTCAGCGACACCTTCACCATCCTTCATTTTGAACTTTTCAAGTTGACTTTGAAGCACATCCAACTTGGATTCCTTGACGGAGTCGGTACCTTCGTGCATATCAATCAAAGTATCCCAAATTTCCTTCGCATTCTCAAGACGGCTGATTTTGTTGAATTCTTCGGGGCACAATCCGTTGAAGAGGATATCACAAGCTTGAGCATTGTATTGTAGCATTTTCAATTCTTCCACAGTGGCTTCATGGTTCGGTTCTCTCCCAACAAAGAATTCACCTTGCAAGCCAATACACACAATAGACCAAATGGCGGGGTTATGTCCAAGAATATGCATTTTCATCTTGTGCTTCCAACTAGCAAAATTAGTGCCATCAAAGTAAGAACCTCTACGGTAGTAATTTCCCTTGCTATACGCCATACTCTCCTAGGTTGTGAAACCAGGGCTATGACCACCAAAAGCTATGGAAATCAAAGCAAATGTAGGATCGAAAGTATGTCTAGAGGGGGGTGATTAGACTGCTTGACCAAATAAAAATCTAGCCTTTTCCAAATTTTAGTTCTTGGCAGATTTTAGCAACTTTGGACAAGTCAAGCAATCTTAACACAATTCAAGCAAGCATTCGAAGATTATATGAGCAGCGGAAAGTAAAGCATGCAACTTGCAAGAATGTAAAGGGAAGGGTTTGGAGGATTCAAACGCAATTGGAGACACGGAGTTTTTGTCATGGTTCCGATAGGTGGTGCTATCGTACATCCACGTTGATGGAGAGTTCAACCCACGAAGGGTAACAGTTGCACGAGTCCACGGAGGGCTCCACCCACGAAGGGTCCACGAAGAAGCAACCTTGTCTATCCCACCATGGTCATCGCCCATGAAGGACTTGCCTCACTAGCGGTAGATCTTCACGAAGTAGGCGATCTCCTTGCCCTTAGAAACTCCTTGGTTCAACTCCACAATCTTGTCAGAGGCTCCCAAGTGACACCTAGCCTATCTAGGATACACCACTCTCCAAGAATTAACAAATGGTGTGTTGATGATGAACTCCTTTCTCTTTGTGCTTCAAATGATAGTCTCCCGAACACTCAACTCTCTCTCACAGGATTTGGATTTGGTGGAAAGAAGATTTGAGTGGAAAGCAACTTGGGAAGGCTAGAGATTAAGATTCATATGGTAGGAATGGAATATCTTGGTCTCAACACAAGTGTAGGTGGTTCTCTCTCAGAAAAAGTAAGTTGGAAGTGTAGGTTCGTTCTGATGGCTCTCTCCATGAATGAAGAGGTGGTGGAGGGGTATATATAGCCTCCACACAAAATCTAACCGTTACACATAACTTCCCAAACTCGGTGGGATTGAATGGTTAAACTCAGTCGGACCGATTCAGCAAAGCTAGTGACCGTTAGGGTTTTCGGTGGGATCGACATGCAACTCGGTAGGACTGATATGATTAGGGTTAGGGCATAACGTAATCTCGGTGAGACCGATTACACAAACTCGGTGGGACTGATTTTGGTAATAAGCTAACCAGAGAGTTGGTCAGGTAAACTCGGTGGGACCGATCGCTCATTTCGGTGAGACCGAAATGTTACAAAGGGAAAATAGAGAGTTTACATTGCAATCTCAGTGGGACCGATCGCTCATCTCGGTGGGACCGAAACTTTACGAAGGGAAACAGAGAGATTACAACCCTATCTCGGTGAGACCGAGATCCCTATCGGTGAGACCGATTTGCCTAGGGTTTGTGGCAGTGGCTATGACATTTGAAACTCGGTGGCGCCGGATAGGAAGAATCGGTGGGGCCTAGTTTGACTTTTGGTTTAGGTTATATGTGGATGTGAGAAAGGAGTTGAGGGTTTTGGAGCATATCACTAAGCATTTTGAGCAAGAACCTCATTAAGCAACACCTCGTCCCTCCTTGATAGTATTGGCTTTTCCTATAGACTCAATGTGATCTTGGATCACTAAAATAGAAAATGTAGAGTCTTGAGCTTTGAGCTTGAGCCAATCCTTTGTCCTTAGCATTTTGAGGGGTCCACTTTTCTCATCCATGCCATGCCAATCATTGAGCTTTCCTGAAATATTAGTCTTGAAATAGCATTAGCTCAATGAACTGTATGTTGTTAGGAATTACCAAAACCACCTAGGGATAGTTGCACTTTCAGAGTGCCATGATTTCAGATCTGAACCTATTATGTTTTCATAAATATATGAGAGTTCTTGATCCTGTCTTGCAAGTCTATAGTCACCTACTATGTGTTATGATCCGACAACCTCGAAGTGACAATAATCGGGACCACTCCCAGTGATGACCGTAGTTCGAGGAGTTCATGTATTCACTGTGTGTTAATGTGTAACACCCCGGGTGTCACGCTACAGTAAACTCCTATTAATGGTGCCACGCCATCATAATTAAAATTTTCTAATCTTCACTTTGTTCCAAACCGACCTTAAATTCAAATTTTGAAAGACAAGTCAAATTATTTTTCCTCGAACTATAAAACTAAAATGTTTGAATAGTTCTATAAATTCCCTAGATCATTTTCATGTGGAAACCAACTTCATTTGGCTCACGGATAGATCCCTAGGAAATTATTAAGTGTTCCAATAGCAAATAAATTGGTCCTTTCAAAATAAAGAATTAAATATGTGCTACAAAATGCCCCTAAACTTTGTGGTTATATCCCAAAGCATTGCAAGGTATTTATGTGAAAAGTTTCATGTGCAACAAAATTCTTTTGAATTTAAATAAAATGTAAAACATTTGAGAAAATACAAATCAGAAATAAGAAAAATCTCTCTTTCACTTTGGCCCAACCGCTACTATGCACTGGCCCAGCCCAATGGGGGTCATCCCTTTCCCTGTACGAGACAGAGGTCGTGGGACACATCCAACCACCATGGCCGCCGCTGGGCGTGCGTGTCGGCCATCCTGCGTTTCCCTCCGATGGATAAGACACTATCGACCCCCTGCGAACCCTAGCACGCCCACTTTCCCCTCGCTCGTCTCCCTCTCCCTCCCAAATTCGTCTGTGCCCGGGCGCAACCGTCGCCGTGCCGCCATCTTTGTCGTGGCCACCTCCCTCTCCGAGCTATGACACCACGTCGAAGAGGACCCTCGTCGTCTGGTACATCATCTGCGGGGATCCGTTCGACCGGAGCTGCACCGTATGCTCGGGATCGAGCTGGTTCCTTGCCACGGCCGCCGCCATTCGTCGTCAGATTCGGCGCCCCAAGCGTCCCCACGCCTCCTCACCATGTCCAAGAGCTTCACGGTGAGCTCATCTCCCGATTCCCCTACTTTCCCCCCTCGATCTATCGTCGTAGGCATCGCCACACAAGGATGAGTCACCATGGCCAGAGTTTAGCCCGTCCGTGCCCATGGTCGCGTCCGCCCGTGTGTGCCGCTCCAGCCTAAGCCCCTGACCGCACATAGACGACCAACCACGCCATGTCCTACCTCGCCACGGCCCATGCTCACCCATCGGTGCTGTCCGGCTACGTCCTGGCCACCCCGACCGTGCCTGCTCTCGCTAGCCGGCGCTGTCCGTGCACGCGACGTCGCACCCGGTGCTGCTGGCTGCTCCCTGCGTTGCTTGCTGCCGCGGCTGCTGCCCCTTGCGCTGCTTTGCTGCTTGGCTGCGTTCGCTGCTCTGCGTTCGCTGCTGCTCCTGGTAGCTCCTGCCTGCTGCTGCTCTAAGCTATTGCGTGCTGTGTGTGTGTATTCTGTAGGTGTGTGTGATGTGTGTACAGCGTGTGTGTGTGGCCGGTGTGCCCATGTGTGTAGGGCTGCCCCAAAGCAACGTGTGTGTGTGCTGTGTAGGTGTGTGTGTGTGTGTGTGATCTGTGTGCAGCGTGTGAGTGTGTGTGGCCGATGTGCCATGTGTGTGGGCTGCCCCAAAATTAGTTTAGGTCTAATTTAATTAGATGGATTAGTTTTAGGATTATTTTTGCTCCTTAACTAGTTTTATTAGTGCTAAGTTACTCTAGTAGTAGATGACATGTAGGTCCCCTTTTTAAATAAGTTAGGTTTAGAGTCTATGACATGTGGGCCACACCTATCCTTTTGACTAGTCAAATTGACTTGGTCAATTCGGTTTAAGCTAAATATAATAATTCTAGAATATTGTTAAAACTTTAGAAAATTAATATAAAAGAATACATAACTCGGATGAAAATACTTTGTACATGAAAGTTGCTCAGAACGACGAGACGAATCCGGATACACAGCCCGTTCGTCCGCCACGCATCCCTAGCATAGCGAACACGCAACTTTCCCCCTCCGGTTCATTTGTCCGAAAACGCGAAACACCGGGGATATTTTCCCGGATGTTTCCCCCCCTTCACCGATACCACCTCTTACCGCGTTAGGGCACACCTAGCATCACGCTTTGTCATGTCATGCATCGTCACGCATTTGTTTGCATTATATTTATTGTTTCTTCCCCCTCTTCTCTCGCTAGACACCGAGACCGATGCCGCTGCTACCCAGTACGACTATGGTGTTGACGACCCCTCTCTCTTGCCAGAGCAACCAGGCAAGGCCCCCCCCCTTGATCACTAGATATCGCCTACTCTCTTCTATACTGCTTGCATTAGAGTAGTGTAGCATGTTACTGCTTTCCGTTAATCCTATTCTGATCCATAGCCTGTCCTTGTTACTACTGTTGTTACCTTTACCTGTAATCCTAAATGCTTAGTATAGGATGCTAGTGTTCCATCAGTGGCCCTACACTCTTGTCCGTCTGCCATGCTATACTACTGGGCCGTGATCACTTCGGTAGGTGATCACAGGCATATGATATATACTTTATACTGTTACATTACTTATGATACTATTCGGACATGGGGGCTGAAGGGGCAGGTGGCTCCATCCCGGTAGAGGTGGGCCTGGGTTCCCGACGGCCCCCGACTGTTACTTTGTGGCGGAGCGACAGGGCAGTTTGAGGCCACCTAGGAGAGAGGTGCGCCTGGCCCTAGTCGGCGTTCGTGGATACTTAACACGCTTAACGAGATCTTGGTATTTGATCTGAGTCTGGCTACTGGCCTATACGCACTAACCATCTACGCGGGGACAGTTATGGGCACTCGACGTCGTGGTATCAGCCGAAGCCTTCGTGACGTCAGCGACCGAGCGGCGCGCGCCGGGTTGGACCGCGTAACGCAACTTCCTTTGTAATGGAGGTTGCTAGGTCTGCTCAACGGCCGCGTACGCAACGTGCAGGTGTGCAATGGGCGATGGGCCCAGACCCCTGCGCCATAGGATTTAGACCGGCGTGCTGACCTCTCTGTTGTGCCTAGGCAGGGTTGCGACGTGTTGATCTTCCGAGGCCGGGCATGACCCAGAAAAGTGTGCCCGGACAAAGGGGATCGAGCATGTTGGGAAATGTGGTGCACCTCTGCAGGGAAGTTGATCTATTCGAATAGCTGTGTCCCTCGGTAAAAGGACGACCCGGAGTTGTACCTTGACCTTATGACAACTAGAATCGGATACTTAATAAAACACACCCTTCCAAGTGCCAGATACAATCGGTGATCGCTCTCTCACAGGGCGATGAGGGGAGGATCATCGGTTAGGATTATGCTATGCGATGTTACTTGGTGAACTTACCATCTACTCTCTCCTTCTGCTGCAAGATGGAGGTTACCAGAAGCATAGTCTTCGATAGGACTAGCTATCCCCTTGTTATTCCGGCATTCTGCAGTTCAGTCCACATATGATACCCTTAATCCTTTTGATACCAATGCATACATATATAGTGTAGCTCCTTGCTTGCGAGTACTTTGGATGAGTACTCACGGTTGCTTTTCTCCCCCTTTTCCCCTTTCCTATATCCGATTGCTACAACCAGACGTTGGAGCCCAGGAGCCAGACGCCATCGTTGATGATGACTACTACTACTTGGGAGGTGCCTACTACTACGTGCAGCTCACTGACGACGACCAGGAGTAGTTTAGGTGGATCCCAGGTAGGAGGCTTGCACCTCTTTCGATCTGTATCTCAGTTTGTGCTAGCCTTCTTAAGGCAAACTTGTTTAACTTATGTCTATACTCAGATATTCTTGCTTCCGCTGACTCTTCTTTGATCGAGCTCTTGTATTCGAGCCTTCGAGGCCCCTGGCTTGTAATATGATGCTTGTATGACTTATTTTATTTGTAGAGTTGTGTTGTGATATCTTCCCGTGAGTCCCTGATCATGATCGTACACGTTTGCGTGTATGATTAGTGTATGATTGAATCGGGGGCTTCACATGTTAATGCTTGGGTACTGTACTCTTTTAAAAGGAGGCCTTAATATCCCTTAGTTTCCAATAGGACCCCGCTGCCACGGGAGGGTCGGACAGAAGATGTCATGCAAGTTCTTTTCCATAAGCATGTATGACTATATTCGAATACATGCCTACATTACATTTATGAACCGAAGCTAGTTCTGTGTCACCCTAGGTTATGACTGTTACATGATTGATCACATCCGGCATAATTCTCTATCACCGATCCATTGCCTACGATCTTTTCCTATATTTCACTTATTTACTTTTCCGTTGCTATTGTTACAATCACTACAAAACCCAAAAAATATTACTTTTGCTACCATTACCTTTTGCCACCGTTACCACTACTATCATATTACTTTGGTACTAAGTACTTTGCTACAGATATTAAGTTTCTAGGTGTGGTTGAATTGACAACTCAGCTGCTAATACTTCAGAATATTCTTTGGCTCCCCTTGTGTCGAATAAATAAATTTGGGTTGAATACTCTACCCTCGAAAACTGTTGTGATCCCCTATACTTGTGGGTTATCAGGACTCTCCTTTTCGTGGAAGGCAAGCTAGGCATCCGGATGTATTGTTTCCTTTCTCTGTAACCGACTTTGTATAACCCTAGGCCCCGCCGGTGTCTATATAAACCGGAGGGTTTAGTCTGTAGAGAACGATCATAATCACATAGGCTAGACTTCTAGGGTTTAGCCACAACGATCTCGTGGTAGATCAACTCTTGTAATCCTCATACTCATCAAGATCAATCAAGCGGGACATAGGGTATTACCTCCATCAAGAGGGCCCAAACCTGGGTAAACATCGTGTCCCCTGTCTCCTGTTACCATCGACATTTGACGCATAGTTCGGGACCCCCTACCCGAGATCCGCTGGTTTTGACACCGATAGGTGCCGTCCGAGTGTGGTGGAGGGCTTAGTTGCGAAAAAATCATGGACCATTCATATTCACCCTGCACATGAAAATCGAAGCGCCATCAGGGGGGAATCGTAAAAGACATTGAGGTTATCGCCGGATTATCATTGGTCCGGATTATGATGAAGAACCCGACTTGCAAAGCCGAAGACATGGTCAAATATTTCATCGTCATTGAAGGCAAGTTCGGGGGCTACTGAGGGAGTCCTAGATTATGGGGTCCTCAGGTGTCCGGGCTGTACAGTTTGGGTCAGACTGATGGGCCGTGAAGATACAAGGTAGAAGACCTTCCCCCGTGTCCGGGTAGGACTCTCTTATGTGTGGATGGCAAGCTTAATGTCCGGATGTGTATTTTCCTTTATTTGTAAAGCGACTCTGTACAACCCTAGGCCCCCCCTATGACAGCCTAGATTTTGCCTTCTCACTTTTTTCGGACAAGATTTTGCCTTTGCTTGGATTTGAGTTGTTGGAATCAATCCAAATGGACTTATCACTTGGGCATGCCCTTGACATTCACCCAAGTGACCCATCTACCTCTCATTCAATCTCATTTCTCTAAAAAATCCCAAAGTGGTCAAATGAATATTTTTCATAAAAGAAAAATATTCAATTTCTCTTTTGAAACTCATTTCAAAAACTAGTGCTCCAAAGAAACCCTCATTTTTATTGCTCCAAAAATCCTGAAATAATTCCTGAATATTCTTTGAACATTGGCCCACCTCCCCAAGCAAAAATATTGCATGACTTTTTGTAATATTTTGGCTACATAAAATCATTTCCCTTCTAGACCAAAAATGCATTTTGTACATCAGGTGTATTTTTCCTTGATCCTTTGGCCCTGGTTTTTCTTGAGCCTCATTAACCTCCTAAGTAAACCCTAACCCCAGAAGATCAGCCCTAATGGCCTTCTAGAAGCCCTCCAAATGTAGCGGCCAAGTTTATGGCCAGAAGCTTGCCTCACTTCTAGTCGGCCTGGCAGTGAGTCCTCGGCCTCCCTAGACCTAACACTGCATGGACTATAGCCCAGACAAGGTTTGGCCGAGCGTGGGCGTCGTTTTGACCATGCCAGGTCGGTAACCGTGTGTGGACACGGGGTCTGGCATGTGTTTGTCGCGCTCTGCGTTGCACCAACGCCTCTATTCGGCGTGTGCTCGAGCCAGAGCTCGCCGATGACTGCCGCACCGCGCCACCAGCTTCGACTCATCACCCTTGACCTCTCCCTGGCGCTCACCGATGTCGGAGACGCCGCAGCGAGCACGGGCACGTCGTGGCCAAAAGCCACAGTGCGCTCGTGCCCTTGTCTTCTTCTCCACTGCCTCCTGTGCTCGTCCGGGAGCATGGACAGCTCCCGCCTGAGCGCAGAGCCCTTGCCCCCTCTCACTGGCGCCCTTCGTCGTCGCTCGCCAGCTTCCAGAGAACTCCGGCGGTGCCATGTGCCCCCCTCCAACTCCGGCTATATATAGAGCCCCAACCTCCGTTCAGAAGCCACACACCGCACTTCTCAACCACCACGACCACGTAGGATAGCCGTAGCCCGGTCGGGCAGGCCTCTGGCCGTCGACCACGACCAGAGATCGCCGGCGATCCCCGCAGCCTAGCCACCCTGCTCCAGAGCCCCTCGAGCTCAACCAACCTCTCAGGTGCATCATTGGAGGTCCACTGGTGTCGCCCGGAAGCAGCAGAGCCCTGGAGTCGCCCCTCGTCGTCGCCTTCTTCCTCTTCAGCAAGCCTAGACCACCACCGCCGCTTGCGAGCTTCGTTGCGAGTAGCTCCGGCCATCCCCCGACAAGCCACTGTTACGGGCAGGTGCGCCGTGACCCCCTCTCCACTTCTATCCCTCTGGCTTCTCCCAAGAACCTCTCATTGCCGGGGTAAGCTCCGACGGAGCACCGCCGCGTTCTGTTTCTTCTCTCCCCCTCTCTCTCCTAACCGATGGGGCCCGGTATTAGCCTCTACACTCGCACCCGAAGCGGTACAAGTGGAGGCGTATTCTGCCTTTATGCCAACGACGTCACCCCCCAGTCTTCTGTTTTATTCAAATTAATTCAAAATTTTGACCACAACTTTGACCAGTGATAATTTCTAGCCTATAAGTCCAAATGAATTGATTCTTTTTGAATTGTGTTTGTTTCAGAAAGCTCTAGCAGCACACCAAAATGTGGAAATGTTCTTGTTGTCTAGAATTTTTGGTGATTTTTAGATTGGTTTTTGACATCTTGTTTTGTGGTTTTTAAATATTTTTCAGAAGGAGAGACTTGCCTTGAAGATAACCAGGAGGAGTATGACCCTCCTCTGCAGTAAGGAAAGCCACACTAGAATTTGGATGGTGTCATTTCAATATCTATGATTTTTCTTACTTGAATATGAGTTCTTTTACGCATTTAAAATTTGATAAATAAATCTGGTCGAATGCTAGTTACCTTGTCATGCTTGAAATGTTTGTTTAATTTACTGGTTGAATGCATGGACTAGTTTGGTCTAGTAGAAAAGAGTTTGACTTTGTTATATTGCTATGATAAATAATGATAGTTCATTTTGCTTAATGAGAGTTTCATATAAATTATGAGTTAATCAAAATATTGCATGATCATAAAAAGTGAGGTAGAACCAGTAAAATTTAATGATGAATTATTGCAAGAAAGTTATATTGATAAGGTTGATCCGTTCTTGTGAGTTGCATGTTTTGCATATCGTTTAGTGCATGCTCATGGCATCGTATGAATTGGCATAGTAGTTTTTATTTTCAAGTTAAACCTAATAATACTCCAACTTGAAGATAACGTTGATCAAGTCATGCTGCCACTAAATCGGGTTTTCCTCAGTGTGACCACATTTACCTTTATGGGGGGTCTTGATTCGGTCCCTTGTCGTGCCTCTCGCTGGTGTCTGCAACAAGGGAAGGTTATGGGCGTGCGGTACCCTAGCCCGGTAAGCAGACATAACCTTGTGTGCCCGTTTGTTGTTTTGGCACCTTGTCCCCGTTTGGGACCATTTTTGCCACGACGGTGGCCGTTGATGACTTTGGTAGGCCTGGAGCCACCCAGGACTTAGCCCTAAGAGGGAGTTGGTCAGAGTGGCCGGGAGAGTGTCATGGCAAGGGGAGGGTTTCGTTGGAACGCTGTTGGTCCACCCGGATGGGAGTGCGAGGCAATGGGTTCCGTGGTGTGGGGAAAGTGCGCTACCTCTGTAGAGTGTATTCAATCTATGGATAACCGCGTCCCCGGTTACGGACACTACTCGGGAGTAGGTCACACCATGGACCAACATTTATAATTAATCCTGCACACTAAATATTTATTGTTGGCACTGGTTTTGTGATGATTTGTGAAATCATGAGCTGATCTTGAGTGACTGTCTTCAGTGTGATCCGGGTATGATCACCGTTTGGTTATGAGGTAACCCGTCTGGTAAGCGAGTCCGAGGGACTCAATGCACATGTTGGTTTCATCGTATTAGTAGCATTACTTGCATTGCATTAACGTGAATAATTGTCATGATATTTTTTTCATAGTGCTTATGTTTGTTGTGAGCCTGCAAGTACATTCAATGTACTGACCTAGCGTGTCATGCCAGATTTCAGGCAAGTCGTACCGCATTGGAGAGCTTCCCACGTCTAGGTCGTGTCCACGTTAGTGTCCCTGTGCTATGGAGTTTCCACTTTGTCGTTGTTCCACTGCCGCATAGTTTATGTGCTCGAAGCCCCTTCATGTTCATTAAATAATGTACATACTATTCAGCCGCATCGTGTGTGCCTCTTGGCCTCTTATCTCGATGTAATATCAGATGTACCCGCTAGCATCAATAAAGCGGTTGTTTCTGTACCATGTTGTTGTGTGTTGCCAGAAGACTTGATCTCTGGGCTGGCAATGCAAGGTAAATCGGTTGCTCTGGGCCGGGCTGCCACAACTCCTGGTATCAAAGCTGCGCTGATTGTAGGACACGCTAGACCATTAGTGCGTTAGCGGAATAGTAGATAGTTTCGTCTAAGTGCCGATAGTTATAGAAATTGATTGCTGCATTGCATGCATGTTTATCTGTTGTTATTACTAACCGTATGGTGATTGTGAGTGTAGATGGCTCCAGTTCCGATCTTGTACCATCCAGAGCCAGCTCCATACACATCGCCGCACCTACTTCAAAACATGTGGCGATGACTCTACCCAGAGGGTGCTGATCCAGTGTATCAGGTGTATCGAGAGCATCTGGCCGGTTCTTTGTATGAGTATTATGCTGAGGTCACTCTACATCACAGTTCCCCTTCCGGCGCTTACACTCGTTCTTCTAAGGGTGGTCTCGCTTCTACGCCATCTCAGGCAGTCCAGTTTGCTGCAATCGAAGCTCTTGTAGACTTCTGCTACAACGAGGTTCGCATGCACACCCACCCAGGTTTCTTTTACTACCCATCTCTGCACGAGAATGGGCGTATCCACTTTCCTTTGATTAATCCGGCGTGCGATCGCCCTTCAAGCCACCTCTCTCGTTATATCACTACCAGTTATCTCCTGATCTACGAGTTAGCTCGGGAGTTAACCCGAGCCTGGATAGCTCTCGCCGCTGCTCGGAATAGGAACCCTCTACCTACTGTTGGTTTCACTCCATACGTTCCTCCAGCCTCTACTACCAGTCTGGGTACCATTAACCCTTTGGCAGTGACCCCTCACAGTGCCCCAGCTGCGTGGGCTTCCCTTGTCGCTACTCCTGCAGCTCCTATTCTTAGATCCCATTCCGCACCTTGTAAGTGCATCTAGTGCCCCTTAGTGATTTTGGTGTATTGAAGACTTATAGGTTAAGGGACTAATGTGTTTATGAGTGTACACAGGTCTATAATTCTATGAGGAGTTTGATATTTACAGAGAAAGTTGACCCCTAAAAATGAAGTTCTTCGTCTGAAGACTTTGGTATTCTGAAGACTTTCTAAGGACTTTGAATGTGAAGAAATTGGTGTGACCTTGAATACTTGGAATTCATTCGTGGAACATGAAGCGTGAAGACTTTTGTTTTTTTAGTTTCATTTTCTCTTTCTTGAGTCATAGGAAACACCGTACTGTTAAAGGGGGTCGAGGAAATACTAAGGAAAAATTTCCATGTCATGCTCAACTCAAAATCCTACACCTACCAATCCCTTCTAGTGAAGCCATTGGAAATCTCATACAGTCCAGTCATATTCTTCAGTGACAGAGACGAAGGTCTTCTGGTCTCTGAGGAATTTGTTCTGACTGAGGCGTTAGGAATTCGCCAGTACGGATTTCCTACACAGTGAGGAACATGATAGCCCTGAGGATTTTGCTACTCAAAATTCCGACCGTTGCTGTGCTATGCGCCAGTTGTCCCAAAATATCTATCCACCTAACGGTCATATCATTGAAGGCATTTATGTCTTATCATGTCGGGCTGCTCCCTAGGCTATAAATAGCCCCCCCTACAACCACTAGCTGGTTGGCTGCTCCGAGAGAAACTGACACTTGTCATTTAAGAGCAACCCGTCCTCCGAGGACTTTGAGCGAAAATCATCAAGTGAGGAAAAACCCAAACCCAAACACCTACAAACCCCAAGTGATTGAGCATCACTGAAGAGATTGATCCTGCGTGGATCTGACGCTTGTTACCTTTGAAGACTGTGCTTCTTCCAGACGGTTAGGCGTCATGGTCTAGAGCATCCAAGAGGAATTCTGGATTGCCAGGTGACCAATTTTGTGAAGGTTTGGAAGTCGCGTGAAGGCTTACCACGAGTGATTGGGCGAGGTCTGTGTGACCTTAGCTCAAGGAGAATATGGTGAGGACTTGGTGTCCTGAGCTGCGTGCTCAGGACTGGGTGTCCGGGACTGTGTGTCCTCGAGTTTAAATACTCAGCCGCTCCAACCAGACGTACAACTGAGACAGCAGTTGGAACTGGTCTACCAAATCATTGTCTTCACCAAGCTTACTGGTTCTATTTCCTCAACTCTTCCATTTCCTCATAACTGTGTTTTGTGCTTGTTCGTATCTGTGTTTGAAGACTTTGACTGAAGACTTTCTCAATTTCCTCAGGTCAATTTCTTCAGTATGTTTGTCTTCATCCTGTGTTATCCTGTGCTTACGCTTCCTCTACTCTGTGCATGTCTTCATTTCATCATGATGACTATGCATGTATTCTGTTATGTTTACTTTTGAGTACTCATTCTGCTGCTAGTAGTTCTTCGCTAAGGAATTTCCTCACCGGCAAATTCCTCAATGAAGAATTTCATAAAAATCGCCTATTCACCCCCCCCTCTAGTCGATATAACGCACTTTCAATTAGTATCAGAGCAAGGTACTCCCTTGTTCTATGTGATTTTGGTTTAACCGTCTGGAGTTTTAGTTATGTTGACCGCAGGTATGATCAAGTTCTCTGCGGGGTGTCCTACCTACGATGGGACAGACTACCCCTACTGGAAGAATAAGATGCGAATGCATCTTGAGGCAATTGATAACGATCTCTGGTATGTTGTGGAAAATGGTGTTCCCTCAGTCACACCTTCTCTGAATGCTGCTGATGTGAAGAGATTCAAGCAACTCGACTCTCAAGCAAAGAATATCATATGTGGCCATCTGAGCAAAGGACCGTATGGCATAGTGAGTGCTTTGGAGACAGCGAAGCTTATCTGGGACAGGTTGTCCAAAGTGAATGAAGGAGTTTCAACACAGCGTGACTCTCGAGTTGTTGTTCTTCGCAATCTCTTCAATCGCTTCAAAAGACTCGACAATGAAAATGTTCAACAAACCTTCGATCGCCTCACTGACATCTCAAATGAGCTTCAAGCACTTGGTGCTACTGACATCACCGACCATGAGGTGGTGAAGAAATTGCTGAGATCGCTTGATTCCTCATTTGACACTCTGGCATTGATGATACAAGAACGTGCTGATTACAAGTCACTTGATCCCGCTAATATTCTCGAGAGGCTAAATACTCATGAGTTCCAACTTGCTGAAAAAAGAGATCTCTATGGTTTGAGCTATGGCAGATCATGTGCACTGAAGGCCAAGGCAGTATCTGAGTCCGAAGATGAACACTCTGGTAGCAGCCTTGGTGATCCTGAAGAACTAAGCCATGATCTAGCTCTGCTCGTGAAGAAGTTCCAAAAGTTCTCAAGATGTGGTTGCTTTGGAAGACCCACAAGGAGCAATGATTCCTCATCCAGTGACTACAAGAGGAGGCTCTGTCACAAATGCAAGAAACCTGGACATTACATTGAAGATTTTCCTCAATGGGAAAAGGAATCAAAGAAGAAGAAGTACAAGGATTACAGTTTTGATGATGCGAAGAAAAATAAGAAATCCACAAAATCTTCATCATCAAAATCCTCAAAGCCTTCATATCACAAGAAGAGAAGCTCCAAGAAGGCTAGGGCATTCATTGTCAAGGAAATGGACTCTGAGGCTGAATCTGAAGAAAATGAGGAAGAGGAGACATCTGAGGAGTCCCAATCCAGAGTGGCTAGCCTAGCTCTCGCTACTGCATTCGTTAGCAAGTCTATCTTCAACACTGAAGAAAATGACATCACCAACTAGGCTGATGAAGGCGATGATGACTACGCTCCCACCTATTGCTTCATGGCAAAGGGTGCCAAGGTACTCAAATATACCTCCTCTGAATCAATTGAGAATGAATCTGATGAAAACCTTAAGCCCAACTATTCTAAACTTGCTAAGATTGCTGTAAAATAACAAAGGGCTCTTAAAAAGGTTCAAAACATGCTAGACGAAAGTGATGATATGTTGGGTGAAGAAATGGATCGCAATAAAGCCTTGACTGAAAATCTTCAAAGACTTCAGACTAGGTTTGACAATCTTCAAGGTCATCATAACACTATCTTATCTGATCATGAGAAGCTTTCTTATGAATTTCTTCAAAGAAAGCAAGACCTTGAGAAGATAAGAGTGAGTTATGAAGATCTTCAGAAGGAGCGCGATTCATTACTTTCTCAACAAATTAGCGCTTCTCGGGAAGAATTTGTTCCTCCATGGTTGAAGTGCATTGAACGCGAATCTGCTAATTCTTCACCTGAATGTTCAAATGATGCTAATGTTTCAAATTCTTCACATGCCTCTGCTATCACTAATTCCTCATCTGAGGACATTGCTAGTATCACTAATGATGCAGGGTACAAAAGCCTCAAAGGGCATCAGACTCTTTGTGATGTGCTTAAAAAGCAAATCCTCAACAGGAACCCTAGGAAAGAGGGTATTGCTTTTGAGAGGAAACTCAATGCTGATGGTACATATTGGAAGCCTGAGCAGTACCCCAAAACTACATGGGTTGCTGCAAAGGGACCTCCAGTTGATCCATCTAACCTATCTAGATTTGCATGTGAATCTCCTCATTCTGATGATGAGTCATTTGACTCCAACTACAAACTGTTCAAAAATCAGAATGGTGAAGTATTTGCTAGATATGTTGGCACTAACTGCAGGAACGGCCCCCCTATGAAGAAAATCTTGGTTCCCAAAAGATGTCTTGAAAATCTTCAGGTGAATGTCATCATGATGCCACCTGTGAAGAATAGGAACCCCAGATCAAATTCTTCAAATGGACCAAATTCTTCATATGGATCCAAGTCCTCATACGGACCAAACTCCTCACATGGATCATATTCCTCAAAAGGATCAAAGTATTCATATGAACATCATCATGCTAACCCTGTTTCACAGGGAAGATCTAAGGATTATGGATATGTGCATTATTCTTCAAATCATTACGTCCATAAGTCCTCGAAGAATTTCTCTGCTTACTCTTATGCTTATTCTAACCCCTCTTATGTGAAATGAAATGGACTGGCTTCTATGCCATACTTCTCATATGGAGCTCGCAGAGTGATGAACTCTTTGCCACCCCTTCAGATGTGGGTGGTGAAGAAAAAGAACTAATCTCTTCTGTAGGGTTAGGTCTCCAGACGTACGTAATTGTCTGAAGAATTTGCTAGAGACCTGAGGATGCCTGATAGGACGCAGGCTAATCATGAAGAAATGAAGTTTCATTTCTCACGTCCTCACACTACTTTATCTATTCTTTTGCTTGATGAAATTGATCTGATGAATTGATGTCATATTCTTCACTGATGAAGTATATGAGTTTGTAAGCTGCACCAATTCATCTGCAGGATGATCAACCCAAAGCCACTGAGTGGGTCCTTGATAGTGGATGTACAAACCACATGACTGGTGAAAAGAATCTATTGATGGATGCTCCATTATCTCCGTCGCATCTGAAGCATATCATCTTTGCTGACAAAGGAAAAAGTCAGGTATTGGGTCTAGGTAAGGTTGCAATCACAAAGGATCGACACATGGACAAAGTCATGCTTGTTGAGTCCTTAGGATACAACCTTATGTCTGTCTCAATGCTTTGTGATCTTGATATGGTTGTTGTCTTTGGCAAATACCGTTGTGTTGTGGTTATGGAAGCTGACTATTCCAAATTCTTCGAAGGCTTTAGGAGAGGAGACCTGTATATTGTTGATTTCTCTACAGGACCACGACCAGCCGTGTGCCTACTTGAAAAAGCTTCAGAAGGCTGGCTCTGGCATCGACGACTTGGTCATGCAGGCATGAGGAATTTGCACACGCTTGCGAAGAAGAAGCATGTCATTGGCATCGAGAATGTCAAATTCCTCAAGGATCATCTATGCGGAGCCTGTGAAGCTAGGAAGATGACAAAGGCCAAGCATCCAGCGAAGACTATCATGACCACTACTCGCCCATTTGAATTTCTTCACATGGATCTCTTCGGTCCTAATCATTATTCTGCTGTTTCAAATGAAGCATATCAATATGGCTTTGTTATTATTGATGATTACTCTCGTTATACATGGGTACACCTTGTTACTTACAAACATGAAGTGAAGGAAGTCTTCAAATGATTTTCCTCGAGGGCTTCAACCAACTTTGGTGTGAAGATCAAGCACATCAGAAGTGACAATGGCACTGAGTTCAAGAATTTTGGTCTCGATGACTATCTTGATGAACTTGGTATTACTCATGAGTAATCTGCTCCTTATACTCCTCAACAGAACAGCGTCGTGGAGCGCAAGAACAGGACTCTTGCTGAGATGGCTCGCACTATGCTTGATGAATACAAAACGCCTCGTCGTTTCTGGACTGAGGCAATTGATACTACGTGCCACATCATCAACAGAGTATATCTTCACAAATTCTTCAAGAAGACTGCCTATGAACTCCTCACTGATAAGAAACCCAATGTAAGTTATTTCAAAGTCTTCGGTGCTAAATGTTGGATAAGAGATCCTCATCACAACTCCAAATTTGCACTGAAAGCACACGAAGGTTTTATGCTTGGTTAGAAAGGACTCGCACACCTACAGAGTCTTCAACAACGTTCTTCACAAGGTTGTTGAAACTGTAGATGTGCAGTTCGATGAAACTAATGGCTCGCAAAGAGAGCACCTACCTACTATGATAGATGAACCAACACCTGAGGAAACTATCAAGTTGAAGGCTACTGAGGATGTCATTCCCACTGAAGAATCTGCTAAAGAATTCATTCCAGAACATGAAGAACGTCGAGCTAATGCACCTGAAGAAAATACTGAAGAAAATGGTGCTGAAGAGAATGCTGATCAAATTCTTCAACGGCAACCAGCTCATCCTCGCATTGCAAAAGAAGTGCAAGTTGAAAAGATCATCAATGACATCAAAGCGCCAGGTCCTCTCACACGCTCAAAAGCTTCACATTTATCTAACTTTGGGGGCACTATGCTTTCGTCTCTATTACAGAGCCCGCTAAGGTAGATGAAGCATTTCTGGAGCCTGAGTGGATTCAGGCCATGCAAGAAGAATTACATCAGTTTGAGCTCAACAATGTCTGGGAACTGGTCAAATGCCCAGATCCTCGCAAGCACAATATCATTGGCACAAAGTGGATCTACCGCAACAAGCAAGATGAAAATGGCCTTGTGGTGAGGAATAAGGCACGGCTTGTAGCTCAAGGCTACACACAGGTTGAAGGAATTGATTTCGATGAAACTTTTGCACCTGTTGCTAGACTTGAGGCTATTCGCATATTACTTGCTTATGCTAACCATCATTATATCACTTTATATCAAATGGATGTGAAAAGTGCATTCCTCAATGGTAAGCTTGAGGAAGAAGTATATGTTGCTCAACCCCCAGGTTTTGAAGATCCAAAGAATCCTGACAAAGTCTTCAGACTCAACAAGGCCCTCTATGGCCTCAAGCAGGCCCCACGGGCGTGGTATGATACCTTGAAGGAATTCCTCATGAAGAAAGGCTTCAAACCCGGTTCACTCGACCCTACTCTTTTCACTAAATCTTATGATGGTGAATTGTTTGTGTGCCAAATATATGTTGATGATATTATCTTTGGCTGTACTGACCAACGTTATAGTGATGAATTTGCCTATATGATGAGTGAAGGATATCAAATGTCTATGATGGGAGAGTTGAAATTCTTCTTAGGTCTTCAAATTCGTCAACAACGCAATGGCATATTCATATCTCAGGAGAAATACCTCAAGGATGTACTGAGGAAATTCGGCATGCAAGATTGCAAAGGCGTCAAAATTCCTATGCCCACAAATGGCCATCTGTGCACTGATGAAAATGGTATCGACTTTGATCATAAGGTATACCGCTCCATGATTGGTTCTTTATTGTACTTATGTGCATCTAGGCTAGATATAATGCTTAGTGTTTGCATGTGTGCCCGATTTCAAGCTACACCAAAGGAATCACACCATAAGGCTGTGAAGCATATTCTTCGATATCTAGCTCACACACCAACACTTGGATTATGGTACCCCAAGGGCTCGGTTTTTGATCTCATTGGATATTCTGACTCTAACTATGCTGGTGATCGTGTGGACTGCAAGTCAACATCTGGTACATGTCATTTCCTCGGACGATCTTTGGTCTGTTGGTCCTCGAAGAAACAGAACTGCGTATCACTATCTACTGCTGAAGCTGAGTACATTGCCGCTGGTTCTTGCTGTGCTCAATTGCTATGGATGAAGCAAACTCTCAAGGACTACGGCATCAACATGAAGAATGTGCCTTTCTTCTGTGACAATGAGAGTGCCATCAAGATTGCTCACAACCCAGTTCAACACTCAAAGACAAAGCACATTCAAATTCGTCATCATTTTCTTCGTGATCATGTGTTGAAGCGCGACATTTCTATTGAGCATGTGAAGACTAAAGAACAGCTAGCCGATATCTTCACAAAGCCCTTGGATGAGAAGAGATTTAGCAAGTTGCGATGTGAGCTAAATATCCTAGAATCTTCGAAAAGGACACTCATCCTAACACTTATGCAAAATTGATGACTTAGATCTGCAACACATGAAGAAACGTTTTTCTTCAATCAATGAAGAATAACACTCTTAGGGTGAAGAAATTAACGAAGAATTTGATTCTCAGAACCCTACGATAATTGTATGCAGTGTCTGAAATCATCATTCTTATACGGTGGGTCACACCACCACCAAAAGTTGAAATTCCTCAATTGATCATATTCTTCAACTTTGCACTATCTTCACTGTTTCCGTCGTTTTTCTTCATTGGCTATATATATATATATATATAAGTTTATGTCCTCTATAGCATTCACTTATTGCTAATTCTTCAAGTTGGTTTTTCTGCTAAGTGAATGTGATCGGACCCTTCCCCTCTATGCTATACTCAACCCAATCTGTTCACAAATTCTTCACGTGCGTTCTATTTGAAACTCGTTCAAAATCTTCACTATGTCCTTGTCAGCTGAAGAAATTGCGAATGAAACGTTAAAACTATCGGATTTCGGGTTCCGGCAGACCCTTGAGGTTCGAACACTGGGGTGCGCGCGGAGATTTCGCCTCCTACCTACCTGCACCCCCCCTGCCTTGCTAGGATCTGAACTATGGAAAGAACAACACAAGAGACATAGGGTTTATACTGGTTCGGGCCACCATTGTGTTGTAATACCCTACTCCAGTGTGTGGTGTGGTGGATTGCCTCTTGGGCTGATGATGATGAACAATACAAGGAAGAACAGCCTCGCGAGGGTCTGTTCTTGGCTGGGATGATGAACTGCTGGGAGGAGCTCAATCACCTTTCTCTCTCTCTCTCACTTTCTGATCTTCTCTCTCTCTCTCTGCCCCTCTCTCCCTTTCCTCATCTCTTCCCTGCCTGCCCCCTTGCTCTGTGGGTGGCTGGTCCTATTTATAGAGGCCCTGGTCCTCTTCCCAAATATCGAGCGGGAAGGGACCAACAATGGCGGGCTAATTTGAAGGGGGACAGCTAGTACCAACTATCCTGACAAAAGTAGTCTTCGCCTGCGCAAAGCTCTGGTGATGACGCCGTCTTGGGCTCCATGGTGACCTCCATCTTGTAGTCCTCCTGGTCTTGGTCTCATTGCACCGAAATGGCAACCTTTGCCTGATGCCTCAGTACTCCGCGGCTGCGCTTACCCCCTTTGCACCAAAGAGGAAGGGAGGACGCTGCGCGGGCTGGCACCCGCCTGGCGCCCCCGGTCGTCATGGCTTGCGTCACGGGCACCTCATGAGGTAACCCGCCTTGATCTCTCCGCCACCTCGTGAGCCAGCCTGACGAGGCCGCGCCTGAGGAAGCTCCGCGTCGTCCACCCCGCGAGGCTTGGCCCCTCGCGAGGGTCTTAGGTTTGTGTTGATGAAGATGGGCCGCGCTGGGCCCCCCTTTGAGCCACGCCGCAGGCCGCAGGCAGGCAAGTCTGGGGACCCCCGTTCCCAGAACGCCGAGAGTAGCCCCCGGGCCCAAGGCGCGCCCGGACTTGGCTGTGCAGGGGGGCGAAAGGGCAAGAGCGAAGCGCCGCGGGCCCTAACAGCCTGCGGCCTTGGGCGCCGCGTGGCGGTTGATTGGACGTGGGCGCCTCCACTTCCCCATGGCGCCTCGACAACTGCACGGATTGGACAAGTCCCTGCATGCAAAGTGGGTCATGATTACCTATAATCGTGGAGGTCGGCGGTTGGCCTTCGCCGGCCATAAGTACGGGACAGCGCGCGCCCTTCCAGTCCATCCCTCCTTGCTTCTCCTTCTTCCCGATCCTTGCTCCGTCTTGCTGCGATGGCTCCGATCCACCGGTTCTTGACGGCAGAGAAGGGAAAAGCTCCCCGAGAGGAGCCAGACCCACTCCCGCCGAAGAAACGGCTCGTCCCCCGTGGCCCGGACGAAGGGGCCCTTCAGGTGGTGTCAAGGCCTTGGTGCGAGCGGGTGCCGCCGGGGGCCCCGAAGGAGCTTATGCTGACCGCCATGGGCGGCGCCGCCGTCGGCGCCGACGGGTCACGAAGGTGTGGGTCGTCCCCCCTGGGGTCCACACCGAGGGCTCCTCCCAAGAGTTCGTGCTCCACATCGCCATTCCTCTTCAGTCTTGGATCCGCCTTCCTCCCTTCTTCGCCTCCATCATCCTGCAGGGGGAGCCCCTAGAGCTCTGGCTACAGCACGCCGGCTGCAGCACCCTCGCGACCGAGGCAGAGGTCGAGGTCGTTGCCCCGGGCGAGGTCTTCATGACTCGGGGCTGGAGAGAGATCGCCCGGGTTTGCAGGGTAAGGGGCGTCTTCGCGGTCCACTTGGATTACGACAGTGCTTCGGTGATGCTCTTCAAGGTCTTCGATGCAAGCGGGCGCCGGCTGGAGTGCTGCCCCGGGAAAGGTGGCCCGGACCCTGCCGCGATGAGGACTGGGCCCACCAACCGCTCTCTTGGTGGCTCCTCAGGCGGTGGAGGCGTCGGAGGCTCCAACGACTCCGGCGAGCTCTTTGCGACTCCGGAGACGAGCGACGACAGCTACGAGCCCCCGAGCCGGCGCCGCTCCTGGAGCAGGGCGAGCTCGTCAGGCCGCTGCCGTCTCTGATCTGGATGGGGTTGGCGTCGGTGCTTGACGGCCCACTGTTGATGATGGCATCTTTTGCAGGGTCGCGTGTAGTTTGTGTCCCTTTAAGATCTGTTCCCTGCGAGGAATTAAAACGCGTCCCGTGGGGGCTTGTAAGGTGCCTGTGATCCTGTTTTGTCAATATAACCCTTGTCGTAGAATTGCGTGAGTTGCTCATTCCGTCTTAGCTCAGTCCTCCCTTTCGAACCTCACGAGGGCTTGGTGCTCTGCGCCGACGGGTCCCAGTCCCAAGGCGGCTTCAGCCGTCGCTGGTATGCTAGGTCATGATGCCGTGGTCAAGGCCAAGAGGTGAGCGACCCGGAGTCCGATAAGAGCCCCTGAGTCGCGATGCTCAGGAGGTCCCCCTTGGCGCCCAAGTAGCCGTTGTTTGGTGAGAAAGGAGAGCGGCGTCGCTAACACGGGGTAGCGTTAGGTGCGGGGATAGTGCCGCGGCAGCTTGCGCTTCCGGGTGATGACTTATCTCGAGGATCAGGGGCCGCTCTCTAGTGTGTCACCGGGTCCGTGCATCGGTAGGCGCGAGGTTGCTCGGGGAGGTCCTCGCGTGTCTCTCCCCTCTCGCCTTTGCTCCCCTTTCTACTCTACGTCCTCGGGTCCCGGCCCTCGAGCGAGTCTCAGCCGTCGCTGGTATGCCAGGTCGTGATGCCGTGGTCAAGGCCAGAGGGTGAGGGCTGGAGAGCCAGTAGGAGCCCTGAGTCGCGATGCTCAGGCGCCCCCCTTTAACGTGCAAGCGGTTTGCGCTGGTGAGAGCGCAGGTGACACCGCAAGGGCCTCGCCTGACGCAGCCCCCTCAGGAGGTCCTATAGGTCCATCATAGAAAAAACAAGGGGTTGCCATGACAATTGACAGTCAGCCGTTGGTTGCTTCCGAGGGGTAGTGAGGCACTGAAGGCTTGACGAGGTGACGCTATGTGGGGCTGCCACGGCCAGAGCTCAGCCATTCAGGTTTGTCGGCGTTGCACGGACGGACCCATGCGCAAGCGTCGTGCCGTTTGGGAGCAGCTCCGTTAGTTGGCATCAGCTAAGCAGGCAACTGGGTAAAACACATTAGTCGCGAAGGAGTGGATTCGTTCAAATAGATGCTGGGAATGCGGACATCACTGGGTCAGGCCCGAGCGGCTTGGGGATCATGCAGCCCCAGGGGCGCCCCCAACAAGGTAAGCTAACAACATGGAATAAGAAGGGATACACACCGCAGGGACGGCCCCACGCGGCCTGGGAATAATGCAGCCCTGGGGGGCGCTCCCAGCTAGAAATAAAACTCGAAAGATGTCACCTGATGATGTTGAGGACGAAGGAGCGTTGGTGTAGCAGGCTCAGTGGGCTGCGGGAGCCGATCCTCACGAGCCCCCAGGCCCAGGGGCCTCGGGGGGCTCCGGAGGCGCTGGCGGCAACTCACGGGCCATCTCCATCCCTGCCAGGGCTGCAGAACACCCTGCCTCTCGTGCCTCCGTGACGCCCCTCATGAGGCGCTGGTACGTGTCAGTCGCGTTCGGCAAGCCGTAAGGCATGCGAACGTTGCTGTGGGGTGGGCCTCCGCAGCGCCCCACTCACGAGGGCCACGGGCGCTCCAGAGAGGCGACTCAGTTGAGCCCTGGTATGTCGATGCAGACGCGCAGCCCACCATCCTCGCCTGGATGGGGAGCCACTTCGGGTAGGCGGCGGCTGCCTTTCATGACTCTTGACTCCTGCAGCTCCTGAATGGCCTTGCTGACGAACTCCTGAGGGTCTGAATCTCCTTGCCTTGCTCCTTCTTGAGGGAAACGTGCTTCGAAACACGCCTCCATGTGGTGCCCAAGCGCCTCCCTCGTGACCCTGGCTAGGTCGGTGGCCCTCCAGGGGAGAGCCCCCGAGCCCTGCCTAAGGAGGGCGCCGGGCGCGCTTTCCTATGCGATGGAAGGAGGTTCCCCCTGGGTAGGCACGGGACCAGAGGGGCCTGCCTCCTGAGTGGTCGGGCCGGACGATGTCTTCTTCTTCTTAGGGGCAGTCTCGGGAGGCCTCCTGCTTCCACGATCCGGGTCTTCCAGTGACGCGGCCTGAAAGGCTTGTTCCAGGGAACACACCGCGTCCTTCTCTTCACATGGCACCGTGATGACTCCGCCGCTTCCTGACATCTTGAGGACGTTGTAGCCGTGGTGAGTTACGGCCATGAACTTGGCTAGCGCTGGGTACCCAAGGATGGCGTTGTACGGCAGGCGAATGTGAGCGACGTCGAAGTCGATGAGCTCGGTGCGGTAGTTGTCGCGTGCCCCGAAGGTGACAGGGAGGCGGACCTGCCCAATCTGGACCGTGGAGCCGTCGGTCACACCGGAGAAAGGCTTGGTTGCCTGAAGCTGGCTGTAGGGCACTTGGAGGTTTTTGAATGTTTCCACGGACAGGACGTTGAGCCCTGCACCGCCATCGATGAGGGTCTTGGTGACCACCACATTGCTGATGATTGGGGAACAAAGCATCAGGAGAACTCCGGCTGTAGCCGCACACTTGAGCTGATCTGCTGAGCTGAACGTGATGGCGCACGCCGACCACCTGAGAGGGCGTGTGGCTTCGAGCCTGGGGAGGACTGCGTTCACTTCGCGGGCGAACTGCTTGAAGATGCGCTGAGAGGCTGGGGCTTGTGCCCCGCTCAGGATGCAGGCGATCGCGCGCGGCTCCTGGAAGCCCCCAGCCCCCTCGTCCTGGTGGCGGTCCTTGTTTCTCCTTGGCTGCGGCGGCAGCAGTGGGAGGCCTGCGTTGCCTTGCGGGCGATCCTCGCGAGGCTGATCCCTCCAGTCTCCTTCGCGAGGCTGATCCCTCCAGCCTCCCTCGCGAGGCGGGTCTTGCCAGCGATCCTCGCGAGGTTGATCGCGCCACCCTTGGCGCGGACCACGGTCTTCCCAGCGTCCTGCGTTCCTTCCTCCTCCTCGGCCGTAGCCCCGGTCACTGCGGTCAGGGCGACGGCCGATCCTTCCTTCTCGCACGGCTCGGAGCTCTTAACATTCGTTGGTGTTGTGGGTGTGGAGGTCTTGGTACACATAGTACCGGCTGCCCTTGGAAGGTTCGGGCTGATCTCTGCCCCGCTTGGTGTCTGGTTATGCCGCGAGCACGACAGCCCCCTTGCGCTTCACATCCTTGGCCTTGGGCTTCTTCTCTTCCGGGTCTGTGGCAGGCAGCTCGAGGAGGGAGAGACGCCCTTCCTCGGCCCTGGCGCACTTGGTTTCCAGGTTGAACAGTTCCAAGGAAGTGCACAGGTCTTCATGCATCGTCAGCTCCTCCTTCATCTTGACGTCGTGCACGCCGTCGGAGAAGGCCGAGATGATGGCCTCCTCAGTCCCCTTGGGAATCTTGAGGCGCACGTTGTTGAAGCGCTGGATGTACTTCTGCAGGGTCTCCCCGGGCTGTTGCTTGATGCGGCGCATGTTGCTCATGGCGGGTGGCCGGTCGCGAGTGCCTTGGAAGTTGGCGATGAAGCGGGTGAGAATCTCGTCCCAGGAGGAGATTGTGCCTGGAGCCAGGTTCAGGAGCCAGGTCCGGGCCCCGTCCTTGAGCGCCATGGGGAACCAGTTCGCCATGACCTTCTCGTCTCCGTTGGCAGCTTCGATGCCAAGCTCATAGAGCTGGAGGGACTCCGCAGGGTCAGCCGTGCCGTCGTAGCGAGGAGGCAGGTCTGGCTTGAACTTGCCGGGCCACGCGACATTGCGTAGCTCGGCGGTGAAGGCGCGGCAGCCTGCTGTGGCCACGGGAGGCCTTGGATGACGGGGAACTTGGTCTTGCATGTCCCCACGCGCTATAGCTGGGAGCAGCGCAGAGTCCTGACGCGCGGGAGCAGGAGCATGGTCGTGACGTGCTAGAGCAGGGAGTGCCCGGGCAGCTTCCTGTGGGCGAGGGACTTCTTGGTAGCTCTGCTCTTGCTAAGCTGGCGCCTGACAGAGTGGGTTCCGCCCAAGGGCCACGCGCCTTGGAGCCATGGCGCCTTCCTGAGGAGGAGGCGGCCGGGGCGCCGCCGGGGCTTCACTGCCCGCGCGGGGCGGGGTGCGGTGCAGCGGAACGGATGGCGCAGGAGAGCCCCCTACAGCGCGGACGAGCTCGGCGACACGGTCGAGCCATTCTTCGTAGACGTCGTTGACGGGACGGTAGCGCAGGAGCTCGTTCGCCACGATGAGTGTAGCCCGAGCCTCCATGGGCGCGCGGAGCGTGCGGGACGAAGAACCAGCTGGGGTGAGCGAGGGAGTTGCGGTGCGGCCGTCTTGCCACACAGATGGATGCTGGGACGATGCTTGATGCTCGTCCCCCGCCGGGCCGGTGGCGGCATTGACGGCAGCTGACGGGGAACGGTGAGGTCGCCTGCCGACAGGGGCCGTCTGGGCGACGCGGGAAGCGAGCGCGGCCCGGTGCTCAGCGCGGGCCCGACGAGCGTCAGACATGGGCGTGATGGTCGGAGAAGAACGGGGTGGTGGAAGACGAATCCCGGCGCACCCCTACCTGGCGCGCCAAATGTCGGATTTCGGGTTCCGGCAGACCCTTGAGGTTTGAACACTGGCGTGCGCACGGAGATTTCGCCTCCTACCTACCTGCACCCCCTCGCCTTGCTAGGATCTGAACTATGGAAAGAACAACACAAGAGACACAGGGTTTATACTGGTTCGGGCCACCGTTGTGGTGTAATACCCTAGTCCAGTGTGTGGTGTGGTGGATTGCCTCTTGGGCTGATGATGATGAACAATACAAAGAAGAACAGCCTCGCGAGGGTCTGTTCTTGGCTGGGATGATGAACTACTGGGAGGAGCTCAGTCACCTTTCTCTCTCTCTCTTTCTTTCTGATCTTCTCTCTCTCTCTCTTTGCCCCTCTCTCCCTTTCCTCGTCTCGTCCCTGCCTGCCCCCTTGCTCTATGGGTGGATGGTCCTATTTATAGAGGCCCTGGTCCTCTTCCCAAATATCGAGCGGGAAGGGAGCCAACAATGGCGGGCTAATTTGAAGGGGGACAGCTAGTACCAACTATCTTGACAAAAGTAGTCTTCGCCTGCGCAAAGCTCTGGTGATGACGCCGTCTTGGGCTCCACGGTGACCTCCGTCTCGTAGTCCTCCTGGTCTTGGTCTCGTTGCACCGAAATGGCAACCTTTGCCTGATGCCTTGGTACTCCGTGGCTGCGCTTGCCCCCTTTGCACCAAAGAGGAAGGGAGGACGCTGCGCGGGCTGGCACCCGCCTAGCGCCCCCGGTCATCATGGCTTGCGTCACGGGCACCTCATGAGGTACCCCGCCTTGATCTCTCCGCCTCCTCGTGAGCCAGCCTGTCGTGGCCGCGCCTGAGGAAGCTCCGCGTCGACCGCCCCGCGAGGCTTGGCCCGTCGCGAGGGTCTGGGGTTTGTGTTGATGAAGATGGGCCGCGCTGGGCCCCCCTTTGAGCCACGCCGCAAGCCGCAAGCAGGCAAGTCTGGGGACCCCCGTTCCCAGAACGCCGACAAAAACCTATCTTATCTAAATTTTCGGCTTTGCCGCTCAAACCGTTCAGCATCCCACGATACACTTATCCATTCACCCACGATAGCACACGATCTCCACCTCTCAGTACGTGGGTGACATATGTCAAGCGAATGAGAAGGGTCAGGGGCACGTTCGTCCAATTTCTTCGGGCGAACAGGTTTTCACCATTGCTATAAATACCCCTTCTTCCCTTCCTCACTTCTTTTACTCCGCTCGATCTCTCTCCAGCTCGAGCTTCTCAAACCCTAGCGCCGCTGCTACTTCATCGTCGCCGGTGAGGAAGAGCTTCACTTCCTCGACCTCGTCGCCGACGTACTCGCGCCGACCGCGGAAATCTTCACTCCGCCGCCGCCGTAGCCGTCTTCCTCCGCCGAGTTAGGGAGTGGAAGGTCTACACAGACGAACTTCACCTCTCCTCTTCACTGTTTGTCGTGTTCTTCATCCAGGGTAATTAAAAGTTACTTTTACTGCCCTCATTGATTCGAATGATTATCTACAAAATCTTCAAAGGTGTTTTTCTTCATATCTTCACATACTAAACACCTCACAAGTAAACTGTTCTTGATTCGTTTCTCTAAGCATCATCTTTCTTCAAGATTCCTCAATTGTGTGGATCTTCGATCTATACAACTCTGGAACCTAAGACAAAGAACGCTTAGTGAAATTCTTCAAGACTCATCTGGTCAAATTCCTCAAACTTGTTCTTTTTTAAAAACCTTCTGAGAACGCATATGACCTCTCCAAATTCCTCGCAACTATACTCTGTTCACAGGTACTCATGTCAGCTGCTGAACCACTAGGTTCTCATCAACTTAACTCATTTGCAGCGTTCCTCGAAGAAAAGTTGCATACTTCTTTAGAGAATTCAATTGTCCAAATTCCTCAACTGAAGAAAATGGCTGACGGTAAGAAGCCACAGAAAGGAGGAAAGAGTCTTGAGGTCAATACAGCGTTTGAGATCCCTAATGAAATATATGCTGGGTACTGCACACCTACTGAGGAAACCAAGAATGAGCGCAAGGTGCGCATTCAGAAGATAGAGAGGAGATGGGCTAGAGAGTGGAGGGAGTATAGATATGTCACTCCCAAGTACATAAAGAAATTCGCACTCAATCCTCCATGCCCAAGACCTCCATTGGCACCTGGCCAAATAGCTGATCCCACCAGCCTCAAGCGCGGTGAGGACTATCCTGATGAACGGGCCAAGCGCCAAGCCAAGTTGGCTAAGCAAGCCAGAGAAGCAGTGAGGAAATTCAATGAAGACTCTGCTGCTGCTGCTACCTCTGCTGAGGCCTCTACTGTCAAGCCAAAGAAGGCTATGTCAAAGAAGCCTGCGCGCAAGCCAAGTGCTTCACCAATAATGCCCTCAAGGCCAAGCTCCTCAACAATGCCCTCATGGCTAGAATCCTCAAAGCCCTCACGGCCAATTCCTCATGCTGCTCCTGCTCCCTCAAAATCCTCAGCTCCTCCAAAGTCCTCAGCTGTTCCAACAAAGTCCTCATCACCTGTGCATCTTGCCTCGTGCCAAAGGACTGCAGGCATGTCCATTGCCTCAGGAGCTTCAGCTAGTTCCTCAGCTGCACCAACTTCCTCAATGGGACCCTCTCTACTAAAGACTAAGGCCACTGCTGGACGAGATCCTCGCCCTATTCCTCAGAAGAAGCAAGTCGCCTTCCAAGTGCCGTCTGATGAAGACGAAGCTGATGATGATGAACTTGCAGAAATCATGAGAAATAGCAAGTCAGGGCCGCTAGAGCCAAGGGAACAGATGTGCCACTGCTTTTGGATCCCAAGTTGATCCTCGAATACATTGATGTTTGGCACAAGGACCCCAACACTCCATTGCCTGATTTCAAGCTGACTCCTGGTCAAAGTCTGTCGTGGAATTCTCACGGGGGGGGGGGGGGGTGCAAGACGAAATATGCCACAAGGTGGCTTCGTGTGAGGGCAAGACTGCTGCCGGAATATCCAGGGACGGGTATGCGAGTATCACGCGCTAGTTTACCCAGGTTCGGGGCTCTCCGAAGAGATAACACCCCTACTCCTGCATGTCTGAGTATATCTGGTATATCTGGTACAGAGTGCTCCTGGAGCTGTATCTGAAAGCAGTGCCACAGGCATCTGGCCTCGTATATGCATGTGGCATGGTGGCCATTTCTCTTGGCCAAATGGGTGTGCTTGGGCATGCTTGCCCATAGGAGTGGCTGGATGGATTGCTAGCTAGCTCTCTTGCTAGCTAGCTAGCTTGTGTGTGTGCGTGAGTGTGTGAGTGTGTGAGTCCATCCCCTGATGGATGGATGTGTGCCTATATATAGGAGTTGGCATGGGTGGTAGTGGCTTTGGTTGTAAGCTACCTTGGGTAGCTTACAAGCCAAGCTATGTAGGCATGGCTAGTGGCATGGTGCATGTCATGCTTGTCCCCTGGGGTACTTTATAAATCAGTACCCAGGGGACACAGTACACTGTACATGACGTCGCGGTATGGTCGTCCCGTCGGTGTCTCGTCAGGCCGTAGTTGACTTTCTGCAGTCGGCCTGGCGGAGGAGTCGGCAGCCTGCAGTCGGCCTGGTGGAGGAGTCGGCAGCCAGCAGTCGGCCTGGTGGAGGAGTCGGCAGCCAGCAGTCGGCCTGGTGGAGGAGTCGGCAGCCAGCAGTCGGCAGCCAGCAGTCGGCCTGGTGGAGCAGTCGGCAGCCAGCAGTCAGCCGCCAACCAGGTAGTTGTACTGAGGGGCTTTGCTAGCCCCGATGTCTTGAATTCTTGTCTCGCCGTCTTCGGGGTATCCGTGTCCAATTACTCCGACAGTAGCCCCCAAGCCTCCGGGTAACTTGGCAAAGTTGGGCGGAGGTTTTTTGGCGAGTGTTCATGGAAATGATCATGAAAAAGACAAAGTTAGTCCACGCAGATATATCAAATGTTTGCTTTAAGCATTGCAAGTTTAATGCAGAGGGTGCCGACTTGGTTTCATTTGAGCCCCCTTAATCTTTTTCGTGTTCCCTCCACTTTTTGGCTTGTGCTCTTGCTTGCTGGACAGCCGCTCTGCGGTCTGTCGCTGAGAGTGGGCCGCGAAGTGGAGTGTACAATACTCAGAGTCTGGGAGCAGATTCAACCGAGTAGATACTTGTAAAGGAAACGACCGGGTCGCCCGAACCGTTTTTCTTCCCGGACGTTTTTTGCATGGGTGGCCTCCAGCGTTTACTCTTGCTAGTCGGATAGCCGCTCTGCGATCTGTGACTAAGAGTGGGCCTTTGGTACTGCACACGGTACTAGGCCGTCTGCGGGAACTAACGTCTCAGGCCAAGCGGCCAGCCCCCGAGCCAACTCTGGCTGGCGCCGGGGCGAACAGTGATCCGACTGTAATAAAATGCGGAGACAGCCCCCGAGCATCGCTCGGGGTTATCCGTGCTCTTGCGGTGCAAAAATATGCGGGTGAGGAGCTCACATTGATTTTCGTGTAGCCGAGGCGGAGTTTGCCGAAGACAGCCGGCGTGGCTCAACGCTTGCTGAGCGCGCTGGCGCACCCGCTGGGTGCAGCCTTCGAGCCTCCGGGTGCTCGAAGGGGTCCCAGCCAGTCAGGCTCGACCGTCCAGGCGACGAGACATCTTGCAGCGCCCTTTTTCTTCTTCTTTCTTTTTTTCTGCCGGCTGCTGACAGCCGGACAAAACTCTTCTCTTGTCCGCAATCTTCCGTGGGGGCGCGTCGGCGCACCCACTGGGTGTAGCCCCCAAAATCTGGGCCGACTGCTGAGCTGTCGGGCCGGATCTCCCGGCAACTACTTTTTTCTTCTTCTTCGCGGGGGCGCGTCAGCGCACCCGCTGGGTGTAGCCCCCGAGATCTGGGCCGACTGCTGAGCTATCGGGCCGGATCTCCCGGTGACTACTTTGTCTTCTTCTTCGCGGGGGCGCGTCAGCGCACTCGCTGGGTGTAGCCCCCGAGATCTGGGCCGACTGCTGAGCAGTCGGACCGGATCTTCTGGCAACTACTTTGTCTTCTTTCTCGCGGGGGCGTGTCAGCACACCCGCTGGGTGGAGCCCCCGAGATCTGGGCCGACTGCTGAGCAGTCGGGCTGGATCTTCCAGCAACTACTTTGTCTTCTTTCTCGCGGGGGCACATCAGCGCACCCACTGGGTGTAGCCCCCGAGATCTGGGCCGACTGCTGAGCAGTTTGGGCCGGATCTTCCGGCAACTACTTTGTCTTCTTTCTCGCGGGGGCGCATCAGCGCACCCGCTCGATGCGTCGTCGGAGCAGGATGCAGTCCAGCCGGCCTAACACAGCTGGCAGCGCGGGTCACGACTGACCACTTGAGTGGCGAAGCAGACGGACAGGTCATCCGGACGGGTTTTTCTTTTCTATCTTTCTCACAGCCGACTCCTCTCTCTCTCTCCTCTCTCTCTTCTTTTTTTTATATCCAGCTTGACCAGCCGGGTGTGGGCAGTCGGCCCTTGACTTTTTAGCCGGATCACGGGCAGTCGACGCATTTCTTATTTTTTTTTCTCAGCCAGCCATCGGGCAGATGGCCCCTTTTTCTTTGTCTCAGCCGGCCTCTCTTCTTTCTTTCTTTCTCTGTTCTGGGCACTTCGGCCGCATAGGTGGCTGGACCTGGAGCGCAGCAGCCGGCAGCAGGGGGAAGCCGGGTGCGCGGCGGAGCCGGCCGTCCGGGTGCGTGGCGCGATGCAGGCACGGAGCAGCAGTCGGCCAAGGGCGACATGGACGGAGGAGTCCGGGATGCCGGGGAAGCCGGCGCACTGGAGCCGGCCAGCCGAGTTGCGGGAAGCCGGCGAGCGCAGGAGCCGGCCGGAGCGGAGGCGGAGCCGGCGCTGTGTGCGGAGAAGACGGAGGTGAGGGCTCGGACCCACCCGGACACCGGGGAGCCAGAGCCGGCGCAGAGGACCCGGCGCGGGGCATCCGACGGGGTGGAGTAGGGGCTGAGAGGCCGGACGCGGGGCCAAGCGGCGCCGGCGCTGGCGACGGGAGGCCGAGTTCAGGGCGTGGGCGCGCAGGTGGCTGGAGGCGGAGGGCCTGCAGGTGCGACCAGTCGGTGGAGAACCCCGGTGGTCGAGGCGGTGAGGTGGCGGAGTTGGCGTACGGGCCCCGCGAAGCACCATCCGGACAATGGGGAGGCCGAGACAAGGCGAGGGCGGGGCCTGGGCCGTCGGGACACGAGGCGGAGCAGCCGGCCGAGCACAGCCAGGTCTCGGGCCGTCGCATCGTGGGCATCCGGAGCCGACGGAGATGAGGTAGAGCTGGCAAGCGCTAGCGCGTGGCCGGGCGCGGAGCCAGCCAACGATGAGGAGGGCCGGGCGCGGTCGAAGCAGAGGCCTGGCAGAGCCGGACCCGGCAGCGGCGGAAGCCGGCGGGCGCGGAGCTGCATGACGACGCGAGGGCCGGGCGCAGGCGAAGGCAACCGCGAGGCGGAGGGGAGCAGCCAGCCAGTGGCTCCGGGGCCCGGTAGAGCAGCGCGGGTGGGGAGGACCAGGGCCGGCGCTGGTGCGGAGACGGGCGAAGCAGCAGGCAGGCGCGGGCGCGGCGGCGAGGAGCAGTGCCAGCGCAGGGAGCCGACGACGGCCGCGAGCGGTGGAGCGCTGCCGCAGGTAGCAGCACGGGGCTGGGCGCGTGGTTGGTGATGAGCGCAGAGGCCTGCGGGTGTGCAAGGCGCGGCGGCGCGGGTGGAAGACAGGTGCGCAGCAGCGCTGCTGGCGAAGGCAGCAACGGACCCGGCAGAGGACACGAGCACGTCGACTCGCGGGGACATGAGCGGTGACGACGTGTGCGGCAAGGAGCGTACGGTGGGTGTACATGCATCACATGGCCATTGTCTAGGGCATGTACGGGGTAGTATTTGTGTAGTGGTGTGGTTAATGGCTTGACCACTATTGACCAGCATCTAGCTAGCTAGCATATATGAGATATGGAGTGGCAAATGCGTGCTTCGGCCGAAGCAAGGCACAGCGCGGAGGGGAACAGGCGTGAGCGACGTGGCGCGGCGCGCGCACGGACGCGGCCGACCGAAGCGAGGCACCGCACGTGCGGTGCGTGCGTGGACGGATGGCCGGCGACGCAACGGTGATGATGATGAAGGCGGGGAGGCCGTCGATGAGGACACGTCGTCCCGTGCGGCCACTCCGGGGGCGGGTCGAAGTCGAGCCCCCGAGCGCTACCGGAGAGACGGCGCGACGCCGCAGCGGTGATGGCGAAGATGGTCCTGCCCGGACTGCGAAACCAGCAGCAGTGCGGTAGCATAGTACCGCCCCACGGTGGGCGCCAAATGTCGTGGTATTCTCACGGGGGGGTGCAAGACGACATATGCCACAAGGTGGCTTCGTGTGAGGGCAAGACTGCTACCGAAATATCCAGGGACGGGTATGCGAGTATCATGCGCTAGTTTACCCAGGTTTGGGGCTCTCCGGAGAGATAACACCCCTACTCCTGCATGTCTGAGTATATCTGGTATATCTGGTACAGAGTGCTCCTGGAGCTGTATCTGAAAGCAGTGCCACAGGCATCTGGCCTCGTATATGCATTTGGCATGGTGGCCGTTGCTCTTGGCCGAATGGGTGTGCTTGGGCATGCTTGCCCGTAGGAGTGGATGGATGGATTGCTAGCTAGCTCTCTTGCTACCTAGCTAGCTTGTGTGTGTGCGTGAGTGTGTGAGTGTGTGAGTCCATCCCCTGATGGATGGATGTGTGCCTATATATAGGAGTTGGCATGGGTGGTAGTGGCTTTGGTTGTAAGCTACCTTGGGTAGCTTACAAGCCAAGCTATGTAGGCATGGCTAGTGGCATGGTGCATGTCATGCTTGTCCCCTGGGGTACTTTATAAATCAATACCCAGGGGACACAGTACACTGCAGATGACGACGCGGTATGGTCGTCCCGTCGGTGTCTCGTCAGGCTGCAATTGACTTTGGGCAGTCGGCCTGGCGGAGGAGTCAGCAGCCAGCAGTCGGCCTGGTGGAGGAGTCGGCAGCCAGCAGTCGGCCTGGTGGAGGAGTCGGCAGCCAGCAGCCGGCCTGGTGGAGGAGTCGGCAGCCAGCAGCAGGCTTGGTGGAGCAGTCGGCAACCAGCAGTCAGCCACCAACCAGGTAGTTGGACTGAGGGGCTTTGCTAGCCCCGATGTCTTGAATTCTTGTCTCGCCGTCTTCGGGGTATCCGTGTCCAATTACTCCGACAAAGTCACATGCTGACTCACTTCATACAAGAAGAGAAATGGAAATTTGAACAGGGGAGGAGAGTGAAGAAAGCGCAGTACAAGAAAGAGCGCTTTCTGAAGCAAAACGTTCTGAAGCTTTCACCTGAAGAACTTGTTGCTCTCCAATCAGAAATCAAGAAACTGAGTGACGAATTTGATCGCTATTATGCTGACTAGCTGGGAGCCAAAGTCAGATTTGTAAAGATAACAGAACAGTTCACCTCCAATGTTGCAGCCCCAACGCAACAGGAAATTCCTCAGGCTGAAGCATCTACTCAGCCTACTAAAGAAAATGCCAGCACCGCTGATGACAATCAGGCTGCTAAAGAAAACGTGAGTTCCAGGGCTGATGACTGCATTCCAGCCGCTGAAGAAATTGCCAGGGCACCCACTAGTGGTGCGCCTGAAGAAAATGAAGAAAATCAACCAGATTCCTCTGCTCCTCCTATGCCTACACCAACTCCAATCCTTCCATCTGCATCAGATGTGAAGAAGACCAAGGCTGCGGAGCATGCAGCAGTGAAGAAAAGGAAAGCATCAGCTGCTTCAGATTCTTTAGCTCCAAAGAAGATGAAGCATATGACAAGTTCATTTGCTAATCCCATTGATGCTATTCCCATCTCGACCAGGCCATCAAAGGACCTTGTTCCTTTTGGTGAAGAGTATGAGATCCCTAGCGGATCTGATGAAGAAAATCAGTCTGCTGCTTCGTCAGAGCAGATTAATGAAGAAATTGAAGTGGATACGATCCCTTCAACACCTGTCATCTCCTCGCCCATGCCTCAGTTCACAGCTGAAGAGGCTGGCGTTGAAGAAATGGAAGATGAAGATGTGGACGTTGGCTGCTCCACACCAGTAATAAGTGATGAATTCTGGGAAAGTCAGCATCCAAACTCTCCAATGTTCACACCATTGCAGCAAATACCTCAGTCGCCTGCACAAACTGTTCAAATGGGCTCTGAAGAAACTCACCCCACTTCATCTGTACATGAGGAAATTCCAGCCACTAGTGCTGAAGAAACTGCTGCTGCTGAACATCTGAAGACGCAGACTACCACTGAAGAGGAACCAGAAATTCCTCAGCCTGAAGAACCTGAGATTGCGATTCCTGAGGTCGTGATGCAACTCACTGACACTCCTCTGCCCAAGACAAAGGATCCATTCTCACGCAAGCAAAAGTTCAAGGCTGATGATTTCTTCTGCGAGCATGTATTCTTCGAAGACTACAACCCTTATAACTCTGCTCGCATTAGGAAGAGGCGTTTCTGGACTGCTAGTCAAGCCAATTTCTATTCCTTAGTGCTGTTCAACAAAGAGAAAATCTTCTACCATCAGCATATTCCTCACGTGGATATGGAATCTCTTCCATGCTTCGCACCAGTCCTTAGTGTTCTTCATGACGCTGGACTGATAAACTTTTGCTCTGACATCTGCGATTGGAATGAAGAACTGATTCTTCAATTTTATGCTACACTGCACATCATAGGAGATTCTGAAGATGTGAATTCATGGGTGCTGGACTGGATGTCTGAAAACACTCACCACACTGCACCAGCTTCTGAATTGCTTCGTGCCTTACCACTCAGTCCTCCCATTGAAGAAGCTCGTTGCATCTACAGTGAACCTGAGCTTACAAATCACTACATGCAGGTGCTGAAGAAACCTTTGAAGCCAGGTCAGGCACCAAGAACCAAATTCCTCGTGAAGGAATTGCTTTATGTGCCCAGAACTGTCTATCGTATTCTTACGAGGACAATGAGTCCTATCAAAGGCCATGACTCATCTGATGAGGAAATTGTTAGCATCATGAAGAATCTGGTATTCAACATCGTTCATGGCATTCCTGTCAATTATCACGATTTCTTCATGAGGACTTTGGCAAATGTTGCACTGTCTCCGTTTGAGTTGAAGCCTTATGCACCTTGGATTATGAGATTCCTCAGGACAAGGTCTTCACTCAACTACAAAGCTGATTTTCAAAATCACCTCAGCTACCTGCCCCCCATTGAAGTCCTCAAGCAGACCTATTCCTCAGTTGATGGAAAGAGCAAGGCACCAGTTGTTATAGATGAAGGCATTCATCCATTGGATGGTCAATTTCGCAAAGCTGCCTCTTATTCCACCAATGATGACTCTGCCACACATGACTCTGCCAATGCACCCAACTCTACTCCTGAAGCCACTGCTCCTCGTGTGATGACTGATCGTGAGCTTCTGCTTAGTCTTCACCAGAAGGTGGATCGAAATCATAAATGGGTTAAGCGTCAGTTTGGTTCATTTCTTCACAACATGACTGCTACACACAATGCAGTGAAGAAAAACCATTACTACCTCCATGAAGTCTTCGGTCGCACTTGGGCAATACTTTCCCATCTGTATGGTGAAGAAGATCTGAAGAAAATGGGTCTCAAGGAAGATTTTGACTGGTCTGCACCTCCACCAAAGAAATTCAAGAAGGTTAAGGTTCCTTCTCTGGTGGCCAGCTCATATTCTTCATCACGCGACACTGATGAAAATGAAGACTTGGACGACACTGCGGGAGGCCCTACTACAACAAACGACCCCAACAACGATGGCGCTCCTTCATCAACTTGATATTCTTCAGGGGCGTTAGTCCTCATATTCGATCCTTTCGGTCATTTGATGACAAAGGGGGAGAATTTTGAGTTAGTCTTCAAGCGGGTCTTTCTATATGGGCATTTTCTTTCAAGTTACAACTCTCATTCCTCTGAGACTTTATTGGATCGAGTTGTAAACTTAAACCCGATGGTGATCTAATACTCCTGATACATTTTTTTGCATGCTTATTCCTCATTAATATTATTGCACGTATGCTGAATTACATCAGTCACCATATTTCATCATGCATTTCAAATTCTTCACTGTTATATGTCAAATGCGTGTATGAATTACAAGATATAGGGGGAGATCTCCATGATTCAACTCTTCAAGTGTGCATTGCTTCAAAAGAAAATTCCTCACTATGCACATCTTCAGGGGGAGTTCTTCTATATCTTGCAATCAAATTCCTCAATATCAATATTTACACTTCATATGTTTATCCCCGTTAAAAACTTAACCTATATTGTCATCAATCACCAAAAAGGGGGAGATTGTAAGTGCATCTAGTGCCCCTTAGTGATTTTGGTGTATTGAAGACTTATAGGTTAAGGGACTAATGTGTTTATGAGTGTACACAGGTCTATAAGACTATGAGGAGTTTGATATTTACAGAGAAAGTCAACCCCTAAAAATGAAGTTCTTTGTCTGAAGACTTTGGTATTCTCAAGACTTTCTGAAGACTTTGAAAGTGAAGAAATTGGTTTGACCTTGAAGACTTGGAATTCATTCGTGGAACATGAAGCGTGAAGACTTTTGTTTTCGTAGTTTCATTTTCTCTTTCTTGAGTCATAGGAAACACCATACTGTTAAAGGGGTCGAGGAAATACTAAGGAAAAATTTCCATGTGATGCTCAACTCAAAATCCTACACCTACCAATCCCTTCGAGTGAAGCCATTGGAAATCTCATACAGTCCAGTCATATTCTTCAGTGACAGAGACGAAGTTCTTCTGGTCTCTTAGGAATTTGTTCTGACTGAGGAGTTGGGAATTCGCCAGTGCGGATTGCCTACACAGTGAGGAACATGATAGCTCTGAGGATTTTGCTACTCAAAATTCCGACCGTTGCTGTGCTATGCGCCAGCTGTCCCAAAATATCTATCCACCTAACGGTCATATCATTGAAGGGCATTTTATGTCTTATCATGTCGGGCTGCTCCCTAGGCTATAAATAGCCACCCCCTACAACCACTAGCTGGTTGGCTGCTCCGAGAGAAACTGAAACTTGTCATTTAAGAGCAACCCGTCCTCCGAGGACTTTGAGCAAAAATTATCAAGTGAGGAAAAACCCAAACCCAAACACCTACAAACCCCAAGTGATTGAGCATCACTGAAGAGATTAATCCTGCGTGGATCCGACGCTTGTTACCTTTGAAGATTGTGCTTCTTCGAGATGGTTAGGCATCATGGTCTAGAGCATCCAAGAGGAATTGTGGATCGCCAAGTGACCAAGTTTGTGAAGGTTTGGAAGTCGCCTGAAGACTTACCACGAGTGATTGGGCAAGGTCTGTGTGACCTTAGCTCAAGGAGAATACGGTGAGGACTTGGTGTCCTGAGCTGCATGCTCAGGATTGGGTGTCCGGGACTGTGTGTCCTCGAGTTTAAATACTCAGCCGCTCCAACCAGACGTACAACTGAGACAGCAGTTGGAACTGGTCTTCCAAATCATTGTCTTCACCAAGCTTACTGGTTCTATTTCCTCAACTCTTCCATTTCCTCATAACTGTGTTGTGTGCTTGTTCATATCTGTGTTTGAAGACTTTGACTAAAGACTTTCTCAATTTCCTCAGTTCAATTTCTTTAGTCTGTTTGTCTTCATCCTGTGTTATCATGTGCTTATGCTTCCCGTACTCTGTGCCTATCTTCATTTCATCATGATGACTATGCGTGTATTCTGTTATGTTTACTTTTGAGTACTCATTCCGCTGCTAGTAGTTATTCGCTAAGGAATTTCCTCACCGGCAAATTCCTTAGTGAAGAATTTCATAAAAATCGCCTATTCAACCCCCCTCTAGTCGATATAACACACTTTCACACCTGCCCCTAAGGGAGAGTCCTCAAGGCAGCGCCGTCGCGTCTCTCTTAACCTGGAGGTCACCACTATCAGTTCAGGATCTGGGTCCGGCTTAGGAGAGGATCCCGCAGCAGGGCCATCCGATCAGTAGATCACTAGAGTATCACCGTCTTTGTGAGTATGATGTATGGATGTAGTCGTACGAGTTGTGATGATTAGTTTCATGTATGCGGGTACTAAACCCATCATGATGTTTAACTCTTATGTTGAGTCTATGTATAATTATGTTGGAACTTTTTGTTTATTCACCTTGGTTTCTTTTGCTATTTTCATCTGGGATTGTTGCTGGCTTTCCTCCCATTCTTGGATATTTCTCATCGCAGTTGTTGTGTATTGGGAAAATAAATAATAGGATGACGTGGGGAGGCAGCAGCAGCCAAGCTTGTGAGGATGTCCCTGTTCGTCGCTCCACAAGACAGGCAGGACATTCCCCCGAGCCGTACCAGCCACCTCCGCCTCCACTGCCACATCCGCCATCCACTGAGAAAATCATGTGAATGTTTGAAGAAAGGAGGAACAATGATCTGCTGGAACTATTGAAAAGTGTGCAAGTTATGGCTGGGCAGAATGGAAATCAGAATGGTCATTACTCCAAGCTGTCAGATTTTCAGTGAACCAAGCCTCCCAGTTTCAGTCAAGTTATTGATCCATTGGACGCTGATGATTGGTTAAGGACTATTGAGATGAAACTGGAAATTGCTCACAATGAAGATGGAGACAAGGTCCCTTTCGCAACACATTATCTCGAAGGAGCTGCCGTGATATGGTGGGATAATGCTAAATCCATGTGGCCCACGGACGAGGAAATTACTTGGACTAAATTCAAGAATCATTTCCGCAAGTATCATATTCCCGCCGGAATTATGAAAATCAAACAGCATGAATTCCTCACTCTCACTCAAGGAAGCATGTCAGTAAGCGAGTATCTGAATAAGTTCAACCATTTGGCCCGCTATTCTCTCTATGATGTGTCCACCGAAGAACGGAAGATCGACAAATTTCCTGGAGGACTGAATAAGCATCTCAGGTGCACTCTCAGTACGTTTGATTTTCCGGACTTTCAAACTCTGGTGAACAAGGCCCTTATCGCGGAAAGGGAACACAAGCTCATGCACGACAATAGGCCAGCTAATAATGACCACAAGCGCAAATTCGAGCCTAAGAAGGATATGCAACCCATGCAGAAGGCTCGTACTTGGCAATAGACTCAGGTTGACTACAAACCCAACTGGTAGCAAAATGTCAACTAGACCACCACTCAAGGCAAGAATGTCATGACCAGTCCGGCATGGGAAGAATATCAGCGCAACAATTCCTGTTTCAACTGTGGACAAACCAGACATTACACCAAACAGTGCACCAAGAACAGCAAGCCAACAACTCCATTACGTCCCCAAGTCAACTACCTGGAGCCATATTCTGTCCCGAGTGCCATCCATGGGCAAATCCATCATATCTCCGCCAATGAAGCCCTAGAGGACCCGGAAGTCGTCATTAGTATGTTTCCTGTTAATAACATACCTTCCATACTTTTATTTGACTCTGGGGCTTCCCACTCTTTTATTTCGCGGAGTTTTGCTACCCAAAACAAATTTCCTTGCTCGATTTTGGGAAAACATATGTTGGTACAATCCCCGGGATCCTTGCTAAGAAGCAACCTGGTCTGCCGCAATTTGGAAATTGATATCAAGGGAGTCAAGTTTCCAATGTCTCTGGATGTTATTCTAGGAATGAACTGGTTAACCCAATACCAAGTATGCATCAACAGTGTGACCAAAGAAGTTACCATGGCAAGTCAGGAGGGTCGTACCGCAAGTTTTTATGCCTGCATAAGTATTCCCAAGAAGGATATGGTTTTCACAGCTGTGGCGGAAGAAGTGGAATTGATTCCAATGGTCAGTGAGTATCCAGATGTATTTCCGGAGGAATTGCCAGGAATGCTGCCAGTCAAAGAATTGGAGTTAGCAATTGACTTGGTGCCTGGAACCACACCGATACACAAGAAATATTATCGGATGCCTTCATCAAAATTGGTGGAATTAAAGAAACAGCTGGATGAGATGCTGCAGAAAGGATACATCTGCCCAAGCTCTTCACCGTGGGGATCACCCACTATATTCGTCGATAAAAAGGATGGCAGTCTTCGGATGTGTGTGGACTACCGACAGTTGAATGACGTCACCATCAAAAACAAGTATCCATTACCAAGGATTGATGATTTGTTTGATCAACTCAGTGGGGCCAAAGTATTCTCCAAAATTGATTTGAGGACCGGATATCATCAACTCAAAATCAAGAAGGAAGATATTCCCAAGACCGCGTTCACTACTCGATACGACATTTATGAGTATACCGTTATGTCATTCGGTCTCACCAACGCCCCTGCCTTCTTCATGCATATGATGAATAAGGTGTTTATGGACTTCTTGGACAAATTTGTGGTTGTGTTCATCGATGACATCCTCATTTCTTCAAAAAGCGAAGACGAACACAAGGATCACCTCCGAGCAGTTTTGCAAAGACTCCGCGACCATCAGTTCTACGCGAAGTTCAGCAAATGTGAATTTTGGTTCAAGCAAGTGGGATTTTTAGGGCATGTTCTCTCAGCAGAAGGAATAGTCGTGGATCCAAGTAAGGTGAAAGATGTGCTTGATTGGTCTGCACCCATGACAGTCTCAGAAATCTGGAGTTTCCTTGGACTAGCCGGGTATTATCGCCGCTTTATTGAAGGATTCTCTAACATTGCCAAGCCAATAACAGAACTCCTAAAGAAGGATAAGAAGTTTGAATGGACCGAGGACTGCGAACGGAGTTTCAATGAGTTAAACATCATACTGACGTCAGCACCATTATTGACTCTTCCCGTCATCTACCGCAGTTTTGATGTCTACTGCGATGCCTCCAGAAAAGTCCTTGGATGTGTACTTATGCAAGATGGCAAGGTTGTGGCCTATGCATCCCAACAACTACGGTTGCATGAAGGAAATTATCCCACTCATGATTTGGAATTGGCTGAAGTGGTGCACGCTTTGAAGATTTGGAGACACTATCTTATTGGAAAGAGGTGTCGGATATTTACCGACCACAAGAGCCTCAAGTATATATTCACTCAGCCCGATCTAAACCTTCGGCAGTGAAGATGTCTCGAGTTGGTTAAGGATTATGACCTCTGTATAAATTATCACCCGGGTAAAGCTAATCTGGTGGCTGATGCTCTCAGCCGAAAGCCTGCCAACCTGAATGCTCTAATGAATTCTTTGCCTCCTGAACTTTGTGAAGAAATCGCTCAGCTAAATTTGGTAATCGTGGATGCCAGTCTTGCCAGCATATTGGAAATTTCTCCTACCCTCGAGGCAGAAATTTGCAGCGCTCAAGTAGATGACAAATCATTGCAAGTATATGCCAAGTGTTTGCAAGAAGGACAGACACAAGATTTCTCTAAGGATCAGCAAGGTACGCTAAGATTTGCGTACCCAACCAAGAAAGTCCGAGAAAGAAGATATCGGCAGAAGCACATGAATCGTCATACTCAATTCACCCAGGTGGCACCAAAATGTACGAAGATCTTCGTCAGATATTCTAGTGGGATGGAATGAAGAAAGACATCGCTTACTTTGTGGCTTGTTGTGATATATGCAACAAGGTAAAGGCAGAACACCAAAGATGCACCGGACTACTTCAACCCTTACCCATATCGCGATGGAAATGGGATGATGTCTGCATGAATTTCATCACGGTTTTACCAAGGACTCACCGAGGGAATGACGCAATATCGGTCATAGTGGACACATTGACGAAGGTAGCCCATTTCCTTCCCATCCGGACCACCTACCGTGCTGATCAACTTGCACAATTATATGTGTCCAGAATCGCCAGTCTGCATGGAGTGCCAAAGTCTATCACCTCAGATAGAGGATCGCTCTTCACTTCAGCATTTTGGTCCCGACTACATCGAGCCTTGGGGACTGCCCTGAAATACAACACAACTTATCATCCCCAGACAGATGGACAGACGGAGCGAGTAAATCAAATACTCGAGGATATGCTCTGAGCATGTGCATTGGCCCAAGGATCCAAGTGGTAAGACTGTCTGCCGTATGCCGAGTTTTCTTACAACAACAGTTTCCATACCAGGTTAAAGATGTCACCCTATGAGGCCCTGTATGGCCGTTAGTGCCGCACTCCACTGAACTGGTCTCAAACCGGAGATAGCCGTATTTTCGGGGCTGATTTAATGATCAAAGCTGAGAAGCAAGTCAAGGAGATCCGAGATAGACTGCAGTTGGCCAAGTCATGACAGAAAAGTTATTATGATGCAAAACATCATCAGATCAGCTTTGAACCCGGAGAACATGTGTATCTCTGAGTCACCCCTATGAAAGGAGTTAAGATATTTCAGACCTGAGGAAAATTGGCACCCAGATATATTGGTCCATTTCCAGTCATGACCAGAGTCGGAACAGTTGCCTATTAGTTGGAATTGCCACCAGAACTGTCAGAGGTACACAATGTGTTTCAGGTCTCACACCTAAGGAGATGTATCTTGCCACCGGAGAAAAGGACTGATATGGCAAAGATAGAACTGGCTAAGGATTTAACATATGAGGAAAGACCAATCAGAATATTGGATGAGACAGAAAGAGTCACTCACAGCAAATGATAAGGTTTTACAAGGTTAAGTGGGAGCATCACACCGAGGTAGAGGCAACCCAGGAAAGAGAGGAATTTTTAAGGACTGCTTACCCAGAACTGTTTTCCCGAGCAACCGAATCTCGAGGACGAGATTCATCCTAAGTGGGGGAGGTTTGTGACAGCCTGAATTTTGCCTTGTCTCTTTTTCCGGACTTGATTTTGCCTTTGCCTTGGATTTGAGTTTTTGGAATCAATCCAAATGGACTTATCACTTGGGCATGCCCTTGACCTTCACCCAAGTGACCCATCTACCTCTCATTCAATCTCATTTCTCTAAAAAATCCCAAAGTGGTCAAATGAATATTTTTTATAAAAGAAAAATATTCAATTTCTATTCTGAAACTCATTTCAGAAACTAGTGCTCCAAAGCAACCCTCATTTTTATTGCTCCTGTGCTCGTCCGCGAGCGTGGACAGCTCCCGCCTGAGCGCTGAGCCCTTGCCCCCTCTCACTGGCACCCTTCGTCGTCCCTCACCGGCTTCCAGAGAACTCCGGTGGCACCACATACCCCCTCCTACTCTGGATATATATAGAGCCGCTCCCTCTGTTCTAAAGCCACACACCGCACTTCTCAACCACCACGGACATGTAGGATAGTCGTAGCTTGATCGGGTAGGACTTTGGCCGTCGACCATGACCAAAGATCGCCGGTGATTCCCCTCGAGCTCAACCAACCTCTCAGGCGCATCATTGGAGGTCCACTGGTGTCGCCTGGAAGCAGCAGAGCCCTGGAGTCGCCCCTTGTCGTCGCCTTCTTACTCTCGGGTAGGCCTCGACCTCCACCACCGCTTGTGAGCTTGGTTGCGAGCAGCTCCGACCATCCCCCGACAAGCCACGGGTACGCGCAGGTGCGCCGTGACCCCCTCTCCACTTCTATCCCTCTGGCTTCGCCCAAGAACCTCTCATCGCCGGCATAAGCTCCGATGGAGCACCGCCTGATACATCTCTGTCGTATCTACTTTTCCAAACACTTTTGCCCTTGGTTTGGACTCTAACTTGCATGATTTGAATGGAACTAACCCGGACTGACGCTGTTTTCAGCAGAATTTCCCTGGTGTTATTTTTGTGCAGAAATAAAAGTTCTCAGAATGACTTGAAAATCAACGGAGATTATTTTTGGAATATATAAAAAATACTGGAAGAAGAATCCACGTCGGGGGGCCCACACCCTGTCCACAAGGGTGGGGGCACGGCCCTACCTCGTGGGCCCCCTAACACTCCACCGACCTCAACCTTGACTCCATCTATTCTCTTTCGGGGAGAAAAAAATCAGGGAGAAGGATTCATCGTGTTTTACGATACGGAGCCGTAGCCAAGCCCTAAACTCTCTCGGGAGGGCTGATCTGGAGTCCGTTCGAGGCTCCGAAGAGGGGAATCCACCGCCATCATCATCATCAACCTTCCTCCATCACCAATTTCATGATGCTCACCGCTGTGCATGAGTAATTCATTCATAGGCTTGCTGGACGGTGATGGGTTGGATGAGATTTATCATGTAATCTAGTTAGTTTTGTTAGGGTTTGATCCCTAGTATCCACTATGTTCTGAGATTGATGTTGCTATGACTTTGTTATGCTTAATGCTTGTCACTACGGCCCGAGTACCATGATTTCAGATCTGAACCTATTATGTTTTCATGAATATATGTGAGTTCTTGATCCTATCTTGCAAGTCTATAGTCACCTATTATGTGTTATGATCCGTTAGCCCTGAAGTGACAATAATCAGGATACTTACCGGTGATGACCGTAGTTTGAGGAGTTCATGTATTCACTATGTGTTAATGCTTTGGTTTGGTACTCTATTAAAAGGAGGCCTTAATATCCCTTAGTTTCCAATAGGACCCCGCTGCCACGGGAGGGTAGGACAAAAGATGTCTTGCAAGTTCTTTTCGATAAGCACATGTGGCTATATTCGGAATACATGCCTACATTACATTGATGAACTGGAGCTAGTTCTATGTCACCCTATGTTATAACTATTGCATGATTGATCGCATCTGACATAATTCTCCATCACCGATCCAATGCCTACAAGCTTTTCATATACTGTTCTTCGCTTATTTACTTTTCCGTTGCTACGGTTACAATCACTATAAAACCAAAACTGCTATCGTTACTTTTACCACAGTTACCACTACTATCATATTACTTTGCTACTAAATACTTCGCTGCAGATATTAAGTTTCCAGGTGTGGTTGAATTGACAACTCAGCTGCTAATACTTGAGAATATTCTTTGGCTCCCCTTGCGTCGAATCAGTAAATTTGGGTTGAATACTCTACCCTGGAAAACTGTTGCGATCCCCTATATTTGTGGGTTATCAAGACTATTTTCTAGCGCCGTTGCCGGGGAGCATAGCTCTATTCTTAGAGTCACTCGGGATTTATATCTGCTTATCACTATGAAGAACTTGAAAGATCAAAGAACCAAGATTTTTCCCTCAACTACAAGGGGAGGTAAGGAATTGCCATCTAGCTATGCACTTGATTCACCTTCTGTTTTGAGTAAACTTGCGACACCTACACATGCTATTGATTCTGATAGGTCACATGTTATTGATGACGCCACTTCTACTTTGCATGATACTTATGATGAAACTACTTCTATGCTTGATACTACTGTTCCATTAGGTGAATTTCTTGATGGACAACTTGCTAGGGCTAGAGAGAATGAAATTATTGATCTGATAATACTGATGATGAAGATTCTCCCCCTAGATATGAATTGCCAGTTGTTGCTGAGGGTTATGTTATGGATGAAGAAACTGCTAGAGACTTCTTAGCTTGCAATGATAGATCTTATCTTAAGAAGTTATTAGCTAAGCTTAAAGAAAAGTCTTTGAATGCTAGAATGAAATATGACCCTGCTTTTTCTACTTCACATATCTTTATTACTGACAAGGATTATGATTTCTCACTCGATCTTGAGTTAATTACTTTGGTTGAATCTAATCCTTTTTATGGCTATGAATCTGAAACTGTTGTGGCACATCTTACTAAATTAAATGATATAGCCACCCTGTTTACTCATGATGAGAAAACTCGCTATTACTTTATCCTTAAGTTGTTTCCGTTCTCATTAAAGGGTGATGCTAAAACATGGTTTAATTCTCTTGATCCTGGTTGTGTGCGTAGTCCCTAGTATATGATTTATTACTTCTCTGCTAAATATTTCCCCGCTCATAAGAAACAAGCTGCTTTAAGGGAAATATATATTTTTGTGCAAATTGAAGAAGAGAGTCTCCCATGAGCTTGGGGGAGGCTTCTCCGATTACTTAATGCTTCGCCTGATCATCCTCTCAAGAAAAATGAGATACTTGATATCTTTTATAATGGACTAACCGTTGCTTCCAGAGATTACCTGGATAGTTGTGCTGGTTGTCTTTTCAGGGAAACAACTATTGATCAAGCTGAATTCCCCTATTGAATAATATGTTGACCAATGAAAATAATTGGACACTTCCTGAACCAACTCCTAAGCCAACTCCAAAGAAAAGGGGTATTCTATTTCTCAGTCCTGAAGATATGCAAGAGGCAAAGAAATCTATGAAAGAAAAAGGTATTAAAGCTGAAGATGTTAAGAATTTACCACTTATTAAAGAAATACATGGTCTTGATAACCCGACATAGGTAGTAAAGGTAAATTCTCTCTATAGATTCGATAAATGTGAAATTCCATTTACTAAGTTTGCTAGCCAATGCTTGGATGAGTTTGATGACTTTATGGTTAAGCAAGAAAACTTTAATGCTTATGTTGGTAGACAATTGAAACACAATGCTGATATGCTTGAACACCTGAGTGATTATATGGCTAGTGTTAAAGGTGAACTTAAATTTATTAATAAACATGCTTCTATGGTTACCACTCAAGTAGAACAAATACTTAAGGCTTAGAATGATTTGCTCAATGAATTAAATAATAAGAAGAATGATAATGCTGTTAGAGTTATCACTAGAGGGGGTAAAATGACTCTGGAACCTTTGTATACTGAGGGCCACCCTAAGAGAATTGAGCAATATTCTCCGAGAATTAATATTGATGCACCTAGTCCTTCTAAGAGGAAGAAAAAGAAAAATGATAGGACTCTGCATGCTTCTAGTGAACCTGTTGCTGACACACCTGAGAATCCCAATGATATTTCTATTTCTGATGCTGAAACACAATTTGGTCATGAACATGAACCTAGTGATAATGTTAATGATGATGTTCATGTTGATGCTCAACCTAGCAATGATAATGATGTAAAGATTGAACCTGCTGTTGATCTTGATAACCCACAATCAAAGAATCAACGTTATGATAAGAGAGACTTTGTTGCTAGGAAGCATGGTAAAGAAAGAGAACCATGGGTTCAGAAACCCATGCCTTTTCCTCCTAAACAATCCAAGAAAAAGGATGATGAGGATGTTGAGCGCTTTGCTGAAAAGATTAGACCTATATTTTTGCGTATGTGTTTGACTAATATGCTTAAAATGAATCCTTATGCTAAGTATATGAAAGATATTGTTACAAATAAAGGAAAGATACCGCAGGCTGAAATTTCCACCATGCTTGCTAATTACAATTTTAAGGGTGGAATACCTAAGAAACTAGGAGATCCGGGAGTACCAACTATACCATGCTCCACTAAAAGAAACTATGTTAAAACTGCTTTATGTGATCTTGGAGCCGGTGTTAGTGTTATGCCTCTCTCTTTATATCGTAGACTTGATTTGAATAAGTTGACACCTACTAAAATATCCTTGCAAATGGCTGATAAATCAACTGCTATACCTGTCGGTATTTGTGAGGATGTGCCTGTTGTGGTTGCAAATGTTATTATTTTAACGGACTTTGTTATTCTTGATATTACCGAAGGACGATAGTATGTCTATTATTCTTGGAAGACCCTTTTTGAATATTGCAGGGGATGTTATTGATTGCAACAATGGCAATGTCACTTTTCATGTTAATGGTAATGAGCATACAGTACACTTTCCGAGGAGAAAACCTCAAGTCCACAGTATCAATTTTATTGGAAAAATTTAAACAATCACAATTGGAGGTTTTGAATTTCCTCTTCCTACTGTCAAGAAGAAATATGATATTCTTATTGTTGGGGATATGCATGTCCCCGTATAGGTAACCTAGTGTTATTTGAAATTTCTCCGGTTTCATGTTATTCGAAATGAGTTTGTTAACAAGACCTGCCTTGTTATTGGATTCCTTTTGATGAGCATGAGATGGATGAAGTTAGAAAACACAACTCTCTGTACCCTCTTTTTACTTTCTGATATTTATATTAAATAAAGCAAGAATAGTATTTTCTGTCTATTTTCTGAATTATTAATGCAATAAAAAATACCCCAAAAATAAAAGTTCTCCAAATGCCCTGAAAATTAAATATGATTTTTTCTAGAATATTTGAGGACGCGGCCATGTGCCCGCGAGGGTGGAGGGCGCGCCCCCCTGCCTCGTGGACCCCACATGGGTCCCCTCCACTTATCCTTGCACCCACACACTTCGTCTTGCTCCAGAAAAAATCACTAGCCAGCTCAAACCCGAGTTCTGGCTCATCTTGCTGCCATTTTCGACCTCCTTGCTCAAAGCTCCTCTCACAAAACTGCTTTGGGGGATTGTTCTTCGGTATGTGACTCCTCCAATGGTCCAATTAGTTTTTGTCCTAGTGCTTTATTTATTGCAAATTTTTGCTGCTTAGGCGACCCTGTTCTTGAGCTTGCATTTCAAATTTATGTGGTCAAAAGTAGTTTTAGTGCATGATATAGCCTCTAGGCACTTGTAGGAGTAGTTGCTATCAATTTTGTTGAGTTTGGTTCATTTTTATTTTGAGTCACTAAAATATTCAGAAATTTTTCCGAGGAATAAATATGTTTAGGAAAAAGGTGATTCCTCAAGGAAGCAAGGACCCAGGCCCCCAATACGCGAGCCGGACAATGAACTACCAAGGGAGGCTCAAGTGCGGCCTTGTGAATGGCCGTTGGGGGAGTCCTGGATTAGGGGGGTCTTCGGACAGCCGGACTATATCCTTTGGCCGAACTGTTGGACTATGAAGATACAAGATTGAAGACTTCGTCCCATGTCCGGATGGGACTCTCCTTGGCGTGGAAGGCAAGCTAGGCAATACGGATATGTAGATCGCCTTCCTTGTAACCGACTCTGTGTAACCCTAGCCCCCTCCGGTGTCTATATAAACTGGAGGGTTTAGTCCGTAGGACAACATACAATCATACCATGGGCTAGCTTCTAGGGTTTAGCCTCTATGATCTCGTGGTAGATCAACTCTTGTAATACTCATATCATTAAGAATAATCAAGCAGGACGTAGTGTATTACCTCCTTCAAGAGGGCCCAAACCTGGGTAAACATCGTGTCCCTTGTCTCATGTTACCATCCGCCTTAGACACATAGTTCGGGACCCCCTACCCGAGATTCGCCGGTTTTGACACCGACATTGGTGCTTTTATTGAGAGTTCCACTGTGTCGTCACCATAAGGCTTGATGGCTCCTTCGATCATCGTTAGCGATGCGGTCCAGGGTGAGGTTTTCCTTCCTGGACAGATCTTTGTATTCGGTGGCTTCACACTTCGGGCCAATTCGCTTGGCCATCTGGAGCAGAATGAGAGCTACGCCCCTAGCCATCAGGTCAGGTTCGGAAACTTAAACTACACTGCCGACATCCGCGGAGACTTGATCTTCGACGGATTCGAGCCCATGTGAGGTGCGCTGCACAGTCACGACGAGCATGACGTAACTCTGTCGTCGGACAATATTCGGGAAATCGCATCTGCAACTACACCGGCCGTCAATCCGGAGCAAATCGCGCCATCCGAGAGCGAAGGGATAGACCCCGCCATGGAGGTCGCGATAGAGCCGGATACTGACTTCACCCCTTACGAGAGTCGTGTCGCCGAACCACTGGATTCACCTCCGGCCACGGTGAGGCAGTCCTGGATTAGGGGGACTCCGGAAAGCCGGACTAAATCCTTTGGCCGGACTGCTGGACTATGAAGATACAAGATTCAAGACTTCGTCCCGTGTCCAGATAGGACTCTACTTGGCATGGAAGGCAAGCTAGGCAGTACGGATATGGATATCTCCTCCTTTGTAACCGACCTTGTGTAACCCTAACCCTCTCCGGTGTCTATATAAACCGGAGGGTTTTAGTCCGTAGGACAACATACAATCATACCATAGGCTAGCTTCTAGGGTTTAGCCTCTCCGATCTCGTGGTAGATCAACTCTTGTAATACTCATATCATCAAGAATAAATCAAGCAGGACGTAGGGTTTTACCTCCATCAAGAGGGCCCGAACCTGGGTAAAACATCGTGTCCCCTGCCTCCTGTTACCATCCGCCTTAGATGCATAGTTCGGGACCCCCTACACGAGATCCGCCGGTTTTGACACCGACATTGGTGCTTTCATTGAGAGTTCCTCTGTGTCGTCATCATCAGGCTTGATGGCTCCTTCGATCATCGTTAGCGATGCAGTCCTGGGTGAGACTTTTCTCCCCGGGAAGATTTTTGTATTCGGCAGCTTTGCACTGTGGGCCAATTCGCTTGGCCATCTGGAGCAGATTGAAAGCTATGCCCCTGGCCATCAGGTCAGGTTTGGAAGCCTAAACTACACGGCCGATATCCGCGGAGATTTGATCTTCGATGGATTCGAGCCCCTGCCGAGTGCGCCGCACTGTCACGATGGGCATGATTTAGCTCTGCCACCGAACAGTGTCCTAGAGATTGCACCTGCAGCCGCTCCGACCTTTAATTCGGAGCCAACTGCACCATCCGAGGGCGGGTGGTTAGACCCCGCCGCGGAGGCAGCAGCCTCAACGGAGATCGAACCGAACACCAACGTTATCCTTCGCGAGGCTCGTGACTCCCCATCGCCGGACTCTCCTTCGGACTCTGGACCATCCGCGCCCCTGCCAATCGAATCTGATTGGGCGCCGATCATGGAGTTCACTACCGCGGATATATTTCAGCACTCTCCCTTCGGCGACATACTGAATTCACTAAGGTCTTTCTCTTTGTCAGGAGAGTCCTGGCCGGATTATGACCGGCAGGATTGGGATGTGGACGATGAAGAAATTCGACGCCCACCCACCACCCACTTCATAGCCACTGTCGATGACTTGACCGACATTCTCGACTTCGACTCCGAAGACATCGACGGTATGGACGACGATGAAGGAGACGAAAAGGAACCAGCGCCTATAGGGCACTGGAAAGCCACCTTGTCGTATGACATATATATGGTGGACACACCCAAAGAAGGCAATGGCGATGGAACAGCGGAGGATGACCCCTCCAAGAAGCAACCTAAGCGCCGGCGTTAGCGGCGCCGCTCTAAGTCCCGCCAAAGCAAAAATGGTGATTCCGGCACAGGAGATAATAACATCCCGGGCAGTGCCGAAGACAACCCCCTCCAGCAAGATTCAGCACAGGAGGATGGAGAAGCCGACCCTCAAGAGAGAGCGGATGATAGAGAGGAAGAGGATGATAATTATATACCTCCCTCCGAAGACGAGGCAAGCCTCGGTGACGATGAATTTGTCGTGCCTGAAGTTCCCATTGAGCAAGAGCGCTTCAAGCGCCGGCTTATAGCCACGTCAAATAGCCTTAAGAAAAAGCAGCAGCAGCTTAGAGCTGATCAAGACTTGCTAGCCGACAGATGGACTGAAGTCCTTGCGGCCGAGGAATATGAACTCGAACGCCCCTCCAAAAGCTACCCAAAACGCAGGTTGCTACCCCGATTAGAGGAGGAAGCATCTAAACCTACGTCCCAGCGTATGACACGGCTGACCGGCCACCTCGTGGCCGCGATAGAGAGGCCTCTCGGCCCACAACTCAAGCCGCACCCTGGTGCCACTCAAAAAATACCAAGGCTCGGGGAAACGCGCTAGACCTGCGAGATATATTGGAGGACAAAGCAAGGAAAACAAGATCGATCTACGGATCGCGTGGGAGCCCCATGACACGAGACGATAACCGTCACACGGGATACAACAAAAGTAAATCCGGCCGGGCTGAACACAACAGACAAAACTCATTCGAGCAGCATCATGATATAGCCCAGTACAGAGGCGCCGCACACCCGTTATGCTTCAGAGATGAAGTAATGGATCATCAAATCCCAGAGGGTTTCAAACCCGTGAATATCGAATCATATGATGGTACGACAGACCCCGCGGTATGGATCGAGGACTATCTCCTTCATATCCACATGGCCCATGGTGACGATCTACACGCCATCAAATACCTCCCACTCAAGCTTAAAGGACCAGCCTGACATTGGCTCAACATCTTGCCAGTAGAATCCATAGGTTGTTGGGAGGACCTGGAAGCCGCATTCCTCGACAACTTCCAGGGCACCTATGTGCGACCACCAGATGTAGATGACTTGAGCCACATAATTCAACAGCCAGAGGAATTGGCCAGGCAATTCTGGACACGGTTCCTAACTAAGAAAAATCAAATCGTCAACTACCCGGATGCAGAGGCCCTAGCAGCTTTCAAGCATAACATCCGCGACGAGTGGCTTGCCCGGCACCTTGGACAGGAAAAGCTGAAATCTATGGCAGCCCTCACGACACTCATGACCCGCTTTTGTGCGGGAGAAGATAGCTGGCTAGCTCGTAGCAATAACATGTCAAAGAGCCCTCGTAATTCGGTGTGACGCCCCGAGACTGATGTGCCAGGTGTCTCCCAGTTTTTCGTTATCGTTGCCATGTCATTTGCTTGCGTGTTGCATCTTGTCATGTCATCATGTGCATTGCATCATCATGTTTTCAAAACTTGCATCCGTCCCGGTCTCCTCGTTCCGTCCGTTGTCCGTTCTGAGCCCAGACACACTTGCACGCGCCCGCGGCATGTCTGAAATTGTATTTTATAAGTGGCCGGAAAATTTTCTCGGAATGGGATGAGAGTTTACGTGTGGTCTTATTATAGTGTAGATAGACCGCCTGTCAAGTTTCATCGCATTCAGAGATCGTTTGATGCCCCAACGGGTAACTATAGCGGCAGTATAGCCGGTCTAACGTCAGATGTTTTCGGTCTCAAGAAACCATGCCGGGCTGCATCTCTCCCCTCTTCCCTCAGACCAACCCGCTCTTCAAAATCTGCCAGACCCAACCTAACCTCTCTTGTCAGCCCGCGGCTCTCCTCGCGCGCGCGTCCGAAAAGCTGTCCCGGACCCGACCCGGACTGTCGCCACCGTTGTGTCCGGACGATCCCCAAACATCTACAAAACATCTCCGTTTTGTTTATTGGACTTCCTAACCTATTTGTTTCTCAGCCGTCTAATTTAGATCGAAGGGCTTCCATTAGTCTGCGTATAGACCCACTATATAAACCTGCAACCCTAAATTCTAGGGGCCTTGTCCCATCCATCCTTTCCCTAGCGCCGCCGCCACTCTCTCGAGATCCCTCCCGATCCAAACCCACCAATCACCAGCCCCTCTCGATCCCCTCCATCCCGAGCTCCTCCCGCAGCTCCCCATCGCCCTCGACCCTGCCTCGTCGTCCGGCCGACACCAGCGACCGAAACCTCGCCGGAGATGAGTGCCCCGACAGCCCCGCTCCTTTTTCCCTCCTGCTTCTCAACCTCTTTTTCTCACGATCTTCCCTTTCCTTTCTCTATTTTTCCTCTCACATGGAACCATGGAGCCGCGGTTTGGAGCTCCATTTCCGCCTCTCCCGCCGTCAAGTCCCCGGACCGTCGACTCCCGGCCTCTGCCAACCTTTCTGCGGCCACCCCGGTGTTCCCGGCCTCCTCCCCGCGGAGTTCGACACCGCTGCTCTGCTTCCTGATGAGCAGGGGATGAGGCACACGCTGACCACCCGCTCCCGTTGGCCGCAACGCCCGGGACCGCGTCGACCTCCTCGGCTCGCCTTCTGCTTCGTGCGTCGACACCACGCCAAGCCGCCGCCGTCCCTGCGATGTCCCTGCAGCCAAGTCGACGCCGCTGTCCTCTGCATCGACGTGGACGCGCAGCTGGAGCCCCGCCTTCCTCCGCCTTGCCTGTGGCCTCCTCTGTACAGGGTCCGGCCCCAACGCACCACCCCATGACCACCTAGAGCACCCACGCCCGTCGTCGACGAAGGTCACGGCCAGGTCATCCTCGCTGCACCTGCTCCCTTCCCTTGTCTCTATTCCGCTGAAGCTTCCGCTTGTCCGTAATATCTCTCTCTCTCTCTGCATCTTGGACAGCGCCATGGATTTGGAGCTCCGCACCCGAGCTCCGTCCGCCACCGTTGCCCGGAACCGACGTCGGGCGTCTTGATCCGCCCGTTCCCGCTGTCCCCATTGCCGGGACCCCCCTGCCGTCGTCTCCTGCATCACCATGGACATGCTGCTGTTTCTGTTCTTCATAAGCGAACAGCAGCAGCTCGCCCGCTACTCTCGCTCGCGTGTTGACCGAGCGCAGGGTTAACAGGCCTAGTTGCGCGCCCCCTGCAGGCCTTCCCTCTCCACCAGTTGGGCCAAGGCCCAATGGTCAACAGCTGCCAAACCCCCCCTCCCCTGTGCTATTGGGCCAGCCTTGGATTCGGCCCAATGTATTTTTTCCCTTGTCTGTGATTTTTGCCTTATTCCTGAGGCAACAGTTTTGCAGAAAACCCCTTCATGATCTTGCATATAATAACTCTCCAACCATGCATCATATGTAAAAACTTTATATATGAAACTTGCTTATATTTTCATCTAGTTTAATGATGTGCAACTTTCATCTATGTTTAAAATGTTTAAAATGATGTTTGTTTAAATTTGCTTAAATAACTTGCTAAAATGATTTAATTCATAACTAAATAACCATAACTCGGAATTTAATAAACTTTATATGTAAATGGGGTGGAAAAATGCCTAGTTTAACATGGTGACCTTACTTTGCATGTTTAATAACTCCAAAATTATGTTTAGGGCAGAACAGTACCATAACCAAAATATGCACATGAGGAGTGTCCGGACTTGTTGTTTTGTTGTTCCGGCCTCATTTAACCTTGACTAGATAGGTAGTTTTACTTTGCTTCACCCTCTTTCCATGTTTAACAACATTTAATATTGTTGGGTAAATAAACGAGATCGAACTAAATAACTTGTCATGGTGTTTCGTCAATATGCAACTCTTTGCATATTGAGCTCCACTTAATTTGTAGGATTGCTTGTGCATTTTTGCCATGCCATGCCTCTTTAAACCGGACATGCATCATACTTCATTGTGCATCATGCCATGATTATGTGGTGGTTGTATACTATGTTCTTTGCTTCTTTCCGGTGTTGCTTCTTCGGGTTGGTTCCAGTAATGTCGCGTTTGTGAGGAACCGTTCGACTACGTCCGTTTGTCTTCTTCATGGAATCATTCTTCTTCCTTGCGAGATTTCAGGCAAGATGACCATACCCTCAAAATCACTTATATCTTTGCTTGCTAGATGCTCGCTCTTTTGCTATGCCTATGCTGCGATACCTACCACTTGCTTATCATGCCTCCCATATTGTTAAGCCAAGCCTCTAACCCACCTTGTCCTAGGAAACCGTTGTTTGGCTATGTTACCGCTTTGCTCAGCCCCTCTTATAGCGTTGTTAGTTGCAGGTGAAGATTGAAGTTTGTTCCTTGTTGGAACATGGGGATTTTGTTCCTTGTTGGAACATGGTTACTTGTTGGGATATCACAATATCTCTTATTTAATTAATGCATCTATATATTTGGTAAAGGGTGGAAGGCTCGGCCTTATGCCTGGTGTTTTGTTCCACTCTTGCCGCCCTAGTTTCCGTCATATCGGTGTTATGTTCCCGGATTTTGCATTCCTTACGCGGTTGGGTTATAATGGGAACCCCTTGACAGTTCACCTTGAATAAATCTCCTCCAGCAAGGCCCAACATTGGTTTTACCATTTGCCACCTAGCCTTTTCTTTCCCTTGGGTAGGCCTGCCCAAGGGTCATCTTTATTTAAACCCCGGGCCAGTGCTCCTCTGAGTGTTGGTCCAACTTGTCAGCCGCCGGTGGCCACCAGGGGCAACTCTGGGCTGGCCTACCGGAAGTTTGGACAATCCGGTGTGCCCTGAGAACGAGATATGTGCAGCTCCTATCAGGATTTGTCGGCACATTCGGGTGGCTTTGTTGATCTTGTTTTACCATTGTCGAAATGTCTTGTAACCGGGATTCCGAATCTGATCGGGTCTTCCCGCTAGAAGGAATATCCTTCGTTGACCGTGAGAGCTTGTGATGGGCTAAGTTGGGACACCCCTGCAGGGATTTGAACTTTCGAAAGCCGTGCCTGCGGTTATGGGCAGATGGGAATTTTTTAATGTCCGGTTGTAGAAAACCTAAAGTTTACCTTAATTAAAATGCACTAACCGCATGTGTAACCGTGATGGTCTCTTCTCGGCGGAGTCCAAAAAGTGAACACGGTGTTGGAGTAATGCTTGACGTAGGTTGTTCTAGGATCACTTATTGATCATAGTTTCTCGATCGTGCTTTGCCTTCTCTTCTCGCTCTCTTTTGCGTATGTTTAGCCACCAAATATGCTAGTCGCTTGCTGCAGCTCCACCTCATACCTTTACCTTACCCATAAGCTTAAATAGTCTTGATCGCGAGGGTGTGCGATTGCTAAGTCTCTGTGACTCACAGATACTTCCAAAACCAGTTTGCAGGTGCTGATGTTACCGAGCAGGTGACACAACCAAGCTCAAGGAGGAGCTTGATGAAGATCTTGTCCTTTGTGTTGTTTCTGTCTTGTTGATGAGTAGTGGAGCCCAATTGGGGTCGATCGGGGATCTGTGTAGCTTTTGGGCTAGTTTTCTTTTATTTTGGTTCCGTAGTCGGACCTTGATTGTATCTGGTTGATGTAATGCTTTATTCATGTATTTGTGTGAAGTGGCGATTGTAAGCCAACTATGTATCTTTTTCCCTTATGTATTACATGGGTTGTGTGAAGATTACCTCACTTGCGACATTTCTTTCAATGCGGTTATGCCTCTAAGTCGTGCTTCAACACGTGGGAGATATAGCCGCATCGAGGGCGATACAGGTTGGTAATCAGAGCCTTCCCCGACTTTAGGAGCCCCCTGCTTGATCGAATCGCTGGCGTTATTGAGTATAGAAATGTTTTGAGTCATTTAGGATTATATATATCGGAGAGTTAGGACTTCTTTTTACTGCTCAGTCCCTTCATCGCTCTGGTGAGGCATCCTGACGTAGAGTTTTGACTCTTCTCTTCTCAAATTTCACGAATTTTTTTTAGGATCACGCGGGTATCTTGGAATCGTTCCGATGGTTTTGTGACGAGAACATTGTCCTTGGTGCCTCCTGACATTTAGGGGTTGTGGCAGTGTCCCGGGGAGTTGAGCTCCGAGGTGTTGTCGTCACAATTTTATCGTTGCAGTTCTGGAATACCTGAGTTTAGTTTCGCCGACATCGAAAATCTCTTTTATGCAGTTGTTGGTGAGATAACCTCGACGCCACCCAGTACTGGGGCGGGAGTTCGGTAGTATTGCCATAACTCGTATAACGGATGCTTTTCGAAGGTTGAGGTAAACGATTTCCGAAGGTTTCTTGGTTATGTGTTGAAGGATGGATACAGCTGGATGTAGGATTTGCTAGTTTTGGGTGAGATATTATGCTTCCCCTGTATCCCCAACACCTGATTGCATAACCGGAAAATTTCGGGAGTTTATAAGTGGGAATTCAAGTAGCTCTTAGGATATCTTTCTGACATATGTACGATATGAAATTGGGGTTCGACGTCTAGTGGTCCGCCTATCCACGGTTGGTTTTACAGTGGTCTCATTGTGTCTTAAAGAGTCCTTGGCTATGCCGACTCGGGGATGCTTCGTATGTCATGTGCACTGCCTTGTACATGATGGTGCTGTACGATCGAGCCTGTGTAGGCCCCACCATGAAAACTTTGGACGAAATCTCTATCATATGTTTGTTCTGGCTTATTCTGCATGCCAATCCTTTGTTTTGTTTTGAGTTGTGGTATTCGAGTTGCTTCAATGTCAAATGTTGATTCCATACCTTCCCCCAAATGGTGTTCTCATACTTCGATGTGAATACTAATCCTTCTCGATCATTGAGTTTGTCATTTCAATTTCTTGTCAACCGGTGTGCTTCTCTTCAAGTGGATCCGATCATTTCAACATCCGCAAGATCCAATCTCAGTTTTTCATCAACGTTGTTTGTTTCATCCGTCTCCAAGTTGCCTTTGTTTTTCCCGCCCACCCACCCTTTTTCTTCAAGGTATCCGATATCTTTATCAAGCATCCTTTTATTATTGTGAAGTCTCTCCATCCTTTTCCGTCAATGTTCTTATCCGGTGATTCTCATGAAGATACTAACGGAGCCTCAAGTTCATCATTATTTGCTCTTTATCTTCTCCGGTGGAACCAATTCAAGCTTTTGGTGTTGATCATATCCCTTTTCCCTCGTTTCTAATGCTTTCTCATGCCGGTGCACCACGTAATCATCCACTTCTCTCTATTCAATTGTTCCGGGGTGCTCAAGATATCTCGAAGATTCGTGTTTCCACTCTGCATTCGTTCAAGATCTTTCGAGGATGTTACCTCATTCAAGCCATTTATTGCAACTGGCGCAATCTATCTTCTAAATCATTCAACGGTGTTTCTCTTGAGTGGGCCCTAACCCACAGGTCTTTTCCCAGGATCTTACCTGACTCTTTTTTTTTCTGGAGCTATCCTCAAATTCTTTTCTAAAGTTTGACATAAGAATGAATTGTCATCAGTCATATGTATTTCTTCAAGATCTTTCAAATTCTTTTCATCATTGGCTGAACCTTTTCTATTCTTCATTCCGGAGTGTCTAAACAATTCTTGGTGGTGTTTCCCGTCATCATTCTCAGTTTTTGAAGACCGAAGAAGAGTTTCTTTTAAATATTTCCTCATTCTCTGCCATCCTCTCATAATTGTTTTCAGTTCTGAGATTTTTTCACCCATCCAGAGCAATTCAAGATTCTGTTCAATTTGATTCATCCGGAGCCCATCATTTCAGAAGACTTATTCATTCTCAGCTTTCAGCTCTAGTTCTCCAAATCTTACCGGCGCATCGTTCAAACATTCTCTTATCAGCTCATGATTTTTTTCGTTCACTTGAATTTAAACTCTCTCAAGCATCTTTGTTTAATTGCTAATTCCTCCCGGTGTTTCTTCATGTTTTAATCGTTCTTTTTCAATTCTTACAGTGGTTTGTTCAAGAGTTTTCTTCCTTCGTGTATCATATCTATGCATTCGTGCTTTTCAAATCCTTTGGGTGGAGCGTTGAAGACCTTCTCAAATTTGTGATATATCTATCTTAATTCTTTCTACGAGAATAAGTAGTATGCCAAAGCCATTGATTGTCATCAATTTAATTGGTGAAGGATGAGCATAACATAATTCTTATTCTTGATTCACCCAAGTAATTAATTCCCTATTCCAGAGGCTCATCAAATTCTTGATTTAAATTGTTTCATCTTCTCTTTTCCCGGAGTTCCAACCTTTTTTTAAAAATTACATCTCCACGGAGATTCATTTAAATCATTGCAAGGCTTCAACCTTATTCTTTTCATCCTCCATTTCATTTGATCATTTTTTTGCCGGAGTTTTCACGAAGGCTCAACATGGTGGTTCTTCAAGGATTTAATTCCTTCTCGGAGTGTTCATCAACATTTTTTTCTAAGGAGCTCAAGTTTTTCTTCATCTTCTAATCCGGAGTGCAATTCTTTGTACCGTACCATTGGAGGTGGTATTATGTCATTCTTGATGATTTCCCTTCGTGCTTCGTGAGTCACAAGTTATCAAGAATGAGATATTTTAAATCCATCAACCTTTTCGTTGGAGTTATCTTGGGTTATATTTCACCTAAAGCTTTCCCTATGGATTGTGGCTATTTATGGTGCTTATAAATGATCCAAGTTCTTAATTTATCCTCCCCGTGAAATAAGTTTCTCGTCCCCTTGTTCTTATCAATCCAATTCTTTTTTCCGTGAGTGGCAGGTTGTCACCTCATAATTTAAGATGTATTCCATAAGACCATATCAATCTTATTCTTTTCGTTGTTGGTTTTCCAACAACTCTGTTTTAGCATTTGTTGTAAGTGTGCTCTCGTTTTTTCCCTTCGTTCATTCCATTCTTACTTTTGTTCCGGAGGCATTGTGCTGGTGCTCTCTTCAACCATCTTCTGTTTTTTTAGGATCGTGTTCTCTCCTGCGCTTATTCAACTAACCGGAGTGTTGTGTCTTCTCTTCTAGTTCTTTTGATCTTATAAAGTCTTGCATCCCTTCTCAACCGAAGTGCTGTTCGAATGTACTCTTCCTTGTTCCTCTTTCTTAACGGAGTGCTTTCAACTTTCTTCTTCTCCGTTGCTTTCTTTCTTTAATTTTTCTCAACCTTTTGAAAGGTTCTTCGGTCTCACTAGTTTGTCAAAGAAGCAACTTAGTTTTACCTCTTCTCTTTCTCTTCCGTTTTCCCTCCGGTGCCATTCTAGATCTCGGGACGAGATCCTTTCGTAGTGGTGGAGTGTTGTGACGCCCCGAGACCAATGTGACAGGTGTCTCCCAGTTTTTCTCTATCGTTGCCATGTCATTTGCTTGCGTGTTGCATCTTGTCATGTCGTCATGTGCATTGCATCATCATGTTTTCAAAACTTGCATCCGTCCCGGTCTCCTCGTTCCGTCCGTTGTCCGTTCTGAGCCCAGACACACTTGCACGCGCCCGCAGCATGTCTGAAATAGTATTTTATAAGTGGCCGGAAAATGTTCTAGGAATGGGATGAGAGTGGACGTGTGGTCTTATTATAGTGTAGATAGACCGCCTGTCAAGTTTCATCGCATTCGGAGATCGTTTGATGCCCCCAACGGGTAACTATAGCGGCAGTATAGCCGGTCTAACGTCGGACGTTTTCGGTCTCCGGAAACCGTGCTGGGCTGCATCTCTCCCCTCTTCCCTCAGACCAACCCGCTCTTCACAATCCGCCAGACCCAACCTAACCTCTCTCGTCAGCCCGTGGTTCTCCTCGCGCGCGCGTCCGAAAAGCTGTCCCGGACCCGACGCGGACTGTCGCCACCGTTGTGTCCGGATCATCCCCAAACGTCTACAAAACATCTCCGTTTTGTTTATTGGACTTCCTAACCTATTTTTTTCTCAACCGCCTGATTTAGATCGAAGGGCTTCCATTAGTCTGCGTATAGACCCACTATATAAACCTGCAACCCTAAATTCTAGGGGCCTTATCCCATCCATCCTTTCCCTAGCGCAGCCGCCACTCTGTCGGGATCCCTCCCGATCCAAACCCACCAATCACCAGCCCCTCTCGATCCCTCCATCCCAAGAACCTCTGCCCGAGCTCCTCCCACAGCTCCCCATCGCCCTCGACCCTGCCTCGTCGTCCGGCCGACACCAGCGACCGAACCTCGCCGAAGATGAGTGCCCTGACAGCCTCGCTCCTTTTTCCCTCCTGCTTCTCAACCTCTTTTTCTCACAATCTTCCCTTTCCTTTCTCTATTTTTCCTCTCACAGGGAACCATGGAGCCGTCGTTTGGAGCTCCATTACCGCCTCTCCCGCTGTCAAGTCCCCGGACCGTCGACTCCCGACCTCTGCCAACCTTCCTGCGGCCGCCCCGGTGTTCCTGGCCTCCTCCCCGTGGAGTTCACCGCCGCTGCTCTACTTCCTGATGAGCAGGGGATGAGGCGCACGCTCACCACCCGCTTCCGTTGGCCGCGAGGCCCGAGACCGTGTCGACCTCCTCGGCTTGCCTTCTGCTTCGTGCTCGACACCACACCAAGCCGCCGCCGTCCCCGCGATGTCCCTACAGCCAAGTCGACGCCGCTGTCCTCTGCATCAACATGGACGTGCAGCTGGAGCCCCGCCTTCCTCCACCTCACCTGTGGCCTCCTCTGTACAGGGTCCGGCCCCAACGCACCACCCCATGACCACCTAGAGCACCCACGCCTGCCGTCGACGAAGATCACGGCCAGGTCGTCCACGCTGCACCTGCTCCCTTCCCTTGTCTCTGTTCCGCTGAAGCTTCCGCTTGTCCGTAATCTCTCTCTCTCTCTCTCTGCATCTTGGACAGCGCCATGGATTTGGAGCCCCGCACCCGAACTCCGCCCGCCACCGTTGCCCGAAACCGACGCCGGACGTCTCGATCCGCCCGTTCCCACCGGTTCCAGCCGTCCCCGTTGCCGGGACCCCCCTGCCATCGTCTCCTGCATCACCATGGACGTGCTGCTGTTTCTGTTCTTTAGAAGAGGACAGCAGCAGCTCGCCCACTCCTCTCGCTCGCGTGTTGACCGAGCGCAGGGTTAAGAGGCCTAGTTGCGCGCCCCCTGCAGGCCTTCCTTCTCCACCAATTGGGCCAAGGCCCAATGGTCAGCAGCTGCCAAACCCGCCCTCCCCTGTGTTGTTGGGCCAGCCTCGGATTCGGCCCAATGTACTTTTTTCCCTTGTCTGTGATTTTTGCCTGATTCCTGAGGCAACAGTTTTGCAGAAAACCCCTTCATGATCATGCATATAATAACTCTCCAACCATGCATCATATGTAAAAACTTTATAAATGAAACTTGCTTATATTTTCATCTAGTTTAATAATATGAAACTTTCATCTATGTTTAAAATGTTTAAAATGATGTTTGTTTAAATTTGCTTAAATAACTTGCTAAAATGATTTAATTCATAACTAAATAACCGTAACTCGGAATTTAATAAAATTTATATGTAAATGGGGTGGAAAAATGCCTAGTTTAACATGTTGACCTTACTTTGCATGTTTAATAACTCTAAAATTATGTTTAGGGAAGAACAGTACCATAACCAAAATATGCACATGAGGAGTTTCCGGACTTGTTGTTTTGTTGTTCCGGCCTCATTTAACCTTGACTAGATAGGTAGTTTTACTTTGCTTCACCCTCTTGCCATGTTTAACAACATTTAATATTGTTGGGTAAATAAACGAGATCGAACTAAATAACTTGTCATGGTGTTTCGTCAATATGCAACTCTCTACATATTGTGCTCCACTTAATTTGTAGGATTGCTTGTGCATTTTGCCATGCCATGCCTCTTTAAAATGGACATGCATCATACTTGATTGTGCATCATTCCATGATTATGTGGTGGTTGTTTACTATGTTGTTTGCTTCTTTTCGGTGTTGCTTCTTCGGGTTGGTTCCGGTAACATCGCGTTTGTGAGGAACCGTTCGACTACGTCCGTTTGTCTTCTTCATGGACTCGTTCTTCTTCCTTGCGGGATTTCAGGCAAGATGACCATACCCTCGAAATCACTTTTAACTTTGCTTGCTAGATGCTCGCTCTTTTGCTATGCCTATGCTGCGATACCTACCACTTGCTTATCATGCCTCCCATATTGTTAAGCCAAGCCTCTAACCCACCTTGTCCTAGCAAACCGTTGTTTGGCTATGTTACCGCTTTGCTCAGCCCCTCTTATAGCGTTGTTAGTTGCAGGCGAAGATTGAAGGTTATTCCTTGTTGGAACATGGGGATTTTGTTCCTTGTTGGAACATGGTTACTTGTTGGGATATCACAATATCTCTTATTTAATTAATGCATCTATATATTTGGTAAAGGTTGGAAGGCTCGGCCTTATGCCTGGTGTTTTGTTCCACTCTTGCCGCCCTAGTTTCCGTCATATCGGTGTTATGTTCCTGGATTTTGCATTCCTTACGCGGTTGGTTTATAATGGGAACCCCTTGACAGTTCGCCTTGAATAAAACTCCTCCAGCAAGGCCCAACATTGGTTTTACCATTTGCCACCTAGCCTTTTCTTTCCATTGGGTAGGCCTGCCCAAGGGTCATCTTTATTTAAACCCCCGGGCCAGTGCTCCTCTGAGTGTTGGTCCAACTTGTCAGCCGCCGGTGGCCACCAAGGGCAACTCTGGGATGGCCTACCAGTAGTTTGGACAATCCGGTGTTCCCTGAGAATGAGATATGTGTAGCTCCTATCAGGATTTGTCGGCACATTTGGGTGGCTTTGCTGGTCTTGTTTTACCATTGTCGAAATGTCTTGTAACCAGGATTCCGAGTCTAATCGGGTCTTCCCGCTAGAAGGAATATCCTTTGTTGACCGTGAGAGCTTGTGATGGGCTTAGTTGGGACACCCCTGCAGGGATTTGAACTTTCAAAAGCCGTGCCCGTGGTTATGGGCAGATGGGAATTTGTTAATGTCCGGTTGTAGAAAACCTGAAGTTTACCTTAATTAAAATGCACCAACCACGTGTGTAACCGTGATGGTCTCTTCTCGGCGGAGTCCGGAAAGTGAACACGGTGTTGGAGTAATGCTTGACCTAGGTTGTTCTAGGATCACTTATTGATCATAGTTTCTCGATCGTGCTTTGCCTTCTCTTCTCGCTCTCTTTTGCGTATGTTTAGCCACCAAATATGCTAGTCGCTTGCTGCAGCTCCACCTCATACCTTTACCTTACCCATAAGCTTAAATAGTCTTGATCGCGAGGGTGTGCGATTGCTGAGTCTCTGTGACTCACAGATACTTCCAAAACCAGTTTGCAGGTGCTGATGTTACCGAGCAGGTGACGCAACCAAGCTCAAGGAGGAGCTCAATGAAGATCTTGTCCTTTGTGTTGTTTCTTTCTAGTTGATCAGTAGTGGAGCCCAGTTCGGGTCGATCGGGGATCTGTGTAGCTTTTGGGGTAGTCTTCTTTTATTTTGGTTCCATAGTCGGACCTTGATTGTATCTAGTTGATGTAATGCTTTATTCATGTATTTGTGTGAAGTGGCGATTGTAAGCCAACTATGTATATTTTCCCCTTATGTATTACATGGGTTGTGTGAAGATAACCTCACTTGCGACATTGCTTTCAATGCGGTTATGCCTCTAAGTCGTGCTTCGACACGTGGGATATATAGCCGCATCGAGGGTGTTACATTCGGATACCAAGGACAGCAATGGCAGGTCATGTCGCAACAAGCACAAGCGCCGCATTAACAACGACAATACCGAGGATACGACAGTTAATGCCGAACTCAGAGGCTCTAAGTCAGGTCAACGGAAAAAGCCATTCAAAAGAAGCACTCCGGGCCCATCCAGTTTGGACCGTATACTCGATCCCTCGTGTCAGATACATGGCACCGCTGACAAGCCATCAAACCACACCAACAGGGATTGTTGGGTGTTCAAGCAGGCCGGCAAGATAAATGCCGAAAACAAAGACAAGGGGCTACATAGCGACGACAAGGTGGAGCCCCGACCGCCGAACATCGGAGGACAGAAGGGGTTTCCCCCACAAGTGCAGACGGTGAACATGATATATGCAACCCACATCCCCAAGAGGGAGCGAAAGCATGCGTTAAGGGACGTATACGCGTTGGAGCCAATCGCCCCAAAGTTCAACCCATGGTCCTCCTGCCCGATCACTTTCGATCGCAAGGACCACCCCACTAGTATCCGCCATGGCGGATTTGTCGCATTGGTTCTAGATCCAATCATTGACGGATTTCACCTCACTCGAGTCCTTATGGACGGCGGTAGCAGCTTGAACCTACTTTATCAGGACACAGTGCGCAAAATGGGCATAGATCCCTCAAGGATTGAACCCACAAAAACGACCTTTAAGGGCATAATACCAGGTGTAGAGGCCCATTGCACAGGCTCAGTCATACTAGAAGTGGTCTTCGGATCCCCGGATAATTTCCGAAGCGAGGACTTAAACATCGACAAATTCCCGTTCCGTAGTGGCTATCATGCACTCCTCGAATGAACCGCATTTGCAAAATTCAATGCGGTGCCGCACTACTCATACCTAAAGCTCAAGATGCCAGGACCTCGGGGGGTCATCACAGTCAATGGAAACACAGAACGCTCTCTCCGAACCGAGGAGCACACTGCGGCCCTCGCAGCAGAAGTGCAAAGCGGCCTATCAAGGCAATTCTCAAGTCCGGCGATCAGACGGCCGGACACCGTTAAGCGTGCCTGAAGTAATCTGCAACAGGACCGCCTGGCACGTTCTGAGCTCGCATAGCAATGCGGCCCCTACCCCAGCCCCATCCAAATGGCGACACACGTGCCATGTGTACACAATTACGCATTAAAAATACCATGGGCACAGGGGCACGACAGCGGCACGCCCCGAAACGCGGCTCAACCGCACTAGGGGCTCCCTACTTTGTTATTTTTTCTCTCTTCCAGGACTTCACTCTCTGGAAGCCCTGTCCGGCAATATAATGGCCGAACACACGATGCAAGGACCAGGGGGGCGGAAGCTACGTCGCATCATGGAACTCCCAGGTGGTCTCTATAACAAGAAAAATACCCGCTTTCACTACCGTTCCGCAACTTACCCTTGGAAGAGACATGTCAAATAGTCCCATTTTCTGCTTATCGCACTACTTGTATCATTTTGCTTTAATGCATCTTTTCGAATAAACAATGCATAGCTTCAGTCTGTTTTTGCATTTTTCTTTTATATATGTGTTCATTAATGACACCTTGCAACCGTACACTTTGGTACGGCCAATACACCAGCGGCTTAAGTACCCCACAATATGGTGTGAGAAGTCCTAACACTTTCACAAGTGCGGCACCCCGAACTTATAGCATTATATGCATCACCTCCGAATCATGTCTTGGGTCAAGAGTTGGGTTTGCCCGGCTCCCATGTTTTGGTACCTTACGTAACGCTATATCGGCTAAGGTAGCACTGGGAGAACTACTGCGATTGTGCCCCAGTTCTGCTGGGCTAAGCACCTCAGTAGAGAAAGCTAAAACTGACTGTCATGATAAGGCGAGAGACTGGTTGCTGTCCGAGAGGTTTCGAGTCCCTAAAGGCTTATGCCGCTTAGAGCGAGGAGCCGGCCCTGTCCGGCTTAAGGCGTGTATCGCGCCCCGAATTCGGCCTTCTGAATACTAGGGGCTTCGCCGAAATTTAAAATTATAGAATTCTATGGCTAAGTGAGAGTGATAACGCATTATAGTCCGATTGCCTTGTTCGTTGTGCTGGGCACCTCCCTCGAAGGACCCAACAATGGGAACAAGAGTGCTCAGGTTTATTCCGAACACCCCAGCACTCGTGGCGTGGGGGCAGAAGCCGACGACTAGCCATCTCTCATATTTGATAAACAGTCGAACATAAGGTAATATTTTAAATTCAAACAAGCGTTGCATAGCGCATATGAACAAGTTTTCATAACTACAGGATTACACGAGCGAGTTTACTCGAATATTATATCTTTCGTACACTCGTCCGCTACGAGACGAGCACCCTTCAGGACACCCTCATAGTACATCTCGGGGTGGTGATGCTCCTTGCCATCCGGCGGCCCTTCCTTAATCAGCTTCACGACGTCCAGCTTGGCCCATTGCACCTTCACACGGGCGAAAGCCCGGCGTGCACCTTCGATGCAGACGGACCGCTTGATGACTTCCAGCCGTGGGCAGGCATCCACAAGCCGCCTCACCAGGCCGAAGTAGCTGCTGGGAAGGGCATCGCCAGGCCACATCTGGACTATAAAGCCCTTCATGGCCTGTTCGGCCACCTTGTGCAGCTCGACCAGTTGCTTCAACTGGTCGCTCAGAGGCATCGGGTGTTCGGTCCTAGTATGCTGAGACCAGAACAGCTTCTCTGTTGAGCTTCCCTCCTCGGCCTGGTAAAACTGTGCGGCATCTGACATACTGCGGGGCAAATCTGCGAATGCTCCTGCAGAGCTCCGGATTCGGGTAAGTAACAGGTAATTTACTTTCACATGCTTGCTTTGCATATAGAATGCCTTACCCGCCGCTATCTTCTTCATCGCATCAATCTCCTGAAGGGCCTTTCGGGCCTCGGCCTTGGCACTCTTTGCGCTCTCGAGGGCCACGGCAAGCTCAGACTCTCGCGTCTTCAAGTCAAGCTCCAACGCCTCGTGCTTCGTCACGAGAGCGTGGAGCTCTTGCTGCACCTCGCCCACCCGTGCCTCATGCCTTTCCCGCTCGGTGCGCTCCTTGGCTGCTTTGTTTTCGGCCTCGGATAGTGCTTGCTTTAGAGTCTCCACCTCGGTCGTGGCCCCAGGCAAATTTACGACGATCCTGTCATTTTGTAATCGCATTCTTTTCATACATATCCATAGACTAGGTACTACTTACCTTTGTTCTCCTCGAGCTGCATCTTGGCAAGGCCGAGCTCGTCCTTGGACCCTTTAAGGTCCTGCTTCAGTGCGGCGACCTCTGCAGTCAGTGCGGCAGATGCCAGCAGCGAAGCCTGCATACGCATATTGATATACTTATATTAGACTCCTGCGATATTGTTTGATCCTCTGTTCGGCTTTTCTTTGTGAACACCGAACAGAGCATCAGGGGCTACTATCTATGTGGTAATATTTTTCCCCATATTTCAAAAACTTACCTCAAAGCCTGTTAGAAGGCTGGCACAGGCTTCAGTCAGTCCGCTCTTGGCGGACTGAACCTTCTGGACCACCGCACTCATAATAGTGCGGTGCTCTTCATCGATGGAAGCGCTGCGAAGCGCTCCCAGCAGATTGTCCAGTGCCTCTGGATGGACAGAGGTCACCGGCACAAGCGTCTTGCCCCTTTTGGAAGGAAGCCGCCTGCCCGAGTCCGGAACCACTGGGGGTTCGGGCGCGGTGTTCGTCTGACGGCCAAACTCGGAGCCCTCGGGAGCCTTGCTCCCTCTGCCCCGGAGTTCAGAAGGTCGCCTTGAGGCACCTCCGGCACTGTCTCCCCTTGACCCGATGCCTCTTGAGACAATACCTCGGCATTGTCCGTAGGGCAAGGGAAGGTGGCGGTCGAAAGTGGATCGCTATCCATATCCGACGAGCCCAGGGAGCCCTCTGACGATACGTCGATACGGGCTCGTAGCGGTCTGCATAGTCATAATTCGGCGTTAGGAGAGGCAGTGCGACAAAGGTATGCTATGAGTTACTCTGGCATCCGAATACTTACGACTTCGCCAGGGGCTTGGCCCTGAGCAGCCACTCATCTTCGCCTTCGGCGGCGGTGGTGGAGAAGTCCGGAAGGAGAGTCCTTCCCTTCTTGGACCCTTCGCCCCCCCCCCCGGTTGGGGCGGCCTTCCTTTTCTTGTCTCCCTCGACTGGAGGGGGAGCATCTTCATCTTCCTCCTCGTCTTCGGGGGAGGAGTGCGTCCTGGAGTTATCAGACGATAAGTCCGATAACACCTGGCGTCGGGAACTCTTTCGGGTTCCCTTGGCCTTCTTGGTCTTCTCCGGCACCTTGTAAGGAGCCGGAGTCAGCATCTCCATCAAGAGAGCGTCCGCGGTGTCTTCGGGCAGAGGGGCCGGACAGTTAATCTGCCCCGACATCTCCACCCAGTCCTGTCAAAGGCATGGAGCTCAAACCCCGCACATGGTAAAGCTAGGGGAAATAAATATCCTACCGGATGTATAGAACTCACCGAATGCGCTTGGCGCTTCGCGCTTAGCCCGCGGTCCTCGCCGAGGGAGGGAGGGACCTCGGCACCCTTGAATAGCACCTTCCAGACATCCTTGTGTGTCGTGTCGAAGAGCTCGCTCAGTGTCTGGTGCTGGGCCGGGTCGAACTCCCACAAGTTGAAGTCCCGTTGTTGGCACGGGAGGATCCGGCGGATGAGCATGACCTGGACTATATTGACAAGCTTGAGCTTCTTGCCGGCCATATTCCGGATACATTTCTGGAGTCCGTCCAGCTCTACCTATGAACCCTAGGACAGTCCCTTCTCTTTCCAGGAGGTGAGCCACGTGGGGATTCCGGATCGAAACTTGGAGGCAGCCACCCATTTGGCGTCGCGTGGCTCGGTGATGTAGAACCATGCAGATTGCCACCCCTTTATGGTCTCCACGAAGGAGCCTTCAAGCCATATAACGTTGGGCATCTTGCCCACCATGGCTCCGCCGCATTCTACTTGTTGGCCGCCCACCACCTTCGGCTTGATATTGAAGGTCTTTAACCACAGGCCGAAGTGGGGCCGGATGCGGAGGAAAGCCTCACACACGATGATGAACGCCGAAATGTTGAGGACGAAGTTCGGGGCCAGATCATGGAAGTCCAGCCCGTAGTAGAACATAAGACCAAGAACGACTGGATGGAGGGGAAACCCCAGTCCACGGAGGAAGTGGTGGAGGAAGACTACCCTCTCGTGAGGTTCAGGGGTAGGAACGATCTGCCCCGCAGCGGGCAGCCGATGCGCGATATTCGCGGCCAAGTATCCGGCTCCCCACAGCTTCTTGATGTGTCCCTCTGTAATGGAGGAAGCCATCCATTTGCCTCCCGCTCCGGACATGATTGGAGAAGATTGAGGGGAAGGATGTGGGCTTGGGCATTGGAGCTCGAGTGCGCAAGAGTGGATGAGCAAGGAGGAAGAAGGCGTGGGTAGAAAAAGGTTAAACCTTGTCCCTTTATAAGGGCGGCCGAAACTATGCGCCCCCACTAGCCTGGTAAAACTCGCTTATCCCCCAATCGCCGTAATTGATGGCGCGGTTGGGTTACCCACGCCCGTATTGATGAGAATCCCATAATAAGGGGGACACGATCTCTGCTTTGACAAGACGTGTCAAAAAATTGCCTCGTGTTATGTGCGGGGCTAGTTAAAGGAAATGGTTCGAATAATCACCGGGCCATGCCTTAATGTCATGTTGCCAAAGCGTGTCAGCAGATTAAGATTTGTGGAAATATTATTCTCTCTACGGTGGTATGTGGAATTTATTTTGCAGGGTCGGACACTATCCTGGTATTCAAACTCTTCTGTGATGTGTTCGGAGGAGGAACCCGCCTTGCAATGCCCAAGACAACACTGCGCGCCGGACTCATCATCATTGAAGCCAGGTTCAGGGGCTACTAAGGGAGTCCTGGATTAGGGGGACTCCGGACAGCCGGACTATATCCTTTGGCCGGACTGTTGGACTATGAAGATACAAGATTGAAGACTTCGTCCCGTGTCCGGATAGGACTCTACTTGGTGTGGAACGCAAGCTAGGCAGTACGGATATGGATATCTCCTCCTTTGTAACCGACCTTGTGTAACCCTAACCCTCTCCGGTGTCTATATAAACTGGAGGGTTTTAGTCCGTAGGATAACATACAATCATACCATAGGCTAGTTTCTAGGGTTTAGCCTCTCCGGTCTCGTGGTAGATCAACTCTTGTAGTACTCGTATCATCAAGAATAAATCAAGCAGGACGTAGGGTTTTACCTCCATCAAGAAGGCCCGAACCTGGGTAAAACATCGTGTCCCCTGCCTCCTGTTACCATCCGCCTTAGACGCACAGTTCGGGACCCCTACCCGAGATCCGCCGGTTTTGACACCGACACACGAACTCCGATCCGCTTACATCCGTGCCCGTCGAATCCGACTGGGCGCCGATCATGGAGTTCACCTCCGCGGATATCTTTCAGCACTCGCCCTTCGGCGATGTGCTAAATTCATTAAGGTCTCTCTCCCTGTCAGGAGAACCTTGGCCGAACTATGTCCGGCTAGAATGGGATGCGGACGACGAAGAAATTCGTTGTCCACCCACCACCCACTTAGTAGCCACTGTCGACGACTTAACCGACATGCTCGACTTCGACTCCGAAGACATCGACGGTATGGACGAGATGCTGGAGACGAGCAGGAACCACCGCCCACAGGGTGCTGGACCGCTGCCTCATCATACGACATATATATGGTGGACACCCCTAAAGAAGGAAATGGCGACGAGACAGTGGAGGATGACCCCTCCAAGAAGCAACCCAATCGCCGTCGTCAGCGGCGCTGCTCTAAGTCCCGCCACAGCAAAAGTAGTGATACCGGCACAGGAGGTAATAACACTCCGGATAGTGCCGAAGACAACCACAATCCCCTCCAGCATGATGTAGAGCCGGAGGATGAACAAGCCATCCCTCCAGGGCAGGCAGCAGATGGAGAACCGGAGGAGGACAATTACATGCCTCTCTCCGAAGATGAGGCGAGCCTCGACGACGAAGAATTTATCGTGCTTGAGGACCCCGTCGAGCAGGAGCGCTTCAAGCGCCGGCTTATGGCCACAGCAAATAGCCTGAAGAAAATGCAACAACAGCTTCAAGCTGATCAAGACTTGCTAGCACACAGATGGACTGAAGTCCTTGCGGCTGAGGAATACGAACTCGAGCGCCCCTCCAAGAGTTACCCAAAACACAGGTTGCTACATCACCTCGAGAAGGAAGCATTGAAACCTCCATCACCAGTGTACGATGCGGCTGACCGGCCATTGTGTGGTCGAGCAAGAGAGGCGTTTCGGCCTGAAGTTCAGCCTGCACCCCGCCGCCACTCAATCAAAAATACCAAGGCCTGGGGAAACACACGGGACCTGCGAGACGTATTGGACAGTAAGGCAAAACTCGCAAGGTCAATATACGGGTCACGGGGGCATGCACCAACGCGGGACGATGATCGTCACGACGGATACACCAAAGGTAAATTCGGCAGGGCCGAATACAGCAGACAAGACTCATATGAACTGTGTCGTGATATAGCCCGGCACAGAGGCCCCGCACACCCCCTATGCTTCACTGATGAAGTTATGGATCACGAATTCCCGGAGGGTTTTAAACCCATAACTATCGAATCGTATGATGGTACAACAGATCCCGCTCTATGGATTGAGGATTTCCTCCTTCACATCCACATGGCTCGCGATGATGATCTACATGCCATCAAATACCTCCCACTAAAACTCAAGGGACCAGCTCGGCATTGGCTGAATAGCTTGCCAGCAGACTCCGTCGGCAGTTGGGAGGATCTGGAAGACGCATTCCTTGACAACTTCCAGGGCACTTTTGTGCGACCACCGGATGCTGATGACTTGAGCCATATAACTCAGCAGCCAGGGGAATCAGCCAGACAATTCTGGACACGGTTCCTGACTAAGAAAAACCAAATTGTCGACTGTCCGGATGCAGAGGCCCTAGCCGCATTCAAGCATAACATCCGCGATGAGTGGATTGCCCGACACCTCGGCCAAGAGAAGTCGAAGTCTATGGCAGCCCTCACGACACTCATGACCCACTTTTGCGAGGGTGAGGATAGCTGGCTGGCTCGCAGCAACAACACATCCAGGAATTCGGGCACCCCGGATAACAAAGATGCCAATGGCAGACAACATCGTAACAGACCAAAGCGCCGCAATAACGGCAATAACACCGAGGATACGGTAGTCAATGACGGATTCAGAGGCTCTAGATCCGGTCAGCGGAAAAAGCCATTTGAAAGATGTACTCTGGCTCTGTCTAGTTTGGATCGCATACTGGATCGCTCGTGTCAAATCCACGGCACCCCCGACAAGCCAGCCAATCACACCAACAGAGAATGATGGGTGTTCAAGCAGGCCGGCAAGTTAAATGCCGAAAAAAAGGACAAGGGGCTGCATAGTGATGACGAGGAGGAGCCCCAGCCGCCGAACACGGGAGGACAGAAGGGGTTCCCCCCACAAGTGAAGACGGTGAACATGATATATGCAACCCACATTCCCAAGAGGGAGCGGAAGCGTGCACTAAGGGACGTTTATGCGATGGAGCCCGTCGCCCAAAGTTCAACCCAGGGTCTGCTTGCCTGATCACCTTTGATTGCAGGGACCACCCAACTAGCATCCGTCATGGAGGATCCGCCGCACTGGTCCTAGACCCCATCATCGACGGATTTCACCTCACTCGAGTCCTTATGGACGGCGGCAGCAGCCTGAACCTGCTCTATCAGGATACAGTGCGAAAAATGGGCATCGATCCCTTGAGGATCAAACCCACCAAAACCACCTTTCAGGGCATCATCCCAGGTGTAGAGGCCCATTGCATAGGCTCAATCACACTGGAAGTGGTCTTCGGATCACCGGACAACTTCCGAAGCGAGGAGTTAATCTTTGACATCGCCCCGTTTCCCAGTGGTTATCATGCACTGCTCGGACAAACTGCATTCGCAAAATTCAATGCAGTACCGCATTAGGCATACCTCAAGCTCAAGATGCTAGGACCTCGGGGGGTCATAATACTGAATGGAAACACAGAATGCTCGCTCCGCACGGAAGAGCACACTGCGGCCCTCGTAGCAGAAGCACAAAGCAGCCTTTCAAGGCAAACCACTAATTCGGCAATATAGCCCCTAAACACCTTCAAGCGTGTCCGGAGTAAACTGCAACAGGATCGCCTCGCATGTTCAGAACTCGCCTAGCAATTCAGCCCCCGTCCCAGTCCCAGTCAAGCGACAAAATCCATGCCGCACGTACATAATTACGCACTGAAAATACCATGGACATAGGCGGGGGCACGATCAGGGCACGTCCCGCAATGTGGCTTAACCGCCCTAGGGGCTGTATACCTTTATCATTTCTTTTCTCTTTCAGGGCCTAACTCTCTGGAAGCCCTTTTCGACAGTACGATTGTAGGACACATTACGGGAAGGAACAACCAAGGCGGCAAGAAGCTAAGATGTACACGGGAACCCCCAGGTGGTCTCTAATAATAATACCCGCTTTCTACTATCCATACGCAGCTTGTCCTTGGATAGGACATTTCGAATAGTCCTACTTTCTGCTTATTGCGCTACCTGTACCAGTACGCTTCGACGTATTATTTAAATAACAATGCATTGCATTAGTCTATTATTGCATTATTCATTCTTTTTCCCTTTTTGTCCATTTACGACAATCCACACCCGTAAATTCGGGCACGGCCAGTACGCCAGGGGCTTTCGTTTACCCCATAATACGGCGCGAGAAGTCTGAACACTCTCGATAGTGCGGCACTCCGAACTTATAGCATTATATGCATCAGCTCCGAATCATGTCTCGGGTCAATAGTTGGGTTTGCCCGGCTCCCATGCTTTGGTACCTTACATTCCGCTATATCGGCTAAGGTAGCGGTGGGAGAACTACTGCGATTGTGTCCCGGTTCTTCCGGACGACCACCTCAGTAGAGAAAGCCGAAAACTGACTGTCATGATAAGGCGAGAGACTGGTCGCTGTTCGAGCGGTCTCAAGTCCTTAAAGACTTTTTCTGCTTCGGGCGAGGAGTCGGCCTTTTCCGGCTTAGGCATGTATAGCGCCCCAAATTCGGCCTTTCGTATACTAGGGGCTTCGCCAAAATTTAAAATTGTAGACTTCTATGGCTAAGTGAGAGTGATAAAGCCTTATAGTCCGATTGCCTGGTTCGTTGCGCTGAACACCTCCCTTGAAGGACCCAAAATTGGGGTAAAGAGTGCTCAGGTTTATCCCGAACAACCCAGTACTAGTTACATGGGGGCAGAAGCCGACGACTGGCCAACTCTCAGATTTTGTAAACGGCCACACATAAGGTAATATTTTAAATTAAAAAAGCATTGCATAGCGCTAATGAACTTGTTTGACATTACAGGATCACACGAGCATGTTCATTCAAAAATTACATCCCTGGCACATTCATTCGCCACAAGGCGGGAACCCTTCAGGACACTCTCATAATACATCTCGGGGCAGCGATGCTCCTTGCCCTCCGGCGGCCCCTCCTTCACCAGCTTCATGACGTCCAGCTTCGCCCAGTGCACCCTCGCCCGGGCAAAAGCCCTGCGCGCACCCTCGATGCAGACGGACCGCTTTATGACTTCAAGCCGTGGGCAGGCGTCGACAAGCCGCCTCACCAGACCGAAGTAGCTGCCGGACAAGGGCGCGCCAGGCCACATCTGGACTATAAGGCCCCTCATGGCTTGTTCGGCCGCCTTGTGAAGCTCGACCAACAGCTTCAGCTAGTCGCTCAAGGGCACGGGGTGTTCGGTCCCAGTATACTGAGACCAGAACAACTTCTCCGTCGAGCTCCCCTCCTCAGCTCGGTAAAACTCCGCGGCATCCCGTACACTGCGGGGAAGATCTGCAAACGCTCCTGGAGAGCTTCGAACTCGGGTAAGAAAAAGGAAAGTTTCCTTCACATGCTTGCTTTGGATAATGAATGCCTTACCCGCTGCTATCTTCTTCACCGCGTCAATCTCCTGGAGGGCCTTGTGGGCTTCAGCCTTGGCGCTCCGGGCGCTTTCGAGCGCCTTCTCAAGCTCGGACTCTCGCGCCTTAGAGTCAAGCTCCAAGGACTCGTGTTTCTTGGCGAGAGCCTCGAGCTCTTATTGCACCTCGCCCACTATGACTTCTTGTTTCTCCCGCTCAATGCGCTCCTTGGCCTCTTTGTCTTCGGCCTCGGACAATGCCTTCTTTAGGGTCGCCAGTTCGGTCGTGGCCCCTGGAAAATTCATGATGATCCTATTACTTTACATCCGAACTTCTTTTATTTTATATAGACAAGGTATTGCTTACCTTTGCTCTCCTCGAGCTACCTCTTCGTAAGGCCAAGCTCGTTCTCGTTCCGCTCCAGGTCCTGCTTCAGTGTAGAGACCTCTGCAGTACGTGCGGCAGTGGCCAGCAGTGAAGCCTGCACATACACATAGATATATTCTGATTAGACTCCTGAGTCATCATTTGATCCTCTCTTCGGCCTTTCTACTCGACCGCCGAACAGAGCATCAGGGGCTACTATCTATGCGGTAATATTTTCTTATATTTTGATTGCTTACCTCAAAGCCTATTAGGAGGCTGGCGCAATCAGTCAGTTCGTTTTTGGCGGACTAAACTTTCTCGATCACCGCACTCATGATAGTACAGTGCTCTTTGTCGATGGAAGCGCCGCGAAGCGCTTCCAGCAAGTTGTCCGGTGCCTCTGGATAGACAGAGGACACCGGCACGGGCGGCTTGCCCCCCTTAACGGGGGGTCGCCCACTAGAGTCCGGAACCACCAAAGATTCCAGTGCAGTGTTCGGCTAGGGGCCGAACCTAGAGCCCATGGGAGTCTGGCTCCCTTTGCGCCCAGGGTCCGGAAGGTCGCCTCAAGGCACCCCCAGGACTACCTCCCCTTGGCCTAGTGCCTGTTGAGACAACACCTCGACGTTGTCCGCAGGGCAAGGGGTGGAGGCGGTCGGAAGAGAACCGTTGTTCATATCCGACGAGTCCAACGAACCGCTCGATGAAGATACGTCGAGATGAGCTTGGGACGGACTGCATAATCATGTTCGGCATGAGGAGAAGCAGTGCAGTAAAACATGCCATGAATTACTATGGTGTCCGGATACTTACGACTTCGCCAGGGCCTTGACCCTGGGTGGCCACTTGTCGCCGCTGTAGGCGGCCGTCGTGGAGCAGTCCGGAGGGAGGGTCCTGCCCTTCTTGGACCCTTTGGCCTCCCCGGTTGGGTCGGCCTTCCTTTTCTTGTCTCCCCCGGCTGGGGGGGACTTTCCTCTTCCTCCTCCTCGTTTTTGTGGGAGGAGGGCGCGTCGGAGTTATCGGATGATGAGTCCGATACAACCTTGCGCCGGAGACCCTTTCGAGTCCCCGCAGCCTTCTTCTTGGACTTCTTCACCAACACCTCGTAAGGTGCCGGAACCAGCATCTCCGTTAGGAGAGCATCTGCAGGATCTTCTGGCAGGGGGGCGGAGCAATCGATCTACTCCGCCATCTTCACCCAGTCCTGTTAAAGGCATGGAAGGCTTAGATCCCGCACAGGATTAAACTGGGGCAAATGGATAGCCTGTGAAATATAAAAACTTACCGGATTGGCGCGGCGCTTTGCACTGAGTCCGCGGTCCTCGGTAAGGGAAGGAGGTACCTCGGCTCCCTTGAACAGCACCCTCCAGATGTCCTCGTGCGTCGTGCCATAGAGCTCTCGCAGCGTCTGGTGCTTGGCCGGGTCGAACTCCCACAAGTTGAATACCCGTTGTTGACATGGGAGTATCCGGCGGAAGTGCATGACCTGGACCACGTTGACGAGCTTGAATTTCTTGCTCATCATGTTCTTGATGTAGGTCTGGAGTCCGGTCAGCTCTACCGAGGAACCCCAGGACTGGCCCTTCTCTTTCCAGGAGGTGAGCCATGTGGGTATTCCGGATCAGAATTCGGGGGCCGCCACCCAGTTGGTGTCACGTGGCTCGGTGATGTAGAACCACCCCGATTGCCACCCCTTTATGGTATCCACATAGGAGCCTTCGAGCCAAGTGACATTAGGCATCTTGCCCACCATGGCGCCTCCGCACTCCGCTTGCTGGCTGACCACCACCTTCGGTTTGACATTGAAGGTCCTCAGCCACAGGCCAAAATGGGGCTTGATGCGGAGGAAGGCCTCGCACACGACGATAAACGTCGAGATGTTGAGGATGAAATTGGGGGCCAGATCATGAAAATCCAACCCGTAGTAGAACATGAGCCCGCGGACAAACGGGTGGAGAGGAAATCCTAGTCCGTGGACAAAGTGGGTAAGAAAAACTACCCTCTCATGGGGTTCGGGCGTTGGGATGATCTGCCCTGCATCTGGCAGCCGGTGCGCGATATCCGCGGCCAGATATCCGGCCTCCTGTAACTTTATGATGTTCTCCTCCGTGACGGAGGAGACCATCCACTTGCCTCCTCCTCCGGACATGCTTGGAGTGGTTTGAGAAGAAGAACGCGAGCTTTGGAACTAGAGCTCGAGTGTGCGGGAATGGGTAAGCAAGGAGGAAGAAGGCGTGGGTGAAAAGAGTGAATCTTTGTCCCTTTATAAGGGCAGAGGAGGCGATGCCCCTCCCCACTTGCCTAGTAAAATCGCTTATTCCCCAAGTGCCATAATTGATGGCGCGGTTGGGTCACCCACGTCCATATTCATGAGAATCCCGTAATAAGGTGAACACGATCTCTGCTTTGACAAGACATGTCAAGAAAACCTCCTCGCAATATGTGCGGTCCTGGTTGAGAAAAACTGTTTGAATAATGACTGGGCCATGGCGTGATGTCATGCTATCAAAACGTGTCATCAGATTAGATTTGTGGAAATATTATTCTCTCTACGGTGGTATGTGGAACTTGTTTTGCAGAGCCGGACACTATCCTTGTGTTCAAAATCTTCCATGGAGTATTCGGAGGAGGAAGCTGCCTTGCAATGCCGAAGACAAAACTACGCGCCGGACTCATCGTCATTGAAGCCTGGTTCAGGGGCTACTGAGGGAGTCCTGGATTAGCCTCTACGATCTCGTGGTAGGTCAACTCTTGTAATACTCTTATCATCAAGAACAATAAAGAAGGACATAGGGTATTACCTCCTTCAAGAGGGCCCGAACCTGGGTAAACATCGTGTCCCTTGTCTCCACATTAGACGCACAGTTCGGGATCCCCTACCCGAGATCCGCCGGTTTTGACACCGACAGCCGTCAGAGGACTTCATGGTTCGAGCCGGAATCAAGGAGGAGTTTGACTCATATGTGCGTAACGCTGATCTTGAGAGCTTCGAGGCAGATAAGTGCCGTCAGTACTACAACCTCACCGATTCCTTTGTGAGAAGGTTTGAATTTACATCATCACGCAATTCTCAAACTGTCATGTTTGATCTTTATGATAAATCTTATTGTTGGAAATATGCCCTAGAGGCAATAATAAATTAGTTATTATTATTATATTTCATTGTTCATGATAATCGTTTATTATCCATGCTAGAATTGTATTGATAGGAAAATCAGATACATGTGTGGATAAATAGACAACACCATGTCCCTAGTAAGCCTCTAGTTGAGTAGCTCGTTGATCAATAGATGGTTACGGTTTCCTGACTATGGACATTGGATGTCATTGATAACGGGATCACATCATTAGGAGAATGATGTGATGGACAAGACCCAATCCTAAGCCTAGCACAAGATCGTGTAGTTCGTTTGCTAAAGCTTTTCTAATGTCAAGTATCATGTCCTTAGACCATGAGATTGTGCAACTCCCGGATACCATAGGAGTTCTTTGGGTGTGCCAAACGTCACAACGTAACTGGGTGGCTATAAAGGTACACTACAGGTATCTCCAAAAGTGCTTGTTGGGTTGGCACGAATCGAGACTGGGATTTGTCACTCTGTGTAAACGGAGAGGTATCTCTGGGCCCACTCGGTAGGACATCATCATAATGTGCACAATGTGACCGAGGAGTTGATCACGGGATGATGTGTTACGGAACGAGTAAAGAGACTTGCCGGTAACGAGATTGAACAAGGTATCGGGATACCGACGATCGAATCTCGGGCAAGTACAATACCGCTGGACAAAGGGAATTGAATACGGGATTGATTGAATCCTCGACATCGTGGTTCATCCGATGAGATCATCGTGGAATATGTGGGAGCCAACATGGGTATCCAGATCCCGCTGTTGGTTATTGGCCGGAGAGTTGTCTCGGTCATGTCTGCATGGTTCCCGAACCCGTAGGGTCTACACACTTAAGGTTTGATGAAGCTAGGGTTATTAGGAAGACTTGTATGTGATTACCGAATGTTGTTCGGAGTACCGGATGAGATCCCGAACGTCACGAGGAGTTCCGGAATGGTCCGGAGGTAAAGATTTATATATGGAAAGTTGTTGTTCGGGTTCCGGGAAAAGTTCGGTTTTTTCCGGTATTGTACCGGGAAGCTTCCGGAAGGTTCTGGAGGATTCCGGAGGGGTCCGAAGGTCTGGAAAATGTTCCACCACGTCCAATACAGAAGCATGGGCTGTAGGGGGGCGCCCTAACCTTAATGGGCCAAGGGCACCAGCCCCCCCAAGGCCCATGCGCATGGGAGAGGGGAAACCCTAAGGGGGAGGGCCTCCACTTGACTTGGGAGGCACTCCTCCCCCCTTGGCCGCCGCCCCAACCCTAGATGAGATCTAGGGGGGCGGCCCCCTCTCTCCCCACCTATAAATAGTGGAGGGGTGGGAGGGCGGCCACACCCTTGAACCTGGCGCAGCCCTCCCTCCTCCTACACCTCCTCCTCCTCCATAGTGCTTGGCGAAGCCCTGCTGGAGAACCACGAGCTCCATCACCACCACGCCGTCGTGCTACTGTTGGACTCTCTTCCTCAACCTCTCCCTCCTCCTTGCTGGATCAAGGCGTGGGAGACGTCTGCGTTCCGTATGTGTGTTGAACGCGAAGGTGCCATCCGTTCGGCGCTAGGATCATCGGTGATTTGGATCACGACGAGTACGACTCCATCAACCCCGTTCTCTTGAACGCTTCCGCTTAGCGATCTACAAGGGTATGTAGATGCACTCTCCTTCCCCTCCTTGCTAGATTACTCCATAGATTGATCTTGGTGATGTGTAGAAAATTTTAAATTTCTGCTACGATCCCCAACAGTGGCATCATGAGCTAGGTCTATGCGTAGTTTCTATGCACGAGCAGAACACAAAGCAGTTGTGGGCGTCGATTTTGTCAATTTACTTGTTGTTACTAGTCTTATCTTGATTCAGTGGCATCGTGGGATGAAGCAGCCCGGACCGACCTTACACGTACTCTTACGTGAGACTGGTTCCACCGACTGACATGCACTAGTTGCATAAGGTGGCTAGCGGGTGTCTGTCTCTCCCACTTTAGTCGGATCGGATTCGATGAAAAGGGTCCTTATGAAGGGTAAATAGAAATTGGCATATCACGTTGTGGTTTTTGCGTAGGTAAGAAACGTTCTTGCAAGAAACCTATAGCAGCCACGTAAAAACTTGCAACAACAGTTAGAGGACGTCTAACTTGTTTTTTGTAGCATATGTCGTGTGATGTGATATGGCCAAAAGTTTGTGATGAATGATATATGTGATGTATGAGATTGATCATGTTCTTGTAATAGGAATCACGACTTGCATGTCGATGAGTATGACAACCGGCAGGAGCCATAGGAGTTGTCTTAATTTATTTATGACCTGCGTGTCAACATAAACGTCATGTAATTACTTTACTTTATTGCTAAAGCGTTAGCCATAGTAGTAGAAGTAATAGATGACGAGACAACTTCAAGAAGACACGATGATGGAGATCATGATGATGGAGATCATGGTGTCATGCCGGTGACAACGATGATCATGGAGCCCCGAAGATGGAGATCAAAAGGAGCAAAATGATATTGGCCATATCATGTCACTATTTGATTGCATGTGATGTTTATCATGTTTTACATCTTATTTGCTTAGAACGACGGTAGCTTAAATAAGATGATCCCTCAATACAATTTCAAGAAAAGTGTTCCCCCTAACTGTGCACCGTTGTGAAGGTTTGTTTTTTCGAAGCACCACGTGATGATCGGGTGTGATAGATTCTAACGTTCGAATACAACGGGTGTAAGCCAAATTTACACACGCAATACACTTAGGTTGACTTGATGAGCCTAGCATGTATAGACATGGCCCCGGAACACGGAAGACCGAAAGGTCGAGCATGAGTCGTATAGAAGATACAATCAACATGAAGATGTTCACCGTTGATGACTAGTCCATCTCACGTGATGATCGGACACGGCCTAGTCGATTCGGATCATGTTTCACTTAGATGACTAGAGGGATGTCTATATGAGTGGGAGTTCATTAAATAATTTGATTAGATGAACTCAATTATCATGAACATAGTCTAAATTGTCTTTGCAAATATGTTGTAGATAAATAGCTCACGTTGTAGCTCCCTGTTTCAATACGTTCCTAGAGAAAGATTAAGTTGAAAGATATTGTAAGCAATGATGCGGACTAGGTCCGTAGTCCGAGGAGTGTCCTCACTGCTACACAGAAGGCTTACATCTTTGATGCACCGCTCGATGTGCAAACCCCTACAACGTCGTTTGTGGATGTTGTGAACACCTGACAGACACATCCTGATGACTACTTGATAGTTTAGTGCACCATACTTTTCGGCTTAGAATCAGGATTCCAATGACGTTTTGAACGCCATAGAACATATGAGATGTTCCAAAAGCTGAAATTGGGATTTCAGGCTCATGCCCGTGTTGAGAGGTATGAGACCTCTGACAAGTTCTTTTGCCAACAAGATGGAGGAGAATAGCTCAGCTAGTGAGCTTGTGCTCAGAATGTCTGGGTGCTATAATCACTTAAATCAAGTGGGAGTTAAACTTCTAGATAAGATAGTGATTGATAGAGTTCTCTAGCCACTATCACTAAGCTACTAGATCTTCGTGATGAACTATGACATGCAAGGGATGGAGTTGTTCCCGGAGCTGTTCGCGGTGCTTAAGACCGCAAAAGGTAGAAATCAAGAAGGAGCATCAAGTGTTGATGGTTTAACAAGACCACTGGTTTCAAGAAGGGCAAGTGCTAGAAGGGAAACTTCATGGATGGCAAACCAGTTGCCGCTCCAGTGAAGGAACCCAAGGTTGAACCCAAACCCGAGACTAAGTGCTTCTATTGTAAGGGGAACGGTCACTGGTAGCGGAATTACCCAAAATGCATGGTAGATAAGAAGGCTGGCAACTTCAAAGTATATATGTGTTATTAATGTGTACCTCACTAGTACTCCTGGTAGCACCTGGGTATTGGATACTGATTCAGTTACTATTATTGGTGACTTGAAGCAAAAGCTACGGACTAAACGGAGACTGGCTGAGGGCGAGGTGACGATGTGTGTTGGAAGTGTTTCCAAAGTTGATGAGATCACCATCGCACGCTCCATCTGCCTTCGGGATTAGTATTGAACCTAGATAAATGTTATCAGGTGTCTATGTTGAGCATGAATATGATTAGATCATGTTCATTGCAATACGGTCATTCATTTAAGTTAGAGAATAATGGTTATTCTGTTTACATGAATGATACCTTTCATGGTCATGCACCCTATGTGAATGGTTCATTGAATCTCGGTCGTGGTAATACACATGTTCATGCCAAAAGATGTAGAGTTAATAATGATAGTACCACTTTCTCGTGGCACTGCCTCTTAGGTCATATTGGTGTAAGATGCATGAAGAAACTCCATATCGATGGATGTTTGGAGTCACTTGATTTTGAATTGCTTGACACATGCACGCCATGCCTCATGGGAAGGATGACTAAGACCCTGTTTTCAGGTACAATGAAACGGGCAAGTGACTTTTTGGAAATCATACATGCAGATGTGTGTGATCCAATGAGAATTGAAGCGTGCGGTGGATATCGCTATTTTCTCATCTTCACTGACGATTTGAGTAGGTATAGGTATATTTACTTAATGAAGCACAAGTCTGAAACGTTTGAAAAGTTCAAGCGATTTTAGAGTGAAGTTAAGAATCATCATACCAATAAGATCATGTTCCTACGATCTGATCAAAAGGGGATTTTCTGAGTTATGAGTTTGGCAATCACTTAAGACATTGTGGAATTGTTTCACAGTTGAAGCCACCTGGAACACCACAAGGTAATGGTGTGTCCGGACGTTGTAATCGAACACTATGAAATATGGTGCGATCTATGATGTCTCTTACCAATCTACCGTTTTCATTTTGAGGTTATGCGTTAGAGACAGCTGCATTCACTTTAGATAGGACACCATCTAAGTCCGTTGAGACGATGTCGTATGAACATTGGTTTGGCAAGAAACCAAAGTTGTCGTTTCCTAATGTTTGGGGCTGCGATGCTTAAGGCTTCAGCCGGAGAAGCTCGAACCCAAAGCGGACAAACACTTCATAGGATACCCAAAGGTGACAGTTGGGTATACCTTCTATCTCAGATCCGAGGGCAAACTGTTTGTCGCTAAGAACGGGTCCTTTCTCGAGAAGGAGTTTCTCTCGAAAGAATTGAGTGGGAGGAAGATAGAACTTGATGAGGTTGTCAAACCTTTATTTCAACCAGAAAGTGATGCAACACAGAAAGATGTTTTCTATGGAGCCTACATCTGTTGAATAGGAAGTTAATGATAGTGATCATAAAGCTTCGGATCAAGTTGCTATCGAACCTCGTAGGTCGACAAGGATATGTACTACTCCTGAGTGGTACGGTAATCCTGTCTTAAATATCATGTTGTTAGACAACAATGAACCTACGAGCTATGGAGAAGCGATGGTGGGCCCGTATTCTGACAAATGGTTAGAGGCCTTGAAATCCGAGATAGGATCCATATATCAGAACAAAGTATGGACTTTGGTGGACTTGCCCGATGATCACCAAGCCATTGAGATAAATGGATCTTTAAGAAGAAGACGGACGTGGGCGGTAATGTTACCGTCTATGAAGCTCGACTTGTGGGAAAGAAACTTTTCACAAGTTCAAGGAGTTGACTATGATGAGAATTTCTCACCCGTAGCGATGCTTAAGTCTGTCGGAATCATGTTAGAATTAGCTGTATTTTTTGATTATGAAATCTTACAGATGGATGTCAAAACAAGTTTTCTTACCAGTTTTCTAAGAAAAGTTGTATGTGATACAATAAAAGGTTCACGATCCTAAGGATGCTAAAAGGTATGCTAGCTCCAGCAATCCTTCTATGGACTAGAGCAAGCATCTCGGAATCGGAATATATGTTTTGATGGAGTGATCAAAGCTTTTAGGTTTATACAATGTTTGCTAGAAACTTGTATTTACAAGAAAGTGAGTGGGAGCACTACAACATTTCTGATAAGTATATGTGGATGACATATTGTTGATCCGAAATAATGTAGAATTTCTGGAAAGCATAAACGGTTGGTTGAAGGGTGTTTTTCAAAGGAAGACTTGGATAAAGCTGCTTACATATTGGGCATCAAGATCTATAGAGATAGATCAAGATGCCTGATGATACTTTCAAAGAACGCACACCTTGACATGTTTTTGAAGGAGTTCAAAATAGATCAGTCAAAGAAGGGGTTCTTGCCTGAGTTTTAAGGTGTGAAGTTGAGTAAGACTCAAAGATTGACCATGGCAGAAGAAAGAAGAAGGACGAAGGTCGTCCCCTATGCTCTTGTCATAGGCTTATACGGTATGCCATGCTGAAGTACCGCACCTAATGTGTGCCTTGCCACATGTCTGGCAAGAGGGTACAAAGGTGATCTAGGAGTGGATCACCAGATAGCAGTCAAAATTATCCTTAGAGGAATAAGGAAATGTTTCTCGGTTATGGAGGTGATAAAGAGTTCGACATAAAGAGTTACGGCGATGCAAGCTTAACACCTATCCGGATAGCTCTGAGTAGAGATACCGGATACGTACAATGGAGCAATAATTTGGAATAGCTCCAAGTGGAACGTGGTAGCAGCATCTATGATATAAAGTTTTGCTAAATACATAGGGATCTGAATATGGCAAGACCCGTTGACTACAACCTCTCTCACAAGCATAACATGACCAAACCCAGAACTCATTGAGTGTTAATCACATAGTGATGTGAACTAGATTAGTGACTCTAGTAAACTCTTTGGATGTTGGTCACATGGTGATGTGACCTGTGAGTGTTAATCACATGGCAATGTGAACTAGATTATTGACTCTAGTGCAAGTGGGAGACTGTTGGAAATATTCCCTAGAGGCAATAATAAATTAGTTATTATTATTATATATCATTGTTCATGATAATCGTTTATTATCCATGCTAGAATTGTATTGATAGGAAACTCAGATACATGTGTGGATAAATAGACAACACCATGTCCCTATTAAGCCTCTAGTTGACTACCTCGTTGATCAATAGATGGTTACGGTTTCCTAACCATGGACATTGGATGTCGTTGATAATGGGATCACATCATTAGGAGAATGATGTGATGGACAAGACCCAATCCTAAGCCTAGCACAAGATCGTGTAGTTCGTTTGCTAAAGCTTTTCTAATGTCAAGTATCATTTCCTTAGACCATGAGATTGTGCAACTCCCGGATACCGTAGGAGTGCTTTGGGTGTGCCAAACGTCACAACGTAACTGGGTGGCTCTAAACGTACACTACAGGTATCTCCGAAAGTGTCTGTTGGGTTGGCACAAATCGAGACTGGGATTTGTCATGCCGTGTAAACGGAGAGGTATCTCTGGGCCCACTCGGTAGGACATCATCATAATGTGCACAATGTTACCAAGGAGTTGATCATGGGATGATGTGTTACGGAACGAGTAAAGAGACTTGCCGGTAACGAGATTGAACAAGGTATCGGGATACCGACGATCGAATCTCGGGCAAGTACAATACCGCTGGACAAAGGGAATTAAATACGGGATTGATTGAATCCTCGACATCGTGGTTCATCCGATGAGATCATCGTGGAACATGTTGGAGCTAACATGGGTATCCAGATCCCGCTGTTGGTTATTGGCCGGAGAGTTGTCTCGGTCATGTCTGCATGGTTCCCGAACCCGTAGGGTCTACACACTTAAGGTTCGATGACGCTAGGGTTATTAGGAAGACTTGTATGTGATTACCGAATGTTTTTCGGAGTCCCGGATGAGATCCCGGACATCACGAGGAGTTCCGTAATGGTCCAGAGGTAAAGATTTATATATGGGAAGTTGTTGTTCGGGTTCCGGGAAAAGTTCGGTTTTTTCCGGTATTGTACCGGGAAGCTTCCGGAAGGTTCCGGAGGGGTCCGGAGGTCCAGAAAATGTTCCACCACATCCAATACAGCAGCATGGGCTGTAGGGGGCGCCCTAACCTTAATGGGCCAAGGGCACCAGCCTCCCCAAGGCCCATGCGCATGGGAGAGGGGAAACCCTAAGGGGGAGGGCCTCCACTTGACTTGGGAGGAACTCCTCCCCCCTTGGCCACCGCCCCAACCCTAGATGAGATCTAGGGGGCCCGGCCCCCCTCTCTCCCCACCTATAAATAGTGGAGGGCTGGGAGGGCGGCCACACCCTTGAACCTGGCGCAGCCCTCCCTCCTCCTACACCCCCTCCTCCTCCATAGTGCTTGGCGAAGCCCTGCTGGAGAACCACGAGCTCCATCACCACCACGCCGTCGTGCTTCTGTTGGACTCTCTTCCTCAACCTCTCCCTCCTCCTTGATGGATCAAGGCGTGGGAGACGTCTCCGTTCCGTACGTGTGTTGAACGCGGAGGTGCCGTCCGTTCGGCGCTAGGATCATCGGTGATTTGGATCAGGACGAGTACGACTCCATCAACCCCGTTCTCTTGAACGCTTCCGCTTAGAGATCTACAAGGGTATGTAGATGCACTCTCCTTCCCCTCATTGCTATATTACTCCATAGATTGATCTTGGTGATGCGTAGAAAATTTTAAATTTCTGCTACGATCCCCAACACTTATACCATGGACTTAGAAGATTTTAATACTGCTTGTAAAGTCCCACAGTGGGGTAATGTTAGTGAACCTCGTAAATCTGAATATAAGGATTTTCTTGCTACTATCACTATGGGGGAATCTAGGGAAATCATGCAAGCTACCACAGGGAGCATTTATTTTCCTACTATAGATTTTTTTGCTCCCTTTATAGGTAGATGCATAAATGGTAAGGATGAGGCATTTCACATGTGTGTGCCAGATCTTAGTGTTCTCAAGAGTCTTGTATTAGGAGATAGACAATATAACTTGGGGGCCATTGTTGCACATAGGTTTCATAATAACAAAATTAATGGAGATTTCTTTGGTGGAATTTATGCAACCCGTTTAGCTGATTTTCTTGAGATACCCATTCATGGATATGATATTGAGTTGCCTCCTGCTTATTTAGATTATGATTCTATGGTTCATCATCAGTTCATTGAGAGGAACAAGCAGTCCCTCCAGTACTGACTAATCTTTGACAGACGATGCACCTATCACGTCACTCTCCCTGCTTTCTTTGACTTTCAGGAAAAAAGGAGATATTTTATAACCAGGGAGGAGGCGGACGAGTATGAGAGGAGGATGGAGGCATCTCGCCTCCAGGCTGCAGCTCTTCAGGCAGCAGCTGATGCATCTCAGTACGACCCCAACTTCAACTTCAGATATCCACCAGGCTATCCATGGCCATAGACCAACTTAGGACAAAAGCCTAAGCTTGGGGGAGTATGTATTTCTCACCGACATTACATTCATGTTCACACACTCATGCCAGTTGTCGGTGCTCATACTTTTTCATTGTATCATCCATGCTAGTTTATTTTCATTTTCTCACTTTCTTCTTGTGTGTTTGAAAAACCTTCAGAAAAACCAAAAAATTGGTTGTAGCTTTTAGTTAGTTTACTTTTCATGCCTGTAATAGTAGTAATTAAAAGAAAACCCAAAAAGATTTCTCGTTCTTCTTTTGCTTGTTGGGAGCTTCCCGTGTAAATAGTTTTATTTCTTTTCTTTTCTTTGGGGGTCGAGAGGAGAAGACCTTCATGAAAATGTTGAGTGGTTGTTATATGCATTATTGTTGATCTAACAAAGAGCCCATATTACCTTGTCTTCTCCCATGAATTGAATGCTTGCAGATTCCAGCTTAGTCCAATGCACGTGCACTATTATTATCCACAATATTTGGTCGTGCAAGTGAAAGGCAATAATGACGATATATGATGAACTGATTGAGATGAGAAAAGATGGTATGAACTCGACCTCTCTTGTTTTTGTAAATATGATTAGTTCATCGTTCCTGATTCAGCCTATTATGAAAGAAACATGTTTGCAATGACAATTAGAGATTATAGATGCTTATGCCATGCTTAATTAGCTAGGAGTTTATAATGGTTTACCTTGCGTGCCAACATGCTATTAAAATGGTTGTGATGTGGTATGATGGGGTGGTATCCTCCTCTGAAAGATTCGAGTGGCTTGACTTGGCACATGTTCATGCATGTAGTTAAAACAAAATCAACATAGCCTCCATGATATTTATGTTCATGGTGCATTATATCCTACTCATGCTTGCATTCGGTGTTGATTAATTTTAATGCATGTTCATGACTGTTGTCGCTCTCTAGCTGGTCGCTTCCCAAGCTTTTTCTAGCCTTCACTTGTACTAAGCGGGTATACTGCTTGTGCATCCAACTCCATAAACCCCAAAAGTTATTCCATATGAGTCCACTAAACCTTCCTATTTACGGTATCTACCTGTTGTTCCAAGTAAATTTGTATGTGCCAAACTCTCAACCTTCAAATAAACATTCTGTTTTGTATGCTCGAATAGCTCATGTATCAACTAGGGCTCTCTGTATCCTCCATGCTAGGCGGGTTATTCTCAAGAGGGGTGGACTCCGCTCCTCATTCACGAGAAAATGGCTGGTCACCGGGATGCCCAGTCCCATGCCCAAATCAAATCAAAATAATTGCAAACAAAACTCCCCCAGGATTGTTGTTAGTTGGAGGCACCCGTTGTTTCGGGCAAGCCATGGATTGATTCTTGTTGGTGGTGGTGGAGTATAAACTTTACCGTTCTGCTTGGGAACCGCCTATAATGTGTGTAGCATGGAAGATATCGAGATCTCTCGGTTGTTACGTTGACAATAAAAGTATACCGCTCAAAATATTATTCATCTCTATTTCAAAACCGAGCTTTGGCACCTCTACAAATCCCTGCTTCCCTCTACGAAGGGCCTATCCATTTACTTTTATGATGAATCATCATCCTCTTATTAAAAAGCACCAGTTGGAGAGCACCGCTGTCATTTGCATCGATTACTATTAGTTTACATTGAGTATGACTTAACTGGATCTCTTTTACCATGAATTAAATGTCTAGTCAGTCCTCGATCTTTAAAGGTGCTCTGCATTTATGTTTTGCGGTCTCAGAAAGGGCTAGTGAGATACCATCTTGTTATATCATATTATGATTGTTTTGAGAAAGTGTTGTCATTCGAGATTTATTATTATTGCTCGCTAGTTGATTATGCCATTGATATGAGTAACATGAGACCTAAATGTCATTGTGAATATGGTTAGTTCATAATCTTTGATGAAAACCTGAATGCTGGCTTTACATATTTACAACAACAAGAGCAAACAGGGTTTGTAAAAGTTTTTCTTTATCACTTTCAGTTTATCAACTGAATTGCTTGAGGACAAGCACCGCAGCGCTCTATTTCTTCTCTCCCCCTCTCTCTCCTGACCGGTGGGACCCGATGTTAGCCTCTCCACTCGCACCCAAAGCGGTACGAATGGAGGCGTATTCTGTCTTTACGCCATCGACGTCACCCCCCAGTCTTCTGTTTTATTCAAATTAATTCAAAATTTTGACCACAACTTTGACCCGTGATAATTTCTAGCCTATAAGTCCAAATGAGTTGATTCTTTTTGCATTGTGTTTGTTTCGGAAAGCTCTAGCAGGACACCAAAATGTGGAAATTTCCTTGTTGTCTAGAATTTCTGATGATTTTCAGATTGGTTTTTGACATTTTGTTTTGTGCTTTTTAAATATTTTCAGAAGGAGAGACTTGCCTTGAAGATAACCAGGAGGAGTGTGACCCTCCTCTGCACTAAGGCAAGCCACGCTAGCATTTGGATGGTGCCATTTAAATATGTATGATTTTTCTTACTTGAATATGAGTTCTTTTATGCATTTATAATTTGATAAATAAATCTGGTTGAATGCTAGTTACCTTTTCATGCTTGAAATGTTTGTTTAAGTTACTGGTTGAATGCAAGGAGTAGTTTGGTCTAGTGGAATAGAGTTTGACTTAGTTATATTGCAATGATAAATAATGATAGTTCTTTTCGCTTAATGAGAATTTCATATAAATTATGAGTTAATCAAAATATTGCATGATCATAAAAAGTGAGGTACAACCAGTAAAATTTAATGATAAATTATTGCCAGATAGTTATGTTGATAAGGTTGATCTGTTCTTGTGAGTTGTATGTTTTGCATATCATTTAGTGCATGCTCATGGCATCGTATGACTTGGCATAATAGTTTTTACTTTCAAGTTAAACCTGATAATAATCCAACTTGAAGATAACGTTGATCAAGTCATGGTGCCACTGAATCGGGTTTTTCCTCAGTGCGACCACATTTACCTTTATGGGGGGTCTTGATTCGGTCCCTTGTCGTGCCTCTCGCCGGTGCCTCCAACAAGGGAAGGTTATGGGCGTGCGGTACCCTGGCCTGGTAAGCAGACATAACCTTGTGTGCCCGTTTGTTGTTATGGCACCTTGTCCCCGTTTGGGACCGTTTTTGCCACGACGGTGGCCGTTGATGCCTTTGGTAGGCACGAGGCCACCCATGACTTAGCCTTGAGAGGGAGTTGGTCGAAGTGGCCGGGAGAGTGTCATGGCAAGGGGAGGGTTTCATCGGAACGCTGTTGGTCCACCCGAATGAGAGTGCGAGGCCATGGGTTCCGTGGTGTGGGTAGAGTGCGCTACCTCTGAAGAGTGTATTCAATCTATGGATAGTTGCGTCCTCGGTTACGGACACTACTAGGGAGTAGGTCACACCATGGATCAACATTTATAATTAATCATGCACACTAAATATATATTGTTGGCACTGGTTTTGTGATGATTTGTGAGATCATGAGTGATTGTCTTCAGTGTGATTCGGGTATGATCACCATTTGCTTACGAGGTAACCCGTCTGGTAAGCGAGTCCGAGGGACTCAATGCACATGTTGGTTTCATCGTATTAGTAGCATTACTTGCATTGCATTAACCTGATTAATTGTCATGATATTGTTTGTCATCGTGCTTATGTTTGTTGTGAGCTTGCAAGTACATTCAATGTACTAACCTGGCGTGTCATGCCAGATTTCAGGCAAGTCGTACCGCATCAGAGAGCTTCCCGTGTCTAGGCCGTGTCCACGTCGGTGTCCCTGTGCTATGGAGTTCCAGTTCGTCGTCATTCCGCTACCGCGTAGTTTATGTGTTCGAGGCCCCTTCATGTTCATTATATAATGTACATATTGTTCAGCCGCATCGTGTGTGCCGCTTGGCCTCTTATATCGATGTAATATCAGACCTATGTACCCGCTAGTATCAATAAAGCGGTTGTTTCTGTACCATGTTATTGTGTGTTGCCAGAAGACTTGATCTTTGGGCTGGCAATGCAAGGTAAACCGGTTGCTTTGAGCCGGGGTGCCACACCCCCGGTGTCTATATAAACCAGAGGGTTTAGTCCGTAGAGGCTAACACAAATCATATAGGCTAGACATCTAGGGTTTAGCTATTACGATCTCGAGGTAGATCGACTCTTCTAACCCATATACTCATCAAATACAATCAATCAGGACGTAGGGTTTTACCTCCATTAAGAGGGCCCGGACCTGGGTAAACATCGTGTCCCCCTTGTCTCATGTTACCTTCGATCCTCAAACGCACAGTTCGGGACCCCCTACCTGAGATCGGCCAGTTTTGACACCGACAAGGGGGCGCTACTGATACGGCGCTACAACTAATGTTCAGTAGTAGCACGGTTTGGGCGCGCTACTACTATCTTGCATAGCAGTTGCGTGTTGTGGACGTCCAGCGCTACTACTACACCTTCCTAGCAGCAGCGTGTTTGTTCCACCTGGCACTACTACTACACCTCCCTAGCAGTAGCGCCTGGTGGGCTACCCATGCTACTGGTAAAGTTTGCCGTGTTTACTGCATATTGCCGATGTATTTGTATTGGTTTTATATAGTAGTCTCATCATATGATTTTATGATCATGATGAGTTATTATTTCAGCGGGTGAAAGAGACATGTATTAGATTTAAGTGGAGGCAACATGGTGCAGATCCAAAGTACTACTAATCCAAACTTGATCACTTTAGTTTGGATTAGTATGATCAAGTTTGGATTAGCAGTACTTTCAATCTGCACCATGTGTTGCCTCCACTTGAATCTAATCCACGTTTATTTCACCCACTGAATATAATAATAATAATAATAATAATAATAATAATAATAGTAACTGATCATGCTCATAATGATATAACAACTAAGCATCATCATCATTAATAATAACTCATCATCGTTATCATAATAACAAGTCATACTCATCATCATCATAGTCATCTAACTACTTCTACTCGTTATCATAATAACAAGTCATACTCATACTCATCATAGTCATCTAACAACTTCTACTCGTTATCATAATAACAAGTCATACTTATCATCATCATAGTCATCTAACAACTTTTACTCGTTATCATAATAACAAGTCATACTCATCATCATCATAGTCATCTAACCAACCTCAGTTAATTGTTCTTAGCACATGATCATGAGTATTAGCTAGGACCTACTACCCTTTGTAAGGTAAAATAGCATAAAACAAGATAGCCCCTAACTCTCCATTATGGAGAATGGAGATTATCCTGTCTCCAATTCGTGCGCTTCGCACAGTGTTGCTCCCAAGTAGCTCCCTATGATTCTTCATACATTTTTTCTATTATTTGATTGTCATGTCTTCATCGGTTTGAGAAATCTTGTATGAACAACGGTGAAGCCTAGGCGGACTTGGCCGTAAGGTAATAACATCAAGGCGACCTTTCGGAAACATCAGATGAGGCACACAATCCTTCGGGATTTTCTGTTGAAAAACACAATAATAACGTCATAGTTAGATATGTAGTTTAGCTTTATAAGAATGTATGAAAAAGATGCACTGATGTCGTAATAGTAAAAAATCTTTCCATGCCATCTCCATGGATGTTACCATAGTTCAACACATGCACTAGTGGCACGTATTGACCATAATGTGCAGGAGTTTCATAATTGATATTGTAGTTCTCAACATCAATAATAAATGAGATAAGATGATCTTTCTCCTCATAAGTTAATTCAGAGCCATCAGTGTAGTAGGTTCTGTCTTCTATCTTCTTTACATTTTTTGAAGAATGGAAATAAGCTGTCAACTATTTTGAAATAAACAATATACATTACTTAATAAATATGTTTGAGAAACTCACATAGAGGTATAAGTGGAGGTGTATCAACATCGACCCAAGTATCGATATTATCTTCGTCGATACTATCTTCATCGATATTATCTTCGTCAGTGTCATCTTCAGGATCACCAAGATCGAAGGTGACATGCATACCCTTCTGAAAACCATACGCCTTGCATAGTGCTTCCCAATTCGAGCAACCAAAATGGGAGTAGGTCTCCGCATTGTATAGCTTTACAGGGAAAGCATAACCATGATGGGTCCTGAGGTTAACTCTCTTTGTCTCCATATTCTTGTGATCTTCGAAATTCAGCTTCTCCAAGACATAACCTCTTGCATGGCAGGGGATGCACTAGTCAAATTGTAAAAAAGCGGAATTACATGTTGATGAAGCGCAGAAGACATGCTTAATTACAAAAAAATACTTGTCGTCGTTGCGTACCATACAAACATCAAAGGTCTCATGGAGCTTAACAGTGAAGCACTGGCCATCTTCCAGGTGAGGCAGCCTATCGCACAGACCCCGGTTGTCGCCGCAATAGTCGCACTTAGGGATCCTCTCGTCGTCAGACATTTCCTAAGTTCATAATTCAAAGATTAAACTTCCGAATTTCAATATATGTACTACAAAAACTAAATTCGATCATTAATATTCATCACGGGTTGACTTTCGGTCTGGCAAGTCTTCCTTGAAAACTCTCATCTCACATGGTGTATATGGTGGGCACTCCCTCTCTGATATATTCGGCCGTCGGTGATGGTCGGTCCTCCCTTCGTCCCCGGGTGCATTACACCAAATTGTCTAGCACATGGGAATGAAGGAGAAGCAACCCCCACGACAATAGTCGGGATTCTTCATCTCTAACATTTGTGACCGTCAGTGATGGTCGTTATTCTCTTCCTTCCAATGCATTACCAAAAGGTCTATCATGAGAAAGAAGAGGAATAATGACCCCCACGACAACAGTCGGCATTCTTCTTCTCTCATATATGGTGGACACTTCCTCACTGTTTTTCGACTATCATATATGGAGCCCCAACAGACTTCAAGTCAAACCAAAATGTCATTTAATGCTCTTTCCAGCAAATCCAAGGCACTCGATATTTCCTACATTCTAGCACAAGCCATGCTAAAATTCACGGAAAAATCCAGCCTGGCCTTTGCTAAAAAGGACATACCGAGGACCAGAAATTTGTCCGAATGGAAATTAATCAACACTCCGGCAAAACATAGGCCACTCGAGGGTGTTCCTTGCAAACATAGGCCACTTGGGCAAGCACATATCCTATTTGAGGAAAACTAGATATGCATGTTTATATCTACATCATATTTGAGCAACACTAGCTAGTAAACAACACTAGATATACATGTTTACTCACTATAGACGATGGCTGTCGAGGATGCGGGTGTCGTCGGTGATCTTCTGGGCGTCATCGATCGGCTCGTCATTATCGGGGTACACAAATAGGGGTGTATGTTTCCCTGACTTGTGCGTGAACAGTAGACCTCCGCCCCGGCAGCTATAGCTCAGCGAGAAACAACTACACCAACTCCATCAACACTAAAAGCCAGGCCAAGCCAGGGATGCAGCTCTTAGTGGGACTAAAGAGCAGATCAAGAAGACCAAGACAACCAAGTTATAAGAATATCACCTTTGGAAAGGCCTCCCTTGGCTGGCAGGAGAGCCTGGCTCGGTCGAGACCGTCCCAGGGGCAAGTCCAAGATTTCCCCGGCAAGCTTGTCGGGTCTGCCTGAGGCGGGATCCCCGCCAAGACACCACCGCTCCACCACGCAGCGACGCAAGTCACTTAATAGTGCGGCCCGTTGGAAGGCAGGATTTATCCAAATGACACCCGTCCAGAGGCGTGTCAAGACGCTAAGAAAGAGATGGTTAAGTGGCTCGGCAGGCTTGCCGGGCTTCACCCTCCGCATGACACCTAGCAGTGCATTTAATGCACTTTGTCTTAACTTGCAGAGTTAGGTATGATAGCACTGTTGGCCATCTAATAAGGAGATAAAGACTGTTTTTCCTTTATGGTTACCCCTTAAGCTATAAAAGGAGGTCTAAGGCGACCTAGGAAAGGATTCAGACCCTCATAAACTTGTACGCGCATAGCTACTCTCCCCGAGGCACCCTTCCCGGGCTTGTGTGTCATGTGTTCGTGGTGTTCTACTCAATGCACCCACGACATCTTTGGCGTGCCAGGTAGGGGGAATCGCATGTGCAAACCTGAAGTCATAAACAGCGTGTCAGGCTGCACTATGGTATGAATTGACACTCTCTTCGTCGACAACTTCGAAAAAGAAGGGCAATGTCACTCCCTCATCTTGTCTTACCCAGGTTCCATCGTCCGTCTGCGCCGCAGCCGTGACGGTGACGGGAACGGGAGGTTGTGGCGACGCAACGACCACAGGTAGGGCGTGGCCACCATGCTACCCGCATCTGGGAAAAGAAGCGAGGCGTGCGGCTGCGTCGCCCCCCTTACGAGGTCCTGTCAAGCGTGTCTGATGCCTGTAAGAATCATTTGGGAAGAACAAGAAATATGGTACATGGTCGGCCCCCTCCCTCCCTTCTTACCTGTCAATGATCATGTTATCCTATGGTAACATCATCAGCATCACTAAGCCCACGTGGAACTCGGTCCAACATTTACCCCACCAAGGGTGAATCCTGAGTGGAATGTTGGTGCTAATCCATTGATTGACGCCCTGGCAAAGCATGCTCCAGCAAGGCCTTCCGCGTTAGCGTGGCCTTCGTGCCCGCCACTGTGAGATCATTAACAGTACAAGGAAAGGGAGAGAGGAGCCGATCCTTCTTTTCTACCATACGTTGTCAGCTGCAAACATTCTACTATTTCCCCTTGGCCTTTGCCGGGGGTAGATGCGCAACTAATAAACTGCCAAGTCTTTCCCTTGTGCACCTTCTCTTTGTTGTCGTTACAAGCCTAAGGCGGATATGCAAATGCTATCCCCTCAAGATATACGGATGGGAGGAACGATCGTGAGTGAGGAAGGAGATGTCGTGCATGTTAGAATGCATGCCCGACAAGAGAGGAAAACATGAACAAAAGCTAAGTTGACATGTTCATTATTTTTTCTTCAGAACTCACATTGTTCAACCCTCTGAAAACTAAGATTTTTGTATGACAAGCCTTTCGTATATTGGTACCTTATTGTTCTCGTCTGCGCCCCCACTTTGTTTCAAGCATGCTCAACAAAGTGGGCGGCAGCGTCAATGACCATTAAGGAAAAACCTGTTGGAGCATATCTTCGCCAGCAGAATGCTAAGGACCTGTTCCTCACAGCAATTGCGGCAGTATGCTACTGGTGGGGAACTAGAGTACGCAAAAGAAACTAACCATACGAATATCAATAAGTGAATGCAAGAGGGATAGCATGCATTGGCATAATTAAACATTAGTTCAACAAGTGCATAATCATAAGTAGTACAAAACCTAAACACAAGGCATATGTTATGTTTTGTTATAGGGCTCCATGAGAACAAGAATAGCTCAAGGCTAGGCACGCTGATCTTTGGGGACCCTTGGGATGGAGAGGACCTTGTCGGAAAAAGAGCTCGCCTTCGCCTCAGGAGCAGGGACGTCAGCGCCTGCTGGCAGCCTCTTGAAGCCATCAGAGAGGTTGAGGTCCGGGTGACGATAGGCAAGGTTGCTCAAGACCATGAAGAGGGCATCACGAACAAGCTTCCGGGACTCGTTTGCAAAGCAAGCAACCCTTTTGTCCTCGTACGTCTTCAACCCTTCAAAGAAGAGCAATAGCTTGACGCTTGGAACCTCATGCCTGCTAACGGAAAAGGCCCATCTCTTCATGTCCATCACCGCAATCTAGGCAGTAAGGCACTCGTTGATGTCTACCAGATTCTTGATCAAGAGGTCGCGCTGCTCGACATGGTTCGCTAGTTTATCGTCCGCATCCTTTCGGAGGGTTCTTGCATTTTCCAAGTCCTTCATCAACAACTTCTCACGGATGTCGGCAGATTCGACCTCACTCTCCAAGGTGCTAAGCCGCGCTCTCATATCAATAATGGTGTAGTCACTGGTATGCGTCGGTGCTATACAAACGGTTTTTAACCCCTTTCTGCGACGGCGTTTGGAACCGTCGCCAAGTGAGTGTGGGCAATCGGGGGGTCCTTCCCACACGACCCAGAAACTGTCGAGGATATGCCCTCCTGGCACACACGCTTGGCAAAATGAGGTCGTGTGCGACCGGCGAGCGCTCAAATACGGTCATACATACAGTAGTGCTAAAAATACAATTATACAGGCGAAATTGTTTTCGGTAGCAAGTACATCCCACACAATCAGTCCCCGCTAAATGGTTCCGTTCATATGTACATCCCACACAGTTTCTCCGAGGAAAACGTTTCCGTTCGCAGGTACATCACACACAATTTCCCCCGTTAAATTGTTTGTGATAGCGTTGCCATTGCACACGATACAAACAATTTAATCGTTTGCATTATTGAATGCATCACACACGGTGCGTAGAAGAAACTGTGTGGCAAAGGTTGTCCATCACACACAGTTTTTATGTGGTAAACATTTGCGCAAGGTGGCCTAATGCAAACAATTTTCAAGAGGATGTCGTGTGTGTAGTGGAGATTGACCGCACACGTAGTGGATCCTAGAAATGTGTCTAATCTCCACGTCTATCACGGACATTTCGCTTTTGCAAACTGTGTGCAGTGTAATCCCTAATTTAAAAATCACATGTTTTGAATTTGAAAGTAGGCAATCACTTATTTCATATCCAACCATGTTTATTACAAATATAGGTTCAACCAAGAATGCATAATTTGATGCACAGGCACATATACCGAAGAACTACAGAAGCACCAAGTAAGGAATGATGAACCATAGTTGTACTAAAGACTCTAAAGAGAGAGGTGGAAGACATTCTGGTTGTCGGAGAAGGTGAAGCAGAATGCCCATATTGTGCCCTCCTCCATGTGTAATGCGCGCACGACTCTAGGCCAACCCCTTGTGATGGCTGCCCGTCCATCCTTCACTATCTTCATTACGACTTCTCGATGCTCATTGTAGTCTGGATGAAATACTTTAATCTTCATTGCGTGTCCACCAATCATGTACTTTGTGAGGTAACCTTGAGTGAATTGCTTCGGGAACCACTGCGAACGAAAAAGATTCAGACATTGTTGTCTAACAACTCATTATGGGCAGTAAAAAGAGAAGGTTGCAGAGTTTGTAGTTACCATCCTACAGCTCACTGTTGTGTTGGATAGAGCATAAACAAATAATTTTCTTGCCACCATTCGTATCTTTTTGCTAATAATCCTTATTAGTTTCCTCACTTGATGCTTGTTCATGAATATCTCATTGCCCCATACGCAAAAAGGGTCGATGCGTGGATCCTTTCCAAGGGCATATGTACCTACAAGCAACAAATCAATATTAGAAGCTAACAAGTGTCCAAGCCTGGATCTATATGCACTACATTATGGAATGATGGGAGGAGTACAAGCCGAGGGATGAAGCTAACCTCGGCTGAAAATGGTGGCCACTCTCATTGTTGTCCTGCATAAGTAGTAGAAAGTCATGATAAGTACAACAACCTTAACATCAAACAAATATAGCAAAGGTAAACAACAACATCTCCAAATGATAGCTTGAATGTGTTGGTTTCAGCATGCTGTTAAAGCAGATATAAAATGGAAGGCAATGTTACCGACAGTAGGCTTAACAACCACCAAATATTGCAATTCAAACTGGTATTGTTGAAAATGAATAGAACGTAGGTAATGCTTAAACATCACACTGGATAAATGTGTAAAACTGAAATAAAGGGCATGTGTTAACTACACCAGGCATAACTGGAACCAAATATAGCCGGTCAAACTGGTATTGATGCAGTCGAGCGGCATAGTTCCGACTTGCACATAATGAACAACACATTGTGAATGCCTGAAATAAACAAGGCATAAATGATCAGTATAACAACCAAATATAGCCATTGAAAACTGGACAGAGTCTCACTACAACCGACCTAACAAGCAAATACAAATAAACAAGGCATATGCTTGAGAACTAGAAAAATGCTAAAAAAAAGCAACCTAACAACCAAATACAGATAAACAAGGCATCTGCTTGATAACTGGATAAATGCTCACTGCAACCAAACTAAAAACCGAATACATATAAACAAGGCATCTGCTCGATAACTGGAAAAATGCTCACTTCAACCAACCTAACAACCAAATACAGATAAACAAGGCATCTACTCACTATAAACAACCAAATATATCCATTCGTGAAACTGAAGTGGACAATTCATACTTAAACATCACATAGCCCTACTGAACAATACATTTTTGCATAACTGAAATAATTAAACACAACACAGTTAAAGCACCGCACAGCAAATGCTACTACAACAAAGGGTACTTGTTGGCAAGCTAGAAAAGGTAAGTTTGATTATAGGATGTTGCCTCACATTTCATGGACATGATCCTTCCAGTTGGAAGAGCACAGACCCATGGTGCGCTCTCTGATGTCACAGATGGGTTGTTTCACCTTGGAAGAACCTTCGTGGGTGCCCTCCTTCTGGTCATGGTCATGGTCGATGAGATCTGACTTGGCAATTGAGGATCCCAAGCCGCCGCCGTAGAAGGTGTCCTTCAGAAATGACAAAAAAGGGCTCGATGGCGTATAAGGATCGCAAATCCCGCTTGGCGGAGGAGATAAGCGGAAGAGCCGTCGAAGAGATCAGCGGCGGTTGAACCAGAGGGGTTGGGGATGGACCACTTAACCTGTGACATGGCCCATGTGAAGCCGTCGCTGTCGACGAGCTTGATGTCGTAGCCAGCTTTCCCGAGATACAGTAATACGCTAGTCCGCTGACATGAAGCCTTTGGCATGGCAACGTAGCCAACGTCTTGGCCGGCTTCCGCGACGATGTGTAGCTCCGGGATCGATAGGTGATAACCCACTAGTATAGGGGGTCACAACAGTTTTCGATAAGTAAGAGTGTCGAACCCAACAAGGAGCTAAAGGCAGCACAAATATTCCCTCAAGTTCTATCGACCATCGATACAACTCTACGCATGCTTGATGTTCGCTTTACCTAGAACAAGTATGAAGCTAGAAGTACTTTGTAGGTGTTTTTGGATAGGTTTTCAAGATAATAAAGATTACATAAATAAAAAGTATTGGTTGTTTAGATAAAGACACAACTAAGTTAGTTTTAGTAAAGAGCTTTTTGTTATGAGAAAGTTATTTGTCCCTAGGCAATCGATAACTAGACTGGTAATCATTATTGCAATTTTATTTGAGGGAGAGGCATAAGCTAACATACTTTCTCTACTTGGATCATATGCACTTATGATTGGAACTCTAGAAAGCATCCGCAACTACTAAAGGTCATTAAGGTAAAACCCAACCATAGCATTAAAGTATCAAGTCCTCCTTATCCTATACGCAACAACCCCCTTACTCGGGTTTGTGTTTCAGTCACTCACGCAACCCACTATAAGAGAATCATGAACGTATTGCAACACCCTATAGCGGGGATCCTTCACGCTTATGCGACACGGAGAGCACCATAGGACAGCACCAATAATAAAACATGCAACTCAAATCAATCTTGATCATCAAATAGCCCATAGGACAAAACGGATCTACTCAAACATCATAGGATAGCCATACATCATTGGGAAATAATATATAGCGTTGAGAACCATGTTTAAGTAGATATTACAGTGGGTAAGAGAGAGGTTACATCACTGCATAGAGAGGGGGAAGAGTTCGTGATGATGGCGGTGAAGTTGTTGGTGAAGATTGCGGTGATGATGATGGCCCCCGGTGGCACTCCGGTGCCGCCGGAAGCGAGGGGGAGAGAGCCCCCCTCCTTCTTCTTCTTCCTTGACCTCATCCCTAGATGGGAGAAGGGTTTCCCCTCTGGTCCTTGGTCTCCATGGCATGGGAGGGGCGAGAGCCCCTCCGAGATTGGATCTGTCTCTCTGTCTCTCTCTGTTTCTGCGTTCTCAGATTCTACCCTTTCACCGTTTCTTATATTCCCGGAGATCCGTAACTCCGATTGGGCTGAAATTTTAACACGATCTCTATCTGGATATTAGCTTTATTGAGGCGAAAGAAGGGCACCAACCGCCTTACGGGGTGGGCACGAGGGTCAGGGGCGCGCCCCCTGCCTCGTGGGCCCCTCGAGCATTGTCTCGCGTTGATTTCACTTCCCAAAAAGCACATATATTCCAAAAAAAAATCTCCGTCCGTTTTTATACCATTTGGACTCTGTTTGATATGGATTTTCTGTGAAACAAAAAACATGCAACAAACAGGAACTGGCACTAGGCACTGTATCAATATGTTAGTCCCAAAAATAGTATAAAAAGTTGCCAAAAGTATATGAAAGTTGTAGAATATTGGCATGGAACAATCAAAAATTATAGATAGGACGGAGACGTATCAACATCCCCAAGCTTAATTCCTGGTCGTTGTAAATGGTAAAAAAGATAATTTTTGATGTGGAATGCTACCTAGCATAATCTTGATCACATATCCAATCATGGCATGAATATTAAGATACAAGTGATTCAAAGCAATAGTCTATCATTTGACATAAAAACAATAATACTTCAAGCCTACTAATAAAGCAATCATGTCTTTTCAAAATAACATGGCCAAAGAAAGTTATCCCTACAAAATCATATAGTCTAGCTATGCTCCATGTTCACCACACAAAATATTCACATCATACACAACCCCGATGACAAGCCAAGAATTGTTTCATACTTTTGAGGTTCTCAAACCTTTTCAACTTTCACGCAATACATGAGCGTGAGCCATGGACATAGCACTATAGGTGGAATAGAATGGTGGTTGTGGGGAAGACAAAAAGGAGAAGATAGTCTCACATCAACTAGGTGTATCAACGGGCTATGGAGATTCCCATCAATAGATATCAATGCGAGTGAGTAGGGATTGCCATGCAACGGATGCACTAAGAGCTATAAGTGTATGAAAGCTCAGAATGAAAACTAAGTGGGTGTGCATCCAACTTGCTTGCTCATGAAGACCTCTGGCGTTTGAGGAAGCCCATCATCGAAATATACAAGCCAAGTTCTATAATGAAAATTCCCACTAGTCTATGGAAGTGATAACTCAAGAGACTCTCTATATGAAGAACATGGTGCTACTTTGAAGCACAAGTGTGGTAAAAGGATAGTAACATTGCCCCTTCTCTCTTTTTCTCTCATTTTTTTATTTTTTTATTTTTTTATTTCATTTTTTATGGTGGGCTTCTTTGGCCTCTTTTATTTATTTTTAAAGTCCGGAGTCTCATCCCGACTTGTGGGGGAATCATAGTCTCCATCATCCTTTCCTCACTGGAGCAATGCTCTAATAATGATGATCATCACACTTTTATTTACTTACAACTCGATATTACAACTTGATACTAGAACGAAGATATGACTCTATATGAATGCCTCCGGCGGTGTACTGGGATGTGCAATGATCTAGCGTAGCAATGACATCAAAAAATGGACAAGCCATGAAAACATCATGCTAGCTATTTTACGATCATGCAAAGCAATATGACAATGATGCTCAAGTCATGTATATGATGATGATGGAAGTTGCATGGCAATATATCTCGGAATGGCTATGGAAATGCCATGATAGGTAGGGTGGCTGTTTTGAGGAAGGTATATGGCGGGTTTATTGTACCGGCGAAAGTTGCGCGGTAGTAGAGAGGCTAGCAATGGTGGAAGGGTGAGAGTGCGTATAATCTATGGACTCAAGATTAGTCATAAAGAACTCACATACTTATTGCAAAAGTCTATTAGCTATCGAAACAAAGTACTACGTGCATGCTCCTAGGGGGATAGATTGGTAGGAAAAGACAATCGCTCGTCCCCGACCGCCACTCATAAGGAAGACAATCAATAAATAAATCATGCTCCGACTTCATCACATAACGGTTCACCATATGTGCATGCTACGGGAATCACAAACCTCAACACAAGTATTTCTACTAATCCGCAACTACCCACTAGCATGACTCTAATATCACCATCTTTATATCGCAAAACTATTGCAAGGAATCAAGCATATCATATTCAGTGATCTACAAGTTCTATCTAGGATTTTATGACTAACCATGTGAATGACCAATTCCTGCAATCTCCCTAAATAGATATAAGTGAAGCAAGAGAGTTTAACTTTTTCTACAAAAGATATGCCCACGCACTAACAAATATAAGTGAAGCAAAAGTGCATTCTACAAATGGCGGTTTTCTATGTAAAGAGAAATAGGCAATCCAAACTTCAAATGATATAAGTGAAGCACATGAAGCATTCTATAAAGCCATACTCAAAAGATATAAGTGAAGTTCATAGAGGATTCTATAGATCAACCAAGGACTATCTCATACCAGCATGGTGCATAAAAGAAAAATGAAAAATAAATGCAAAAGACGCTCCAAGATTGCACATATCGCATGAACGAAACGAATCTGAAAACATACCGATACTTGTTGAAGAAAGAGGGGGTGTCTTCCGGGGCATCCCCAAGCTTAGACGCTTGAGTATCCTTGAATATTTACTTGGGGTTCCTCAGGCATCCCCAAGCTTGAGCTCTTGCCTCTCTTCATTCTTCTCACATCGAGACCTTATCGATCATCGAACACTTCATCCACACAAAACTTCAACAGAAAACTCGATAAGATCTGTTAGTATAAAGAAGCAAATCACTACTCTAAGTACTGTTGCAAACCAATTCATATTTTGTTTTTTCATTGTGTCTACTGTAATATAACTTTTTCATGGCTTAATCCACTGATATAAATTGATAGTTTCATCAAAACAAGCAAACTATGCATCAAAAACAGAATCTGTCTAAAACAGAACAGTCTGTAATAATCTGAACATTCACCATACTTCTGATACTTGCAAAATTCTGCCAAAATTAGAAACAAATAAAAAAATTGTATATAAAGACAGTGCAAAAAGAATCATAACCATTTGATGTTCCAGCTAAAAATGCAAAATCGCGCACTACAGCCAAAGTTTCTGTCCTACACCGTACAAACCATCAAGCAAATGTAAACATCCTAAAGGCAAACCTTGGCACATTATTTTTATAATACAATGGAATTATACAAGGGGATAGTTATTTTTTTGAAAAGTTTCTGTAATCAAGATTCACAAAGTTGCCGTGAGCATGAACAAAGTTCAAGGAGCTCTCCCACTTCAACAATGCTTGTCTTTCTCACTTTCACTTTCCTTTTTGAAAAAGTTTTGGGTTCCCCTTGTTATTTTTGTTGTTTTTAAACTATATAAAAGCACTCAACAGAAATAAATGACTCTCTAAAACTTCCGGGTTGTCTCCCTGGCAGCGCTTTCTTTAAAGCCATTAAGCTAGGCATATAGTGCTCAAGTAGTGAATCCACCCGGATCCCAAGGTATATCAAAGCCAATTTTAATTAACAATGATTTATAATTTAGTGGTGAGCACAAAGTAACATATATCATGCAACAACGAAGTCTAACTCTCTTCCTATGCATCGGCATGTCATAAAAGAACAATTCATGCACACATAGTAAAGGCCAATGCATAGTATAAACAGTTTCTTGCAATTTTATCATGTGGGAAACATAGAGAGGTGGAGATATAGTTCCTCTCTCATAATAATTGCAAGTAGGAGCAGCAAGAACATGCATATTATATTCATCAAAATCATCATGTGTAACGGTAAAACGCAACCGGTCAATATAATCCTTAATAAGTGCAAACTTCTCCGATATAGTGTAGTCGGGAGAATTCAAAAAGATAATAGGACTATCATGTGTGGGTGCAATAGCAACAATTTCATGTTTAACATAAGGAACTATAGCAAGTTAATCTCCATAAGAATAATTCATATTGGCATCTTGGCCACAAGCATAGCAAGCATCATCAAAAAGGGATATTTCAAGAGAATCAACCGGATCATAACAATCATCATAGCAATCATCCTTCGGTAAGCACAAAGGGAAATTAAACAATGTATGAGTTGAAGAGTTACTCTCATTAGAAGGTGGGCACGGGTAGATAATCCACTCTTCCTCCTTTTGTTCTTCGCTCTCCTCCTCATCTTTTTCATCCAATGAGCTCATAGTTTCATCAATTTCTTCTTCCATAAACTCCTGCAAAATATTAGTCTCTTCTTGGACAGCGGGGTAGTCCTCAATATATGGTTCAACATAGGCATTAGAAGCATAATTATCATAGTAATATTTAAGTATGTCAAAATTTTCAGATTTGTAAAGAGTAGCATCATACATTTCAATCAAAGAAGCAATTTCATAAGGACCCTTAAAAGCAACAAATTCTTCAATTTGTTGAACATCATAGTAACTATAAACACCCTTAGCATACGAAGATACGATTCCATTATCATTGAACTCACACAGAACAACAAGTAATATATATATTTCGCATAAATTCCAAGCATAGCATTGCAAACGATGAATTTGACCCAGTAAAATTTTCCCTTTTTCAGATATTCGGTGTCGCACATAACAAGCATGCTCATATAAAGATTTTCCCTCAACTAAGCTACTTGGGGTTTCAGCACGAGCACAAAGGGATCAAAGATGATCCAAGTAATAAGCTTCAGCAGTGTGATAGATTTTGAGTGGTTCTTCAACCATTGGTTTAGTAGGTACAACTAATATTTTCGGTATTTTGCATTTCCTACCCATAACTAAAGATAGAAAACAACTAAGAACAGCAAATAAAAATGACTTAGTGATAAAGCAAACAAGCACACACAAGAATATTCACCCCACGCTATTGCTCCCCGGCAACGGCGCCAAAAAAAGGTCTTGATAACCCACAAGTATAGGGGATCACAAAATTTTTCGATAAGTAAGAGTGTCGAACCCAACGAGGAGCTAAAGGCAGAACAAATATTCCCTCAAGTTCTATCGACCACCGATACAACTCTACGCACGCTTGATGTTCGCTTTACCTAGAACAAGTATGAAACTAGATGTACTTTGTAGGTGTTTTTGGATAGGTTTGCAAGATAATAAAGATTACGTAAATAAAAAGTAGGGGCTGCTTAGATAAATACGCAACTAAGTTAGTTTTAGTAAAGAGCTTTTTGTTATGAGAAAGTTATTTGTCCCTAGGCAATCGATAACTAGACCGGTAATCATTATTGCAATTTTATTTGAGGGAGAGGCATAAGCTAACATACTTTCTCTACTTGGATCATATGCACTTATGATTGGAACTCTAGCAAGCATCCGCAACTACTAAAGATCATTAAGGTAAAACCCAACCATAGCATTAAAGTATCAAGTCCTCTTTATCCCATACGCAACAACCCCCTTAGTCGGGTTTGTGTTTTAGTCACTCACGCAACCCACTATAGGCGAATCATGAACATATTGCAACACCCTACAGCGGGGATCCCTCATGCTTGCGCGACATGTAGAGCACCATAGGATAGAACCAATAATAAAACATGCAACTCAAGCCAATCTTGATCATCAAATAGCCCATAGGACAAAACGGATCTACTCAAACATCATACGATAGCCATACATCATTGGGAAATAATATATAGCGTTGAGCACCATGTTTAAGTAGAGATTACAGTGGGTAAGAGAGAGGTTACACCGCTGCATAGAGGGGGAAGAGTTGGTGATGATGGCGGTGAAGTTGTTGGTGAAGATTGCGGTGATGATGATGGCCCCCGGTGGCACTCCGCTGCCACCGGAAGCGAGGGGAGAGAGCCCCCCTCCTTCTTCTTCTTCCTTGACCTCCTCCCTAGATGGGAGAATGGTTTTGAGGGAGTCCTGGATTAGGGGGTCTCCGAACAGCCAGACTATATCCTTTGGCCGGACTGTTGGACTATGAAGATACAAGATTAAAGACTTCGTCCCATGTCTGGATGGGACTCTCCTTGGCATGGAAGGCAACCTTGGCAATACGGATATGTAGATCTCCTCCCTTGTAACCAACTTTGTGTAACCCTAGCCCCCTCCGGTGTCTATATAAACCGGAGAGTTTAGTTCGTAGGACAAGAAACAATCATACCATAGGCTAGCTTCTAGGGTTTAGCCTCTACGATCTCGTGGTAGATCAACTCTTGTAATACTCATACCATCAAGATCAATCAAGCAGGACGTAGGGTATTACCTCCATCGAGAGGGCCCGAACCTGGGTAAACATCATGTCCCCTGCCTCCTGTTACCATCCGCCTTAGACGGACAGTTCGGGACCCCCTACCCGAGATCCGCCGGTTTTGACACCGACATTGGTGCTATCATTGATAGTTCCATTGTGCCGTCACCGTAAGGCTTGATGGCTCCTTCGATTGTCGGTAATGATGCGGTCCCGGGTGAGGTTTTCCTCCCCGGCCAGATCTTCATATTCGGCGGCATCGAACTGCTGGCCAACTCGCTCGGCCATCTGGAGCAGATCGAGAGCTACGCCCCTGGCCATCAGGTCAGGTTCGGAAACCTAAATTACACTGCCGACATCCGCGGAGACTTGATCTTTGACGGATTCGAGCCCATGTTAGGTGCGCCGCATAATCACGACGAGCATGATTTAGCTCTGCCGTCGGACAGTGTTCGGGAGATCACACCTACAACTACTCTGGCCTTCAATCCGTAGAAAATTGCGCCATACGAGGATGGAGGGATAGACCCCACCACGGAGGCCGCACTCTCAGTGGTGATGGAGCCAGATACTGACTTCACCCCTTACGAGAGCCGTGTTGCCGAACTACTGGATTCGTCTCCGGCCACGGACTCCGAGCCGCCTGCATCCGTGCCTATCGAATCCGATTAGGCGCCGATCATGGAGTTCACCTCCGCGGATATCGTTCAGCACTCACCTTTCGACGACATGCTAAATTCATTAAGGTCTCTCTCCTTGTCAGGAGATCCTTGGCCAAACTATGTCCGGCTAGAATGGGATGCGGACGACGAAAAAATTCGCTGCCCACCCACCACCCACTTAGTAGCCTCTGTCGATGATTTAACCGACATGCTCGATTTCGACTCCGCAAACATCAACAGCAAGGACGACGATGCAGGGGAGGAACAGGAACTAGTGCCCACAGGGCACTGGATAGCCTCTTCATCACATGACATATACATGGTGGATACACCCAAAGAAAACGATGACGAGGAACAGGAGGAGACATCGGAGGATGACCCCTCCAAGAAGCAAACAAAGCATCGGCGTAGGCGCCGCTCCAAATACCGCCTTGGCAAAAACAGCGATAACAGCGCAAGAGAAAATAACACTCCAGTCGACTCCAGAGGAAGCGACGACCACATTGCCCCGGCGGCAGAGCATGATGAAGCTGCAATTGGCGAACATAGTACAGATCCGACGTCTGAACATGGCGACGCCGAGGATAAACCTCATCAAACCCCCTCTGGGGAGGAAAACAGTCTGGACGAAGATGCACACATCATCCCGAAAATGCACTTGGAGCAAGAGAACCTCTGCAGAAGGCTTATTGCCACAGCGAGGAGTTTGAAGAAGCAGAAGCAAAGGCTTAAGGCCGAACAAAATACGCTCAACAACAGGTGGAACAAAGTGCTCGACAACGAAGAAAAGTATGGTGGAGGTTACCACACAAAGAGATATCCAAAGCGCAAGCTATTACCCGAATTCGACGATGAGGCCTTAGACCCCATACAGCCGAAAAATAAAACGGCCAACCGGCCGGATCAACCACCTTCTGATCGTGATAGAGCGGCTAACGAGGTCGCACATAAGTCAACACACGATCTACGTGAGGACTTGCGCCAAAAATCCAGTATGACCAGATCCATCTATGGATCTAGAAAGCATGCTCCGGCACAAAATCAAAAGCGAATACTACAACCGTCTGAACGCCATGATACATCCAAATACAGGGGTGCCGCACACCCCCTATGTTTCAGCGATGAGGTGTTGGACCATGAATTCCCAGAAGGATTCAAACCAGTGAACATAGAGGCGTCCGACGAGACCATAGACCCTGGGGTCTGGATTGAGGACTTCATCCTCCATATCCATATGGCTCGCGGAGACGATGTCCATGCCATCAAGTACTTGCCCCTCAAGCTTAAAGGACCAGCTCGGCACTGGCTGAAAAGCCTCCCCGAAAACTCAATTGGAAGTTGGGAGGAGCTCGAGGACGCTTTTTGGGTTAAATTTCAAGGGACTTATGTCCGACCTCCGAATGGAGACGATTTAAGTCATATAATTCAACAGCCCGGAGAGTCAGCCCGAAAGCTTTGGAACAGGTTTCTCACTAAGAAGAACCAAATCGTCGACTGTCCGGACACCGAAGCCTTAGCAGCTTTCAAACACAGCGTCCGAGACGAATGGCTCGCCACACACCTCAGCCAAGAAAAACCGAGAACAATGGCAACCCTGACAAGCCTCATCACCCGCTTTTGCGTGGGCGAAGATAGCTGGTTAGCCCGCAGTAGCACCAGCGACCCAAGCACATCTGAAGTCAGGGATGGCAATGGAAAACCACGACGCAGTAAAAACAAGTGTCGAAATAAAGAAGACAGCCCAGATAATACGGTGGTCAACGCCGGATTCAGGGGCTCTCGACCAGGTCAGCGGAAAAAGCCTTTCAAAGGTAGCAGAGATGGACCGTCTAGACTAAACAAGATTCTCGACAAACTATGTCAGATTCATGGCACCCCCGATAAACCTGCAAATCACACCCACAGAGAATGCTGGGTCTTCAAGCAGGCCGGTAAGCTAAACGCCAAACACAAGGGGGAGGAGACACCAAGCGAAGACGAGGATGAACCTCGCCAGCAAAGCACCGGAGGACATAAAAAATTCCCACCAGAGGTTAAAACAGTAAACATGATCCATGTGACGAAGAGAAGCAAACATGCACTCCGCGACACACGCGCCATAGAGCCCGTCACCCCTAAGTTCAACCCCTGGTTTGCCCGCCCGATCACTTTTAATCACGGGGATCACGTGACAAGCATCCGGCATGAAGGATTGGCTGCCTTGTTGTTAGACCCAATAATAAACGGATACCATCTCACACGAGTCCTTATGGACGGTGGCAGTGGTCTAAATCTGATATATCAGGACACAGTCCGCAAAATGGGGATAGACCCGACAAAAATAAGCCACAGTAATACTACCTTCAAGGGAGTAATACCAGGCCTAGAGGCCCGCTGTACGGGCTCTCTATTACTAGAGGTTGTATTCGGTTCTCCCGACAACTTCCTAAGCAAAAAGTTAACTTTCTACATCGCTCCATTCTGAAGTGGCTATCAAGCACTACTTGGAAGAGCGGCTTTCGCTCGTTTTTATGCAGTACCGCATTACGCTTCTCTCAAGCTTAAGATTCCCGGTCCATGTGGCACCATCACAGTTAGTGGAAATATTGAGCGTTCTCTACGCGCGAAAGAATGTGCGGCGGCTTTAACACCCGAGCACTAGACGGCCTCACCAACCAGAAAAAATGTCAGGTCGTCCAGACCACGGACACGGTTAGACGAGTCCGGTGCATCACTACATATACATGAGATTGGTTTGATGGTTAAACCCTCATAGATGGTACCAGGGGCTTCCCGCATGTAATCAGGGCTAGTTCGGCTCAACTTGACTTATCTTGAATTTTAATGGTTTATTGATAATAACCAATTTTCTGGCATGGCAACTTTCACCTAAATTCTTCTCTTTTACAGATGGCAATCGTGCTACACCCATCCAAGACACGGCACAATGGAGACACGGGCGCAGACGTGCAGCAGGGACCTGCTCAAAGGTTTCTTTTCAGATTAAGACCCTGGGTAAACCTTTTTTACTGTCTCTTTTTGTTCACATCCTCCAGATACTCAATACAACCGAGAATGATGCTGACATTATTGGCATGTGGCCATGTCAGGATATTGCACATACTTGGACACTCGGGGTTTATTATTAAGGGCATTGTTCAGCCCGGCATATGTTATAAAGACCGAATACCTTAGGGAGTGTTCGGCGTCACGAGTTTGGCCTTATATGCATCAACTCCGAATCATGTCTTTGGTCAAATGTTGAGTTTGCCCGGCTTCCATGTTTTGGTACCTTACGTTCCGCTATATCGGCTAAGGTAGCATTGGGAGAACTACTGCGATTGCACCCTGGTTCATCCGGATGAGCACCTCAGTAGAGAAAGCCGAAAACTGACTGTCATGCTAAAGCGCGAGACTGGTCAACCACTTGATGACTTAGCGGAATCTTCGGGATTCCTCCGCATTAACGAAGGGCCATTCCCCGGTCATGTACGTACACGCCCCGTATTCGGATAAGCGTGGAGGTACCAGGGGCTATCTAGTAGTCCCGCCGTCAAACTCCTATGGCTAAGTGAAAGTGTTAAAGCAATATCGTCCGATTGCCTCGTTCGCTGCGCTACCACCTCCTTTATGGACCAAGACGTTGCATCAAGTTTGAATATGCGTTTTTTGTGAACACCCCCGCATCATATGCGTGGGGGCTGAAGCCGACGACGGCAAACTTTCAGGTCATATTCATATATACATAAACGGCCGCACATGAGACATCATAATATTTTCAGGCAAAAGTATAAACACATCCTTTATAATTCAATAAAACACTATTTTTACAATGGGAATACATGTCACTAGAACATAATATTCTTCGAGCACTGAGCCTCTATCGAACGAGCGCCTTCAAGGACTTCTTCAAAGTGGTGATCGGCAGCTACTCGGCCCACGGCCGAACCCTGTGTTGCAATAGTGGTGGCCTCCATCTCTGCCCAGTATGTCTTGACACGGGCAAGTGCCATCCGCGCACCCTCTATGCACGCCGACCTCGTCATAGCGTCGATGTGCGGCACAGCACCAAGGAATTGTTGCACTAAACTAAAGTAACTATTCGGCCTTGGCCCTTCAGGCCACAGATGATCCACAACAGACCTCATGGTAAGTCCGGACAACCTATGGAGCTCGGCCCACTCGGCCATTCGCTCATTCAACAGCAGCGGACGCACTGGAGCATGGAACTGTGACCAGAACAACTTTTCCACTTCACGATCTTTTTTATCCTTGAAGTACTCCGCCGCATCAGCAGCACTTGCTGCCAAATCCACGTATGCATCTGTAGAACTCCATAGTTGATCAAGAGGGGCATACTTCGTATCTCCGAACTTAGTCCGCAACAAAAAGGGCTTCCCAGCCGCGATATCTCCAGCTTGACGCAGCTCCTCCTTCGTTGCTCTGATTTTTGAGCGGGCTTCCTTGGCTGCTACCATGGCCTTCTCCAGGTCCATGACCTTTGCTCGGCTTTCTTTTTCAAGAAGCTGGTAACGTTCAGCAAGATCTTTCAACTCAACGGCCATCTTGGCTATTCTTTCCTTGCTTTGGCAATGCACGGCCTGTTCGGCCCTTAGCTCTTCGACAGCCTTTAGAGCAGCCGCATCGCTATTTTTTGGTTGTTCCTTGGCTCGGGCAAGTTCCGCCCGAAGGGTCTCCACGGTGGCAGCTCGATCTGCAGTCACAACATGTTAAAGATACTGGCATCATGCTCCTCTTACTATATGTTGATCACCGGAGAAATCACATACCCTGTGCCTCGTCAAGCCGCTTGTTGACAAGCACGATGTCAGTGTCTGCCGCATCAAGTTGCCTCTTTAGCTCGGCAAACTCATCAGTCCAGCTAGCCACCGGACCTTCAGCCGCCTGCACATGAAGGCGGTCTGATTATTAACCGGGACTATGATCCTCTGTTTGCCGCTGTTCTCGACGGCAACCAGCGTCTTAGGGGCTACTATCTGCATAGGGCACACCTAACGTGTGCGGTACTGTCAAAAACATACACTATTTCACGTACCTCAAAGCCTTTCAGCAGACTCATAAAAGCTTCATGCAACCCGCTTTTGGTGGATGAAATCCTTTCAATCACCGTACCCATTAGCGTACGATGCGCTTCTGAGATCGCCGCTTGCTCCAGAAGATCCTTCAGTGCGTCCGACCGCACACTGTACGGTTCTGGACTCTTTTTGTTGCTCTCTTTGGGAGCCGAATACTGGGTACTTCGGGTGGCCAAAGGATTACCCTCTGGCCTTGGCGGATCAAGAGAAACCCTCCGCGACGACACTTCAGGGTCGCCCGCCTCATGAGGCGGGGTGGCAGGGGGAGGTGTTTCTCTCTCCGTCATCTCCAGAAGAAGATCCCCTAAAGACGAACTCTATCGAGAAGGGTAACAATCCGAACTGCAAGATATATGCTTCGGTTATTATCTTCAGAAGTAATGTAAGATATTTTTACTATTAAGTACTTTTTGTTTACTTACAGCTAGGTAGAGGGCTGATCCCCTTGGGACACTGTGTGGCAAGAGTACCCTCCGAGGCAGGACCCTCTGGCGGAGATTTCTTCCCCCATTTGGAAACCTTCGTTTCCGGGTCTTCCGAGGTGGTCCTCTTCCTTCCTTGGGGAGAGGGAATTTCAAATTCTTCTCCCTGGCTATCCTCCTTCGCGGGGGCGCTAACTCCCCCGGTTTGGACGAATAGTGAGTGAGGCCCGCTTTCAGCCTCTTTATTCCCCCCTTTATCTTCCCCTGAGGGCGCCTGATAAGGCGCCGGCTCGAGCATTCTGGCTAGTACTGGATTGGCCGAGCCTTTAGGAAGGGGGGCCGAACACCTGATCATCTTCGCCTTTGTTATCCAGTCCTGGTCAAAGAGAGACTTTTCATAATGATGTTATGATAAATAAAAAGAGAGCGTGTTCGGCCATGGGATTACTTAGTTGGGTATCGGGGCGATTATAGCTCAGACCCGCATCCTCGGTGGTGTCCGGTCACTCTATTTGGGGTCCGAAGAACAATTTGTACATCTCTTCGAGCGTCATGCTAGGAAAGTGCTGAATAGTTCGCGGTCCTTCCGAGTTGAATTCCCACATATGGAGAGGTCGACGTTTGCAAGGCTGGACTCGACGAACTAGCATGACTTGCATTACCATGACCAGGCTGACATCTCTCTCAAGGAGATCTTGGATGCGACTCTGCAATATCGGCACATCATTTACTGGCCCCCAGTTTATCCCCTTGTTGATCCATGATGTCAGTTTTGGTGGGGGCCCGAGCGAAAGGCAGGGGCAGCTACCCACTTGGCACTTCGGGGAGCTGTGATATAAAACCACTCCCGTTGCCATAAACTGGACACCTCTGGGAAGGAACCCTCTGGCCATGGAACATCAGCGCTTTTTCTTATTACACCACCTCCGCACTCTGCGTGTCGCCCCTCGATCATCTTCGGCTTCACATTGAAAGTCTTGAGCCACAGGCCGAAGTGTGGGGTAATGAGGAGGAAGGCCTCACACACGACGATAAACGACGAGATGTGAAGGAGGGAATCCGGGGCCAGATCATGGAAATCCAGCCCATAATAGAACATGAGCCTCCTAACAAAGGGATCTAGAGCGAGGCCTAGCCCTCGGAGGAAGTGAGAGATGAACACAACACTCTCGTTGGGTTCGGGAGTGGGGATGACCTGCCCTCGGGCAGGCAGCCTGTGCGAGATTTCGGCGGTCAGATACCTGTCCTCTCTCAGCTTCTTGATGTCCTCCTCTGTGACGGAGGAAGGCATCCACCGACCTTGGTGGTTGGATCCGGACATGGTTGACGGTCCGAAGCGCCTGACCTGAGCCTTGGGTGTTGGAACTCGAGGCGGGGGAAGGATTCGATTGAGCACGAGAGGGAAAAAAGCACAGGCCTTGGCCTCTTTATAAAGAGGGTGAATATCAAGCGTCCTCCTCGTGGCCGTTTGGGACTTGCCTAAAATCGGGGAGTCATACCAACAGGCACGATTGGGTTACCCACGTCCATATTGATGAGAATCCCGTAATAAGGGAGACACGATCTCTGCTTTGACATGACGTGTCAGGAAAACCGCCTCACGATATGTGCAGTGCTGGTTGAGAAAAACGGTTCGAATAAAGACCGGGCCATGGCATGATGTCATGTTGCTAAACATGTTAGCAGATTAGATTTGTGGAAATATTATTCTCTCTACGGTGGTATGTGGAACTTGTTTTGCAGAGCCGGACACTATCCTTGTGTTCAAAATCTTCTATGGAGTATTCGGAGGAGGAACCCGCCTTGCAATGCCGAAGACGAATCTGCGCGCCGTACTCATCGTCATTGAAGCCTGGTTCAGGGGCTACTGAGGGAGTCCTGGATTAGGGGGTCTCCGGACAGCCAGATTATATCCTTTGGCCGGACTGTTGGACTATGAAGATACAAGATTAAAGACTCCGTCCCGTGTCCGGATGGCACTCTCCTTGGCGTGGAAGGCAATCTTGGCAATACAGATATGTAGATCCCGTCCCTTGTAACCGACTTTGTGTAACCCTAGCCCCCTCCGGTGTGTATATAAACCGGAGGCTTAGTCCGTAGGACAAGAAACAATCATACCATAGGCTAGCTTCTAGGGTTTAGCCTCTACGATCTCGTGGTAGATCAACTCGTGTAATACTCATATCATCAAGATCAATCAAGCAGGACGAAGGGTATTACCTCCATCGAGAGGGCCCGAACCTGGGTAAACATCGTGTCCCCTGCCTCCTATTACCATCCGCCTTAGATGCACAGTTCGGGACCCCCTACCCGAGATCCGCCGGTTTTGACACCGACAGGTTTCCCCTCTGGTCCTTGGTCTCCATGGAATGGGAGGGGCGAGAGCCCCTCCGAGATTGGATCTGTCTCTCTGTCTCTCTCTGTTTCTGCGTTCTCAGATTCTACCCTTTTACCGTTTCCTATATTTCCGGAGATCCATAACTCCGATTGGGCTAAAATTTTAACACGATCTCTATCCGGATATTAGCTTTCTTGTGGAGAAAGAAGGGCATCAACCGCCTTACGGGGTGGCCACGAGGGTCAGGGGCGCGCCCCCTGCCCCATGGGCCCCTCAAGCATCATCTCGCGTTGATTTCACTTCCCAAAAATCACATTATTCCAAAAAAATCTCCATCCGTTTTTATCCCGTTTGAACTCTGTTTGATATGGATTTTCTGTGAAACAAAAAAACATGCAACAAACAGGAACTGGCACTGGGCATTAGATCAATATGTTAGTCCCAAAAATAGTATAAAAAGTTGCCAAAAGTATATGAAAGTTGTAGAATATTGGCATGGAACAATCAAAAATTATAGATACGACGGAGACATATCAATAGGTCGGGGCAAACGGAGGCCACCTGAAAGCACAAGTGCTCCCAGGGTGATTTTGGTAATTAATGTCCACAAATCTCTTGTTGGACTAATGCTTCTACCTAGTATGTTTCAGATAAGTTCAACAGTGGAGTGGCATGGACTAGAGGATGTGGAACCCCTTCAAGATGTCGAGGACAAATGATTGGCTCAAGCTCAAAGCTCAGGACTCTACATTTTATTTTAGTGATCCAAGATCACATTGAGTCCATAGGAAAGCCAATACTATTTAGAGGGGATGAGGTGTTGCTTAATGGCTTGCTTTCTCAAAATGCTTAGTGATATGCTCCAAAGCCCTCAACCACTTTCTCATATCCAAATATGTCCCAAACCAATAGTCAAACTCGGCCCCACCAAAATTGTCTATCCGGCACCACCGAGTTCTCTAGACATAACCACTGCCAGAAACCCTAATCAATTCGGTCTCACCGATGGGATCTCGGTCTCACCGAGATGGGCTTGCAAACTCTCTGATTGCCTGTTGCAATAAATTCGGTCCCACCAAGACATACAATCAGTTCCACCGAGTTTGCTTGGCCAACTCTCTGTTTTGCTTATTACCCAAATCGGTCCCACCGAGTTTGTGTAATTGGTCAAACTGAGATAAGGCTTTACCCTAACCCTAGCACATTGCTCCCACCGATTCGATTATATAGGTCCCACCGAAAACCCTAACGGTCACATTTTAAAGTAACTCGGTCTGACCGAGTTGTTTGATTCGGTCCCACCAAGTTTGGTGATTTGTGTGTAACAGTTAGATTTTGTGTGGAGGCTATTTATACCCCTCCACCCACTCTTCATTTATAGAGAGAGCCATCAGAATATGCGTACACTTCCAACATATATTTTCTAAGAGAGAACTACCTACACTTGTGTTGAGGTCAAGATATTCCATTCCAACAACATAAATCTTGATCTCTAGCCTTCCCCAAGTTTCTTTCCACTCAAATCATTTTTCCACCAAATCCAAATCCTGTGAGAGAAAGTTGAGTGTTGGGGAGACTATCATTTGAAGCACAAGAGCAAGGAGTTCATCATCAACACACCATTTGTTACCTCTTGGAGAGTGGTGTCTCCTAGATTGGTTAGGTGTCACTTGGGAGCCTCCATCAAGATTGTGGAGTTGAACCAAGGAGTTTGTAAGGGCAAGGTTATCGCCTACTTCGTGAAGATCTAACCGAGTGAGGCAAGTCCTTCGTGGGCGACGGCCATGGTGGGAGAGACAAGGTTGCTTCTTCGTGGATCCTTCGTGGGTGGAGCCCTCCGTGGACTCGCGCAACTGTTACCCTTCATGGGTTGAAGTCTCCATCAACGTGGATGTACGATAGCACCACCTAACGGAACCACGCCAAAATCTCCGTGTCTCCAATTTCGTTCGCACACTCCAATCCCATCCCTTTATATTCTTGCAACTTGCATGCTTTACTTTCCGCTGCTCATATACTCTTGTCATGCTTGCTTGATATGTATTGTGAATGTTTAAACTTGTGCTAAAACTCTACTTAAACCTAAAGAAGTTAAAAACTGCAACTTTTCTTACTTAGAGTCTATTCACCCCCCTCTAGACTTCACTTCTCGATCCTTTCAATTGGTGTTAGAGCTTTAGTCTCCATTGCTTTGATTTAATCACCATTGGAGGAAGATGGATGAGTCTACGTTGGGGAGTCTTAGACGTAGAATTCCTATTCTTGATGGAGAGTTCTTTCATGAGTGGAAAAATGAGATGCTTGAGATTTTCAATGAATATCATTTGACCAAGTACATTACTACTCCTTGTGCTCGCATTGTTGAACCTTTGCAACCTACCCTTGATGAGTATATTGACATGATCCGTAATCTTAGAACGGTCAATTTAATCACTAGAGGTTTTCCTAGAAACTTGCTTAATAGCTTGCCTGCTCTTGATTGTGCCTACACCATATGGAGATTCCTTGAGGAATGATTCCCAAACTATTCCTTAAAAAATCTAGATGAGATTATCCATAAGTCTATTGCCTTGAGTAAGATGAGTTCCAATGATCCCACATTTGGTGATTGATTATTTGAGCTTACAAATCTTACGAGTGCCAAAGGAGATGTTGGAATCATTAGCAATATCATTTCCAAAGTCATTAGAATCCATAGAGATGAACATTGTTACGGTCATACTTCTAATGAATTACCCTCTCTGGAGTTGATCCATCACATGATGATGTTGAACATGGATACTATGATGAGGATGATGATAGTGACCATGATCTTGATGATGCGATGAGACACTTTGGTCTTATGGCTAATCTTCGTGGCTACATGGCTGGAGGAAAGGAATGGCTCCTTGATAGTGGATGTACTGATCACATGACCGGAGACAAAGATATGTTTCGTGAGCTTGCTGAAAACGACGGCCCTCGAAAGTATGTCACTTTTGGTGATAACTCAAACGGTAAGGTGGTTGGCCTTGGTAAAGTGGCCATCTCACATGATAGCTCCATACAAAATGTTATGCTCGTTGAATCTCTTGGCTACAATTTACTTTCCATATCTAGACTTGCCGACTTTGGTTTCAATGTCCTATTTACTGAAGTAGATTGCCAAGTGTTTCGAAGAGATAATCATAAAATGGTCTTTACCAGTATACGTAGAGGTGATCTTTACATTGTTCATTTCACTAAAAAGGCTCAACCTAGAACTTGCTTAATTGCTAAATCCTCTAAAGGCTGGCTGTGGCCTAGAAGGCTAGGTCATGTGGGCATGCGAAATCTAGATAAGCTTATTAAAGGTGATCATATCCTTGGAGTAAACGATGTTATATTTGACAAGGATAGACTTTGTAGTGCTTGTCAAGCAGGAAAACAAGTTGGAGGGAGTCACCCCGTGAAGAACATCATGACCACGAGAAGGCCGCTCGAGCTACTTCACATTGATCTCTTTGGTCCCAATGCCTACAAGAGTCTCTGTGGTAACTCATCTGGTCTAGTCATAGTCGATGATTTTTCAATATTTACGTGGGTGTTCTTCCTTGATGATAAATCACAGGTCCAAAAGATCTTCAAAAACTTTGCTAGGAAGGCCCAACATCAATTTGACGTGAAGATCAAGAAGGTTCGAAGTGACAATGGAACGGAGTTCAAGAACGCAAATGTGGACACCTTTCTTGATGAAGAGGGGATTTCACACGAGTTCTCGGCTATGTACACACCTCAACAAAATGGAGTTGTTGAGAGGAAGAACCGGACTCTTATTGAGATAGGAAGAACGATGCTTGATGAGTACAAGACTCCAAAACACTTTTGGGCGGAAGCGGTTGAGATGGCTTGTCATGCAACAAATCGCTTGTATCTTCACAAGCTACTCGGCAAGATGGCATACGAGCTCCTCACCGGTAACAAACCCCAAGTTGGATACTTTCGAGTATTCGGCTCAAAGTGCTACATTCTTGATAAGAATCGTCGTTCTAAATTTGCTCCTAAATCTCATGAAGGTTTCCTACTTGGTTATGGCTCAAACTCTCACACTTACCGTGTCTACAACAATTTCACCCGAAAGGTTGAAGAGACGGTAGATGTGAAGTTTGATGAATCTAACGGCTCACAAGTAGAGCAATTGCCTATTTATGTAGGAGACAAAGACCCTTCGAAAGCAATCCAAGACTTGTCTATTGGTAAGATTCGTCCAATGGAGGTGAAGGAGAGTACCTCGTCCGTCCAAGTGGAAGCTTCCACCTCACGACAAGGTGAACCAAGAGTTGATACGGAAGCATCCACAAGTGGGACACACCAAGACGAAGAAAACGAGGAAGTACACCAAGATGAAGATCAACAACCTCCTTCTCCACCAGGACAATAAAACGACAATGTCTACAATGAAGAAGGCCAAGAAGAAGAACAAGATGATGAGGATGTTCCACCCCGAGCCAGGTAAAAGCTCCCATGAGTTCGAGCAAGAGTCGCCAAAGACCATCCCGTCGAGCAAATCTACAATGATATCCAAACCAGGAGAATCACTCGCTCTAAAACTCATTTGGCTAATTTTTGTGAACATTACTCATTCATCTCTAGAATTGAACCTATGAAGGTTGAAGAAGCATTGGAAGATCCGGATTGGATAAACGCCATGCATGAAGGGCCACACAACTTTGAGAGAAACCAAGTGTGGACATTGGTCGAGAAGCCCGACAACAACCACAACATCATCGGTACCAAATGGGTGTTTCGCAACAAGCAAGACGAAGATGGTCAAGTCGTCCGCAACAAAGCTCGTCTCATTGCCCAAGGCTATACTCAAGTCGAAGGTATGGACTACGGTGAGACATATGCCCCCGTTGCTAGACTTGAGTCCATCCGCATCTTGCTTGCCTATGCTAATCACCATGATATCACCTTATACCAAATGGACATTAAAAGTGCTTTTCTAAATGGTGAAATCGAGGAGGAGGTTTATGTTAAACAACCTCCCGGCTTCATCAATCCTAAGAAACCTGATCATGTTTACAAACTTCACAAAGCTCTTCATGGTCTTAAACAAGCTCCTAGAGCATGGTATAAATGCTTGACCAAGTTCCTTATTGAAAAAGGCTTTGAAATTGGAAAAATAGATTCTACTCTTTTTACTAAAGGGTTAATGGAGAACTATTTGTGTGCCAAATTTATGTTGATGATATTATATTTGGTTCGACTAACCCTCGTTTTAGTGAGAAGTTTGGAAAGCTAATGTCGGAGAAGTTTGAGATGTCTATGATGAGTGAACTCAAATTCTTTCTTGGTTTGCAAATCAAACAAACTAAGGAAGGTACCTTTGTCTCTCAAACAAAGTACACCAAGGACTTATTCAAGAAGTTCAATATGCAAGAATGCAAAGGTATGACTACACCCATGCCTACTAGTGGACATCTTGATTTGTCCAAAGACGGTGAACCGGTTGATCAAAAGGTTTACCGCTCCATGATTGGTTCATTGTTATATCTATGTTCCTCTCGTCCCGATATTATGCTAAGTGTGTGCATGTGTGCAAGATATCAAACGACCCCCAAAGAATATCATCTTAAGGCTGTGAAAAGGATAGTGAGATACTTAATACATACACCAAATTTTGGCATTTGGTATCCTAAGAGGTCTTCTTCCAATCTTGTTGGTTACTCCGATTCGGACTATGCCAGAGACAAGGTTGATAGAAAGTCCACTTCGGGTACTTGTCAATTTCTTGGTAGATCTCTTGTGTCTTGGTCTTCCAAGAAACAAAACTCGATATCCTTATCCACCGCCGAAGCGGAATACATTGCCGCTGGTTCATGTTGCGCTCAATTACTTTGGATGACCAAACTCTTAAAGATTATGGGATATATGTGAAACATGTTCCATTGCTTTGTGACAATGAAAGTGCTATCAAGATTGCTCACAATCCCGTGCAACATTCTCGAACTAAGCATATTGAAGTTCGTCATCATTTCATTCGAGATCATGTTGCCAAAGGGGACATTGATCTTAAGCATGTTTGTACCAATAAGCAGTTGGCAAATATATTCACCAAACCGCTTGATGAGAATGTTTTTTGCCGTTTGAGAGGAGAATTTAACATCATTGATGCTTAAAACTTGGAGTAGAAACTCCATTTGGATACATGCAAGGCATGAGCCTTTGACTAATCCTTGATATTTCTTTCATGATGCTATTTATATGTCTTGGATATATTTGCACCCTTGCATGCTATCTAACCCTTGTAGGTACTTGGATGAATCTAAATCTATGAGATTGCATCCCACTCACATCATGAGCAATTTCTACATCACCAAGTCTCTACACAATGGTGGTTGAAGACAAGGAAGCACGAAGCCTTCAAACATATCCTTTGACAAATTCTACATTAAGTTTTATGTTTGTCATCTTGGATATACAAGTGCTCTTCCTTGCAAAGATAACCCATGTAGGAAGATGAACTCAAATTCCAAGTGATGCTCCCAACTCTTGATGAGCTACATCAACCTTGAGAAACCCACACAAGTTCAACTACGTGATCAAGATCAACACCACCACCCAAGGTATGTTATTCCATCTTAGAGAAGCTTTACTCCAAGTCATGGATCAAAGCAACTCAACAAGATGTGAATACATCAAGATGCTTAAACAAAAAATGGAAACCCCATTTTGAGCTTAAGCGATGAGTATGACCTATGATCAAGTGTCCTCACTTGACTCCTAAGTCAATATACTCTAACATAGGTGACTTTGTCGCCGACCAATTCTAGATGAAGTTCTCTTGTGTTTGTCTCGTGCATATTTATTTCCCCTTTCAAAAAAAACTTCATCTAGATTTCCTCTCTGATTATTTGTGTTCTGCATTCCCTGCATCCAATTCATTGCAAATCTTTCAGCAAATTCCTTGCAAATCCTTGTGAGATCTATATTGCCTAGTGAATCGGTCACACCTATTTGTTTCCTTCGGTCCAACCGAATTCTTTCAGCGCCACCGAAGCACATAACTCGGTGCCACCAATTTCACTACAGGAAAGACAGCTTGCCACTTGATTCCTGCATTCTTTTTGCTCCAGCTCCACTCAATGATTCTTGTCCTCTACCAGCATCACATTCGAATTGCTGCTTTGCTTTGTGACTCATGGACCAAACCCATTTGTAACAAAAATCCAGAAGAACCCTTCTTGGAAATTGATGTCAAAGGGGAAGAGAGAGAGATCACATCAAAGCTTAAGAGGGAGATCACATCAAAGCTTAAGCTTAATCATTTCTATAGGGGGAGAGCATACTCAAGGAGAGTGTAAGTAACCCCAGATGCTTGGTATTCCAGAGGAGAAAAGTCACATGTATTTAAGAGGGGAAAGACATGTTCATATTTGATTATTTGCATTAGCTCTATTTCTTTGTGTTGCTCTGATTTTCTGTTCCCTATCTTCTCCCAATATCCCATGCAAGATTCGGGGGGAGCAAGACATCTAAGGGAAGGGAATCCTTTGAATTCATTGCACATTTTTACCTTTGGGGACATGTCTATATCCAATAGAGTACTCAGTACTCACTCTCTACATGTCATCCCGGTCTTGGTACTCTTGTGGTCTCTTTTGTTTGCTCTGGCTAGTAGGTGTATCTGTGTTATCTAACCTTGTTTACTCAGGTTCATTCCTTCCTAAGCCAACTCAGGACCACAAGGTAAGTATATGCATCATAGTCATGTGTATGAGGATTTCATGCTGATATTCACATCATTTGCTCTGTTGCATATAGCCAAGATACATGTAACACATTGCTTACTCTCTGATGCTTATGCATTCACATGCTCCTATATTCCATATTTACATGATTGCATACATGTAGGGGGAGCCTATGCATGTTACATGTCTTTCCAAAGCTTTACTTGCTATTCTCTATATCTTTATCTAAAGCTTTGATGTATGCTGTCATCAATTACCAAAAAGGGGGAGATTGAAAGGACAAGTGCTCCCTGGGTGATTTTGGTAATTAATGTCAACATATCTCTTGTTGGACTAATGCTTCTACCTAGTATGTTTCAGATAAGTTCAACAATGGAGTGGAATGGACTAGAGGATGTGGAACAACTTCAAGATGCTGAGGACAAAGGATTGGCTCAAGCTCAAAGCTCAGGACTCTACATTTTATTTTAGTGATCCAAGATCACATTGAGTCCATAGGAAAGTCAATACTATTAAGAGGGGATGAGGTGTTGCTTAATGGCTTGCTTGCTCAAAATGCTTAGTGATATGCTCCAAAGCCCTCAACCACTTTCTCATATCCAAATATGTCCCAAACCAATAGTCAAACTCGGCCCCACCGAAATTGACTATCCGTCGCCACTGAGTTCTCTTGACATAGCCACCGCCAGAAACCCTAATCAATTCGGTCTCACAGATGGGATCTCGGTCTCACCGAGATGGGCTTGCAAACTCTCTGATTGCCTATTGCAATAATTTCAGTCCCACCGAGACATACAATCAGTCTCACAAAGTTTGCTTGGCCAACTCTCTGTTTTGCTTATTACCAAAATTGGTCCCACCGAGTTTGTGTAATCGGTCAAACCGAGATAAGGCTTTACCCTAACCCTAGCACATCGGTCCCACCGAAAACCCTAACGGTCACATTTTGAACTAAATCGGTCTGACTGAGTTGTATGATTCGGTCCCACCGAGTTTGGTGATTTGTGTGTAACGATTAGATTTTGTGTGGAGGCTATTTATACCCCTCCACCCACTCTTCATTTATAGAGAGAGCCATCAGAATATGCCTACACTTCCAACATACATTTTCTGAGAGAGGACCACCTACACTTGTGTTGAGGTCAAGATATTCCATTCCAACCACATAAATCTTGATCTCTAGACTTCCCCAAGTTGCTTTCCACTCAAATCATCTTTCCACCAAATCCAAATCCTGTGAGAGAAAGTTGAGTGTTGGGGAGACTATCATTTGAAGCACAAGAGCAAGGAGTTCATCATCAACACACCATTTGTTACCTCTTGGAGAGTGGTGTCTCCTAGATTGGTTAGGTGTCACTTGGGAGCCTCCGTCAAGATTGTGGAGTTGAACCAAGGAGTTTGTAAGGGCAAGGAGATCGCCTACTTCGTGAAGATCTACCCGAGTGAGGCAAGTCCTTCGTGGGCGACGGCCATGGTGGGATAGACAAGGTTGCTTCTTCGTGGACCCTTCGTGGGTGGAGCCCTCTGTGGACTCGCGCAACTGTTACCCTTCATGGGTTGAAGTCTCCATCAACATGGATGTACGGTAGCACCACCTATCGGAACCATGCCAAAATCTCTGTGTCTCCAATTTCGTTTGCACACTCCAATCCCATCCCTTTATATTCTTGCAACTTGCATGCTTTACTTTCCGCTGCTCATATACTCTTGTCATGCTTGCTTGATATGTATTGTGAATGTTTAAACTTGTGCTAAAACTCTACTTAAACCTAAAGAAGTTAAAAACTACAGCTTTTCTTACTCAGAGTCTATTCACCCCTCCCCCCCTCAAGACTTCACTTCTCGATCCTTTCACCACCTCGCGAACGTCCGCCGGAGAGGCCATGATATACCTCTTCTTGCCCGAACGCTCGTCGGGCTCCCCGAGATACGTGGTCGAGCTTAGGCTGCGACATTCTAGAGCAGGGGATGTGGATCTGGCGGGGATGGACATTGTAGGCCTCATCTAAAAACTCAGGGGAGTGGGGCGTCAGTATGGGAATCGCTGGGTAAGCTCAACTTTATTATCTAAGCTAGGAGGAACGGGCAGACCGGTAGGGGTTGGCGGCTGCGCCAGCAGCGCCGGTGGTGGCCGCGAGCTAGGGTTCGAGGGGGGAGGGGGCGGGTGGGGGGACTGTGGAGGGGGGTGTTTGAGGATACGATGCGGCTACTGAAAATTTTAGTAACAATTGGTGGATATGGTGGTGGACGAGGGAGGGCAACGGTTCAAATGACTCGGCTACTGCAATTTTACTATAAGGTCGGTGCTGGAGGAGTGTAGGCGACGGTTGAAGTACGGTGGCTAATAAAATTTGTGTAAAGTAATTGATGCGGGGCAGGAGTGACCAAGTTCACGCACGGTCCAATAACAATATGCGTGTATGATAATAAGGAAAAGTGGCAGAACCGCCGATTTTTGCAATGCTCAAGGCGGGTGGTTTGTTTTTATATTTTAGCTAGCTAGTCTATCACACACGGTTCGTCCTAATTTCCAAATAAACTTACCCACCTTTAGCTTGCGTAGGTGGTGATTTTACAACGCACTTGCATGGCACACGGTTAAGGCAGTACCTCCACACTTTGCTCGCGCTTGCGCGGTCATGGTGATTTTACAGTGCACTTGCATCGCACACGATTGAGCTAGTACCTCCACCTTCACTCGCGCTTGCGCAGTCATCGTGATTCACAGCGCACTTGCATCGCACACGGTTAAGATATTGTACCCGTGTTTGTTGAGCGTCATCAGAGTCTTTGCAGCAAAAAAGGTTAGAGAGGGTCAGAAGACAGCCACACCAGCATGTGGCCCAAATATATATGAGTGAAAAGGGTGGTCTGTGATGTTCAAAATTCCAATGCACAACTTTGACTGTGCAAGCCCACGGTTGGGCACGTCGTCGCAGATCGATGAGAGGGGCCAGAAGTCAAGAACCACCTGGAAGTGGCCAAATATATGTAGGAATATTGGGTGTGATGTTTAAAACTTTAAATACATAATGCATAATAGATTGAACCATCATAAAAGTCACATGAGAGGGACCACAAGACCAGCACCTCTTGCATGAAGCCCAAAATGATGTATGTTGGGAAGGGGTGATGTGTGTTTTCAATATAGAATAATGTACAATTTAGATGTGGTGCCTACCTCTCGATACAAACAACAACCATGAAGGCAAGGTAGTTAAGGACGAGATATGCAGGGTACGATGTAGGTCGAACCCAGCAGTCCGAGCATGTGGGAGGGAATCCTGACAACACATGAGCTCGAGCTTGGGTTGAGCGACATGTGACGGTGACCGGCACTAACTCGAACTAGGAGGAATCCATTCATGGCCAACACATACCCCTCGTTATCGGTCAAAGAGATGATATATATATATACACTCGGGGAGCCCACAGATATGCGTGTCATCACAAAACCGCACAAGGGAGACGTGGTAGATCAGAAGACCCCGTATACACTGCATGCGTCCCAAAAATATGTATGGGTACGGTGGTGTGTGATGTGTTTAAGTCCCGAATGCACAACTTCGATGGGCCACCAACTACATTACAAACCGAACACTGTACCCGACTCCATGCCTGGTTCAATACGTACGATGTCGGTTTCCCAACTTCGAGGCTGTGGGGGGGGGGGTCATCCCATGGATGCGCTCAAACTTTATTTGGTCTAGCATGGCACACATCTATACCCCTTATAGTGTGCGAATAACTTTGAAAGTTGGTCATTGGATGAAGCCAATCCGACGGTACAGAGATGGCAAATCCGAGCACTACTGGCTGTGGATATACATTCCACCAGATTTTGCCACATGTACAATCTAGAAGACTCCATGGTTGAACTTAAGCATAATGCACAAACCTCAAAATACAAGCACTTCTCATTTGTTCTAGAATCTTCCATATCTTAATTGCCCAAACATTTTTTTCTAAATGAATTGTCACTTTTTTTACTTTATGCATTACAATGCACAATTCCATGAACTTAAAATAGATTTTTTTATAAAAGTAATTGGTTTTGGATGAGATGAACTATAAGAATTAAACGAACATCTACAGCATGCCTATATGACTCAAAGCTTACATGCTCTAGTGTGGTATTGAATAATTTGGTTACCAAATCTCATGCGTGCAACACACGTGTACCTTACTAGTATCAATAGGAAACCATCATGGTCAAACCCTTCTCGTTGTTGGGTCAAAGGGATAGATTGTGTGGGGCCCCCTATTTGTCGATAAAGGATAGTATATATACCTCGGGGAGCCCACAGATATGTGCAGCGTCTATAAGCCGCACAAGGGAGACATGCTCGACAAGAATACCCTGCCCCCTATATCCTGCATGCGACCTGAAAGAGGTTTATATAATCGCCATGACAGGTCGAGTCAATCATTCTTTAATTTTTTAGAGCAAAAAATAACCAATAATAACATAGTCTACAAATTAGCAAAACAAGGATCCCAAGGTTTATATAATTGCCATGATAGGTCACTATAGAGATACATACATACATACATACATACATACATACATACATATACATATATATATATATAATGACCGTGTCATGGCATTTAAATGAAGCTTGAGATATGCAACTTCCCACCGGGTCACCCATCCTTGGACTACTCCAGCCCGAGCACGCTTAACTTCTACGTTCTATCCGACTAGGCTAGCGGATGGGAAGCTGCCCCTTGCTGATAGCAATTGCCTCCTTGCCATTAATGTGTTTCACGCTGGTCACCCTATGGGACCTACTCCCTCCTATCACACACATTTGTGCTTTTAGAAACTATGTGCGATATTTACATGGCCGGTGTGTCGCCGCTAGCCTTCAATGAGCACTGACACTGGTAGAGGGAAAATGATGGGAGAAGAGGCGGGAAACCGATAAGAGGAGTGGCGGGAAATGATAGCCTGTTTAGAAAATGCAGTAGAGAAGGAAGCATGAGCTAGCATGACGCATGCGCACAGTGCTTACCCATGTACTGCATGTGCTGTCGAAAGGGCCGAGGGTTGTCGTTCGATGTGGGAGTATCCAACGGTGCACACATACGATCCGTGGGGTTTGGGTTCTGGCCAATCAGAACACACGACTCAGATCACGCGCACAGCAGGGGGGAGGGGGCATCGGCCACGGCTTGGTAGGCACACAGATTTCGTGAGTGAACCATGTGCTATTTGAAAGCATTTCGTGAGAAGAATCTCGGTTTTTAAATCCCCGTAAAAGCAAAACTCACCCGAAAATCGTGAAACCTGGCAAGGTGTCACGACATGGCACATATATGTCGAGGAATTTTTTTCGTCCATTTTGGCGCAAGTTTTATTACAAGCCTCTTACAAACTGGAGCTTCTCTCAAAGAAGCCTCGTGGTTCCGATAGGGAAACAAGTCCCCCTTGTGGGCGAAACATAATCATTGCCTATTTTCGCCTTGTATTTTCTTCTACGGGAAACATGCAATGACAGGATATCCATGCTGAAATTTAAACTTAATTAGGGTTCGTTTGGCCTTTTTATACACTAATTGAGTTTCCTAGGCATTTAATGTCCATAATTCAAATCCGAACTTCAAATACATGCTCCAGTTCACCAAAATGGCTACAAAATTTATACATGTGTCCTTGGGTGCATGTTTAGGTCCCATGCCAGGAATGGGAATGAATTACAACTGTATCGGCATCCTGGCTCGTCCTCAAACATTTGGAATCTTGGTTTTTAAATCCCGTAAATCCTAAACTCACCAGAAAGTCATCAAAGGTGGCATGGTGTCACGTCATGGCACATATATGTTGTTGTAAAAACATTGTCCAATCTGGGCCAAGCTTTATTACAAACCTCTTACAAACTGAAGCTTCTCTCAAAGAAGCCTCGTGGTTCTGATTGGGAAACATGTTCCTTAAGGGAGTCCTGGACTAGGGGGTCCCCGGGCTTCCGAGCTATGTGATATGGGCCGGACTGATGGGACAAGAAGATATAAGATCGAAGGGCCTTCCCTGTGTCCGGATGGGACTCTAACTTACGTGGATGGCAAGCTTGGCGTTCGGATGTGAAGATTCCTTTCTTTGTAAACCGACTCTGTACAACCCTAGGTCCCTCCGGTGTTTATATAAACCGGTGGGTTTAGTCCGTAGAGGCAATAACAATCAGATAGGCTAGACATCCAGGGTTTAGCCATTACGATCTCAAGGTAGATCAACTCTTGTAACCCCTATACTCATCAAAGTCAATCAAGCAGGAAGTAGGGTATTACCTCCATCAAGAGGGCCAGAACCTGGGTAAACATCGTGTCCCCTACATCCTATTACCTTCGATCCTCAGACGCACAGTTCGGGACCCCCTACCCGAGATCGGCCTGTTTTGACACTAACATTGGTGCTTTCACTGAGAGTTCCTCTGTGCTGTCGACGGAAGGTTCGATGGCTCGTTCGATCATCTGCAATGATGTTGTTTCGGAGGAGATTTTCCTCCCCGGACAAATATTTGTATTCGCTTGATTCGCACTGCGTGCCAATCCGATTGCCCACCTTGAGCAGAACGACAGCTACGCCCCTGGTCATCAGATCAGTTTCGGGAACCTAAACTATGTCACCGATATCCGAGGAAACTTGATCTTTGAAGGATTCACAGCCCCGACCGCAGCTCCGGCCTTAGATCTAGAGCAGGCCACCGGGTCCGAAGATGGGAATTTAGAGCCTGTCGGACTCCCTACAATTATGGTTCTCGCTACCGGAGATCCAGAGGGGACGACGTCATTAGCAGACCCAAATACGAACCGAACTCCCCTTGTCGCTAGAGCACTGGACTCTCCCTCGGATTATAAATCCAAACTCTCGAGGTCCGCGACAAGCGGGCGCGGCCAGGAGGCCCTCACCCCGGTCGGCCCAGTGGACTCTCGTCTCTATGACCAAACCTCGCTCCTAAACGAGGCTTTGGACTTAATGCGATCCCTCGCCATAACAGAGGAATCACTTCCAAATTACACCCAGCCAAGACTAGGGGCTGAGAGCGGGGAATTTTACGTCCCACCCACCACCCACTTTATAGACACTGTCGAAGATCCAACCAACATGCTGGACTATGCCTCCGAAGATATCGACGGTATGGACAATGATGCCGGACACGATCAAGGCCAAAACCCTCCATTTACCGGACGTTGGACGGCCAGCTCCACATATGACGTATACATGGTGGATACACCTAAAGAGGATGACGATGACTGCAAGAAGGATCCGGTTGAGGAAAAGCCTCCCGAAGCACCTCCAAAGTGTCAACGTCAGCGGCGCTGCTCAAAATCGCGTCACAAAAAAGACAGCAATACTGGCACCGAAGACAATAACACTCCGGAGAACGCCGAAGACCCCGACGCCCCCATCGAGCCAACAACCAAACAGGATGATTGGGAGGATGGGCAAGTTAACCCTGACGATCCTATTGGGAACGAGGACTCAGAGGACAGTAACTACCTACCGATCTCCGAAGAGGATGTGAGCCTCGGCGACGAAGATTTCATCGTGCCGGAGGAACCCCTCGAATAAAAGCACTTTAAGTGCCGGCTAAGCGCCATAGCAAGAAGCCTGAAAAAAGAAGCAGCAGCTGTCGGATTTCGGGTTCCGGCAGACCCTTGAGGTTCGAACACTGGGGTGCGCGCGGAGATTTCGCCTCCTACCTACCTGCACCCCTCCGCCTTGCAAAGATCTAAACTAAGGAAAGAACAACACAAGAGACACAGGGTTTATACTGGTTCGGGCCACCGTTGTGGTGTAATACCCTACTCCAGTGTGTGGTGTGGTGGATTGCCTCTTGGGCTGATGATGATGAACAATACAAGGAAGAACAGCCTCGCGAGGGTCTGTTCTTGGCTGGGGCGATGAACTGCTGGGAGGAGTCCAGTCACCCTTCTCTCTCTCTCTCTCTCTCTTCCTGATCTTCTCTATCCTTTGATCCCTCCGGCTCGGCTCTCTCTTTCGGCTCCCTTTGGCTCTGTGGGTGGTTGGTCCTATTTATAGAGGCCCTGGTCCTCTTCCCAAATATCGAGCGGGAAGGGATCCAACAATGGCGGGCTAATTTGAAGGGGGACAGCTAGTATCAACTATCATGACAAAAGTAGTCTTCGCCTGTGCAAAGCTCTGGTGATGACGCCGTCTTGGGCTCCACGGTGACCTCCGTCTCATAGTCCTCCTGGTCTTGGTCTCGTTGCACCAAAATGGCAACCTTTGCCTGATGCCTCGGTAGTCCGCGGCTGCACTTGGCCCCTTTGCACCAAAGAGGTAGGGAGGACACTGCGCGGGCTGGCACCCGCCTGGCACCCCCGGTCGTCATGGCTTGCGTCACGGGCACCTCGTGAGGTACCCCGCCTTGATCTCTCCGCCTCCTCGTGAGCCAGCCTGACGAGGCCACGCCTGAGGAAGCTCCGCGTCGTCCGCCCCGCGAGGCTTGGCCCCTCGCGAGGGTCTTGGGTTTGTGTTGGTGAAGATGGGCCGCGCTGGGCCCCCCTTTGAGCCACGCCGCAGGCCGCAGGTAGGAAAGTCTGGGAACCCCCGTTCCCAGAACGCCGACAGTAGCCCCCGGGCCCAAGGCGCGCCCGGACTTGGCCGTGTAGGGAGGCGGAAGGGCAAGAGCGAAGCGCCGTGGGCCCTAACAGCCTGCGGCCTTGGGCGCCGCGTGGCGGTTGGTTGGATGGGCGCCTCCACTGCCCCATGGCGCCTCGGCAACTGCACGGATTGGGCAAGTCCCTGCATGCAAAGTGGGTCGTGATTACCTATAATCATGGAGGTCGGCGGTTGGCCTTCGCCAGCCATAAGTACGGGACAACGCGCGCCCTTCCAGTCCATCCCACCTTGCTTCTCCTTCTTCCCGATCCTTGCTCCGTCTTGCTGCGATGGCTCCGATCCGCCGATTCTCGACGGCAGAGAAGGGAAAAGCTCCCTGAGAGGGGCAAGACCCACTCCCGCCGAAGAAACGGCTCGTCCCCCATGGCCCGGACGAAGGGGCCCTTCAGGTGGTGTCAAGGCCTTGGTGCGAGCGGGTGCCGCCGGGGTTCCCGCTTCCATTGTACGCCCACGTCGAGGGCCCCAAAGGAGCTGATGCTGACCGCCATGGGCGGCGCCGCCGTCGGCGCCAACGGGTCACGAAGGTGTGGGTCGTCCCCCCTGGGGTCCACACCAAGGGCTCCTACCAAGAGTTCGTGCTCCACGTCGCCATTCCTCTTCAGTCTTGGATCCACCTTCCTCCCTTCTTCGCCTCCATCATCCCGCAGGGGGAGCCCCTGGAGCTTTGGCTGCAGCACGCCGGCTGCAGCACCCTCGCGACCGAGGCAGAGGTCGTGGTCGTTGCCCCGGGCGAGGTCTTCATGACTCGGGGCTGGAGAGAGATCGCCCAGGTTTGCAGGGTAAGGGGCGTCTTCGCGGTCCACTTGGATTACGACGGTGCTTCGGTGATGCTCTTCAAGGTCTTCGATGCGAGCGGGCACCGGCTGGAGTGCTGCCCCGGGGAAGGTGGCCCAGACCCTGCCGCGACGAGGATTGGGCCCGCCGACCGCTCCCTTGGCGGCTCCTCAGGCGGTGGAGGCGTCGGAGGCTCCAGCGACTCCGGCGAGCTCTTCGCGACTCCGGAGACAAACGACGACAGCTACGAGCCCCCGAGCCGGCGCCGCTCCTGGAGCAGGGTGGGCTCGTCAGGCCGCCGCCGTCTCTGATCTGGATGGGGTTGGCGTCGGTGCTTGACGGCCCACTGTTGATGATGGCGTCTTTTGCAGGGTCGCGCGTAGTTTGTGTCCCTTTAGGATCTGTTCCCTGCGAGGAATTAAAAACGCGTCCCGTGGGGGCTTGTAAGGTGCGTGTGATCTTGTTTTGTCAATATAACCCTTGTCGTAGAATTGCGCGAGTTGCTCATTCCGTCTTAGCTCAGTCCTCCCTTTCGAACCTCACGAGGGCTTGGTGCTCTACGCCGACGGGTCCCAGTCCCAAGGCGACTTTAGCCGTCGCTGGTATGCCAGGTCGCGATGCCGTGGTCAAGGCCAGGAGGTGAGCGACCCAGAGTCCGATAAGAGCCCCTGAGTCACGATGCTCAGGAGGTCTCCCTTGGCGCCCAAGCAGCCGTTGTTTGGTGAGAAAGGAGAGAGGCGTCGCTAACACGGGGTAGCATTAGGTGCGGGGATGGTGCCCGGCAACTTGTGCTTCCGGGTGATGACTTATCTCGAGGATCAGGGGCCGCTCTCTAGTGTGTCGCCGGGTCCGTGCATCGGCACGCGCGAGGTTGCTCGGCGAGGTCCTCGTGTGTCTCTCCCCTCTCGCCTTTACTCCCCTTTCTGCTGTACGTCCTCGGGTCCCGGCCCTCGAGCGAGTCTCAGCCGTCGCTGGTATGCCAGGTCGTGATGCCGTGGTCAAGGCCAGAGGGTGAGGGCTGGAGAGCCAGTAGGAGCCCTGAGTTGCGATGCCCAGGCACCCCCCCTTTAACATGCAAGCGGTTCGCGCGGACGAGAGCGAAGGAGACACCACAAGGGCCTCGCCCGACGCAGCTCCTTCAGGAGGTCCTGCAGGTCCATCATAGAAAAAACAAGGGGTTGCCATGACAATTGGCAGTCAGCCGTTGGTTGCTTCCGAGGGGTAGTGAGGCACTGAAAGCTTGACGAGGTGACGCTATGCGGGGCTGCCGCGGCCAGAGCTCAGCCATCCAGGTTTGTCGGCGTTGCAGGGACGGACCCATGCGCAAGCGTCGTGCCGTTTGGGAGCAGCTCTGTTAGTTTGCGTCAGCTGAGCAGGCAACTAGGTAAAACACATTAGCCGCGAAGGAGTGGATTCGTTCAAGTAGATGCTGGGAATGCGGACATCACTGGGTCAGGCCCGAGCGACTCAGGGGGTCATGCAGCCCGAGGGGCGCCCCCAACAAGGTAAGCTAACAACATGGAATAAAAAGGGATACACGCCGCAGGGACGGACCCACGCGGCCTGGGAATAATGCAGCCCTGGGGGGCGTTCCCAGCTGGAAATAAAACTTGAAAGATGTCACCTGATGATGCTGAGGACGAAGGAGCGTTGGTGTAGCAGGCTTGGTGGACTACGGGAGCCGATCCTCACGAGCCCCCAGGCCCAGGGGCCTCGGGGGGCTCCGAAGGTGCTGGCGGCTCCTCACGGGCCATCTCCATCCCTGCCAGGGCTGCGGAACGCCCTGCCTCTCGTGCCTCCGTGATGCCCCTCATGAGGCGCCGGTACGTGTCAGCCGCGTTCGGCAAGCCATAAGGCATGCGAACGTAGCTGTGGGGTGGGCCTCCGCAGCGCCCCACTCGCGAGGGCCAGAGGCGCTCCAGAGAGGCGACTCGGTTGAGCCCTGGTATGTCGATGCAGATGCGCAGCCCTCCATCCTCGCTTGGAAGGGGAGCCACTGCGGGCAGGCGGTGGCCGCCTTTCATGACTCTTGACTCCTGTAGCTCCTGAATGGCCTTGCTGACGAACTCCTGAGGGTCTGTATCTCCTTGCCTTGCTCCTTCTTGAGGGAAACGTGCTTCGAAACACGCCTCCATGTGGTGCCCAAGTGCCTCCCTCGTGACCCTGGCTAGGTCGGTGGCCCTCTAGGGGAGAGCCCCCGAGCCCTGCCTGAGGGGGGCGCCGGGCGCGCTTTCCTATGCGATGGAAGGAGGTTCCCCCTGGGCAGACGCGGGCCCAAAGGGGCCTGCCTCCTGAGTGGTCGGGCCGGACGATGTCTTCTTCTTCTTAGGGGTGGTCTCGGGAGGCCTCCTGCTTCCATGATCCGGGTCTTCTAGTGACGCGACCTGAAAGGCTCGTTCCAGGGAACACACCGCGTCCTTCTCTTCACATGGCACCATGATGACTCCGCCGCTTCCTGACATCTTGAGGACGTTGTAGCCGTGGTGAGTTACGGCCATGAACTTGGCCAGCGCTGGGTACCCAAGGATGGCGTTGTACGGCAGGCGAATGTGAGCGACGTCGAAGTCGATGAGCTCGGTGTGGTAGTTGTCGCGTGCCCCGAAGGTGACAGGGAGGCGGACCTGCCCAATCGGGACCGTGGAGCCGTCGGTGATACCGGAGAAAGGCTTGGTTGGCTGAAGCTGGCTGTAGGGCACTTGGAGGTTGTTGAATGTTTCCACGGACAGGACGTTGAGCCCTGCACCGCCATCGATGAGGGTCTTGGTGACCACCACGTTGCTGATGGTTGGGGAACAAAGCATCGGGAGAACTCCGGCTGTAGCCGCACACTTGAGCTGATCTGCTGAGCTGAACGTGATGGCGCACGCCGACCACCTGAGAGGGCGTGTGGCTTCGAGCCTGGGGAGGACTGCGTTCACTTCGCGGCTGAACTGCTTGAAGATGCGCTGAGAGGCTGGGGCTTGTGCCCCGCCCAGGATGCAGGTGATCGCGCGTGGCTCCTGGAAGCCCCCAGCCCCCTCGTCCTGGTGGCGGTCCTCGTTTCTCCTTGGCTGCGGCGGCAGCGGTGGGAGGCCTGCGTTGCCTTGCGGGCGATCCTCGCGAGGCTGATCCCTCCAGCCTCCCTCGCGAGGCGGGTCTTGCCAGCGATCCTCGCGAGGTTGATCGCGCCACCCTTGGCGCGGGCCACGGTCTTCCCAGCGTCCTACGTTCCTTCCTCCTCCTCGGCCGTAGCCCCGGTCACTGCGGTCAGGGTGACGGCCGATCCTTCCTTCTCGCACGGGTCGGAGCTCTTGACATTCGTTGGTGTTGTGGGTGTGGAGGTCGTGGTACACACAGTACCGGCTGCCCTTGGAAGGTTCGGGCTGATCTCTGCCCCGCTTGGTGTCCGGTTCTACCGCGAGCACGGCAGCCCCCTTGTGCTTCACATCCTTGGCCTTGGGCTTCTTCTCTTCTGGGTCTGCGGCAGGCAGCTCAAGGAGGGAGAGGCGCCCTTCCTCCGGCCCAGGCGCACTTGGTTGCCAGGTTGAACAGTTCCAAGGAAGTGCACAGGTCTTCGTGCATCGCCAGCTCCTCCTTCATCTTGACGTCGCGCACGCCGTCGGAGAAGGCCGAGATGATGGCCTCCTCAGTTACCTTGGGGATCTTGAGGCGCGCGTTGTTGAAGCACTAGATGTCCTTCTGTAGGGTCTCCCCGGGCTGTTGCTTGATGCGGCGCATGTCGCTCACGGCGGGTGGCCGGTCGCGAGTGCCTTGGAAGTTGGCGATGAAGTGGGTGCGCATCTCGTCCAGGAGGAGATTGTGCCTGGAGCCAGGTTCAGGAGCCAGGTGCGGGCCCCCTCCTTGAGTGCCGTGGGGAACCAGTTCGCCATGACCTTCTCGTCTCCGTTGGCACCTTCGATGCCCAGCTCGTAGAGCTGGAGGAACTCCGCAGGGTCAGCCGTGCCGTCGTAGCGAGGAGGCGGGTCTGGCTTGAACTTGCCAGGCCACGCGATGTTGCATAGCTCGGCGGTGAAGGCGCGGCAGCCTTGTAGGATCTAGAAGTAGATGTGTCTAGAGGGGGGTGATTAGACACTTAGTGCTAAAGTTGCAATTTTTAAACTTTTTCGGTTTAAGTGGAGTTTAGGCACAATTTCAGCACACACAATACATATCAAGCAAGCATACAAAGAGTATATGAGCAGAGGAATGTAAAGCATGCAACTTGCAAGAATGTAAAGGGAAGGGTTGGAGAATTCAAACGCTATTGGAGACACGGATGTTTTTCCCGTGGTTCGGATAGGTGGTGCTATCCTACATCCACGTTGATGGAGACTTCAACCCACGAAGGTAACGGTTGCGCGAGTCCACACAGGACTCCACCCAAGGGTAACGGTTGCGCGAGTCCACACAGGGCTCCACCCACGAAGGGTCCACGAAGAAGCAACCACCCACAAAGGGTCCACGAAGAAGCAACCTTGTCTATCCCACCATGGCCATCGCCCACACAGGACTTGCCTCACTAGCGGTAGATCTTCATGAAGTAGGTGATCTCCTTGCCCTTACAAACTCCTTGGTTCAACTCCACAATCTTGTCGGAGGCTCCCAAGTGACACCTAGCCAATCTAGGAGACACCACTCTCCAAGAAGTAACAAATGGTGTGTAGGTAATGAACTCCTTGCTCTTGTGCTTCAAATGATAGTCTCCCCAACACTCAACTCTCTCTCATAGGATTGGGATTTGGTGGAAGGAAGGTTTGAGTGGAAAGCAACTTGGGAAGGCTAGAGATCAAGATTCATATGGTAGGAATGGAATATCTTGGTCTCAACACATGAGTAGGTGGTTCTCTCTCAGAACATATGAGTTGGAATGATGTGTGTGTTCTGATAGCTCTCCCCTCGAATGAGAAGGAGGTGGAGGGGTATATATATCCTCCACACAAAATCCAACCGTTACACAGTTTTCCAATCTCGGTGGGACCGAATCAATAAACTCGGTCGGACCGAAAATGTAAACCTAGTGACCGTTAGTGACTTCGGTGGGACCGACTGGATCAACTCGGTGGGACCGATGTGCTAGGGTTAGGGTAAATCCAAAACTCAGTTTGACCGATTACTCAAACTCGGTGGGACCGATTTGGGTAATAAGTGAAACTGAGATTTGGTCAAGCAAACTCGGTGGGACCGATTGCATATCTCGGTGGGACCGAGAATATTGCAATGGGTAACAGAGAGTTTGCAAGCCCATCTTGGTGAGACCGAGATCCCATCGGTGAGACTGAACTGATTTGGGTTTGGCAGTGGCTTATGACAAGTGAAACTCGGTGGCGCCGGATAGGAAGAATCGGTAGGACCGAGTTTGGCTTAGGGTTTAGGTCATATGTGGATATGGGAAAGTAGTTGAGGATTTTGGAGCATATCATTAAGCACATGAAGCAAGAGGCTCATTAAGCAACACCTCATCCCTCCTTGATAGTATTGGCTTTTCCTAAAGACTCAATGTGATCTTGGATCACTAAAATATAAAATGAAGAGTTTTGAGCTTGAAGCTTTAGCCAATCCTTTGTCCTTAGCATCTTGAAGGAGTTCCCACAACCTTTAGTCCATGCCACTCCATTGTTGAACTTATCTGAAACATGCTAGATAGAAATGTTAGTCCAACAAGAGATATGTTGTCATCAATTATCAAAACCACCTAGGGAGCACTTGTGCTTTCAATCTCCCCCTTTTTGGTAATTGATGGCAACATACATCAAAGCTTTAGATAAAGATATAAAGAACAGCTAGTAAAGCTTTGGAAAGACATGTAACAAGCATAGGCTCTCCCTACATGTATGCACTCATGTAAATATGAAATATAGAGACATGTGAGAGCATAACCATGACAGAGTAGGCAATGTGTTACATGCATCTTGGCCATATGCATCAGAGCAAAAGATTATCAAGGAAAATACCTTCATGCTCATGAGTCCTTCTTGCAAACAGTATGTACATAAGCAAGAACTCCTCATACTCATGATTTTGATGCACATACTTACCTTGTGGTCTTGAGTTGGTTTAGGATGGAATGAACCTGCACAAACAAGGTTATATAACACAGGTACATCCACTAGCCAGAGCAAACAAAAGAAACCACAAGAATACCAAGACTGGGATGACATGTAGAGAGTGAGTACAAGGTACCACATAGAATTCAACATGTCCCCAAGAATAAAGATATGCAATGAATTTGACTGATTTCTTTCCCTTAGGTGTCTTGCTCCCCCTGAATCAGACATGGGATATTGGGAGAAGATAGGAAACAGAAAATCAGAGCTGAAAGATATGAATAGAACTAAATTCAAAACATGTCTTTCCCCCAAAGAGACATGTGGCATCTCTCCTCTTGAACATCAAGCATCTGGGATCCTTGAGTGTTCTCTCCCCCTTTGGGGATTTCTTTCTCCCCCTTAATATATGGGATCCTTGAGTATTCTCTCCCCCTTAGTACTTTCTCTCCTTTGTAGGTGATAAGCTTTTGATGTGATCTCGCTCTCTCTCCCTGATGATAAGCTTTGATGTGATCTCTCTCTCCCCCTTTGACATCAATTTCCAAGAAGGTTTTTCCTGGAATCCGTCGAATAGGTTTGGTCCTAGAGATTCAGTACAAAGCAGGGCATAAAACTGTGATGCTTGTGGAGGACAAGATTCATTGAGTGGAGCTGGATCAGAAGAAATATAGAATATGTGGCAAACTGTTTTTCCTGTTGCGAAATCGGTGGCACTGAGTGGCATGTTTCGGTAGTACCGAAGGGATTCGGTTGGACCGAAAATGGCAATTCGGTGAAACTGAGTTCATCACAGAGAAAAACACTTGTCACCTCATCTCACTAGTCAAGTAAGATCTCACAAAGATTTGCAATGAATTAGCTAAAAGATTTGCAAGGAATTTGATGCAGAAATATGAAGAACAAAAAACAAAAGGAAAAGAGTGAAAGTTTCTAGATGAAGTTTTTTTTTGATTGAAAAAGAAAGAGACAAATATGCAAGGGACAAATGCAATAACTCAGAAGAGAACACAAGAGAACTTCATCTAGAATTGGGCGGTGACATAGTCACCTATGTTAGAGTATATTGACTTAGGAGTCAAGTGAGAACACTTGATCATAGGTCATACTCATCGTTTAAGCTCAAAATGGGGTTACCATTTTTCGTTTCAGCATTTTGATGTATTCACATCTTGTTGAGTTGCTTTGACTCATGTCTTGGAGTAAAGCTTCTCTAAGATGGAATAACATACCTTGGGTGGTGATGTGGTTCTTGCTCATGTAGTTGAACTTGTGTGGGTGCTCAAGGTTGATGTAGCTCATCAAGAGTTGGGAGCACCATTTGGAGTTTGAGTTCATCTACCTACATGGGTTAGTTCTTGCAAGGAAAAGCACTTGTGCATCCAAAAATGACAATCATGAAGCTTAATATAGAGTTTGTCAAAGGATATGTTTGAATGGTTTTGTGCTTCCTTGTCTTCAACCACTATTGTGTAGAGTCTTGGTGATGTAGAGATTGCTCAAGATATGAGTGAGTCGCAATCTCATGGAATTAGATTCAACCAAGCACCTACATGGGTTAGACAACATGCAAGATGCAAATATATCCAAGACATAGGATAGTTATCATAAGAGATATATCATGGATTAGTCATAAGCTCATGTCTTGCATGTATCCAATGGAGTTTCTACTCCAAGTTTGAAGCATCAATGATGTTCAATTCTCCTCTCAACCTGCAAAACGCTTTCTCATCAAGTGGTTTAGTGAATATATCCGCTAATTGCTTATTAGTGCGAACATGCTTAAGATTGATGTCACCCTTAGCAACATGATCTCGAATGAAATGATGACGAACTTCAATATGCTTAGTTCGAGAATGTTGTACAGGATTATGACCAATTTTGATAGCACTTTCATTGTCACAAAGCAGTGGAACATGTTTCACATAAATCCCGTAATCTTTAAGAGTTTGGGTCATCCAAAGTAATTGAGCACAACATGAACCAGCGGCAATGTATTCCGCTTCGGCGGTGGATAAGGATACCGAGTTTTGTTTCTTGGAAGACTAAGACACAAGAGATCTACCAAGAAATTGACAAGTACCCGAAGTGGACTTTCTATCAACCTTGTCTCCGGCATAATCCGAGTCGGAATAGCCAACAAGATCGAAAGAAGACCTCTTAGGATACCAAATGCCAAAATTTGGTGTATGGATTAAGTATCTCACTATCCTTTTCACAGCCTTAAGATGACAATCTTTAGGAGCATCTTGATATCGTGCACACATGCACACACTTAGCATAATATCGGGACGTGAAGCACATAGGTATAACAATGAACCAATCATAGAGCGATAAACCTTTTGATCAACCGGTTCACCATCTTTGGTCAAATCATTATGTCCACTAGTAGGCATGGGTGTAGACATACCTTTGCATTCTTGCATATTGAACTTCTTGAATAAGTCCTTGGTGTACTTTGTTTGAGAGACAAATGTACCTTCCTTAGTTTGCTTGATTTGCAACCCGAGAAAGAATTTGAGTTCACTCATCATAGACATCTCAAACTTCTCTGACATTAGCTTTCCAAACTTTTCACTAAAGAGAGGGTTAGTTGAACCAAATATGATATCATCAACATAAATTTGGCATACGAATAGTTCTCCATTAACCCTTTTAGTAAAAATAGTAGAATCAATTTTACCAATTTCAAAACCACTTGTAGTAAGGAACTTGGTCAAGCATTTATACCATGCTCTAGGAGCTTGTTTAAGACCATAAAGAGCTTTGTGAAGTTTGTAAACATGATTTGGTTTCTTAGGATTGATAAAGCCGGGAGGTTGTTTGACATAAACTTCCTCCTCTATTTCACCATTTAGAAAAGCACTCTTAATGTCCATTTGGTACAAGGTGATATTATGGTGATTAGCATAGGCAAGTAAGCTGCGAATGGACTCAAGTCTAGCAACGGGAGCATATGTCTCACCATAGTCCATACCTTCGACTTGTGTGTAACCTTGGGCGACGAGACGTGCTTTGTTGCGAACCACTTGTCCATCTTCATCTTGCTTGTTACGAAACACCCATTTGGTACCAATGATGTTGTGGTTGTTGTCGGGCTTCTCGACCAATGTCCAAACTTGGTTTCTCTCAAAGTTATGTAGCTCTTCATGCATAGCGTTTATCCAATCTGGATCTTCCAATGCTTCTTCAACCTTCATAGGTTCAATGCTAGAGATGAATGAATAGTTTTCACAAAAGTTAGCTAAACGAGTTTTTGAGCGAGTGATTCTCCCGATTTGTATATCATTGAGGATTTTCTCGACGGGATGATCTTTGGCAATTCTTGCTCGAACTCGTGAGAGATTTTGCTTGGGTCTTTGTTGAGCATCTTCTTCATCTTGTTCTTCTTCTTGGCCTTCTTCATTGTTGACGTCGTCGTTCTCTTGTCGTGGTGGAGAAGGAGGTTGTTGATGTTCGTCTTGACGTATTTCCTCATTTTCTTCATCTTGATGTGTCCCACTTGTGGATGCTTCTGTGTCGATTCTTGGTTAACCTTGTCGTGAAGTAGAAGCTTCCACTTGGACGGATGAAGTACTCTCCTTCACCTCCGTTGGACGAATTTTGCCAATGGACAAGTCTTGAATTGCTTCTGAAGGGTCTTTGTCTCCTACATCAATTGGCAATTGCTCTACTTGCGAGCCATTAGATTCATCAAACTTCACATCTACCGTCTCTTCAACCTTTCGGGTGAAATTGTTGTAGACACGGTAAGTGTGAGAGGTTGATCCATAACCAAGTAGAAAACCTTCATGAGATTTAGGAGCAAACTTTGAACGACGATGCTTATCAAGAATGTAGCACTTTGAGCCGAATACTCGAAAGTATCCAACTTGAGGCTTGTTACCGGTGAGGAGCTCGTATGCCGTCTTGCCGAGGAACTTGTGAAGATATAAGCGATTTGTTGCGTGACAAGCTGTCTCAACCGCTTCTGCCCAAAAGTGCTTTGGCGTCTTGTATTCATCAAGCATCGTTCTTGCCATTTCGATGAGCGTCCGGTTCTTCCTCTCAACAACTCCATTTTGTTGAGGTGTGTACGTAGCCGAGAACTCGTGTGAAATCCCTTCTTCGTCAAGAAAGGTGTCCACATTTGCGTTCTTGAACTCCGTTCCGTTGTCACTCCGAACCTTTTTGATCTTCACATCAAACTGATTTTGGGCCTTCCTAGCGAAGTTTTTGAAGATCTTCTGGACCTGCGATTTGTCATTAAGAAAGAACACCCACGTAAATCTTGAAAAATCATGAACTATAACTAGACCAAAAGAATTTCCACCGAGACTCTTGTAGGCGTTGGGACCAAAAATATCCATGTGAAGTAGCTCGAGTGGCCTCCTTGTGGTCATGATGTTCTTCACGGGATGTCTTCCTCCAACCTGTTTACCTGCTTGAAAAGCACTGCAAAGTCTATCCTTATCAAATATGACATCGTTGACTCCAAGGATATGATTTCCTTTAATAAGCTTGTCAAGGTTTCTCATGCCAACGTGACCTAGTCGTCTATGCCACAATCAACCTTTTGAGGATTTAGCAACAAAGCAAGTTTTAGGTTGTGCCTTTTTAGAGAAATCGACAATGTAAAGATCACCTCTACGCATACCCGTAAAGACCATTTTATGATTGTCTCAACGAAATACTTGGCAATCTACCTCAGTAAATAGGACATTCAAACCGAAATCAGCAAGTCTAGATACTGAAAGTAAGTTGTAGCCAAGAGATTCAACGAGCATGACATTTTGAATGGAACTATCATGTGAGATGGCCACCTTAGCAAGGCCAACCACTTTACCCTTTGAATTATCACCAAAGGTGACATATTTTCGAGGGCCGTCATTTTCAGCAAGCTCACGAAACATCTCTTCATCTCCGGTCATATGATCAGTACATCCACTATCAAGAACCCATTCCTTTCCTCCTGATTCATATCCCCGAAGATTTGCCATAAGACCAAAATGTCTCATTGCATCATCAAGATCGAATTCACTATCATCATCATCATAATATTCATGTTCATCATGATCTTGTGATTCATCATTTCCTAGAGAGGGTAATTCATCAGATAAATGATCATCAAAGTGGTCACTTTTATGAATTCTTATAGATTTGAGTATGATATCATTAATGATTCCAACATCTCCTTTAGCATGCTTAAGATTGGCAAGTTCAAAAAGACATTCACCAAAACTAGGATCACTAGAGTTCATCTTACTCAAGGCAATAGATTTGTGGAGAATTTCATCCAAAGTTTTCAAGGAATAATCGGGAAATCGTTCCTCAAGAAATTTCCATATGGTATGGGCACAATTGTGAGTAGGCAAACTAGAAATCAAATTTTTGGGCAATCCTCTAATGATGAGCTCAATAGTTCTAAGATTGCGAATCATGTCAATATCTCATCTAGGGTAGGATGCAAGGGATCAATATGGGGTGCACAAGGGCTAGCAATATACTTGTTCAAATGATATTGATTGAAGATTACAAGCATCTCATTTTTCCACTCATGAAAATACTCTCCCTCAAGAATAGGCACTCTATGTCTAAGAATCCCTAATGTAGACACGTCCATATTCCTCCAATGGTGATTAAACCAAGGCAATGGAGACCAAAGCTCTGATACCACTTGTACGATCTAGAAGTAGATGTGTCTAGAGGGGGGTGATTAGACACTTAGTGCTAAAGTTGCAATTTTTAAACTTTTTCGGTTTAAGTGGAGTTTAGGCACAATTTCAGCACACACAATACATATCAAGCAAGCATACAAAGAGTATATGAGCAGCGGAATGTAAAGCATGCAACTTGCAAGAATGTAAAGGGAAGGGTTTGGAGAATTCAAACGCTATTGGAGACACGGATGTTTTTCCCGTGGTTCGGATAGGTGGTGCTATCCTACATCCACGTTGATGGAGACTTCAACCCACGAAGGTAACGGTTGCGCGAGTCCACACAGGGCTCCACCCAAGGGTAACGGTTGCGCGAGTCCACACAGGGCTCCACCCACGAAGGGTCCACGAAGAAGCAACCACCCACAAAGGGTCCACGAAGAAGCAACCTTGTCTATCCCACCATGGCCATCGCCCACACAGGACTTGCCTCACTAGCGGTAGATCTTCACGAAGTAGGCGATCTCCTTGCCCTTACAAACTCCTTGGTTCAACTCCACAATCTTGACGGAGGCTCCCAAGTGACACCTAGCCAATCTAGGAGACACCACTCTCCAAGAAGTAACAAATGGTGTGTAGGTAATGAACTCCTTGCTCTTGTGCTTCAAATGATAGTCTCCCCAACACTCAACTCTCTCTCATAGGATTTGGATTTGGTGGAAAGAAGGTTTGAGTGGAAAGCAAGTTGGGAAGGCTAGAGATCAAGATTCATATGGTAGGAATGGAATATCTTGGTCTCAACACATGAGTAGGTGGTTCTCTCTCAGAACATATGAGTTGGAATGATGTGTGTGTTCTGATAGCTCTCCCCTCGAATGAGAAGGAGGTGGAGGGGTATATATAGCCTCCACACAAAATCCAACCGTTACACAATTTTCCAATCTCGGTGGGACCGAATCAATAAACTCGGTCGGACCGAAAATGTAAACCTAGTGACCGTTAGTGACTTCGGTGGGACCGACTGGATCAACTCGGTGGGACCGATGTGCTAGGGTTAGGGTAAATCCAAAACTCGGTTTGACCGATTACTCAAACTCGGTGGGAACGATTTAGGTAATAAGTGAAACTGAGATTTGGTCAAGCAAACTCGGTGGGACCGATTGCATATCTCGGTGGGACCGAGAATATTGCAATGGGTAACAGAGAGTTTGCAAGCCCATCTTGGTGAGACCGAGATCCCATCGGTGAGACCGAACTGATTAGGGTTTGGCAGTGGCTTATGACAAGTGAAACTCGGTGGCGCCGGATAGGAAGAATCGGTAGGACTGAGTTTGGCTTAGGGTTTAGGTCATATGTGGATATGGCAAAGTAGTTGAGTATTTTGGAGCATATCATTAAGCACATGAAGCAAGAGGCTCATTAAGCAACACCTCATCCCTCCTTGATAGTATTGGCTTTTCCTAAAGACTCAATGTGATCTTGGATCACTAAAATATAAAATGAAGAGTCTTGAGCTTGAAGCTTTAGCCAATCCTTTGTCCTTAGCATCTTGAAGGAGTTCCCACAACCTTTAGTCCATGCCACTCCATTGTTGAACTTATCTGAAACATGCTAGATAGAAATGTTAGTCCAACAAGAGATATGTTGTCATCAATTATCAAAACCACCTAGGGAGCACTTGTGCTTTCAAGCCTGCTGTGGCCACGGGAGGCCTTGGATGACGGGGAACTTGGTCTTGCATGTCCCCACGCGCTGCAGCTGGGAGCAGCGTGGGGTCTTGACGCGCGGGAGCAGGAGCATGGTTGCGACGTGCCGGAGCAGGGAGCGCCCGGGCAGCTTCTTGCGGGCGAGGGACCTCTTGACAGCTCTGCTCTTGCTGCGCTGGCGCCTGACGGAGCGGGTTCCGCCCAGGGGCCACGCGCCTTGGAGCCATGGCGCCTTCCTGAGGAGGAGGCGGCCGGGGCGCCGCCGGAGCTTCATTGCCCGTGTGGGGCGGGGTGCGGTGCAGTGGAACGGACGGCGCAGGAGAGCCCCCTGCAGCGCGGACGAGCTCGGCGACGCGGTCGGGCCATTCTTCATAGACGTCGTCGACGGGACGGTAGCGCAAGAGTTCGTTCGCCGCGATGAGTGCAGCCCGAGCCTCTATGGGCGCGCGGAGCGCGTGGGACGAAGAACCAGCTGGGGTGAGCGAGGGAGTCGCGGTGCGGCCGTCTTGCCGCACGGACGGATGCTGGGACGATGCTTGCTGCTCATCCCCCGCCGGGCCGGTGGCGGCGTTGACGGCAGGTGACGGGGAACGGTGAGGACGCCTGCCAATAGGGGCCGTCTGGGCGACGCGGGAAGTGAGTGTGGCCCGGCGCTCGGTGCGGGCCCGACGAGCGTCAGACATGGGCGTGATGGTCGGAGGAGAACGGGGTGGTGGAAGACGAATCCCGGCGCACCCCTACCTGGCGCGCCAAATGTCAGATTTCGGGTTCCGGCAGACCCTTGAGGTTCGAACACTGGGGTGCGTGCGGAGATTTCGCCTCCTACCTACCTGCACCCCTCCGCCTTGCAAAGATGTAAACTAAGGAAAGAACAACACAAGAGACACAGGGTTTATACTGGTTCGAGCCACCGTTGTGGTGTAATACCCTACTCCAGTGTGTGGTGTGGTGGATTACCTCTTGGGCTGATGATGATGAACAATACAAGGAAGAACAGCCTCGCGAGGGTCTGTTCTTGGTTGGGGCGATGAACTGCTGGGAGGAGTCCAGTCACCCTTCTCTCTCTCTTCCTAATCTTCTCTATCCTTTGATCCCTCCGGCTCGGCTCTCTCTTTCGCCCCCCTTTGGCTCTGTGGGTGGCTGGTCCTATTTATAGAGGCCCTGGTCCTCTTCCCAAATATCGAGCGGGAAGGGAGCCAACAATGGCGGGCTAATTTGAAGGGGGACAGCTAGTATCAACTATCCTGACAAAAGTAGTCTTCGCCTGCACAAAGCTCTGGTGATGACGCCGTCTTGGGCTCCACGGTGACCTCCGTCTCGTAGTCCTCCTGGTCTTGGTCTCGTTGCACCAAAATGGCAACCTTTTCCTAAAGCCTCGGTACTCCGCAGCTGCGCTTGCCCCCTTTGCACCAAAGAGGTAGGGAGGAAACTGCGCGGGCTGGCACCCGCCTGGCGCCCCCGGTCGTCATGGCTTGCGTCACGGGCACCTCGTGAGGTACCCCGCCTTGATCTCTCCGCCTCCTCGTGAGCCAGCCTGACGAGGCCGCGCCTGAGGAAGCTCCGCGTCGTCCGCCCCGCGAGGCTTGGCCCCTCGCGAGGGTCTTGGGTTTGTGTTGGTGAAGATGGGCTGCGCTGGGCCCCCCTTTGAGCCACGCCACAGGCCGCAGGCAGGCAAGTCTGGGGACCCCCGTTCCCAGAACGCCGACAGCAGCAGCTTCAAGTTGATCATGATTTACTCAATGACAGATGTACCAACGCCCAACTAAGAGTTACCCGAAGCGCACGCTATTACCACAATTCGACGACGAGGCCCTTGAGCCAATACCGCCAAAGCACAAAACTACTGACGAGCCCGACCGACCACCACGTGGACGGGACAGGCCGGCTACCCATGCCGAATACCAGCCCACGCCACCCTGCCATCGAGGCAGGGAGGCAGCGGCCCCGGGCTATACCTATGACCTACGCAAGGACCTGGACAGTAGAGTCGGTCAGACAAGAACAATCTATGGGTCAAGGGGGCGTGCTCCGACATGAGAGGACGACCATTAGGCCGGGCGTGACAGGCACAACCTCATTCGAGCCGAGAACCACATTCGGACTTCATCCGAACCGCTCCGCGACATCGCTCGATAGAGAGGCACCACACACCCCTTATGCTTCACCGATGAGGTTATGGAGCACCAGTTCCCCGAATGATTTAAACTTGTGGACATCGAATCATACGATGGTACGACAGACCCCCATAGTATGGATCGAAGATTTCCTTGTCCATATCCACATGGCACATTCCATCAAATACCTCCCGCTCAAATTGAAGGGACCAGCTCGACACTGGTTAAACAGCCTCCCAGAGAACTCCATCGGCAGCTGGGAAGACTTGGAGGATGTCTTTAGAAAGAACTTCCAAGGTACCTATGTTCGGCCTCTAGACGCCAATGACCTTAGTCACATAGTCCAGCAACCCGGAGAGTCAGCCCGGAAACTCTGGACTAGGTTCTTAATTAAAAAGAACTAAATTGTAGACTATCCGGATGCCGAAGCCCTCGCGGCCTTTAAACACAGCGTCCGAGACGAGTGGCTCGCCCGACACCTCGGCCAAGACAAGCCGAAGTCCATGGCAGCCCTTACCGCACTTATGACCCGCTTTTGCGCGGGAGAAGATAGCTGGCTAGCTCGTAGAAGCAATAGCATCGGCGACCCTGGCACCTCCGAAGCCAGGGATGGCAATAGCAAGCCACAACACAACCAGCACAAGCGTCGAAGCAAAAACCAAGATATGGAAGACACGACGGTTAACGTCAGATTCAGTGGCTCTAAACCCGGTCAGCGAAAGAAGCCATTCAAAGGAAACTGAGATGGTCCATCTAGTTTGGACAGAATACTCGATCGACCTTGCCAGAAGGCACCCCCGATAAGCCTGCCAATCATACCAACCAAAATTGTTGGGTCTTTAAACAGGCCGGCAAGCTCAACGCCGAACACAAGGGGAAAGGGCCACCCAGCAAGGACGGCCATGAAGAGCCTCGCCCACAGAACACAGGGGGACAGAAGAAATTTCCCCCCGAGGTCAAAACGGTGAACATGATCTACATCACTCACATCCCTAAACGGGAGCGCAAGCGCGCATTAAGGGACGTCTACACCATAGAGCCAGTCGCCCCAAAATTTTACCCTTGGTCAGCTTGTCCGATCACTTTCGATCGCAAAGACCATCCGACCAGTATTCGTCATGGAGGATCGGCCGCATTGGTTCTCGATCCAATTATCGACGGATCCACCTCACGCGAGTCCTTATGGACGGCGGCAGCAATCTCAATCTGCTTTATCAGGACACCGTCCATAAAATGGGCATTGATCCATCAAGAATCAAGCCCACTAAAACCACCTTTAAAGGGGTAATACCCGGTGTAGAGGCCTGTTGCACAGGATCCATAACGCTAGAAGTCATCTTCGGCTCACCAGATAACTTCCGGAGCGAAGACCTGATCTTCAACATTGTACCGTTCCGAAGTGGCTATCACGCACTACTCGGACGAACCGCTTTTGCCTGTTTCAATGCAGTCCCGAGCTATGCTTATCTCAATCTTAAGATGCCTGGACCACGTGGCGTTATAACAGTCAATGGAAACATGGAGCACTCCCTCCGTACGGAGGAGCATACTGCGGCCCTCGCGGCCGAGGTGCAGGGTGGCCTCGCTAAGCCGAAAACCACACTGGCAGTCAAGCCCCTGGACATTGTTAAACGAGTCCGGTCTACCCTGCAGAACGACAATCCGGCTCATCTGGAGCTAGATTAGCAATTCGTCCTCCGCCAATGCCCTAGCCTGATAGTGGCATACGTACCACGCATACATAACTACACGTTAAAAATACCATGGGCAGGGACGGAGGCATGCTAAACATAGGGTCCATGATATGGCTTGACCCTATTTGGACCAACATATTACTCCACCTTTTTCTTCTTGTTTTTACTTTTTTAGGTTCTTTACAACCCACATATATTTCTAGAGCTAACAAGGGCCCCCTTCTAGGCCCCTTATACATACTCGATTTTTGATCCTCTCAAAGGATCCTACACCAAGGTAAAAAGCGGCTGATAACCCGCAAGTATAGGGGATCAATTGTAGGCTCTTTCGATAAGTAAGAGTGTCGAACCCAACAAGGAGCTAAAGGTAGAACAAATATTCCTCAAGTTCTATCGACCACCGATACAACTCTACGCATGCTTAACGTTCGCTTTACCTAGAACAAGTATGAAACTAGAAGTACTTTGTAGGTGTTTTTGGATAGGTTTGCAAGAATATAAAGTGCACGTAAATAAAAAGTAGGGGATGTTTAGGTAAAGAAGCAATAAAGTTAGTATAGCGAGTGTGGAGAAGTCGTGGTAGGAGTTGCGAAATTGCCCCTAAGCAATTGACTACTTTACTAGACCGATAGCAAGTTTTATGTGGGAGAGGCTACTTCTAGCATGTCATCCCTGACTTGGAATTCTATGCACTTATGATTGGAACTATTAGCAAGCATCCGCAACTACTAATGTTCATTAAGGTAAAACCCAACCATAGCATTAAGATATATTGGCCCCCCTTCAATCCCGTATGCATCAATTTCTATGCTAGGTTGAAGCTTCTGTCACTCTTGCCCTCCAATACATAGTCCTATCAACATACAACTAACCCTATGGTGTGATCCACGCGCGCGCTCATATGATGGGCACCAAAGAACAGTAACATAACCACAAGCAAATTAAACCAATCATAGAAATTCATGAACCACCGATAGGACAACGAAAATCTACTCAGACATCATAGGATGGCAACACATCATTGGATAATAATATGAAGCATAAAGCACCATGTTCAAGTAGAGGGTACAGCGGGTTGCGGGAGAGTGGACCACTGTAGATAGAGGGGGAAGGTGATGGATATGTTGGTGAAGATGGCGGAGGTGTTGGTGTAGATAGCGGTGATGATGATGGCCCCCGGCGGCGTTCCGGCGCTACCGGAAGCAAGGGGGAGAGAGCCCCCCTTCTTCCTCTTCTTCCTTGACCTTCTCCCTAGATGGGAGAAGGGTTTCCCCTCTAGTCCATGGTCTCCATGGCGTGGGATGGGCGAGAGCCCCTCCGAGATTGGATCTGTCTCTCTGTCTCTCTCTGTTTCTGTGTTCTAGGATTCTGCCCTTTCACCGTTTCTTATATATCCGGAGATCTGTAACTCCGATTGGGTTGAAACCTTCGCCCAAATTTTTCTCTGAAAATTAGCTTTCTTGCGGCCAAAGAAGAGTAGCAACCGCCTTACGGGGGGCCCACGAGGGTCAGGGGCGCGCCCCCTGCCTCGTGGCCCCCTCGGGCACCATCTCGCGTTGATTCTTCTTCCCATATTTCACAAATATTCCAAAAATATTCTCCGTACGTGTTTACCCCGTTTGGACTCCATTTGATATGGATTTTCTATGAAACAAAAAACATGCAACAAACAGGAACTGGCACTGGGCACTGGATCAATATGTTAGTCCCAAAAATAGTATAAAAAGTTGCCAAAAGTATATGAAAGTTTTAGAATATTGGCATGGAACAATCAAAAATTATATATATGATGGAGACGTATCATCATCCCCAAGCTTAATTCCTGCTCGTCCTCGAGTAGTTAAATGATAAAAAAAGATAATTTTTGATGTGGAATGCTACCTAGCATAATATTCATCATGTAATCTAATCATGGCATGAATATTAAGACACGAGTGATTCAAAGCAATAGTCTATTATTTGAAGAAAAAAAATACTTCGAGCATACTAACCAAGCAATTATGTCTTATCAAAATAACATAGACAAAGAAAGCTCATCCCTACAAAATCATATAGTCTGGCTATGCTCCATCTTCACCACACAAAGCATTCAAATCATGCACAACCCCGATGATAAGCCGAGCAATTGGTTCATACTTTTTAACGCACTTCAGCCTTTTCAACCCTCGCAGCACAAGCCATGGAAATAGCACTATGGGTGGAATAGAATATGATGGTGGAGGTTGTGTGGAGAAGACAAAAAGGAGAAAGTCTCACATCGACACGGCTAATCAACGGGCTATGGAGGTGCCCATCAATTGATGTCAATGTGCGGAGTAGGGATTGCCATGCAACGGATGCACTAAGAGCTATAAGTGTATGAAAGCTCAAACTGGAAACTAAGTGGGTGTGCATCCAACTTGCTTGCTCATGAAGACCTTGGGCATTTGAGGAAGCCTATCATCGGAATATACAAGCCAAGTTCTATAATGAAAATTCCCACTAGTATATGAAAGTGATAACTCAAGAGACTCTCTATATGAAGATCATGGTGCTACTCTAAAGCACAAGTGTGGTAAAAGGATAGTAGCATTGCCCCTTCTCTATTTTTCTCTATTTTTTTCTTTTTTTATTTTTTTTATTTTTTTGGTTTTGGTGGGCTTCTTTGGCCTCTTTTTTTATTTGGGGTTCTTTGGCCTCTTTTATTTATTTTTACAGTCCGGAGTCTCATCACGACTTGTGGGGGAATCATAGTCTCCATCATCCTTTCCTCACTGGGGCAATGCTCTAATAATGATGATCATCACACTTTTATTTACTTACAACTCAATATTACAACCCGATACTAGAACAAAGATATGACTCTATATGAATGCATCCGCAGTGTACTGGGATGTGCAATGATCTAGCGTAGCAATGACATCAAGAAATGGACAAGCCATGAAAACATCATGCTAGCTATCTTACGATCAAGCAAAGCAATATGACAATAAATGCTCAAGTCATGTATATGATGATGATGAAAGTTGCATGTCAATATATCTCGGAATGGCTATGGAAATGCCATGATAGGTAGGTATGGTGGCTGTTTTGAGGAAGATATAAGGAGGTTTATGTGTGATAGAGCGTATCATATCACGGGGTTTGGATGCACCGGCGAAGTTTGCACCAACTCTCGAGGTGAGAAAGGGCAATGCACGGTACCGAAGAGGCTAGCAATGATGGAAGGGTGAGAGTGCGTATAATCCATGGACTCACATTAGTCATAAAGAACTCATATACTTATTGCAAAAGTTTATTATCCCTCGAAGCAAAGTACTACTACGCATGCCCCTAGGGGGATAGATTGGTAGGAAAAGACCATCGCTCATCCCCGACCGCCACTCATAAGGAAGACAATCAATAAAACCTCATGCTCCAACTTCGTTACATAACGGTTCACCATACGTGCATGCTACGGGACTTGCAAATCTCAACACAAGTATTTATCAATTTCACAATTACTCAACTAGCATGACTCTAATATCACCACCTTTATATCTCAAAACTATTGCAAGGAATCAAACATATCATATTCAGTGATCTACAAGTTTTATGTAGGATTTTATGACTAACCATGTGAATGACCAATTCCGGACATCTCTCTAAATAGATATAAGTGAAGCAAGAGAGTTTAATTCTTTCTAAAAAAGATATGCCCACGCTCTAACAAATATAAGTGAAGCAAAAGAGCACTCTACAAATGGCGGTTTTCTATGTGAAGAGAAACAGGCAATCCAAACTTCAAATGATAAGTGAAGCACATGAAGCATTCTATAAAGCCGGACTCAAAAGATATAAGTGAAGTTCAATGAGCATTATATAAATAAACTAAGGACTATATCATACCAGCATGGTGAATAAAAGAAAAGTCAAAACTAAATGCAAAAGACGCTCCAAGATTGCACATATCGCATGAACGAAACGAATCCGAAAACATACCGATACTTTTTGAAGAAAGATGGATGCCTTCCGGGGCATCCCCATGCTTAGACGCTTGAGTCTCCTTGAATATTTACTTGGGGTGCCTTGGGCATCCCCAAGCTTGAGCTCTTGTCTCTCCTCCTTATCCTCACATCGAGACATCCTCGATCTTCGAACACTTCATCCACACAAAACTCAACAGAAAGCTCGGTAAGATCCCTTAGTATAATAAAGCAAATCACTACTCTAAGTACTGTTGCAAACCAACTCATATTTTGTTTTTGCATTATAGCTACTGTAATATAACTTTTCCATGGCTTAATGCACTGATAGGAATCGATAGTTTCATCAAAACAAGCAAACTATGCATCAAAAACAGAATCTGTCTTAAACAGGACACTCTGTAGTAATCTGAACATTCACCATACTTCTGGTACTCCAAAAATTCTACCAAAATTAGTAAAAATAAAAAATTTGTATATAAAGACACTTCAAAAAGTTTCAGAACCGTTTGACGTTGCAGTAAAAAATGTAAAATCGCGCACTACAGACAAAGTTTATGTCCTGCACCGTACAAACCAACAAGCATCTAAAACATCCTAAAGGCAAATCTTGGACCATTATTTTTATTTTTAAACCTTATAAAAGCACACAACAAAAATAAATGACTCTATAAGACTTCCGGGTTGTCTCCCTGTCAGAGCTTTCTTTAAAGCCATTAAGCTAGTCATATAGTGCTCAAGTAATGGATCCACCTGGATCCCAAGGTATATCAATGCCAATTTTAATTAAAAATGATTTGTGATTTAGTAGTGAGCACAAAGCAACATATATCAAGCAACAACGAAGTCTAACTCTCTTCCTATGCATCAGCATGTCATAAAAGAACAATTCATGCACACATAGTAAAGGCCAATGCATAGTATAAACAGTTTCTTGCAATTTTTTCGTGTTGGAAACATAAAGAGGCGAAGATGTAGTTCCTCTCTCATAATAATTGCAAGTAGGGGCAGCAAGCACATGCATATTATATCTATCAAAATCATCATGTGTAATAATAAAACGCAACCCATCAATATAATCCTTAATAAGGGTAAACTTCTCCGATATAGTGTAGTTGGGAGAATTCAAAAAGATAATAGGACTATCATGCGTGGGTGCAATAGCAACAATTTCATGTTTAACATAAGGAACTATATAAAGTTCATCTCCATAAGCATAATTCATATTGGCATCTTGGCCACAAGCATAGCAAGCATCATCAAAAAGGGATATTTCAAAAGAATCAACGGGGTCATAACAATCATCATAGCATTCATCCTTCGATGAGCATGAAGGGACATTAAACAATGTATGAGTTGAAGAGTTACTCTCATTAGAAGGTGGGCACGGGTGATCAATCCGCTCTTCCTCCTTTGTTCTTCGCTCTCCTCATCATCTTTTTCATCCAATGAGCTCACAGTTTCATCAATTCCTTCTTCCATAGACTCCTGCAAAATATTAATCTCTTCTTGGACAGCAGAGACTCTCTCAATAAAATCATCAATATCAGAATTGAATTCATAATTCTCATAGAAATATTTAAGGATAGCTAAATTTTCAGGTCTATAAACTAAATCATCAAAATTTTCACACTCTTTAAACAAAGGTTCAATTTCATAAGCACCCATAAAAGCAAAAAATTCTTCTGTTTGCTCCACATCATAGTAATCATATATACCATTAGCATAAGATTCCACGGTTTTATCATCATTAAATTTGCATGAAAAGGGAAGGTGTGGAGCCTTCATCCTAGAGCAACAAGTATAGTCATATGTCAAGCATAATTCCCGAGCATACCAATGCAACATATGAATTTGATCCCATAATAGTTTCCCTTTTTGAGTCACGTGATAATCCCTAAAGTATTCACGTTGATCCAACGTGCCTCCCATTACATAATTGAATGGGGTTTTCTCGGGATTATCAAAGTAGTACATGATATTTTCACATAACCAGCATCGAGGGTTTTAGGAGGTTCCCCGTCTCCATGAGTAGCAGGTACACCTAATTTTTTTGGTATTTTGTGCTCCATATCCATAACTAAAGATAGAGAACAACTTAGAACATCAAATAAAAATTACTTAGTGATAAAGCAAACAAGCACACACGAGAATATTCATCCCATGCTATTGCTCCCCGGCAACGGCGCCAGAAAAAGGTCTTGATAAACTGCAAGTATAGGGGATTAATTGTAGCCTCTTTCGATAAGTAAGATTGTCGAACCCAACCAGGAGCTAAAGGTAGAACAAATATTCCCTCAAGTTCTATCGACCACCAATACAACTCTACGCACGCTTAACGTTCGCTTTACCTAGAACAAGTATGAAACTGGAAGTACTTTGTAGGTGTTTTTGGATAGGCTTGCAAGAATATAAAGTGCATGTAAATAAAAAGTAGGGGCTGTTTAGGTAAAGAAGCAATAAAGTTAGTATAGCGAGTGTGGAAAAGTGGTGGTAGGAGTTGCGAAATTGCCCCTAAGCAATTGACTACTTTACTAGACCGATAGCAAGTTTTATGTGGGAGAGGCCACTGCTAGCATCTCATCCCTGACATGGAATTCTATGCACTTATGATTGGAACTATTAGCAAGCATCCGCAACTACTAATGTTCATTAAGGTAAAACCCAACCATAGCATTAAGATATATTGGTCCCCCTTCAATCCCGTATGCATCAATTTCTATGCTAGGTTGAAGCTTCTGTCACTCTTGCCCTCCAATACATAGTCCTATCAACATACAACTAACCCTATGGTGTGATCCACGCGCGCGCTCATATGATGGGCACCAAAGGATAGCAACATAACCACAAGCAAATTAAACCAATCATAGAAATTCATCAACCACTGATAGGACAACGAAAATCTACTCAGACATCATAGGATGGCAACACATCATTGGATAATAATATGAAGCATAAAGCACCATGTTCAAGTAGAGGGTATAGTGGGTTGCGGGAGAGTGGACCGATGTAGATAGAGAGGGGAAGGTGATGGAGATGTAGGTGAAGATGGCGGAGGTGTTGGTGTAGATAGCGGTGATGGTGATGGCCCCCGGCGGCGTTCTGGTGCCACCGGAAGCAAGGGGGAGAGAGCCCCCTTCTTCTTCTTCTTCTTCCTTGACCTTCTCCCTAGATGGGAGAAGGGTTTCCCCTCTGGTCCATGGTCTCCATGGCATGGGAGGGACGAGAGCGCCTCCGAGATTGGATATGTCTTTCTGTCTCTCTCTGTTTCTGCGTTCTAGGATTCTGCCCTTTCATCGTTTCCTATATATCCGAGATCCGTAACTCCGATTGGATTGAAACCTTCGCCCAGATTTTTCTCCGAAAATTAGCGTTCTTGTGGCCAAAGAAGAGCAGCAACCACCTTACGGGGGCCCCACAAGGGTCAAGGGCGCGCCTAGGGGGCAGGAGCGCCCCCTGCCTCATGGCCCCCTCGGGCACAATCTCGCGTTTATTCTTCTTCCCATATTTAACAAATATTCCCAAAATATTCTCCGTCCGTTTTTTCCTGTTTGGACTCCGTTTGATATGGATTTTCTGCGAAACAGAAAACATGCAACAAACAGGAACTGGCACTGGGCACTGGATCAATATGTTATTCCCAAAAATAGTATAAAAAGTTGCCAAAAGTATATGAAAGTTGTAGAATATTGGCATGGAACAGTCAAAAATTATAGATACGATGGAGACGTATCAGCGGCGCAGATGTGCGACAGAATGTCCAAAGGATCTTCTAGATCATCTTTTCAAATTTAGGACCTGTATACAACTTTCCCTTGTTCTTGGCATGTAAAATAGCCATGATGCTTATTGCATCTTCTCTAAAAAATATGTTTTGATGTACCAATCAGATTATAACGGAAACAGTTTCGCCCAGCCTTGTTTGGTATTGGCCTTTTTCTATTTTCCCACTTTATGTTCAAATTGGCATATACACCTTGGTACGACTTAAATCGCCAGCGGCTCTATTCAAGCCATATACATATCTTCAACAATAGAAATTCCGAACACTCTCAGGGTATACTTCGGTGTCCCGAATACTACATTATATGCATCGGCTCCGAATCACGTCTTTGGTCAATAGTTGGGTCGCCCGGCTCCTGTGCTTTCTACCTTACGTTCCATTTTTGTCTAAGGTAGTAAACGGAGAACTACTGCGATTGTGTTTCCGGCTGGCCCGGTCAAGCACCTCGGTAGAGAAAGCCAAAAACTGACTGTCGTGATGCGGCGAGAGCTGGTCCGCAATTCGGTGACTTATTAAATCTCTAGTGATTTCTTCGTATTACACGAAGGTTTGGCTTTGTTCAGATACACGTCTAAAGGCATCTAAGTTCGATAGCTACATACGCACCAGGGGCTATCTTACAACCCCATTGTCAAACTCCTATGGCTAAGTGAGAGTGGTAAAGCAACATAGTTTGATTGCCTCGCTCGCCGCACTAACACCTCCTTTACGGACCAAGATGTTGGGTCAAGAGTGATTATGTGCTATCTCGAGCACCCCCGTACTAGTTATGTGGGGGCTGAAGCCGACGACTGGCAAACTCTCAAAGATATAAACAGCCCCACAAGAGGAGAAGTAATTCAAGATAACAGGCACACATATATTACAAAAGCCTCAGTTTATGATAAAATGCTTGGGTGGCTCGGATACATTTACTCGAACATAATATCCTTCGAGCATTGACCCTCTATCAAACGTCCACCCTCAAGGACATCATCGAAGTAGCGCTCTGGCATGTGGTGGACCTTGTCTCCAGGCGGACCTTCAACGGCTATGCTGGCGGCCTTCGTCTTTGCCCGGTGCATCTTGACACGTGCAAAGGCCATCCGTGCGCCCTCAATGCATGTCGAGCGTTTTACTACCTCTATTCGGGGCAAGACGTCGCCGTGTCGGTTGACCAGGCCAAAGTAGCTGTTCAGAATGGATCCGGCTAGCCACAGCCGGACTATGATGTCCTTCATGGCCAAACGGACATCCTATGCAGCTCTGCGAGATGCATCATCTGATTATTCAGCAGCGCTGGCCGCTCTGGTGCCAAGTACTGCGACCATAAGAACTTCTCCGTCGCGTTCCCTTCTTGGGCCTGAAAATACTCGACGGCATCGGCAGCACTCCTTGGGAGATCTGCAAAAGCGTCTAGAGCACTCCACAGTCGATTTAGCAAAGCATATCTCTGACTGCCAAATATACTCTGTAAAAGAAAAGGCTTACCAACCGCTATCTGTCCGGCTTGCTTGATCTCCTCGCGAGCCGCCCAGGACTAGGACCGAGCCTGCTTCGCAGCTTGAAGAGCCTTGGTGAGCTCGACCACTTGGGCCTTGTTGATCTCCTCCAAGGACTCACACTTGGTGGCGGCTTCCTGGAGCGCCTGCTCTACTTCGGTCACCCTCGCCTCATACTGAAGGCGGGCGACCTTTTCGGCCTCTACATCCGTAGCCGCTTTCTCTGTGGCTACTTTGCTTCCCCCGCATCCTCCTTGGCTTCGGCAAGGGCATTCTTGAGGGCCTCGACCTCGGTCGCATTGCCTACAACCATTTACATTGTGGCGCATGAGCTTAAACTCTGAGTTTTCGTTATAATTTAGGCTTGTAAAGGGGTCTCTTTAAAAAAGAAAAAGCATACCCTGGGCCTCACCGAACCGCTTGTTGATACAGTCGATCTCATTGTCAGCCAGCTTCAGTTTCCGTTGGAGTTCGGATACTTAAGCATCCTTAGCTGAAGCCGCCAACAGTGAAGCCTGTTTATCAAAATAGATGAATGCATTATCTCTCCGTCGACTATTTGATCCTCTATCCGGCTCTTTTTTCCAAAGACCCAAATAGAGTCTTAGGGGCTACTATCTATATACAGGCATACCCTTCCAATACGAAAAGCGAATAAAGCATGTTATATCACTTACCACAAAACCTGTTAACAGGCTATTCAATGCATCGTTTAGACCGCTTTTAGTGGACTGAACCTTCTCAACCACCGCACCCATCAGGGTATGATGCTCTTCCATGACGGAAGCATGTTGAAGTGCTTCCCTCAACATATCCAGCGCCTCTTAATTGATAGAGGTCGCCGGTGGATTCGACACTCCCCCTTCCCTTGAAGGGGGCTGCTCACTCGACTCCGGAGCCACGTGGGTCTCCGAAGTGGTATTCGGCTAGGGGCCGGACTGATCCAAGCCCCCGTCGTCAGTTTCCATGGGGGCAGTGTCCCTCATGTTTTCGGCAGCCGAGGCATCACCCTCTAGCGCCGCTTCAGCGGCCTTCCGCACCTCCCCCTGGCCTGGAGAAGTCCTTTAGGACAACACCTCGGTGTCATCCGCGGCTCGCGGCGGAGAGGCTCGCGGAGGCGTTTCGCTCTCCATCATCTCCGGCACCAACGAGTTTACCGAAGACGACAATTGTTAGGGGAGATCATAGGCAAGACTGAAAATACGTAAATAAAATGTTATCCTACGATCTGTAAGAAGGCCAGATGTATGTATAGTATCTTTAAATACTTACGACTCAATCGGGGGCTTCGGCCTGAGGCGCCGCTCAGGGATGACTTCGTTGTCCGAATCTGAATCATCCAAAAGGGAAATCTTCCCCTTCTTAGGCGCCTCCGCTTCTAGGTCTGCGGCCACCACCCTTTTCTTCTCTCCCTTGAGGGTAGAATTGCTCTCCTCCTCTTCCTCTTCATCTTCGTCTCCCTCATGGGAGGAGAGAACCTCGGTGTCTTCGGACACGATGTCTGAAGTACCTTTATGGCAGAGGCCACTTCTGGCCTCCTTGCCCTTCTTCTTGGCCTTCTTCTCCAGCGCCTGGTATGGCGCCTGAACCAGCATCTTCGTTAGCAGAGGGATAGCTGGGTCTTCGGGCAGCGGAGCCGAACACTTGATCCGCTCCGCTTTCTTCGTCCAGGCCTGAAGGAGAAAAGGAAGTATTAGCATACTCCTCAAATCTACAAGTAGAGGTTATGTTTGGAAATCTGAAAACTTACTGGAGTGGCCCGGTGAGCGCAGTCGAGGCCGAGATCTTTGGTCGTTCCCAGCCACGACTTCTGGGACTTGAAAAGCAGCTTCCAGATTTCTTCATGCTTCATGCCGAAGAAGTGCTGCAGGGTCCGGGGGCCGGCCGGATTGAATTCCCACATATGGAGAGTCCAGCGCTGGCAGGGGAGAATCTGGCAAAAAAGCATCACCAGGATAACATCAGCGAGGCTGGTCATCTTCTCTATCATGCCCTTGACGTGCTTCTGCAACGTCATCACCTCGTCGGACGATGCCCGGTCCAGGCCCTCTTTAACCCATGATGTGAGCCACATTGGAGGCCCAGATTTGAACTCAGGAGTGGCGGCCCATGTGGCGTCGCGAGGTTCATTGACATAAAACCACTCCTGCTGCCATCCCTTCACGGTCTCCACGAAGGCCCCCTGGGGCCAAGTGACGTTGGGGAGCTTGCTCACCATGGCGCCGCCACACTTCACGTGTTGTCCGTCCACCACTTTCGGCTTCACATTGAAGACCTTGAGCCATAATCTGAAGTGGGTGGGTGCGGAGGAATGCCTCACACACGACGATGAACGCTGAGATGTGGAGGAAGGAATTTGGGCTAGATCGTGAAAGTCTAGCCCATAGTAGAACATGAGCCCGCGGACGAAAGGGTGGAGAGGAAACCCTAGTCCGCGGAGAAAATCGAGGATAAATACTACCCTCTCATTGGATTCCGGAGTGGGAATGGTCTACTTTTTGGCAGGAATACGGTGGGCGATTTCCGCGGCCAGGTACCCCGCTTCCCGGAGTTCCTTGATGTTCTCCTCCGTGATGGAGGAGGCCATCCACTTGCCCTGAGTGCCAGATCCGTACATGGACGGAGTGTTTGCTGGGGATGGAAGGAGTTGAACTCGGGCGCTAGAGCTCGAGGGCGGATGGGCTAAGGAGGAAGAAGGCGTGGGGTAAAAAGATGGGTCCTTATCTCCTTATAAAGGCAGTGAATATCAAGCATCCCCCACGAGCCTTAAAACTCGCCTATTCCCAAGGGGTCGTGCTAACGACACGGTTGGATTACCCAAACCCGTATTGATGGGAATTCCGTAATAAGGGGACACGATCTCTGCTTTGACAAGACGTGTCAATAAGGACCGCGCCTCGAAATGCGAAGCGGGAGGCTGAAAAACGGTTTGAAATAATAATAAGGCCAGACCATAACGTCTCGCCGAAAAAGCTGTCAGTAGACACGGCTTATTTTGTTTAAGTATTTTTGCCCTTGTGGTTCAGGCTTGTGACGGTTATACAGAGCCTGACATAGTTATTTTGACCAACTACTTTGGAGTATTCGGAGGAGGAACCCGCCTTGCAATGCCGAAGACAATCTGCGTGTCGGACACATCATCATTGAAGCCTGGTTTAGGGGCTACTGAGGGAGTCCTGGACTAGGTGGTCCCCGGGCGTCCGGGCTATGTGATATGGGCCGGACTGATGGGCCAAGAAGATACAAGATAAAGGGCCTTCCCCCGTGTCCGGATGGGACTCTCCTTTACGTGGATGGCAAGCTTGGCGTTCGGATGTGAAGATTCCTTTGTTTGTAAACCGACTCTATACAACCCTAGGTCCGTCAGGTGTTTATATAAACTAGAGGGTTTAGTACGTAGAGGCAATCACAATCAGATAGGCTAGAAATCTAGGGTTTAGCCATTATGATCTCGAGGTAGATCAACACTTGTAACCCCTATACTCATCAAAGTCAATCAAGCAGGAAATAGGGTATTATCTCCATCAAGAGGGCTCGAACCTGGGTAAACATCGTGTCCCCTGCCTCCTATTACCTTTGATCCTCAGACGCATAGTTCGGGATCCCTTACCCAAGATCAGCCGGTTTTGACACTGACATTCCCCTTGTGGGCGAAACGTAATCACTGCCTCTTTTTGCCTTGTATTTTCTTCTATGAGCAACATGGAACGATAGGATATCCATGCTAAAATATGAACTTATCCAGGGTTCGTTTAGCCTTTTTATACACTAATTGAGTTTCCTAGGCATTTAATGTCCATAATTCAAATCTGAACTACAAATACATGCTTCAGTTCACCAAAATGGCTAGAAAAATTATACAATGTGTCCTTGGGTGCATGTTAAGGTCCCATGCCAGGAATGGGAACGAATTACAACTGTACCGGCATCCTGACTCGTCCTCAAACATTTTGAATCTTGGTTTTTAAATCCCCATAAATCCAAAACTCACCAGAAAGTCATCAAAGGTGGCATGGTGTCACATCATGGCACATATATGTTGTGGTAAAAACATTGCCAACTTGGGCCAAGCTTTATTACAAACCTTTTACAAACCGGAGCTTGTCGCAAGAACCCTTGTGGTTTCGATAGGGAAATGTGTCCCCTTGTGGGCCAAACAATAATCGCTCCCTCTTCTAGCCTCATATTTTCTTCTACATGCAACATGGAACAACGGGAGATTTGTGCTGAACTTTGAAATTATTCAGGGTTCGTTTGACCTTTTTATTCATTAATTGAGTTTTCTAGGCATTTAATGTCCATAATTCAAATCCGAACTACAAATACATGCTCCAGTGCACCAAAATGGCTAGAAAAAATGTACATTTGCCCTTGGGTGCATGTTTAGGTCCCATGGAATGAATGGGAATGAATTCAACCATCTCGCTGTCCTGGCTTGGCCACAAACATTGTGAATCCCGGTTTTTAAATCTCTGTAAATCCAAAACTCACCAGGAAATCATGAAACTTGGCATGGTGTCACTACATGGTACATATAATTGTCCAATTTGGGCGAAGCTATATTACAAGCCTCTTACAAACTGGAGCTTGTCGCAACCCTCGTGGTTCCGGTAGGGAAACATGCCCCTCTTGTGGGCGAAACAATAATCGCTGCGTCTTCTCGCCTTGAACTTTGTTTTCTATAGGCAACATAGAATAACAGGAGTGTCGTGCTGAAATTTGAAATTGTTCAGGGTTCGTTTGGTGATTGTATATATTAATTAAGCTTTCTAGGCATTTAATGTAGTGCATAATTCAAATTTGAACTACAAGCACATGCTCCAGTGAAGCAAAATGGGTGGGAAATCATACATGTGTCATCGGGTGCATGTCTAGGTCTGATTTAAGGAATGGGAATGAATTACAAACTTCTCGTCATCCTGAAACATTGAGAATCTCGGTTTTTAAATCCCAATAAATCAAAAACATGAAACTTGGCATGGTTTCATGACATGGCACATATATGTCGTGGTAAAAAATCATCCAGTTTGAGACAAGGCGCACACATTAATTGCCAACGAAGTCCTTTTTGAAACAAATAGCTAACACGTTAATATCGCAAATGGTTGTATTATACGAACCGTGTCAAAATTTAACCATACTCGGTGGCGTGCGTGCAACTCTTTGATTAGACGGGACGAGCGCGAGAAGTCCACCGTGCAGGCTCGACGGGATGCATGCAAGCAGTCCACTGCGCAGGCTCGACGGGACGCGTGCATCCTGTCCACCTCGCAGGCTCGACGGGACACGTACGAGTAGCAAGGCCGCCCATGCTCACCGGGAAGTGAGCTCTTTGACCTCCATGCACCAGCCGCCGTCTGCCTCGCTCACAACTTCTCGATTAATGGGTTAATTAAAGCACCTAGACGGAGGGTGTTTGCTTGTGATCCCATGGCAGCATTTGCTTTGTTCGTGTTTTCAACTCGTATTCCGGCCTAATTTAAATTGCCACGTAGGGCAATGGATAATACGACGACAAATAAACTGGACTAATTTACAATGACGCAGATAATAATTGTCTTACATATTCCGGATAATTTAAAATGCCACATGCGGCAAAGCCCAGAACACACGGGGGCAAGAGAAGAAGGAAATCGCAGACAACAATCTAGGTCGCTACTGTCTCTACTCGTCGATGGATCGCCGGGCAACGACATCCTCTAGCTCCCTCTTCAATTCCTCACGACTTCCTCCTGCTCACACTTGATCCGGAGCTTCCTCAAGTCACCCATCAGTTCCTCGACGACCGCTGTCAGCGTCATCCCCGAGGCACTACTCTGCTCATCACTACAAAAAATACACTTCCGTGATGATATGTGTTTGTCACAGTAGGTCATGTTTTCTGTCATGCATGTACATCCATGACAAATTTATGGCAGAATCAAGATAGTCATACCTATGCTGTCGTAGAAGTGTTCCATGACATCACCAAAATTATCATCACGGAAGTGTCCACTTCCATGACGATAAATCGCACGTCATGGAAGTGCTTTCGTCGAGGGTGACCGACACATGGCATCTACCGTAACGGGGCGCTGTTAAGCTATCGGGTCCGGTTTTGGATCCGATAACCCACTAACAGCCCGGACCAATGAGGATTTTCCACGTGTAAAATTCTCATTGGCCGGAGGAAACACGTGTTGGCTCACCGTTGGGACAGATGTCATCCATTCATTGGACAGGAGGCGCCTATGATACGTTGACACGTGGCACGACCCAACAGAGGCCCATTCCAGTGAAAAGGCCGGCTCGTTTGACTTGGTCAAAAGGTAACGGGCCGGCCCATGGAAAGCCTGTTAACGTCCTGTTCGTATATAGCCCATTTACGGCGCGCTAACTCACGACCCGTTAGGGCCTATCCGAATTAAGCCCAGTAGCTTCATCTGGGCCTTCCAATATGATTCCATCCCGTTGTAACTTCTGGCCCATGTATGACCCATGATGTCTTTTGGCCCATACGAGACCATTTGTAACTCTTGGCCCACTAACGGCCTGTGGTGAATCTGGCCCGCAATGAATAGTGTACCCCTTTATACCCATTATTCCATTGGGCCATTTCCAACCCGTGTTATCTTTCGGCCTTCTCAAGGCCCATTTATTCTTGGGCTCATTTCCAGCATTCGATTACTTATGGCCCATCATTGGCCTTTTCTGTCTGTGGGCCAAATTCAGCCCGCGGTTACAATAGGCATGTTTGCGGTCTGTTACTCCGTTGGGCCGTTTTCATAACATCATCAAATATGGCCGATTAACGACGGCCTGTTATTGTCGGCCCATGAACGGATGATTCCAAATCTAGCCCGTTTACGGCCCATAATGCGGTTTGTTATTGGCCCATGTTTGGCCTATCGATCATATGGCCCGTAGAAGGCCCATTGTTGCTACGGCCCGTAGAAGGCCCATTGATGCTACGGCCCATAGAAGGCCCATTGATGCTACGGCCCGTAGAAGGCCCATTCTTTCTATGGCCCTAAGAAGTCCCATTGTTTCTACGGCCCGTAGGAGGCCCATGGTAACTACAGTAAATATGTAGCCCATGGTTATTGTGGCCTAGTTTTAAAAATAGGTTATTGCGACCACTAGCAAACCGCGGAAAAAGAACTGCACTGACTACAAGCAAACAAATAAACAAGACAACAAGGAAATAAATAAGCAAGCAACTTACGCTAGGCTATCACGGCTATTATACATATTACATCCACTGGGCATCAAAGTTCGCCACCTATGCAAATATAGGGAACAAAGCAGCATATCATATACAGTGGTTGTCAAAGTTGGCGACCAGTGCAAATAAACGCCGCAGCAAAACAAGTCCAGAACTGAAACCACTTCAGAAGAGCTCAAGAAACAATATCCTAGGTACCCATAATGCTGGCAAGATGCTTAGCAAGCTTATTAACTTTCTCTTGTTTGGCGCTTAAATCCTCCAACACTTGCTGTTGTACCAGAAAGTATGCATCTGAATTCTGCAGGGACTTCCTCAGTCCTTTGGCTTCCTGTCGCATAACATCTGATCGATGTCTTTCAACCTGAAGTTGAGACTCAAGAAGCCGAACTGATTCAGGCAGTGAGTTTGAAGAGCTGGTGCCAGCATTAGTAGCCAGTAACTCGAACACTACATCAAGACAGGACTTTGGGGTTGTCTCAGTGTCTTCAGTATAGTTTCTATCAGCTTTCTTGGAGATCAACAGGGATGTCTCACTATCTTGAACCTTATCTGCATTACTTCCTTTACCATTGCATAACGGCATACTCTTCTCCAATATTTTATTCGCGTTCTAAAAGAGAAACAAACAAACAAACAAACACATCACAGGTTTACAATGTAGCATATGAAACTCATTTTGGTAAACCCGTTCAGTAGTAAGGTGGACATGATAACAGCATGAAACAAACATATATCTGTGTAGTATGGTCACTGTATGGTCTATATCATTCTAGTTTATGTTGCCAAATCAAGATAGATACAGTTTGAATCATATCTATTTAAGACAAAGCAGCATAGATAGAATATAAGTGTGGGAAACTACACAACAATAACAACACTTGTCATGTGCATGGCATGAGAACATAACTGTTTATTCAATTGAAACTCAAATCAACATACACTACAACATGACCCCCACTATAGCAACGCATCTTTCCGTATCTAAAAGTGCATACATGCGTTGTTAGTGTCTTCACCAACGATTTAGGATGCGTAGCCTTATCCAGTGTTGCTAATGCACATTCCAACGCTTATACTACCGTTGATAAAAGGGACCGTTGCAAGAATACAACGCATAAAACAGACCCGCGCAACACTTTTATATGTTGGTGCTTTATGTACACAAAGCAGGATCCCATTGCTTGGCAACGAGGAATTTGCAATGTTTCAATTTTATACTTGTATAATGTGAATATTATTATTATTATATAATATGTTGCCAGTAATTAAATTAACCCTCCACATAATGGTGACAATTATGTACATGTGAAGAAAAAACAAAAGGATATACTCATGGGAGGAAGAACTCATATATTATATAAAATTGTTGGATTACAAGAGTGGATATTACACAAGGAACATCATCCAAACGTGATGCATAATCCAAATATTTTCTTGACAACGGAACTTAAACTAAAAGCATCCATCAATATCCGTACAACTAATCTAAAAGTTAACCAAGGAACATCATCCAACAAGAACATCATCCCTGAAACTTAACCAAAACTGAAAGCATCCATCATCATCATCATCATGAACAGGACATCAGCATCATCGTCTTTGCAGTATACTTGCCACACACCCGTATAATCATCCATTTATCCTTTGAATCTACAGACAAAAAAATGAACTGTTAACACACAATACATTGACAAGATGCAAGTAGTGACAGAAGGATGTTAGTCATTGTATCTGCTAGTATATCTCTATATGCAAACTCCAGAAATTTATCTACACTAGGTGAGTACTATGTACTTTCTACAGGAAATCAAAATGGTAATTTGGTTGATTCTAAAACCATTGCACACTGCATAAAAATAACAAATATTACAGCAGTTGTAACCATGAATGAATTGCAAAAGCTTATCTTGTTAATATCTTGTTTATGGTATAAGTCCTATCATCATACAATAGAAATTCACAATTATATTGTTTTTTGACAATGCAAGGATCCTCCTCCCAGCGATTGCAACATAGCAGGTAGAATTTTTTTCAAACACTGTAAAAAAAGCTAGTAAGGTTACTCTACTATGCATACTAGTCGTCAACGTTTGCACGGGCTAACATTTTTGTGTTTCACATTGTTAGCTGGGAATAAGTACTATGGTGATCTGAAATTGTTAGCTTAGATCTGACATCAGTAATGGTTTCTCCTAATGCTATTTCTCTTCAAGAAAAAAATGAGAGAAATTATGTATGCTTGGAGGCCAGATGTCTCCCCAACTGATGAGGTTGGAGAGAGGTGCTGCAGTATACAGTTATTAAGAACCTTGGTCACTGCAAAGTCATGATACAATGAAACAAAAAAACATCTGAAACAAATCGTGAGTACAATTTGATAGTGAAAACACACTCGATGAGAAATTTATACATGTAAAAATTATATAAGATCATCACGACTTAATTTAAGGGGTTTATGTTATATATCAAGCCCAATATTTTGCAATATTCAGCTTGTATTAGTGACACTTGCAGCAAATTTCTTACTGTATATATACAACTGGATATTTGACTCTAGATACATATCAAATATGTCGAATATTTTACATGATAGGATTTCTCTGAGTCATCCACTATGTTTTACCATGTACATCTCTTATTTTGACTAAAGTGTACACGGTCAGCACCATGTACATTCCTACTATAAATATATACCAAAGGACACGTCAAGAAGTTGAATCCTGTTATCATGTGGTAGAAAACTACAGCACAATAATGGGATAATATGCGAAGTTGCTGGAGAAAGAAGAGAGATGAAATCGACATGAGAAAACTCCAGTACAATAATGGGCTAATGTACATGCGTGCATGCGCGCGTGCATCTGTGGCTAAGAACTTAATTAACAAAGCCACAAAATTATTTTGGCTAACCTTATACATGACCTATCAAATTATCACCACCACAGATCATTATTTGTGTATGTCCTTCCTCAGTGGCAGCACATATATTTTCACATTCAGAAAAACAAGCTATGATGGAACTGACCTTGTCAGATAAAATATAAGGTAGAATTGGTAATTGTCAAGGTCATCCTCTCCTCTGCTTGCATGCCACATACCTGCACTGGTACACAGTGTTATTAGCTCAAGTAAACATTTGTTTTCTTTGAAACTGAAAAGAAACCGTGATAATTTATGTGCTGCAAATACAATAGAACAACATATGTTTTTTTGATACACAGTGACATCATTTTTACAAATTGCACAAACAATTATAATTAAGATGTACCTCAAAATATTAAAAAAGGTACATAAAAAATCTACCAAACATAAGGACCATCATAATTTTGATACTGTGAGCTTATGCTTTTGCACATGCATCACACAGACTAGTGGGATTATATATGTATATAATTATATCAACTGTTGTGTATAAAGAAATAGCCACCATGCTGATATTAAACTAATCGTGCACCTGCAGACATGTATGAACTAGCACTTACACTAAAGCATCACACGTTCAAGTTAATTAGGCTACAGTTATGCATGCAATTTAATATAATTAGCGCTTACACCATGGGTGGAGGCAGGGTGATGCGACCAATTAGACCTCTGAGCAGAAATGATTAGAAAGAAAGAGAGTCCATTGCGTAACGAACTAACAAACATCTAAGTTACGGCAGTCAGGTAGTCAGGCCTAAGTAGATGGCCGTGATACAGCACTCGCGGATGTTCTCATTTCTACAACAACTCTGCGTAAAGTTCTCACTTCTACAACAACCCTGCGTAAAGTTCTCACTTCTACAACAACTCACTGGAACATGTGAACACTGCTACCTACTTCAGCCGTAGTAAGGTTTAAAAAGGATTTTTCCAATAGAAATATGACTATATGACGGAGTGACTGATCAGGCCTACATCTTGGCACGTAAGCAGAAAGTGGAAATTTGAATCATCAACATCAACCACGAGACTAGGACAACAAGCCTATTATACAATCAGCCAACCACATAATCAATGACAGCAACCAACAACTGCATAATCAATTTTCACTTACATGGGCTCGTGACAGGCTCCTAAGCCATAACTAAAATCAGTTTAATCACAGCAAGATGCTTGAGCTAGAAGCTCCCCTCCGCACCAACCATCTATAATTCAACCTGTCGGTCATTATCAGGGACTGCCATGTCGTAAGTAGCAATTCCCAACTAGACTGAACTGAAGCAGAGAAAGATGGGGAAAATAAAATTGGGAGAAGAGAAGCGGTCCGGCTCACCATGGTAGCGCGATTGCGAGGGTGGTTTTAGTGGTAACTCTGCCCGTAGCCGCGGGCCCTCGTGCAGAGGTAGTAGATGCAGTTGGTCGTCGAAGGGGAGCGGTGACGAGAGGGACGTCGCGACGGGAAGCAGGTCGCAGGGGGGTGTTGACTAGCGACGGAGCGCCGGGATGGAGGATCGCATGGGGGAGTGGTGAGGGCCTGAGGGGCGGCCTTCCAAGACGGAGGATTGCAGGGGAGTGGTGACTGGTGAGGGGCGGCGCTCCTGGATTCAGGTAGGTCGAGGGGCGGCGGCCGGCGTGGGATCCTATAGGATCGAGAGGAATAGGTAGGCTGGGGAAAGGGAAGACCTAGATTAATCATGAAAGCCAACTTGGGCCGGGCTAGACAAGAGGCTGGGTTAGTGCGTTGGGCTAGTTGTGGCCGGTTGTATTCTACAACGCATATGCTACAATACTTATTATTCGTATCTATTGTGAATTTTGCAACATACAGTCAAAACGTTGTAGAATATCTGTTGCTTTATAACGAGTTTTCTTGTAGTGATAGAGCAAGTTACAACAGCAAACACATTAAAGAAACAGGTTTAAAACATACCTGTTGCACCATTGGAGTTTCAATTGCATCCTTCAATTTGAAATTAGTTGGTATGAGTAAATACAGTGATGCAAGAGCAAAGTAGTATGAACCATAGCTACAGAACCTGACTTGAGAACAATTATTCTTCCGCTTTAAGCGTTGACTTGGGGTTCGAAGTGGTGGTCCTCGTGCTTTGGGCACTATAATTGCCTTACTAACTGCTCGTGTTTGGGTGCTCTATGGTGGAGACGGTGCTATGTCAACTGGAACTGGGTTACTATCTGCTAGGGTTGGGGTTAGAAGGGGTGTAGCTGGTTCTCTGTCCAATGGGGTACGGGTACAATCTGCGTGAGTCTGAGTTATGTGTGGTGGGACTGGTTCTTGGGCAAGTACAACCGTGGTTCTATCTGCATCGACAGGTAACACAATCTTTTCTGAAGACCGTGTTTTTACTCCCACAGATACTTCCATCACCCCCTCCAATTGAAATGGCTGATAAACAAGAAAAGTAATTGAATGTATAGACATTGTAAGATAGACAGGTGCAATGGATAGTAGGGAAGAAAACAAGGCATGAAATAATTCACACTTATTGATGAGGACATCAATACCATTGTTACACCCACAGCCCCTACTGTTACATATACTGGACCAATTACTAGAGCTCGCGCACGCCAATTAAATTACCAGGTACTTTCGTTTCTTGGTAATGATTCTAATGTTCATGAGATTATGATGCTGCCTAAATTGGATACATTTGTTTTGCTTACAAATGAAGGGCCTAGCTTGGAGAAGGATGAACATTGGAGCAAGAACACGCATGGAGTTGATGGCATGCGCAAGGGGATCAAGAACGGAGTTACAAGTGATGATTTCAGGACTTTGAAGCCGCCATAAGGAGTGCATGAAGCCTTGGACGAAATATACAAGATGCCACTTCATAATATTCGTCCATAGGCTATTCTAGGTGCTGTGTCACCTTATTAATGGGCCAGGCCCATGTAATGTCGAAATACTTAAGTATAGGCTATTTTTAGAGTCCGTATGTGTGGGGAAACAAGAGTTAGGGTTGGTTTCGGACCCCACCCTCAAGGGCCACGAAATTGCCCCCTCTTCCTCCATATATACAGCCCTTAGGGCATCGTTTAGACTTTGGGTTTTGTTTAGATTAAAAGTTTGCCATAGCTGCAACTTCGCGTACTTCGTTTGTGTCCAACGACCAGACCAAGACGTCACAGAACCCCACCTTGATCAATAAAGCTTTCATCTTATATTCGCAATATCCCGATTGCAATCTCAGTTTCTTGCTTGTTCTTCGTTTGTTTGCAGGAAACAGACCCTCGTGGTCAGGTTGATCGTGCTCTGGTGTGGTCAATAACCCTCGGAAGTTGGTTTAGCGATTGCTAAGGCACGACGTCTCGCACGTTCGTAGTCGGATTGTCAAGGTCGACTCCCATAGAAAATGATAGCTACCATCTCATCGAAACATCGGGACACCTTAGCCTCTATCAAGTGGTATCAGATTTCCAGGTTGCTCGGTGAGATTTTACAGTTTTTCGTAGATTAGATCGAGTCTGTTCTTCATACCTATAGTCCACGAAAAAGCCACACAAAAAAATTAGGGTTAGTTCATCATATCCGAACCAATCTGAGCCTTTGCATAATCTTTTTAGGGTTTTTGCTTTGTTGAATTTGCGGTTGCATCGTCGTGTCAAGTTGCTGGTCTTAGAGTCTAGTCTTTTAGAGTTTCGAGTTCTGGTCATAAGTTGTCATGCCGCCGCCGCACCATCATCATCGCCCATCTACCACTTTTGCTTATCCGCCACCGCTCTGAATCCATATCCATATACCACCACCAATCCGTATCCATATACCACCACCAATCTCTATCCATATACCACCACCGCTACCATATACCACCACCGCTGCCATATACCACAACCATATATCCACCACCAATCCGAGTTCTTCTCATATTAGGTTTGTTCCTGAGATCAATCTAAATTCCGATTCGTGTTTCCTTGCCTGTGTAGGTCTCGAAAAAAAAAGAGTCTGGAGACCCCCGGGCAGTTTTTAGGCCAAAATTTTCACGGGCAAAATTTTTTTCCCTATCCTATTTTTAGGCTTTTCTGAGTCTTTTGAGCCACGTGCCATCATAGTGAATTTTTGTCGCACTTTTTCGTCGTCGCTGCCCTGATTTCCGACAAAAAAAAGTGAAAAAAAAATTTCGTGCCCATCCTATCAGTTTGACGAGGGAAGAGTTTTGAGACACTCGCCATTATAGTGATTTTTCGCAAAAAAAAGAGGAGCGCAAAAAAAAGAGCGAAAAAAAGAGAGTTCCAGAGTGTGCTTTTCCCTTATTTACGTGCAGCGCCGTGATTTTGTTAGTGTTCTAGGCTCGCGTCTCTAGCACGGTCTAGCCTAGGACCAGCACAGTACCGTCGTTGAGCGTTTATTCAACTTTGCATCTCTGAATTGATTATTGCTGACCTTTTTTGCTACCATACTATAAGCCTTCCCAGCTCCACATACATCTACGTCGTGCGTTTGACTCTCCCTGGCAATCGCTCTATCCAAGCTTTTGAGAGTTTTGACTACAACGGTTGCCGATCACCGCCTGCTGCTGGGTAAGAACTGGTAAGAATTTGACATTTGCTTGACGGATTTGTGACACCCGCCACCACCACCACTTGTTAGTAGTCTGTAGGATCATATTCTTGTGTGTTTCTATTGCTGCTAACCATGCCAGGATCACAAGCCGACGAGACTGACTGGGAGAACTTGACGAACAAGGAGCTTCATGATACGTTTCAGCAAATGATGAGTGGAAAGGTGCAAGATGTGATAAACAGATTTGAAGAGGCCATGGAGAAGATAGATGGCATGGAGAAGACATTTGAAACAAAGCTCGATAACAAGTTTGCTGAATTGCTTTCACGTTTTCCACCACCACCACCGGCTGCTCCTGCCGCACCTCTGCAACAACAGCAACAACACCGACTACCTCCACGTCGGGAAACAGCCCTCCGCCGAGCGATCCGTGTCCCTCTTCAGTCGGGCCAAACTACTGGTGCTGCTGTTGATACTTCTGTGGCTCCTACTGCTGATGTGGAGGAGGATGATTATGTGGGAGATTATGAGGATGAGGTTGATCAAAATCAGAACTACGTGCCACCACTAGCACAGCAACCACCAGGTCGTCCACATGCAAATAATGGCAATGGTAGGGCTCACCCTCAGGTACGAGATCATGACCATCTCCCTAAACTAAAATTGAATATTCCACCATTTGAGGGTAGATATGTTCCTGATATATATCTTACTTGGGAGTTAGAAACTGAACAATGATTTACATGTTTACAATATCCCGAGGAGAGACGTGTTCCTGCTGCTGTTTGTGCTTTCACTAGTTTTGCATGTGTTTGGTGGTCTGAGCATTGTAGATTATATCCTATTCCGGCTACTTGGGCTGCTTTGAAAACTGCTATGCGTACTCGTTGGGTTCCACCATATTATCAATGTGAATTACTTCAAAAATTGCAGCGCTTAAGACAGGGAAAAAATTATGTAGAAGAATATTATCAGGAATTACAAACTGGCATGATTAGATGTGGTATTGTTGAGGAGAATGAAGCTATGCTTGCACGTTTTATGGGTGGATTAAATAGAGAGATTCAGACGATTCTAGAGTATAAGGAGTTACTAATATCACTCGTTTATTCCATCTTGCTTGTAAAGCTGAACGTGAAGTGCAGGATCGACAGGCATTGGCGCGGACTAACTTTTCTGCAGGTCGACCTTCATCATGGACACCACGTGCATCATCTACTTCCACACGTTCTGCTACACCGGCGCCTCCGTCGGCTGCCACCTCCAACCGTGATACAATAAAGCAGGCACAATCACCACTATCTGCCAAGAGCACACCTTCTGGGCCTGCAAAGAGCTCTTCTTCATCCATGGCATCAACAGGGCAAACACATGATATTATTTGTCGACGTTGCAAGGGTGGAGGTCATTATGCGAGAGAATGCCCATCTAAGCGTGTGATGATTGTTACTGAGGATGGTGGGTATGAGTCCGCTAGTGACTATGATGAGGAGACTTTGGCTCTTATTACACGTGACGAACACGGTGGAGACGATTCTGATCATGAGACACAATACATGGCTCCTGAAGATGCTGACATGTATGAATGTTTAGTTGCTCAACGTGTTTTCAGTGTGCAGGTTACACAAGCTGAGCAAAATCAGAGGCATAATTTGTTCCATACAAAGGGAGTTGTGAAGGAACGTTCTGTTCGCGTGATCATAGATGGAGGGAGCTGCAATAACTTGGCTAGCATGGAGATGGTGGAGAAGCTATCTCTCACCACAAGACCACATCCACATCCTTACTACATCCAATGGTTCAACAACAGCGGCAAGATTAAGGTAACACGTACTGTTCGTGTGCATTTTAGTATCTCTACATATGCTGATTATGTTGATTTTGATGTGGTACCTATGCAAGCATGTTCCTTATTACTTGGTAGACCATGGCAATTTGATAAAAATTCTATACACCATGGTAGAAACAATCAGTATACTCTTGTTCATAACGATAAAAATATTACTTTGCTTCCTATGACTCCTGATTCCATTTTGAAAGATGATATTAATAGAGCTAATAAAGCAAAACAGGAGACAAATAAGAGTGAAAATCAGATTGTGGCAAAAGAATTTGAGCACCAAATGAAGCCTAATAATAAACCATCTACTGTTGTTTCTGAAATTAAATTGAAAAGTGCATGTTTACTTGCCACCAAATCTGTTATTGATGAGCTAGATTTTAGCAAATCTGTTTGCTATGCTTTTGTGTGCAAAGAGGCATTATTTTCATTCGAGAACGTGCCTTCCTCTTTGCCCCCTGCTGTCACTAACATTTTGCAGGAGTTCGCTGACGTCTTTCCACAAGACGTGCCACCGGGATTACCACCTATTCGAGGGAGTGAGCATCAAATTGACTTAATTCCCGGTGCTTCGCTACCCAACCGTGCACCATACCATACCAATCCAGAGGAGACGAAGGAGATTATGGTACAAGAACTGCTCGACAAAGGTTATATACGCGAATCCCTTAGTCCTTGTGTTGTTCCTATCATTTTAGTGCCGAAAAAGGATGGTACGTCGCGTATGTGCGTTGATTGTAGAGGCATTAATAATATTACTATTCGTTATCGTCATCCTATTCCTAGGTTAGATGATATGCTTGATGAATTGAGTGGCTCTACAATATTCTCCAAAGTTGATTTGCATAGTGGATACCATCAAATTCGTATGAAATTGGGAGATGAATGGAAAACAGCATTTAAAACTAAGTTTGGATTATATGAGTGGTTAGTCATGCCTTTTGGGTTAACTAATGCACCTAGTACTCATGAGGTTAATGAACGAAGTTTTACGTGCTTTCATTGGACGATTTGTGGTAGTTTACTTTGATGACATATTGATTTATAGCAAATCTTTGGAGGAACATTTGGAACATTTGCGTGCTGTTTTTATTGCTCTACGTGATGCACGTTTGTTTGGAAACCTTGGAAAGTGCACCTTTTGCACCGACTGAGTATCTTTTCTTGGCTATGTTGTTACTCCACAGGGAATTGAAGTTGATAAAGACAAGATTGAAGCTATTGAGAGTTGGCCGTAGCCCAAAACGGTCACACAAGTGAGGAGTTTCCTTGGCCTCGCTGGTTTCTATAGGCGTTTTGTGAGAGATTTCAGCACCATTGCTGCACCTCTCAACGAGCTTACAAAGAAGGATGTGCCTTTTGTTTGGGGTACCGCACAAGAAGAAGCCTTCACGGTATTGAAAGATAAGTTGACACATGCTCCTTTACTCCAACTTCCTAATTTCAATAAGATTTTTGAGCTTGAATGTGATGCTAGTGGAATTGGATTAGGAGGTGTGTTATTACAAGATGGAAAACCTGTTGCATACTTTTCTGAAAAATTGAGTGGGCCTAGTCTGAACTATTCTACTTATGATAAAGAATTATATGCTCTTGTTCGGACCTTAGAAACATGGCAACATTATTTATGGCCCAAGGAATTTGTTATACATTCTGATCATGAATCTTTGAAACACATTAAAAGTCAAGCAAAACTGAACCGTAGACATGCTAAATGGGTTGAATTCATTGAGACTTTCCCTTATGTCATTAAACACAAGAAGGGTAAAGAAAATGTTATTGCTGATGCCTTGTCTCGTCGTTATACTATGCTTTCACAACTTGACTTTAAAATATTTGGTTTGGAGACCATCAAAGATCAATATGTTCATGATGTTGAATTTAAAGATGTATTGCAGAATTGTAAGGAAGGGAGAACTTGGAACAAGTTCGTTCTTAACGATGGATTTGTGTTTCGCGCTAACAAGCTATGCATTCCAGCTAGCTCCGTTCGTCTTTTGTTGTTGCAGGAGGCGCATGGAGGAGGATTAATGGGACACTTTGGCGTCAAGAAGACGGAGGATATACTTGCTACACATTTCTTTTGGCCAAAGATGAGACGGGGTGTTGAGCGTTTTGTTGCTCGCTGCACTACATGTCAAAGAGCTAAGTCACGACTCAATCCTCATGGTTTATATATGCCTTTGCCTGTATCTAGTGTTCCTTGGGAGGATATATCTATGGACTTTGTTTTAGGTTTACCTCGAACAAAGAAGGGGAGGGATAGCATATTTGTTGTCGTGGATAGGTTCTCGAAAATGGCACACTTTATACCATGTCATAAAAGCGATGATGCTGTTAATGTTGCTGATTTGTTCTTTCATGAAATTATTCGCTTACATGGTGTGCCAAATACTATTGTTTCAGATCGTGATACTAAATTTCTTAGCCACTTTTGGAGATGTTTATGGGCTAAGTTGGGGACTAAGCTGCTTTTTAGTACTACTTGTCACCCCCAAACTGATGGACAAACTGAAGTAGTCAATAGAACATTGTCTACTATGCTTAGGGTTGTTTTGAAGAATAACAAGAAAATGTGGGAAGAATGCTTGCCTCATATTGAATTTGCTTATAATCGTTCATTGCATTCTACTACTAAGATGTGCCCTTTTGAAATTGTGTATGGTTTCCTACCTCATGCACCTATTGATTTGTTGCCTCTTCCATCTTCAGAGAAGGTTAATTTTGATGCTAAAGAACGTTCTGAATTGATTTTAAAAATGCATGAGTTAACTAAGGAAAACATTGAGCATATGAATGCTAAATACAAACTTGCTGGAGATAAGGGCAGAAAACATGTTGTGTTTGTGCCTGGAGATCTTGTTTGGTTACATTTGCGTAAAGATAGATTTCCTAATCTGCGCAAATCAAAGCTAATGCCACGTGCGGATGGTCCTTTTAAGGTCTTAGAGAAAATAAATGATAATGCATATAAACTTGAGCTACCTGTAGATTTTGGGGTTAGTCCCACTTTTAACATTGCAGATTTGAAGCCTTATTTGGGTGAGGAAGATGCGCTTCCATCGAGGACAACTTCATTTCAAGAAGGGGAGGATGATGAGGACATCAATACCATTGTTACACCCACAGCCCCTACTGTTACATATACTGGACCAATTACTAGAGCTCGCGCACGCCAATTAAATTACCAGGTACTTTCATTTCTTGGTAATGATTCTAATGTTCATGAGATTATGATGCTGCCTAAATTGGATACATTTGTTTTGCTTACAAATGAAGGGCCTAGCTTGGAGAAGGATGAACATTGGAGCAAGAACACGCATGGAGTTGATGGCATGCGCAAGGGGATCAAGAACGGAGTTACAAGTGATGATTTCAGGACTTTGAAGCCGCCATAAGGAGTGCATGAAGCCTTGGACGAAATATACAAGATGCCACTTAATATTCGTCCATAGGCTATTCTAGGTGCTGCGTCACCTTATTAATGGGCCAGGCCCATGTAATTTCGAAATACTTAAGTATAGGCTATTGTTAGAGTCCGTATGTGTGGGGAAACAAGAGTTAGGGTTGGTTCCGGACCCCACCCTCAAGGGCCACAAAATTCCCCCCTCTTCCTCCATATATACAGCCCTTAGGGCATCGTTTAGACTTTGGGTTTTGTTTAGATTAAAAGTTCGCCATAGCTGCAACTTCGCGTACTTCGTTTGTGTCCAACGACCAGACCAAGACGTCACAGAACCCCACCTTGATCAATAAAGCTTTCATCTTATATTCGCAATATCCCGATTGCAATCTCAGTTTCTTGCTTGTTCTTCGTTTGTTCGCAGGAAACAGACCCTCGTGGTCAGGTTGATCGTGCTCCGGCATGGTCAATAACCCTCGGAAGTTGGTTTAGCGATTGCTAAGGCGCGACGTCTCGCACGTTCGTAGTCGGATCGTCAAGGTCGACTCCCACAGAAAACGATAGCTACCATCTCATCGAAACATCGGGACACCTTAGCCTCTATCACTTATGTTGTCTAACCAAATAGAATAGCAGGACATAGTTTCACATATATGATGACTAATTAAATAGGATAGAATGACATAATTTCAAATGTATGATGGCTAACTAAACAGGATAGAATGACATAATTCAAAATATGATGACTATGTAAATAGGATGAGATGATGTAACTATATTATGTCTTTAGAAAATGGGTTGGCATGCCATAATTCAGATATATGTTGCCTATGTAAACATCTTGGCTTGATATAATTCAAATATATGATTTGTATACTAAGCAAGTGAGCAGAGGGCAGTCGCATATATGATGTGTCAACTAAGGAGATGGCATTCAATATTGTGCATATGATGTAAAAACTAAGCATTGCAATACAACATATGCATGATATGAGTAATATAACCCTGCCAAGTTTGAGCATACACCTCAGGGGGATAATACGACTGGTCATCTGCCTCTGAATCCTCCTCTGAAGAGCTATCTGTAACCATCAAGATATCTGCTTCAGCAGGTAGCATTGTGTGCTCTGAAGACCTTGTTTTCACTCTAGATTTGTCCATCACCAATTCAAATGGCTGATGCACAGGAAGAGCAGTTGAATATACAAACATTGTCGACAAATGCAACGAGAAATACAAAAATGGACGGCATGATATAATTCATATATATGACGCTTGGCCAAACAGCATGGCATTGCATAATTCACATATATAATGCCTTGCAACAAGATAGCATTGCATAATTCACATATATAATGTCTTGCAACAAGATGGCATCGTATAATTCACATATATGGTAATTAGACACTAAACAGGTGGCATTCACACAAAGCATGTCTAAACTAAGCAAATGACATAGCAATGCAAGATACCATACGCACGATATGAGCAACATAACCCTGCCAAGTTAGAGCATGCACCTCGGGGGGGGGAATAGGACTGGTCATCTATCTCTGAATCCTCCTCTGAGGATCTATCCGTAACCAGCAAGACATGCGCTTTGTCAGATAGCATTCTCTGCTCTGAAGACCTTGTTTCCACTTCAGATTTTTCCATGACCGTGCCGAATGGCTGATGCATAGGAAGAGTAATTGAATGTACTAAAATTGTATACAAATTTAACACGTAATAAAAAATGAAGGCATGATATAATTCACATATAAGATGACTGGCTAACTAGGGTGGCATTGCAAAATTCACATATATGATGCCTGGCTAAACAAGATGGCATTGCATGATTCACATATACGATAAAGAAACTAAACAGATGGCATTGACACAAAGCATATCTAAACTAAGCAGATGACATATTTGATGTATCTAGTAAGCAATGCAAGGCACCATATGCATGATATTACCAACATCAGCATGCGAAGTTATTGCGAAGACCTCAGGGGGTAAATAGGAGTGGTCTTCTCCTTCTGAATCCCCCTCTGAACAGTTATCTTCCTCTTGATTACGATCCAAAATGGGTGGAGGGGGCTGCCTTTGCGCCCACCATGGAGCGACGTCTGCATGAAATTTTATTGCCACGCAAGGCTCGTCTCTTTTGCTCTACATGTTCAGTTCCATTGTGTACAATAACCGACATGCATAAGAATAAAACATAGTGAGATTATGTAAGGAGTGCATGCACAAATCCAGAGTGATGGTAGCAAACTGTGGATAGACCCAAAACCAATGATAGCAGGCAGATAATACCTTTAGTTAAAAAATAGATAATGGCTCCTTTAATGTTTGTTTGCACCCAACATGAAACTCATAGTAGACACCCGAGATTAACCAGATAGTAGACAAATAGTACTGATTGCTGCCCCAATGTGTACCCCACAACCATTTAAAAACTCAAGTTTCAGCATTAGTTTGGACCTGACTCGGAGTCTAATAGGTGAACACGATGGTAAAGTAGCATGTCATCATATTAAGCGATGCATAACGTAAGCAGACACGGAAGAGTGTGACCTCTCTTGCGGACATGTGTAGTCCTCAAGGTCATCTGCTCAGTTGGTGATGGTAATGCAGTTGTCGTGGCTGCCTGCGGCGGGGAAGAAGATCTGAGGCAGCGAAAGACAGTTTGGAGAGCAGATCCCTGCTGTGGTGAACCCTTCCGTCATTGGAGCAGCTGAACTGGGTTGAACACAGCGCAGCAGGAGCAGGACAAACCACACAAGGTTTTGTTTGACACATATCTGTAATAGAAGTAATTGTGTAAGGGCTTGTTTGAATTTGAGGATTCTACAATGGAGGGATAGGAAATAGACAGGAATAGGATAGGAATGCACGTGCAAAACAGAGAATTTAAAAACACAGGATTTATGCCAATCTGGGTGTTTGATTCATAAGAACTGGAAGATCACAGGATGCAAAGAAGCAAGGTGAGATTAAGTCAAACCACAAGAAAATGTACGGTTCTAATGCTATTATGCTACTATCTCTTAGTCTTGTGCTTCATGAATATGAATTTGAAAAGGAGGACAAGTGGAAATTAAATTTCCTATGGTTTTTCTTTCAAGGAGACACTAAAGGAACAAATCCTACAGTTTTCCTTTGCTCCATTCCTTTTAACCAAATTCATCAATAGTAGTACCATAGGAAACTTTCCAATTCCTATGTTTTTCCTTCACTTTTCCTTTCAAGCATTGGCGATTCTAGTAGGCAGGCTTGATCAAGGAAAAGCCTACACACAAAAAATGTTTTTTTCTACTTCTATTACTTTGGACCCATGCCACTGCCCTACTAGCTCAACTCCCAGGCCCATCGACAAATGCACAACTCAAACGCGCAAAGATTAATAATGATGGCATTCAAGAGAGTCCATCATGGATAGCTAAGTTGCCTGGTACCTCACTGCTTGTCATATAGTAGGAGAAACTAATCATATTTCACGTTACTGCATGTGCTCAGTGGAAAATATATAACATGTAGAGTAAAAAGAGATGCAACACGTGTACAACCTCTTTGGCGAAGCCATGTCGATCTTAGCATGATTGGGTTGGTCAGTGAGGATGATCCGGCTGACTTGGTTGTCGGAGGAGGGGAAGAAGATCTTAAGCGTCTGGAGATGGAGCCCGGGGTACTGCTCCGTTGTGATGGAGGGTTTCGTCGTTGGAGCAGCTCCGGTGAGTTGTACGACGCCGAGGCTGAAGCGGGCAAGAGAGACAATGTTAACCTGAGTGGAATTCTAATAGCATCTCCAATAGATGACGTAAAATACAAAACCACAAAGTGCTAGATGTAAAATACATCAGCCGCTCATCTCTGAACTTAACTGTCGAAACTGAATTTAACTGTCGAAACTGAATTTTTCTGTCGAAACTGAATACACTAGTAGCAGAAAAGCAGTAGCAACGCAACAGCAGTAGTGTGTGCGAGAGCCGGGGCAGCTGGTCATGTAGCAGCATCAAGTGAGGCTACCCTGAGCCGCCAGCCACCACCGGCCAAACAGTCGCCCCCCGCCGCCTGCGGCCGCCGGCCGGCGGTGCGCCGCCCCGCCTGCCCCGAAACCACTCCCCACTGCCGGTCTGCCGCCGCCCCGGCTGAGGAAATATGCCCTAGAGGCAATAATAACATTGTTATTTATATTTCCTTATATCATGATAAATGTTTATTATTCATGCTAGAATTGTATTAACCGGAAACTTAGTACATGGGTGAATACATAGACAAACAAAGTGTCCCTAGTATACATCTACTTGACTACCTCATTAATCAAAGATGGTTAAGTTTCCTAGCCATGGACGTGTGTTGTCATTTGATGAACGACATCACATCATTGGAGAATGATGTGATGGACAAGACCCATCTGTTAGCTTAGCATAATGATCGTTCAGTTTTATTGCTACTGCTTTCTTCATAACTTATACATGTTCCTCTGACTATGAGATTATGCAACTCCCGAATACCGGAGGCACACCTTGTGTGATATCAAATATCACAACGTAACTGGGTGATCATAAAGATGCTCTATTGGTGTCTCCAATGGTGTTTGTTGAGTTGGCATAGATCGAGATTAGGATTTGTCACTCCGATTGCTGGAGAGGTATCTCTGGGCCCTCTCGGTAATGCACATCACTATAAGACTTGCAAGCATTGTGACTAATGAGTTAGTTGCGGGATAATGCATTACAAAACGAGTAAAGAGACTTGTGGGTAATGAGATTGAACTAGGTATGAGATACCGACGAATGAATCTCGGGCAAGTAACATACCGATGACAAAGGGAACAACGTATACCGTTATGTGGTTTGACCGACTAGGATTTTCATAGAATATGTAGGAGCCAATATGAGCATCCAGGTTCTACTATTGGTTATTGACCGGAGATGAGTCTCGGTCATGTCTACATAGTTCTTGAACCCGTAGGGTCCGCACGCTTAAAGTTTGGTGACGATCGGTAATATGAGTTTATGTGTTTTGATGTATCGAAGGTAGTTCGGAGTCCCGGATATGATCATGGACATGACGAGGAGTCCCGAAATGGTTGAGACATAAAGATCGATATATTGGAAGCCTATATTTGGACATCGGAATAGTTCCGGGCGAAATCGGGATTTTACCAGAGTACCGGGAGGTTACCGGAACCCCCTGGTAAAGGTATGGGCCTTATTGGGCCTTAGTGGAGAGAGAGGGGAGACCAGGGCAGGCCGCGCGCCCCCTCTCCCTCTGGTCTGAATTGGACTAGGAGGAGGGCGGCGCCCCGCTTTCCTTCCTCGCTCTCTCCCCCTTCCTTCTCTCCTAGTCCATCTAGGAAAAGGGGGGATACTACTCCCGGTGGGAGTAGGACTTCTCCTGGCGCGCCCTGTTGGAAATATGCCCTAGAGGCAATAATAAATTAGTTATTATTATATTTCCTTGTTCATGATAATCGTTCATTATCCATGCTAGAATTGTATTGATAGGAAACTCAGATACATGTGTGGATACATAGACAACACCATGTCCCTAGTAAGCATCTAGTTGACTAGCTCGTTGATCAATAGATGGTTATGGTTTCCTGACCATGGACATTGGATGTCATTGATAACGGGATCACATCATTAGAAGAATGATGTGATGGACAAGACCCAATCCTAAGCATAGCACAAGATCGTGTAGTTCGCATGCTAAAGCTTTTCTAATGTCAAGTATCATTTCCTTAGACCATGAGATTGTGCAACTCCAGGATACCGTAGGAATACTTTGGGTGTGCCAAACGTCACAACGTAACTGGGTGGCTATAAAGGTGCACTACGGGTATCTCTGGAAGTGTCTGTTGGGTTGGCACGAATCGAGACTGGGATTTGTCACTCCGTGTGACGGAGAGGTATCTCTGGGCCCACTCAGTAGGACATCATCATAAGGTGCACAATGTGATCAAGGAGTTGATCATGGGATGATGTGTTACGGAACAAGTAAAGAGACTTGCCGGTAACGAGATTGAACAAGGTATCGGGATACCGACGATCGAATCTCGGGCAAGTACAATACCGCTAGACAAAGGGAATTGTATACGGGATTGATTGAATCCTCGACATCGTGGTTCATCCAATGAGATCATCGTGGAACATGTGGGAACCAAGATGGGTATCCAGATCCCGCTATTGGTTATTGACCGGAGAATGTCTCGGTCATGTCTGCATGGTTCCCGAACCCGTAGGGTCTACACACTTAAGGTTCGATGATGCTAGGGTTATAAAGGAAGTTTGTATGTGGTTACCGAACGTTGTTCGGAGTCTGGATGAGATCCCGTATGTCACGAGGAGTTCCGGAATGGTCCGGAGGTAAAGATTTATATATGGGAAGTCCTGTTTTGGTCACCGGAAAAGTTTTGGGTTTTACCGGTAGTGTACCGGGACCACCGGAGGGGTCCAGGGGTCCACCAAGTGGGGCCACCAGCCCTGGAGGGCTGCATGGGCCAAGTGTGTGAGGGGACCAGCCCCAGGTGGGCTGGTGCGCCCCCCCACCAAGGCCCAAGGCGCCTCCAAGAGGGAAGGGGGGCAAACCCTAGGGCAGATGGGCCCTAAGGCCCACCCCAGGTGCGCCTCCCCCTCTCCCCCTTGTGGCCGCCACCCAGATGGGATCTGGGGGCTGCCGCCACCCCTAGGGAAGGAACCCTAGGTGGGGCGCAGCCCCTCCCCTTCCCCTATATATGCTTGAGGTATTGGAGGCTCCAAGACACATGAGTTCCTCTCCTTCTTGGCGCAGCCCTACCCCTCTCCCTCCTCGTCTCTTGCGGTGCTTGGCGAAGCCCTGCTGGAGTACCACGCTCCTCCACCACCACCACGCCATTGTGCTGCTGCTGGATGGAGTCTTCCTCAACCTCGCCCTCTCTCCTTGCTAGATCAAGGCATGGGAGACGTCACCGGGCTGTACGTGTGTTGAACGCGGAGGTGCCATCCGTTCGGCACTAGGATCTCCGGTGATTTGGATCACGACGAGTACGACTCCTTCAACCCCGTTCTCTTGAACGCTTCCGCTTAGCGATCTACAAGGGTATGTAGATGCACTCTCCTTCCCCTCGTTGCTGGTTTCTCCATAGATAGATCTTGGTGACACGTAGGAAAATTTTGAATTTCTGCTACGTTTCCCAACAGTGGCATCATGAGCTAGGTCTATGCGTAGTTTCTATGCACGAGTAGAACACAAAGTAGTTGTGGGCGTTGATTTTGTTCAATATGCTTACTGTTACTAGTCCAATCTTGATTCGGCGGCATTGTGGGATGAAGCGTCCCGGACCGACCTTACACGTACTCTTACGTAAGACTAGTTCCACCGACTGACATGCACTAGTTGCATAAGGTGGCTAGCGGGTGTCTGTCTCTCCCACTTTAGTCGGATCGGATTCGATGAAAAGGGTCCTTATGAAGGGTAAATAGCAATTGGCATATCACGTTGTGGTTTTTGCGTAGGTAAGAAACGTTCTTGCTAGAAACCCATAGCAGCCACGTAAAACATGCAAACAACAATTAGAGGACGTCTAACTTGTTTTTGCAGGGTATGCTATGTGATGTGATATGGCCAAGAAGAATGTGATGAATGATATGTGATGTATGAGATTGATCATGTTCTTGTAATAGGAATCACGACTTGCATGTCGATGAGTATGACAACCGGCAGGAGCCATAGGAGTTGTCTTTATTTATTGTATGAACTGCGTGTCATTGAGAAACGCCATGTAAATTACTTTACTTTATTGCTAAACGTGTTAGCCATAGTAGTAGAAATAATAGTTGGCGAGCAACTTCATGGAGACACGATGATGGAGATCATGGTGTCATGCCGGTGACAAGATGATCATGGAGCCCCGAAGATGGAGATCAAAAGGAGCAAAATGATATTGGCCATATCATGTCACTATTTGATTGCATGTGATGTTTATCATGTTTTACATCTTATTTGCTTAGAACGACGGTAGCTTAAATAAGATGATCCCTCAATACAATTTCAAGAAAAGTGTTCCCCCTAACTGTGCACCGTTGTGAAGGTTCGTTTTTTCGAAGCACCACGTGATGATCGGGTGTGATAGATTCTAACGTTCACATACAACGGGTGTAAGACAGATTTACACACGCGAAACACTTAGGTTGACTTGACGAGCCTAGCATGTACAGACATGGCCTCGGAACACAAGAGACCGAAAGGTCGAGCATGAGTCGTATGGTAGATACGATCAACATGAAGATGTTCACCGATGTTGACTAGTCCGTCTCACGTGATGATCGGACACGGCCTAGTTGACTCGGATCATGTAATCACTTAGATGACTAGAGGGATGTCTATCTGAGTGGGAGTTCATAAGTTGAACTTAATTATCCTGAACATAGTCAAAAGATCTTTGCAAATTATGTCATAAGCTCGCGCTTTAGTTCCACTGTTTAGATATGTTCCTAGAGAAAATATAGTTGAAAGTTGATAGTAGAAATTATGCGGACTAGGTCTGTAAACTGAGGATTGTCCTCATTGCTTCATAGAAGGCTTATGTCCTTAATGCACCGCTCAGTGTGCTTAACCTCGAACATTGTCTGTGGATGTTGCGAACATCAGACATACACATTTTCATAACTACGTGATAGTTCAGTTAAACGGTTTAGAGTTGAGGCACCGAAGACGTTTTGAAACGTCGCGAAACATACGAGAAGTTTCGAGGGCTGAAATTGGGATTTCAGGCTCGTGCCCACGTCAAGAGGTATAAGACCTCCGACGATTTTCTTAGCCTGCAAACTAAGGGAGAAAATCTCAATTGTTGAGCTTGTGCTCAGATTGTCTGAGTACCACAATCACTTGAATCGAGTGGGAGTTAATCTTCCAGATGAGATAGTGATGTTTTTCCAAATTCATTGCCACCGAGCTGCTAGAGCTTCGTGATGAACTATAATATATCAGGGACATATATGATGATCCTTGAGATATTCGCGATGTTTGACACCACAAAAGTAGAAATCAAGAAGGAGCATCAATTGTTGATGGTTGGTGAAACCACTAGTTTCAAGAAGGGCAAGGGCAAAAAGGGATACTTCATGAAACAGCAAATTAGCTGCTGCTCTAGTGAAGAAACCCAAGGTTGAACCCAAACCCGAGACTAAGTGCTTCTGTAATAAGGGGAATAGCCACTGGAGCAGAATTACCCTAGATACTTGGTAGATGAGAAGGCTGGCAAGGTCGATAAAAGTATATTGGATATACATTGTGTTAATGTGTACTTTACTAGTACTCCTAGTAGCACCATGGTATTAGATACCGGTTCAGTTGCTAAATGTTAGTAAACTCGAAATAAAAGGCCGCAGAGTAAATGGAGACTAGCTAAAGGTGAGCTGGCAATATGTGTTGGAAGTTTTTCCAAGCTTGATGTGATCAAGCATCGCACGCTCCCTCTACCATCGAGATTGGTGTTTGCGTTGAGCATAGACATGATTGGATTATGTCTATCGCAATACGGTTATTCATTTAAGGAGAATAATGGTTACTCTGTTTATTTGAATAATACCTTCAATGGTCTTGCACCTAAAATGAATGGTTTATTGAATCTCGATCGTAGTGATACACATGTTCATGCCAAAAGGTATAAGACAGTTATGATAGTACCACCTACTTGTGGCACTGCCACATAAGTCATATCGGTATAAAACGCATGAAGAAGCTCCATGTTGATGGATCTTTGGGCTCACTCGTTTTGAAAAGTTTGAGACATGCGAACCATGTCTATTGGTGTATATGCATGAAGAAACTCCATGCAAATGGACCGTTTGGACTCACTTGATTTTGAATCACTTGAGACATGCAAATCATACCACATGGGCAAGATGACTGAAAGCCTCGTTTTCAGTAAAATGGAACTAGAATGCAACTTGTTGGAAGTAATACATTTTGATGTGTGCAGTCCAATGAGTGTTGAGGCATGTAGTGGATATCGTTATGTTCTTACTTCACAGATGATTTGAGTAGATGTTGAGTATATTTACTTGATGAATCACGAGTCTGAATTATTGAAAGGTTCAAGTAATTTCAGGGTGAAGTTGAAAGATCGTCATGACAAGAGGATAAAATATCTATGATATGATCATAGAGATGAATATCTGAATTACGAGTTTGGCACAGAATTAAGACATTGTGGAAATTGTTTCACAACTAATATAGCCTGGAACACCATAGTGTGATGGTGTGTCCGAACATCATAACTGCACCCTATTGGATATGATGCATACCATGATGTCTTATCGAATTACCACGATAGTTTATGGGTTAGGCATTAGAGACAACCGCATTCACTTTAAATAGGGCACCACGTAATTCCGATGAGATGACACCGTATGAACTATGGTTTAGAGAAACCTAAGCTGTCATTTCTTAAAAGTTTGGGGCTACAACACTTATGTGAAAAAGTTTCAAGCTGATAAGCTCGAACCCAAAGCGGATAAATGCATCTTCATAGGACACCCAAAAACAGTTGGGTATACCTCCTGTCTCAGATCCAAAAGCAATAAGGGATTGTTTCTAGAATCGGGTCCTTTCTCGAGGAAAAGTTTCTCTCGAAAGAATTGAGTGGGAGGATGGTGGAGACTTGATGAGGTTATTGAACCGTCTCTTCAACTAGTGTGTGGCAGGGCACATGGAGTTGTTCCCATGGCACCTACACCAATTGAAGTAGAAGCGTATGATAGTGATCACGAAACTTCAGATCAAGTCACTACCAAACCTCGTGGGATGACAAGGATGCGTACTACTTCAGAGTGGTACGTAATCCTGTCTTGGAAGTCATGTTGCTAGACAACAATGAACCTACGAGCTATGGAGAAGCGATGGTGGGCCTGAATTCCGACAAATGGTTAGAAGCCATGAATCCGAGATAGGATCCATGTATCAGAACAAAGCATGGACTTTGGTGGACTTGCCCAATGATCGGCAAGCCATTGAGATAAATGGATCTTTAAGAAGAAGACGGACGTAGACGGTAATGTCACCGTCTATGAAGCTCGACTTGTGGCGAAGAGTTTTTCACAAGTTCAAGAAGTTGACTACGATGAGATCTTCTCATCCGTAGCAATGCTTAAGTCCATCGGAATCATGTTAGCATTAGCTGCATTTATGTAATCTGGCAGATGGATGTCAAAACGAGTTTCCTTACCAGTTTTCGTAAGGAAAGGTTGTATGCGATACAATCAGAAAGGTTTTGTCGATCCTAAGGATGCTAAAAGGTATGCTAACTCCAGCGATCCTTCTAAGGACTGGAGTAAGCATCTCGAAGTTGGAATGTATGCTTTGATGAGATGATCAAAGATTTTGGGTTTATACAAAGTTTATGAGAAACTTGTATTTCCAAAGAAGTGAGTGGGAGCACTATAGTGGATCAGAAATGATGTATTGTGGATCAGAAATCTGATGAGTATATGTTGTTGACATATTGTGGATCAGAAATGATGTAGAATTTCTGGAAAGCATATAGGGTTATTTTAAAAGTGTTTTTCAATAGAAAACCTGGATTAGGCTACTTGAACATTGAGCATCAAGATCTATGAGGATAGATCAAAAACGCTAAATGGTACTTTCAAATGAGCACATACCTTGACATGATCTTGAAGGTGTTCAAGATGGATCAGTCAAGGAAGGAGTTCTTGCCTGAGTTGTAAGGTGTGAAGTTAAGACTTAAAGCTCGACCACGGCAGAAGAAAGAGAAAGGACAAATGTCGTCCCCTATGCTTTTGTCATAGGCTCTATACGGTATGCCATGCTGAGTACCGCACCTGATGTGTGCCTTGCCGCATATTTGGCAAGAGGGTACAAAGGTAATCTAGGAGTAGATCACCAGATAGCGGTCTAAATTATCCTTAGAGGAATAAGGACATGTTTCTCGATTATGGAGGTGATAAAGAGTTCGGCGTAAAGGGTTACATCGATGCAAGCTTTAACACCTATCTGAATGACTCTGAGTAGCAAGCTGGATACGTACAGTGGAGCAACCATTTGGAATAGCTCCAAGTGGAGCGTGGAAGCAGCATTTATAATATGACCTAGAGATTTGCAAAGTACATACGGATCTGATTGTTGCAGACCCGTTGACTAAAACCTCTCTCACAAGCAAAACATGATCAAACCCCAGAACTCATTGAGTCTTAATCACATGATGATGTGAACTAGTTTAGTGACACTAGTAAACTCTTTGGATGTTGGTCACATGGCGATGTGAACTAGATTATTGACTCTAGTGCAAGTGGGAGACTATTGGAAATATGCCCTAGAGGCAATAATAAATTAGTTATTATTATATTTCCTTGTTCATGATAATCGTTTATTATCCATGCTAGAATTGTATTGATAGGAAACTCAGATACATGTGTGGATACATAGACAACACCATGTCCCTAGTAAGCATCTAGTTGACTAGCTCGTTGATCAATAGATGGTTACGGTTTCCTGACCATGGACATTGGATGTCATTGATAACGGGATCACATAATTAGAAGAATGATGTGATGGACAAGACCCAATCCTAAGCATAGCACAAGATCGTGTAGTTCGCATGCTAAAGCTTTTCTAATGTCAAGTATCATTTCCTTAGACCATGAGATTGTGCAACTCCCGGATACCGTAGGAATACTTTGGGTGTGCCAAACGTCACAACATAACTGGGTGGCTATAAAGGTGCACTACGGGTATCTCCGAAAGTGTCTGTTGGGTTGGCACGAATCGAGACTGGGATTTGTCACTCCGTGTGACGGAGAGGTATCTCTGGGCCTACTCGGTAGGACATCATCATAAGGTGCACAATGTGATCAAGGAGTTGATCATGGGATGATGTGTTACAGAACGAGTAAAGAGACTTGCCGGCAACGAGATTGAACAAGGTATCGGGATACCGACGATCGAATCTCGGGCAAGTACAATACCGCTAGACAAAGGGAATTGTATACGGGATTGATCGAATCCTCGACATCGTGGTTCATCCGATGAGATCATCGTGGAACATGTGGGAACCAACATGGGTATCCAGATCCCGCTGTTGGTTATTGACCGGAGAACGTCTCGGTCATGTCTGCATGGTTCCTGAACCCGTAGGGTCTACACACTTAAGGTTCGATGACGCTAGGGTTATAAAGGAAGTTTGTATGTGGTTACCGAATGTTGTTCGGAGTGCCGGATGAGATCCCAGACGTCACGAGGAGTTCCGGAATGGTCCGGAGGTAAAGATTTATATATGGGAAGTCCTGTTTTGGTCACCGGAAAAGTTTTGGGTTTTACCGGTAGTGTACCGGGACCACCGGAGGGGTCCGGGGGTCCACCAAGTGGGGCCACCAGCCCCGGAGGGCTGCATGGGCCAAGTGTGGGAGGGGACCAGCCCCAGGTGGGCTGGTGCGCACCCCCACCAAGGCCCAAGGCGCCTCCAAGAGGGAAGGGGGGCAAACCCTAGGGCAGATGGGCCCTAAGGCCCACCCCAGGTGCGCCTCCCCCTCTCCCCCTTGTGGCCGCCACCCAGATGGGATCTGGGGGCTGCTGCCACCCCTAGGGAGGGAACCCTAGGTGGGGGCGCAGCCCCTCCCCTTCCCCTATATATACTTGAGGTATTGGAGGCTCCAAGACACACGAGTTCCTCTCCTTCTTGGCGCAGCCCTACCCCTCTCCCTCCTCGTCTCTTGCGGTGCTTGGCGAAGCCCTGCTGGAGTACCATGCTCCTCCACCACCACCACGCCGTTGTGCTACTGCCGGATGGAGTCTTCCTCAACCTCTCCCTCTCTCCTTGCTGGATCAAGGCATGGGAGACGTCACCGGGCTATACGTGTGTTGAACGCGGAGGTGCCGTCCGTTCGGCACTAGGATCTCCGGTGATTTGGATCACGACGAGTATGACTCCTTCAACCCTGTTCTCTTGAACGCTTCCTCTTAGCGATCTACAAGGGTATGTAGATGCACTCTCCTTCCCCTCGTTCCGGGTTTCTCCATAGATAGATTTTGGTGACACGTAGGAAAATTTTGAATTTCTGCTACGTTCCCCAACACGCCCTGCTAGGGCCGACCGGCCTCCCCCCTTGCTCCTTTATATACGGAGGCAGGGGGCACCCCAAGACACACAAGTTGATCAGTTGATCTTTTAGGCATGTGCGGTGCCCCCCTCCACCATAATCCACCTCGGTCATATCGTAGCGGTGCTTAGGCGAAGCTCTGCATCGGTAGCATCATCATCACCGTCATCATGCCGTCGTGCTGACGGAACTCTCCCTCGAAGCTCTGCTGGATCGGAGTTCGTGGGACGTCACCGAGATGAACGTGTGCTGAACTCGGAGGTGTCGTACGTTCGGTACTTGGATCGGTCGGATCGTGAAGACGTATGACTACATCAATCGCGTTCTCATAACGCTTCCACTTACGGTCTACGAGGGTACATGGACGACACTCTCCCCTCTCATTGTTATGCATCACCATGATCTTGCGTTTTGAAATTACTACGTTCCACAACAGTGGCATCCGAGCCAAGTTTATGCGTAGATGTTATATGCACGACTTAGAACACAAAGGAGTTGTGGGCGTGGGTAAAAACATATTGCTTACCGTCACTAGTTGATTCTTGATTCAGCGGCATTGTTGGATGATGCGACCCAGACCGACATTACGCGTACGCTTACGCGAGACTGGTTCTACCGACGTGCTTCCCACACATGTGGCTAGTGGGTGTCTATTTCTCCAAGTTTAGTTGAATCGGATTCAATGAACAGGGTTCTTTCTGAAGATCAAAAAGCAATCACTATACCGCATTGTGGTTTTTGATGCATAGGTAAGAACGGTTTTTGCTCAGCCTGTAGCAACCACGTAAAACTTGTGACAACAAAGTAGAGGACGTCTAACTTGTTTTTGCAGGGCATATTGTGATGTGATATGGTCAAGACATGATGCTAAATTTTATGAGATGATCATGTTTTGTTGAAGTTATCAGCAACTGGCAGAAGCCTTATGGTTGTTTCTTTATTGCATAAGATGCAAGGGCCAAATAATTGCTTTACTTTATCACTATGTGATAGCAATAGTTGCAAGAGAAATAGTTGGCGAGACGACCATGTGATGACACGTTGATAGATATCAAGATGTTGGAGATCATGGTGTCATGCCGGTGACGATAGAGATCATGACGGTACTTTGGAGATGGAGATCAAAGGCGCAAGATGATCATGGCCATATCATGTCACATATTTTGATTGCATGTGATGTTTATCCTTTATGCATCTGATTTTGCTTAGTTCGGCGGTAGCATTATAAGATGATCTCTCACTAAATTTCAAGGTATAAGTGTTCTCCCTGAGTATGCACTGTTGCGACAGTTCGCCGTGCCGAGACACCACGTGATGATCGGGTGTGATAAGCTCTACGTTCACATACAATGGGTGCAAGCCAGTTTTGCACACGCGGAATACTCGGGTTAAACTTGACGAGCCTAGCATATGCAGATATGGCCTCAGAACACTGGAGACCGAAAGAACGAGCGTGAATCGTATAGTAGATATGATCAACATAGTGATGTTCACCATTGAAAACTACTCCATCTCACGTGATGATCGGACATGGTTTAGTTGATTTCGATCACGTGATCATTTAGATGACTAGAGGGATGTCTATCTAAGTGGGAGTTCTTAAGTAACATGATTAATTGAACTTTAGTTTATGATGAACTTAGTCTCGATAGTATTTGCATATCTATGTTATAGATCAATTGCTTGCGTATAGCTTCCCCTTTTTTTGATATGTTCCTAGAGAAAATAAGTTGAAAGATGTTAGTAGCAATGATGCGGGCTAGCTCCGTGATCTGAGGATTATCCTCAATGCTGCACAGAGGTATTATGTCCTTGATGCACCACTAGGTGATAGAACTGTTGCAAGAGCAGATGCAGACGTTATGAACGTTTGACAAGCTCGGTATGATGACTAATTGATAGTTTAGTGCACCATGGTTTATGGCTTAGAACTGGGACTTCAAAAATGTTTTGAACAACATGGAGCATATGAGATGTTCCAAGAGTTGAAATTGGTATTTCATGCTCATCCTCGTGTCGAGAGGTATGAGACCTCTGACAGTACTTTGCCTATAAGATGGGGGAGAATAGCTCAATCACTGAGCATGTGCTCAGAATGTCTGAGTACTACAATTGCTTGAATCAAGTGGGAGTTAATCTTCCAGATAAAATAATGACAGAGTTCTCAAGTCACTATCACCAAGTTACTAGAACTTTGTGATGAACTATAATATGCAAAGGATGACGAAAGTAATTCCCAAGCTCTTCGCGATGCTGAAATCAGCGAAGGTAGAAATCAAGAAAAGCATCAAGTGTTGATGGTTGACAAGACCACTAGTTTCAAGAAAAAGGGCAAGGGAAAGAAAGGGAACTTCAAGAAGAATGGCAAGAAAGTTGCCACTCCCATGAAGAAGCCCAAAGCTAGACCCAAGCCTGAAACTGAGTGCCTCTACTGCAGAGGAAATGGACACATGAAGTGGAACTTCCCTAGATACTTGGCGGATAAGAAGGATGGCAAAGTGAACAAAAGTATATTTGATATACATGTTATAGATGTGTACTTTACTAGTCTTTATAGAAAACCCCTCAGTATTTGATACTAGTGCAGTTGCTAAGAGTAGTAACTCGAAACGGGAGTTGCAAAATAAACATAGACTAGTTATGGGCGAGGTGATGATGTGAGTTGGAAGTGATTCCAAGGTTGATAAGATCACCATCACACACTCCTTTTACCTTCGGGATTAGTGTTGAACCTAAAATAAATGTTATTTGGTGTTTGCGTTGAGCATGAATATGATTGGATCATGTTTATTGCAAAACGCTTATTCATTTAAGTCAAAGAGTAATTGTTGTTCTATTTACATGAATAAAACATTCTATGGTCATACACTCAATATAAATGGTTTATTGAATTTCGATCGTAGTGATACACATTTTCATAATATTGAAGCAAAAAGATGCAAAGTTAATAATGATACTGCAACTTATTTGTGGCACTGCCGTTTAGGCCATATTGGTGTAAAGTGCATGAAGAAACTCCATGCTGATGGACTTTTGGAATCGCTTGATTATGAATCAGTTGATGCTTGTGAACCATGCCTCATGGGCAAGATGACTAAGACTCCGTTCTTCGGAACAATGGAGCGAGCAATAGACTTGTTGGAAATAATACATACTGATGTGTGCGGTCCAATGAGTGTTGATGCTCGCGGCGGGTATCATTATTTTCTGACCTTCACGGATTATTTGAGCAGATATGGGTATATCTACTTGATAAAACATAAGTCTGAAACATTTGAGAAGTTCAAAGAATTTCAGAGTGAATTGGAAAATCATTGTAACAAGAAAAAAAGTTTCTACGATCTAATCGTGGAAACAAATATTTGAGTTCCGAGTTTGGTCTTCGTTTGAAACAATGTGGAATAATTTCGCAACTCACGCCACCTGGAACACCAAAATGTAATGGTGTGTCCGAACGTCATAACCGTATTTTATTAGATATGGTGCAATCTATGATGTCTCTTACCGAATTACCATTATCGTTTTGGGGTTATGCATTAGAGACAGTTGCATTCACGTTAAATAGGGCACTGTCTAAAAATCCGTTGAGACGACACAGTATGAAATGTGGTTTAGCAACAAACCTAAGCTGTCGTTTCTTAAAGTTTGGGGTTGCGATGCTTATGTGAAAAAGTTTCAGCCTGATAAGCTCACACCCAAATCGGAGAAATGTGTCTTCATAGGATACCCAAAGGAGACTGTTGGGTACACCTTCTATCACAGGTCCGAAGGCAAGATATTCGTTGCTAAGAATGGATCCTTTCTAGAGAAGGAGTTTCTCTCAAAAGAAGTGAGTAGGAGAAAAGTAGAACTTGATGAGGTAATTGTACCTTCTCCCAAATTGGAAAGTAGTTCATCACAGAAATCTGTTCCTGTGACTTCTACACCAAATAGTGAGGAAGCTAATGATGATGACATGTAACTTCAGATCAAGTTACTACCGAACCTCGTAGGTCAACCAGAGTAAGATCCGCACCAGAGTGGTACGGTAATCCAGTTCTTGAGGTCATGTTACTTGACCATGACGAACCTACGAACTATGAGGAAGCGATGATGAGCCCAGATTCCGCAAAATGGCTTGAGGCCATGAAATATGAGATGGGATCAATGTATGAGAACAAAGTATGGACTTTGATTAACTTGCCCGATGATCGGTGAGTCATTGAGAATAAATGGATCTTCAAGAGGAAGGCGGGCGCTGATAGTAGTGTTACTATCTACAAAGCTCGAATTATCACAATAATGTTTTCGACAGGTTCAAGGTGTTGACCACGATGAGATTTTCTCACTCGTATCGATGCTTAAAAGTCTGTCCGAATCATGTTAGCAGTTGCCGCATTTTATGATATTTGGCAAATGGATGTCAAAAATGCATCTCATAATGGATTTCTTAAAGAAGAGTTATATATGATATAACCATAAGGTTTTATCGATCCTAAAGGTGCTAACAAAGTGAGCAAGCTCCAGCGATCCATCTATGGACTGGTGCAAGCATCTTGGAGCTGGAATATATGCTTTGATAAAGTAATCAAAGCATATGGTTTTATACAGACTTGCCGTGAAGCATATATTTACAAGAAAGTGAATGGGAGCACAACAACATTTTTGATAAGTATATGTGAATGACATATTGTTGATCGAAAATAATGTAGAATTTTCTGGAAAGCATAAAGGAGTGTTTGAAAAGAGTTTTTCAAAGAAAGACCTCGATGAAGCTACTTACATATTGAGCATCAAGATCTATATAGATGCATCAAGACGCTTGATATAATTTCAATGAGTACATACCTTGACAAGATTTTCAAGTAGTTCAAAATGGAAAACTCAAAGAAGGAGTTCTTGCTTGTGTTGCAAGGTGTGAAGTTGAGTAAAGACTCAAAACCCGACCACGGTAGAAAATAGAAAGAGAATGAAAAGTCATTCCATATGCCTCAGTCATAGGTTCTATAAAGTATGATATGCTGTATATCTGACCTATTGTGTACCTCACCATAAGTTTGGCAAGAGGGTACAATAGTAATCCAGGAGTGGATCACTGGACAGCGGTCAAAAATATCCATAGTGAAATAAGGAAATGTTTCTCGATTATGGAGGTGACAAAGAGTTCATCGTAAAGAGTTACGTTGATGCAAGCTTTGACACCGATCTGGAGGACTCTAAGTATCGATCTAGATACATATCAAAAGTGGGAGCAATTAGCTAGAGTATCTCCGTGCAAAGCATAGTAGACATAGAAAATTTGCAAAATACATACGGCGCTAAAAGTGGCAGACCCGTTGACTAAATTTCTCTCACAAGCAAAACATGATCACTCTTCGGGTGTTAATCACATAGAGATGTGAACTAGATTATGGACTCTAGTAAACCCTTTGGGTGTTAGTCACATAGAGATGTGAACTAATCACATAAATATGTGAACTATTGGTGTCAAATCACATGATGATGTGAACTAGATTTTTGACTCTAGTGCAAGTGGGAGACTGAAGGAAATATGCCCTAGAGGCAATAATAAAATTGTTATTTATATTTTGTTATATCATGATAAATGTTTATTATTCATGCTAGAATTTTATTAACCGGAAACTTAGTACATGTGTGAATACATAGACAAACAAAGTGTCCCTATTATGCCTCTACTTGACTAGCTCGTTAATCAAAGATGGTTAAGTTTCCTAGCCGGTAATGAGATTGAACTAGGTGAGAGATACCGATGATCGAATCTCGGGCAAATAACATACCGATGACAAAGGGAACAACGTATACCGTTATGCGGTTTGACCGATAAAGATCTTCGTAGAATATGTACGAGCCAATATGAGAACCATGTTCCACTATTGGTTATTGACCGGAGACTAGTCTCGGTCATGTCTACATAGTTCTCAAACCCGTAGGGTCCGCACGCTTAAAGTTCGGTGACGATCGGTAATATGAGTTTATGTGTTTTGATGTACCGAAGGTAGTTCGGAGTCTCGGATATGACCACGGACATGACGAGGAGTCTCGAAATGGTCAATACATAAAGATCGATATATTGGAATCCTATATTTGGACATCGGAATAGTTCCGGGTGAAATCGGATTTTACCTGAGTACCAGGAGGTTACCGGAACCCCCCGATAAAGGTATGGGCCTTATTGGGCCTTAGGGGAGGGAGAGAGAGAAGAGACCAGGGCAGGCCGCACGCCCCCTCTCCCTCTAGTCCGAATTGGACTATGCGGGGGGCGGCGCCCCCCTTTCCTTCCTCCCTCTCTCCCCCTTCCTTCTCTCCTAGTCCAACTAGGAAAAGGTGGGAATCCTACTCCTGGTGGGAGTAGTACTCCTCCTGGCGCACCCTGCTAGGGCCTGCCGGCCTCCTCCCTTGCTCCTTTATATACGGGGGCAGGGGCACCCCAAGACACACAAGTTGATCAGTTGATCTTTTAGCCGTGTGCGGTGCCCCCTCCACCATAATCCACCCCGGTCATATCGTAGCGGTGCTTAGGCGAAGCCCTGCGTTGGTAGCATCATCATCACCGTCATCACGCCGTCATGCTGACGGAACTCTCCCTCGAAGCTCTGCTGGATCGGGGTTCATGGGACGTCACCGAGCTGAACGTTTGCTGAACTCGGAGGTGTCATACGTTCGATACTTGGATCGGACGGATTGTGAAGATATATGACTACATCAACCGCGTTCTCATAACACTTCTGTTTATGGTCTACGAGGGTACGTGGATGACACTCTCCCCTCTTTGTTGCTATGCATCACCATGATCTTGCGTGTGCGTAGGAATTTTTTTGAAATTACTACGTTCCCCAACACCGGTCATCCCTCTAGGCCCCCCGTGCCGAGCTTTTTCTCTGGCAATCTCCATGCCACCGCCCCACCACCGCCGGCGACCACCGCCCCACCCTGAACCCTAAGTTAGATACTGGGGTACCTCTCTGGTGAGCCCCCCTCCCCGCTGCGGCTGGTTCTTCCTTAACTCCGACGAGCCCCCCCCCCCACCCCCTGAAAATTGACTGACCCGAAAGTCGATTCAGTCGACTGAAGTGTAGCTAAATCAGAGCAGCATCACAAGCAAGAGCAAGAGCAAGAGCAGAAGCGCGAGCAAGAGCAAGAGAAAGAGCAGACCAAGCAGGGGACCGAGAGCAAGAGCAGAGCAGCAGTGCGAGCAAGAGCTAAAGTAGCAGCAGCTCCGACTGATGTGCACGTCGGTGCCGAGGGAGTGATGCCATGGAGGAAGTCGTCGGAGACGCCGCCGTGGATGGAGCTGCACCGTGTTGGCTCGGGACCGAGCGCCGGCAACACCATCAGATCGAATCAAGAAGAAAATGCGGTGATTAGTGTACAACCTCTTTGGTGGCACCGATTAGGCCTTAGCTTCATCCGAGGAAACGGTGATGATGATGCTCTTCCGGTGGTGCAGGTGAAGACGGCGGTGTGGGAATGGAGGTGGCGCAAAAGACGAGGGGAACGTCGGGGCAGCTCCTTGCAGGTGCAGGATGGGGTGGCTGAACCGGCGGGACGACGAGATCGACGACATGCAAGCAAATAGAAGGCACGTAGAAACACAAAGAAAGATACATACGGGAAGAAGGAGAATGGAAAAGGAGGGCAAATAAAATGGCAAGGGTGAAGTGGGCGAGAGGAAAACAAGAGGCAAATGGCAAATAATGTAATGCGAAGGATAAGAGTTGTGATGGGTACTTGGTATGTCTTGACTTGGCATAGATCTCCCCGGCAACGGCACCAGAAATCCTTCTTGCTACCTCTTGAGCACTGCGTTGGTTTTCCCTTGAAGAGGAAAGGGTGATGCAGTAAAGCAACGTAAGTATTTCCCTCAGTTTTTGAGAACCAAGGTATCAGTCCAGAAGGAGACCACGCGCGAGTCACCTCGTACCTACACACACAAATAAGAACCTCGCAACCAATGCGATAAAGGGGTTGTCAATCCCTTCACGGCCACTTGCAAGAGTGAGATCTGATAGAGATGATAATAGTAAGATAAATATTTTTGGTATTTTTATGATATAGATTGAAAGTAAAGATTGCAAAGTAAAGTCGATTGGAAACTTGTATGATGGAAAATAGACCCGGGGGCCATAGGTTTCACTAGTGGATTTTCTCAAGATAGCATAAGTATTACGGTGGGTGAACAAATTATTGTCGAGCAATTGATAGAAAAGCGAATAATTATGAGAATATCTAGGCACGATCATGTATATAGGCATCACATCTGAGACAAGTAGACCGAAATGATTCTGCATCTACTACTATTACTCCACACATCGACCGCTATCCAGCATGCATCTAGAGTATTAAGTTCATAAGGACAGAGTAACGCCTTAAGCAAGATGACATGATGTAGAGGCATAAACTCATGCAATATGATATAAACCCCATCTTTTTATCCTCGATGGCAACAATACAATACGTGTCGGTTCCCTTTCTCTCACTGGGATCGAGCACCGCAAGATTGAACCCAAAGCTAAGCACTTCTCCCATCAGAAGAAAGATCAATCTAGTAGGCCAAACCAAACTAATAATCCGAAGTGACTTGCAAAGATAAACCAATCATACATAAAAGAATTCACAGTAGATTCAAATATTGTTCATAGATAAACTTGATCATAAACCCACAATTAATCGGATCTCGAGAAACACACCGCAAAAGAAACTGAACTTAACTGTCGAAACTGAATTTTTGTGTCAAAACTGAACGCACTAGTAGCAGAAAAGCAGTAGCAGCAGCAACAGCAGTAGCGCGTGCGAGAGCCGGGGCAGTTGGTCGTGTAGCAGCATCAAGGGAGGCTACCCTGAGCCAGAAGCCACCACCGGCCAAACAACTGCCCCCCGTCGCCCACGGCCGGTGGTGCGCCACCCTGCCCGCCCCGAAACCACTCCCCACCGCCGGTCTGCCGCCGCCCCTGGTGAGGAAATATGCCCTAGAGGCAATAATAAAATTGTTATTTATATTTCCTTATATCATGATAAATGTTTATTATTCATGCTAGAATTGTATTAACCGGAAACTTAGTACATGTGTGAATACATACACAAACAAAGTGTCCCTAGTATGCCTCTACTTGACTAGCTCGTTAATCAAAGATGGTTAAGTTTCCTAGCCATGGACATGTGTTGTCATTTGATGAACGGGATCACATCATTAGAGAATGATGTGATGGACAATACCCATCCGTTAGCTTAGCATTATGATCGTTCAGTTTTATTGCTACTTCTTTCTTCATAACTTATACATGTTCCTCTGACTATGAGATTATGCAACTCCTGAATACTGGGGACACCTTGCGTGCTATCAAACGTCAAAACGTAACTAGGTGATTATAAAGATGCTCTACAGGTGTCTCCAATGGTGTTTGTTGAGTTGGCATAGATCGAGATTAGGATTTGTCACTCCGATTGTCGGAGAGGTATCTCTGGGCCCTCTCGGTAATGCACATCACTATAAGCCTTGCAACCATTGTGACTAATGAGTTAGTTGCGGGATAATGCATTACAGAACGAGTAAAGAGACTTTCCGGTAACGAGATTGAACTAGGTATGAGATACCGACGAACGAATCTCGGGCAAGTAACATACCGATGACAAAGGGAACAACGTATACCGTTATGCGGTTTGACCGACTAGGATTTTCATAGAATATGTAGGAGCCAATATGAGCATCCAGGTTATGCTATTGGTTATTGACCAGATACGAGTCTCGGTCATGTCTACATAGTTCTCGAACCTGTAGGGTCCGCACGCTTAAAGTTTGGTGACGATTGGTAATATGAGTTTATGTGTTTTGATGTATCGAAGGTAGTTCGGAGTCCCGGATATGATCATGGACATGACAAGGAGTCTCGAAATGGTCGAGACATAAATATCGATATATTGGAAGCCTATATTTGGACATCGAAATAGTTCCGGGTGAAATCTGGATTTTACCGGAGTACTGGGAGGTTACCGGAACCCCCTGGTAAAGGTATGGGCCTTATTGGGCCTTAGTGGAGAGAGAGAGAGGAGACTAGGACTGGCCGCGTGCCCCCTCTCCCTCTGGTCCGAATTGGACTAGGAGGGGGCGGCGCCCCCCTTTCCTTCCTCCCTCTCTCCCCCTTCCTTCTCTCCTAGTCCAACTAGGAAAAGGGGGAATCCTACTCCCGGTGGGAGTAGGACTTCTCCTGGCGAGCCCTGCTAGGGCGGGCCGGCCTCCCCCCTTGCTCCTTTATATACGGGGGCAGGGGGCACCCCAAGACACACAAGTTGATCAGTTGATCTTTTAGCCGTGTGTGGTGCCCCCCTCCACCATAGTCCACCTCGGTCATATCGTAGCGGTGCTTAGGCGAAGCCATGCATCGGTAGCATCATCATCACCGTCATCACGCCATCATGCTGACCGAACTCTCCCATGAAGCTCTGCTGGATCGGAGTTCGTGGGACGTCACCGAGCTGAACGTGTGCTGAACTCGGAGGTGCCGTACGTTCGGTACTTGGATCGGTCGGATCGTGAAGACGTACGACTACATCAACCGCTTTCTCATAACGCTCCCGCTTACGGTCTACGAGGGTACGTGGACGACACTCTGCCCTCTCATTGCTATGCATCACCATGATTTTGCGTGTGCGTAGGAATTTTTTTGAAATTACCACGTTCCCCAACAGTGGCATTCGAGCCAAGTTTATGCGTAGATGTTATATGCACGACTAGAACACAAAGGAGTTGTGGGCGTGGGTATATACATATTTCTTGTCATCACTAGTTGATTCTTGATTCAGCGGCATTGTTCGATGAAGCGGCCCAGACCGACATTACGCGTACACTTACACGAGACTGGTTCTACCGACGTGCTTCCCACATAGGTGGCTAGTGGGTGTCTGTTTCTCCAACTTTAATTGAATCGGACTCAATGAACAGGGTTCTTTCTAAAGATCAAAAAGCAATCACTATACCGCGTTGTGGTTTTTGATGCGTAGGTAAGAACGGTTCTTGCTCAGCCCATAGCAGCCATGTAAAACCTGCAACAACAAAGTAGAGGACGTCTAACTTATTTTTCCAGGGCATGTTGTGATGTCATATGGTCAAGACATGATGCTAAATTTTATGAGATGATCATGTTTCGTAGAAGTTATCGGCAACTGGCAGAAGCCTTATGGTTATCTCTTTATTGCATAAGATGCAAGCGCCAAATAATTGCTTTACTTTATCGATATGCGATAGCAATAGTTGCAAGAGCAATAGTTGGCGAGACGACCATGTGATGACACGTTGATAGAGATCAATATGATGGAGATCATGGTGTCATGCCGGTGACGATAGAGATCATGACGGTACTTTGGAGATGGAGATCAAAGGCGCAAGATGATCATGGCCATATCATGTCACATATTTTGATTCCATGTGATGTTTATCCTTTATGCATCTTATTTTGCTTAGTTCGGCGGTAGCATTATAAGATGATCTCTCACTAAATTACAAGGTATAAGTGTTCTCCCTGAGTATGCACCATTGCGATAGTTCATCGTGCCGAGACACCACGTGATGATCGGGTGTGATAAGCTCTACGTTCACATACAACGGGTGCAAGCCAGCTTTGCACACGCGGAATACTTGGGTTAAACTTGACGAGCCTAGCATATGCAGATATGGCCTCGGAACACTGGAGACCGAAAGGTCGAGCGTGAATCATATAGTAGATATGATCAACATAGTGGTGTTCACCATTGAAAACTACTCCATCTCACGTGATGATCGGACATGGTTTAGTTGATTTCGATCACGTGATCATTTAGATGACTAGAGGGATGTCTATCTAAGTGGGAGTTCTTAAGTAATATGATTAATTGAACTTTATTTTATCATGAACTTAGTCTCGATAGTATTTGCATATCTATGTTATAGATCAATTGCTTGTGTATAGCTTCCCCGTTTATTTTTTGATATGTTCCTAGAGAAAATAAATTGAAAGATGTTAGTAGCAATGATGCGGACTAGCTCCGTGATCTGAGGATTATCCTCAATGCTGCACAGAAGTATTATGTTCTTGATGCACCACTAGGTGACAGAACTGTTGCAGGAGCAGATGCAGACGTTGTGAATGTTTGACAAGCTCGGTATGATGACTACTTGATAGTTTAATGCACCATGCTTTATGGCTTAGAACCGGGACTTCAAAAATGTTTTGAACAACATGGAGCATATGAGATGTTCCAAGAGTTGAAATTGGTATTTCATGCTCATGCCCGTGTCGAGAGGTATGAGACCTCTGACAGTACTTTGCCTACAAGATGGAGGAGAATAGCTCAATCAGTGAGCATGTGCTCAGAATGTCTGAGTACTACAATTGCTTGAATCAAGTGGGAGTTAATCTTCGAGATAAAATAGTGATTGACATAGTTCTCTAGTCACTATCACCAAGTTACTCGAACTTTGTGATGAACTATAATATGCAAAGGATGACAAAAGTAATTCCCAAGCTCTTCGCGATGCTGAAATCACCGAAGGTAGAAATCAAGAAAAGCATCAAGTGTTGATGGTTGACAAGACCACTAGTTTCAAGAAAAAAGGCAAGGGAAAGAAAGGGAACTTCAATAAGAATGGCAAGCAAGTTGCCACTCCCATGAAGAAGCCCAAAGCTAGACCCGAGCCTGAAACTGAGTGCTTCTACTGCAAAGGAAATGGTCAGTGGAAGTGGAACTGCCCTAGATACTTGGCGGATAAGATGGATGGCAAAGTGAACAAAACTATATTTGATATACATGTTATTGATGTGTACTTTACTAGTGTTTCTAGCAAAACCCTCAGTATTTGATACTAGTTCAGTTGCTAAGAGTAGTAACTCGAAACAGGAGTTGCAAAATAAACATGGACTAGTTAAGGGCGAGGTGATGATGTGAGTTGGAAGTGATTCCAAGGTTGATAAGATCACCATCGCACACTCCCTTTACCTTCGGGATTAGTGTTGAACCTAAAATAAATGTTATTTGGTGTTTGCGTTGAGCATGAATATGATTGGATCATGTTTATTGCAAAACGATTATTCATTTAAGTCAAAGAATAATTGTTGTTCTATTTACATGAATAAAACCTTCTATGGTCATACACTCAATATAAATGGTTTATTGAATCTCGATCGTAGCGATATACATATTCATAATATTGAAGCCAAAAGATGCAAAGTTAATAATGATACTGCAAACTATTTGTGGCACTGCCGTTTAGGTCATATTGGTGTAAAGTGCATGAAGAAACTCCATGCTGATGGACTTTTGGAATCGCTTGATTATGAATCAGTTGATGCTTGTGAACCATGCCTCATGGGCAAGATGACTAAGACTCCGTTCTTCGGAACAATGGAGCGAGCAATAGACTTGTTGGAAATAATACATACTGATGTGTGCGGTCCAATGAGTGTTGATGCTCGCGGCGGGTATCATTATTTTCTGACCTTCACGGATTATTTGAGCAGATATGGGTATATCTACTTGATAAAACATAAGTCTGAAACATTTGAGAAGTTCAAAGAATTTCAGAGTGAATTGGAAAATCATTGTAACAAGAAAAAAAGTTTCTACGATCTAATCGTGGAAACAAATATTTGAGTTCCGAGTTTGGTCTTCGTTTGAAACAATGTGGAATAGTTTCGCAACTCACGCCACCTAGAACACCAAAATGTAATGGTGTGTCCGAACGTCATAACCGTACTTTATTAGATATGGTGCAATCAATGATGTCTCTTATCGAATTACCACTATCGTTTTGGGGTTATGCATTAGAGACAGCTGCATTCACGTTAAATAGGGCACCGTCTAAAAATCCATTGAGACGACACCGTATGAACTGTGGTTTAGCAACAAACCTAAGCTGCCATTTCTTAAAGTTTGGGGTTGCGATGCTTATGTGAAAAAGTTTCAGCCTGATAAGCTCAAACCGAAATCGGAGAAATGTGTCTTCATAGGATACCCAAAGGAGACTGTTGGGTACACCTTCTATCACAGGTCCGAAGGCAAGATATTCGTTGCTAAGAATGGATCCTTTCTAGAGAAGGAGTTTCTCTCAAAAGAAGTGAGTAGGAGAAAAGTAGAACTTGATGAGGTAATTGTACCTTCTCCCAAATTGGAAAGTAGTTCATCACAGAAATCTGTTCCTGTGACTTCTACACCAAATAGTGAGGAAGCTAATGATGATGACATGTAACTTCAGATCAAGTTACTACCGAACCTCGTAGGTCAACCAGAGTAAGATCCGCACCAGAGTGGTACGGTAATCCAGTTCTTGAGGTCATGTTACTTGACCATGACGAACCTACGAACTATGAGGAAGCGATGATGAGCCCAGATTCCGCAAAATGGCTTGAGGCCATGAAATATGAGATGGGATCAATGTATGAGAACAAAGTATGGACTTTGATTAACTTGCCCGATGATCGGTGAGTCATTGAGAATATAAATGGATCTTCAAGAGGAAGGCGGGCGCTGATAGTAGTGTTACTATCTACAAAGCTCGAATTATCACAATAATGTTTTCGACAGGTTCAAGGTGTTGACCACGATGAGATTTTCTCACTCGTATCGATGCTTAAAAGTCTGTCCGAATCATGTTAGCAGTTGCCGCATTTTATGATATCTGGCAAATGGATGTCAAAACTGCATTCCATAATGGATTTCTTAAAGAAGAGTTATATATGATGCAACCAGAAGGTTTTCTCGATCCTAAAGGTGCTAACAAAGTGAGCAAGCTCCAGCGATCCATCTATGGACTGGTGCAAGCATCTTGGAGTTGGAATATATGCTTTGATAAAGTAATCAAAGCATACGGTTTTATACAGACTTGCAGTGAAGCATATATTTACAAGAAAGTGAGTGGGAGAACTAGAACATTTCTGATAAGTATATGTGAATGACATATTGTTGATCGAAAATAATGTAGAATTTTCTGGAAAGCATAAAGGAGTGTTTGAAAAGAGTTTTTCAAAGAAAGACCTCGATGAAGCTACTTACATATTGAGCATCAACATCTATAGTGTTGGAAATATGCCCTAGAGGCAATAATAAAAGCATTATTATTATATTTCCTTGTTCATGATAATTGTCTTTATTCATGCTATAATTGTATTATCCGGAAATCGTAATACATGTGTGAATAACAGACACCAACATGTCCCTAGTAAGCCTCTAGTTGACTAGCTCGTTGATCAACAGATAGTCATGGTTTCCTGACTATGGACATTGGATGTCATTGATAACGAGATCACATCATTAGGAGAATGATGTGATGGACAAGACCCAATCCTAAACATAGCACAAGATCGTATAGTTCGTTTGCTAGAGTTTTCCAATGTCAAAGTATCTTTTCCTTAGACCATGAGATCGTGTAACTCCTGGATACCGTAGGAGTGCTTTGGGTATGCCAAACGTCACAATGTAACTGGGTGACTATAAAGGTACACTACGGGTATCTCCGAAAGTGTCTGTTGGGTTGACATGGATCAAGACTGGGATTTGTCACTCCGTATGACGGAGAGGTATCACTGGGCCCACTCGGTAATGCATCATCATAATGAGCTCAAAGTGACCAAGTGTCTGGTCACGGGATCATGCATTACGGTACGAGTAAAGTGACTTGCCGGTAACGAGATTGAATGAGGTATTGGGATACCGACGATCGAATCTCAGGCAAGTAACATATCGATTGACAAAGGGAATTGCATACGGGGTTGATTGAATCCTCGACATCGTGGTTCATCCGATGAGATCATCGTGGAGCATGTGGGAGCCAACATGGGTATCCAGATCCCGCTGTTGGTTATTGACTGGAGAGTCGTCTCGGTCATGTCTGCTTGTCTCCCGAACCCGTAGGGTCTACACACTTAAGGTTCGGTGACGCTAGGGTTATGAAGATATGTATATGCAGAAACCCGAATGTTGTTCGGAGTCCCGGATGAGATCCCGGACGTCACGAGGAGTTCCGGAATGGTCCGGAGGTAAAGAATTATATATAGGAAGTGCTGTTTCGGGCATCGGGACAAGTTTTGGGGTTATCGGTATTGTACCGGGACCACCGGAAGGGTCCCGGGGGTCCACCGGGTGGGGCCCCCTATCCCGGAGGGTCCCATGGGCTGAAATAGGATGAAACCCAGCCCATAGTGGGCTGGAGCACCAGCCCCTATAGGCCCATGCGCCTAGGGTTCCACCATGGAAGAGTCCATGTGGTGGAAGGCACCCCTAGGTGCCTTGGGGGGAGGGAATCCTCCCCTTGGCCGCCGCCCCCCCTAGTAGATCTCATCTACTAGGGCCGGCGCCCCCCCCCCATGGCACCCCTATATATAGTGGGGGGGAGAGGAGGGATTTTACCCCAGCCCCTGGCGCCTCCCTCTCTCCCCGTTACGTCTCTCCCTCATAGTCTTGGCGAAGCCCTGCTTCTGTGACGCCCTGCATCCACCACCATGCCGTCGTGCTGCTGGATCTTCATCAACCTCTCCTTCCCCCTTGCTGGATCAAGAAGGAGGAGACGTCTCCCGTCCCGTACGTGTGTTGAACGCGGAGGTGCCGTCCGTTCGGCGCTGGTCATCGGTGATTTGGATCACGTCGAGTACGACTACATCATCACCGTTCTTTTGAACGCTTCCGTGCGCGATCTACAAAGGTATGTAGATGCATCCAATGACTCATTGCTAGATGAACTCCTAGATGATCTTGGTGAAACGAGTAGGAAAATTTTTGTTTTCTGCAACGTTCCCCAACAGTGGCATCATGAGCTTGGTCTATGCGTAGTTCTTCTTGCGCGAGTAGAACACAATTTGTTGTGGGCGTAGATTTGTCAACTTTCTTGCCGTTACTAGTCTTTTCTTGCTTCAGCGGTATTGTGGGATGAAGCGGCCCGGACCAACCTTACACGTATGCTTACGTGAGACCGGTTCCACCGACTAACATGCACTAGTTGCATAAGGTGGCTGGCGGGTGTCTGTCTCTCCCACTTTAGTTGGAGCGGATTCGATGAACAGGGTCCTTATGAAGGGTAAATAGAAGTTGACAAATCACGTTGTGGCTTTGACGTAGGTAAGAAGACGTTCTTGCTAGAACCCTAATTCAGCCACGTAAAACTTGCAACAACAATTAGAGGACGTCTAACTTGTTTTTGCAGCAAGTGGTTTGTGATATGATATGGCCAAAGTTGTGATGAATGATGAATGATCTATGTGTGAAGCATGAGATGTTCATGCTATTGTAATAGGATTCACGACTTGCATGTCGATGAGTATGACAACCGGCAGGAGCCATAGGAGTTGTCTTTATTCTTTTATATGACCTGCGTGTCATCAAGAAACGCCATGTAAATTACTTTACTTTATTGCTAAACGCGTTAGCCATAGTAGTAGAAGTAATAGTTGGAGAGCAACTTCATGGAGACACGATGATGGAGATCATGATGATGGAGATCATGGTGTCAAGCCGGTGACAAGATGATCATGGAGCCCCAAGATGGAGATCAAAGGAGCTATGTGATATTGGCCATATCATGTCACGTTAATTATTTGATTGCATGTGATGTTTATCATGTTTTTGCATCTTGTTTACTTAGAATGACGGTAGTAAATAAGATGATCCCTCCTAACAATTTCAAGAAGTGTTCTCCCCTAACTGTGCACCGTTCCTAAAGTTCGTCGTTTCTAAGCACGCCGTGATGATCGGGTGTGATGGATCCTTACGTTCACATACAACGGGTGTTGACGAGCCTAGCATGTACAGACATGGCCTCGGAACACATGCAAAACACTTAGGGTTAACTTGACGAGCCTAGCATGTACAGACATGGCCTCGGAACACAGAAGACCGAAAGGTCGAGCATGAGTCGTATAGAAGATACGATCAACATGAAGATGTTCACCGACGTTGACTAGTCCGTCTCACGTGATGATCGGACACGGGCTAGTTAACTCGGATCATGTAATACTTAGATGACTAGAGGGATGTCTAATCTAAGTGGGAGTTCATTAATAATTTGATTAGATGAACTTAATTATCATGAACTTAGTCTAAAATCTTTGCAATATGTCTTGTAGATCAAATGGCCAACGTAGTCCTCAACTTCAACGCGTTCCTAGAGAAAACCAAGCTGAAAGACGATGGCAGCAACTATACGGACTGGGTCCGGAACCTGAGGATCATCCTCATAGCTGCCAAGAAAGATTATGTCCTACAAGCACCGCTAGGTGATCCACCCGTCCCACAGAACCAAGACGTTATGAACGCTTGGCAGACACGTGTTGACGACTACTCCCTCGTTCAGTGCGGCATGCTTTACAGCTTAGAGCCGGGGCTCCAAAAGCGTTTTGAGAGACATGGAGCATACGAGATGTTCGAAGAGCTGAAAATGGTTTTTCAAGCTCATGCCCGGATCGAGAGATATGAAGTCTCCGATAAGTTCTTCAGCTGTAAGATGGAGGAAAATAGTTCTGTCAGTGAGCACATACTCACTATGTCTGGGTTGCATAACCGCTTGTCTCAGCTGGGAGTTAATCTCCCGGATGATGCGGTCATTGACAGAATCCTCCAGTCGCTTCCACCAAGCTACAAGAGCTTTGTGATGAACTTCAACATGCAGGGGATGCAAAAGACCATTCCTGAGTTGTTCTCAATGCTGAAATCAGCGGAGGTAGAAGTCAAGAAGGAACATCAAGTGTTGATGGTCAATAAAACCACTAAGTTCAAGAAAGGCAAGGGTAAAAAGAACTTCAAGAAGGACGGCAAGGAGGTTGCCGCGCCTGGCAAGCAATCTGCCGGGAAGAAGTCAAAGAATGGACCCAAGCCTGAGACGGAGTGCTTTTATTGCAAAGGGAAGGGTCACTGGAAACGGAACTGCCCCAAATACTTAGCGGACAAGAAGGCCGGCAAAACAAAAGGTATATTTGATATACATGTAATTGATGTGTACCTTACCAGTACTCGTAGTGACTCCTGGGTATTTGATACCGGTGCCGTTGCTCATATTTGTAACTCACAGCAGGAGCTGCGGAATAAACGGAGACTGGCAAAGGACGAGGTGACGATGCGCGTCGGGAATGGTTCCAAGGTTGATGTGATCGCCGTCGGCACGCTGCCTCTGCATTTACCTACGGGATTAGTTTTAAACCTTAATAACTGTTATTTAGTGCCAGCTTTGAGCATGAACATTGTATCGGGATCTCGTTTAATTCGAGATGGCTACTCATTTAAATCTGAGAATAATGGTTGTTCCATTTATATGAGAGATATGTTTTATGGTCATGCTCCTATGGTGAATGGTTTATTCTTAATGAGTCTCGAACGTAATGCTACACATGTTCATAATGTGAGTACCAAAAGATGTAAGGTTGATAATGATAGTTCCACATACTTGTGGCACTGCCGCCTTGGTCACATAGGTGTCAAACGCATGAAGAAGCTCCATGCAGATGGACTTTTAGAGTCTATTGATTATGAATCATTTGACACGTGCGAACCATGCCTTATGGGTAAAATGACCAAGACTCCGTTCTCAGGAACAATGGAGCGAGCAACCGACTTATTGGAAATCATACATACTGATGTGTGTGGTCCAATGAGTGTTGAGGCTCGCGGTGGATATCGTTATGTTCTCACCCTCACTGATGACTTGAGTAGATATGGATATGTCTACTTAATGAAACACAAGTCTGAAACCTTTGAAAAGTTCAAGGAATTTCAGAGTGAGGTTGAGAATCAACGTGACAGGAAAATCAAGTTTCTACGATCAGATCGTGGAGGAGAATACTTGAGTCACGAGTTTGGCACACACTTAAGAAAATGTGGAATAGTTTCACAACTCACGCCGCCTGGAACACCTCAGCGTAACGGTGTGTCCGAACTTCGTAATCGCACTCTATTAGATATGGTGCGATCTATGATGTCTCTTGCTGATTTACCGCTATCTTTTTGGGGCTATGCTTTAGAGACTGCCGCATTCACTTTAAATAGGGCTCCGTCGAAATCCGTTGAGACGACACTGTATGAATTATGGTTTGGGAAGAAACCTAAGCTGTCGTTTCTAAAAGTTTGGGGATGCGATGCTTATGTGAAGAAACTTCAACCTGAGAAGCTCGAACCCAAGTCGGAAAAATGCGTCTTCATAGGATACCCAAAAGAAACTATTGGGTACACCTTCTACCTCAGATCCGAAGGCAAGATCTTTGTTGCCAAGAATGGGTCCTTTCTAGAGAAAGAGTTTCTCTCGAAAGAAGTAAGTGGGAGGAAAGTAGAGCTTGATGAAGTATTACCTCTTGAACCGGCAAATGGCGCAACTCAAGAAAATGTTCCTGAGGTGCCTGCACCGACTAGAGAGGAAGTTAATGACGATGATCAAGATACTTCTGATCAAGCTCCTACTGAGATTCGAAGGTCCACAAGGACACGTTCCGCACCAGAGTGGTACGGCAACCCTGTCTTGGAAATCATGTTGTTAGACAACGGTGAACCTTCGAACTATGAAGAAGCGATGGCAGGCCCGGATTCCAACAAATGGCTAGAAGCCATGAAATCCGAGATAGGATCCATGTATGAAAACGAAGTATGGACATTGACGGACTTTCCCGTTGAACGGCGAGCCATAGAGAATAAATGGATCTTTAAGAAGAAGACAGACGCGGATGGTAATGTGACCATCTATAAAGCTCGGCTTGTCGCTAAGGGTTATCGACAAGTTCAAGGGGTTGACTACGATGAGACTTTCTCACCGGTAGCGAAGCTAAAGTCCGTCCGAATCATGTTAGCAATTGCCGCATTCTACGATTATGAGATATGGCAAATGGATGTCAAAACGGCATTCCTTAATGGTTTCCTTAAGGAAGAATTGTATATGATGCAGCCGGAAGGTTTTGTCGATCCTAAGAATGCTGACAAGGTGTGCAAGCTCCAACGCTCGATTTATGGGCTGGTGCAAGCATCTCGGAGTTGGAACATTCGCTTTGATGAGATGATCAAAGCATTTGGGTTTACACAGACTTATGGAGAAGCCTGCATTTACAAGAAAGTGAGTGGGAGCTCTGTAGCATTTCTCATATTATATGTAGATGACATACTATTGATGGGAAATGATATAGAACTCTTGGACAGCATCAAGGCCTACTTGAATAAGAGTTTTTCAATGAAGGACCTTGGAGAAGCTGCTTATATATTAGGCATCAAAATCTATAGAGATAGATCAAAACGCCTCATAGGTCTTTCACAAAGCACATACCTTGATAAGATATTGAAGAAGTTCAATATGGATCATTCTAAGAAGGGGTTCTTACCTGTGTTACAAGGTGTGAAATTGAGCTCAGCTCAATGTCCGACCACGGCAGAAGATATAGAAGAGATGAGCGTCATCCCCTATGCCTCAGCCATAGGTTCTATTATGTATGCCATGCTGTGTACCAGACCTGATGTAAACCTTGCCGTAAGTTTGGTAGGAAGGTACCAAAGTAATCCCGGCAAGGAACACTGGACAGCGGTCAAGAATATCCTGAAGTACCTGAAAAGGACTAAGGAAATGTTTCTCGTTTATGGAGGTGACGAAGAGCTCGTCGTAAAGGGTTACGTCGACGCTAGCTTCGACACAGATCTGGATGACTCTAAGTCACAAACCGGATACGTGTATATGTTGAATGGTGGAGCAGTAAGCTGGTGCAGCTGCAAGCAGAGCGTCGTGGCGGGATCTACATGTGAAGCGGAGTACATGGCAGCCTCGGAGGCAGCACATGAAGCAATATGGGTGAAGGAGTTCATCACCGACCTAGGAGTCATACCCAATGCGTCGGGGCCAATCAAACTCTTTTGTGACAACACTGGAGCTATTGCACTTGCCAAGGAGCCCAGGTTTCACAAGAAGACAAGGCACATCAAGCGTCGCTTCAACTCCATTCGTGAAAATGTTCAAAATGGAGACATAGAGATTTGTAAAGTACATATGGACCTGAATGTAGCAGATCCGTTGACTAAACCTCTCCCTAGAGCAAAACATGATCAACACCAGAATTCCATGGGTGTTCGATTCATCACAATGTAACTAGATTATTGACTCTAGTGCAAGTGGGAGACTGTTGGAAATATGCCCTAGAGGCAATAATAAAAGCATTATTATTATATTTCCTTGTTCATGATAATTGTCTTTATTCATGCTATAATTGTATTATCCGGAAATCATAATACATGTGTGAATAAGAGACACCAACATGTCCCTAGTAAGCCTCTAGTTGACTAGCTCGTTGATCAACAGATAGTCATGGTTTCCTGACTATGGACATTGGATGTCATTGATAACGAGATCACATCATTAGGAGAATGATGTGATGGACAAGACCCAATCCTAAACATAGCACAAGATCGTATAGTTCGTTTGCTAGAGTTTTCCAATGTCAAAGTATCTTTTCCTTAGACCATGAGATCGTGTAACTCCCGGATACCGTAGGAGTGCTTTGGGTATGCCAAACGTCACAACATAACTGGGTGACTATAAAGGTACACTACGGGTATCTCCAAAAGTGTCTGTTGGGTTGACATGGATCAAGACTGGGATTTGTCACTCCGTATGACGGAGAGGTATCACTGGGCCCACTCGGTAATGCATCATCATAATGAGCTCAAAGTGACCAAGTGTCTGGTCACGGGATCATGCATTACGGTACGAGTAAAGTGACTTTCCTGTAACGAGATTGAACGAGGTATTGGGATACCGACGATCGAATCTCAGGCAAGTAACATATCGATTGACAAAGGGAATTGCATACGGGGTTGATTGAATCCTCGACATCGTGGTTCATCCGATGAGATCATCGTGGAGCATGTGGGAGCCAACATGGGTATCCAGATCCCGCTGTTTGTTATTGACCGGAGAGTCGTCTCGGTCATGTCTGCTTGTCTCCCGAACCCGTAGGGTCTACACACTTAAGGTTCGGTGACGCTAGGGTTATGAAGATATGTATATGCAGAAACCCGAATGTTGTTCGGAGTCCCGGATGAGATCCCGGACGTCACGAGGAGTTCCGGAATGGTCCGGAGGTAAATAATTATATATAGGAAGTGCTGTTTCGGGCATCGGGACAAGTTTCGGGGTTATCGGTATTGTACCGGGACCACCGGAAGGGTCCCGGGGGTCCATCGGGTGGGGCCACCTATCCCGGAGGGCCCCATGGGCTGAAATAGGATGAAACCCAGCCCATAGTGGGCTGGAGCGCCAGCCCCTATAGGCCCATGCGCCTAGGGTTCCACCATGGAAGAGTCCATGTGGTGGAAGGCACCCCTAGGTGCCTTGGAGGGAAGGGAATCCTCCCCTTGGCCGCCGCCCCCCTAGTAGATCTCATCTACTAGGGCCGGCGCCCCCCCCCCCCCATGGCACCCCTATATATAGTGGGGGGAGAGGAGGGATTTTACCCCAGCCCCTGGCGCCTCCCTCTCTCCCCGTTACATCTCTCCCTCGTAGTCTTGGCGAAGCCCTGCTTCTGTGACGCCCTGCATCCACCACCACGCCATCGTGCTGCTGGATCTTCATCAACCTCTCCTTCCCCCTTGCTGGATCAAGAAGGAGGAGGCGTCTCCCGTCCCGTACGTGTGTTGAACGCGGAGGTGCCGTCCGTTCGGCGCTGGTCATCGGTGATTTGGATCACGTCGAGTACGACTACATCATCACCGTTCTTTTGAACGCTTCCGTGCGCGATCTACAAAGGTATGTAGATGCATCCAATGACTCATTGCTAGATGAACTCCTAGATGATCTTGGTGAAACGAGTAGGAAAATTTTTGTTTTCTGCAACGTTCCCCAACATAGAGATTCATCAAGACGCTTGATATATTTTCAATGAGTACATACCTTGACAAGATTTTGAAGTAGTTCAAAATGGAAAAGTAAAAGAAGGAGTTCTTGCCTGTGTTGCAAGGTGTGAAGTTGAGTAAAGACTCAAAACCCGACCATGGCAGAAAATAGAAAGATAATGAAAAGTCATTTCATATGCCTCAGTCATAGGTTCTATAAAGTATGTTATGTTGTATATCTGACCTATTGTGTACCTCACCATAAGTTTGGCAAGAGGGTACAATAGTAATCCAGGAGTGGATCACTGGACAGTGGTCAAAAATATCCTTAGTGAAATAAGGAAATGTTTCTCGATTATGGAGGTGACAAAGAGTTCGTCGTAAGGAGTTACGTTGATGCAAGATTTGACACCGATCTGGATGACTCTAAGTCTCGATCTAGATACATATCAAAAGTGGGAGCAATTAGCTAGAGTAGCTCCGTGCAAATCATAGTAAACATAGAAAATTTGCAAAATACATACGGCGCTAAATGTGGCAGACCCGTTGACTAAATTTCTCTCACAAGCAAAACATGATCACTCTTTGGGTGTTAATCACATAGCTATGTGAACTACATTATGGACTCTAGTAAACCCTTTGGGTGTTAGTCACATAGAGATGTGAACTAATCACATAAATATGTGAACTATTGGTGTTAAATCACATAATGATGTGAACTAGATTATTGACTCTAGTGCAAGTGGGAGACTGGAGGAAATATGCCCTAGAGGAAATAATAAAATTGTTATTTATATTTCCTTATATCATGATAAATGTTTAATATTCATGCTAGAATTGTATTAACTGGAAACTTAGTACATGTGTGAATACATACACAAACAAAGTGTCCCTAGTATGCCTCTACTTGACTAGCTCGTTAATCAAAGATGGTTAAGTTTCCTATCCATGGACATGTGTTGTCATTTGATGAACGGGGTCACATCATTAGAGAATGATGTGATGGACAAGACCCATCCGTTAGCTTAGCATAATGATCGTTCAGTTTTATTGCTACTGCTTTCTTCATAACTTATACATGTTCCTCTGACTATGAGATTATACAACTGCCGAATACCGGAGGAACACCTTGTGTGCTATCAAACATCACAACGTAACTGGGTGATCATAAAGATGCTCTATTGGTGTCTCCAATGGTGTTTGTTGAGTTGGCATAGATCGAGATTAGGATTTGTCACTCCGATTGTTGGAGAGGTATCTCTGGGCCCTCTCGGTAATGCACCTCACTATAAGCCTTGCAAGCATTGTGACTAATGAGTTAGTTGTGGGATAATGCATTACAGAACGAGTAAAGAGACTTGCCGGTAATGAGATTGAACTAGGTGAGAGATACCAATGATCGAATCTCGGGCAAATAACATACCGATGACAAAGGGAACAACGTATACCGTTATGCGGTTTGACCGATAAAGATCTTCGTAGAATATGTACGAGCCAATATGAGAACCATGTTCCACTATTGGTTATTGACCGGAGACGAGTCTCGGTCATGTCTACATAGTTCTCAAACCCGTAGGGTCCACATGCTTAAAGTTCGGTGATGATCGGTAATATGAGTTTATGTGTTTTGATGTACCGAAGGTAGTTCGGAGTCCCGGATATGATTACGGACATGACTAGGATTCTCGAAATGGTCAATACATAAAGATCGATATATTGGAAGCCAATATTTGGATGTCGGAATAGTTCCGGGTGAAATCGCGATTTTACCGGAGTACTAGGAGGTTATCGGAACCCCCCGATAAAGGTATGGGCCTTATTGGGCCTTAGGGGAGAGAGAGAGAGGAGACCAGGGCAGGCCGCGCGCCCCCTCTCCCTCTACTCCGAATTGGTACTATGAGGAGGGCGGCGCCCCCCTTTCCTTCCCCCTCTTTCCCCCTTCCTTCTCTCCTAGTCCAACTAGGAAAAGGGGGGAATCCTACTCTTGGTGGGAGTAGGACTCCTCCTGGCGCGCCCTGCTAGGGCCGGTCGGCCTCCCCCCTTGCTCCTTTATATACGGGGGCAGGGGCACCCCAAGACACACAAGTTGATCAGTTGATCTTTTAGCCGTGTGCGGTGCCCCCCTCCACCATAATCCACCCCGGTCATATCGTAGCGGTGTTTAGGCGAAGCCCTGCGTCGGTAGCATCATCATCACCGTCATCACGCCGTCGTGTTGACGGAACTCTCCCTCGAAGCTCTGCTGGATCGGGTTTCATGGGACGTCACCGAGCTGAATGTGTGCTGAACTTGGAGGTTCGTACGTTCAATACTTGGATCGATCGGATTGTGAAGATGTCCGACTACATCAACCGTGTTCTCATAACGCTTCTGCTTATGGTCTACGAGGGTACGTGGACGACACTCTCCCCTCCTGTTGCTATGCATCACCACGATCTTGCGTGTGCATAGGAATTTTTTTTGAAATTACTACATTCCCCAACACCGGCCATCCCTCTAGGCCCCCTATGCTGAGCTTTTCCTCCGACGATCCTCACGCCACCGCCCCACCACCGCCGGCGACCACTGCCCCACCCTGAACCCTAAGTTAGATACTGGGGTACCTCTCTGGTGAGCCCCCTCCCCGCTGCGGCTGGTTCTTCCTTAACTCCGACAAGCCCCCCCCCCCCCACCCCACCCCTAGAAAATGGACTGGCCCAAAAGTCGATTCAGTTGACTGAAGTGTAGCTACATCGGAGTAGCATCGCAAGCAAGAGCAAGAGCGAGAGCGGCAGCGCGAGCAAGAGTAAGAGCAAGAGCAATAGCAAGAGCAGACCAAGTAGGGGACCGAGAGCAAGAGCAGAGCAGCAGTGCGAGCGAGAGCTAAAGTAGCAGCAGCTCCGACTGATGTGCACGTCGCCGCTGAGGGTGCGATGCCGTGGAGGAAGTGGTCGGCGATGCCGCTGTGGATGGAGCCGCACCGTGTTGGCTCGGGACCGAGCCCCGGCAGCACCATGAGATCAAATCAAGAAGAAAATGCAGCGATTAGTGTACAACCTCTTTGGTGGCGCTGATTAGGCCTTAGCTTTATCCGAGGAAACGGTGATGATGATGCTCTTCCGGTGGTGCAAGTGAAGACGGCGGTGTGGGAATGGAGGTGGCGTGAAAGACGAGGGGAACGTCGGGGCAGCTCCTTGGAGGTGGAGGACGGGGTGGCTGAACTGGAGGGACGACGAGATCGATGACATGCAAGCAAATATAAGGCGCGTAGAAACACAAAGAAAGATACATACGGGAAGAAGGAGAACAGAAAAAGAGGGCAAATAAAATGGCAAGGGTGAAGTGGGCGAGAGGAAAATGAGAGGCAAATGGCAAATAATGTAATGCGAAGGATAAGAGTTGTGATGGGTACTTGGTATGTCTTGACTTGGCATAGATCTCCCCGGCAACGGCACCAGAAATCCTTCTCGCTACCTCTTGAGCACTGCGTTGGTTTTCCCTTGAAGAGGAAAGGGTGATGCAGTAAAGCAACGTAAGTATTTCCCTCAGTTTTTGAGAACCAAGGTATCAATCCATTAGGAGACCACGCGCGAGTCACCTCGTACCTACACACACAAATAAGAACCTCCCAACCAACATGATAAAGAGGTTGTCAATCCCTTCACGGCCACTTGCAAGAGTGAGATCTGATACATATGATAATAGTAAGATAAATACTTTTGGTATTTTTATGATATTGATTGAAAGTAAAGATTGCAAAATAAAGTAGATTGGAAACTTGTATGATGGAAAATAGACCTGGGGCCATAGGTTTCACTAGTGGATTCTCTCAAGATAGCATAAGTATTACGGTGGGTGAACAAATTGCTGTCGAGCAATTGATAGAAAAGCGAATAATTATGAGAATATCTAGGCGTGATCATGTATATAGGCATCACGTCCGAGGCTAGTAGACCGAAATGATTTTGCATCTACTACTATTACTCCACACATCGACCGCTATCCAGCATGCATCTAGAGTATTAAGTTCATAAGGAGAGAGTAACGCCTTAAGCAAGATGACATGATGTAGAGGCATAAATTCATGCAATATGATATAAACCCCATCTTTTTATCCTCGATGGCAACAATACAATATGTGTCGGTTCCCTTTCTGTCACTGGGATCGAGCACCACAAGATTGAACCCAAAGCTAAGCACTTCTCCCATCACAAGAAAGATCAATCTAGTAGGCCAAACCACTAATTCGAAGTGACTTGAAAAGATAAACCAATCATACATAAAAGAATTCAGAGTAGATTCAAATATTGTTCATAGATAAACTTGATCATAAACCCACAATTAATCGGATCTCGAGAAACACACTGCAAAAGAAACTGAACTTAACTGTTGAAACCGAATTTTTGTGTCGAAACTGAACGCACTAATAGCAGAAAAGCAGTAGCAGCAGCAGCTACAGCGCATGCGAGAGCCGGGGCAGCTGGTCATGTAGCAGCATCAAGTGAGGCTACCCTGAGCCGCCAGCCACCACCGGCTAAACAGCCGCCCCCCGCCGCCCGCGGCCGGTGGTGCGCCGGCCTGCCCGCCCCGAAACCACTCCCCACCGCCGGTCTGCCGCTGCCCCGGCTGAGGAAATATGCCCTAGAGGCAATAATAAAATTGTTATTTATATTTCCTTATATCATGATAAATGTTTATTATTCATGCTAGAATTGTATTAACCGGAAACTTAGTACATGTGTGAATACATAGACAAACAAAGTGTCCCTAGTATGCCTCTACTTGACTAGCTCGTTAATCAAAGATGGTTAGGTTTCCTAGCCATGGACATGTGTTGTCATTTGATGAAAGGGATCACATCATTAGAGAATGATGTGATGGACAATACCCATCCGCTAGCTTATCATAATGATCGTTCAGTTTTATTGCTACTACTTTCTTCATAACTTATACATGTTCCTCTGACTATGAGATTATGCAACTCCTGAATACCGGGGGAACACCTTGTGTGCTATCAAACGTCACAACCTAACTGGGTGATTATAAAGATGCTCTACAGGTGTCTCCAATGGTGTTTGTTGAGTTGGCATAGATCGAGATTAGGATTTGTCACTCCGATTGTCGGAGAGGTATCTCTAGGCCCTCTCGGTAATGCACATCACTATAAGCCTTGCAAGCATTGTGACTAATGAGTTAGTTGCGGGATAATGCATTACAGAACGAGTAAAGAGACTTGCCGGTAATGAGATTGAACTAGGTATGAGATACCGACGATCGAATCTCAGGCAAGTAACATAACGATGACAAAGGGAACAACGTATACCGTTATGCGGTTTAACCGATAAAGATCTTCGTAGAATACATAGGAGCCAATATGAGCATCCAGGTTCTGCTATTGGTTATTGACCAGAGATGAGTCTCAGTCATGTCTACATAGTTCTCGAACCCGTAGTGTCGGCACGCTTAAATTTCGGTGATGAGCGGTAATATGAGTTTATGTGTTTTGATGTATAGAAGGTAGTTCGGAGTCCCGGATATGATCACGGACATGACGAGGAGTCTCAAAATGGTCGAGACATAAATATCGATATATTGGAAGCCTATATTTGGACATCGGAATAGTTCCGGGTGAAATCTGGATTTTACCGGAGTACCGGGAGGTTACCGAAACCCCCCGGTAAGGTATGGGCCTTATTGGGCCTTAGTGGAGAGAGAAAGGAGACCAGGGCTGGCCGCGTGCCCCCTCTCCCTCTGGTCCAAATTGGACTAGGAGGGGGCCCCCCTTTCCTTCCTCCCTCTCTCCCCCTTCCTTCTCTCCTAGTCCAACTAGGAAAAGGGGGGAATCCTACTCCCGGTGGGAGTAGGACTTCTCCTGGAGCGCCCTGCTAGGGCCGGCCGGCCTCCCCCTTGCTCCTTTATATACGGGGCAGGGGGCACCCCAAGACACACAAGTTGATCAGTTGATCTTTTAGCCGTGTGCGGTGCCCCCCTCCACCATAGTCCACCTCGGTCATATCGTAGGTGCTTAGGCGAAGCCATGCATCGGTAGCATCATCATCACTGTCATCATGCCATCGTGCTAACCGAACTCTCCCTTGAAGCTCTGCTAGATCGGAGTTCGTGGGACGTCACCGAGCTGAACTTGTGCTGAACTCGGAGGTGCCGTATGTTCCGTACTTGAATCGGTCGGATCGTGAAGACGTACGACTACATCAACCGCGTTCTCATAACGCTCCCACTTACGATCTACGAGGGTACGTGGACGACACTCTCTCCTCTCATTGCTATGCATCACCATGATCTTGCGTGTGCGTAGGAATTTTTTTGAAATTACTACGTTCCCCAACAGTGGCATCCGAGCCAAGTTTATGCATAGATGTTATATGCACGACTAGAACACAAAGGAGTTGTGGGCGTGTGTATATACATATTGCTTGCCGTCACTAGTTGATTCTTGATTCAGCGGCATTGTTGGATGAAGCGGCCCAGACCGACATTACGCGTACGCTTACACGAGACTGGTTCTACCGACGTGCTTCCCACACAGGTGGCTAGTGGGTGTCTGTTTCTCTAGCTTTAGTTGAATCGGATTCAATGAACAGGGTTCTTTCTGAAGATCAAAAAGCAATCACTATAGCGCGTTGTGATTTTTGATGCGTAGGTAAGAACAGTTCTTGCTCAGCCCATAGCAGCCATGTAAAACTTGCAACAACAAAGTAGAGGACGTCTAACTTGTTTTTGCAGGGATGTTGTGATGTGATATGGTCAAGACATGATGCTAAATTTTATGAGATGATCATGTTTTGTTGAAGTTATCGACAACTGGCAGAAGCCTTATGGTTGTCTCTTTATTGCATAAGATACAAGTGCCAAATAATTGCTTTACTTTATCGCTATGCGATAGCAATAGTTGCAAGAGCAATAGTTGGCGAGACGACCATGTGATGACACGTTGATAGAATTCAATATGATGGAGATCATGGTGTCATGCCGGTGACGATAGAGATCGTGACGGTACTTTGGAGATGGAGATCAAAGGCGCAAGATGATCATGGCCATATCATGTCACATATTTTGATTGCATGTGATGTTTATCCTTTATGAATCTTATTTTGCTTAGTTCGGCGGTAGCATTATAAGATGATCTCTCACTAAATTTCAAGGTATAAGTGTTCTCCCTGAGTATGCACCGTTGCGACAGTTCGCCGTGCCGAGACACCACGTGATGATCGGGTGTGATAAGCTCTACGTTCACATATAACGGGTGCAAGCCAGTTTTGCACACGCGGAATACTCGGGTTAAACTTGACGAGCCTAGCATATGCAGATATGGCCTCGGAACACTGGAGACCGAAAGGTCGAGCGTTAATCATATAGTAGATATGATCAACATAGTGATGTTCACCATTGAAAACTACTCCATCTCACGTGATGATCGGACATGGTTTAGTTGATTTCGATCACGTGATCATTTAGATGACTAGAGGGATGTCTATCTAAGTGGGAGTTCTTAAGTAATATGATTAATTGAACTTTAGTTTATCATGAACTTAGTCTCAATAGTATTTGCATATCTATGTTATAGATCAATTGCTTGTGTATAGCTTCCCCGTTTATTTTTTGATATGTTCCTACAGAAAAATAAGTTGAAACATGTTAGTAGCAATGATGCGGACTAGCTCCGGCCGTGATCTGAGGATTATCCTCAATGCTGCACAGAAGTATTATGTCCTTGATGCACCACTAGGTGACAGAACTGTTGCAGGAGCAGATGCAAACGTTATGAACGTTTGACAAGCTCGGTATGATGACTACTTGATAGTTTAGTGCACCATGCTTTATGGCTTAGAACCGGGACTTCAAAAATGTTTTGAACAACATGGAGCATAGGAGATGTTCCAAGAGTTGAAATTAGTATTTCATGCTCATGCCCGTGTCGAGAGGTATGAGACCTCTGACAGTACTTTGCCTACAAGATGGAGGAGAATAGCTCAACCAGTGAGCATGTGCTCAGAATGTTTGAGTACTACAATTGCTTGAATCAAGTGGGAGTTAATCTTCGAGATAAAATAGTGATTGACAGAGTTCTCTAGTCACTATCACCAAGTTACAGGAACTTTGTGATGAACTATAATATGCAAAGGATGATGAAATAATTGCCAAGCTCTTCGCGATGCTGAAATCAGCGAAGGTAGAAATCAAGAAAAGCATCAAGTTTTGATGGTTGACAAGACCACTAGTTTCAAGAAAAAGGGCAAGGGGAAGAAAGGGAACTTCAAGAATAATGGCAAGCAAGTTGCCACTGCCATGAAGAAGCCCAAAGCTAGACCCAAGCCTGAAACTGAGTGCTTCTACTGCAAAGGAAATGGTCACTGGAAGTGGAACTGCCCTAGATACTTGGCGGATAAGATGGATGGCAAAGTGAACAAAACTATATTTGATATACATGTTATTGATGTGTACTTTACTAGTGTTTCTAGCAAAACCCTCAGTATTTGATACTAGTTCAGTTGCTAAGAGTAGTAACTCGAAACAGGAGTTGCAAAATAAACATGGACTAGTTAAGGGCGAGGTGATGATGTGAGTTGGAAGTGATTCCAAGGTTGATAAGATCACCATCGCACACTCCCTTTACATTCTGGATTAGTGTTGAACCTAAAATAAATGTTATTTGGTGTTTGCAATGAGCATGAATATGATTGGATCATGTTTATTGCAAAACGGTTATTCATTTAAGTCAAAGAATAATTGTTGTTCTATTTACATGAATAAAACCTTCTATGGTCATACACTCAATATAAATGGTTTATTGAATCTCGATCGTAGTGATACACATATTCATAATATTGAAGCCAAAAGATGCAAAGTTAATAATGATACTGCAACTTATTTTTGGCACTGCCATTTAGGTCTTATTGGTGTAAAGCGCGTGAAGAAACTCCATGCTGATGGACTTTTGGAATCACTTGATTATGAATCACTTGATGCTTGCGAACCATGCCTCATGGGGAAAGATAACTAAGACTCCGTTCTTCGGAACAATGGAGCGAGCAATAGACTTGTCGGAAATAATACATACTGATGTGTGCGGTCCAATGAGTGTTGAGGCTCGCGGCAGGTATCATTATTTTCTAACCTTCACAGATGATTTGAGCAGATATGGGTATATCTAATTGATGAAACATAAGTCTGAAACATTTGAAAAGTTAAAAGAATTTCAGAGTGAAGTGGAAAATCATTGTAACAAGAAAAAAAAGTTTCTACGATCTGATCGTGGAAACAAATATTTGAGTTACGAGTTTGGTCTTCATTTGAAACAATGTGGAATAGTTTCACAACTCACGCCACCTGGAACACCAAAATGTAATGGTGTGTCTGAACGTCATAACCGTACTTTATTAGATATGGTGCAATCTATGATGTCTCTTACCGAATTACCACTATCATTTTGGGGTTATGCATTAGAGACAGCTGCATTCACGTTAAATAGGGCACCGTCTAAAAATCTGTTGAGACGACACCGTATGAACTGTGGTTTAGCAAGAAATCTAAGTTGTCGTTTTCTTAAAGTTTGGGGTTGCGATGTTAATGTGAAAAAATTTCAACCTGATAAGCTCAAACCCAAATACCTGATAAGCTCAAACCCAAATCGGAGAAATGTGTCTTCATAGGATACCCAAACAAGACTATTGGGTACACCTTCTATCACAGATCTAAAGGCAAGATATTCGTTGCTAAGAATGGATCCTTTCTAGAGAAGGAGTTTCTCTCGAAAGAAGTGAGTAGGAGAAAAGTAGAACTTGATGAGGTAATTGTACCTTCTCCCGAATTGGAAAGTAGTTCATCACAGAAATCTGTTCCTGTGACTCCTACACCAATTAGTGAGGAAGCTAATGGTGATGATCTATGGACTGGTGCTAACAATGTGAGCAAGCTCCAGCGATCCATCTATGGACTGGTGCAAGCATCTTGGAGTTGGAATATATGGTTTGATAAATAAATCAAAGCATATGGTTTTATATAGACTTGCGGTGAAGCCTATATTTACAAGAAAGTGAGTGGGAGCACTACAGCATTTTTGATAAGTATATGTGAATGACATATTGTTGATCGGAAATAATCTAGAATTTTCTGGAAAGCATAAAGGAGTGTTTGAAAAGAGTTTTTCAAAGAAATACCTCGATGAAGCTACTTACATATTGAGCTTCAAGATCTATAGAGATAGATCAAGATGCTTGATATATTTTCAATGAGTACATACCTTGACAAGATTTTGAAGTAGTTCAAAATGGAATAGTCAAAGAAGGAGTTCTTGCCTGTGTTGCAAGGTGTGTGATACGTATCCATCGTATCTACTTTTCCAAACACCTTTGCCCTTGTTTTGGACTCTAACTTGTATGATTTGAATGGAACTAACCCGGACTGATGCTGTTTTCAGCAGAGTTGCCATGGTGTTGTTTTATGTGCAGAAAACAAAATATTCTCGGAATGACCTGAAACTCCACGGAACATCTTAGAAAAAATAATAAAAAATCCTCGCCAAAGATGAAGACCAGGGGGCCACACCCTTCTCACGAGGGTGGGGGCGCCCCCTACCTCGTGGGCCCCTTGGATGCCCTCTGACGCCAACTCCAACTCTATATATTTGCTTTTAGAGAGAGAAAAATTAGAGAGAAGAAATCATCACGTTTTACGATACGGAGCCGCCGCCAAGCCCTAAAACCTCTCGTGAGGGCTGATCTGGAGTCCGTTCGGGGCTCCGAAGAGGGGGATTCATCGTCGTCGTCATCATCAACCATCCTCCATCACCAATTTCATGATGCTCACCGCCGTGCATGAGTAATTCCATCCTAGGCTTGCTGGACGGTGATGGATTGGATGAGATTTATCATGTAATCGACTTAGTTTTGCTAGGGTTTGATCCCTAGTATCCATTATGTTCTGAGATTGATGTTGCTATGACTTTGCTATGCTTAATGCTTGTCACTAGGGCCCGAGTGCCATGATTTCACATCTGAACCTATTATGTTTTCATGAATATATGTGAGTTCTTGATCCGATCTTGCAAGTCTATAGTCACCTACTATGTGTTATGATCCGGCAACCCCGAAGTGACAATAATCGGGACCACTCCTGATGATGACCATAGTTTGAGGAGTTCATGTATTCACTATGTGATAATGCTTTGTTCCGATTCTCTATTAAAAGGAGGCCTTAATATCCCTTAGTTTCCAATAGGACCCCGTTGCCACGGGAGGGTAGGACAAAAGATGTCATGCAAGTTCTTTTCCATAAGCATGTATGACTATATATGGAATACATGCCTACATTACATTGATGAATTCGAGCTAGTTCTGTGTCACCCTATGTTATGACTGTTACATGATGAACCGCATCCGGCATAATTATCCATCACTGATCCGGTGCCTATGAGTTTTCCATATACTGGTTCTCGCTTATTTACTTTACCGCTGCTACTGTTACAACCACTACAAAATACCAAAAACATTACTTTAGTTGTCTTTACTTTTGTTGCCGCTACCACCACTATCATATTACTGTGCTACTAAACACTTTGCTGCAGATACTAAGTTTCCAGGTGTGGTTGAATTGACAACTCAGCTGCTAATACTTGAGAATATTCTTTGGCTCCCCTTGTGTAGAATCAATAAATTTGGGTTGAATACTCTACCCTTGAAATCTGTTGCGATCCCCTATACCTGTGGGTTATCAAGACTAATTTCTGGCGCCGTTGCCGGGGAGCATAGCTCTATTCTTTGAGTCACTTGGGATTTATATCTGCTGGACACTATGAAGAACTTGAGAGATCCAAAAACCATGATCTATCCCTCAACTACGAGGGAAGGTAAGGAACTGCCATCTAGCTCTGCACTTGATTCACCTTCTGTTATGAGTAAGTTTGCGACACCTACACCTGCTTCTGCTATTCGTTCTGATATGTCGCATGTTATTGATGATGCCACTTCTGCTATGCATGATACTTATGATGAAACTGCTTCTATGCCTGATACTACTGTGTCCCTTAGTGAATTTCTTGATGAACAAATTGCTAGGGCTAGAGAAAAAGAAATTATTGAATCTGAATATGATGATGATAGTGATGATGAAAATATGCATGTTAATCCTGAGGGCTATCTTTTTGATATGGAATCTTCCGCTATTTTAGCTTGCAGAGATAGATATGAGCTTAAGAGGTTATTAGTTAAATGGAACAAAGATGAAACCCGACCCTGCTTTTGCTACTTCACCTATATGTGCTCCTGATAAGGATTATGAATTCTCTGTTGATCCTGATATAATTACTTTGGTTGAATCTGATCCGTTTTATGGCTATGAATCTGAAACTGCTGTGGCACATCTTACTAAGTTAAATGATATAGCTGCCCTGTTTACTAATGATGAGAGAGCGCGTTACTTTTATATACTCAAAATATTTCCGTTCTCATCAAAGGGTGATGCTAAGATATGGTTTAATTCTCTTGATCCTGGTTGTGTGCGTAGTCCCCAGGATATGATTTATTACTTCTCTGCTAAATATTTCCTTGCTCATAAGAAACAAGCTGCTTTGAGAGAAATATACAACTTCGTGCAAATTAAAGAAGAGAGTCTCCCACAAGCTTGGGGGAGGCTTCTCAAGTTACTTAATGCTTTACCTGATCATCCTTTTAAGAAACCTGAAATACTTGATATATCTTATAATGGACTAACCGATGCTTCCAGAGATTACCTGGATAGTTGTGCTGGTTCTCTTTTCAGGGAAAGAACACCGGATGAAGCTGAAATCCTATTGAATAATATGTTGACAAATGAAAATAATTGGGCACCTCCTGAGCCACCTCCTGAGCCAGCTTCTGCTCCAATTACTGAGCCTATTCCTAAACCAACTCCGAAGAAGGGAGGTGTTCTATTCCTCAGTCCCGAAGATATGCAAGAGGCAAAGAAATCTATGAAAGAAAAAGGTATTAAAGCTGAAGACGTTAAGAATTTACCTCCTATTGAAGAAATACATGGTCTTAATATACCTCCTATTGAAGAAACATATGATCTCAATTCTTTATTTATTGAAGAACCTCATGATCCCGATATCCCGACACAGGTAGTAAAGGTAAATTCTCTCTATAGATATGATAAAGCTGAAGTTCCTCCTACTAAAATTGCTAGTCAGTGCTTGGATGAGTTTGATAACTTTATGTTTAAGCAAGACGACTTCAATGCTTATTTTGGTAGACAATTAAAAGAAAATGCTTATATGGTTAGACGCTTGGGTGATTATATGGCTAATATTAAAGGTGAACTTAAACTTGTTGGCAAACATGCTTCTATGGTTACCACTCAAGTAGAACAAGTACTTAAGGCTCAAAAAGAAGTGCTTGATGAAATGAATACTAAGAAAAATGATTATGTTGTTAGAGTGGCTACTAGAACTAGTAGAATGACTCAGGAACCTTTGTATCCTGAAGGCCACCCAAAGAGAATCGAGCAAGATTCTCAGAGAAATAATATTGATGTTCCTAGTTCTTCTAAAAAGAAGAAGAAGAAAAATGATAGAACTGTACAAACTTCTAGTGAACCTATTGCTGAACCACCTGATAATCCAAATGACATAGCTATGTCTGATGCTGAAACACAATCTGGTAATGAACATGAACCTAATGAAAATATTAATGATGATGTTCATGATGATGCTCAACCTAGTAATGACAATCATGTAGAAGTTGAACCTGCTGTTGATCTTGATAACCCACAATCAAAGAATCAACGTTATGATAAAAGAGACTTTGTTGCTAGGAAACATGGTAAAGAAAGGGAACCTTGGGTTCAGAAACCCATGCCTTTTCCTTCGAAACCATCCAAGAAAAAGGATGATGAGGATTTTGAGCGCTTTGCTGAAATGATTAGGCCTATCTTTTTGCGTATGAGATTAACTGATGTGCTCAAAACAAATCCTTATGCTAAATATATGAAGGATATCATTACTAATAAAAGAAAGATACCGGAGCTGAAATTTCCACCATGCTTGCTAATTACACTTTTAAGGGTGGAATACCAAAGAAACTTGGAGATCCCGGAGTACCTACTATACCTTGCTCCATTAAAAGAAATTATATTAAAACTGCTTTATGTGATCTTGGAGCTGGTGTTAGTGTTATGCCTCTCTTTTTATATCGTAGACTTGACTTGAATAAGCTGACACCTACCGAAATATCTTTGCAAATGGCTGATAAATCAACTGCTATACCTGTCAGTATCTGTGAGGATGTGCCTGTTGTGGTTGCAAACGTTACTATTTTAACGGACGTTGTTATTCTTGATATTCCCGAGGATGATAGTATGTCTATTATTCTTGGAAGACCTTTTCTTAATACTGCAGGGGCTGTTATTGATTGCAACAAAGTCAATGTCACTTTTCATGTTAATGGTAATGAGCATATGGTACACTTTCCGAGGAAACAACCTCAAGTTCATAGTATCAACTCTGTTGGAAAAATTCCATCGATTATATTTGGAGGTTTTGAATTCCCTCTTCCTACTGTCAAAAAGAAATATGATATTCTTATTATTGGGGATGTGCATATCCCCGTTGAGGTAACTTAGTGTTATTCGAAATTTCTCCGGTTTCATGATTATCGGAACGAGTTTGTTAAAAAGACTTGATCAACCTTGTTAGTGGATTCTTTTTGATGAGCATGAGATGGATGAAACTAGAAGCACCACCTTCTGTACCTTCTCTTTATTTTCTGTCAATTAGTAGAAATAAAGTAAAAATAGTATTTTTCTGTCTGTTTCCTGACTTATCCGTGCAATATAAAAATATCCCAAAAATAAAAGTCCTCAGAATGACATGCCAATTTAATATGATTTTTCGGGAATATTTGAGGATTTACTGTGCAAAAATTACCGCGGGAGGAGCTGCCACCTGGCCACGAGGGTGGTGGGCGCCCCCACCCCCTCTAGGGCGCGCCCCCCTGCCTCGTGGGCCCACAGTGGCCCTCCTCCACTTATCCCAGCACCCATCTTCTTCCTCTGTCTCACACAAACCCGAAAAACCAACTCAAGCACGAGTTCCAGCCACTTTTGCTGTGATTTTCGATCTCCTTGCTCAAAGCACCTCTCGCAAAACTGCTTGGGGAGATTGTTCCTTGGTATGTGACTCCTCCATTGGTCCAATTAGTTTTTGTTCTAGTGCTTTATTCTTTGCAAATTTGTGCTTCATAGGTGACCATGTTCTTGAGCTTGCATGTCAAATTTATATGGTTCCAAGTAGTCCTAATGCTTGATATAGGCTCTAGGCACTTGTAGGAGTAGTTGCTATCAGTTTTATTGAAGTTGGTTCATTTTTGTTTGAAGTTACTAAAAATTTCAGATTATTTCAGAAAAATAATGAGGAGATTTTTGAGGGGCTCATCGAGCCAAAGCTCAAAGGAAAAGGCACCGAAGCCTAAGTATAATTTGCCGCGCACCGCGGAGATTCGGGCATGTGAATGGCCTTTTGAAGATTTCTTGAGAGCAGCCGGTATCTATGAAGATTTTCATGAATTGGCTCACAATGCAGGCCTCACCGCCTTCCTCCATGACCAATGCAATCACTATCTCTTACTCACAAATACTTTTGTACAAAACTTTCATTTTCATTCTAGGAACTCACCACCTACGGTGGAGTTTAATTTATATGATGAGCATAAGGAGATGTCACTTTATGATTTCTGTCGGATTTGTTTAGTCCCTTTTGAGGGCAAGACAGAAGAACCACATCATGATGATGTGGCTTGGTTTATTGATACTATCACAGTAGGAGAAACTAGGAAGGTTTCCGATGCACGAATCACTAGCATACATTTTCCTGTTTTATGTTACTTTGCATTATTTTCTAGTCGTTGTTTAATTGGACGCGGAAACTGTGGAAACCTTAGCATCCCTGATATAATTATTCTGCACCACAGTTTATACAGTGATAACACTTTTAGTATGGGCGGTATTATTGCTAGACGGTTAAGTATGAACCATACTAAGGGTCCCATCTTTGGAGGGGTCTATGCCACACACCTAGCTGCACATTTTAACATACCTATTAGGCATGCTGAGAAGGAAGAAAAGGTGCTGCCCCGTGTTTATCTAGATCATAAAAGTATGGTGGCACACGATTTTATTGTTAAGAATAGGGCAGGAGAGCTTAAATATCAATTGTTCTTTAACAAATATCATCCTGAGACTATTATCCCGCCTGCTCCTTCTTTGTTTAATTTTGTAGGACCCTACCTCGTTACGTGGGCTGCCGTCCAAGCTTACAAGAATCCTGCACCAGCCCCGGAACAGGAACCACAAGATGAGCCTCCACGACAATTTGTTTACTCTTGGGATTCAGAGATGACTGTCAGCCAGTGGCAGTCAGAGTCTTCTTCTTCACATCAGTATGATCCCAACTATTTTTCCTCATCACAGTACGACCCCAACAACTATTATTATGGATATCCGCCAAGCCAGCCGTGGCCATAGACCAACTTAGGCCAAAATCCTAAGCTTGGGGGAGTACGTATTTCTCACCGACATTATATTTATGTTCACACACACTCATTGCTATATGTCGGTGCTCATACTCTTTCACTGTAATATCCATGCTAGTTTATTTTCTTTTTCCTGCTTTCTTCTTGTGTGTTTGTTAAACCTTAAGAAAAACCAAAACAATTAGTAGTAGTTTATTTTTCTATTGTAGTAGTAATAATTAAAAAGAAAATCCAAAAATATTTCCCATTCTTCTTTTGCTTGTTGGGAGCTTTCCCGTGTAAATAGTTTTATTTCTTTTCTTTTATTTGGGGGTCAGTAGGAGAAGATCATAATTAAATTGTTGAAGTGGCTCTTATATGCATTATTGTTGATTTAACCAAGAGCCCATATTGCTTTGTCTTCTCTTGTTTATTGAATGCTCGCAGATTCCAGCTTAGTCCAATGCACGTGCACCATTATTATTATTCACACCGTTCGGTCGTGCAAGTGAAAGGCAATTATGATGATATATGATGGATTGACTGAGATGAGAAAAGCTGGTATGAACTCGACCTCTTTTGTTTTTTGTAAATATGATGAGTCCCTCGTTCTTGATTCAGCTTATTATGAATAAACATGTTTGCAATGACAATTAGAGATCATAGCTGCTTGTGCCATGCTTGATTAGCTATGAGTTATAATGATTTACCTTGTGTGCCAACATGCTATTGAGATGATTATGATGTGGTATCCTCCTTTGAATGATTTAAGTGACTTGACTTGGCACATGTTCACACATGTAGTTGAAACAAAATCAACATAGCCTTCACGATATTTATGTTCATGGTGGATTATATCCTACTCATGCTTGCATCCAATGTTTATTAATTTTAATGCATGTACATGGCTGTTGTCGCTCTCTAGTTGGTCGCCTCCCAGTCTTTTGCTAGCCATCACTTGTACTAAGCGGGAATACTGCTTGTGCATCCAATCCCTTAAAACCCAAAGTTATTCCAGATGAGTCCACCATACCTTCCTATATGCGGTATCTACCTGCCGTTCCAAGTAAATTTGTATGTGCCAAACTCTAAACCTTCAAATAAACATTCTGTTTTGTATGCTCGAATAGCTCATGTATCAACCAAGGCTGTCCTTATCTTCCATGTTAGGCGGGTTATTCTCAAGAGGAGTGGACTCCGCTCCTCACTCACGAGAAAATGGCTGGTCACCGGGATGCCCAGTCCCATGCTTTATGCAAACTAAATCAAAATTAATTGCAAACAAAACTCCCCCTAGGACCTGATGTATGTTGGAGGCACTCGTTGTTTCGAGCAAGCCATGGATTGATGCTTGTTGGTGGAGGGGGAGTATAAACTTTACCATTCTGTTTGGGAACCGCCTATAATGTGTTTAGCATGGAAGATATCGCCATCTCTTAGTTGTTACGTTGACAATGAAAGTATACCGCTCAAAATACAATTTATCTCTATTTCAAAACTGAGCTCTGGCACCTCTACAAATCCCTGCTTCCCTCTGCGAAGGGCCTATCCATTTACTTTTATGTTGAGTCATCACCCTCTTATTAAAAAGCACTAGCTGGAGAGCACAGTTGTCATTTGCATTCATCACTATTAATCTATGTTGGGTGTGACTATGATTGGATCTCTTTTACCATGAATTACAGTGTCTAGTCAGTCCTTGATCTTTAAAGGTGCTCTGCATTTATGTTTTGCGGTCTCAGAAAGGGCTAGCGAGATACCATCTTGTTATATCATATTATGATTGTTTTGAGAAAGTGTTTTCATCCAAGATTTATTATTATGACTTGCTAGTTGATTATGCTATTGATATGAGTAATTATGAGACTTGAGAATTATTGCAAATGTGGTTAGTTATGATCTATGCTGAAAACTTGAATGCTGACTTGACATAGTTACAACAACAAGAGCAAACAGAGTTTGTAAAAGTTCTTCTTTCTTTCTTTCAGTGTGTCAACTCAATTGCTTGAGGACAAGGAAGGGTTTAAGCTTGGGGGAGTTGATACGTCTTTGTCGTATCTACTTTTCCAAACACTTTTGCCCTTGTTTTGGACTCTAACTTATATGATTTGAATGGAACTAACTCGGACTGACGTTGTTTTCAGCAGAATTGCCATGGTGTTGTTTTATGTGCAGAAAACAAATATTCTCGGAATGACCTGAAACTCCACGGAACGTCTTAGAAAAAATAATAAAAAATCCTTGCCAAAGATGAAGACCAGGGGGCCCACACCCTTCTTACGAGGGTGGGGGGCGCCCACCCCCTAGGGAGCGCCCCCTACCTCGTGGGCCCCCTGGATGCCCTCCGACGCCAACTCCAACTCTATATAAGTGCTTTCGGAGAGAGAGAAATAAGAGAGAAGAAATCATCGCGTTTTATGATACGGAGCCGCCGCCAAGCCCTAAAACCTCTTGGGAGGGCTGATCTGGAGTCCGTTCGGGGCTCCGGAGAGGGTGATTCGTCGTTGTCGTCATCATCAACCATCCTCCATCACTAATTTCATGATGCTCACCGCCGTGCGTGAGTAATTCCATCATAGGCTTACTGGACGGTGATGGGTTGGATGAGATTTATCATGTAATCGAGTTAGTTTTGTTAGGGTTTGATCCCTAGTATCCATTATGTTCTGAGATTGATGTTTCTATGTCTTTGCTATGCTTAATGCTTGTCACTAGGGCCCGGGTGCCATGATTTCAGATCTGAACCTATTATGTTTTCATGAATATATGTGAATTCTTGATCCGATCTTGCAAGTCTATAGTCACCTACTATGTGTTATGATCTGGCAACCCCGAAGTGACAATAATCGGGACCACTCCCAGTGATGACCATAGTTTGAGGAGTTCATGTATTCACTATGTGCTAATGCTTTGTTCCGGCTTCTCTATTAAAAGGAGGCCTTAATATCTTTCCAATAGGACCCCGCTGCCACGGGAGGGTAGGACAAAAGATGTCATGCAAGTTCTTTTCCATAAGCACGTATGACTATATACGGAATACATGCCTACATTACATTGACGAATTGGAGCTAGTTCTGTGTCACCCTATGTTATGACTGTTACACGATGAACCGCATCCGGCATAATTATCCATCACTGATCCGGTGCCTACGAGTTTTCCATATACTGGTTCTCGCTTATTTACTTTACCGCTACTACTGTTACAATCACTACAAAATACCAAAAACATTACTTTTGTTGTCTTTACTTTTGTTGCCGCTACCACCACTATCATATTACTGTGCTACTAAACACTTTGCTGCAGATACTAAGTTTCTAGGTGTGGTTGAATTCACAACTCAGCTGCTAATACTTGAGAATATTCTTTGGCTCCCCTTGTGTCGACTCAATAAATTTGGGTTGAATATTCTACCCTCGAAAGCTGTTGTGATCCCCTATACTTGTGGGTTATCAGTGTGAAGTTTAGTAAAGACTCAAAACCCGACCACGGCAGAAAATAGAGAGAGAATGAAAAGTCATTCCCTATGCCTCAGTCATTGGTTCTATAAAGTATGCTATGCTATATACCTGACCTATTGTGTACCTCACCATAAGTTTGGCAAGAGGGTACAATAGTAATCCAGGAGTGGATCACTGGACAACGGTCAAAAATATCCTTAGTGAAATAAGGAAATGTTTCTCGATTATGGATGTGACAAAGAGTTCGTCGTAAAGAGTTACGTTGATGCAAGCTTTGACACCGATTTGGATGACTCTAAGTCTCGATCGAGATACATATCGAAAGTGGGAGCAATTAGCTAGAGTAGCTCCATGCAAAGCATTGTAGACATAGAAAATTTGCAAAATACATACGACGCTAAATGTGGCAGACCCGTTGACTAAATTTCTCTCACAAGCAAAACATGATCACTCTTTGGGTGCTAATCACATAGCGATGTGAACTAGATCATTGACTCTATTAAACCCTTTGGGTGTTAGTCACATAGAGATGTGAACTAATCACATAAATATGTGAACTATTGGTGTTAAATCACATGATGATGTGAACTAGATTATTGACTCTAGTGCAAGTGGGAGACTGGAGGAAATATGCCCTAGAGGCAATAATAAAATTGTTATTTATATTTCCTTATATCATGATAAATGTTTATTATTCATGCTAGAATTGTATTAACTGGAAACTTAGTACATGTGTGAATACATAGACAAACAAAGTGTCCCTAGTATGCCTCTACTTGACTAGCTCGTTAATCAAAGATGGTTAAGTTTCCTAGCCATGGACATGTGTTGTCATTTGATGAACGGGATCACATCATTAGAGAATGATGTGATGGACAAGACCCATCCGTTAGCTTAGCATTATGATCGTTCAGTTTTATTGCTACTTCTTTCTTCATAACTTATACATGTTCCTCTGACTATGAGATTATGCAACTCCTGAATACCGGAGGAACACCTTGTGTGATGTGCTATCAAACATAACAACGTAACTGGGTGATTATAAAGATGCTCTATAGGTGTCTCCAATGGTGTTTGTTGAGTTGGCATAGATCGAGATTAGGATTTGTCACTCTGATTGTCGGAGAGATATCTCTAGGCCCTCTCAGTAATGCACATCACTATAGCCTTGCAAGCATTGTGACTAATGAGTTAGTTGCGGGATAATGCATTACAGAACGAGTAAAGAGACTTGCTGGTAACGTGATTGAACTAGGTATGAGATACCGACGATTGAATCTCGGGCAAGTAACATACCGATGACAAAGAGAACAACGTATATCGTTATGCGGTTTGACCGATAAAGACCTTCGTAGAATATGTAGAAGCCAATACGAGCATCCAGGTTCCGCTATTGGTTATTGACCGGAGACGATTCTCGGTCATGTATACATAGTTCTCGAACCCGTAGGGTCCGCATGCTTAAAGTTCGGTGACGATCGGTAATATGAGTTAATGTGTTTTGATGTACCGAAGGTAGTTCGGAGGCCCGGATATGATCACATACATGACGAGGAGTCTCGAAATGGTCGAGACATAAAGTCGACATATTGGAATCCTATATTTGGACATCGGAATAGTTCTGGGTGAAATCGGGATTTTACCGGAGTACCGGGAGGTTACCGGAACCCCCCAGTAAAGGTATGGGCCTTATTGGGCCTTAGTGGAGGGAGAGAGGATACCAGGGCAGGCCGCGCGCCCCATCTCCCTCTGGTACGAATTGGACTAGGAGGGGGCGGCGCCCCCTTTCCTTCCTCCTACTCTCCCCCTTCCTTCTCTCCTAGTCCAACTAGGAAAAAGGGGGGATCCTACTCCTGGTGGGAGTGGGACTCCTCCTGGCGTGCCCTGCAAGGGCCGGCCGGCCTCCCCCTGCTCCTTTATATACGGGGGCAGGGGGCACCCCAAGACACACAAGTTGATTAGTTGATCTTTTAGCCATGTGTGGTGCCCCCCTCCATCATTATCCACCCCAGTCATATCGTAGCAGTGCTTAGGCGAAGCCCTACGTCGGTAGCATCATCGTCGTCGTCATCAGGCCGTCGTGCTGACGGAACTCTCCCTCGAAGCTCTGCTGGATCGGAGTTCGTGGGACGTCATCGAGCTGAACGTGTGCTGAACTCGGAGGTGCCGTACGTTTGATACTTGGATCGGTCGGATCGTGAAGATGTACGACTACATCAATCGCGTTCTCATAACACTTCTGCTTATGGTCTATGAGGGTACGTGGATGACGCTCTCCCCTCTTGTTGGTATGCATCACCATGATCTTGCATGTGCGTAGGAATTTTTTTGAAATTACTACGTTCCCCAACACCGGCCATCCCTCTAGCCCCCCCCCCCGTGCCGAGCTTTTTCTCTGGTGATCCCCACGCCACCGCCCCACCACCGCCGGCGAGCACTATTGGGGAACGTAGCAGAAATTCAAAATTTTCCTACATGTCACCAAGATCTATCTATGGAGAAACCAGCAACGAGGGGAAGGAGAGTGCATCTACATACCCTTGTAGATCGCTATGCGGAAGCGTTCAAGAGAACGGGGTTGAAGGAGTCATACTCGTCGTGATCCAAATCACCGGAGATCCTAGTGCCGAATGGACGGCACCTCCGCGTTCAACACACGTACAGCCCGACGACGTCTCCCATGCCTTGATCCAGCAAGGAGAGAGGGAGAGGTTGAGGAAGACTCCATCCAGCAGTAGCACAATGGCGTGGTGATGGTGGAGGAGCGTGGTAATCCAGCAGGGCTTCGCCAAGCACCGCAAGAGACGAGGAGGAAGAGGGGTAGGGCTGCGCCAAGAAGGAGAGGAACTCGTGTGTATGGGCAGCCCAAACCTCAAGTATATATAGGGGGAGGGGAGGGGCTGCGCCCCCACCTAGGGTTCCCTCCCTAGGGGTGGCGGCAGCCCCCCAGATCCCATCTGGGTGGCGGCCACAAGGGGGAGAGGGGGAGGCGCACCTGGGGTGGGCCTTAGGGCCCATCTGCCCTAGGGTTTGCCCCCCTTCCCTCTTGGAGGCGCCTTGGGCCTTGGTGGGGGGGCGCACCAGCCCACCTGCGGCTGGTCCCCTCCCACACTTGGCCCATGCAGCCCTCCGGGGCTGGTGGCCCCACTTGGTGGACCCCCGGACCCCTCCAGTGGTCCCGGTACACTACCGGTAAAACCCGAAACTTTTCCGGTGACCAAAACAGGACTTCCCATATATAAATCTTTACCTCCAGACCATTCCGGAACTCCTCGTGACGTCCGGGATCTCATCCGGGACTCCGAACAACATTCGGTAACCACGTATATCTATTCCTTATAACCCTAGCGTCATCGAACCTTAAGTGTGTAGACCCAACGGGTTCGGGAACCATGCAGACATGACCGAGACGTTCTCCGGTCAATAACCAACAGCGGGATCTGGATACCCATGTTGGTTCCCACATGTTCCACAATGATCTCATCGGATGAACCACGATGTCGAGGATTCGATCAATCCCGTATACAATTCCCTTTGTCTATCGGTATTGTACTTGCCCGAGATTCGATCGTCGGTATCCCGATACCTTGTTCAATCTCGTTACCGGCAAGTCTCTTTTACTCATTCCGTAACACATCATCCCGTGATCAACTCCTTGATCACATTGTGCACATTATGATGATGTCCTACCGAGTGGGCCCAGAGATACCTCTCCGTTTACACGGAGTGACAAATCCCAGTCTCGATTCGTGCCAACCCAACAGACACTTTCGGAGATACCTGTAGTGTACCTTTATAGCCACCCAGTTACGTTGTGACGTTTGGCACACCCAAAGTATTCCTACGGTATCCGAGAGTTGCACAATCTCATGGTCTAAGGAAATGATACTTGACATTAGAAAAGCTTTAGCATACGAACTACACGATCTTTGTGCTAGGCTTAGGATTGGGTCTTGTCCATCACATCATTCTCCCAATGATGTGATCCCGTTATCAACGACATCCAATGTCCATGGTCAGGAAACCGTAACCATCTATTGATCAACGAGCTAGTCAACTAGAGGCTTACTAGGGACATGGTGTTGTCTATGTATCCACACATGTATCTGAGTTTCCTATCAATACAATTCTAGCATGGATAATAAACGATTATCATGAACAAGGAAATATAATAATAATCAATTTATTATTGCCTCTAGGGCATATTTCCAACAGTCTCCCACTTGCACTAGAGTCAATAATCTAGTTCACATCGCCATGTGATTAACACTCACAGGTCACATCGCCATGTGACCAACATCCAAAGAGTTTACTAGTGTCACTAAACTAGTTCACATCATCATGTGATTAAGACTCAATGAGTTCTGGGTTTGATCATGTTTTGCTTGTGAGAGAGGTTTCAGTCAACGGGTCTGCAACATTCAGATTCGTATGTACTTCGCAAATTTCTATGTCATCTTGTAGATGCAACTACTATGCTACATTTGGAGCCATTACAAATAACTGTTCTACTTGGAGCTATTCTAAATTGTTGCTCCATTATACGTATCCGGTATCTCTACTCAGAGCTATCCGGATAGGTGTTAAGCTTGCATCGACGTAACTCTTTACTCCGAACTCTTTATCACCTCCATAATTGAGAAACATGTCCTTATTACTCCAAGGACAATTTTGACCGCTGTCTAGTGATCGACTCCTGGATCACCTTTGTACCCTCTTGCCAGACATGTGGCAAGGCACACATCAGGTGCGGTACTCAGCATGGCATACCGTATAGAGCCTATGACAAAAGCATAGGGGACGACATTCGTCCTTTCTCTTTCTTCTGCCGTGGTCGAGCTTTAAGTCTTAACTTCATACCTTACAACTCAGGCAAGAACTCCTTCTTTGGCTGATCCATCTTGAACACCTTCAAGATCATGTCAAGGTATGTGCTCATTTGAAAGTACCATTAAGCGTTTTTGATCTATCCTTATAGATCTTGATGCTTAATGTTCAAGTAGCTTAATCCAGGTTTTCCATTGAAAAACACCTTTCAAATGACCCTATATGCTTTCCAGAAATTCTATGTCATTTCTGATCCACAATATGTCAACAACATATACTCATCAGAAATTCTATAGTGCTCCCACTCACTTCTTTGGAAATACAAGTTTCTCATAAACTTTGTATACACCCAAAATCTTTGATCATCTCATCAAAGCATACATTCCAACTCCGAGATGCTTACTCAAGTCCTTAGAAGGATTGCTGGAGCTTTGCATACTTATTAGCATCTTTCAGGATTAACAAAACCTTCCGGTTGTATCACATACAACCTTTCCTCAACAAAATTGTCGAGGAAACAATGTTTTGACATCCTATCTGCAAGATTTCATAAATAATGCAGTAATCGCTAATATAATTCCAACAGACTCTTAGCATCGCTACGAGTGAGAAAGTCTCATCGTAGTCAACTCCTTGAACTTGTCGGAAAACATCTTAACGACAAGTCGAGCTTTCTTAATGGTGATACTTACCATCATTGTCCGTCTTCCTTTTAAAATCCATATGTACCTAACAGCCTTACGACCATCAAGTAGTTCTTCCAAAGTCTACACTTTGTTTTCATACATGGATCCTATCTCGGATTTTATGGCCTCGAGCCATTTATCGGAATCCGGGCCCACCATCGCTTCTCCATGGCTCGTAGGTTCATTGTTGTCTAGCAACATGACTTCCAAGACAGGATTACGTACCACTCTGAAGTAGTACGCATCCTTGTCATCCCATGAGGTTTGGGAGTGACTTGATCTGAAGTTTCATGATCACTATCATAAGCTTCCACTTCAATTGGTGTAGGTGCCACAGGAACAACTTTATGTGCCCTGCCACACACTAGTTGAAGAGACGGTTCAACAACCTTATCAAGTCTCCACCATCCTCCCACTCAATTCTTTCGAGAGAAACTTTTCCTCGAGAAAGGACCCGATTCTAGAAACAATCCCTTATTGCTTTCGGATCTTAGACAGGAGGTATACCCAACTATTTTGGGTGTCCTATGAAGATGCATTTATCCGCTTTGGGTTCGAGCTTATCAGCCTGAAACTTTTTTCACATAAGCGTCGCAGCCCCAAACTTTTAAGAAATGACAGCTTAGGTTTCTCTAAACCGTAGTTCATACGGTGTCATCTCATCGGAATTACGTGATGCCCTATTTAAAGTGAATGCGGTTGTCTCTAATGCCTAACCCATAAACTATCGTGGTAATTCGATAAGAGACATCATGGTATGCATCATATCCAATAGGGTGCAGTTATGATGTTCGGACACACCATCACACTATGGTGTTCCAGGCTGTATTAGTTGTGAAACAATTTCCACAATGTTTTAGTTCTGTGCCAAACTCGTAATTCAGATATTCATCTCTATGATCATATCATAGATATTTTATCCTCTTGTCACGACGATCTTTCAACTTCACCCTGAAATTACTTGAACCTTTCAATAATTCAGACTCATGATTCATCAAGTAAATATACTCAACATCTACTCAAATCATCTGTGAAGTAAGAACATAACGATATCCACTACATGCCTCAGCACTCATTGGACTGCACACATCAAAATGTTTTACTTCCAACAAGTTGCTTTCTAGTTCCATTTTACTGAAAACGAGGCTTTCAGTCATCTTGCCCATGTGGTATGATTTGCATGTCTCAAGTGATTCAAAATCAAGTGAGTCCAAACGGTCCATTTGCATGGAGTTTCTTCATGCATATACACCAATAGACATGGTTCGCATGCCTCAAACTTTTCAAAAACGAGTGAGCCCAAAGATCCATCAACATGGAGCTTCTTCATGCGTTTTATACCGATATGACTTACGTGGCAGTGCCACAAGTAGGTGGTACTATCATTACTATCTTTTGGCATGAACATGTGTATCACTACGATCGAGATTCAATAAACCATTCATTTTAGGTGTAAGACCATTGAAGGTATTATTCAAATAAACAGAGTAACCATTATTCTCCTTAAATGAATAACCGTATTGCGATAGACATAATCCAATCATGTCTATGCTCAACGCAAACACCAATCTCGATGGTAGAGGGAGCGTACGATATTTGATCGACCTTGGAAATACTTCCAACACATATCGTCATCTCACCTTTAGCTAGTCTCGTTTATTCCGTAGCTTTTGTTTCGAGTTACTAACATTTAGTAACCGAACCGGTATCTAATACCCTGGTGCTACTAGGAGTACTAGTAAAGTACACATTAACATAATGTATATCCAATATACTTCTATCGACAACCTTCTCATCTACCAAGTATCTAGGGTAATTCTGCTCCAGTGGTTGTTCCCCTTATTACAGAAGCACTTAGTCTCGGGTTTGGGTTCAACCTTGGGTTTCTTCACTAGAGCAGCAGTTGATTTGCCGTTTCATGAAGCATCCCTTTTTTCCCTTGCCCTCCTTGAAACTAGTGGTTTCACCAACATCAACAATTGATGCTCCTTCTTGATTTCTACTTTTGTGGTGTCAAACATCGCGAATATCTCAAGGATCATCATATATGTCCCTGATACATTATAGTTCATCACGAAGCTCTAGTAGCTTGGTGGTAATGACTTCGGAGAAACATCAATATCTCATCTAGAAGATCAACTCCCACTTGATTCAAATGATTGTTGTACTCAGACAATCTGAGCACAAGCTCAACAATTGAGCTTTTCTCTTTAGTTTGCAGGCTAAGAAAATCATCGGAGGTCTCATACCTCTTGACGTGGGCACGAGCCTGAAATCCCAATTTCAGCCCTCGAAACATCTCATATGTTTCACGACGTTTCGAAACGTCTTCGGTGCCTCAATTCTAAACCGTTTAACTGAACTATCACGTAGTTATCAAAATGTGTATGTCAGATGTTCGCAACATCCACAGACGATGTTCGAGGTTCAGCACACTGAGTGGTGCATTAAGGACATAAGCCTTCTATGAAGCAATGAGGACAATCCACAGTTTACGGACCTAGTCCGCATAATTGCTACTATCAACTTTCAACTAAATTTTCTCTAGGAACATATCTAAACAGTAGAACTAAAGCGCGAGCTTCGACATAATTTGCGAAGACCTTTTGACTATGTTCAGGATAATTAAGTTCATCTTATGAACTCCCACTCAGATAGACATCCCTCTAGTCATCTAAGTGATTACATGATCCGAGTCAACTAGGCCGTGTCTGATCATCACGTGAGACGGACTAGTCATCATCGGTGAACATCTTCATGTTGATTGTATCTACCATACGACTCATGCTCGACCTTTTCGGTCTCTTGTGTTCCGAGGCCATGTCTATACATGCTAGGCTCGTCAAGTCAACCTAAGTGTTTCGCGTGTGTAAATCTGTCTTACACCCGTTGTATGTGAATGTTAGAATCTATCACACCCGATCATCACGTGGTGCTTCGAAACAACGAACTATCACAACGATGCACAGTTAGGGGGAACACCTTCTTGAAATTATTATGAGGGATCATCTTATTTACTACCGTCGTTCTAAGTAAACAAGATGCAAAAACATGATAAACATCACATGCAATCAAATAATAGTGACATGATATGGCCAATATCATATAGCTCCTTTGATCTCCATCTTGGGGCTCCATGATCATCTTGTCACCGGCATGACACCATGATCTCCATCATCGTGTTTCCATGAAGTTGCTCGCCAACTATTACTTCTACTACTATGGCTACCGGTTAGCAATAAAGTAAAGTAATTACATGGCGTTGTTCAATGACACGCAGGTCATACAATTAATAAAGACAACTCATATGGCTCCTGCCGGTTGTCATACTCATCGACATGCAAGTCGTGATTCCTATTACAAGAACATGATCAATCTCATACATCACATATCATTCATCACATTCTTCTTGGCCATATCACATCACATAGCATACCCTGCAAAAACAAGTTAGACGTCCTCTAATTGTTGTTTGCATGTTTTACGTGGCTGCTATGGGTTTCTAGCAAGAACGTTTCTTACCTACGCAAAAACCACAACGTGATATGCCAATTGCTATTTACCCTTCATAAGGACCCTTTTCATCGAATCCGATCCGACTAAAGTGGGAGAGACAGACACCCGCTAGCCACCTTATGCAACTAGTGCATGTTAGTCGGTGGAACCAGTCTTACGTAAGAGTAAGCATATTGAACAAAATCAACGCCCACAATGCCGCCGAATCAAGATTGGACTAGTAACGGTAAGCATATTGAACAAAATCAACGCCCACAACTACTTTGTGTTCTACTCGTGCATAGAATCTACGCAATAGACCTAGCTCATGATGCCACTATTGGGGAACGTAGCAGAAATTCAAAATTTTCCTACGTGTCACCAAGATCTATCTATGGAGAAACCAGCAATGAGGGGAAGGAGAGTGCATCTACATACCCTTGTAGATCGCTATGTGGAAGCGTTCAAGAGAACGGGGTTGAAGGAGTCGTACTCGTCGTGATCCAAATCACCGGAGATCCTAGTGCCGAACGGACGGCACCTCCGCGTTCAACACACGTACAGCCCGACGACGTCTCCCATGCCTTGATCCAGCAAGGAGAGAGGGAGAGGTTGAGGAAGACTCCATCCAGCAGCAGCACAATGGTGTGGTGATGGTGGAGGAGCGTGGTACTCCAGCAGGGCTTCGCCAAGTACCGCAAGAGATGAGGAGGAAGAGGGGTAGGGCTGCGCCAAGAAGGAGAGGAACTCGTGTGTATGGGCAGCCCAAACCTCAAGTATATATAGGGGGAGGGGAGGGGCTGCGCCCCCACCTAGGGTTCCCTCCCTAGGGGTGGCGGCAGCCCCCCAGATCCCATCTGGGTGGCGGCCACAAGGGGGAGAGGGGGAGGCGCACCTGGGGTGGGCCTTAGGGCCCATCTACCCTAGGGTTTGCCCCCTTCCCTCTTGGAGGCGCCTTGGGCCTTGGTGGGGGGCGCACCAGCCCACCTGCGGCTGGTCCCCTCCCACACTTGGCCCATGCAGCCCTCCGGGGCTGGTGGCCCCACTTGGTGGACCCCCGGACCCCTCCGGTGGTCCCGGTACACTACCAGTAAAACCCGAAACTTTTCCGGTGACCAAAACAGGACTTCCCATATATAAATCTTTACCTCCGGACCATTCCGGAACTCCTCGTGACGTCCGGGATCTCATCCAGGACTCCGAACAACATTCAGTAACCACGTATATCTATTCCTTATAACCCTAGCGTCATCGAACCTTAAGTGTGTAGACCCTATGGGTTCGGGAACCATGCAGACATGACCGAGACGTTCTCCGGTCAATAACCAACAGCGGGATCTGGATACCCATGTTGGTTCCCACATGTTCCACGATGATCTCATTGGATGAACCACGATGTCGAGGATTCGATCAATCCCGTATACAATTCCCTTTGTCTATCGGTATTGTACTTACCCGAGATTCGATCGTCGGTATCCCGATACCTTGTTCAATCTCGTTACCGGCAAGTCTCTTTTGCTCGTTCCGTAACACATCATCCCGTGATCAACTCCTTGATCACATTGTGCACATTATGATGATGTCCTACCGAGTGGGCCCAGAGATACCTCTCCGTTTACATGGAGTGACAAATCCCAGTCTCGATTCGTGCCAACCCAACAGACACTTTCGGAGATACCTGTAGTGTACCTTTATAGCCACCCAGTTACGTTGTGATGTTTGGCACACCCAAAGTATTCCTACGGTATCCGGGAGTTGCACAATCTCATGGTCTAAGGAAATGATACTTGACATTAGAAAAGCTTTAGCATACGAACTACACAATCTTTGTGCTAGGCTTAGGATTGGGTCTTGTCCATCACATCATTCTCCCAATGATGTGATCCCGTTATCAACGACATCCAATGTCCATGGTCAGGAAACCATAACCATCTATTGATCAACGAGCTAGTCAACTAGAGGCTTACTAGGGACATGGTGTTGTCTATGTATCCACACATGTATCTGAGTTTCCTATCAATACAATTCTAGCATGGATAATAAACGATTATCATGAACAAGGAAATATAATAATAATCAATTTGTTATTGCCTCTAGGGCATATTTCCAACAAGCACCGCCCCACCCTGAACCCTAAGTTAGATACTGGGGTACCTCTCTAGCGAGCCCCCCTCCCCGCTGCGGCTGGTTCTTCCTTAACTCCGACGAGCCCCCCACCCCCTGAAAATCGACTGACCTGAAAGTTGATTCAGTCGACTGAAGTGTAGCTAAATTGGAGCAGCATCGCAAGAAAGAGCAAGAGCGAGAGCAGTAGCGCGAGCAAGAGCAAACCAAGAAGGGGACCGAGAGCAAGAGCAGAGCAGCAGTGCAAGCGAGAGCTAAAGCAGCAGCTCCGACTGATGTGCACATCACCGCCGAGGGAGCGACGTCGTGGAGGAAATGGCCGGCGACGCCGTCGTGGATGGAGCCGCACCGTGTTGGCTCCGGACTGAGCGCCGACAGCACCGTGAGAACGAATCAAGAAGAAAATGCGACGATCGGTGTAAAACCTCTTTGGTGGCACCGATTAGGCCTCAGCTTTATCCGAGGAAACAGTGACGATGATGCTCTTCCGGTGGTGTTGGTGAAGACGGAGGTGTGGGAATGGAGGTGGCGCGAAAGATGAGGGGAACGTCGAGGCAGCTCCTTGGAGGTGGAGGACGGGGTGGCTGAACCGGCGGGGCGACAAGATCGACGATATGCAAGCAAATGGAAGGCATGTGGAAACGCAAAGAAAGATACATGCGGGAAGAAGGAGAACGGAAAAAGAGGGCGAATAAAACGGCAAGGGTGAAGTGGGGGAGAGGAAAACGAGAGGCAAATGGCAAATAATGTAATGCGAAGGATAAGAGTTGTGATGGGTACTTGGTATGTCTTGACTTGGCGTAGATCTCCCCGGCAACGGCGCCTGAAATCCTTCTTGCTACCTCTTGAGCACTGCGTTGGTTTCCCTTGAAGAATAAAGGGTGATGTAGTAAAGCAGCGTAACTATTTCCCTCAGTTTTTGAGAACCAAGTATCAATCTAGTAGGATACCACGCGCGAGTCACCTCGTACCTACACACACAAATAAGAACCTCGCAACCAACGCGATAAAGGGGTTTTCAATTCCTTCGCGGCCACTTGCAAGAGTGAGATCTGATAGAGATGATAATAGTAAGATAAATATTTTTGGTATTTTTATGATATAGATTGAAAGTAAAGATTGCAAAATAAAGTAGATTGGAAACTTGTATGATCGAAAATAGACCCGGGGGCCATAGGTTTCACTAGTGGCTTCTCTCAAGATAGCATAAGTATTACGGTGGGTGAACAAATTACTATCGAGCAATTGATAGAAAAGCGAATAATTATGAGAATATGTAGGCATGATCATGTATATAGGCATCACGTCCGAGACAAGTAGACCGAAACGATTCTGCATCTACCACTATTACTCCACACATCGACCGCTATCCAGCATGCATCTAGAGTATTAAGTTCATAAGAACAGAGTAACGCCTTAAGCAAGATGACATGATGTAGAGGGATAAATTCATGCAATATGATATAAACCCCATCTTTTTATCCTCGATGGCAACAATACAATACGTGTCGGTTGCCATTCTGTCATTGGGATCGAACACCGCAAGGTTGAACCCAAAGCTAAGCACTTCTCCCATTGCAAGAAAGATCAATCTAGTAGGCCAAACCAAACTGATAATTCAAAGAGACTTGCAAAGATAAACCAATCATACATAAAAGAATTCAGAGAAGATTCAAATATTGTTCATAGATAAACTTGGTCATAAACCCACAATTCGCCGGATCTCGACAAACACACCGCAAAAGAAGATTGCGTCGAATAGATCGCCTAGAGAATCGAGGAGAACTTTGTATTGAGATCCAAAGAGAGAGAAGAAGCCATCTAGCTACTAGCTATGGACCCGAAGGTCTGAGGCAAACTACTCACACATCATCGGAGGGGCCATGGAGTTGATGTGGAGGCCCTCCGTGATCAATGCCCCCTCCGGCGGAGCTCTGGAAAAGGCCCTAAGATGGGATCTCTTGGGTACAGAAAGTTGCGGTGGTGGAAATAGGGTTTCGTGGTGCTCTTGGATGTTCTCGGGGTATATGGATATATATATATAGGAGGAAGAAGTACGTCGGTGCAGCAACGAGGGGCCCACGAGGGTGGAGGGCGCGCCCAGGGGGTGGGCACGCCCCCTGCCTTGTGGCCGCCTCGTTGATTGCTTGACGTCCACTCCAAGTCTCATGGATCACGTTTGTTCCAAAAATAACGCTCCCGAAGGTTTCATTCCGTTTGGACTCCGTTGATATTCCTTTTCAGCGAAACTATAAAATAGGCAAAAAAACAACAATTTGGGCTGGGCCTCCGGTTAATAGGTTAGTCCCAAATATAATATAAAAGTGTATAAATAAGCCCATTAACATCCAAAATAGATAATATAATAGCATGGAGCAATCAAAAATTATAGATATGTTGGAGACGTATCAACGCCATAGTTGGTCATAGCATGGTTGGCGAACCTTCTGAAGACATCATGCACTTTATTCTTATACAGGATTACGTGCACCCAAGTGTATCGAGAATAATCATCAACAATCATGAAACCATAAAGAGGTGCAGTAGTAGTAAGGATAGAGTAGTGAGTAGGGCCAAATAAGGTCATATGTAGCAGCTCGAACGGACGCATAGTCGTCATGATTGTCTTTGAAAGTTGCTTGTCCCTAGTCATCTTCCCGTCATCACGTGCTCCACATAGATGATCCTTTTTGAACTTGACGCCCTCGATTCCAATGACGTGCTTCTTCTTCACAAGGGTGTGCAAGTTCCTCATGCCTGCATGCCCTAGCCTTCGATGCCAAAGCCAGCATTATGAAGCTTTTGCTATTAGACATATGGCAAGATGTGGTCCTGCGAAGAAATCTACCATGTAAATGTCACCTCTTCGATAGCCTTGGAAGACTTGAGATTTGTTAGAATCCATAAGCACAAGACATCGATATTTTCCAAAGATGACAATCATATCAAGATCACAAAGCATTGAGACTGATATTAAGTTGTATCCAAGTGATTCAACAAGCATCACTTTATCCATGTATTCATCCTTTGAGATAGCAACTCTACCTATATCAAATACCTTACTTTTACCAGTGTCAGCGAATGCGATGTGAATTTTAGAAGATGGTTAAAGAGTAGAGTCCATTACAAGACTTCGGTCACCAGTCATGTGGTTAGTGCAGCCACCGTCTAGGATCCATTCAGTAGCTTTCAAAGACGTACCCTACAGTATAGTTAGTAGGGTAGCTTCACACAGATTGTTGTGAAGTACAAACATATATCAATATAGGTGTTCAGCGTAGGTAAGTTTCTTGGAGGATATGGCGTGATGATCATCAAGAAAATCATGGGGAAAATACATAGTAAGACCATTTGGGCATTTTAAATTGCGCCCAACAAGTTTTCTCAGGTCTGCAACATTGTCTTCAGAATCCAATGCATTTTGGCTGGAGACCCATTCCTGCAAGAGAAGTTAATTCTTATTAACTACCCACATTTGAAGGGGTGGCTTAGAAGCAGTGATTGTAAGTGCAACATCTGAGAATTTTGGCTTTAAAGCCCTAGAAAATAGCTTCACGGGGGGTATATAGTACTCATATGAATAAGTAGAGGAATTCTTCGATTTGTGAACATAATGATTCAAAGAATAGGTCTCATATTCATGAGCCTGATTATTGTTTCCCTGCAAAACATTGGCATTAGGACAACTATATGAGTTTCTCCGTCTAAATGAAGACTTTGGACCACTTGAAGCCTTTGGTCCGTGGTTTGTCTTCTTCCCTGATGGTGGCATGATGACATTCATAGGAAGCTTTTCAAGAAGACTTTTGGGAACCCAGATCCTCTTTATAGGAGAACCTTCATGCAGTTAGTACCCATAAACCTTGCAAACACTTCACCATTCTGATTCTTGAACAATTTATAGTTGGAGTCAAATGACTCATCAATGATGATAGAGTTAGCACAATTGTAGCTTGATAATGTGGATGGATCCAGAGACGGCTCCTTTGCAGCAACCAATGTGGTTTTGGGGTACTACTCAGGTGTACAGTATGAGCAATCTGCATTCATGTTCCTTTCGAAACCAACACCATGTCAAGATCTGCTTCTTGAGGACATCACACAGAGTTTGATGCCGTTTGAGGCTTTTGTACATACCTGTTTCAAGAAGTGTCTTCAACCTAGCATTCTCATCAGCAATAGTAGTGGCATCCTCAGACTCAGAGGAGGGGTTAGAAACCACATCAGCAGTTGAAGATATTGCATTATCTGAAGCATTTGAACATTCAACAGTGGAGATAGCATTATCATGCTCAAGACATTTTAGGCAAGGTGGCACAAACTCTTCCTGAGCGGAACTGATCTATTGAGCAAGTAGTGAATCATTTTTAGTTTGAAACTCATCATGAGACGCTCTTAGTTTTTCTAGATCTTGCTTCCTTTGAAGATAATCGTAGGAAAGCTTCTCATGATTAGCTGAGACGGTTTCATGACGACTTACAAGCTCTTCATACTTACTCGAATATTTTTTATGTCTTCAATTAAGTATTGAGTATGATTCATTTCCTCATCCAACAAGTCATCGCTTTTTTCTAGCAATTTTTGAATCTTTTCCATAGCAGTTTGTTGTTCAGTTGCAATTTTAGCAAGTGTCTTATATCTAGGTTTGGATTCACATTTAGAGTCGTGTTCACTAGAGGTTTGAAAGTAGGCATCACGCGAATTTACCTTTGTGCCTCTTGCCATGAAGCAGTAGGTGGGAGCAGAGCATTTGTCATCATTGGCTTCAGCATCGGCAACATGACCATTGTCTTCAGTGCTAAAGATGGACTTGGCAACGAATGCCGAAGCTAGAGCCAGGCTTGCAACGCCTGAATCGAACTCCTCCTCTGACTCCACCTCAGCCTCCTCTGAAGTTGAATCCCCTGAATCCATTTCCTTATCGATAAATGCACATGATTTGCCAGATGGGCTCTTCTTGTGAGATGAAGACTTTGAAGAAGACTTTGAGAATTTCTTCTGGTTGTTTTTGTCAGAGCCATTCTCCTTGCTCTTCTTCTTTTTCTTGGTTTCCTTTTCCCATTGTGGACACTCGGATATGTAGTGGCCTGGCTTCTTGAATTTGTGGCAGGTTCTCTTCTTGTAGTCATGAGTGGAAGCCTTAACATTCCTTAAGCTGTATTTTGAAGATGTTTCGGAGCGGTTTTAATTGGAGAACTTTTGCAACTTCCATACAATCATTGCAAGCTCTTTGCCAAAGTCTTCAGGGCCACTTAACCGCATTCAGAATCTTCAGATGAGGATTCAACCTTTGCCTTCAAAGCGCAGAATCACCCATATTTAAGGCCATAGATGTCTCGTTTCTCAGATAGCTATAATTCATGAGTATTAAGCCTCTCTAGTATATCAGAAGGATCTAGGTTCTTGAAGTCTAGACGTTCTTGGATCATCAGTGATGGGCGTCAAATGAGTTGTTAAGTGATCTCAATAGCTTCATCACAACTTCATGTTGGTAATTCTAGTGGTGTCGAGTGCATGAAGCTCATTGGTAATGTCAGTAAAACGATCGAAGGTGCGTTGGACGTTTTTGTTGTCAAGCCTCTCGAAGCGGTTGAAGAGATTGAGAAGACCATCAATTCTTCACCACCACCGTCTGGGAACGCTTAGACGCCCTATGTCTTCATTCCTTATTGGTCATTCTATGACAAAAGGGGAGAAGCATATCGGTTGATAGTGAAAGTGCTAGTTATCGACTAGAGGGGGTGAATAGGCGATTTTTATGAAAGGCTTCAAAAACAGGGAATGTCTTCGAAGATAGCGGAAGCAATGTAGAATCTAATCAATAGCAGTGATTAAGACTAGCAATCATAACAGGCATAGACACCATACATGGATACATGTGTTGAAGATGAACACATGAAGCATGAAGACAGGTGTACAAACAGATGGATGGCTTCAGAGTATATCTTCAAACATGGACAAGCATGCAAAGGATTCACAGTATGATGCTATAAGCAAGGGAGAGTGAAGATGAAACCAGTAGCTTGGGGAAGAGAATGATTTGTTTGACCAGTTCCAACTGTTGTGACAGTTGTATGTCTGGTTAGGGAGGTTGAGATTAAACTCAGAAGACCTTGTCTTCACCTTATTCCCCTTGAGCTTAGGTCACCTAGACCTCACCCAATCAGCCAAGTAAGTCTTCAAGGTAGACTTCCAAACCTTCACATACTTCTTTCACCAACAGTCCACAATGAATCTTGGATGCTCAGAATGCGAGCCTAACCGACTGGAAGATCACAGTCTTCAAGTATAATAAGTCCTCAGTTCATGCAGAACAGAAAGGCTTCAGTGATGCTTAACACCTTTGGGCTCTAGGTGTTTTGGATTTTTGTTCGCAGGTATGCTCTCTCAAAGGCTTTGGAGGTGGGTTGCTCTCAAACGACAAAAGTTGTACTCTTAATTCAGAGCAGCCACCAACTCATGGTGGAAGGGGATGGCTATTTATAGCCAGGGCAACCCGACATAATTTGTCTGAAATGGCCCTTGGTCATTAGGGAACTAGCACGTGTTCCAATGATTGGATCCCAACGCACGCGACAACTTTACTTGAGCTCCAAGCAAAGCTGACTCATCCAACTCAAGACAAGATTTTGCTCTTAGTTGTCTTCACTCGAAGGCATAGGATTTTAGGATGTGCATCACGTCAGTTTTCTGACTTTGTTCACCTCGACCCCACTGAACAATCGGTGGTTCCTATGACTCAGGAATGAAGAAAATGAAACAACGAAAGAAACTATGTCTTCGCGCTCCATTGTCTTCAAGCGAATATCTTCACGTGGCATTATCTTTGACATGAATGTCTTAGCGAACCACCATTGTCTTCAATGTCTTCCTTCATTCTTAGGGGTCATCTTTGATGATAAACCGAATCAATAGGGACTTCTACCTGTGTTATCCTATGAAACTCACAAACACATTAGTCCCTCAACCAAGTTTGTCGCTAATACTCCAAAACCATCTACAGGTGGCACTAGATGCACTTACAGATAGTCTTCAAGCAGGAATTTTTGGTTGGGTGTGCTATATTTTGTTTAATTCATACAACTCTCTTTCTTTAACATTTGTGGTTTTGAGTTGTAAACATAAGTCCTGATGGATGTCAGCTACATTTTCTACCTTCGTTTCATGTGCATTACCAAACATTAATTTTTGTGCGCTTGAAGTCATTCTGCAGACACCCATTATTCATTGTGCATGACATTATCTTCATTTATTCTTATATGCACTTTGGTTTGACTTCATGAAAAGAGGGAGATCTCCACAGAGAAAAACTTGCCATGGGCATTTGCATTCAATGGCAAATCACTTATATGCACATCTTCAGGGGGAGCCCCTCCAATTTCATGAAGCTAATGACCACGTCCCTTAACTTTCATATATTTTATTCCCATTGAAAACTTCAACTAGTTTGTCATCAATCACCAAAAAGAGGGAGATTGTAAGTGCATCTAGTGCCACCCCTAGTTGGTTTTGGAGTATTGACGACAAACTTGGTTGGGGGACTAATGTGTTTGTGAGATTCACAGGAGAACATAGGTAGAAGTCCCTATTGATTCATTTTACTCATCGAAGATGAACCCTAAAAATGTATGAAGACATTTAAGACAATGGTGGTTCGTGAATACATTCATGTCGGAGATAATGACACGTGAAGACATTCGCTTGAAAGCAATGGAGCACGAAGACATAGTTTCTTTCGTTGTTTCATTTTCTTCTTTCTTGAGCTGTAGGAACCACCAAACTGTTAAGTGGGGTCGAGGTAAACAAAGTCAGAAAGCTGACGTGATGCTCAACCTAAAATCCTATGTCTTCGAGCAAAGACAAATGAGAGAGAATCTTAGCCTGAGTTGGATTAGTCAGCTTTACTTGTAGCCCAAGTCAAGCTATCACGTGTTGTCGGTGCAACAAACCCTGGGTCCGTTGCCCAGACTGTGCACAGGCCTAAGGACAAGATTACAGCACCAAGATCAGACCAAGCACGAGGGATCGGTTCTTTGAAGGATCAAATTGCAGATCAAGAAGACCAAGACGAGCCAGAGAAGCAAGATATCACTAAGGGAAGAACCTCCCTTGCCGGGCAGGCGAGCCTGGCGAGGTTGGGGTTGCCCCAGAAGCAAGCCTCCAAGATCGTCCCGGCAAGCCTGTCGGGGCTTGCGGAGGAAAACCACCCCACCATGCCACCTCACAACGACGCACGTCGTCAATCAGTGTGGTGTAAAGCTCCTAAGTGACTAAGTGGCTGCTTCCTGGCACATGGCAGCCACTTCCTACAGAAGATACCTCCAAATGACACCCGTCCTGAAACGTGTCAAGCAAGTAGGCGCGAAGCTGGCAAGACAGCCCGGCAAGGCCTGCCGGGCACACTGTGATGTGACACCGAGCAGCACATTTAATGCGCTCTATCAGCCTGTAGAGTTAGGTATGATAGCACTATTTGCTATCTAATCAGTATGTAAAAACTGGTTTTCCAATGTGGTGACCCGTTCATCTATAAAAGGAGGCCCATGGCAGTCGTAGAAAGGATTTGGACCCTCACACATTCATACGCGCGTAGCCACTCTCGCCCTGAGGCAACCCTGTCAGGCAAGAGCGCCGCATTTTACACCATTATCCACCATCAATCCACCAAAGCAGGAGTAGGGTTTTACGCCTCACAGCGGCCCGAACCTGGGTAAAACTGCCCATGTGATATCTGTCGTGTTGTGTTGCGCTTCTTCACTCTTTGTGCAACGTGCCCATCCCCCGCCGAACCAAAAGGGGCTCATGGTCCCATAGGTGGTCGTGGTTTCCCACGACATGTGTGTTTGAAATCCGACCATTGGACATGTGTCGGTTGTCCATTGACCCAGGGTCATTTCAGACATATCATGTTGGGTTGCCTCCTTGCTATAAATAGCCCACCCCCTCCACCATAAGTTGGTGGCTGCTCCGAGTTAAGAGTATGAATTTTGTCGTTTGAGAGCAACCCACCTCTGAATCCTTTGATAGAGAATCCTTGTGAGGACAAACCCAAAACACCCGGAGCCCAAAGAGTGTTAAGCATCACTAAAGCCTTTTTGTTCCGTCTCAACCGAAGACTTGTTACACTTGAAAACTATGATCTTCCAGTCGGTTAGGCATCGCGTTCTGAACATCCAAGAGTCATTGTGGATTGCCGGTGAACAAAGTCTGTGAAGGTTTGGAAGTCTACCTTGAATACTTACCTGAGTGATTGGGTGAGATCTCCGGGTCTTAGCTTAAGGGGGATAAGGAGAAGACGTGGTCTTCTGAGTTCACTCTCAGCCTCCCTAACCAGATGTACAGTGGTCACAACAACTGGAACTGGTCTACCAAATCCTTGTCTTCATCAAGGAACTGGTTCTATCACTTCACTCCTTTACTTCCATTTTAGCTTCGTGAAGTCTTTGCTCGTCTGTTCTGTTCAAAGACATTATGTGAAGACATTCACTCTGATTGCATATTTGTCTTCATACTATCTTCCAAACCTGATCTATTCTACCCAGTAGCTACTTGTCATGTGCACTACTTGTACTGTACATTGAGATCTTTGCATGATTAGTGTAGTTTATCTTCCACTTTATCCTATTTAGTTACTATTTTACCTTCCTGTCTTCGAAGACATTGCCTGTTTTGAAGACTTCCATAATAAATCGCCTATTCACCCCCCCCCCCTCTAGTCGATAATGAGCACTTTCACTTTACATCAAAATTGAAGTGGATTACTAAAGGAATTGATTAAGGATTTAGTAGTGATTGGTTTCAGGAAACGGCTAGGGAACCTATCGATGATGAAATACATGTTTTATATGAAGATATTTACAGTGTTGATTTAGAATTTGGAGTAAGGAATGCTAAAATTACCGAGCAAATCCTTTTCAATAGTTTAAGATCTCCCATTAGGAAAGAAGAACATGAGCATAGAAATTTATTAAGAAAGGTTTTGGAAGATTTGATTAAAAAGGACTTGGGAATTAAAAATGACAACACTTCAAACTATGCATTATGCCTAGCTAGGGGCGTAAAACAATAGCGCTTGTTGGGAGGCAACCTGTCGGATTTCAGGTTCCGGCAAAACCCTTGAGGTTCGAGCACTGGAGTGCGCACGAAGAACTCTCCCCCTCTCTAGCTCGCACACTCTACGATCTCACGGCCTATCTCGACGAACCCAAAGAACATGAGACACAAGATTTATACTGGTTCGGGCCACCGTTGTGGTGTAATACCCTACTCCAGTGTGGTGTGGTGGATTGCCTCTTGGGCTAAGGATGAACAGTACAAGGGACGAACAGCCTCGCGAGGTGAGGTGTTCTCGTGCTTGGTGTGCTTGTGTGGTCGAGGATCGGAATCTCCCCTCTCTATGGTGGTGGCTAGTCCTATTTATAGAGGCCCTGGCCCTCTTACCAAATATTGAGCGGGAAGGGATCCCACAACGGCCAAATTCGAAGGGAGACAACTAGTACAAGCTATCCTGACAAAAGTAGCCTTCGCCTGCCAAAGGCTCTGGTGGTGACGCCGTCCTGGGAGAGTCGCTGGACCACCAGGAGTCATCACTGTCGCTGGAGGAGCAGCGGGCAAGGCCAGCGGCAGGCCCGGCGCCAGCCGCTGCGCCGTCCTGGCGACCCCCTTCAGGGAAGCACTCCAAGCGGTGGCCTTCCTCATCAAAGACCTTGAAGAACACCGTGGAGGCGCCATCATACTCGAAGTGGAGGTGCCATCTCTCTATTCTTCATTCCGGAGTGTCTCAACAATTCATGGTGGTGTTTCTTGTCATCATTCTCGGTTTGTGAAGACCGAAGAAGATTTTTTCTCTCAAGCTTGTCCATTCCCTCGAAGATTCATGGTTCTACCTTTATGCCATCCTCTCATAATTGTTTTTGATTGTGAGAATTCTTTTCAACCATCCGGAGCAATTCAGGAGTCTTTTCAGTTTGATTCTCTGGAGCCCATGATCTCAGAATTATTCATTCCATCTTTCAGCTCTCGTTCTCCAAATCTTACCGGTGCATCATTCAAGTATTCTCTAATTAGCTCGCGATCTCTTCGTTTCTCTTGTATCAAATTCCTTGAAGTATCTCCATTCGTTTTCTAATTCCTCCCGGTGATTTGTTCTCTTTTCTTCATTTGTTTTCAATTTTTATGGTGGTTCATTCAAGATTCCTCTTCTCTTGGTATCATATCAATTTATTCGTTGTTTCAATCCTACCGGTGGTTCATTGAAGACCTTCCCAAGTTTTGTGCTATATCTACCCTTAATCTTTTCCAACGCGAATAAGTTATATGCAATCCATTGCTTCTCATCAATTTAATTGATGAAGGATAAGCAATAACATAATTCTTATTCTTCTTTCATCAAGTGGATTAATTCCTTCCTTCAGAGATTTTTCATGATGAATAATCTCTCGATTCTAAATTGTTTCATATTTTCTTTTCCCGGAGTTCCAAGCGCTCATCATCACGAAGATCCATCTAAATCATGGCAAGGCTTCACCTTGTGTTTTCAACTTCTTTTTCTTTTTATCATCCTTTTATTACCGGAGTTCTTCATGGAGGCTCTACAGGGTGGTTCGTCAAGGATTCCTTTCATTCTTCAATTGTCCTCAAGATTTCTCTCGAAGTTATGATTCGACAAGCTATACTCTAAAATAAACATGGTGTTCAACACATGTCTTGCTTTGAGGAGTTCAAGCATTCTTCATCTTACATTCTGAAGTGCAATTCTTTCATATCTCATCTTTTGAGGTGGTGTTATGTCACTCTTGACAATTTCCTTCATGTTTCATGATTCACAAGTTGTCTGGAATGACATATTTTAAACCCATCATTTTTCAATTTGTTCATGAGATCCTTTGCAACCCATCAATCTCTTCATTGGAATTATCTTGGGTTATGTTTCACCCAAAGCTTTCCCTAAGGATTGTTGCTATTATGGTGCTTATAAATGACCCAAGTTCTTCATTTATCCTCCCGGTGATATAAGTTCCTCGTCTCCGTGTTGATATCAATCCAATCTATTGTTTCTATTAGTGGCAGAATTTCGCCTCAATTTTGAGAAGTTTTCCATATGCCCACAACAAGCTTGTTCTTTTCGTTGTTGATTTTCCAACAACTCCGTTATAACCTTCTGAGAAGGGTGTTTTCCAAGCTCATTTATGGCAGAAGTTGGCATTTTCTTCTCCATTCTTTTATTCAAATGATCTTTCTTCTATTATTTCTTCCAGAGGCATTGTGATGTTGCTCTTTTCACTCATCATCTCAAATTGTGAGGATCGGGTTCTCTTCATGATTATCCATTTTAACCGGAGTGTTGTGTCATCTCTTCAAGTTCTTTTCATCGTATCAAGTCTCACATCTCTTTTCAACTGGAGTGCTGTCTGAATTTGTTCTTCTTTGTTCCTTGTTTATTTTGTTTCAACCAAAGTGGTTTCAATTCCTTCTTGTCCATTGTGCTCGTCATTCATAGCTTTGCAACCTCCAAGGTTCACATGGTGTTCCTTGTTTCTCTTTTCTACCGGAGTGCTCTCAACTTCGTTCAACTCTTTTGTGTTCTTCTTTCAAGTTTTCAACCTCTTAAGGTTTGTGGTTTCATTCGTTTGTCAAAGAAGCAACTCAGTTTTACCTCTTCTCTTCATTTTCCGCTTCTCTCCAGTGCCATCCCTAGGATCTCGGGTCGAGATCCTCTTGTAGTGGTGGAGTGTTGTGACGCCCCGAGACCGATGCGCCAGGTGTCTTCCAGTTATTCGTTGTTGTTGCCTTGTCATTCGCTTGCGTGTTGCATCTTGCCATGTCATCATCCGCTTTGCATCTTCATGTTTTCAAAACTTGCATCCGTCCCGGTCTCCCTGTTCCTTTCGTTGTCAGTTCTGAGCCCAGACACACTTGCACGCGCATGCGGCACCTCCGAAACATTATTTTATAAGTGGCCAGAAAATGTTCTCGGAATGGGTTGAAAGTTGGCATGTGGTGTTATTATGTTGTTAGTAGGCCGCCAGCCAAGTTTCATCGCATTCGAAGTTCGTTTGATGCCCCAACGGATAACTATAGCGACATTATAGTCTGTTTATTCGTCGGATGTTTCGGTCCCCGAGACTGCCGCCGGGCCTTCTCTTCTCTCCTCTCAGCCCAATTCCTTTTTCATAGTCCACCTAGGTCCAACCTACCCTTTTTGCGCAGTGCTTAGACCCCTCTCGCGCGTCCGAAACTTCCCCGAACCCGACCCGGGCTGTCGTTATCGAGGGGTCCGGATCATCCCCAAACATCTATAAAACATCTCCGTTTTCTTAATTGGGCCCCTAACCTATTTATCCAGGACCGTCCGATTAAGATAGAAGGGACCAAATGCCCCTATCCGAAAATCCATTTGCTATATATATATCAAACCAAACCCTAAAAACTAGGTCATTTGTCCCCCCCCCCCCCCCCCCCCCCCCGCCCGCCAGCTGCAGCCTTCTCCTCCTGGGATCAGCCGCCGCCACACTCCAAATCCCCCTCGGGACCTCCCCCTGCCCGATCCAACCACCAGCGCCCGACCTCTCCGTCCCATCCATCCCATCGATCCATCTCCACCAGCCACCACCAAATCCTCCTCGAATTCCACATCGAGCCAACCACAGCCACCTTCCTTCCTCGTGCTGAGATCCAGCCAATCCATCCGAGCCTCCTCTCGAGCTCCCTCAACGCCGCCATGTGAGAGTTTCGAGCAACTTCGTCTCCTGCCTCTGCCACCTCGTCTCTGGCGACCTGCGCCATCCCCGAGCACCTCGTCCTTTCGCTGCCTCCAGGAACCACCCGAGGAAAGAGCCTCGCGCTCGTGTGCGAGCATGCACATGAGCTTCTGCGCCCGCGCCTCAATCCCGCCGCCTCTCCCTCAACCGGACGTCACCGCCGGCGACCAGCACCCCCAGGCCGGCCTCGTCTCCTTTCTCCCCGATCGTCTCCTTCCGTTTTTGCTTCCCCGTGCTCACCTCGCTCTCCCATCGTCGTCTTCCTACAGGGAACGAGGAGCACGTTGCCCCGACGCATGGAGGCCTCCCTTCAGTACTCGTCTTCGACCAGTTCGAGCACCGGACCCGCACTCGTCCCCGTTATCCCGGCCTCCTCTGCGTCGCTTGCAGCTTCGAGCAGCAGCTCGGAACGAGCGAGCGTTGCCGCCCCTGCGTTGATTCGTTCCAGCGCCCGCGTGGACCAGCGCCAAGTCACCCCATCCGCGCCGCCGTGTCACCCGCATCGCGCCGCCCCTTGTCTTCCCTACTCCGGATCGAACGCCAAGCCGCCACCGTCCGCGCGATGTCCCCTACCGCCAAATCGACACCGCCGTCCTCTGCATCGCCATGGACGCGCAGCTAGAGCTCCACGCCCCTCCTTCCTCCGCCTCGCCTGTGACCTCCGCTGCACCAGGTCCGGCAGCCCCGCGTCGAGCATCGCCTCTTCCCCGACCTCCTCGTTCGACTCCTTGTCGGATCCGGAAGGTTCCCGTCGCTGCGCCAAGTCCGGCCGCCTCCTCCTCTGCTTCTGGTTCGAGCAGGAGGTCAACACCCCGCCTCGAGCCGTGACCGCGCGTTGCCTGCATGCGTTGACCACGTCCAGGCCCAGCGCCTCGCCTCTGCTACCTGTGCCCCGCAGGCCCAGCTCCCCTCGCCCGCGCGGACCAGCCCAGCACACCTTCAAGGCCGGCCCAAGCCGCTTCGCCGCCCAGCTGGGCTTGGCCCATGGGTGAGCGCCCACAGCCCTCCTCTCTGTTGGCCCAGCAGTGCACTCAGTTTTGGCCCAGTGTTTTTTTAGTGCCTGCGATTTTAGTTATTATCCAGGAGTTTGGTTGTTTTACAGAAAACTCCCTCTAGATCATGCATTTAATAACTCACAAATGGTGCATCGGATTAAAATGTTTTATATATGTAAGATGCTTAGAATTTCATCTAGTGTAATAATATGCAACTTTCATCCATGTTTAAAATTTTTAAATTGTTGTTTGTTTAAATTCGCTCAAATGCCATGTTAAAATGCTTTATTTCATAACTATTTAACCGTAACTCGGTTTGTAATAAACTTTATATGTAAATGAGGTATAAAATGCCTAGTAACATGGTGGCTTTACTTTGCATGTTTAATAACCCTAAAATATGGTTTTAGGCAGAACAGTACCAAGTTTGCAATGTGCACATGGGGATTTTCCAGAATTGTTGTTTGTTGCTTCCGGCCTCATTTGAACTTGCCTAGATAGATAGTTTTGTTGTGCTTCACCTCTTGCCATGTTTAATAACATTTAATATTGTTGGGTACATAAACGGGAGAGAACTAAATGTTTGTATGTGGTGTTTCGCCAATATGCAACTCGTTGCATATTGAGCTCCACTTAACTTGTAGTGTTGATTGTTGCACTTTGCCATGCCATGCCTCATTAAACCGGATATGCATCATACTTGGGTGTGCATCATGCCATGATTATGCGATGGTTGTTTACCATGTTGTTTGCTTCTTTCCGGTGTTACTTCTTCGGGTTAGTTCCGATAACGTCGCGTTTGTGAGTATTCGTTCGACTTTGTCCGTTTGTCTTCTTCATGGACTCGTTCTTCTTCCTTGCGGGATCTCAGGCAAGATGACCATACCCTCAAAATCACTTCTATCTTTGCTTGCTAGTGGTTCATTCTATCGCTATGTCGCGCTACCTACCACTTGTTATATCATGCCTCCCATATTGCCATGTCAAGCCTCTAACCCTCCTTCCTAGCAAACCATTGTTTGGCTATGTTACCGCTTTTGCTCAGCCCCTCTTATAGCGTTGCTAGTTGTAGGTGAAGCTAAAGTTTGTTCCATATTGGAACATGGATATGTTGGGATATCACTATATCTATTATTTAATTAATGCATCTATATACTTGGTAAAGGGTGGAAGGCTCGGCCTTATGCCTGATGTTTTGTTCCACTCTTGCCGCCCTAGTTTCCGTCATATCGGTGTTATGTTCCTTGATTTTGCGTTCCTTACGTGGTTGGGTGTTATGGGAACCCCTTGACAGTTCGCTTTGAATAAAACTCCTCCAGCAAGGCCCAACCTTGGTTTTACATTTGCCTAACAACCTATAACCTTCCCTTGGGTTTTCGCGAGCCCGAGGGTCATCTTTATTTTAACACCCCCCCGGGCCAGTGCTTCTCTAAGTTTTGGTCCGAACTAGGCGATGTCCGGCGCCCCCTGGGCAACCAGGGTCTATGCCAACCTGGAGTCTTTCCCATCCGGTGTGCCCTGAGAACGAGATATGTGCAGCTCCTATCGGGATTTGTCGGCACATTCGGGCGGTCTTGCTGGTCTTGTTTTTCCACTGTCGAAATGTCTTATAACCGGGATTCGAGACTGATCGGGTCTTCCCGCGAGAAGGAATATCCTTCGTTGACCGTGAGAGCTTGTGATGGGCTAAGTTGGGACACCCCTGCAGGGTATAAACTTTCGAAAGTCATGCCCGCGGTTATGTGGCAGATGGGAATTTGTTAATATCCACTTGTAGAGAACTTGACACTTAACCTAATTAAAATGCATCAACCGCATGTGTAGCCGTGATGGTCTCTTTTCGGCGGAGTCCGGGAAGTGAACACGGTTCTTGTGTTATGGTTGTGCGTAAGTAGTTTCAGGATCACTTCTTGATCACTTCTAGCTTCTCGACTGTTGCGTTGCTTATCTTCTCGCTCTTATTTGCGTATGTTAGCCACCATATATGCTTAGTGCTTACTGCAGCTCCACCTCACTACCTCTTTTCTACCCATAAGCTTAAATAGTCTTGATCTCACGGGTGTGAGATTGCTGAGTCCTCGTGACTCACAGATACTTCTAAATAGTTGCTGGTGCCGATGATACCAGTGCAGGTGACGCAACCGAGCTCAAGTGAGAGCTCGATGAAGATCTTGATCGTTGTTTTGTGTCTTTTCCGGTTCATTAGTAGTGGAGCCCAGTTGGGACGACCGAGGATCTAGCATTTGGGGTTGTCTTCCTTTATTTTGGTTCTGTAGTCGGACCTTTGATTGTACCTTGGATGATGTATGGATTATTTATGTATTGTGTGAAGTGGCGATTATAAGCCAACTCTTTATCCCTTTCTTATTCAGTACATGGGATGTGTAAAGATTACCCCTCTTACGACAAGCTTACCATGCGGCTATGCCTCTAAGTCGTGCCCCGACATGTGGGAGATATAGCCGCATTGTGGGTGTTACACCGAGTCTCCGGAGACGAGCGACGACAGCTATGTGCCCCCGAGCTGTCGTCGGGCCCGGAGCAAGGCCGCCGCGTCTGGTCGCGGCCGTCGTTGATCTGGATGGGGTTGGCGCCGGCCTCCCGTGGCCCACTATCGATGATGGCCTCGGCGACGCCCAGTGCGTGTAGATAGAGCTCCTAGGAATTTCCTTCCTTTTGTTCCCTGCGAGGAATTGAAACGGACCCCGCGGGGGTGTGTAAAGCGTCTGTAATGCCTTTTGTTGATAATATCCTTATTGTAAAAATTTGTGAGCACATGTCCTGCTGAGGCTCGGTCTCCCCTTTCCAATCCCACTACATCTTGGTGCTCTATGCTGACAGGTCCTGGTCCCCAGGCAGGCTGCAGCCGTCGCTGTTATGCCAGGTCGCGATGCCGTGGTCAAGGCCTGGAGGTGAGTGGCCCGAGGTCCAGTAAGAGCTCTTGAGGCGCGATGCTCAAGAGGTCCCCTTTAGCGCGCAAGCAGCTACCTGAGGATGGGAGAGGGACGCAACATTGCCGCAGCAGGGCAGCGAAAAGGCGAGGATTTTAGGCCGTAGCGCTTGGTCGGTCTGGGTACGAGACTTATCTTTGGCGTTCCAGAGCTGGTTTCCTGTGTTGCGCCAGACTTGGGTGTCGGCCACTGTCGAGTAGTTAGGTTAGGCCCGTGTGGGCCTCCTCCTATTCTCCATGTTCTTCCTGGTGCTCTACGTCCTTAGGTTCCAGCCCTCGAGCGAGCTCAGCCGCCGCTAGTATGCCAGGTCGCGATGCCGTGGTCAAGGCCAGGGGGTGAGGGCTGGAGAGCCGGTAAGAGCTCCTGAGTCGCGATGCTCAGGAGCCCTCCTTTCAACGCGCAAGAGAATTGCATGGGAGAAGAGAGAGAGTCCGTGGTACCACCTGCTGTAGTCCTCAGGAAGTTCTTGCAGGTTAACGCGAGGAGGGGCGCAAACCGCCGCGGTGATCACCGGTCCGCCACTGGCACGCAGGGAGGGACTCCCTACTGCGGAGAGCCCCCGGGGCATGTACAGCCCTGCCCTGACACGTGGCTTGCACGGCAGGGCTAGACGAGGTGTATCTGGGCACTCGTGAGCCAGCGCGGGACTCACGAGGCCCTATCTCAAGGCAGGTTGCGCCTGGTCTTGGTTGTTGATGGCTGCGGTGTTCCTGCGAGATGGTTAGACAACCTACGCCGAGTGGATTTCCTGAGGCTATCGCACGAGAAGGCCAAGCACCAACGACCCCATGAGGTGACGTGAACGGGGCCGGCCCGCCAGACAGAGCTCAGCCGTTCGATTTATCGACGCTGCAGGGACGGGCCCGAGCACAGACGTCGTGCCTAGCCTTCTTATGCAAAGGATCCTGAAGAAAGACCATCGACGCACGGCTCCCTTGGTGGGTGAAAATCAAGCAGGTCTCGCAAGGGTCATCCGCCTCGCGAGGCTTGGCCCCTCACGAGGGTGTTGAGTGTTTGCTGGTGAAGATGGGCCGTACAGGGCCGTTGGTGGAGCCACGCTGCGGGCCGCAGGCAGGCAAGTCTGGGGTCCCCCGTTCCCAGAACGCCGACACAACCCAATAGCTATCTTTATTTTTCTTGTTTATTTTATGTTTTTTGGTGTGCACAAAATTATGATACTGTCATGGTTGTATTTTTGTATTTTAATTAGTGTTTGTGCCAATTAAAGCATTTGGGATGATTTGGTTGATAGTTGATTCGATTAGGTGAAAAAACAGAAACTTTTACGCTCAATCCAGAAAATTGTAAAAATCACTGGAATGTGTTTTTGATCTCAATACTTTACACATGATTTATATACAAATTGCCCATGTTGTCCTAATTTTTCAGAATTTTTGGATTTACAGAAGTACAATCATTATTCCAATTACTATAGACTGTTCTGTTTTAGAAAGATTCTGTTTTTTGTTGCATAGTTTGCTTGTTTTGATGAATATATGGATTGTATCGGGGGTATAAGTCATGGAGAAATTGGAATACAGTAGGCACTATGCTATAATAAAATATGGATGGGTTCATAACAGTACCTAAAGTTTGTGATTTGATTGTTATACTAATGGATCTCATGAAGGTTTCTGTTAAGTTTTGTGTGCTGAAGTTCGCTAGTTTTGAGTGAGATCGTGATGGATGAAGGAATAGAGAGTGTCAAGAGCCTAAGCTTGGGTATGCTCAAGACACCCCAAGGTAATATTCTAAGAGACCCAAGCATCTAAGCTTGGGGATGCTCTGAGTGACATCCCCTCTTTCGTCTACCAACCATCGGTAAATTAATTGGAGCTATAATTTTATTCATCACATGATATGATTTTTGCTTGGAGTGTCGTGTATTATATGAGTCTTTGCTTTGTTTGATTTTTAATTTGGCACAATCATCTTTGATGTACACAACTTTTGAGAGGGACATGCACCCATTCGTGATTTGTTAGAATACTCTTTGTGCTTCACTTATATCTTTTGAGCTAGGCAGTTGCTCTAGTGCTTCACTTATATTTTTAGAGCACGGCGGCGGTTATATTTTGAAGAAATAGTTGCAATCTCATGCTTCACTTATATCATTTTGATAGTTTGATAAATAGTAATGGCAATATGCACGGGTTATGAATTTGGTCCTAATATGATAGCTATTCAAGAGGGATATAATAAAAACTTTCATGTAGATCACTGAATATGATAAGTTTGATTCCTTGAAATAGTTTTGTGATATTAGGATGGTAATATGTGGGATGTACTAGTGAATGATTGTGGTTTAGTAAGAATATTGGTGTTAAGGTTTGTGATTCCCGAAGCATGCATATGTATGGTCTCTCGTTATGCTAAGAAGTTGGAGCATGATTTATTTTTGATTATCTTCCTTATGAGTGGCAGTCAGGGACGAGCGATGGTCTTTTCCTACTAATATATCCCCTAGGAGCATGCATAGTAGTACTTTGCTTCTAGGGCTAATAAACTTCGCAATAAGTATATGAGTTCTTTATGACTAATGTGAGTCCATGGATACACACTCTCACCTTTGTGCAAACTTCGCCGGTGCATCCAAACCCTGTGATATGATACACTCTATCACACATAAGCCTCCTTATATCTTCCTCAAAACAGCCACCATACCTACCTATTATGGCATTTCCATAGCCATTCCGAGATATATTGCCAAGCAACTTCCATCGTCCGTTTTTATGACACACATCATCATTGTCATATTGCTTTGCATGATCATATAGTTGACATAGTATTTGTGGATCAGTCACCGTTCATCACTTTTATACATGTTACGCTAGATCATTGCACATCCTGGTACACTGCCAGATGCATTCATATAGATTCATATTTTTTTTCCTAGAATCAAGTTGTAATTTTGACTTGTAAGTAGATAGAAGTGATATGATCATCATTATTCATTATTAGAGCATTGTCCCAGTGAGGAAATAAAAAATAGGCCAAAAATAACCCAAGAAAAAATAGGCCAAAAAGAGCCCACCAAAAAAATCTGAGAAAAAGAGAGAAGGGGCAATAATGTTACTATCCTTTTCCACACTTGTGCTTCAAAGTAGCACCATGTTTTTTATATAGAGAGTCTCCTATGCTTTCATTGTCATATAGTAGTGGGAATTTTTCATTATAGAACTTCGCTTGTATATTTTGATGATGGGCTTCCTCAAATGCCTGAGGTCTTCATGAGAAAGCATGTTGGATGCACACCCACTTAGTTTTATTTTCGAGCTTTCATACACTTATAGCTCTTAGTGCATCCTTTGCATGGCAATCCCTACTCCTTGCATTGAACTCAATTGATGGGCATTTCCATAGCCCATTGATTAGCCTCATTGATGTGAGACTTTCTCCTTTTTTGTCTTCTCCATATCAATCTCTACCACCGTATTCTATTCCACCCATAGTGTTATGTCCATCGCTTGCGCTCATGTATTGCATGGGGGGTAGAAAGTATGAACCAATTGCTTGGCTTGTCATTGGGGTTGTGCATTATAAATTCTTTGTGTTAAGAAGATGGAGCATGACAAGACTATATGATTTTGTAGGGATAACTTTCTTAGCATTTTTATTTCGAAAGGCATGATTGTTTGTTAGTATGCCTGAGTATTGATGTCTTTATATCAAATTATAGACTATTGCTGTGAATCATTCAGATCTTAATATTCATACCACAAAAGAGATTACATGATGAATATCATAGGTAGCATTCCACATCAAAAATTCTATTTTTATCATTTACCAACTCGAGGACGAGCAGGAATTAAGCTTGGGGATGTTGATACGTCTCTGATGTATCTGTAGTTTTTGATTGTTCCATGCTATTATAGTATCAATCTTGGATGTTTATTATGCAGTTATATATCATTTTTTGGGAGTAACCTATTAACCTAGTGCCCAGTGCCAGTTGCTGTTTTTTTGCTTATTTTTGGTTTTTCAGAAAATAAGTACCAAACGGAGTCCAAACACTACGAAACTTTTTGGAATTTTTTTCTGGACCCGAAGGGACCCTAGAAGCTTCGAGAGAAGACCTGAAGAGCCACGGAAGAGCGACATGCCTACCAGGCGCACCCCAGGGGGCACCCCCCAGGCTTGTGCCCCCCCCCCCCCCGTGGCTCCTCTTGGCCTAATTCCAGCTCTATAAATTCCCAAATATTCCCAATACATCAGAGAGCCACCCTAAACACTTCTTCCGCCACCGCAAGCCTCTACTCTTCCTCAATCCCATCTGGAGGCCTTCTTCGGTACTCTTCCGGATGAGGAATCGATCACGAAGGGCTTGCCTTGCTTCCTTCTGATGATGCATGAGTACTTTACCACAGACCTATGGGTCCATAGCTAGTAGCTAGATGGCTTCTTCTCTCTCGTTGATCTTCAATACAATGTTCTCCTCAATGTTATTAGAGATCTCTTCGATGTAATCCTTTTTGCGGTGTGTTTGTTGGGATCCGATGAATTGTGGGTTTATGATCAGATTATTCATGAATATTATTTCAGTCTTTTCTGAATTCCTATACGCATGATTGTTATAGCTTTGTATTTCACTCCGATCTATCGCTTTGGTTTGGCCAACTAGATTGATTTTTCTTACAATGGGAGAGGTGCTTTGTGATGGGTTCAGTCTTGCAGTGCTCAATCCCAGTGACAGAAAGGGACATGACACGTATTTCTGTCGTTGCCACTAAGGATAAAAAGATGGTTTTTATTCACATTGATTGAGTTTACTTTGTCTACATCATGTCATCTTGCTTAAGGCGTTACTCTGTTCTTTATGAACTTAACACTTTAGATGCATGCTGCATAGCGGTCGATGTGTGGAGTAATAGTAGTAAATGCAGGCAGGAGTCGATCTAATTGTCTCGGACATGATACCTATATACATGATCATTGACTTGAATATCGTCATAACTATGCGCATTTCTATCAATTGCCCAACGATAATTTGTTTACCCACCGTATGCTATGTTCAAGAGAGAAGCCTCTAGTAAAAACTATGGCCCCTGGGTCTATCTTTATCATATATAAAATCTAAAAATACCTAGCTGCAATTTATTTATCATTATTTTTCTTTTGTGTTTTTTTATCTATCTACCATTATCACACTTGATCCTTGATATTAACCGCCAAGGGATTGGCAACCCCTTATTTTAGTTGGGTGCAAGTATTTGTTATTTCGTGTGAAGGTACTGTTCACAATGTTTTGCGTGGTTCTCCTACTGGATTGAGAACCTTGGTTCTTAACTGAGGGAAATACTTATCTCTACTGTATTGCTTCATCCTCTCCTCTTCGAGGAAATCCCAGTGCAGCTCACAAGTGGCATGTTGGCCCACGGTTGGCTGCCCCGTCATACCAGCGTTATCCGGGCCTAGTCCCTTACCCTAAAGCGAGCCGGTGATGGCAGCCACGTGACTGCTACTAACCTGCACCACGACCATATCCAAAGCATTTTCAATCCCTGCATTTCTGGTCGGCGGCGGCGCCTCCGTCGATGACCCGATCGTGTTGGCCGAGTTCAAACCGGGGCCACCATGGGTGCATGTGTTGGCCCTCCGTGCCCTCCCCCTCTAGGCCCAGGCATGGGGTCATCATCACCAGAGGGAGGCGAGGGCGGTGGCGGCAGAGGCGGTTGATGCCCTCCAGTATGATCGTCGTCCACAATTGTCAGCTTGGCAAGGACCGTAATATCGATGGGGGTACCATAATACCGACAAACGGAGATCTGCTGGCTCTCTGCCTCCACCCATAGAGTGTGGAATTTGCCAAGTTCGGTCCATGCATAGCCAAAGCTAAAAATCCGCCATGTCCAGATGATGCGCAGTACTGTCATCCACCCCAATGATGTAGCCGAGACCATGGAGGATCACACTCGCCGTCCTCTAGCTCCAAGCATGCGCCAGCACACCCAGCAGCGAAATCGGGACAAGGTAGGGGAGGGGCACCACCATGTCCTCTGCCTGACGAATCCATGGGCGGAGGGTGAGCTCGAACAAGGAGAGGACGCACGACCTACACTCACCATTTGATCGCGGATGACCCCATGTTGGCTGAGCATGAGGAAATCTTCAGGGAAGAAAACACGAATGGACATATTAGGGAGGCCAATGTCGAACATCGTGTGCAGCGCCTCCGTCGCAGAAGCCAAATCCACCGTAGGCCTGGTGTCGGTGACCGTGATGAGCACAACCCATGCAAGTTCAGCTTCCATCCACCATGTTTCTTTTGTTGCTTCCAAGAAGCAAGCATCCGCTGGCTCCCCACGAATGAACCCAGGCAACAGTAGCTCGGTCTCCGACGGGCCGAAGGGCATAGAGAACTCTGGGCCTGCTACCCCCCCCACACACACAGACGGCGGTCGGACAATGGACGACGCCCACAAAATATCACTCGAAAGCCGGACGGCGCCTAGAGGAGGAGGTCCCGGTGGAGGCGGCTATAGAGCTAAAGGTGTCTCAGCGAGGCCAGAGATGGGGCATCCTTGGCCACCCTACAGCGGAGAGCAGGCGGTGGGCATGGTGACTGTTCCTCCAGAGACGGCTGCGGGGTTGAGTACGCCCATGCAAGATGTGGCCAATGCCATGGCCCCGCATGTAGAATGTCGGATTGGTGGAGATGTGTCCGTCGCTGTCGCAGTTGTAGCAGCACCCATACAACTCCGTCGGCAGCCGCAAGGAGGGCGGCGGACGGGAGGGGGAAACACACAAGGCCACCCGGAAGGATGACAATGCAGCGTAGGTGGAGCACGGGCAGGCGGTGCTCTCGGGCGATGCCCCTTCTTGGTCAGCCATCCACCATTCGTCGGGAGCGGGGCAGGGGCATGCGACGGCCCCGCCCATCTTGTTGGACAAGCGGACCGAAGGCCGTGTCCAGGACCCGCAGCACGATGATGGATCTAAGATGAGAACGCGGACGCGTGGGGCAGGGGAGGGGTGGGGGCTCCGAGCGCGGCGGTGACCACAGGAGAACCAGAGTCAGACAAGAGGGAGCCAGAAAGCACGACACTCGAGGCCATGGTGCTGGGAGGAGGTGGGCGTTGCCTCCGGAGTGGAGGGCGGCGCGGCTGGTGGCCGCCAACACCGAAGCGGTAGCCGGCACAGAGTAGTAGGCAGAGGAGAGGGCTAGGCAACTTTTGTATATTCATTTAGGTTTTCCTAAATGAATAAGTTTGTCATACTTAACTTGAAGATTGTTTATGTGTTCAATTAAGGATTGACTATGATTGCATTCCTCATCCAACAGATCCTCACTTTGTCTAACAAGATTTCAATCTTTTACATAGCATTTTGGTGCTCGGTTACAATTTTAGCAAGCATCTTATAACTGGTTTGATTCACATTCAGAGTCATCTTCACTTGAGGTTTCAAAGTAGGCATCGAGGGATGTATCCTTCGCGCCTCTTGCCATGAAGCAGTTGGATGGAGAGAGTCGTCATCATTGGCTTCAGTGTTGGTGTCATAGCCCTTGTCTTCATTGTTGAAGGTGGACTTGGTAACAAACGCTGAAGCTAGAGCCAGGCTTGCCACACCTGAATCAGACTCCTCCACTACTTCCTCTGGACCAGACTCCTCCTCCTCCTCCTCTAAATCCATTTCCTTGCCTTTGAATGCACAAGCTTTGCCAGAGTAACTCTTCTTGTGGGATGAAGACTTTGAATAAGATTTTGAGTGTCTCTTCTTCTTTTTGTCATCAGAGTCAGAATCCTTGCTTTTCTTCTTTTTCTTTGATTCCTTTTCCCATTGAGGACATTCAGCCATGTAGTAGCATGGCTTCTTGCATTTGTGGCAAGTTCCTCTTGTAGTCAGGAGTTGAATCCAATGCCCTCTTGGAATCATACTTTTAGGACTTTCCGAAGCGGTTTTTCTTGGTGAACTTTTGTAACTTTTTGACTAGCATTGCAAGTTCTCTACCAATATCTTCAGGACCACCAGAAATGCAGTCACAGTGTTTAGATGAAGATACCGTTTTTGCCTTTATAGCACAGGAGTGTCCATTACTGGGACCATAGATATCTCTCTTCTCAAATAGCTGGAATTCATGAGTATTTAGCCTCTCAAGAATATCGGCAGGATCAAGTTGCTTGAAGTTAGGGCGCTCTTGTATCATTAGAGATAGGGTGTCAAATGAGATATCAAGTGATCTCAATAGCTTATTCACAACTCCATGCTTGGTGATGTTACTGATACCAAGAGCATGAAGCTCACTGGTGATATCAGTGAGACGATCAAAGGTAAGTTGAACATTCTCATTGTCAAGCCTCTTGAAGCAGTTGAATAGATTGCGAAGAACGTCGACTCATGAGTCTCGCTAGGATATGACACCTTCATTGACCTTGGAGAGCCAGTCCCAGACTAGCTTCACAGATTCCAGTGCACTCACACTGCCATACTGCCCTTTGGTTAGATGACCGCAGATGATGTTCTTGGCAGTAGAGCCTAATTGCGCAAACCTCTTCACATCAGCAGCAGTGACACCTTCACCAACTTTGGGAACGCTGGTCCTGACGACATACCAGAGGTCGCTGTCAAGAAACCACCATTATCAGTAGGGGTAATTAGTGCCATCGAAGATGGGGCAAGCAACGGAAACCTTGATTATCCCTGCAGTTGAAATAGCTAAAACTATAGGTGGTTAAACCAAATCACACAGAACAAAGGAGTAACTTGCTCTGATACCAATTGAATGTGCTAGTTATTGACTAGAGGGGGTGAATAGGCGATTTTTATGAATGTCTTCAATACATGCAATGTCTTCGAAGACGCGGAAGCGAAATAGTAACTAAACAGGATACAACAGAAGATAAGCTACACTATACATGTTGGAATGTCAAAGAACAAATGAAGTGAGATGCAAAGACAAACATCAGCTAGATATAACAGAGCAGTTTAGGAAGAAAGTGTGAAGACAAAGATGTAATCAGAAGGAATGTCTTCACACAAAGTCTTCGAACAGAATGAGATGCAAAGGCTTCATGAAACTAACCAGTAAGTAAAGGAGTGAAATGATAGAACCAGTAGCACGGTGAAGACAATGGATTTGTTAGACCAGTTCCAGTTGATGTGACAATTGTACGTTTGTTTAGGGAGGTTGAGATTGAACTCAGAAGACCATGTCTTCACCTTATTCCCATTGAGCTAAGACCCGCAGATCTCGCCCAATCACTTAGGTAAGTCTTCAAGGTAGACTTCCAAACCTTCACAAACTTTGTTCACTGGAAATCCACAATGAATCTTGGATGCTCAGAACACGACGCCCAACCATCTGGAAGATTACAGGCTTCAAGTGTAACAAGTCTTCAGTTCACGCAGAACATAATGACTTCAGTGATGCTCAAAACACTTTGGGCTCTCGGTATTTTGGTCTTTGTCCTCGCAAGGATTGTCTCTCTAAGGCTTCGGGGGTGGGTTGCTCTCGAACGACAAAAGTTGTGCACAAACTCAGAGCAGCCACCAACTTATGGTGGCGGGTGGGCTATTTATAGATAGGAGGCAACCCAACATGATATGTTTGAAATGAACCTAGGTAAGTGGACAACCGAGACGTGTCCAACGGTCGGATTTCAAACACACGTGGTAGCTTGACTTGGCCTCCAAGTAAAGTTGACTCAACCAACTCTGGAAGAGATTTTCTCTCATTGTCTTCGCTCGAAGACATTGGATTTTAGGTTGAGCATCACGTCAGTTTTTTTGACTTTGTTTACCTAGACCCCACTTAACGGTTTGGTGGTTCCTATGACTCGGGAAAGAAAAAATGAAACTACCAAAAGACTACGTCTTCGCACTCCATTGTCTTCAAGCGGAAGTCTTCGCGTACCATTATCTTCAACACGAATGTCTTCGCGAACCACCATTATATTCAATGTCTTCATACATTTTTAGGGGTCATCTTTGATGGGTAAACTAAATAAGTATGGACTTCTATCTCTGTTCTCATGTGAATCTCACAAACACATTAGTCCCACAACCAAGTTTGTCATCAATACTCCAAAACCAACAAAGGGTGGCACTAGATGCACTTACATATATTTCATAATTAATTTTCACTAGTGTTTAAACAATTTTTAATATAAAACGCACTCCCACTCAAATCAATATCTATCATCATTGAAAGTGAGTGATTCAAGATCTTGATCTCAATCCCATTCATTGATGTGTAAATCACTGATGACGAGAATTTTGACCAGTAGGCAAACCTTTGCCAATCATATCTCCATATGACTCTTGTTCATGTTTCGATGCTTCGTGCTCTGAGCTCCGAATGATTCTGCCAGAACTTCAAGATAACCAAGTATTATTTGCATACATTGACGGTGTCCTGGACTAGGGGTCCTAGTCCGGCTGGACTAATTCATGGGACGTACTACCAGCCTATCAAGAAGGAGAGACTTTGAAGGCCTTTAACCGACCTCAATCAAGGACTTGGCTGTTGGGGAACGTAATAATTTCAAAAAACTTCCTACGCACATGCAAGATCATGGTGATGCATAGCAACGAGAGGGGAGAGTGTTGTCTACGTACCTCGTAGACCGGAAGCGGAAGCGTTAGCACAACGCGGTTGATGTAGTCGTACGTCTTCACGGCCCGACCGATCAAGCATCAAAACTACGGCACCTCCGAGTTCTAGCACACGTTCAGCTCGATGACGATCCCCGGACTCCGATCCAGCAAAGTGTCGGGGATGAGTTTCGTCAGCACGACGGCGTGGTGACGATCTTGATGTTTTACCGTCACAGGGCTTCGCCTAAGCACTGCTACAATATTATCGAGGATTATGGTGGAGGGGGGCACCGCACATGGCTAAGAGATCAATGATCAATTGTTGTGTCCATAGGGTGCCCCCTGCCCCCGTATATAAAGTAGTGGAGGAGGGGGCCAGCCAAGGAGGGTGGCGCGCCCTAGGGGGGAGTCCAACTCCCACAGGGAGTAGGACTCCCCTTTTTCCTATTAGGAGTAGGAGAGGGAAGGAAGAGGAAGGAGGGAGGAAGGAAACGGGGGGCGGCCCCCCTCCCAATTCGGATTGGTCTTGGGGGGGCGCGCCCCCTCCCATGCTCCTTTCCCCTCCTTTCCACTAAGGCCCAATAAGGCCCATATACCTCCCAGGGGGTTCCGATAACCTCCCGGTGATCCGGTATTGTCCCAATCTCACCCGGAACCTTTCCGGTGTCCAAATATAGTCGTCCAATATATCGATCTTTATGTCTCGACCATTTCGAGACTCCTCGTCAAGTCCGTGATATCATCCGGGACTCGGAACAACCTTCGGTACATCAAAATATATAAACTCATAATGAAACTGTCATCGTAATGTTAAGCGTGTGGACCCTACGGGTTCGAGAACAATGTAGACATGACCAAGACACGTCTCCGGTCAATAACCAATAGCGGAACCTGGATGCTCATATTGGCTCCTACATATTCTACAAAGATCTTTATCGGTCAAACTGCATAACAACATACGTTTGCTCCCTTTGTCATCGGTATGTTACTTGCCCGAGATTCGATCGTCGGTATCTCGATACCTAGTTCAATCTCATTATCGGCAAGTCTCTTTACTCGTTCTGTAATACATCATCTTGCAACTAACTTATTAGTTGCATTGCTTGCAAGGCTTAAGTGATGTGCATTACCAAGAGGGCCCAGAGATACCTCTCCGACAATCGGAGTGACAAATCGTAATCTCGAAATACGCCAACCCAACATGTACCTTTGGAGACACCTGTAGAGCACCTTTATAATCACCCAGTTACGTTGTGACGTTTCGTAGCACACAAAGTGTTCCTCCGGTAAACAGGAGTTGCATAATCTCATAGTCATAGGAACATATATAAGTCATGAAGAAAGCAATAGCAACAAACCAAACAATCGGGTGCTAAGCTAATGGAATGGGTCATGTCAATCACATCATTCTCCTAATGATGTGATCCCGTTAATCAAATGACAACTCATGTCTATGGTTAGGAAACATAACCTTCTTTGATCAACGAGCTAGTCAAGTAGAGGCATACTAGTGACACTCTGTTTGTCTATGTATTCACACATGTATTATGTTTCCGGTTAATACAATTCTAGCATGAACAATAAACATTTATCATGATATAAGGAAATAAATAATAACTTTATTATTGCCTCTAGGGCATATTTCCTTCAGTCTCCCACTTGCACTAGAGTCAATAATCTAGTTCACATCACCATGTGATTTAATACCAATAGTTCACATCACCATGTGATTAACACCCATAGTTCACATCGACATGTGACCAACACCCAAAGGGTTTACTAGAGTCAATAATCTAGTTCACATCGCTATGTGATTAACACCCAAAGAGTACTAAGGTGTGATCATGTTTTGCTTGTGAGAGAAGTTTAGTCAACGGGTCTGCCACATTCAGATCCGTACGTATTTTGCAAATTTCTATGTCAACAATGCTCTGTACGGAGCTACTCTAGCTAATTGCTCCCACTTTCAATATGTATCCAGATTGAGATTTAGAGTCATCTGGATCAGTGCCAAAACTTGCATCGACGTAATCCTTTACGACGAACCTTTTGTCACCTCCATATCGAGAAACATATCCTTATTCCACTAAGGATAATTTTGACCAATGTCCAGTGATCTACTCCTAGATCACTACTGTACTCCCTTGCCAAACTCAGGGCAGGGTATACAATAGGTCTGGTACACAGCATGGCATACTTTATAGAACCTATGGCTGAGGCATAGGGAATGACTTTCATTATCTCTCTATCTTCTACCGTGGTCGGGTTTTGAGTCTTACTCAACTTCACACCTTGTAACACAGGCAAGAACTCCTTCTTTGACTATTCCATTTTGAACTACTTCAAAATCTTGTCAAGGTATGTACTCATTGAAAAACTTATCAAGCGTCTTGATCTATCTCTATAGATCTTGATGCTCAATATGTAAGCAACTTCACTGAGGTCTTTCTTTGAAAAAATCCTTTCAAACATTCCTTTATGCTTTGCAGAATAATTCTACATTATCTCCGATCAACAATATGTCATTCACATATACTTATCAGAAATGTTGTAGTGCTCCCACTCACTTTCTTGTAAATACAGGCTTCACCGCAAGTCTGTATAAAACTATATGCTTTGATCAACTTATCAAAGCGTATATTCAAACTCTGAGATGCTTGCACCAGTCTATAGATGGATCGCTGGAGCTTGCATATTTTGTTAGCACCTTTAGGATTGACAAAACTTTCTTGTTGCATCATATACAACTCTTCTTTAATAAATCCATTAAGGAATGTAGTTTTGTTTATCCATTTTCCAGATTTCATAAAATGTGGCAATTGCTAACATGATTCGGACAGACTTAAGCATAGATACGAGTGAGAAACTCTCATCGTAGTCAACACCTTGAACTTGTCGAAAACCTTTTTGCGACAATTCTAGCTTTGTAGATAGTAACACTACTATCAGCGTCCGTCTTCCTATTGAAGATCCATTTAATCTCAATGGCTCGCCTATCATTGGGCAAGTCAATCAAAGTCCATACTTTGTTCTCATACATGGATCTCATCTCAGATTTCATGGCCTCAAGCCATTTCGCGGAATCTGGGCTCATCATCGCTTCCTCATAGTTCGTAGGTTCGTCATGGTCAAGTAACATGACCTCCAGAACAGGATTATCGTACCACTCTGGTGCGGATCTCACTCTGGTTTACCTACGAGGTTCGGTAGTAACTTGATCTGAAGTTACATGATCATCATCATTAGCTTCCTCACTAATTGGTGTAGTATTCACAGGAACAGATTTCTGTGATGAACTACTTTCCAATAAGGGAGCGGGTACAGTTACCTCATCAAGTTCTACTTTCCTCCCACTCACTTCTTTCGAGAGAAACTCCTTCTCTAGAAAGGATCCATTCTCAGCAATGAATAACTTGCCTTTGGATCTGTGATAGAAGGTGTACCCAACATTTTCTTTTGGGTATCCTATGAAGACGCACTTCTTCGATTTGGGTTTGAGCTTATCAGGTTGAAACTTTTCCACATAAGCATTGCAACCTCAAACTTTAAGAAACGACAACTTTGGTTTCTTGCTAAACCACAGTTCATACGGCGTCGCCTCAATGGATTTAGATGGTGCCCTTTTTTAATGTGAATGCAGGTGTCTCTAATGCATAACCCCAAAACTATAGTGATTAATCGGTAAGAAACATCATAGATTGCACTATATCCAATAATAGTATGGTTATGACGTTCGGACACACCATTATGCTGTGGTGTTCCAGGTGGCATGATTTTGTGAAACTATTCCACATTGTTTTAATTGAAGACCAAACTCGTAACTCAAATATTTGTCTCTGCGATCAGATCGTAGAAACTTTATTTTCTTGTCACGATGATTTTCCACTTCACTCTGAAGTTCTTTGAACTTTTCAAATGTTTCAGACTTATGTTTCATCAAGTAGATATGCCCATATCTGCTCAAATCATCTGTGAAGGTCAGAAAATAATGATACCCGCCACGAGCCTCAACACTCATCGGACTGCTTACATTAGTATGTATTATTTCCAATAAGTCAGTTGCTCGCTCCATTGTTTCGGAGAACGGAGTCTTAGTCATCTTGCCCATGAGGCATGGTTCGCAAGCATCAACTGATTCATAATCAAGTGATTCCAAAAGCCCATCAGCATGGATTTTCTTCATGCGCTTTACACCAATATGACCTAAACGGCAGTGCCACAAATAAGTTGCACTATCATTATTAACATTGCATCTTTTGGCTTCAATATTATAAAATGTGTATCGCCACGATTGAGATCCAACAAACCATTTTCATTGCGTGTATGACCATAGAAGGTTTTATTCATGTTAACAGAACAACAATTATTCTCTAACTTACATGAATAACCTTATTGCAATAACATGATCCAATCATATTCATGCTCAACGCAAACACTAAATAACATTTATTTAGGTTTAACACTAATCCCGAAAGTATAGGGAGTGTGCGATGATGATCATATCAATCTTGGAACCACTTCCAACACACATCGTCACTTCACCCTTAACTAGTCTCTGTTCATTCTGCAACTCCCATTTCGAGTTACTATTCTTAGAAACTGAAGTAGTATCAAATACTGAGGGGTTGCTATAAACACTAGTAAAGTACACATCAATAACATGTATATCAAATATACATATGTTCACTTTGCCATCCTTCTTATCCGCCAATTACTTGGGGTAGTTCCGCTTCCAATGACCAGTCCCTTTGCAGTAGAAGCACTCAGTTTCAGTCTTAGGTCCAGACTTGGGTTTTTTCACTTGAGCAGCAACTTGTTTGCCGTTCTACTTGAAGTTCCCTTTCTTTCCCTTGGCCCTTTTCTTGAAACTAGTGGTCTTGTTAATCATCAACACTTGATGATCTTTCTTGATTTCTACCTTCATCGATTTCATCATCATGAAAAGCTCGGGAATCATTTACGTCATCCCTTGCATACTATAGTTCATCACGAAGTTCTACTAACTTGGTGATGGTGACTAGAGAATTCTGTCAATCACTATTTTATCTGGAAGATTAACTCCCACTTGATTCAAGCGATTGTAGTACCCAGATAATCTGAGCACATGCTCACTGCTTGAGCTATTCTCCTCCATCTTTTAGCTATAGAACTTGTTGGAGACTTCATATCTCTCAACTCGGGTATTTGCTTGAAATATTAACTTCAACTCCTGGAACATCTTATATGATCCATGATGTTCAAAACGTCTTTGAAGTCCCGATTCTAAGCTGTTAAGCATGGTGCACTAAACTATCAAGTAGTCATCATATTCAGCTAGCCAAACGTTCATAACGTCTGCATTTGCTCCTGCAATAGGTCAGTCACCTAGCGGTGCATCAAGGACATAATTCTTCTGTTAAGCAATGAGGATAAACCTCAGATCACGGATCCAATCCGCATCATTGCTACTAACATTTTTCAACTTAGTTTTCTCTAGGAACATATAAAAATTAAACGGGGAGGAACATCGCAAGCTATTGATCTACAACATAGATATGCTAATACTACCAGGACTAAGTTCATGATAAATTAAAGTTCAATTAATCATATTACTTAAGAATTCCCACTTAGAAAGACATCCCTCTAATCTTCTAAGTGATCACGTGATCCAAATCAACTAAACCATAACCGATCATCACGTGAAATGGAGTAGTTTTCAATGGTGAACATCACTATGTTGATCATATCTACTATATGATTCACGCTTGACCTTTCGGTCTCAGTGTTCCGAGGCCATATCTGCATATGCTAGACTCGTCAAGTTTAACCTAAATATTCTGTGTGTGCAAAACTGGCTTGCACCCGTTGTAGATGGACGTAGAGCTTATCACACCCGATCATCACGTGGTGTCTGGGCACGACGAACTTTGGCAACGGTGCATACTCAGGGAGAACACTTTTATCTTGAAATTTAGTGAGAGATCATCTTATAATGCTACCGTCAATCAAAGCAAGATAAGATGCATAAAAGATAAACATCACATGCAATCAATATAAGTGATATGATATGGCCATCATCATCTTGTGCTTGTGATCTCCATCTTTGAAGCATCGTCATGATCACCATCGTCACTGGCGCGACACCTTGATCTCCATCGTAGCATCGTTGTCGTCTCGCCAATCTTATGCTTCCACGACTATCGCTACCGCTTAGTGATAAAGTAAAGCATTACAGTGCAATTGCATTAAATACAATAAAGCGACAACCATATGGCTCCTGCCAGTTGCCGATAACTCGGTTACAAAACATGATCATCTCATACAATAAAATTTAGCATCATGTCTTGACCATATCACATCACAACATGCCCTGCAAAAACAAGTTAGACGTCCTCTACTTTGTTGTTGCAAGTTTTACATGGCTGCTACGGGCTTAGCAAGAGCCGTTCTTACCTACGCATCAAAACCACAACGATAGTTTGTCAAGTTGGTGCTATTTTAACCTTCGCAAGGACCGAGCGTAGCCACACTCGGTTCAACTAAAGTTGGAGAAACTGACACCCGCCATCCACCTGTGTGCAAAGCACATCGGTAGAACCAGTCTCGCGTAAGCATACGCGTAATGTCGGTCCGGGCCGCTTCATCCAACAATACCACCGAACCAAAGTATGACATGTTGGTAAGCAGTATGACTTATATCGCCCACAACTCACTTGTGTTCTACTCGTGCATAACATCAACGCATAAAACCTAGGCTCAGATGCCACTGTTGGGGAACGTAGTAATTTCAAAAAAATTCCTACGCACACGCAAGATCATGGTGATGCATAGCAACGAGAGGGGAGAGTGTTGTCTACGTACCCTCGTAGACCGGAAGCGGAAGTGTTAGCACAACGCGGTTGATGTAGTCGTACGTCTTCACGGCCCGACCGATCAAGCACCGAAACTACGGCACCTCCGAGTTCTAGCACACGTTCAGCTCGATGACGATCCCCGGACTCCGATCCAGCAAAGTGTTGGGGATGAGTTTCTTCAGCACGACGGCGTGGTGACGATCTTGATGTTTTACCGTCGCAGGGCTTCGCCTAAGCACTGCTACAATATTATCGAGGATTATGGTGGAGGGGTGCACCGCACACGGCTAAGAGATCAATGATCAATTGTTGTGTCCATGGGGTGCCCCCCTGCCCCCGTATATGAAGGAGTGGAGGAGGGGGCCGGCCAAGGAGGGTGGCGCGCCCTAGGGGGAGTCCAACTCCCACAGGGAGTAGGACTCCCCTTTTTCCTATTAGGAGTAGGAGAGGGAAGGAAGAGGAAGGAGGGAGGAAGGAAAGGGGGGCCAACCCCCCTCCCAATTTGGATTGGGCTTGGGGGGCGCGCCCCCTCCCTTGCTCCTTTCCCCTCCTTTCCACTAAGGCCCAATAAGGCCCATATACCTCCCGGGGGGTTCCGATAACCTCCCGGTGATCCGGTATTGTCCCAATCTCACCGGGAACCTTTCCAATGTCCAAATATAGTCGTCCAATATATTGATCTTTATGTCTCGACCATTTCGAGACTCCTCATCAAGTCCGTGATCTCATCCGGGACTCCGAACAACCTTCGATACATCAAAATATATAAACTCATAATGAAACTGTCATCGTAACGTTAAGCGTGCGGACCCTACGGATTCGAGAACAATGTAGACATGACCGAGACACGTCTCCAGTCAATAACCAATAGCGGAACCTGGATGCTCATATTGGCTCCTACATATTCTACGAAGATCTTTATCGGTCAGACCGCATAACAACATACTTTTGTTCCCTTTGTCATCGGTATGTTACTTGCCCGAGATTCGATTGTCGGTATCTCAATAACTAGTTTAATCTCATTACTGGCAAGTCTCTTTACTCATTCTGTAATACATCATCTTGCAACTAACTTATTAGTTGCATTGCTTGCAAGGCTTAAGTGATGTGTATTACCGAGAGGGCCCAGAGATACCTCTCCGACAATCGGAGTGACAAATCCTAATCTCGAAATACGCCAACCCAACATGTACCTTTGGAGACACCTATAGAGCACCTTTATAATCACCCAGTTATGTTGTGACGTTTGGTAGCACACAAAGTGTTCCTCCGGTAAACGGGAGTTGCATAATCTCATAGTCATAGGAACATATATAAGTCATGAAGAAAGCAATAGCAACAAACTAAACAATCAGGTGCTAAGCTAATGGAATGGGTCATGTCAATCACATGATTCTCCTAATGATGTGATCCCGTTAATCAAATGACAACTCATGTCTATGGTTAGGAAACATAACCATCTTTGATCAACGAGCTCGTCAAGTAGAGGCATACTAGTGACACTCTGTTTGTCTATGTATTCACACATGTATTATGTTTCCGTTAATACAATTCTAGCATGAATAATAAACATTTATCATGATATAAGGAAATAAATAATAACTTTATTATTGCCTCTAGGGCATATTTCCTTCATTGGCATGTACTTCAAGTATATTTGTAGATTCGGCATGTAATCCCTAGATGGCAACCGACCATGTGTAACCCTAGATACCCCTTGTGCCTACGTAAACCAGAGGGCTTAGTCCGTAGAGACACATTCATACCTTCATTCATCCATTGTCATACCCGTAGGGTTTAGACCACAACTCACGACCTCGTGGCAAATCAACTCTGTACTTTGATACTCTCATAATACAAGCAAGAGCAGGACACAGGGTTTTACCTCCATAGAGAGGGCCCAAACCTAGGTAAACTATTGTGTATTCTTCCTCTTTTTACCCATCGAGATTTACCAGCTTTGACACTAACATTGGTGTTTTCATTGAGAGCTCCATGTTTGATCACCAAGGGTCGATGGCTCGTCTGCAGATCGATAGCAGCGTTGGTTGTGGTGACATCTTCATCCCCGGCCAGCTTTTTGCCTTCGGCAACATTGTAGTGCATGCCGATTCGACTGGCCATCTAGGTCATGTTGAAAACTTCCCTTTGAATCAAGTCATCACGTTTGGTAGCCTCGAGTACTATGCGGATGCCCGAGGAGACCTAATCCATTCGGGATGGACCTCGGATCAGCGCGTAGACCCCTCCTGCACCGCACCCAGGGCTGGCTTACGACGGGATCCCCGGATCTGCCCTCCCCCTAGAGCCGATCCTAGAGATATATCCGATGATCATCGCATCCAGCTTACACGTTGGGTCCTCATACTCTGGCCTTGAGTCGGGCTCGCCTTCGGACCCGGCAGTAGTGCTCGTGTCATCCACGACCGACAAATAGGAGGACAACACTATGTTGAGTAGCCCGGACAAACTATTCCAAATAAGTCCGTCCTACAGCTAGGCCCTGGACACTAAGGAGCTATCCCATATAAACAAGGTGCTGGACCAAATCCAAAACCTGGCGATCTCATCTGCCGCCTACGATCAGATCGGATGTAAAGCCGACGATAGGGAAATTTTTATTGCACCCACCACCCACCTAGTCACCACGGTCGAAGACTTGACGGGTGCGCTTGACTACGGCTCTGATGAGGCTACTGACATGGACAAAGAGCTTCACGACACCTCGGGAGCAAGTCCATCTGATGCCATACCCCGTAAAGGGAATTGGGCTGCAATGTCTATTTACGACGTCTACATGGTCGACACTTCGAAAGACAAGTCTAAGGAGAAACCCAACGAAAACCCAAAGTGTCGCCACCCTAAAAGGCGATCCAAGGGTCACAATGGAAGCAGAAGCATGACTAGCACCTCAGGTGCCGCCGTGCCGCTCACAATGGCGTTGCCCCCGACACTGTCGAGGACCTTGGCGAGGACATTCAAGCCTCGCCTGCCCAACAGAACGGGCCTGCTGGAACACCCACGGAGGAAAACTGTCATTGTCAAAACGGTCGATCTCTGGTAGGGGGTCCCGAGGATCAAAGGTAACAAGAGACAAGGGACACGATGTTTACCCAGGTCTGGGCCCTCTTAATGGAGGTAATACCCTACTTCCTGCTTGATTCACTTTGATGAGTATATGGGTTACAAGAGTTTATCTACCTCGAGATCGTAATGGTAAACCCTAGACGTCTAGCATGTATGATTATGATTGCCTCTACGGACTAAACCCTCCGGTTTATATAGACATCGGAGGGGCCTAGGGTCGTACAGAGTCGGTTTACAGAGAAAGTAATCTTCATATCCGAACGCAAAGCTTGCCATCCACGCAAAGGAGAGTCTCATCCGGACACGGGGGAAGGCCTTCTATCTTTTATCTTCACGGCCCATCAGTCCGGCCCATGTCACATAGCATGGACGCCTGGGGACCCCCTAATCCAGGACTCCCTCAGCAGCCCCTGAACCAGGCTTCAATGACGATGTGTCCGGTGCGCAGATTGTCTTCGGCATTGCAAGGCGGGTTCCTCCTCCGAATACTCCAAAGTAGTTGAACAAAAGAACTATCTCTGACTCTGTATAATCAGTTACAACCGTGAACCACAAGGGTGAAATACTTAAACAAAACAATTCATGCCCACTGACAGCTTTTTCGGTGAGACGTTATGTTCTGGCCTTATCATTATTTCGAACCGTTTTGCGGCCTCCCACTCCGCGCCTCGAGGCGTGGCCTCTATTGACACGTCTTGTCAAAACAGAGATCATGTCCCCTTATTGCAGGATTCTCATCAATACGGGTTTGGGTAATCCAACCGTGCCATTTGCACGACCCCTTGGGAATAGGCGAGTTTTAAGGCCCGTGGGGGGCACTTGATATTCACTGCCTTTATAAGAGGATAAGGATCCATATTTCTACCCCACGCTTTCTTCTTCCTCAGCCCATCCGCCCTCAAGCTCCAGTGCCCAAGATTCAATCTTTTTCGTTCCCACCAAACACTCCAGCCATGTCCGGATCTGGAGCGTAGGGCAAGTGGATGGCCTCTTCCGTCATGGATGGGAACGTCAAGGAACTCCGGGAAGCGGGGTACTTGGCCGCGGAAATCGTCCACCGGCTCCCTGCCAAAAAGCAAATCATCCCCACTCCAGAGCCTAATGGGAGGGTAGTGTTTATCCCCCATTTTCTCCACGGACTAGGGTTTCCCCTCCACCCTTTCGTCCGCGGGCTCATGTTCTATTACGGGCTAGATTTTCACGATCTAGCCCCGAATTCCTTCCTCCACATTTCGGCGTTCATCATCGTGTGTGAGGCGTTCCTCCGCATTCCCCCCACTTCGGCCTATGGCTCAAGGTCTTCAACGTGAAGCCGAAGGTGGTCGATGGTCAACACGCAGAGTGTGGCGGTGCCATGGTGAGCAAGCTCCCCAACATCACCTCGCCCAAGGGGGCCTTTGTGGAGACCGCGAAGGGATGGCAACAGGAGTGGTTCTATATCACGGAACCTTGCGACGCCACATGGGCCGCCACCCCTGAGTTCAAATCCGGGCCTCCAATGCGGCTTAGATCATCAAAAAGGGTCTGGACTGGGCGTCGTCCAACGAGGTGATGACGCTGCAGAAGCGGGTCAAGAGTATGATAGAGAAGAATACCAGGCTTGCTGATGTGATCCAGGTGATGATTTTTCATCGGATTCTCCCCTGCCGGCATCGGACTCGCCATATGTGGGAGTTCAATCCGGCCGGCCCTCGGACCCTGCAGCTATTCTTCAGCATGACGCACGAAGAGATCTAGAAGTTGCTTTTCAAGGCCCAGAAGTCGTGGCCGAGAACGACCGAAGACCTCGGCCTCAACTGCGCGCATCCGGCTACTCCAGTAAGTTTTCAGATTTCCAAACCTAACCTCAACTTGTAGATCCAAGGAGTATGCTAAGCCTTCCCCTCATCCTTCAGGGCTGGACGAAGAAGGCAGAGCGGATCCAATGTCCAGCTTCGTTGCCCAAAGACCCAACTATTCCTCTACTAACGAAGATGCTGGTTCCGGCACCGTACCAGGCGCCAGAGAAGAAGACCAAGAAGAAGGGCAAGGAGGCCAAAAGTTTCCTTCGCCCTAAAGTTACTTCGGACATTGCGTCCGAAGATACCGAAGCTCTCTCCTCCCATGAGGGAGATGAAGACGGAGAGGAGGAGGAGGAGGAGAGCAATTCTCCCCTTAAGGGGGGAGAAGAAAAGGGCGGCGTCCGTGGACCTAGAGGTGGAGGCGTCTAAGAAGGGGAATATATCCCTTTCGGACGATTCGGATTCGGACACCGAAGTCATCCCCGAGCGGCACCTCAGGCTGAAGCTCCCGGCCGAATCGTAGGTATTGAAAGATACTATACATATATCTGGCCTTTTACAAATTGTAGGATAACATATGATTTACGTATTTCAGTCCAGCCCGTGATCTCCCCCAACAATTGTCGTCTTCGGGGAACTCGTTGGCGCCAGAGATGATGGAAAGCGAAACGCCTCCACGAGCATCTCCGCCACATGCCGCGGATGACACCGAGGTGTCGTCCCAAAGGACCTCTCCAGGCCAGGGAGAGGTGCGGAAGGCCGCTGAAACGGCACTAGAGGGTAATGCCCCGGCTGCCGAAAACATGGGGGGCACAACCCCCATGGAAACTGACGACGAGGGCCTAGATCAGTCCGGCCCCCAGCCGAATACAACTATGGAGACCCACATGGCTCCGGAGTCGAGCGAGCAGCCCCCTTTAAGGGCGGGAGTGCCGACTCCACTAGCGACCTCTATCAATCTGGAGGCGCCGGATATGTTGAGGGAAGCACTTCAACGTGCTTCCGTCGTGGAATAGCACTGTATCTTGATGGGTACGGCAGTTCAGAAGGTTCAGTCCGCCAAAAGTGGACTGAACGAAGCTTTCACTAGCCTGTTAACAAGCTTTGAGGTATGTGATATAATATGCTTAGCTGCTTTTCTCGTTGGAAGAATGTTTCTGTATATAGATAGTAGCCCCTGAGACTCTGTTCGGCTCTTTAGAAAAAAGAGCCGGGCAGAGGATCAAATATTCGCTGGAGATAACGCATTTATCTATTTTGATAAACAGGCTTCACTGTTGGCGGCTTCAGCCAGGGACGCTGAAGTTTCTGAACTCCAGCGGAAACTGAAGCTGGCTGATGATGAGATCGGCCATATTAACAAGCGGTTCGATGAGGCCCAATGTGTGCTTTTAAAAGACCCTTTAGAAGCCTAAATTATAATGCAAACTCAGAGTTTAAGCTCATGCGCTGCTATGTATATGATTGTAGGCAACGCGACCGAGGTCGAGGCCCTCAAGAGTGCCCTTGCCAAAGCCAAGGAGGAGGCGAGGGCAAGCAAAGCGGCCGTAGACAAAGTGGCTGCGGATGTAGAGGCCGAAAAGGTCGCCCGCCGCCAGTATGAGGCGAGGGTAACCGAAGTGGAGCAAGCGCTCCAGGATGCCGCCAACAAGTGTGAGTCCTTGGAGGAGAGTAACAAGGCCCAACGGCCGAACTCACCAAGGCTCTTCAAGAGGCGAAGGAGGCGCGGTCCGAGTCCTGGGCGGCTCACAAGGAAATCAAGCAAGCCGAACAGATAGCGACTCGTAAGCCTTTTCTTTTATAGAGCATATTCGGCGGTCGAAGATATGCCTTGCTAAATCGACTATGGAGTACTCCAGACGCCTTTGTGGATCTCCCGAGGAGTGCTGCCGACGCCGCCCAGTATTTCCGGGCCCAAGAAGGGAACGCCACGGAGAAGATCTTCTGGTCTCAGTACTTGGCGCCGGAGCGGCCAGCCCTGCTAAACAACCAGATGATGCAGCTGGCGGAGCTACATAGGATGTCCGATTTGGCCATGAACGGCATCATAGTCCGGCTATGGCCGGCTGGACCCATTCTGAGCAGCTACTTTGGCCTGGTCAAGCGGCTTGGCGACTCCTTGCCCCGAGTAGAGGTAGTGAAGTACTCTGCGTGCATAGAAGGTGCGTGGATGGCCTTTGCCCGTGTCAAGATGCACTGGGTGAAGATGAAGGCCGCCGTCGTGGCGGTTGAGGGTCCGCCTGGAGGCAAGGACCACTGCAAGTCAGACCGCTATTTTGAATATGTCCTTGAGGGTGCCCTTTTGATAAAGGGTCAATGCTCGAAGGATGTTATGTTCGAGTAAATGTATCTGGGCTACCCATACAATGTATTATAAACCAATGTTGTGTAATATATTTATGTTGTTTATCTTGAAGTGTTGTTCCTCCTATGCGGCCGTTTTTATCCCTGAGAGTTTGCCAGTCATCCGCTTCAACCCCCATGTAGATACTACGGGGGTGTTCAGGCTAGCACATAACCACACTTGACCCAACCGTCTTGGTCTGTGAAGGAGGTGTTAGTGCGGCGAACCAGGCAATCAGACTATGTGGCTTTACTACTCTCACTTAGCCATAGGAGTTTAACAATGGGACTATGAGATAGCCCCTGGTGTGCGTGCGGCTATCCGAACTTGGATGCCTTAAGCATGTGACTGGAAAGAGCCAGTCCTTCGTGTAATGCAGAAGAAATCACTAGGGATTTAGTAGGTCGCCGAATTGCTGACCAGCTCTCGCCGCATCATGATAGTCAGTTTTCGGCTTTCTCTACTGAGGTGTTTGACCGGACGAACCAAAAACACAATCGCAGTAGTTCTCCCTTTACTACCTTAGCCGAACAAGCGGAACGTAAGGTGGTAATCACAGGAGCCAGGAAACCCAACTATTGACCAAAGACATGATTCGGAGCCGATGCGTATAGTGCCATATTTGGGACGCCGAAGCATACTATAAAAGTGTCTAGACTTATTTTGTTTGAAAAATATACGTGGCTGGATAATGCCCCTGGCGATTTGAATCGTGCCGAGGTATGTACAACAATCTGACGTGAAGAGGGAATACACATTAGGAAATAAGCCAATACCGAACAGAGTTGGGCGAAACTGTTTCCATTATAGTCTGATTGATACGTCAAAACGTATTTTTATAGAGGATGCGATAAGCATCTAGGCTGTTTTACATGCCAGGCACAAGGGAAAGCAATATGCAGGTCCTGAAAAGGGGAAGATGATCTTGACGATCCTTTGGATACTCTGCCGCACGTCTGCGCTGCTTGTCGCCTTGGTGTATGATCCTTTGAGAGGATAAACGATTGAGCATACATAAGGGGCCTGGAAGAAGGGTCCTTGGTACCGTTGAAAAGTGATGTGGGTTGTAAAGAACCTGAAAAATAAAATTAAGAAGAAGAAAAGGAAGAATATGAGGGTCCGGATAGGGTCGAACCATATTGTGGACCATATTTTTAGTAGGCCTCCACCCTAGCCCATGTATCTTTAGTGCGTAGTTATGTACGCGCGGTACATATGCCGCTATCAGGTTGGGGTTTTGGCAGAGGCTGAATTGCTAGTCTAGCTTTGGACGAGCCGAACTTCCATTCTACAGGGTAGACCAGACTCGATTGACAATGTCCGAGGGCTTGACTGCCGATGTAGTATTCGGCTTAATGAGGCCACCCTGTACTTTGGCTGCGAGGGCCGTGGTATGATCCTCCATACGGAGGGAGCGCTCCATGTTTCCATTGACTGTTATAACGTCTCGTGGTCTAGGCATTTTGAGCTTTAGATAAGCGTAGTGTGGGACTGCATTGAAACCGGTGAAAGCGGTTCGTCCGAGCTGTGCATGATAGCCACTGCGGAAGGGGACAATGTCGAAGATCAAGTCTTCACTTCGGAAGTTATCTGGGGAGCCGAATACGACTTCCAGCATTATGGATCCTGTGCAACAGGCCTCTACGCCGGGTATTACTCCTTTAAAGGTGGTTTTAGTGGGCTTGATTCTTGATAGATCAATACCCATTTTACGGACAGTGTCCTAATAAAGCAGGTTAAGACTGCTGCCGCCGTCCATAAGGACTCGTGTGAGGTGTAATCCATCGATAATTGGATCGAAGACCAATGCGGCTGAACCTCCATGATGGATACTGGTCGGATGGTCTCTTTGATCGAAAGTGATCGGGCAGGCTGACCATGGGTTAAATTTTGGGGCGACTGGCTCTATGGCATAGACGTCCCTTAATGCACGCTTGTGCTCCCGCTTAGGGATATGAGTAACGTAGATCATATTCACCGTTTTGACCTCGGGGAGAAATTTCATCTGTCCCACTGTGTTCGGCAGGCGAGGCTCTTCATCATCGTCCTTGCTGGGCGGCCCTTTCCCCTTATGTTCGGTGTTTAGCTTACCGGCCTGCTTAAAGACCCAACAATTTCTATTGGTATGATTGACAGGCTTGCCAGGGGTGCCATGAATCTAGCAAGGCCTATCAAGTATTATGTCCAAACTCAATGGACCATCTTTGTTTCCTTTGAATGGCTTCTTCCGCTGACCGTGTTTAGAGCCACTGAATCCGGCGTTGACCGTCGTATCTTCGGTATCTTCGTTGTTGCTTCAACGCTTGTGTTTGTTGCATTGTGGCTTGCCGTTGCCGTCTCTGGCTTCGGAGGTGCCAGGGTCGCTGGTGCTGTTGCTTCTACGAGCGGGCTAGTTGTATTCTCCCGCGCAAAAGCGGGTCATGAGTGTGGTAAGGGCTGGCATGGACTTCGGTTTTCTTGGCCGAGGTGTCGGGCGAGCCACTCGTCCCGGACGCCGTTTTTAAAGGCCGCGAGGGCTTCGGTGTCCGAGCAGTCCACAATTTGGTTCTTTTTAATTAAGAACCTGGTCCATAGCTTCCGGGCTGATTCTCCGGGTTGCTGGACTATGTGACTGAGGTCATCGGCGTCTGGAGGCCGAACATAGGTAGCTTGGAAGTTATCTCTAAAGGCATCTTCCAAGTCTTCCCAACTACCAATAGAGTTTTCTGGGAGGTTGTTTAACCGGTGCTGAGTTGGTCCCTTTAATTTTAGCGAGAGGTACTTGATGGCGTGGAGATCATCACCGCAGTCCATGTGGATATGGAGAAGAAAATCTTCGATCCATACTGCGGGATCCGTTGTTCCATCGTATGATTCAATGTTCATGGGTTTAAACCCTTCTGGGAACTGGTGCTCCATTACCTCGTCGGTGAAGCATAGGGGGTGTCCAGCACCTCTGTATCGGAAGATGTCACGACGCAGTTCGGATGAAGTCTGTATGTAGTTTTCGGCCCGAGTGAGGTTGTGCCTGTCGTGCCAGGCCTGATGGCCGTCATCGCGCATTGAAGCTCGCCCCCTCGATCCATAGATCGATCTGGCTTGGCCTGCTCTATTGTCCAGGTCCTACCTTAGGTCGTAGGTGTATCTTGGAGCCGTTGTCTCTCTGCCTTTATGGCGAGGTGGTGCGGGTTGGTGTTCGGTGTAGGTGGCCGCTTTATCTCGTCCACGTGAAGGCCGGTCCGATTCATCAACACGGTCGTATCTTGACGGTATGGGCTCGACGGCCTCGTCGTCGAATTGTGGAAGTAGCTGATGCTTCGGATAACTCTTAGTTGGGCGTTGAAGGTCGTACTCTTCGGCAGCCAGGACATGGGTCCATCTATCGTTGAGTGTATTATGCTCATCTTGTAGCTGTTGTTGCTTCTTTTTTAGGCTTCTCACAGTGGCGATTAGCTAGCGCTTAAAGCGCTCCTGCTCGAGTGGTTCCTCTGGTACGATGAAGTCTTTGTCGCTGAGGCTCACATCATCCTCGGAGATTGGTAGATAGTTACTATCCTCCGAGTCCTTGTTACCGACTAGATTGTCAGGGTTAACTTGCCCATCCTCCCAATCATCATGTTCGGATGTTGGCTCGACAGGGACTTCGGGGTCTTCAACGTTCTCCGGGGTGTTATTATCTTCGGTGCCGGTATTGCTGTCTTTTTTCCGGCATGATTTTGAGCGGCACCGCTGACGTTGACGCTTTGGAGGTGCTTCAGTAGGCTTGTCCTCAACCGGATCCTTCCTGCTGTCGTCGTCATCCTCTTTGGGTGTTTCCACCATATACACGTCATACGTGGAGGTGGCCGTCCAACGTCCGGTAAACGGCGGCATCTTGGCCTTGTTCGTCTCCATCATCATCGTCCATGCCGTCGATGTCTTCGGAGGCGTAATCCAGCATGTCAGTTAAGTCTTCGACAGTGGCTATGAAGTGGGTGGTGGGTGGGACGTAAAATTCCCCGCTCTCAGCCCCTAGTCCGGGCTGGTCGTAGTTCGGAAGCGATTCCTCTGTAATAGTGAGGGATCGTATTAAGTCCAGGGCCTTGTCTAAGAGCGATGTTTGGACATGGAAGCGAGAGTCTGTGGGGCTGGCCCAGGTGAAAGCCTCCTGGCCCTGCCTACTTGGCGCGGACTTTGAGAGTTCGGATCTGGAGTCCGGGGGCGAGTCCAGCCTTTCAATGATAGGGGGAACCTGGACTGATTCCGAGTTCGATATGGACACAATCGCCTCCGGATCCTTGATAATGCAGTTTGCAACAGAGAGTTCGGTGGGCTCCACACTCCCATCTTTGGACCTGATGGTTTGCTTAGGATCTAAGGCCATAGCGATGGTCGGGGCCGCGAACCCTTCGAAGATCAAGTCTCCTAGGATATCAGCGACATAGTTTAGGTTCCCGAAACTGATCTGGTGACTAGGGGCATAGTTGTCGATCTGTTCAAGGTGGACAATCGAGTTGGCACACAGAGCGAAGCTGTCGAATATGAAAATTTGGCCGGGGAGGAAAGTCTCCCCCAAAACAGCATCATTGTAGATGATCGATCGAGCCATCGAACCTTCTGTCGACGGCACTGTGGAACTCTCAATGAAAGCACCAATGTCGGTGTCAAAACCGGCCGATCTCGGGTAGGGGTCCCAAACTATGCGTTTGAGGATCGAAGGTAACAGGAGACAAGGGGCACGATGTTTACCCAGGTTCGAGCCCTCTTAATGGAGGTAATACCCTACTTCCTGCTTGATTGACTTTGATGCGTATAAGGGTTACAAGAGTTGATCTACCTCGAAATCGTGATGGATAAACCCTAGACCTCTAGCCTATATGATTATGATTGCCTCTACGGACTAAACCCTCCGGTTTATATAGACATCGAAGAGGCCTAGGGTCGTATAGAGTCGGTTTATAGAGAAAGGAATCTTCATATCCGAACACAAAGCTTGCCATCCACGCAAAGGAGAGTCCCATACGGACACGGGGGAAGGCCTTCTATCTTGTATCTTCACGGCCCATCAGTCTGGCCCATGTTACATAGCCCGGACTCCCGGGGACCCCCTAATCCAAGACTGCCTTAAAACCTCGAGGACATGGGCACCTTCAATGACGGGTCGGACAAGGATTACCTCCAGGAGTCCAAAGATGATGTAAGCCTTGGACCCGAACACTTCATTGTACCCATAAACCCATCTGAACAGGCGTGGTTCTCGCGGTAGCTAATTGCAACCGCGCGGAGCATGAAGAAGAAGGTGGAGGAGTTGTGCACCCATAAGAACACAATCAATGATAAATGGTTGAAGATCCTTATGATTGAAGCAGACCTCGAAGCCCGAGGCGGCCCCCAAATCGTTACCGAAGAGATGGTTGTTGCCTGACTTCGACAACGAGGCAGCTGATAATGAACCGCTCGTGCACGGCCATGTAGGCTAAGCTGACTGCCCCCCTAGAGGGCAAGATTGACCCACAAGGACACATAAAGAGCTCCCTAACAAAACTCGCCCTCACAGTAAAACTTCAATCAAACACCCTGAGCCCTTCAATGTGACAAAATTCATGCCATTAAATCCCCTTCTTGATCAATTTACGAATCGTAGGATCGCCCACTAGCTGGCCCATAGGGCTATGATGCTTGGTTAGATAGACACGAAAGAGCTCAGGAGCAGCTACGGGCCAAGACAATGGCCAACGCCCGAAAAGACACGGCTCGATATCAAGGGCATGCACACCCGGTGTGCTTCACGGACAAGGTCATCGAGCATCAGTTCCCAGAAGGGTTCAAACCCATAAATATTGACCAATATGACAGAGCGACGACCCAGCTGTCTGGATAGAGGATTTCCACCTCCACATTCAATGGCCTTAGTGATGACCTCCATGTCATATGTTTGATGACTACCTGTTCCATGTAGTACTTACCAGAACCCATATGAAATTCTGCACTGATCGTTAGCTAGTTGAAAATGACTCTTGCTTCCCTTCTTTTCTTTCACGCAAAGTAGGCATAAAGGCCCTAGAGTGAATATATATTGAACCTAGAAAAGATAGACCAGGGATTTCATAAACCTAGCAGAAAACTTTTTTATTATTGGATTTCCAGAAAAGTGAATGTACCTAGGGAACCCTATTGATCATATCAGAGACTGCACCTAGTGATCTTTCTCCTGCTGGCAAGCATCGATACCTGTCTCCTAATGAATTGATATTATCTTGGGCTCTGATTCACACAATCAGAAAGCCCTTGTAATGTGGGTCACCCTTTTCCTCTATACACTTGTTCAGCAAAGGGGCTTGCTATTCTCTGCCTACCCCTCAAGCTCAAAGGGCTGGCGAGGCATTGGCTCCACAACCTCCCTAGAAATTCCATCGGAAGCTAGGAGGACCTTGAGGAGGCCTTTAGGGAAAATTTTGAAGGCACCTCGGAGTAAGGATGGAAATTTTACCCATGGGTACGTGTACCCGTGAATACTGTACCCGCATGGGCAGCGTATGGCCACAATTTTATACCCATGGGTAGTACCCATACCCTATCCATTAAGTCATGGGTAGGGCACGGGTATAGCCTTTTACCCATGGATATACCCATACCCTACCCTTTTATACTGACATGTGAACCTTACCCGTGATTCACAAGTGTACCTATGTTAAAGTTGTGTCATGAGCTTGTGAACCTATGCTAAAGTTGTCACCAATTGTCAATTTGAATTGACATAATTGTCATGTACTCATCTACCTATTATTGAATTGAGATCAATGTTTTTTTTGCCAAATGTGCTATAGATGAATGTAAAATTGTGAGTAACTTGTGTACTATTTGATCTAAACGTTGGGTACACAATGGGTATGGGTACCCGTCAGGTATGGGTACGGGTAAAGTTACATACCCATGGGTACGGGTATGGGTAGAATTTTGTACCCATTGACTACACGGGTATGGGTATGGTGTTGCTCTACCCGCCGGTCGGATTTCGGGCTCCACAAACCCTGGATAGATTTGAACTCTGGGGTGTGTGCGAAGAACTCGACCTCCCTAGTCTGCCAACCCGTCGTTCCATGGCCTAGCTCGACAACTAAAAGGAAAGAGGACACAGCAGTTTACCCAGGTTCGGGCCACCTTGCAGTGTAAAACCCTACTCCTGCTTTGTGGTGGATTGGCCAGCCCCTCCCCTCCTCCACTCCTTTATATACGGGGAGGGGGCACCCCATAGACACACAAGTTGATCATTGATCTTTTTGCCGTGTGCGGTGCCCCCCTCCACCATAATCCACCTAAGTCATATCGTAGCGGTGCTTAGGCGAAGCCTTGTTCCGATAGCATCATCATTACCGTCATCACGTCGTCATGCTGACGAAGCTCTCCCTCGACACTCTGCTGGATCGTGAGTTCGTGGGACGTCACCGAGTCGAATGTGTGCAGATCGCGGAGGTGTCGTACCTTCGGTACTAGGATCGGTCGATCGTGAATACGTACGACTACATCAACCGCGTTGCCATAACGCTTCCGCTTACGGTCTACGAGGGTACGTAGACAACACTCTTCCCCTCTCGTTGCTACGCATCACCATGATCTTGTGTGTGTAGGAATTTTTTTGAAATTACTGCGTTCCCTAACAGTGGCATCTGAACCAGGTTTATGTGTAGATGTTATATGCACGAGTAGAACATAAATGAGTTGTGGGCGTGGGTATATACATATTGCTGGCCGTCACTAGTTGATTCTTTATTCGGAGGTATTGTTGGATGAAGCATCTCAGACCGACATTATGCGTACGCTTACGCGAGACTGGTTCTACCGACGTGCTTCGCACACAGGTGGCTAGTGGGTGTCTGTTTCTCCAACTTTAGTTGTATCGGATTCAATGAACAGGGTTCTTTCTGAAGATCAAAAAGCAATCGCTATACCGCGTTGTGGTTTTTTGATGCGTAGGTAAGAACGGTTCTTGCTCGGCCCGTAGCAGCCACGTAAAACTTGCAACAACAAAGTAGAGGATGTCTAACTAGTTTATGCAGGGCATGTTGTGATGTGATATGGTCAAGACGTGATGAGATATAAATTGTTGTATGAGATGATCATGTTTTGTTAAAGTTATAGGCAACTGGCAGGAGTCTTATGGTTGTCTCTTTATAGCATAAGATGCAAGCACCATATAATTGCTTTACTTTATCACTATGCGATAGCAATAGTTGCAAAAGTAATAGTTGGGGAGACGACCATGTGACAACATGTTGATAGAGATCAAGCTGATGGAGATCATGGTGTCATGCCGGTGACGATAGAGATCATGACAGTGTTTTGGAGATGGAGATCAAAGGCACAATATGATGATTGCCATATCATGTCACATATTTTTGATTGCATGTGATGTTTATCCTTTATGTATCTTATTTTGCTTAGTTCGACGGTAGCATTATAAGATGATGTCTCACTAAATTTCAAGGTATAAGTGTTCTCCCTGAGTATGCACCGTTGCGACAGTTTGTCGTGCCGAGACACCACGTGATGATCGGGTGTGATAAGCTCTACGTTCACATACAACAGGTGCAACCCAGTTTTGTACACGCGGAATACTCGGGTTAAACTTGACGAGACTAGCATATGCAGATATGGCCTCGGAACACTGGAGACTGAAAGTTCGAGCGTGAACATATAGTAGATATGATCAACATAGTGATGTTCACCATTGAAAACTACTCCATCTCACGTGATGATCGGACATGGTTTAGTTGATTTGGATCACGTGATCATTTAGATAACTAGAGGGATGTCTATCTAAGTGGGAGTTCTTAAGTAATATGATTAATTGAACTTTAATTTATCATGAACTTAGTCCTGATAGTATTTGCATAACTATGTTGTAGATCAATAGCTCGCGATGTAGCTCCCCGTTTATTTTTGATATGTTCCTAGAGAAAAACTATGTTGAAAGATGATAGTAGCAATGATGCACACTAGGTTTGTGATCTGAGGATTATCCTCATTGCTGCATAGAAAATTATGTCCTTGATGCACCGCTAGGTGACGGACCTATTGCAGGAGCAGGTACAGATGTTATGAACGTTTGGTAAAGCTCGGTATGATGACTACTTGATAGTTTAGTGCACCATGCTTTACGGCTTAGAACCGGGACTTCAAAAACGTTTTGAACGCCACAGAGCATATAAGATGTTCTAAGAGTTGAAATTGGTATTTCATACTCATGCCCGTGTCGAGAGGTAGAAGACCTCTGACAGTACTTTGCCTACAAGATGGAGGAGAATAGCTCAACTAGTGAGCATGTGCTCGGATTGTCTGGGTACTACAATTTCTTGAATCAAGTGGGAGTTAATCTTCCAGATAAGATAGCAATTGACAAAGTTCTCTATTCACTATCACCAAGTTACTAGAACTTAGTGATGAACTATAATATGCAACGGATAACGAAAGTAATTCCCAAGCTCTTCGCGATGCTGAAATCGGCGAAGGTAGAAATCAAGAAATAGCATCAAGTGTTGATGGTTAACAAGGCCACTAGTTTCAAGAAAAAGGGCAAAGGGAAAGAAAGAGGAACTTCAAAGAAGAATAGCAAGCAAGTTGATGCTCCCGTGAAGAATCTCAAAGGTAGACCCAAGCCTGGAACTGAGTGCTTCTACTGCAAAGGAAATGGTCACTAGAAGTGGAACTTCCCTAGATACTTGGCGGATAAGAAGGATGACAAAGTGAACAAAAGTATATATTTGATATACATGCTATTGATGTGTACTTTACTAGTGTTTATAACAACACCTCTGATACTGGTTCAGTTACTAAGAGTAGTAACTCGAAACAGGAGTTGCAAAATAAACAGAGACTAGTTAAGGGCGAGGTGATGATGTGAGTTGGAAGTGATTCCAAGGTTGATAAGATCACCATAGCACACTCTCTTTACCTTCGGGATTAGTGTTGAACCTAAAATAAATGTTATTTGGTGTTTGCATAGAGCATAATATGATTGGATCATGTTTATTGCAATACGGTTATTCATTTAAGTCAAGGATAATTGTTATTCTGTTTACATGAATAAAACCTTCTGAGGTCATACACCCAAAGTGAATGGTTTATTGAATCTTGATCGTAGTAATACACATATTAATAATATTGAAGCCAAAAGATGCAAACTTAATAATGATAGTGCAACTTATATGTGGCACTGCCGTTTATGTCATATTGGTGTAAAGCGCATGAAGAAACTTCATACTGATGGGCTTTTGGAATCACTTGAGTATGAATCATTAGATGCTTGAGGACCATGCCTCATGGGCAAGATGACTAAAACTCCGTTCTTCGGAACAATGGAGCAAGCAACTGAATTATTGGAAATAATACATACTGATGTATGCAAACCGATGAGTGTTGAGGCTCGCGGCGGGTATCGTTATTTTCTGATCATTACAGATGATTTGAGCAGATATAGGTATATCTACTTGATGAAACACAAGTCTGAAACATTTGAAAAGTTCAAAGAATTTCAGAGTGAAGTGGAAAATCACCGTAACAAGAAAATAAAGTTTCTGCGATCTGATCGTGGAGGAGAATATTTGAGTTACGAGTTTGGTCTTCATTTGAAACAATGCGGAATAGTTTTGCAACTGACGCCACCTAGAACACCACAGCGTAATGGTGTGTCCGAACGTCATAACCATACTTTATTGGATATGGTGCAATCTATGATGTCTCTTACTGATTTACCACTACCGTTTTGGGGTTATGCATTAGAGACAACTACATTGACGTTAAATAGGGCACCGTCTAATCCGTTGAGATGACACCGTATGAACTATGGTTTGGCTAGAAACCTAAGTTGTTGTTTCTTAAAGTTTGGGGTTGTGATGCTTATGTGAAAAAGTTTCAGCCTGATAAGCTCAAACCCAAATCGGAAAGGTGTGTCTTCATAGGATATCCAAAAGAAACGGTTGGTACACCTTCTATCATAGATCCGAAAGGCAAGATCTTTGTTGCTAAGAGTGGATCCTTTCTAGAGAAGAAGTTTCTCTCTAAAGAAGTGAGTGGGAGGAATGTAGAACTTGATGAGGTAATTGTACCTTCTCCAGAATTGGAAAGTAGTTCATCACAGAAATCAGTTCTAGTGATTTCTACGCCAATTAGTGAGGAAGCTAATGATGATGATCATGAGACTTCAGATCAAGTTACTACCGAACCTCGTAGGACAACCAGAGTATGGTCTGCACCAAAGTGGTACGGTGATCCTTTCTGGAAGTCATGTTACTAGACCATGACGAACCTACGAACTATGAGGAAGCGATGATGAGCCCAGATTCCGCGAAATGGCTTAAGGCCATGAAATCTGAGATGGGATCCATGTATAAAGAACAAAGTATGGAATTTGATTGACTTGCCCAATGATTGGCGAGCCATTGAGAATAAATGGATCTTCAAGAGGAAGACGGACGCTGATAGTAGTGTTACTATCTACAAAGCTCAAACTGTCGCAAAAAGGTTTTCGACAAGTTCAAGGTGTTGACTACGATGAGATTTTCTCACTCGTAGCAATGCTTAAGTCTGTCTGAATCATGTTAGCAATTGCCACATTTTATGAAATCTGGCAAACGTATGTCAAAACTGCATTCCTTAATGGATTTCTTAAAGAAGAGTTGTATATGATACAACAAGAAAGTTTTGTCAATCCTAAAGGTGCTAACAAAACTGGTGCAAGCATCTCAGAGTTGGAATTTATGCTTTGATGAGTTAATCAAAGCATATAGTTTTATATAGACTTTTGGAGAAGCCTGTATTTACAAGAAAGTGAGTGGGAGCACTACAACATTTCTGATAAGTATATGTGAATGACATATTATTGATCGGAAATAATGTAGAATTTTCTGGAAAGCATAATGGAGTGTTTGAAAAGAGTTTTTCAAAGAAAGACCTTGGTGAAGCTGCTTACACATTGAGCATCAAGATCTATAGAGATAGATCAAGACGCTTGATAAGATTTTTCAATGAGTACATACCTTGACAAGATTTTGAAGTAGTTCAAAATGGAACAGTCAAAGAAGGAGTTCTTGCCTGTGTTGCAAGGTGTGAAGTTGAGTAAAGACTCAAAACCCGACCACAACAGAAAATAGAAAGAGAATGAAAATTCATTCCCTATGCCTCAGTCATAGGTTCTATAAAGTATGCTATGCTATGTACCAGTCCTATTGTATACCTTAGCATGATTCTGGCAAGGGAGTACAATAGTGATCTAGGAGTAGATCACTGGACATCGGTCAAAATTATCCTTAGAGGACTAAGGAAATATCTCTCGGTTATGGAGGTGATAAAAGAGTTCATCGTAAAGAGTTACGTCGATGCAAGCTTTTTACATTGATCTAGATGACTCTAAGTCTCGACCTAGATACATATTGAAAGTGGGAGCAATTAGCAAGAGTAGCTCCGTGCAGAGTATTGTGTACATAGAAATTTGCAAAATACATGCGGATCTGAATGTTGCAAACCGTAGACTAAACTTCTCTCACAAGCAAAACATGATCACCCTTTGGGTGTTAATCACATAGCGATGTGAAGTGGATTATTGACTCTAGTAAACCCTTTGGGTATTAGTCACATGGAGATGTGAACTAATCACATAAAGATGTGAACTATTGGTGTTAAATAACATGACGATGTGAACTAGATTATTGACTCTAGTGCAAGTGGGAGAATGAAGGAAATATGCCCTAGAGGCAATAATTATTTATTTCCATATATCATGATAAATGTTTATTATTCATGCTAGAATTGTATTAACTGGAAACTTAGTACATGTGTGAATACATAGACAAACAGAGTGTCACTAGTTTGCCTCTACTTGACTAGCTCGTTGAATCAATGATGGTTATGTTTCCTAACCATAGACATGAGTTGTCATTTGATTAACGGGGTCGCATCATTAGAGAATGATGTGATTGACTTGACCCATCCGTTAGCTTAGCACGATGATCGTTTAGTTTGTTGCTATTGCTTTCTCCATAACTTATACATGTTCATGTGACTATGAGATCATGCAACTCCCGAATACCGGAGGAACACTTTGTGTGCTACCAAACATCACAACGTAACTGGGTGATTATAAAGGTGCTCTACAGGTGTCTCCTATGGTGTTTGTTGAGTTGGCATAGATCGAGATTAGGATTTGTCACTCCGAGTATCAGAGAGGTATCTCTGGGCCCTCTCAATAATGCACATCACTATAAGCCTTGCAAGCATTGTGACTACTGAGTTAGTTGCGGGATGATGCATTACGGAATGAGTAAAGAGACTTGCCGGTAATGAGATTGAACTAGGTATTCAGATACCGACGATCGAATCTTGGGCAAGTAACATACCGATGAGAAAGGGAACAACGTATGTTGCTATGCGGTTTGACCGATAAAGATCATCGTAGAATATGTAGGAACCAATATGAGCATCCAGGTTCCACTATTGGTTATTGACCGGAAATGAGTCTCGGCCATGTCTACATAGTTCTCGAACCCATAGGGTCCGCACGCTTAACGTTCGATGATGATCGGTATTATGAGTTTATGTGTTTTGATGAACCGAAGGTTGTTCGGAGTCCCGGATGTGATCACGGGCATGACGAGGAGTCTCGAAATAGTCAAAACATAAAGATCGATATATTGGAAGCCTATGTTTTGACATCGGAATGGTTCCGAGTGGTTCGGGCATTTTTCTGGAGTACCGGGAGGTTACCGGAACCCCCCGGGAGAAGTTATGTGCCTTATGGGCCATAAGAAGGAAGAACACCGGCCCACAAGGGGCTGGTGCGCCCCCCTTGGGTAGGAGGACGAATTGGAAAAGGTTTGGGGGCGGCCCCACTTTCCTTCTCTCCTACTCCTCCTTCCCTTCCTCTCCTACTCCAACTAGGGAAGGGGGAATCCTACTCCCAGTGGGAGTAGGACTCCCCTAGGGCGCTGTTGGGGAACGTAGTAATTTCAAAAAAATTCCTACGCACACGCAAGATCATGGTGATGCATAGCAACGAGAGGGAAGAGTGTGATCTACGTACCCTTGTAGACCGACAGCGGAAGCGTTAGCACAACGCGGTTGATGTAGTCGTACGTCTTCACGGCCCGACCGATCAAGCACCGAAACTACGGCACCTCCGAGTTCTAGCACACGTTCAGCTCGATGACGATCCCCGGACTCCAATCCAGCAAAGTGTCGGGGAAGAGTTCCGTCAGCACGACGGTGTGGTGACGATCTTGATGTACTACCGTCGCAGGGCTTCGCCTAAGCACTGCTACAATATTATCGACGATTATGGTGGAAGGGGGCACCGCACACGGCTAAGAATATGATCACGTGGATCAACTTGTGTGTCTAGGGGTGCCCCCGGCCCCCGTATATAAAGGATCAAGGGGGGTGCGGCCGGCCAGGAGGAGTCCTACTCCCACCGGGAGTAGGATTCCCCCCCCCCTTCCTAGTTGGAATAGGATTCGGGAAGGGGGAAAGAGGAGAGAGAGAAGGAAGGGGGGGCGCCGCCCCCCTCTCCTTGTCCTATTCGGACTAGGGGGAGGGGCGTGCGGCCCAGCCCTGGCCACCTCTCCTCTCTTCCACTAAAGCCCACTAAGGCCCATATACCTCCCAAGGGGTTCCGGTAACCTCCCGGTACTCCGGTAAAATCCCGATTTCACCCGGAACACTTCCGATATCCAAATACAGGCTTCCAATATATCAATCTTTATGTCTCGACCATTTCGAGACTCCTCGTCATGTCCGTGATCACATCCGGGACTCCGAACAAACTTCGGTACATCAAAAAGCATAAACTCATAATATAACTGTCATCGAAACCTTAAGCGTGCGGACCCTACGGGTTCAAGAACAATGTAGACATGAGCGAGACACGTCTCCGGTCAATAACCAATAGCGGAACCTGGATGCTCATATTGGCTCCTACATATTCTACGAAGATCTTTATCGGTCAGACCGCATAACAACATACTTTGTTCCCTTTGTCATCGGTATGTTACTTGCCCGAGATTCGATCGTCGGTATCTCAATACCTAGTTCAATCTCGTTACCGGCAAGCCTCTTTACTCCTTTCGTAATACATCATCTCGCAACTAACTCATTAGTTGCAATGCTTGCAAGGCTTATGTGATGTGCATTACCGAGAGGGCCCAGAGATACCTCTCCGACAATCGGAGTGACAAATCCTAATCTCGAAATACGCCAACCCAACATTTACCTTTGGAGACACCTGTAGAGCTCCCTTATAATCACCCGGTTACGTTGTGACGTTTGGTAGCACACAAAATGTTCCTCCGGTAAACGGGAGTTGCATAATCTCATAGTCATAGGAACATGTATAAGTCATGAAGAAACCAATAGCAACATACTAAACGATCGGGTGCTAAGCTAATGGAATGGGTCATGTCAATCACATCATTCTCCTAATGATGTGATCCCATTAATCAAATGACAACACATGTCTATGGCTAGGAAACATAACCATCTTTGATCAACGAGCTAGTCAAGTAGAGGCATACTAGTGACGTTTGGTTTGTCTATGTATTCACACAAGTATTATGTTTCCGGATAATACAATTCTAGCATGAATAATAAACATTTATCATGATATAAGGAAATAAAATAATAACATTATTATTGCCTCTAGGGCATATTTCCTTCAGTCTCCCACTTGCACTAGAGTCAATAATCTAGATTACACAGTAATGATTCTAACACCCATGGAGCTTTGGTGCTGATCATGTTTTGCTCGTGGAAGAGGCTTAGTCAACGGGTCTGCTATATTCAGATCCGTATGTATCTTGCAAATATCTATGTCTCCCACCTGGACTAGATCCCGGATGGAATTGAAGTGTCTCTTGATGTGCTTGGTTCTCTTGTGAAATCTGGATTCCTTTGCCAAGGAAATTGCACCAGTATTGTCACAAAAGATTTTCATTGGACCCGATGCACTAGGTATGACACCTAGATCGGATATGAACTCCTTCATCCAGATTCCTTCGTTTGTTGCTTCCAAAGCAGCTATGTACTCCGCTTCACATGTAGATCCCGCCACAACGCTTTGTTTAGAACTACACCAACTGACAGCTCCACTGTTTAATGTAAACACGTATCCGGTTTGCGATTTAGAATCGTCCGGATCAGTGTCAAAGCTTGCATCAACGTAACCTTCTACGATGAGCTCTTTGTCACCTCCATATATGAGAAACATATCCTTAGTCCTTTTCAGGTATTTTAGGATGTTCTTGACCGCTGTCCAGTGATCCACTCCTGGATTACTTTGGTACCTCCCTGCTAGACTTATAGCAAGACACACATCAGGTCTGGTACACAGCATTGCATACATGATAGAGCCTATGGCTGAAGCATAGGGAACATCTTTCATTTTCTCTCTATCTTCTGCATTGGTCGGGGATTGAGTCTTACTCAATTTCACACCTTGTAATACAGGCAAGAATCCTTTCTTTGCTTGATCCATTTTGAACTTCTTCAAAACTTTGTCAAGGTATGTGCTTTGTGAAAGTCCAATTAAGCGTCTTGATCTATCTCTATAGATCTTAATGCCCAATATGTAAGCAGCTTCACCGAGGTCTTTCATTGAAAAACTCTTATTCAAGTATCCTTTTATGCTATCCAGAAATTCTATATCATTTCCGATTAGCAATATGTCATCTACATATAATATCAGAAATGCTACAGAGCTCCCACTCACTTTCTTGTAAATACAGGCTTCTCCAAAAGTCTATAAAAAACCAAATGCTTTGATCACACTATCAAAGCGTTTATTCCAACTCCGAGAGGCTTGCACCAGTCCATAAATGGATCGCTGGAGCTTGCACACTTTGTTAGCTCCCTTTGGATCGACAAAACCTTCCGACTGCATCATATACAACTCTTCTTGCAGAAATCCATTCAGGAATGCAGTTTTGACATCCATTTGCCAAATTTCATAATCATAAAATGCGGCAATTGCTAACATGATTCGGACAGACTTAAGCATCGCTACGGGGTGAGAAGGTCTCATCGTAGTCAATCCCTTGAACTTGCCGAAAACCTTTTGTGACAAGTCGAGCTTTGTAGACAGTAACATTACCATCAGCGTCAGTCTTCTTCTTGAAGATCCATTTATTCTCAATTGCTTGCCGATCATTGGGCAAGTCAACCAAAGTCCATACTTTGTTCTCATACATGGATCCCATCTCAGATTTCATGGCTTCAAGCCATTTTGCGGAATTTGGGCTCACCATCGCTTCTTCATAGTTCGTAGGTTCATCATGATCTAGTAGCATGACTTCCAGAACAGGATTACCGTACCACTCTGGCGCGGATCTTACTCTGGTTGATCTACGAGGTTCAGTAGTATCTTGTTCTGAAGTTTCATGATCATTATCATTAGCTTCCTCACTAATTGGTGTAGGTGTCACAGAAACAGGTTTCTGTGATGTACTACTTTCCAAAAAGGGAGCAAGTACAGTTACCTCGTCAAGTTCTACTTTCCTCCCACTCATTTCTTTCGAGAGAAACTCCTTCTCCAGAAAGTTTCCGAATTTAGCAACAAAAGTCTTGCCTTCGGATCTGTGATAGAAGGTGTATCCAATGGTTTCCTTTGGATATCCTATGAAGACACATTTCTACGATTTGGGTTCGAGCTTATCAGGTTGAAGCTTTTTCACATAAGCATCGCAGCCCCAAACTTTCAGAAACGACAACTTTGGTTTCTTGCCAAACCACAGTTCATAAGGCGTCATCTCAACAGATTTTGATGGTGCCCTATTTAACGTGAATGCAGCCGTCTCTAGAGCATATCCCCAAAACGATAGCGGTAAATCAGTAAGAGACATCATAGATCGCACCATATCTAGTAAAGTACGATTACGACGTTCGGACACACCATTACGCTGTGGTGTTCCGGGTGGCGTGAGTTGTGAAACTATTCCACATTGTTTCAAATGTACACCAAACTCGTAACTCAAATATTCTCCTCCACAATCAGATCGTAGGAATTTTATTTTCTTGTTACGATGATTTTCAACTTCACTCTGAAATTCTTTGAACTTTTCAAACGTTTCAGACTTATGTTTCATTAAGTAGATATACCCATATCTGCTTAAGTCATCTGTGAAGGTGAGAAAATAATGATATCTGCCACGAACCTCAACATTCATCGGACCACATACATCTGTATGTATGATTTCCAATAAATCTGTTGCTCTCTCCATAGTACCGGAGAACGGTGTTTTTGTCATCTTACCCATAAGGCACGGTTCGCAAGTACCAGGTGATTCATAATCAAGTGGTTCCAAAAGCCCATCAGTATGGAGTTTCTTCATGCGCTTTATACCGATATGACCTAAACGGCAGTGCCACAAATAAGTTGCACTATCATTATCAACTCTGCATCTTTTGGCTTCAACACTATGAATATGTGTGTCACTACTATCGAGATTTAATAAGAATAGACCACTCTTTAAGGGTGCATGACCATAAAAGATATTACTCATATAAATAGAACAACCATTATTCTCAGATTTAAATGAATAACTGTCTCACATCAAACAAGATCCAGATATGATGTTCATGCTTAACGCTGGCACCAAATAACAATTATTTAGGTCTAATACTAATCCCGAAGGTAGATGTAGAGGTAGCGTGCCGACTGCGATCACATCAACTTTGGAACCATTTCCCACGCGCATCGTCACCTCGTCCTTAGCCAATCTTTGCTTAATCCGTAGTCCCTGTTCCGAGTTGCAAATATTAGCAACAGAACCAGTATCAAATACCCAGGTGCTACTGCGAGCATTAGTAAGGTACACATCAATAACATGTATATCACATATACCTTTGTTCACCTTGCCATCCTTCTTATCCGCCAAATACTTGGGGCAGTTCCGCTTCTAGTGACCAGTCTGCTTGCAGTAGAAGCACTCAGTTTCAGGCTTAGTTCCAGGTTTGGGTTTCTTCTCTTGAGTAGCAACTTGCTTGCTGTTCTCTTTGAAGTTCCCCTTCTTCTTCCCTTTGCCCTTTTTCTTGAAACTAGTGGTCTTGTTGACCATCAACACTTGATGCTCCTTCTTGATTTCTACCTCCGCAGCTTTCAGCATTGCGAAGAGCTCAGGAATAGTCTTATTCATCCCTTGCATATTATAGTTCATCACGAAGCTCTTGTAGCTTGGTGGCAGTGATTGGAGAATTCTATCAATGACGCAATCATCTGGAAGATTAACTCCCAATTGAATCAAGTGATTATTATACCCAGACATTTTGAGTATATGCTCACTGACAGAACTGTTCTCCTCCATCTTGCAGCTATAGAACTTATTGGAGACTTCATATATCTCAATCCGGGCATTTGCTTGAAATATTAACTTCAACTCCTGGAACATCTCATATGCTTCATGACGTTCAAAACGTCGTTGAAGTCCCGATTCTAAGCCGTAAAGCATGGCACACTGAACTATCGAGTAGTCATCAGCTTTGCTCTGCCAGACGTTCATAACATCTGGTGTTGCTCCAGCAGCAGGCCTGGCACCCAGCGGTGCTTCCAGGACGTAATTCTTCTGTGCAGCAATGAGGATAATCCTCAAGTTACGGACCCAGACCGTGTAATTGCTACCATCATCTTTCAACTTTGCTTTCTCAAGGAACGCATTAAAATTCAACGGAACAACAGCACGGGCCATCTATCTACAATCAAGCATAAACAAGCAAGATACTATCATGTACTAAGTTTCATGATAAATTTAGGTTCAATTAATCATATTACTTAAAGAACTCCCACTTAGATAGACATCCCTCTAATCCTCTAAGTGATTACGTGATCCAAATCAACTAAACCATGTCCGATCATCACGTGAGATGGAGTAGTTTCATTGGTGAACATCACTATGTTGATCATATCTACTATATGATTCACGCTCGACCTTTCGATCTCCGTGTTCCGAGGCCATATCTATATATGCTTGGCTCGTCAAGTATAACCTGAGTATTCCGCGTGTGCAACTGTTTTGCACCTGTTGTATTTGAACGTAGAGCCTATCACACCCGATCATCACGTGGTGTCTCAGCACGAAGAACTTTCGCAACGGTGCATACTCAGGGAGAACACTTCTTGATAATTAGTGAGAGATCATCTTATAATTCTACCGTCAATCAAAGCAAGATAAGATGCATAAAAGATAAACATCACATGCAATCAATATAAGTGATATGATATGGCCATCATCATCTTGTGCTTGTGATCTCCATCTTCGAAGCACCGTCGTGATCACCATCGTCACCGGCGCGACACCTTGATCTCCATCGTAGGACCGTTGTCGTCTCACCAATCTTATGCTTCTACGACTATCGCTACCGCTTAGTGATAAAGTAAAGCATTACAGGGCGATTGCATTGCATACAATAAAGCAAAAACCATATGGCTCCTGCCAGTTGCCGATAACTTGGTTAAAAAACATGATCATCTCATACAATAAAATTTAGCATCATGTCTTGACCATATCACATCACAACATGCCCTACAAAAACAAGTTAGACGTCCTCTACTTTGTTGTTGCAAGTTTTACGTGGCTGCTACGGGCTTAGCAAGAACCGTTCTTACCTACGCATCAAAACCACAATGATAGTTTGTCAAGTTGGTGTTGTTTTAACCTTTGCAAGGACCGGACGTAGCCACACTCGGTTCAACTAAAGTTGGAGAAACTGACACCCGCCAGCCACCTGTGTGCAAAGCATGTCTATAGAACCAGTCTCGCGTAAGCGTACGCGTAATGTCGGTCCGGGCCGCTTCATCTAACAATACCGCCGAACCAAAGTATGACATGCTGGTAAGCAGTATGACTTATATCGCCCACAACTCACTTGTGTTCTACTCGTGCATATAACATCAACACTTAAAACCTAGGCTCTGATACCACTGTTGGGGAACGTAGTAATTTCAAAAAAATTCCTACGCACATGCAAGATCATGGTGATGCATAGCAACGAGAGGGGAGAGTGTGATCTACGTACCCTTGTAGACCGACAGCGGAAGCGTTAGCACAATGCGGTTGATGTAGTCGTACGTCTTCACGGCCCGACCGATCAAGCAACGAAACTACGGCACCTCCGAGTTCTAGCACACGTTCAGCTCGATGACGATCCCCGGACTCCGATCCAGCAAAGTGTCGGGGAAGAGTTCCGTCAGCACGACGGTGTGGTGACGATCTTGATGTACTACCGTCGCAGGGCTTCGCCTAAGCACCGCTACAATATTATCGAGGATTATGGTGGAAGGGGGCACTGCACACGGCTAAGAATATGATCACGTGGATCAACTTGTGTGTCTAGGGGTGCCCCCTGCCCCCGTATATAAAGGATCAAGGGGGGGTCCGGCCGGTCAGGAGGAGGGCGCGCCAGGAGGAGTCCTACTCCCACCGGGAGTAGGACTCCCCCCCTTTCCTAGTTAGAATAGGATTCGGGAAGGGGGAAAGAGGAGAGAGAGAAGGAAGGGGGGGCGCCGCCCCCCTCTCCTTGTCCTATTCGGACTAGGGGGGAGGGGCGCGCGGCCCAGCCCTGGCCACCTCTCCTCTCTTCCACTAAAGCCCACTAAGGCCCATATACCTCCCGGGGGGTTCCGGTAACCTCCCGGTACTCCGGTAAAATCCCGATTTCACCCGAAACACTTCCGATATCCAAATATAGGCTTCCAATATATCAATCTTTATGTCTCGACCATTTCGAGACTCCTCGTCATGTCCGTTATCACATCCGGGACTCCGAACAAACTTCGGTACATCAAAAAGCATAAACTCATAATATAATTGTCATCGAAACCTTAAGCGTGCGGACCCTACGGGTTCGAGAACAATGTAGACATGACCGAGACACGTCTGCAGTCAATAACCAATAGCGGAACCTGGATGCTCATATTGGCTCCTACATATTCTATGAAGATCTTTATCGGTCAGACTGCATAACAACATACTTTGTTCCCTTTGTCATCGGTATGTTACTTGCCCGAGATTCGATCGTCGGTATCTCAATACCTAGTTCAATCCCGTTACCGGCAAGTCTATTTACTCGTTTCGTAATACATCATCTCGCAACTAACTCATTAGTTGCAATGCTTGCAAGGCTTATGTGATGTGCATTACCGAGAGGGCCTAGAGATACCTCTCCGACAATCGGAGTGACAAATCCTAATCTCGAAATACGCCAACCCAACATTTACCTTTGGAGACACCTGTAGAGCTCCTTTATAATCACCCAGTTACGTTGTGACGTTTGGTAGCACACAAAGTGTTCCTCCGGTAAACGGGAGTTGCATAATCTCATAGTCATAGGAACATGTATAAGTCATGAAGAAAGCAATAGCAACATACTAAACGATCGGGTGCTAAGCTAATGGAATGGGTCATGTCAATCACATCATTCTCCTAATGATGTGATCCCATTAATCAAATGACAACACATGTCTATGGCTAGGAAACATAACCATCTTTGATCAACGAGCTAGTCAAGTAGAGGCATACTAGTGACGTTTGGTTTGTCTATGTATTCACACAAGCATTATGTTTCCGGATAATACAATTCTAGCATGAATAATAAACATTTATCATGATATAAGGAAATAAAATAATAACATTATTATTGCCTCTAGGGCATATTTCCTTCAGGCGCGCCATAGAGAGGGCCGGCCCCTCCCCTCCTCCACTCCTTTATATACGGGGAGGGGAGAACCCCATAGGCACACAAGTTGATCATTGATCTTTTAGCCGTGTGCGGTGCCCCCTTCCACCATAATCCACCTCGGTCATATCGTAGCGGTGCTTAGGCGAAGCCCTGTTCCGGTAGCATCATCATCACCGTCATCACGCCATCGTGCTGACGAAGCTCTCCCTTGACACTCTGCTGGATCGTGAGTTCGTGGGACGTCACCGAGCCGAATGTGTGCAGATCGCGGAGGTGTCGTACCTTCGGTACTAGGATCGGTCGATCGTGAAGACGTACGACTACATCAACCGCATTGTCATAACGCTTCCGCTTACGGTCTATGAGGGTATGAGGGTACGTAGACAACACTCTTCCCCTCTCATTGCTATGCATCACCATGATCTTGCGTGTGCATAGGAATTTTTTTGAAATTACTACGTTCCCCAACAGCCTCGGCCTCAGCCATGGAGACACTGGCGCCGCCCACCATTTTGGGAGAGGGCGGGACCTACAAGGAGGTCGCCTTCCCAAGCCCATCATGGGAAGGAGGGGAGGGGGATGCTCCTCTGATGCGCTGGGAGGAGGGAGCCCATTGTACGACGTCTTGTCGCTAAGACAGGAACGCTGCATGCTGCGAAAGATAGATGATCCATTGAGACTGTGTAAAAAAGGAACTAGCGTGTGCACGGCGCCTATAAGTAGAAGGTGTACCTCCTTGGTGGTGTCCTCGGCCGCCGCGGCATGAAGAGGTCGTCCTCCGATGGAGTGGAGGAGACCTTGGCTGTGGCGGGGGCCTTGTAGGGCACGGTGTCGATGGCCATTATAAGGTGTTGATGTGTCCGGACGGTGCGAGCCCCTGCGACATCCTCTGATGCCTCTCTCTTTCTCATCGGACAGGAGGAACCTTCCTCCCCTTCTTCTCCTTCCCTCTCTTCCTCGTCTAAGGAGAGGATTCAGATATTTTCGGACCTAGCGTCTGCGGGATCTCAGATCTAGAGACCCTCCCTTTTATTCTCCGGTTCCTAGGCCTTGGTCGAGGCCTTTAAAGGCACCACGGCCAAGAGAGGCTATAGCTCGGGGGTCCGCCGGTCCTCGGGCAATGGCGCCGAGTACGTGATGAGCACTGCCTTGGACACCCATTTCTGAAAGCATGGAAGGGAAATTTAGGCAAGTATGGAGTACAAAACCATTGATGAACATATAAGGCAATGATTACCTCAGCGAGGCCGCATACAGCGTTGTAGTTGCGGTCCGATCCGGCTGCCAGAAAATCATTTTGGGACGGCTTGTAGAGAGCCGTCCACATGCCATCTATATTGGTGCGGAAGAAGTTCTGTAGTGTTGGTGTGTCCTTGGGCTTGTAAATCCACATAGGGCTAGCCCGGAGCTGGAGTGGGAGGATGTACCGATGTAGCATCACGTTCACCACTTCCACCAGCTTGTGCTTCTTCTGAAGGATCCAGATCCGCTCTTGAAGAGCGTCGACTTTTTTTGGATTTCCCCACTCTAGGCCTTGCTTCTGCCATGACACCAACTTCCTCGGAGGGGTGCCGATGAAGGTGGGAGACGCGGCCTAGACCGGATCGAGTGGCTCGGTGATGTAGAACCACTTGCGCTACTAGGTCTTCATGGTCTCGATGAAGGTCTCCTCCAGCCAGACCGACTTATGAGCTTACTAATCATGGTGCCGCACTTAGCGAACTCGGCGCCACCACTCGGCTTGACGTAGAAGGTCTTTAGCCATAAGCTAAAGTACGGCTCCACGTGCAGGAAGGCCTCACATACTATGATGAAAGTGGTGAGGTGCATGATGGAATTCGAGGCCGAATTATGGTAATCTAGCCCATAGAAGAACATGATCGCCCATGCAAAGGGGTGTTGGGGGAACCCCAGACCTCAGACGAGGTGGGGGATCAAGATGACCCGCTCCCCTAGATTGGGAGTGGGGACGCGTTGGCCGGGCTCTAGGGCCCGGCAGGTGGCATCGACGGGGATGTACCCCGCCGTGCGGAGCTCTGCAATGGTGGTGTCGGTGAGCTTGGTGGCTACCGACCTCCCCTTCACGTCCGCATCAGCCATTGGTGCAAATGCAGAAGGTGGGGAAGAGCTTTTGGATTGAGAATGAGATTGGGGATGCGAAGGCTCAGAGGGTTTGGGCACTAGAGCAGAAGGAGAGCGTGGGAGTATGGAATTGACCCCTCTTGCTCTTTATAAACCAGTAAAAGGCGAAGCGCCCCTCTGTTGCACCGTGAAATCGCCACGTTTTGGCCTATCATGCCGTTATGGCCACTTGGGGAGAAATAATTGATTGATGATATCCCCTAAAATGTGGGCGCGATCTCTGTTTTCATATTACGTGCCAATAAGAGGTTTACCTCAAACCACGATTCAAATAAGTAATAACCGACACATATGATGTCATGGGTGGTCGCGCTTTGGTAACGTTGTCAGTAATTGACTACCGAGCTCACCTACACTGCTAGTCTTTAAGGATAAGCAAGCCCTTCACTTCAGATAAAAAAAGGTGTGTTTTTGGTAACGCATGGCCAGATTGGTTGTGCCCCCTATCAAAAGGGAGGCACTAAGGGGCCCAGAAGCTTTGTATGGAGCTTGGCGGAGGACATGCAACTTGCCTTTCGAGTCAAAGATCGTCTAGCCAAAGACATTATCTGATGAAGGTTATTAACCTGGGCCTCGAAGACAAGTTCGAGGGCTACTGACGGTGTCCTGGAATAGGGGGTCCTAGCCCAATTGGACTAATGCATGGGCCGGACTACCGGCCCATCAAGAAGGAGAGACTTCGGAGGCCTTCAACTGAACTCAATCAAGGACTTGGCATGTACTTCAAGTATATGTGTAGATTCGGCATGTAATCCCTAGATGGCAACCGACCATGCGTAACCCTAGATACCCTTGGTGCCTATATAAACTAGAGGGCTTACTCTGTAGAGACACATTCATACCTTCATTCATCCATCGTCATACCCCTAGGGTTTAGACCACAACTCACGATCTCGTGGTAGATCAACTTTGTACTTTGATACTCTCATAATACAAGCAAGAGCAGGACATAGAGTTTTACCTGGGTAAACTACTATGTGTTCTTCCTCTTGTTACCCATCGATCTGATCTAACAACTCGGGCCGCCCTACCCCTGATCTGCCGGTTTTGACACCGACATACATGGTCTGACCATCCGCCCGTCTTACACCTTAGAACCCATTTTTATTCATGTGGTCATAACGCACTCCAGAATGCTATGTGTCATAGATGGTAGCAACACTGGGCAGAGCACCTTTTAACTTGATATTTACTGTGATAGATCACCCTAATAATTGACTACTACGCAAGCAAAAGGGTGCAATAATAAATGGATAAACATCTCAGGAAATTCTTAATAGCATGATATGGTATAGCCCTGGGCATCAGGAACTCTTCACAGTCCTCTTGAATCTTCAGTCAAACCGTCGTCGTGGCGGCAGAAAAATCATTGTCGTGGTAGCCTTTTCAAAAAGCTACCGTGGTGGCAATTTTAGTAAACATGGCCGTGGTGACCATTTCAAAAACATTGTCGTGGCACCAATTTTAGAAAACACTATCGCCGCACGAAAATTTTCATCAGCTCCTCCTACGCCTGGTACACCCTCTCCATGCCATGGTCCTCCACATACACTTGCCACCATCACCTATAACCTGTAGGCTATCTCTACATCTATTGCACTAAAGTGGCAATCCTGTGGCTCCAGCCATCATGCCGTGACGCGCAGGCCACTTAACATTACAACATGTAACCATTTAATACATAAACTCATTATCATGACAAAGGCTATACCACATCATATGCAATCCTGCAAAACAAAGTTAGATGTCCTCTAATCGATTTGGCAAATTTTAATTATGTGGCTTCTAGGGTTTGCAGATGACACTAGCTATCTACGCCCACCATCAAGGTGATAATGCTTGTTGCTAGATTAACTTTTGAGGTGTGTGAGGGAAGAGACTTAATTAAAAGTCTCTAGCCCCACACTAAACTTCGTCAAATACGCATGACCCCCTAGAAGATCATTCATATTCATCGCCCTCTTGTGTTTACGACGATTTGCTATTCTTGACTATGCATGATGAAGCCCAAAGAACTATTAGCAGATCGTCGATAGCCAGAGCCGAACGATTGTCGAAACTTTGTACAAAGCTACATCATGCCGCCAATGAACTGGACCAAAACAACACTCGAGGGAATTATAGCAAGAACATCAAACCCTCACATCCACATGTGATCCAGATCGAAACCTCCATCTACTCATAGAACCGCTCATGATGTCACTGTTGGGAAACGTAGTAGAAAACAAAAAATCGCCCTACAATCACCCAGGAACAATATGAAGATGCGTAAACAGTTTGGATCACGATCATTATCGACTCCGAGTAGCAACGGAGGTAGACAAATCGGTGTAGATCGTACTTGGAGTCCCCAGAATCGTAGATGCACGATCCTGCAAACTACCCACGAACGATCCTTCGAATGGAAGATCGAAAGCACGACCTCTGTACTTGGTTGCAAGCGTACGGTCTTCATGACTCGTCAGTGTTTCTCCGTCCAGAGCTAATCTTCGCTAGAGAATTAGAGGGAGGTCGTGCTTTCATCCCCCATACCCAAAGAATTAGAGCTAATCATCGCCAGAGAATTAGAGAGAACCAGGACCAATTAGAACTAGAACTAGAGGACTAGAGGAGGCTCCAAAACTTGTGTGTTCAAAATTGCCTAAAATCTCTAGTATATATAAGTTGGGAGGGGGCACCGCACAAGGGGGTGGAATCCTCCCTCCTTGTGCCAGCTCTAGGGGGAGGAGGAAATCCTCCCCCATGTCCAATTTGGCCTCCCTACAAGGGAATTGGGGGGCGCCACCCCTACATGGACCTATGTGGCCGAATTCTCCTTCCACCACTTGGCCTTTTAAGGCCCGTTGATATTAAATTAAATATAAAAAATCTAGCAATTACTAGATCTTTTATTATTAATTTAGCATCACCTGAAACATTTTCCACCTATATATTATTTATCAGGAATACATGGTATTGCTCGATAAATTCTAAAACCCTTCTGGTGACACCGAAACGCTTCTGGTTCCTCTCACAACTATTCTGAATATTAATGAAATAATTCCACAAATAAATCCTTGATACTCTCGTCCTACTAACACTAAGCAAATCGTGATTACCTTAAGCTTGTGACCCTATAGGTTCGGTAAAACATAGACATGAATGAAACCCCTTTCTTCAATCACTACTAGCTAGGGAAAAGCCTAGCAGTTGCGCAGGTCAAATACCTAGTAGTAGCACGGGTAGCCATGCTACTGCTACGGTGCTACGACTAACTTTTAGCAGTAGTGCGTGTTGGGCCATGCTACTGCTATCTATAGGTAGCAGTAGCGTGTGTTACAGAAATGCGCTGCTACTAATAGATGCAGCGCCTCAATTTAAAGAGTGCTACTGCTAAGCACTCGTTGCTGCTAAAATCATACCCCATGCTACTTTTATTAGTTTATGGAAAAAATTGATGCATATTTCCTTTGTATTTGTACAAGTTTTATATAATAGTCTCTAGCATATCATACACATACAAATCTAATCATATCATACACATACAAATAGTCTCATAGAATCATGTCATCATCATAATCATCATCCAACACAAATGATGTCTCTCGTCATCATCTCGAAATAGCGATACAAGTTATGACATGTCTCGAATACTTGCAACTACATCGTCATCTATCTAAACAATGATGTAGACGAGAAGATCTATCACTATGAATGAGAGCGGAACTATGAAGTACATGAGGTGGCGGTTCTGATTCCTCTATCGCGCTAGTGTGAACCTCAAGTAACTAGCTTCTGCTTCTTGTCTGCTATCGAACCCTTTATGGCTGACACTCGAGAATCGCTCCACTGGAGCCTGACACTAGGGCCACTCGTCGTACACTCCCAGAACCTTCCCTATGTACATGACATAGCACTTCTTCGCCATCAAGGATCTATGTACCCGTTAGAGATGCATCTTCATCAAGGGAATCAACATAAATATGCAACATAATATAATTGAGCAACACAAAAAGAAAGGGTGTTAGCAAATAGATGCAACATATAGTAAACTTAATTAATTAACACGGGTTCATCGTACCCAAACTAATTAACTAGAGGTACGTAGGTCATTGTACACAAACTAACAAACTAGCATTACGCAAGTTCGGCAGGGACCGCTTACATCACAAAGTTTCATCGCCACATAAAGTACCAGTTCAACCGACACATCATCATCGGCATTGTCAATCATTACTAGAAGTTCCATCCATCCGGATCATCGAGGATGCACCCTAGCTTCTTGAACGGCGTCAGGTCTTGACGTTGTAGGCCTATGTGATTTCGGGCATCAGCTCACGATATAGGGCCGTGGTGGAACAGCCCCTTCTCTTCGACGACTCATGATGATCATTGCAATGTCTCTTTGGATGCGAAGAAGTCATCTCTGAGTTTTTAATCCGGTTCTTCACCTAAGGATTCTGCCCATTTGTGGATATGATCATCGTTTCTGGTTTTCATGTGAAGCTGATGGTGATCCCTTCTGAACTCCATCATGAGATGGATGAGGTAGAATCCATTGTTCTTGCTTGATGTCAGTTGATGCATGTAGGAGAAGGTAATTTTATGCGAGAAACCCGGCCTGCTCTTCCTTTGTTTCCTGATCTCGAGGTGGCCACCCCTCATGCTGAAGCCGTGGAGAGCATCATCCAGAATATCCATTATGTGGGTGTAGTCCTTCTTCTCATAGTTTCTGGACGCGTTGAAATAGACAGCATGGCAGACACGTGGGGAAAGTATGATAAGGACGGCGTGCCCGTTGTTGTGGGGAAAAGAGAACACCTCAAATTATTCTCCACATTAGTGAGAAGGAATGATTGAAATGTACGAAAGTGTTTTCCGGCAATGACTTACATTGGATGATAAGGTAGGAGAACCGTTTCCTTGTCCTCATTCATTATCATGAAGTTTTGGATGTAGTCCCTAGCAGTTTTACGCTCAAAGTCACCGAGACTCAAGAAGGACTTGTGCATATAGAATGGATCCGCCACATAGATTTGCGAGATTTGTTCTCTCCTGATGGCTATGCTCATATGTAGCGCAAAAAGGCGGACGATTGTAAAATCGAGCTGCCTCATGAGAAACATCTCAAAGATATAATCAGACCGCGGGAAGAACATCTTCGTGGGTAGTGTGTCGACGTAGCACTTCCCCTCAGGCACACAAACCGCGTATAGCGGATATCCTAGATCTTGTGAGGCGAGAAGGCTTATCTCAGTCGAGAGCACATGGTCGTGTAGTCTCCTGAGATCCCCTGATATGCCCTCCAGCGGACCTGGCGATAGCATCGGCTCGCCCGCGACATGGTACATCATCATACCTTTGACCGGTACATAGTCTACAAAATCGGTCGGCGGAGCAGAGCCTCTCTTCGGCAGTCTCTTCCTCTCCTTTTTCTTGGGCTGACCTTCCAGAACCTTCCTTAACCCCACCACCAGTGTTGTTGGGCTAAGCACTGTACAACCCTTGGCTAGTTGACCCTACGTTGAGGCGGCATCTAGAGGCGTGTCCTGTGAGGATTGCATGAAGAGAGACTTCTAGCAATCAACCCTAGGACGTTCCTGCCCGGGCACATCATCCATCTCCTCATCCGCATGCTGATAGCCCGAGTCATATGGCTAACTCATCATTTCTAAGTCCTCAATGGTGCCTGTATTGAGGAACCTAAGAAGGTCCTCCTCGTCCATCTCATCATCCATTCTTTATTCTACGAGGGCGATTACGTCATCCACTATTGGACCCCCTTCCTTGTGCCGTCCGCCGCTCTCACCCGACACTATAGGCGCTGGTAATTGCGTAGGCGGGGTGGTGGTGTTCATACCTGCTTGCTGATGTGTCGTCATTGGTGTGATCTCGGCCGCCTCCAGATGAAGAAGATTCTTCGGCCACGGCAGCATCCAACCCTTGCAGTCTCCAAGCCGCATCGGGGTCTCGTCCTCCTCTCCCTCGAGCCATACTGGAGGAAGCAAATCCTCATGGCCCACTTTCACACTCGATAAGTTAACCCTGAAGTTGCCAACGGGGATCGACTGGCCGTGGAACATGAGTTCCAAGGGCTTCGTTATCACTGTCTTCCCCACGTCCACCTTCTGGCCTTTGATCACGTAGAGTACGATGCACGGGGTTTTTTGGCCTGCAAAGACATGTCTGCGGCGTAAAACATCCAAAAGGCAACGAAAACATAAGATTCTAGATATATGTTAGTGCGACGTGTAATTACCGTGAGGGTGTCGAGGTCAGCCAAAGACGAAGGCCCGCCTAGCACGCCAAAGACAGAGGACGGGCTGCTATGAGCGGGTGCGGGTGCAGGAGCAGGTGTTGTTGCGAGAGCAGGTGAAGGTGTGGTTGTTTTGTTCACCGAGTTACTCCCAACGAAGCTAGGCATGGGAAAATTATGTGCCATCTTGTCTGGATTTTCCTTCGTCCAGTTGATGACAGACGAGATCAAGTTAGTAGTGAAATCATGTCTGCAGGCAGCTAAAGCTGCAACGCTTGCCTGCTGGACCAACTCATTTTTGGCATGAGCTACTTTTTTCTCCTCCTTAGCTGTTTTTTTCTTGAACGCAAGCTTCACCTTCTCGTTGATGTCCGCCTGACTGAACTTTAGTTTTTGCGTCTTGGCCTCCGGGCCCTCATTGTAATAGAACTTCCATGTGGCATCATCTCCGATGCCGTGCACACGTCTATATTGCGGCTGCTGGTCCAAAGGGAGTCCCTTCAGTTCATTCAAGGCCCGTTTGAGAGGGGTGTCCCACTTGGGCCTCATCGACGAAGAGTCGCTTTCGGCTTCAAGCATGTGTTGTTTCTCCTGCAAAAGGAACATGAACCATTTACGAATGTGTGGCTGACTTGATCAGAAGCTAAATGTAAGGTGCTAAAAGAATAATTACCAGTATTCTAATCAATTTCCTCGTGATCGGGTCCATGTAAAAAACCTTCTTTTCCTTATCCCACTTGTATAGGTCCCTGATGAAGTCATGCTCCAACGGGCCGGTGAACTGCGCGAAGGGGTCTGGGATCCCTGCGGTTTCACGTTCCACGTCCTCCTTATCTCGTATGGGCCTTTTGCCAAGGTAGCCACGGCTTCCGAGGCGTTGGTTCCCTGTGTTCCTTTGTTGAAGCTCCTTGTATTTCTCATACTTAGCCTTGGCTGCGTCGGTAGCGCAAGTGTCCTTGAACTTTTCAAACTCCTCTTTTATAAGTGTCGGATTATCCTCCAAAATCTTGGACAGGGGTTCGTCAGCCCCAATAGCTCGTTTCACCCTCCCTTTCCAGGAGGCCAAATCATTGTTGAACATGACCATGGCATGGTTGTTAATATTTTTCATGGCAGGATCATCCCACGGGTCTTCTATCTCTTCATCCCAGCCGGGGAACTTGAATCTCTTGTGCAGCTTCGCTAGGAGCAAGTGCTCCATATTTGGCTTACTCCTTAAGTCATTGTTGTTGATGCTCACGCTTTCCTGTAGGATGCATCCTACTTGGTTCCCGTAGCACTTGCGAGCTTCAGCCGACTCTAATGGCTCAAATTTGCTGGGGTGCATCTTTGTGGCCATTAGTCTTCCGATGCCGAGTTTGTTAGGTTTTCATGTCCTCTTCTTCTTCTACTTCTTCTTTTCATTAGCGGCTTCGGCATCAATACCTTCCGCGTCAGTACCTTCTGCGCCAGTCTCGGCGCCGCCTTTGTTGTGGATGTCGGCGTCAATACCACCATCGAGGGTGCCCTGCAAACCTTGACTATGCTGACTAGACAAAAAGTCGAGGTAGTCATGTTCACAGTCATATTGTATGTCGTCTGCAGCATGGTCAGAAGCCCCGGTTTCTTTGTTGTTCGACATGTTTCGTACGATGGAGTCTGCTCGTTTAAGTCTTAAACTATAATAAAATGAGTAATGACATAAAAAAGCCTATGGTTTGCTGGAATGTCGTTTCATTCCCGTCGCAGCAAATCCCGGGCACTCGGTATGCCTACTTTCTAGCACAAGTCATACCGAAATTCACGGGAAATTTTGGCATGACCTTTGCTAAAAGGTGGACATATCGAGTGCCTGAAATTCGCCGGAACATAAATGAATCAACATTCCGGCGAAACATAGGCCACTCGTAGTTTCCCTGCATATAGAAAAATGGCTATGCTTGCAAATTCAGTATCACTCAATGGATATCATCATCGCGTACTGAATGCAGACCATCATGCTCAAATTACAATACAAAAAGTACTAACATTGCACTAAAAAAAGAACCTAAAATTTTGTTAACCCCCTCTCACTCACTAATATGGCACACTCTCACTTGATCACCTAAAACACCTAAAATATCTAGAATTCATTTAACAGAAACACCTAAACCCTAGAATTAACATAACTAAACACCTAAAATACCTAACCCTAGAATTAACATAACTAAACACCTAAAATATCTAACCCTAGAATTCAGTTAACTAAACACCTAAACTACAGTTAACTAAAACACCTAAACCCTAGAATTACCTTAACTAATATTACACTAAAACACCTGAACACCTAAACTATAGTTAACTTCAGTTAACACCTAAACTACAATACACCTAATTAAACTACAGTTAACTAAAACATACACCTAATTAAACTTTAGTTAACCTAAACACCTAAACTATAGTTAACTACACTTAACCCTAGAGAGGAGAGGTAGGGGATTACAGCGGCGAGGTGGAGGTCGGGGGAGACGGTGGCGGGGTGGTGGAGATTGTGACGAGGCGGCGACGAGGCATCGGAGGGTGGGGCGATGTCGTGGAGGGCAGGGGCTCCGACAGGGAGGAGGTAGGGGCTCTGCAAGGGCAGAGACTCCAGCTCTAGTGAGGGTAGGGGCTCCGGCGAGGGCAAGGCTCCGGCGGCGCTCGAGGCTGGGGTGCGGCAAGGGCAGGGGCTCCGGTGGCAACGAGGGGGGAGACAGAGAGAGTGTGGAATTGGGGGAGGAAGGAGGAGGAAGGGAGCCCACGCAGTGGTTAACTCTAACTTAGCAGTAGCACGGGCCTGGACCCGTGCTATAGCTAAGAAGAAAGGACAAACACATGCTACAGCTAAGTTAGCTATAACGCAGATCCATACCCGCGCTACTGCTATTCCTTCTGTTTTTCTTTTCTTTTTCTTTTTCTTTTTTCCTTTCTTATTTTTGCTTTTATTTTCATTTTCTTTTTTCCTTTCTCCTTTTTTCTTTTTATTTTCATTTTCTTTTCTATTCCTTGTATTTTTTTCCTTTTCATTTTCTTCTTTCCTTTCTGAGTTTTCTTTTCCGATAGACGACCGAGCCGGAACCATGCATAGTCTTCCTCGTTGGCGACTTCATCCATTCTGATCATGTTCCTTTTGCCTCTCCTCATGACAACACGGCTGGGATTCTCGGGTCGGTTATGAAGAAGCATTGTGTCACGTGCTTAGCGTGTACACATGGCTCTTTTTTGTGATGGCGTTCACGGCAACGCTCTTGGAGTTGGGTATAGACATGGTAGTGAAATATCGGTTTTATCTTTCGACATTCTTAGCCAATCTGACACGGAACATCGTCGCATTGTGCAGTCCAGAGTAGTCAAGCTCCCAGATCTCCTCAATCCTTCCATAGAATCTTTCAGTTGCGGCGTTCTCACCGGTCATGCATTCCATCGTCACCCCTGAGTTCTAAAAATCATTGTTTATATCTTTGGCCTCCATGTAGAACATGTATCCGTTGATATCATATATCTGATAGGTCGCGAGGTTGGCTGCGGGGCCATGTGCTAAGGCGTATGTGAGCAATCTGTCCGTAGAGCCCTCTTCCAGGGGATTAGCAAGAATATGCTCTTTGAACCAATGCAGGAAAGTGGAGTTGTGCTCTCTAATAACTTCGGAGTTCGTCCTAGATAGCCCCTGGTCACGATACTTCTTTGCGTTGGTTTCTTTGTGCAGTGTCACGAAAGGAGCTACCATGTCTAGGTGATGTCTCACTACTAATTTTACTATGTCAAAGTCATTGCATCGATCCGAGTAACCCACATGCAGTTCCATGTGACCTTTGGAGTGACCTTCTCCTTCGAGCCTCCCAAGGTGATTCTTAACGGGCAAACCAACAATAGGCCGGTCTCCGCCATATAGAGAATTCTTGTAGAAAGAGATGCACTCTTGTGTCAGATAGCCTTGGACGATGCTTCCATCTGGACGCGACATGTTATGAACGAATCCTTTGATGACCCCATGCATCCTCTCGAACGGCATCATGATGTGCAGGAATGTCGGCCCCAGGTCTATTATGTCGTCCACAATGTGGACACACAGATGCACCATGATGTCAAAGAACGCGGGCGGGAAGTACATCTGAAGCTCATTTAGTATCACAACAATCTCTTCCTGTAGCCTCCGGAGCTGCTTCACACCGGTCGACTTTTGAGAAATAACGTCAAAAAAAGTTGTAGAGACCAATAAACATGTCACGGACATGCTTGTCCATTATCCCTCTAAGGGCAACAGGTAGTATCTGCATCATCATCACATGACAGTCATGAGACTTCATCCCGTTGAACGTTTTCTTCTTCGTGTCTAGAAATCTGCTTATCCTCCCATAGTAAATGGGACCAACTTTGATTCCGTAAGGCACTTTAAGAATTGATCGATCTCCTTCGGACTTAAGGTAAAGCAAGAAGGGGGAAATAATTCTCTTCCTTCTTATTCACTTTTTTGCCCTGCTCCCGCGCCTCTGTCTCCGCCTCCTCTGACTTTTTACGGGGCGGCATGTGGAGATCTGCCCTGATTTTCAAATCTTCCAAGTCTCTTCTTGCCTTCGGCCCATCCTTGGTCTTATCCGGCATGTTCATTAGTGTTGCAATCAAGCTCTCAAGGACATTCTTCGTGATATGCATTTGATCAAGGCAATGAGGCATGTCGATTGTGGGCCGGTACTCCAAGGCCCAAAAAATAGACCTCATTTTCCATACCTTCAGCAACGGCTTCGACGCCTTTTTCATCATCTTTCCCGGCGCGGGGCACTGTTCCCAGTTTTTCAATAGCTCATCGATTTCAGCGCCGCTCCGCTTACGTGGAGGTCCTTGATGCTCAGCCTCACCATTGAATAGATCTCCATGGTTTCTCCACGGGTTGTCCTTCGTGAGCCATCTTCGATGCCTCATGTACACGATTTTCCAAGACCCACCATCTTTCGTTAGCTGCTGGGATGTTGTATCATCCATGCACCGCATGCATCCGCAATATTCGTGCATCATCATCATCAGCGCGGCTCTCATATAGAAATACTCGCCTTTGCTCCTCTTGGCCGGTGTCCCATGTCTTGGCCGGTGTTTTCCATAACGTGTCTAACTCCTCTTGAAGTAGCCCCAGATACAGATTAATATTATTTCCCGGTTGTATCGGCCCTTGAATCAGCATGCTCATGTGTGTGTACTTTGACTTCATGCACAACCAAGGGGGAGGTTGTACATCATACAAACATGGGCCATGTGTTATGGTTGGTGTTTTGGTTTCCAAACGGATTCATACCATCGGTACTCCCGCCAAGCACGATGTTCCTTGCATCACCTGCGAAATATCGATATTCGGCATTGAACACTCTCCAGTGGCTTGCATCCGTGAGGTGTCTCAGCTTCGGATCATCTTCATCGTCGGGCTTTTTCCTCTCCGCATGCCAACGTATGAGTTTTTCTTCCTTAGGATCTACGAAATAACGTTGCAGACGGGGAGTGATCGGTAAGTACCATACAAATTTCTGGGGAGATTTCTTTCCGGCCTTCTTGTATCGAGAAGCATTGCACACCCAACAGCTGGTTTTTTCCGCGTGCTCCTTCTGAAAATGACGCAATCGTTGATGCATGCATGGTATCTAATGTGCGGCAGATCAAGAGGGCACACGAGCTTATTGGCCTCATCCACACTAGTAGGACATAGATTCTCCGCAGGAAGAATCTTCTTTAGGTACTTGAGAGGCTCGTCCAGGCTTATGTCGGTTCATTTGTTTTTAGCCTTCGTCTTTAGAAGTTCGACCGTGAAACTCAAGTGGGTCACCTCGGTATCGCAACCATCATACAATGGAGTGTTCAAGTCTACCTCCAGTTGCTCTAGCTTGGCGTCCTCTCTAGAAGCAGCTCTGTCGGTACTCATCTCCTTGCGAAGCAGGTCTCGAACATGAGGGTCCCGCACGATTGAACTTAGTAGCGAGGAAGGTTGCAGTGTGTCCATGTCTTCTCCGCTGCCATGTTCGGCCTCTTCTCCACTGCCATGTCCAGCCCCTTCTTTATTGCCATTATCGGTCATATCTTTGCCTGGCCCAGTGTCGTCATTGGCTGCCCCATCGGCGTCCTCATCATCATCTTCAATTATCCACCGAGTCTAGTCATCCATGAAACCAGTCATGAGCAGGTGCGCCTTCAAACGACCATCCTTATAGGGGTTGAGCCAAACTCCTTTGCATCTTCAACACAGACATAAAATCTCTCTCCGGTTATTTGCATTCATGTCCTACACCGCCGATCGCAACCACCTTTCCACCCTCGTTCCACTGACCATCATTATCGCATGTGTGGTAATAATAAACAAATTTATTATAAAAATGCATGCATGCATCAAAGTCATACAAAAATTCGGCATGACCTTCCCTAAAAAGAGGACATGTAGAGTTTGCCCGAAATCCGCCGAAACGGAAATAAGTTGACATTTCGGGAAAACATAGGCAACTCAAGCACAGTTCGGCGGCAACTCATGTCACACGCACTATTTCCATCTTATTGCCCGATTAGGCAAATATATCGCACACACACAAATATGACGTTTGAGTAACCCCGAGGCTTATCGTATGGTAAGAAGTGGTCTGAGGAACAAAAACACATGTTAACACTCCGTGTTATAACAATTGATTTCAGGCAATATTACCTCAAAGTATAATGAGAAAGTTTGGGTCGATCCATTCTTCTAACGTCATACTCCCAATGTTGCTTTAGGACTATCGTTACACTTAATGATATTCTAAGATCCGGAAAACATGATCACCAGCCAGTCTTAGAGGCAAGACTAGGAACCTGTTCTTTATTGTTTATCATTTCACACATGCATGAGTTTTTCACTATATCACATATTGCAGGATCATAGCAGTTATAGCATGAAATATAAACTCTTTACTATGAAAATGGAAATATAATAATACAATATTATTGCCTCTAGGGCATATTTCCAACATTAAGTTCATAACAAACAGAGTAATGCTTGAAGCGTGATGACATAATGTATACAAAGCAAGACCAAATAATATGTTCGAGGCCCATCGTTTTACCCTTAATGCTTGAAGCATGATGACATAATGAACCTACTACCAAGCACCTCTCCTATTGAAGATAAATCAATCTAATTGAAGATAAATCAATCTAATTGAAGATAAATCAATCTAATTGGCCAAAGTAAGGACACCAGAAGATTGAACCTACTACCAACCAACTCTCCCATTGAAGATAAATCAATCTAATTGGCCAAAGAAGATGGATAGATCGGAGAGAATTGCAAGGCTATAAAATCACACATAAATAAATCTCAGAAAATAACTCGAATCTGACCGTAAACCCATAAATCATTGGATCCCAACAAACGTGCCGCGAGAATTGTAGATCTCCAAAGAGCTCGTTGTATCAAAGATCAAAGAGAGACAGAGAAAGCCATCTAACTAAGAAAGCCATCTAACTAATGCTATGGACCCGTAGGTCTTGTGGGGACTACTCACACATCATCATGGAGGCAACATGGTTGATGAAGATTGCCTCCCCAATGGTTTCCCCCTCCGGCAGAGTACTGGTGGAGGCCTCCAGATGGGATCACGGAAGAACAAAGGCTTGTGGAGGCGGAAGAATTGTTTCGGGTCTCGCACTAGGGGTTTCTGGATTTTAAGAAATTTATAGTGTTGGAATTAGATCAAACGGAGCCACGTGGGATCCACAAGCTCACAAGACGTGACCCCCCTGGCGTGCCCCTTGTGCCTCCCTCGATCAACCTGTGGTGCATCCATAAAGCTTCTAGGGTATATTCTGGTCCAGAAAAATCACTGTAAAGTTTCATCGTATTTGGACTTCATTTGGTATGGTTTTTCTGCGAAACAAAGAAATAGGCAAAAAACAGGAACTGGCACTGGGCAGTAAGTTAATAGGTTAGTCCACAAAAGGGATCAGTGGGAGGAAGAATTTTGCTGCTCCAACAAATACTTTTCTAAAGGATCAGTGGGAGGAACGGCAATTGCGGCAATCCTTCCTATCTCATCTACACAAGGCAAATCTTTACCATGATGTTGTTTAGTAAACTTAGAGAAATTAAAACAAGCACTTATACTAGCTCCAATATCACACAACCCCTGATAACAATAAGTGTCAATCTAACAGGCACACCAATAGTTTGTTGAATAATAAAACTGGAATATCATCCATAAACAAATCTTTCATACCTATTTCAAGTTGTGTTTTAGATTGATCATAAGGTTCATGAGACTTCTGAAAATCGCATCCTGAGCTACTTGGATCAAGGCGTTTGATAACACAGTTTAACCATAGTTAAACAAAAATCCTCTACGACTGGAATAACAACCGGCTTGACCTTGGCATCCTGTAACGCCCCGAGTCCGATGCGCCAGGTGTCTTCCAGTTATTCGTTGTCTTTGCCATGTCATTTGTTTGCGTGTTGCATTTTGCCATGTCATCATCCACATTGCATCTGCATGTTTTCAAAACTCGCGTCCGTCCCAGTCTCTCAGTTCCTTCTATTGTCCGTTCTAAGCCCAGACACACTTGCGCGCGCCCGCGGCACCTCCGAAAAATTATTTTATAAGTGGCCAGAAAATGTTCTCGGAATGGGACGAAAGTTGGCGTGCAGTCTTATCATAGCGTAGATAGACCGGCTGTCTAGTTTCATCGCATTCGGAGCTCGTTTGATAGCCCAACCGTTAAACATATAGCGGCATTATAGTCGGTTTATTCGTCGGACGTTTCGGTCCCCAAAACTGTCGTCGGGCCTCTCCTTCTCTTCTCTCCTCTCAGCCCAAGGCCTCTCGTCAGATCCCACTCCCACTCTAAACCAGCCACCAAACCCCCCTCCGACCGGAACCATCGGATCGCGATCGGAGGTCCAGAAACACCTCCAAACCCCTCCTAGCCCTAATCCTAGCCCCCCTTTCCTATTTAAAACCCTCCCCTTCCATTTTGGCAGCCACCTACCCCTCCTCCTCAATTTCCATGCCCCTAATCATCAGCCGCCGCCACCCTCTTCGTGTTTCGCGCCGGCCACCTCCCCGCCGCCACTTGGCGTCGTCTAAGTGGCCGCGCCGCCACCCAGCGCCGCTCCTGCGCACTCAGAGGCCGCCACGTCGTCCCGCAGCCCCTCTCCATCGTGCGGCCTGCCGGAGGCCGGATCTGGCCCGCCAGGCCCAAGCAAGCCCGAACCGTGCCGCCGTGCCTCCCGAGCGCCCGCAGCCGCAGGAGCCTTGCTTCCCTCGTGCTCCCTCGTCACTGACCCTCGTGCAACGCCTCCCACCGTCGTTCGCTCCTCCGACGGGTCACCGAAGCTGGCCCTCACCGGCAACCGTGGCCGCCACCTCTGTCAGGTCGCGGCCTCCCATCGCCCTTCTCCATGCCCTCCTCTTCCTTCCTCTAGTTCCTTCGCTCTCCCTCACATCTCTCTCTCCCTGTTTTGCCGCAGCACGGAACCGTCGCCGCCTGGAGCTCCAACCCCGTCGGATCTGGCTGGAACCCCCTGGATCCGCCCATTCCAGCCATCAAACGCCCGGATCCGTCGTCCTTCACGTCGGATCTCGCGCCGCCGGCCGCCATTTTTCCCCTGCATCACGATGACCTGGACCACGCCTACACACACGCGAGCTCTGCCTTGCGTGGGCCTCGAGGAGCGCCAAAGCCCAGCAACCACTCCCAGCGAGCAGCACCGAGTCAGCCTGCCTCCTATGCGCCGTCGGCCCCACGAGTCGGCCTAGCTGTGCGCCCTCCTGCCGGCCTGCCTCCTCCACCGACTGGGCCTCAGCCCTTGGTGAGCCGCCCAAACCACCCCCCTATGCGTTGTTGGCCCAAGAGCAGATTCGGCCCGTAGATGTTTTTTTTTCAGTTCTGCGAATTTAGTAATTATCCAGAGGCTGCCAGTTTTACAGAAAAGCCCTTGCACTTCATGCATTTAATAACTCACAAACCGTGCATCAGATTAAAATGTTTTATATATGTAAAATGCTTAGAATTGCATCTAGTTTCAGAATATGTTACTTCCATCCATGTTAAAAATGTTTAAAATGATGTTTGTGTTTATTTTGCATAATGCCATGTTAAAATGATTTATTTCATAACTAAATAACCGTAGCTCGGAATTAAATAAACTTCATATGTAAATGGGGTAGAAAAATGCATAGTTTAACATGCTGCACTTTATTTTGATGTTTAACAACTTTAAAATATGATTTAGGGCAGAACAGTACCAAATTCAAAATATGCATATGGGGATTTTCCGGAATTGTTGTTTGTTGTTCCAGCCTCATTAAAACTTGCCTAGATAGGTAGTTTTATTATGTTTCACCTCTTGCCATGTTTAACAACATTTAATATTGTTGAGTAGCATAAACGAGAGAGAACTAAATAATTGAATGTGGTGTTCCGTCAATATGCAACTCATTGCATATTGAGCTCCACTTAATTTTTAGTATTGTTTGTTGCACTTTGCCATGCCATGCCTCATTAAACCGGACATGCATCATACTTGATTGTGCATCGTGCCATGTTTATGTGATGGTTGTTTACTATGTTGTTTGCTTCTTTCTAGTTGTGCTTCTTCTCGATAGTTCCGGTTACGTTGTGATTGTGAGGATCCGTTCGACTACGTTGGCTCGTCTTCTTCATGGACGCGTTCTTCTTCCTAGCGGGATTTCAGGCAAGATGACCGTCACCTTGGATATCACTACTATCTTTGCTATGCTAGTTGTCTCGATGCAATCTCTATGTCGCGCTACCTACCACTTGTTATCAAGCCTCCCAAATTGCCATGATAGCTTCTAACCTTTTCACCCTTCCTAGCAAACCATTGTTTGACTATGTTACCGCTTTGCTCAGCCCCTCTTACAGTGTTGCCAGTTGTAGGTGCAGTTGCAGGTTGTTCCATGTTGGAACCTGGATATCATGAACTTTGTTGGGATATCAAAATATCTCTTACTTAATTAATGCATCTATATACTTGGTAAAGGGTGGAAGGCTCGGCCTTATGCCTGGTGTTTTGTTCCACTCTTGCCTCCCTAGTTTCTGTCATACCGGTGTTATGTTCCTTGATTTTGCGTCCCTAACACGATGAGGGGTATGGGACCCTCTTGACAGTTCGCCTTGAATAAAACTCTTCCAGCAAGGCCCAACATTAGTTTTACCATTTTCCTTATCACCTACACTTGCATAGGGACTTGCCGGCCCCCGTGGATTTTTATTAGCCCCCCCTCCCCCGGGCCAGTGCTCCTCTGAGTGTTGGTCCGAACCGAGTAGATTGCGGGGCCACCTCGGGGAAACTTGAGGATTGGTTTTACTCGTAGGATGTCTCATCCGGATGTGCCCTGAGAACGAGATATGCGCTGCTCCTATCGGGATTTGTCGGCACATTCGGGCGGTCTTGCTGGTTTTGTTTTACCATTGTCGAAATGTCTTGTGCACCGGGATTCCGAGTCTGATCGAGTGTCCCGCGATGGAGGATTGTCTTCGCAGATCGTGAGCTTGTCATGGGCTAAGTTGGGACACCCTGCAGGGTTTAAACTTTCGAGAGTCGTGCCCGCGATTATGTGGCAGATGGGAATTTGTTAATATCCGATTGTAGAGGACTCGAAGTAAACTCTTTTAAAATACACCAACCGTGTTGCGTAACCGTGATGGTCTCTTTTCGGGGAAGTTCGAGAAGAGAACACAGTTTGGGCTATGTTTGAACGTAAGTAGTTCAGGATCACTTCTTGATCATTACTAGTTTGCGACCGTTTGCATAGTTTCTCATCTTACTCTTGTATTCATAAGTTAGCCACCATACATTGCTTAGACACTGCTGCAACCTCACCACTTGCCCCTTCCTTACCCATTAAGCTTTGCTAGTCTTGATAGCCATGGTTATGGGATTGCTGAGTCCTCGTGGCTCACAGATTACTCCACCAACAGTTGCAGGTACAGGTTATGCGACGATCATGACGCGAGAGTGATGTTTACGGTTTTGGAGTTCTTGTCTGCTTCTTCTTTGTTCAAGGGACAAGTTCCTAGTCGACAACCTGGGCTAGCAGGGTGGATGTCGTTTGAGCTTCTGTTTATGTTTCATCCGTAGTCGGATGTTGATCTTATGTATGATGTATTGATGTAATCTTGCGGCATTTCTATGTTCTATATGTATCCCCATCTATTATGTAATGTTGATGTAATGATATCCACCTTGCAAAAGGGTGTCAATACGCGGTTCTATCCTTGGTGGGACCTTCGAGTCTCTTTAGGATAGTATCGCATATTGGGCGTGACAAGTTGGTATCAGAGCCTCGACCGACCATAGGAGCCCTCTTGATTGATCGCTGGCGTTGTTGAGTCTAGAACAAAACTTTTTGAGTCTTAGGAATATATATATATCGGAGAGTAGGATTTCTTTTTACTCCTCAACCCCTTCATCGCTCTGGTGAGGACTCCTAACGTAGATGTTTTAACATTCCTCTCCCCAATTTTCACTAAAAAAATTTAGGATCACGCGGGTATCTTGGAGTTGTTCCAATAATTTTGTGACGAGAACATTGTTCTTGGTGCCTCCTGTCATTTAGGGGTTGTGGCAGTGTCCCGGGGAGTTGAGCTCCGAGGTGTCGTCGGCACAATTTTATCGTTGCAGTTCCAGTATACCTGAGTTTTCGCCGACATTGAAAATCTCTTATATGCAGTTAGTGGTGAGATAACCTCGACGCCACCCAGTACTGGGGTGGGAGTTCAAGAGTATTGCCACAGCTCATATATCGGATGCTTTTCGAAGGTTGAGGTACACGATTTATGGAGTTTTCTTGGTTATGTGTTGATGGATGGATACAGTGGAGCGTAGGGCTTGCTAGTTGTGTGATATATATTGTGCCTCCATGTATCCCCAACACCAGATTGCATAACCAGAAAGTTTCGGGAGTTTTCAGGTGGGAATTCAAGTATCACGTAGGATATCTTTCCAATAGACACATGATACGATATGGGGTCTATCATATGTTTGTTCCGGCTTATTCCGCAAGCCAAATCCTTTGTTTTGTTTTGAGTTGGGGTATTCGAGTTGCTTCAATGTCAAGTGTTGATTCCATACCTTTCCTAAGTGGTGTTCTCATACTTCTATGTGAATACTAATCCTTCTTGATCATCGAGATTGTCTTGTCAATCCTTTTCAACCGGTGCTTTCATCTTCAAGTTATTCCATCCACTTCATCCTTGTAATATCAACTCTTATTTTCTCTACGGTGTCGTTTCCCCATCCCCATTTATCTTCTTTCCCACCCTCCCACCCTTTTGTTCACGGAGTCTAAAGTCGCTAATAGAGTATCCTTTTATTCATGATGAATGGTCATGCCAATTCTTTTCCAACCGACGTGCTCCTCTTCAAGTGGATCTGATCATTTTCAACATCCGCAAGATCAATTCTAAGTTTTCTCAACAGTGTTTGTTTCATCTGTACCAAGTTGTCTTTGTTTTCCCCGCCCTCCCACCCTTTTCTTCAAGGACTCATATTTCCTAATCAAGTATCCTTTTTTTATTGATGGGAAGTCTCTCAATTCTTTTCCGTCAATGTTATTATCCGGTGACTCTCACGAAGATAGTAAGGAAGCTTACAGTTCATCATTCTTCATTCTCTTCCTTCTCCGGTGGTCTAAAATCAAGTTTCGTTGTTATTCATAACTCTTCCTTTTGGTTTACATGATTTCCATGTTGGAATTTCTTATCCATGGATGTCTTACTTATTCACCTCTCTCTATTCATATCCGGAGTGTTGGAGATATCTCAAAAGATTCGCATTTTCCAATTCTTAATCGATTCAAGCTATTTCGAGGTGGATATCTCGTTCAAGCCATTTAAATCAACCGGTGCATTATCTCTTCCGCAGCAATCCTTTCCAACGGTACTTCTTTTCAGTGGGCCCTAACCCATGGGTCTTTTTCCAGGATCTTACCTGACTCTTCTAATTTTCTAGAGTTATTCTAAAATTATTTTCGAAGTTTGACGTAAGTATGGATTTCATCAGCCAGATGCTTTTCCAAGATTGATTTCAAACCATTTTCATTGTTGGATTAACCTCTTCGCTTTATATTCTCCCAGAGTACCTCAACAATTTTGGTGGTGTTTCTTGTCATCATTCTCAACATTTGAAGACCGAAGAAGATTTTTTCCTCTAAATCTTGTCCGTTCTCTTAGAGATTCATGGTTCTAGCTTCATGTTATCCTCTCAAATTGTTTCTAATCATGCGATTCTTTTCTTAACCATCCGAAGTATTTCAGGAGTTGTTTTCCGTTTCGATTATCCGGAGGCCTCCATTTCAGAAGATTCCTTCGTTCCAAGCCTTCAGCTTCGTAAGTTCCTTTATTTGTACCAGTGCTTCGTTCAAGCATTCTTTAATCAGTTCGCGATCTCTTTGTTCTCTTGCTTCTGGATTCACTCAAGTACCTTCGTCCGTCTGTAATGTTTTCTGGAGAGTCATTCTCTTTTTTGTAATTCATTTTCTAATTCTTACGGTGGTTCGTTCTACATTCCTATTCCTTTGTTATCGTATCAATTCATTCGTTCTTTGTAGTCCTACCGGTGGTTCATGAAGACTTTCTCAAGTTTTGCGCGATATCGCCCCTAATCTCTCCCAATGTGAATAAGTAGTATGCAAATCCATTGCTTCTCATCAATCTAATTGGTGGAGGATAAGCATAACACAATTCTTATTCTTCTTTCATCAAGTTGTTTAATCTCTTCCTTTTGGAGTTTGCTCGTCATATCACATTCTCGGTTCAATGTGTTTCATCTTTTCTTTTCCAGAGTTCAAAGTTTTCTCGGTTATATCATCGGAACCTCCATCTTAATCATCGCAAGGCTTTAATCTTATTCTTTTCATACTTCAATTCCATCTCATCATTCTTTTGTTATCGGAGTTCTTCACGGTGGTTCGTAAGGATTTAATTCATTCTTCAAGAGTTCATTAAGATTCTTGTTGGAGGAGTGCAAGTATCTTTTCCTCTTGCGTCTCGAAGTACAATTAATTCTCCGTATTCTTTTGAAGTGGAGTTTTGTTCATCGTTCTTCTTAGCTATGCAATCATTCCCGGTTGTGGCCGATTACCACCTCATAATTTTGAGATATTTTTCCATAAGGCCACAACAAGCTTATTCTTTTCGTTGTTGAATTTCCAACAACTCCGTTCAATATTTCCTTCTAAGTTTGCTTTCGAACTCAATTGTGGTAGAAGATGTCATCTTCTTCTCCGTTCTTTTCATTCAACTCTTTCAATTCGTACGGAGGCCTTGTGTGGTTTCTCTCGTCTAGTATCGTTCCATCTTATCAAGTTCATGTTGTATTCTTTCCATGTTTAGCCGGAGTGCTGCTGGAATTCTTTCGTTCTTATTCCTATTCTATCTTGTCCTAACCAGAGTAGTTTCAGAGTCTTTTTCCTTGAGCTTTTGATTCTCGTCTTAATCATCGTTCCTCTTTTCTACTCGAGTGTTCTCGACTATGTTCATCTTCTCTCTTGCACTCTTGGTTACCTCATCCTCTTTTCTTCCGTCTCGGTTCTAAGATCTCGGGACGAGATCTCTTGTTAGTGGAGGAGACTTGTAACGCCCCGAGTCCGATGCGCCAGGTGTCTTCCAGTTATTCGATGTCTTTGCCATGTCATTTGTTTGCGTGTTGCATTTTGCCATGTCATCATCCGCAATGCATCTGCATGTTTTCAAAACTCACGTCCGTCCCAGTCTCCCTGTTCCTTCCGTTGTCCGTTCTGAGCCCAGACACACTTGCACGCGCCCGCGGCACCTCTGAAAAATTATTTTATAAATGGCCGAAAAATGTTCTCGGAATGGGACGAAAGTTGGCGTGCGGTCTTATTATAGTGTAGATAGACCGCATGTCTGCCGTCGCACTCGAAGCTCGTTTGATAGCCCAATCGTTAAACATATAGCGGCATTATAGTCGGTTTATTCGTCGGACGTTTCGGTCCCCAAAACTACCGCTGGGCCTCTCCTTCTCTTCTCTCCTCTCAGCCCAAGGCCTCTCTCCACAGCCCACTCCCACTCTAAACCAGCCCACCAAACCACCCCCCCTTCGACTGGAACCATCAGGTCGCGATCGGAGGTCCGGAAACACCTCCAAACCCCTCCTAACCCTAATCCTAGCCCCCCTTTCCTATTAAAAACCCTCCCCTTCAATTTTTGGCAGCCACCTACCCCTCCTCCTCAATTTCCGCACCCCTAATCATCAGCCGCCGCCGCCCTCTTCGTGTTCCGCACCGGCCACCTCCCGCCGCCACTTGGCGCCGTCCGAGTGGCCGCGCCGCCACCCAGCGTCGCTCCTGCCCACTCAGAGGCCGCCACGTTGCCCCGCAGCCCCCTCTCCACCGCGCGGCCCGTCGGGCCCAAGCAAGCCCAAACCGTGCCGCCGCGCCTCCCGAGCGCCCGCGGCCACAGGAGCCTGGCTCCCCTCGAGCTCCCTCGTCATTGACCCTCGTGGAATGCCTCCCGCCGTCGTTCGCTCCTCCGGCGGGTCACTGCTACCTCTTGAGCACCGTTGGTTTTCCCTTGAAGAGGAAAGGGTGATGCAGCAAAGTAACGTAAGTATTTCCCTCAGTTTTTTAGAACGAAGGTATCAATCCAGTAGGAGATTACACGCAAGTCCCTCGTACCTGCATAAACAAATAAGAACCTCGCAACCAACGCGATAAAGGAGTTGTCAATCCCTTGGTCACTTACGAGAGTAAGATCTAATAGAGATAATAATAATAATAATAATAATAATAATAATAAGATAAATATTTTTGATAATTTTATGATATAGATTAAAGTAAAGATTGCAAAATAAAATAGATTGGAAACTTATATGATAGAAGATAGACCCGGGGGCCATAGGTTTCACTAGTGACTTCTCTAAAGATAGCATATTACGGTGGGTGAACAAATTACTGTCGAGCAATTGATAGAAAAGTGTATATATGCATCACGTCCGCGACAAGTAGACCGAAACGATTCTGCATCTACTACTATTACTCCACACATCGACCGCTATCCAGCATGCATCTAGAGTATTAAATTCATAAGAACAGAGTAACACATTAGGCAAGATGACATGATGTAGAGGGATAAACTCAAGCAATATGATATAAACCCCATATTTTTATCCTCGATGTCAACAATACAATACGTGCCTTGCTGCCCCTGTTGTCACTGGGAAAGGACACCGTAAGATTGAACCCAAAACTAAGCACTTCTCCCATTGCAAGAAAGATCAATCTAGTAGGCCAAACAAAACTGATAATTCGAGAAGACTTGCATAGAAGAATCAAATATTATTCATAATACATTGCTTAGACGCTGCTGCAACCTCACCACTTGCCCCTTCCTCCAACAGTTGCAGGTACAGGTTATGCAACGATCATGACATGGGAGCGAGGTTTATTGTTTTGGAGTTCTTGTTCCGCTTCTTCTTTGTTCGAGGGATAGGTTCCTAGTCGGCAACCTGAGCTAGCAGGGTGGATGTCAGTCGAGCTCCTGTTTGTGTTTTATCCGTAGTCGGATGTTAATCTTATGTATAATGTATTATGTAATCTTGCAGCATTTGTATGTTCTGTATATATCTCCATCTATTATATAATGTTAATGTAATGATATCCATTTTCCAAAAGCGTGTCAATATGCGGTTCTCCACCTTCGTACCTAGCTTCACCAACAACTCTAAGCTCCTACAATTGCACCTTATGCCCAAGCTAACTCCACTACAAGTTTGAGTATAAGCTCCACCTTATAATCAAGCTACTCCCTCCGTTTCTAAATATTTGTCTTTCTAGTCATTTCAAATGGACTACACATACGGATGTGTATAGACATATTTTAAAGTGTTAATTCACTCATTTTGCTCCGTATGTGGTCATTTATTGAAATATCCATAAAGACAAATATTTAGAAACGAAGGGAGTAGATGCTACTACAAGTTCCTACAAGTACGACACTTATACTCGAGCTACATGCTACTACAAGTTTGAAGCCTCGGGCGACTACTTCAAGTCGGCCACCTAAGTGCCTACAAGCCTCGGGCTAAAACAATCACCACTCCTTCAAGAATTCTCCACCGGGTCATCCCTGAATCCTCTTAGGGCACAAGATTAGTGTTGTATGGTGACAATGGCAAGCGATTTTGCATTAATCCCTTGGTATTGCAATGTGCGTTTTACTCAAAATCTGACCTCCCATAAGTCATTTACGTGGAAATGTAGCATATTTCGTACAAAGGAATGTTTACACAACAATTTGTTCCGAAGTGTAAAACAAGCTACAACAGGTGTGGTATATTTTGTACAAAACCCGGGACTTTGGACCACTAATTGTTCCAGTATGAACCTAGAGAACACCCATGGGTTTACAATATCGGGTTCCCTGAGCAATTTGACAAGCTGGCAACGTCCCCAAAGATCATTGGTTCGCGCTCTGCATCAGCTCAAACCACTGCGCAGCAGAAAACAGCATAGATATGAATCCAGCATCCATTTGTTAACTAAGGAATGACATGAGCCAAAAATGTGTGTTGCTCCATACCTGTCTAAGCAAATCGGCCAGTGTGCGAGGCAGCGCTTCGATGTTCTTCAGCATAACATAGTAAGGGAACGGAAATGAGTCCATATATTTTCCCAAGATTAGCTTGTCTCCTTCATAGCATGCTTCCTGGAAAGAAAATGCCGTCAGAATATAAACTACCTAAGTTAGATGGCTGTGCAAAACAATGTCAGTGAAAGTATTGAAGTACACACCAGTGAGTTCATAATGGATTCCTCATGACTATCTAGGAGTACATATGCAATCATTCTCCTTCTGTTTAGAACATTCCTGATACAGCGCCTCAAATTTTCCTGCTCCCATAAAGTAAACTTCAGCACTAAAACAATAAGCATTGTTTAATCCATAAGCAAATATGAAAGAAAAAGTGTTTATACCTTTTCATGGAACTTTCCATCAGATATTACAAGTATGAGTTGCTGAAGTGGATTTTGTCCTGATGGCGTGCGCGACCTTGCCACAGCAGCATCAAGCATTATATTCAGATGCATCAAGAGATCCGCAACTGGTTGATCCTCAATTTTGTTGTCTTGCTCAAAGGACAGACTAGAGATCATCTGCAGAGAGAGAGACAGAGACAGACAGACGTTAGTATTACTCTATTATAACTGACGAAAGCAAAAGAGATGCCCTACCTTGACTCCAGCTTCGGCATTGAAGATCTGATCAAAATCATGCAAGACTTTAACATTCCCTCTTTTCCCGAAACTTGCAACTGCAAACTGTCCAACCTCAAGCTGCGACATGGCCCGGCAAACTGTAACTAATGCTTCAATTGCAACTTTTCCACACTTGCCCTCGGACATGCTTCGTGAGTCATCGACAGCAATAACCACCTGGTAATTTCGTTTATTGGGTTTAGTTCGTCGCAACCATATCTTGTCCCTGCGAAACTGGCTCGCAATATATGGAATGACCTGACAGAAGAAAAAAATAATGTTTGTATAAGTGCACATTCTTGAGAGGGACATCAAGAGAAAAAGAGGAGAGCATGTTACAATGACTGACAAGGGGCAAAGAGAATACAAGTACCTTCTTCATGTTTATTCTCTTTCCAGTTCTGTAATCTCCTTGAAGCTTACTTGCAAGAGTTGGTTCCATGACAAGGCGCAATTGCTCAGCCAGTTCTTGGGACAATTTCATGGTAGCCAGTTCAAGATTTCTCCAGTCCATGATAGTCCTTTCAGTTTCTTCATTAATTATGTCCAGATCCATATGAGTAGACATCTCCCTGTCACTGGTTAGGGCATCCAGCTGAACCATCCTGTCATCTGTCAGACGCTGCTTGAATGAAACAACATCTCCAAAAGTGTCAATTATTTCATCTTGAACCAAATCCTCAATGGATGCATCAGTCTGAATATCTCTTCTCTCCAATCTGTTGGCACTTTCGGACTTGTTGGCACGTGATTGCGAAGTTTGAAGATGGGGCATTTCAGGCTTGTCATCCCCGGGTATCCTCTCATCGGGTTGTTCAACTTCGGCACGGGTTTCATCTTCTAACATAGGTTGCCTGACTTGCAGCTCGTCATTGATTTGATCAGCTGTCGCATCACCTAATGCTTGAGAGGTGCTCTGCTCACCCTCAGGCACATAACGAAATTCAGTAGCACTCTCATCATCAATATGGTGTTCAGTTTCGGGTTGATGATCCTGGGTATCATCTGAGACTCTTGCTCGTTCTTTCCAGTCCTCCAATGCGTCCCCAATGCTCCTGAAAGGATTTGTCTGCTTGATGTGTGACGGTGGAGCATCAGGCTGCAACTCTGGCTTGGAGTTGGACAAATTTCTTGAACCTTCACCAGAGTTGGGCATAGAGATTTCCAGACTAGGCACTTCATTACTTGAAAAATGGACAGAAGGAGCAACTCGACTGCTCATGTCCATGCTGTTGGCCAAGTTTGCTTCAGATTCTCTGTTGGAGTCTGTTTCCAATTGGTTGGGTTGTATACCTTGTGAAGGATGTGCAAGTGACTCCATTTTGTCCAACTGTTGCTTCTCCATGTTGTTTGGCTCGACATTTCCATCTTCATCATGATCCCCTTCATTATCAACCACATTGTTACCATCATGTGTGGCATCGTCTTCCTCCATATCTTCTGACGCAACTGCACTATCATCTTCTTGCTGCCCCTCTTCTGGGCCCATATCTTCGTTGTCAGGATTGTCAGCACCCATGCCATCGGTTTGTTCTGCATCATCCATGTTGACATCCTCATCATCATTGTCCAGTTCAGAGAGTTCAGGTCCTGTTCGATCATCATATGCATCAGCTTTGTTCATTACATCATCAGTATTCTCATCAGCATCCTCACAAGCACTTGGTTCATCATCCATATTATTATTCTTGCCTTGCTCGTTATCATCTGTCTCCACGGGATCTGTCTCCATGGGACATTCGTCCTTAGCACGCAATTCCCTATCATTCTCATCTGCCCCCTTGGCTAATGAACCCGACTCATACTTCTCGTCAGACGTCTTAGAATCATCATCTTCATTCTTGTCCCAGGATTTCTTGGCAACCATTTCACTGGCATCACCAGTGTCACCCATCTGATTATCCAAGTTGTCTTCACCCTCGCTGCCCGAGTCATTGCTTTCATTCTCAGAAACATCAGCTAATTCAGCAGCAAAATCTCCTTCCATTTCAATTGCTTGATCATCATCCTTAGGAGTTTGATCTGCCTTACACTGAGCATCCTGCTAAATATCAGCAGACGGGTTAGCTTCACTAAAAGAATCTAAGATTAAAACTATTGTTCAAACACACTAACCATTTCATTGGTGCCCTCAAGTTGTGATATATCATCAATTTTAGAGCTTGCACTCTCTTGACCTTCCCCCTCACCCATGCCAGTTCCAGTTCCTGTTGCATCTTTCTGTCCGTCTGAAGCATCTTCAGCTGCATCTTCGACACAACCAAACCCCTCCGCACATAGATAAATAAAAAGATCCCCGAGTGCATGAGTCATTTCAGATGTCTGGAACCATTAGGGGAAAAAGCCAATGAGAAGGGGGGGAGGGGGATCATTACAATCAAAGCAGGGGAAAAGGACAAGTAAAACTTTACTAAACCAAAGACAAGCTTACTCTTCTGTGAGCTTCCAAAAGTTCAGAAAGTATGCCTTCGGCTGATGACAGGATCACACGCAGCAAAACACGAAGATGCATTAACTGCGCCTCTATTATAGAACACATCTCAGGTTTGTAGTCCAACAATTTCCTCTGTTGGGTAACAATAAGGATCAGATGGCAAAGCAAAAAAATCCATAGGTATTAAAGGTGAAGGAACACACACCAAGAAGACAAACAAAGGGCGAAGGAACATACCACTAAAACAGAAAGATTTTCACCAGCGTCACAGACATGGTCCATTTGAAGATTCATGACATACGAATGCAAAATATCTTTCCAGGAAGTAATATTTCCCTCTAAGGAGGGTTCTTTAGTTTCATCAACGGATCTCCCAAGACCAGTGAGCTGTCCTACAACACCGACAGCTAGTGCGAAAGTTTCCTTAAAAGCTTCTGTGTATGAATCTTCAGGCTTTCGTTCATCAGAGAATAGTCCATACTTGTCTTTAAGTTCTCTAGAGAAACTCTCTGTTGCTATCTTCCCCTACACGACATTAACCCATGCTTAAGAACCAAACATCCATACAACACAAACGAAATGCATCAAATAGTAACACATGAGAAATTCCTCAAGCATGATTGCAAAATGAAGAGACAGAAATTTGAAATAACTACATCCATACAGGAGCAAGATATTATTAGTCCACCTGCTGCAACATCAGACCAAAACATAAATTCTTCTTTTTCTGCATTTTGGGGATGCCTATAGTAAAAAAAGTGTTCTGTAGTGCATAAAATAGGAAGAAGTCTACCAGTCACCCAGCAAAACAGGGCAACTGAAAATGTTACATAACTCTCAGTAACATTTCTGCAGGACCTACACCTCTTAAGCATACTAGAGGAAAAACTAATAAGCATATCACCAGTACAACAATCAAAACACCAAGCATCCTTTGCATTACACGTCTTAAGCATACTAGAGGAAAAACTAATAAGCATATCACCAGTACAACAATCAAAACACCAAGCATCCTTTGCATTACACGTCTTAAGCATACTAGAGGAATAAAATTAAGTATCCTTTGCACTGGTAATTAACACGAACCTTGTCCAGTAACTCTTCGAAACGAGAGAGCAGAACTTTCTTCACAGATCTCAGTGAAACATCCTGGTGGCATAAAACCTGTATATCCTCTCTAAATGTGTCGACAAGCTGGCAATTTGCAGCAACAAGTTGCTCCATCTCTATTGTAGCAAGAGGCATATTTTTGTGGGCACCAGCAAGGATATTGTTGGATCCAACTAAGAATTTGTCTAATAAATCCTGCAAAAAAATAGAACAGAATTATGAACTTATTCGAAGAATATTCGGCTCAGATGGAGCAACTTGTTATAGTACTCAAAGAATATCCGGCTCAAGTTATTGGACCAAAAAGGCACATTGCAATGTCATCAACTTATTCAAAGCATGCATAAAAAATAAGGCATAAATTCTCAGATGACAACCAAAAGGACCCCTACCGTTCCTGGTTTCAGCTAGCTCATACACATACGATACGCAAGCTGTAAGTGTCAAGAAACAAACAATCTTACCTTGGATTCAGAAAATCTTGTAATAAACTTCTCCAAAAGAGTTGACATCGCGGCAACTTCTACTTCAAAGTTGTCACAGGAGGCATGATGAGAACCTTTGAAGGTTTTGAGCAACAAGTTGGTGTCCATGGCCATAGCTAGCACATTGTCAAAAAATTGCTACATAAAAAGTGCAAAAACACGTGTCAATTAAATACATAGAATCCATACAACTTCAAAGCTTGAAGTAGTGGAAATCATACCTTTTGCTGCCACATGGAAATTAGCAGTACATTTTGGCAGGATGATAGAGATTCGCTCTTCCCTACAAAAGGATAGGTCATAAGTTTTCACTTAGGATAAGTCATAAGTTTCACTTACTTAAATATATAACAGGAAAAGAAAAGGCACAGATCTAGAGGTACCTCCTGAACCTAATAATAAGATCATATGCCGGAATTGGTTCAGCTGCTCAAATAGATCATAAGCAAGATGTCTTTGTTCACATAACGTAGTCAAAAGATGGTTCATAAAGGACGCAGCCTTATTAACCTGCAAAAGATGGCTCAACCAATTAAACCATAAACACGAATTCGATAATGCATCATCTGTGGCATCAAAACAACAAAACGTAAAGGAACTAACCTCTTGCAAGTCTAGATCTTTGTTAAATTTCAAGGAAATTTGCCTAAGTTGTTGCACCGTTGCCAAACATCTGAAGTACTGCTGATTTGCAAGCTTCCAGTTATTTGCGCCCAATAGGGTAGAATGAATAGTGCTAACATCTTCACACGCTTTTTGCGTGATCACTTGGAGTAAATGTGTTGTGTTGTATGACTGCTCCAAAAACAATGGGCTTGGTGCATCCAACTCGTTTCCCCACTAGAAGACATTAAGTTGTCAGAGTCAATTTTGCAGACAAAAATCAAGACAACATTAAAATAAATAAATTTCTTTTAATTTCACATCACAGCATTCAACAGCCAAACAACATATAGCGCAAGTGGAAAATCAGTTTTTGCCATTAGCAGTACCTCATGACTAATTGGCCTGTGCTTTGAGAGTCCACATTCCTCAAGTGTCTTGAACAAACTGGACAAAGCAGTTTTCTTCTGGTTCTTTTTACCATGCTTCAGTATAGAACCAAAATCAGCCGCGTTACAAATCCTCTCAAGTGCATACCAAAAGAATTTCAATTTGTCGTTGAGTTCAGCTTCATCTTGTTGGTGGTCCATATTGTGCACAACAGCATACACAGATTCTGTGAACAAAAAGAACAATGGTTCACAATAATAACACACACTAAAGGAAAATGAAGGGACAAAACACGTGGGAAAAGAACAAGTTTCCACAGAGGGGTGGGTGGGGGGTTATCACCTTTCACGTTGGGAACTGCAGCAGCACTATCGTTTGCATGCAATAATGTTTGCAATGACAGAGAAGCCTGGCTTTTCCACTTGTTGTACCACAAAAACCTGGAAGAAAGAGGGGAACCTAAGAACATGCAATGGTGCAGATTAAATAAATATATGGTCCTTATGGGACAACCTTTCACTAAGTTTCTCCGTGTCAACAGGAAACTGTGATTCAGGTATCTCAGGATCAAGCCAGCATGGAACTTTTCTTGCTGTAGCCTCTTCATTCAGTAGGGTAATAACAGGTTTCTTCAAAATATCCTATAAAAAAGTAAACTGCCCAATAAATGTATTTTCCAAAATTGTTATTGAAGATAAGCATAAATGTCAGAACAATGGAGCACTAAGCAATACACCCTTTATTCCTGTATGCAGGATGCATTAGGTTTTGTTAATATAAGGCTTTGGACATTACTCCATTAATACATGTTTATATGATACAAATCAAAGTTACCAGTAGGTACTTTTGAAAACGGATCTAGTGATACCAATTTAATGTCAATAATTCTTTTATGGAACACATAAAGTAATTCTTGGTGTGAAAACATTGTATTCACGAAACTTAATATGCCCTGCATACGGAAAGAGAGGGAGTGGTAGTTTAGAAACCCTATTATACATGATTGCTTCGATAATGGCAAAAAGACTAATGGAAGTGCTAACGACTAGCAGAAAAATGTTTCTGTTGTAATTACAACTAGAGATCATTCGAGAGGAAATTTCCAACTAGAAATGTAACTAAGTAATTCAATTGACTGTTGTTTGATGGGCACAATAGGGTTGCAGAAGAAGCCCTATTCACAGTAACAGAATAAGCTAAGCTGCCCTAGCAAATTCATTCACATGAAAATAACCACAGTAAGCAATTAGTACATACATTGAACCGTTGCAGAAGCTTAAAAATTTTCTGCCTCGTCCTCTTGAAATTTTCAATCGAAGCAAGACTGTATGGATCTTGATCCCATCGATAAAGCTTAACCTGATCTTTCAACTCCTTTTCAACTGATTCTTTACTGACCTCAATTTGCTGAAGAACACTGAGGAGCAAAAAAACCTATTATAATCAACCATTAAGAAATGAGCTAGCAATAACTTCACGTGACAAAAACTTACAGTGACAAAAACTGCATGTAGTAACCAAACACGTTGTACAGAATGTTCTGGATTTTCTTCACTGGAGTACTGCCAAGAGAGAGAGAAGATATTAATATATTAAGGCACATTTTGAGAATGAAGGGACCAGTTTGAAAAATATCAGAGATGCAAAAACACGAAAAACCCAACTTCCATAAATAACATGAGATCAACTACACAGCAAACTCTAGACCTCACCTTAAATAAACACCCACACTAGAACCATCAGAAAATTCACCATGGAAGGCAAGGAGGAGATGCAATCGTGTCTTGAATTCTCCAAGATTTGATGTTTGGACGAACTCCTCTATGCTGCATTTTGGATCAAGCTAACATAAGAAAATATAGACAGAGACATGAACAGAGAACAAATGCAGAAGCACTGAAGCATACCTCTTGATTATAGACAAATCATCATTCGTTGGAATGTCACAAGACTTTGAAAGCAATGCTCTCAGTGGAAACCATAGCTGCACAGGTCCAACAATATATTATGTTGAGCAAAACTGAAACTATTAATAAACTATAATGGCACGCAAATTAAATACAAACTCACTTTTGCAGCATTAGTTTCATACTTTCCCTGGACCTCCTCAAGCAGGATAGGCCAACATTCTAACTCAAGCCTTTGCCATGAAGATAGAAGCATGAATATTGCTGGAAGATGATCTGTGGGGGAAAGAATTAGAGCAATTGAACAGCATAGCTTCGATTTACCAGAGATTTGAGATGCTGGAAATGTTACGGCCGTAATACAAAACAAATTATACAATTTTACCACAAAAATTTTACAGCACGTAAGCACAAGTAAATAAACAGTCCTACATTTTAAAGTATACGATGTTACCACCTGAACACAAAGGTGGGAATGAGAAACTAGAATTCGTCTTGCTACTGAAGATTCAGCCTTTACCTTTAAGAAAGAACTTGGAGTCATTTTCCTGCAATGTTTGAGCTTTCCCAGCCAAAAGTTGCAATCCAAGTAAGACCTGCAAAAATAAGGGGGCAGTAGACAAGGATAGCTTAGTATTGAGCAGCAAATTAGTATTATACAAGCAATTTATTGGGTACCAGACCTTAGAAAGTGGAGCACTCAGGGGCATTGCCAAAAGGGAAGCAATTATCTCCAATATTTTCAGTAAACCTGGATGATCGGGCCACTCGTCTAAAAAGGTCCTAACTTTCTCTTGAAGTGCAGTTAGTGGCTCAACCATTTTGAATAAAACAGGAGGATTCGGGTCCTGCAAATAAGCAAGTAAACTTAGTAAGAAGGAACGACTGGGCATCAAAGGTATAACTTGCAGGACTCGATACCTTGTAAGCATTATAACTATTGCTGCCTAGAGAGGCTGCACAGGTTCGCTGATATTCTAGACAAACACGGAGTAAATGCTCAGGCATGAGTTTCTCATCTAGTGTTGAAGAAGTCAATTCTGGCAGGCCTGGAAAATGATATCAAAAATCAGCAAAGAGTCCAGCATACACCACTGTCTGAAATCATAGTCCATGTACATACCTTTCAATATTCTTGCACCAAAATCGTACGAGTCTACAAAAGACTTAAGTTTCTGCTGATCACTAATTTGGAATCTTTCAGTCTGAAACAAATACATCAAGAAAAATATTAGTTAGCTATGAGAATGTACAAATTTTTCAGTCTGAAGTTCCTGCGTTCATCTTATTTATTATCTTGGCCTCCTATGTCAAAGAAATTACCATCTAAAAGAAGGTCAGAAAGCCAACACCCAACAAAGGTCAAGAAAATTATCAACTACTGTTACCGTGAGCATCCATATAGGCATTCGAACTGATCATGAAAGTTAACAGAAGATGCATCTTCTTTCTCATGTTACTATTTACCTTTTCAACAAGATCAGGAGATCCAAACAATTGGTTATGTGTTAATATAATACATTTCAGAGCAGACTCTGGAACAAGATCCCATTTGTCTTCAACAGAACCATCATCTTCGTCACTTCTCTCCTGAATAAAACAATAGTGTTCAATAAAAATATAAAATGAAAATACAAGCACTAGTAAGGAATACAGAACATTGGAATACCATAATTTTGAAAAACTCAAGCTCCAATTTTTCTTCATTATCTGGACCAGCATTGCCATCAGAGTCTATATCTGAAATTGAAGGCACATCTCCTTCAAAGATGTCCTGTATATCGATGATACGGGACCTGAACTTGTAATACTGAGAACCATCATTTTCCCTAGCCTTCACGCTAGATTTCATATTGATCCACATGCTTTCAAAATAATCGAAGATCTTCTTCAAAGACTGGAAAGAGAAACTGGTAAGACACACATTATTTCAATTCGAGGTTTATTAACCATGACGATAGGAGTACATACCAGATAAGAAGTTTTATCCATGATAAGGGAATGAAAGATACGGTATGTTGTCCGTACTAAAGAAACGTGATGAAATGTTACTAGCATCTGCGAATGGGATCTCTGCAATCAGTACAGAAAACACTTACAAACAGCTTCATTCTCCAAATACTTATAATCTACAGAAGCATAAAATTGAATAGGATAGAAGACGGTTCAATTAACTAACCACTTCATCTGCAACTTCGCCAACATTTAACTGACTCGACACACGAGACAGCTTCTCCAATATATCTACATCCTTGAACTCACTGTATTGAGTTTCCAATTGATCACCCATTGAATAATTTGTTAAATCTGGAACGCCCACTACAGTCATTCCAGCAACATGTCCATTGGGAAACTGCATAAAAGTAAAAACTGCACCCTGCAGAACAGAAAATGATAACAGTACAGCCATAAGCACCATATATTCATTGAGTGTGTTCCTATTAACATTAACCAGGGACATTATATTGCTTCACAACATCTTCAAACAGATGTGAACTATTGTTTGGTGAAGAACAAATTTGACTATATGAAGTGCACTCTAGACATTATATTCTAAAAGATTGTCCATGGAAGAAACTTGCATATTTCAACTTCAGCTGCAAACATATACATACCAGAACTTTTTCAATATCATCTTCTTTCACCTTCTTCAAATATTCTCTCTCAAGAGAACCAGATAGAGCAATTGCCAAGCCAAGTTTCATTTCGTATACGGCAACTTGCACTGGCTGAATCAAATCCACATATTCCCCATACTCTTCTGTCAGCCTCTTAATAAAGTTACTTGATGTTATCTGTCATAGAATGATTGCACGACCAATCAATTTTAACTGCGGTTATGAGGAGTGGAAGAGAAGAATAAAAACAGCCCCATGGCTATAGCTAAGACATTAAAATCAGTCCCAACAAATCTCACCTGCCAATTGCAGATTCTATTGACCTCCAATTGCCCAGCACCATTGCAGTTTAAATGAATTAACAGATCCTTGCAGTCAGACAACCGTCCCTCAAACTCACAGCATGCTGCAATCAAACTCTTGTGTTTAGACTGTCGAGGTCGAAATACAACCTGCAATAGTGTATGAGGACAAGTAAGAATCTCGTCCATTTGCATGCATAGATTACATAATGCAAGATTCAATAATCAAGTTGAGGGCTTGGCATGCTTCATCTTATGCAATAGCCAATCGATCCAAACATTTAGAGATAAATTTCATATTAGCCAGCTATTCCAGCTTGTAGCATCACCAATTCACCACCATGGCCAAGAAACCACCGTAGCACCATATCACAGAGAGAACAATGTACATTATGCATTTTATCAATAAAAAAAAGCACATGCATACAAGATTGAATAATCATGTTGAGGGCTTGGCATGCTTCATCTTGTGCAATAGCCAAGCGATCCGGACATTTAGAGATAAATTTCATATTAGCCGGCTTTCCACAGCTTGTAGCATCACCAATTCACTACCATGGGCAAGAAAACACCGTAGCACCATATCACAGAGAAAACAATGTACATTGTCATGTTACTTCCGGAGATAGGACATTCATCTAGCTGTGAAACATGAATATTTACAATAGTGCATCTAATTCCTGACCAGCAAAGAATTAAGAAGTGAAAGAAAAAACTAGCAGCATGGTAGAATCGGCAAGATACCACGGGATTAAAAAAAGTATGAAACATCTAGAACTTAGAATTGAACTGCAAGCTCTGGGTGCTATGCTATTATAAACAGAACCTTTGACCGGAGATTCTTCTCTTCAGTTTTCAGCTCTTGCATTAACTTCTGATCATGACAATCTCCTGCTAAGTTAGAGCCCGCCAATTCTTCACATTCATGACGAACCTATTAGAAAAAAGATGTCATAAATTTACTTGACCTTTTCTTGAGTAAAGACAATGTCTTATGAACACCCTCTAGGTATATGATTTTATAAAACAATCAAAATACAGTTTCAGCACTAACAAAATAGCAATGACTTTATATGAATGACTGATACAACATAGAAAGTTGGATTATATGAGTTCACGATGCTTGCATTGCACCATTCTGTATAGCACAAAACAGCTTACAGGAGCTATGTGCCATAAACAAGAGATTTTTACCTTTCCCTTGAGATCTACGAGTGAAATCTTCTCCAGAATCTGAGAATGCATAAAAGCAGATAGGAACGCAGGATCTGGATTGTATGAGCTCAACAATAGCTGGAAACGCAACATCCCAATATATACCCAGGCAGCCCCAAGATGCAATAAAGAGTCTGCAAGCCCAAAAAGATAATTAAAAATAAGTGCACAGCGTCTGCTAAAATGAATAATCAGAAACAACAAAGAGAGCAGAATTCAAAATATTGTAGCAAGCCCTTCACGTTGAGACAGCCTGTTGCGGAATAACACGTATGAAGGATTTGTAAACTGTAATGGGTGGTGCTGTGCCTAAGTGTTCTCCGTAGTCACTCTTTATCCTGTGCTAAACAGGATACTATCTCAACAACTCATCAGGCCAGAAAGCAGCACATAATTGAGCTAACCAATGTAAATCCATATATATTCCGTTAAAAAAGCAAATACATATATCATACCAGCAAGTTTAGACACTGTTGAGGCTGAATTGGTAAACTTGCGTATATCACAAATCATTCATTCTAGTTCTAGAGATCCAAAAAGAACATACCACGCGAGTACGATGAGTACAACTCCAGAAGCAGGGACCCTATGAGTTTATTTGACCCTGAGAATGAAGCAAGTACTCCATGACTTGATGAAGATAACAATGCACAAGCAGTATGGAGGCATTTATCCTGCGATAGAGCAAGACATGTCAAGAAGAATGCAAGGCCAGAAAATTGTTTCAAGAAAAACAAAAGGTCGGCAATCAAGGGTACCATCTACCAAGATGTACTGTGATTATTAGTGACAATGGAAGACGCCACATAAGAAGAAATTACAAAGACCATAATATGATGAAGTTCAGAAATTACCCTGTATAATGTTGGTCGATTATGTTCACATTACTCAGCACCTAAGAACAAAACCTACAACCATACTAACTTGTGTTGCTTTGGATGCACACAGGCATCGGTGTGAAAGGATTTCTTGTTTGCCATTTACGTGACTGTAGACAATCCTTCAGTTTTTTACTTGTTTTGCGCCCTTATTAACTACCCATCTTTCAATCCCCAATACCAATAAGAATTTAATAGGCACATCTGGTGAAAAACTTGTCCTTGGAAAACATATCGAAAAGTATTCGCAACAAAAGCTTCCAGTGATGACATATATTTGGATTGAGATAATATTGTTAGATTTCTATGCTAAAATATAACCCACGGTTCAGGTTTCAAGCATGAAAGCTGGTAATCGCAGTAAAAAACAAGTGTGTACAGGAATTCAAGGTCACCATTATCATTCATTATGTAGTGTGCCCACAAATTTTCCAAACAGAAATTAATAAATTTCAACAGTAGCTTAAAATCTAAACCATAAAATGTCCCAAATAAACGCTGGCGGAGTCTCTGGCATAGAAAATGCACTTCCGCGTGTCAGCTAAAATGGTGACTATGATTAGAATTAAAAGAATGTAAATAAAGTACATGCAACTCGCAAGTAATGTGGTACACAAGACTTTAAACAACATCACAAGGATGATACACAAACCTCCAGATGATGTTCCGATTGTTGAAACAGGATGTGCTCCAACTGGCTGTACTCTTCTGGCTTGAGATGCTTCTTATGGGCAAATATGATCTGCAACAGATTGTCAGAACTCAGAACAGCAACTAAAAGGGATGGTTGCAAACCAAACAGGGATAGATAGAACATTACCTGTTTGAAGAGGGAATCAGCAGCAGAATAGAGACCATCAACTAAGTTTCCCGCATACGAGACACCTTCCCAGAGACTTCTAGATGACATTCTAAGCATTAAACTGTTCTTCTGATAATCCATCACACATAAATCACCGCGGCTGCAGAAACAGACAAACAATAAGAATATTGTCATCCTGTAGAGCATGTACAATGGGGTGTTGTCAGCTTTCTCTTAGGGATGCCACGTAGGGTAACTGCTAAGTTGGAAGAGAGAAAATAAATAAGGGGTGTCCCTTCTCTTTACTAAGAGATGACCTCTTAGCGCTTAAGATAAGACATTTTTCTCCATTGTACCACTGCCAGATGTCATCTCTTAGTCATACGTTTGCTTATTTAATTTTGATCACCACATAATTCTAGGCGCATGCAAAAAGTAACTGCAACAGATAACACTAAAGAGATAAACCATTGTATAATGTGCTTTTATTGTCATAACTAGATGAAGACATGGAGGCTTAAACAGAGGACTGCCTTCTCAACCACTGTACATGCCCTTAAGGCACAAATATCAGCATAATCACCTCCAAGCAGTAGCGCATAAATGAGAAACAAGGAACAAGCACTATGTGAGATGACATACATAATAGTATTGATGGCGTCCATTTTTGTCAGGTGTGCTAGATCAGAGGTTTCATCGTGTGTAAGAGGGAACAGGGCCTGAAAATGAATAAAATCGTGAGGAAAGAATCATGGTTGTATTAAAATACTTACGGAACTGTATGTAAAATCTAAGAGAAAAACCTTTGGACTTCCAGAGCAATAAGTCCACAGAGACGTATGATAGTTGTACCATATTTCAAGAAGCGAGCTAGCAAATTTTGCATCGACTGCACAGCATTTAAGTGTCAACTTCAAGTTATAACCCAAAAAACAGACAATGAGTTGCACCCAAAGTAGAGATATTGATTTTTACCATTCTCAACTGTGTCCCAGGTATGATGAATCCACCAAACGATCTTATGCTGGGTAAACTCCAAAGGAGATCTTGACGATAACTCCAATGAGTAGTCAATAGCATATGTAAGCAGGGCTTCTGAGTTTGCTATACTCTGTGTAGCAAAAGAAAAAACTGCATAGTATTACAAATGTCTGCCTCCTACTGATATCTCACAGAAATTATTCAGTTATCATGGGAAAGAATAGACAACAAATATAATGGGTTCAAGAGCAACAAATTGTATGATCGATCAATGGAGAGGACAAAATAATCCAAAAGTTAAGTGAGAGGGAGAGAGACCTGGCGAATTTGAGAAGAATCTATTTGTATCCACTTGGATAGGCATTGAAGTAAAGCAGTGTCCAAGTTCAAGCTCTTCAAATTGAGCAAAGGAAGACTCGCTAACCAACCATTGAAACCACAAGTGTTACACAAGATATCAGATGAGACTGAGCAACAGACTTTAACTTCAGCATTGGAAGTCTTCAACAATAATCCTAGATTATTCCTCTCATACTCAACCTTTCGAACAAGACTCTACATCAGGAAAATGTAGTAAGACAAACAGTTGAGGATAAAGCCATCTTAGGAAAACTACAGGTAACTAAAAAACCTTATGAATTTCATCCAACTGGGCCAGAACTGTCGACTCCTCTTCCTCAGGCTCAGATACAGCACATAAAGCTATATAAACACCTTGACACAAAAACAATAGTCATAAAGGGTTAATGGGTCAGAATGTTTCAAACTGGTAATATTATACTTAGCAAATGAAGTGAAAATACATATTAAGAAAGCAACTAGACCTTCGTCAGTTAAACAAAATTGTGTTTCAGCTACATCTAAAGATCAAACCACAACTAACATAAGAGAAAAAGAAGATAAAGTATATTGCCGAACATAAAAATAAAAATGAGGAACACTCTTCTTTATAATAAGTGTAGCTCTTCCTACAAGTCCTCCGTATAATACCCTAGAAAAAGTATTAGCATCAAGGAGATCTCTTGGAATAATAACAGGAGTACCTTCCAACGCAAGGCATCTAAGATCCTGATTGGCTGACAACATGGCATCAATTATTTGTTGCTTATCTGCAAGCAGCAAAAGGTAATTAAATTTGGATGGGACCAAGATAAGAACAAGTGATTCTTTTTAGCTGCCAAATCTGCAATATATTACCATCAAGCTGTTTCTTTGAAAGATTCTTGCATGGCCAAACAGCTGCAGAAAATGCTACAATTTCTTGGAATTTGTAGAAGACTCTTCCAGATGATGGTACAAGAGGATGGCCACCATGGATCCACAAAGTTGGTTTGCTATTTTGTGAATTGAAATCTTGGAGGTTGTTCAGATTGACGCTTTCCATCTGTATGATTGTGATGTCAGTTCACAATCATAGTATATTACCAAGAAAAAAATGATAATGATTATAACTTACCAGAAAGATACCAACTACTTCTGGGAATTTTGGCTGCAGCTTCAGAATTTCCTTCCTCAGAAGATTCCAAACAACTGGTAAGCCCTCAAACTGAGACGAGACTATCATCTTCCATATTGATCTGTGATAATCCAGGATACGAGTGTATATCTGCAGCAGCTTCCGAGAGCTCACAATCAACTTGAGTACCTCATCCTCCAAGCATCTGAGGGACTTCAATGCCGGCAACAAAGCAGCTTTTAGAACACCAAAATCAGGAAGAACTGTCTCAGATTGCCATTGCCATAATGTAAGCCGCAACAAGTTCAAACCATTAAGAGCCTTATGAAGCCGCTTTTGGCAAGTTTTAAGGGTGTCACAACCAGCCATATCCAGCAACCTCGTCGACAGCAATGGAATAGGATGAACAGCATCAACCTTGTGATAAGCAGTTATTTCCCCATAACATTCGAGGATGCTATGCCAGACAGGATGCTCGGATTCTTGCTTAAGAATATTACCATAGTTTTCAAAGAAGCTGCAGTATGGCTGGAGCAGACCATTATACCATTTAAACCATATCCCATACAAATCAAGATCGCTCTTCGTAGATTGCTCCATTACCCAGTTTGCGGCAATGAAAAGCATCTGATCAGCTAACTCTGAATTAAATCCCCCAGTTACACGAGTCTTAAGAGAATGCTGACCGGACAAAGTCGGAAATTGCAGTGCATATAAGCTTGAAGCAGGAAGAACATATGGATGGATGTTACTAGGTCCTATTAAGGATGAACTACCTTCCAAATTGTTTAGTTGATAAGCAGCATACTGGGCACCCAATGATTGTAGATACATGCAGTTTCTTTGGACACAAGATTCTTTCGAGTACCAAATAAAATCCCTTAGTTTCAGTTCAATTGGCCAACCACCAGGCAAGGACAACGAAAAATCACAAGGCAAACCAGCTGAACAACCGTCAACATTGGTCAAAAACCTTAATTTTCCCTCCTCAACAACATCAGATCCACTAACTTGACCCAACGAGGGTAGGTAAGTGTGTTCCCAACTTAGATGTAGGCTCCAACTAAGCTGATTTCCTTTAATAAGAAGTTGTTGGAACAGTTGAACCCATCGTGTGATCTCAAGAATGGTAATATTTATACCAAGACGTAATCCCGCAGCTTTTGCATAGAGGTGTGCTTCAGTCATTGATGAAATCAATTCCATTCTAGGTATACCACAAGAAATTAAAAATCTTGTCACGTCCTTCCTCTCACTAGTCTCAGGCACATTCGGGCACCCTTCCAGACACCGACTTTGCTCCATCAGAAATATCTCCACTCCTCTATTTCGCATGGCTCTTGAAACTTCACCATACTTCGCATTAACTGTCAAAAACATTCTGAAGTTAGTATGAGCCTTCAGAACTACAGGATTTCCATCAACGAGACCACATTCATTCACTACAATGGACCTTTCTTTCTCAAACAAAGAATTTATTCTATCAAGTACCTGAAAGATCAAAGAAACAAAAATTAGCAAAACCAAATTGTAGGATAAATGACAGAGTACAAGAGATTAGTAAACATACAGTAGGATTACACAAATTCGCATTGTCCAGAATAACCCATTCACCGCGTTCAATGGCCCTGATCAAGTCTCCAGCGACCCATTCAAATTTAACTGGTTGGTATAGAGCTTCTTTCTGCTGCAAGCTGTAGATGGACTTCAGTGTTTTACTCAAATCACCTTTGGTCAGTGATATAGGCAAGTCAAGCAATTCCAGATCACTCTTCATCTGCTCAACTATGTCTATGACCAAGCTCAATGGTGGCAAAGATGCATTCCTGCCCATCTCAATAAATGTGGAAGTGTCGATTGAAGAATACTTTTTCGCAACCACAAATTTAAACCATTTCTCAAACAAACCCTTTCTGACCATAATCAAATCCTTCTTCCAACGTATATCCATACTCAAGCTGAAATATTCATTAACATAACGCTCAACTTGTGATATGACCTCTTTGTAGTGTCTGAAGAAGTTATACTGTTCAAAGCACCCCAGCAATTCTGACACATCAGTTGCAGATGACAAATTCAACTCATTCAATGTATTGCCAGACAGCTGAGCAAGCAAGCGGATTAACGAGGTTTTCCCAGATGAGTGTTGTCCGACAAGAATGCACAACCAACCTTGATGGATACAGTGGATAGCAGCTTCAAGGCTATGAAGAATACCAGGAAGTATGTTTAGTTGGTTAATCTGAACTGCATATGACCGGGAATTATTTCTTCTAATAGACGCATTTCCAACAACTAAGCAATGCGCATTGACATAAAGCATTTTCGACTGATGAATGCTAGGCTTTATCTGAAAGACTTCTTCAAAAAGCTTGAGAACTTCATTGCGGTCAACCGCAGTTCGCATTCGTTGAAGATATACAGTATTTAGAAAGCAGTCATTCTTTGAAGTATCTGGCGAATCTGCTATCATCTGACAAGACCTCATAATATCACGTAGATTAAATTCCCAAGGAGAACCTCCTTGGCCATACTTCCTGTGTATCATGGTATCTGTGAAGAGCCTATTGTTAAAGCAAATCAGGTTTCTGAGCAGATCATCACCGAGTAATGGATATTCTGATTTACAAATGGAAAAATAATCGTCTTCTTTTAATTCATCAACATAAACCTTGGTGAAGCGGTTCAAGAAAGACTTGGGGAGGCCTTTCCGCCCACCACCCTGTGATGAAGGATTCTGGCACGCAAAGACACGAAAGGACTGTGGACATTTGTAGGTCTGGCCAAGCTCGGGTATATAGACCTCTGCACGGTGGTCTAGAATGGCATTAAGACCCTCTAGGACAGATTGGGGGGCCAGATTGAGTTCATCCAACAGAACCCAACTTCCATTCTTTAAAGCCTGAAGAAGAATACCATCCGACCAGGCAAATTCTATTCCATTCTCCCCTTCAAGTGGTAAGTCCGAACCTAAAAGATCCATCATATCTGTCTGCTCAGATAGGTTTATTCGCACGACATTGTGACCAGAAAATCCAGCTAATGACATAATTAAGCTTGTTTTACCAACTCCAGGACTACCTTCTAACAAAAGAGGTTTGGGTAATTGCATGCCACGCAATACTCGCAAAACATTCTTGCTGGTAGTGGGTGCCGTGAATAAAAATCCCTGTTGCTTACAAGCAAAATGACCTTTAGTGATATAGAATGGTGCAATGCCAAAATCATCTGGATGATTACAATCAATATCAGTTTTTGTTATATCATCACCCCAGCCATAGTTCTTTAGATCATTCAAGCCTGAATTTAAGGGTTTCCCCTCAACCTTCTGCAGCTCTTCTAAAATAAAGGACATGCATGTTCTTCTCAACTCAGTAGCCTCCGATTTAGCAAGATTCATTCCCAATGTGAGCCCATCAAGTAGTACAAGGAACAGACCATGTATTAAAGCTTGTTGTGATCCAAGTTTCATCTCTGTCAAATTGATAAACGAAATCCAGGATAACAGATCGCGTATGGTGAGCATTCTTCCAGTGTGCAGGTGGTTGAACCACTTCAAGAAATTAACAATACAATCTCCAAAGCAAGAGAGTTCAGCTTCGCTGAACCTCTCTACAGCTATGCTCTTGAGTTCATCAACATCTGTAACAGCTGGAACCCACAATTCTGTGAATCGGTTTCTTAGTGCTGGAGAAAGCTCTTTTTTTCCATAGTCGCCACCTGGATTCATTGTTGCAAGGATAAAGAAATTTGGATGTGCTACAATCTTCTCTAGCACAGAACCACCTTGCTCGGCCAGTGACTACAAAATAATAAAGAAGACACAAATGCACAATCATAATTAATAAAACTGAATTTCAAAAGAGAATAGTTGATTGTTCAACAAGCCTTTGGAATCAAAGACAACAATTGCATGATTGGATAAGCAGGGGTAAGCATGAGAGAACTATTGTTATGGCGCTGCTAGAAGGAGGGCGCAAGAAGGCCGGCCGGGGGCCTTTTGCCCACGGCCGGGCAAGATGGAAGGATTTCCTTCTTAATTCTTGCTTGATTAGATTGATACATCTCCTCTCTTTATATAGAGAGGTTTACTTGACTCCCAAGCAAGGCTTACTTGACCCCTAAGAAAGCGACTCTTATCTCTAATTAACCCTAAGACTAACGGGCCTATTAGGCCCATTACGTACTCTAACACTACACCCCACCTGGACATGCAGCTTGTCCTCAAGCTGCAGCCTAAGAGCATTACTAGTAGTACCCCTAAACCCTCAAACCCTCATAAATAACCGCTTTTTTGCGGGTTGCAACAAAAAAAACGCAAAGACTAGAACCCCTAAACCCTCAAACCCTCAAAAAAAAAGTAAGGGTCCAACCCTCAAACCCAATTTCGAACCGTAGAAGTGAGGGCTGGAGGGGGGCGCTCGACCCCAGCCCGCACTCCCTTCCCCCGTCGCGCAGGAGGGAAGTTTCCCTTCCCAACCTCCCGCCTCCCGGCCTCCCGCGCCGCCGGCCGTCGCCCGCCGCCAATCCGGCCGGCCCCCCGCCTCCCCTCGACGCCCCCCGCCTCCCGCCCCGCGCCCCGGCCGCCCCGAGCCCCGCCCCCCGGCCTCCCGCGCCGCCGCCTCCCGCCCCCCGGCCCCGCCCGCATCAGCCTTCGGCCCCGCCCCCCGCCCCCAGCCGCCTCCCGCCCCCCCCAGAGGCCAGAGGCAGGCCGGCCTCCTCGAGCCGCCGCGCCAGACGCCCCCGCCTCCCCTCGACGCCGGCTGTCGCCCGCCCCCAACCCGCAGGTATGCTTCCTGTTCTTCCTTTTTGTTTTATTTTTTTCCTTTTTGATTCATTGTTGGCACCCACAATTTATTGTTTGTTGTATTGTGTAGATGGAGGTGAACAACAACGACATGGACTCGTTGTCCGATTCGTCGGGTTGGTCGTCATCCGACGATTCGGACATCGACGAGTTGTTGCAAGACGACGACGTCGAGATGATGAGCCTCCTCATCGACGTGCAATCGTTTGAAAACCGCGTGAGGCTGATGGATCAGAGGAGAGGGTCGAAGATGGGGCGAGTCACCATCTACCGGAACCGCGCTCTCGGACACGAGCATTTGATGGAAGACTACTTCGCAGAGGTACCTACATACCCTCCTCGTCTCTTCCGCAGAAGGTACCGAATGCAGCGTAGTTTGTTTGTGAAGATTGTCAACGATTGTGAGGCCGCCTCCTATTACTTTAAACGTCGTAGATCCGCCGCCGGTATCATGGGGTTTAGTGCATATCAAAAGATATCAGCAGCAATGCGGGTACTCGCTTATGGCATACCCGCGGATTATACCGACGAGTATCTTCGCATTGGGCAAGATACAACCACGGAGTCAGTCCGTAGGTTTGCCAAGTTGGTCATTCGGCTGTACGGTGAGCAGTATCTTCGGGCACCAAACGAGGAAGATACAAAGAGATTAATGGAAATGAATGAAAAAAGGGGATGGCCGGGGATGCTAGGTAGTCTTGACTGCATGCATTGGAGGTGGAAAAATTGCCCAAAGGCATGGCACAGAATGTATTGCGGTAAAAGCCGTGATGCTACCATTGTGCTTGAGGCCGTAGCATCTCAGGACACATGGATTTGGCATGCATTCTTTGGGTTGCCGGGAACACTCAATGATATCAATATCCTCAATAGATCTCCTTTGTTCAAAAGATTAATTTCTGGGGATGCTCCAGCTTGCAACTACAAAATCATGGACAATGAGTACTCAATGGGATACTATCTCACCGATGGCATCTATCCCGAATGGGCAACTCTTGTGAAGTCCATCAAGGAGAAAAATGGGGTGCCCTTAACAAGAAAAGAGGCTCATTTCACCAAGGCACAAGAGGCAGCCCGCAAGGATATTGAGAGAGCTTTCAGTGTTTTGCAAGCAAGGTTTGCCATAGTTCGTGGTCCAGCTCGGTTTTGGGACAAAAAAACCTTGATGAACATCATGAAATGTTGTGTGATTCTACACAACATGATCCTAGAGGATGAAAGAGGGTTAAACCTCCCTTGTTTCTATGACAATGTTGGTACCCGTGTGCAACCGGAAAGAAATCCTTCTCGCATACACGCTTTTCTTCAAGCACATCGTGAGATTGAGGATGCAACCACTCATGGTCGGCTCCGGGATGATCTAATAGAGCACCACTGGCAGTTGGATGGGCGGCGCATTGGCCCATGATGTATCTTTGTTTTACTTTTCTATGTCCTATTTGATTCGAACAATTAGTGTAATTTGCTCAAACATTGTTGTAATAATTTGAATGATTGTTGTTTTATTCGATGTTGTAATAATAACTAGAATGATTATTGTTTTATGTCAAATGTGATGGAATTTGTGATATGTCATATGATGAAATGTGATGAAATGTGTGATATATGAAATGACAGTTTTAAAGGTTGGGGTTGACGCAAAGACTAGAACCCTCAAATCCAACCCTTAAAGCAGTTTAAGGGTTGGGTTTGAGGGTTCTAGTCTTTGCCCCTGTTTTTCAACCCTTGAAAGTGTCAAAAAGTGGCACTTCTCAACCCTTAAAACTGCTACAAGGGTTTGAGGGTTTAGGGGTTCTACTAGTAATGCTCTAACCAACTTATAACCATGACTCGACGCAACCCAAACCTAACACCTAAAAACAAGCCTTTTACATCTCGGCTTGTTTTATTATTCTCAACCTGAAATGGACTGGGACGATTTATTTTGGACCTCTTAACAAAAAGTGGATACCATCCGCACGTCGGACGTGCACGTGTACAGCCACCTGGATCCCATGGACACCATCTGGACAAAAGGAGTGCATGTGTATGGCCACCTGGAAGTGGTCGCAAGAGTGACCAGCAGAGGCGCCCTTGCGGCGCCCGGTGACGGAATGCAGTGGTGCTACGTGGTGCGTTGTTGTCGGTGACACCATGCCTTCTTCCTGCCGGACGGCTGTTGGTCTGCACCGCACAGGGAAGAGTGGGGGGCTTGCGATGGAGAATGACGAGGAGGGGTGCGCCCCCCCAACCGCCAATGTCGCAGACTTGGAGGTCGCTGCCCGTGGGGAAAACAGCATGCCCGCTGCCCGTGGGGGAAACCGCATGCCCAAGATCCCCGGCGCAGCGGATGAGATCGAGGTCCTTTGTGCAGCGAAGGGCAACTTGGAGGAGCGGCAGCTGCAGACCACGCATCTCCCGCACACGCCGACGCGCTAGGAGGCCGCGCGCAGTAGCCTGCAGCCTCACCGCCGCCGACACGTGGCGGGTAGCGATCCAAGACGGAAGCGGTGACGGCGACGGCGGGGACTGGACTTGGTGGAGCGGGACTCCCGCCGACGCGGTCGATGCGGGGCCGGAGCTAACCGGCGGTGGCTGCGGCGGTGGCGCACCGGGCAGCGGCTGCTGCGGCGGAGCGCCGGGCGCGGCGGAGGCCGGCAGGAGCGGCGGCTGCCAGTGCAGCCAGGGCCAGGCGGTGGTGGCGATGGATGGCAGCTGCAGTGGCCCGGCGAGCGCGGCGAAGGCCGCCTAGTGCGGCGGCTGCCACGACAGCCAGGACGGGGCGATGGATGGCAGCTGCAGCGGCTGCTGCAGCAGCCCGGCGAGCGCGGCGGGGGCCGCTTGGTGCGGCGGCTGCCACGGCAGCCACGGCGGCGCGGTGGCGGTGAAGGGCGGCGCAGCGGGTGTGGCCCATAGGACCCGGCCAAGAACAGGTGGATCTCCTGGACCGCCTGTGTTAGGTCCCGCAGCGCCCCGGACACCTCCGGGGTGAGGACGACGGGGGCGGGCGCGACGGAGGATCCCGGCGCGGGCAGGAGCGGGGCGACGGTCGTGACCGGCAGCGGAAGAGACGGGTTGGGCGGCGGTGAAGACATGATCGAACCGAAGCTAGCTGATACCAAATTGTTATGGCGCTGCTAGAAGGAGGGCGCAAGAAGGCCGGCCGGGGGCCTTTTGCCCATGGCCGGGCAAGATGGAAGGATTTCCTTCTTAATTCTTGCTTGATTAGATTGATACATCTCCTCTCTTTATATAGAGAGGTTTACTTGACTCCCAAGCAAGGCTTACTTGACCCCTAAGAAAGCGACTCTTATCTCTAATTAACCCTAAGACTAACGGGCCCATTAGGCCCATTACGTACTCTAACAACTATTAAGAGGTACTATAAAGGCACAGAATAGTGTAGAGTTACATGAATCTTAGGGCCAGTTCTTTTGAGGTGCAGCTTATTCATAAGCTGCGATGGGAATAAGCCTCATAGAAGCTGCCGTGGAAATAAGTCCATGAGAATAAGCTATACAGTTCTTGTCTCAGCTTATGTTCCGAGTTCTCTGGAGAAAAGTCTAGAATACCCCTAAGATGTAATTGTATGACATTTAACTGAATTTTCTGTATATTGTAGCAGGAACTTGGACAACTTCATTCATACTCTCTTGCACTTGCAGAAAATACTAGCAGGACCAAACCAAATAACAATCAAAATGCTAGTGCTTGCATACAAATTTCTGAATGCATTCACTAGCAACATTCATCCTTTTTTTACAGCAAGTAGAAACTTGGACATGACCAAAAACTTCCTGTCAACAAAAATCAGCTACATGTATAACTATGTATACAGTTACCTGACATGTAACTGACAATTTCTCATGAAAATTCATATGCATCTCCGTGAATACTTCATTTAATCGCCGTGAGATTGTCAAGCATTTGCTGCTCGATGGACAATCAGAGAACTAGCAGTAGGTGGCCATGGCGTCCAGAGAAGTGCAGGTGTCGGGGCAGTGTGTTGACGACAACGGCGGCGATGTACCAGGGGCTTCTTTGCCATGGGACGAGAGTGAGCGGAGTGGGGCGTCGGGGAGGAGCAGCCGGCATCGATCCATGCGGGGAAGGGGTCGGCGTCGATCCAGTCGAGCCCGGAAGCCGACGCCCACGGCCGCCGAAGGCGGGCAGCCGTCCTGCTTGCCAGAGGGGTAGCCGGTGTGGAGCAGAGCAGAGGGAGGCGGGGGAGGAGCGCGTCTACCCAGCACCGCCGGCGTCCGAGAGGCGAGGCGAGGTCAGCGGCTGGAGGCGGGGTCGACGGCGGCGGGGAAACCCAAAAAATTCTCAATCGCGGGAGGAGAGGGATGACAGGGGTGCAGAGCGCTGCGGGTGTTTTTTTCCTTCAGGGGTGGTACAGGGGAGGGGCGCGGTGGCATTTCAGCTGTAATTGTGTTCAAGTGCGAGGGCAAAGGGATATACCGCTTCGGTTTTTAAGTGATTGCCGCGAGAAGCTGCGGGAAGCTGCCCTGCCCCCAGCTTTTTTCCATTGTGAAGGAGAGAGCTGTGGAAATAAGTTAAGCTCCACTTCTGAAATGAGTTCTTTTGGGCTTTTGGCTTATTTTCACAATAAGCTGAAATAAGCTGCAAAAGAACTGGCCCTTATGGGATAGGTCAGGTCAGGGCTATGAAAGGAACTGTCTTTTATGAGAACAAGGAAGAAGAAACGTCATTGCACTGTAGTATTTGCTATCTCTAAACCCCTCTCTCATCCAAATATATGTACATCCCTTCTAAAACCCAATCCTCTTCAAACCATGTCATCTAACCATCCCCGCAAAAAAATGTTTGTAGTTAGTAACAAGATAAGATCTGCCTTTGCATCATGATAAGAGAAATCGATAAAGAATTTTAACAAAGACATGTGCCTAAGTTTATCTATACCAATATAAAAAGACCCAAATGGGCAGATCCAAACTATCTCGACCGTCAAATCATGTTATCTAGTGGTTCAAATCGCTCCAATGTTGAGCACCAAACACGTTTTGACTCAACACTATCCCTTGAAATCTGCCATGTAATTAATATCTTACCATTCCCACGAAAAAATAATTGATATCTTACCAAATACCAACATGCAACAGATATATCTTACCTAAAATAACGTGCAACTAATATCCCACCTAATATAAATGTGCATTGCACGTACATTATTACTAGTAGCTTAAAAACTACGTTACATGAATGGATGAAAACCTAAAATTTTACCAGATTGCTAAGGTTTTACTGTAACTAGATTCCACAGCAAAGCACGGCAATGCAAAGCTGGCTCAAACACCTCTACACCAGGAAACTGAACTTAACAATATCATCAGTGTAAATGCACAAATACTCCCTCCGTCACATATTAATACCCCCCGAGTAACATTTAGAGTAAAGGTATATGTGTTATCTAAAAATTGTGTTATTTAGGCCCTATAGTTTGCACGTTTATCATCTATTAGGTGCCCAAATTTGCAAGGTTGTATCACTTAGGTCCATAAGCTTGCGAGTTAATCCATTAGGCCCCTAAATTTGCAATTTCAGCTCCTTTTTTATTAACCTAATTATCCATGAGTTGCTACTTTAGTAAGAAAAGCAGGCAGTTCCAGCATAAAGAAGCAAACTGAAGAAAGCATACCAATTTTCTTTCAGGTTCCAGAACACTGTTCAGCCGTTCAAGTACACTGTCGTCAGCCAAAGAAACTTCGTCAATAAGGAAAAGATCTCCGCTCTTCATTGCTTGCAAAAGTGGCCCATCCTGCCAAAGAAAAATTGCCTTCGACTTCTGATGAAGATGCATCAATTTCAACTTAATTTGCTCCATGTCATCAATATCTTGAGGTGGCACCTCCGGAAACAGTTCCTTTTCTTTTCTGTATCTATCAAGTATTTCATTCATACGATTCACGACGCTAATGGCTCCAGATATATCAGATGGAAATAGCTGTGAACAATAGAGAATCAGTTACCTAATTTGAGAAGTGTATATCTGCTGTTGAAATACCACATGTTAAAAACAAAGAACATACCACATCTCCAGCAACATGAATGAAAATTTTCATTCCCTTCAATGTTGAAATAAGATGCTTGTACTCCAACGCTATTGTTGACCTATCACGCACAGGACAAAATCCCTGCAAGTAACAGCATTATGCTAGTGAACCAAATATCTGAAGCACAGCAACAGCAAATAACAACTCATGGTAAAAACTTGAGAGACAACAAAACCTACCCCGATGAAGTCTGATGTCTCAGTATATTGGTGGCAGTTCAAAATGTGTAACTTCACTCCAAGAACAGCACTCAAGACCTGGCATACTGTTGTTTTCCCCCCACCAGTTTCACCAACAAGGAGGACAGGTTCCCGTGACCTGTAACAACGCTCAATGAGGAAGAATAGCCTCCACATACTTTTCGTCCAAGTGATACTGCAAAGCTCAAAAAGATATTGCATTAGATGCGGAGAAGGCAAAAACACATGCTGTAGCCTAAAGTAAATGAGAACTCACTGTCCAAAGCTTTCTTGTACTCTTTGTCTTATAGCATGAGAAGATAAGCTCTCCCCGTAGATGCTTTCCTGCAAAGAAAAAAACACTCAATTAGACGACTGGCTCAAAGGCCATGCAGCAATCATCAAACAAGTATCAACATACAGAAAAGCATAAATATGCCATGCAGAAACTCTACTTCAATATTTTTTTGCATTAATAAATAACATAACAGGGAAAGGTCACTGCAGAGCAAACAATGTCAAAAGAACAAAGAAGTATTTTCTAGAATGAGAATCCTCGCCCATCAAATAACATCCGTCCTCTAGTAGAGTATGTCAGCATATAGTTTCCAATGTATTGCAAAATTTCATACATGTACATCAACTACAAATCGACACCTTCTAGTACCTCACATTTAGAAAAACAGTCCAGTTCATTTTTACATTGAATACCTGCTAAGCAGCATCCACACATTTTCAGAAATTTAAATCATGTTATTTTAGTATCAAGTGCCATATAACATGATATCAGTGCAACATTATGATTTATCCACAAGTGTTTTTAAAAAAGTGGACTTTCATCTACCATGACATCGAATAGAAGAAAGAAAGTTAATGAATAGTTAGACATACGCCATAGAAAGATTCAACTTACCAAGTTATATAGATCAGGGATGTTGAGTTTAACACGTAGGTGACGTTCCAATGCTTCTTGAACAACTATTTTCTCATTGTCGTCCCTCAATCTCTCTGCAAGAAGTAAATACCCATCCTTAGCCAGATCCTCATATGACTTCCCCTCGAATGTTCGGTACCGATTGGCCCAACGGAATAAATCTCTTGGTGTAATGAAACCATGTCTGCCGGCAAACACTCTACTGTTTTGTCTATGCATTTGCAGATCTTTCATAACTTGAACCATTTTTGTGGCATAACTGCGAGCAACCATACAGCGCTGCTCCAAAATTGTGATTAGCTCATCTTCTGGGATTTCATCAACATTCACTTCAATGAAACGGTTGCGGAATGCCCTAGACAGCATTTTACGTCCCCCATAGAGCACAGGTGGATTTTGAGTAGCAAAAAGCATAAAGTTAGGATGAGCAGGAATAGTCTCTTGAAGCTCTGGAACAAACAGCTCCCTGTTGTCATCTAACAGCCGATTCAAAGCTTCCAAAACATCAGAAGGTGCAAGATTTAGCTCATCCAACACAATCCAGTGCCCCTCACGTACAGCCTTCACCAAAGCACCCTCCTGAAACTGAAGCTTCCCGTGACTGTCAGGGACATACGTACCAAGATATTCTTGAAGATCCGTATGCTCATGGTTGTTTATGCGGACAAATTCATGGCCAGTTTTTGCAGCAAGATACCTCACTAAGCTAGTTTTGCCACTTGATGTTGGACCTTGCAGGAGAACAGGATATCTTTTAATGTAAACAGCCCGGGCAAGGTTGACAATGTGCTCAGTAACACTGCTGGTTAACACATAGCTGGACAAAAATTCATCTGATTCGGAATCATTTAGTTGCTTAGGCTTTTCAACAAAGTAGTCAGCAAAAGAAATGCTTGGTGGCACTCTTCCATTCAACAAAAGAGATACTATTAAGTTCTTAATGATTTTTGCACTAGGGACATCCAGCATTGTAAGAAAGAACATACAGAAGCCATCATAAAGAGCTTTTCTGAAGCCAAAAGATTTCTCTGCCATTTTTACATAACCTAATGCACGAGAAAGAGATCTCAGAGTAAATTGGGGCTTCTGATTGGCTCCATCCTGCAGCTTCTCCTCAGATTCCTTTTTCGCCGCCTTATAGAAACAAACAATGCTATCTATAACTCCTTTAGCAGTATGCAGACCATCCAAATATTTACTGACAAAAAGACGGAGATCATCATCATCCATGAGATCATCAACAAAGCATTCTGTAAATCTGCTCCTAAAAGCATATGGCAACTCTCTTTTCCCAGCATCCGTTGCCGGATTCATGCAAGCAAACATACGAAAGCGAGGATGACGTTCAATATAATCCACATCACCCCTTTCAGCAAGGCACAGCGTGCCCTTCTCTCCATCCAGTACAGCACCAATTCTCTGAAGAGTCTCTGGAGGTGCAAGGTTGACCTCATCAAGCAAAATCCAATGGCCATTTCTTAAAGCTGAAACAAAAGCACCCTCTGCAAACTGAAATGACATGCCACTTGCTGAACCAAGTTGACTATGGGCAACATTTAGCCTGGAAAAAAGGGAGTCCCATTCACCCAAAGACCTTTTTCTCTTATTGGAACCCCCTTCAAGTAGCTTATGAGCATTCTTAGCACACTTCGCCAACGAATTTAATAATTTTACCCAATTCTTCTCCATTGCATATACATCAAAATAACGTAAAAGATCTTCATTCCCCTGAACAACCAAACAATTCAATTAATAAATCAATGTAGATGATCTCTATGGCTTGCATCGTGTATGCAAATCTTAGGCTTATGAACAAGATAATCTTGGTCAATAATGCAACTTATCGTTCACTTCACCCACAAGCTTAAGCCAACCTTGCAATAAACCACGAGCCACAAAAAGAAAGTTTATATGTCTTAAGCTGAACAAAATAACATTTTTAAGATTTGTCTTGGTAAGCGCATCTTAAACTTATGATCTATTAGAATATTAGAAACAATAAGATCCCAAGCTAACTGCAAGCTACATTGAGCAGGTTAGTACGGGGCAAAACCATAAGAAGCTAACAATGGCCGCACCTTTTTAGAAAAACTTTGAAAAAATAGATCCTTGAACTCCATATAAAGAGGAAAGCATATTGACCGAGCATCTGTAGGCTTAAATCCACCAAGGAGATCAGATATATCACTTTGCTGGCTTAAGTTCTGAAAGATGTCAAGACAAGATATTAGTATATTGCAAATCTCAAAAATTGTGCGACCCCGCTAGATCATATAAATTACAAAAGAGAAACACATTTTGGACTTTTTATGCCATGGCAAAAATGGAAATACAGATTTTATGCCACTAGCTGATAATCTTCTGTCCTTTCAAACATTTGCAAACAGTAACACTGACACATGCTGTATTGCTGTGCCCAACTTCCACCATGGCCACTGGTGAAGCAAATGGTAGCCAGGGCAGCACTACTGAATGGTGTAGAGGTGCTTTAGGAGATTATATCCTTTCCACAATATTAAAACTTTTGCACCAGCATAAGCAGATACAATCAATTTCTGGGTAACAAATTTGATAATCAATGGATTTGCAATGGTAAACAAGTTATGCTTTCAACACAAGGTAATTTGTTACTGTTTGTCCGTACCACTACAGTCAAAGGTTGTTTAAGCCAGGAAGCAAGATTTTGCACGAGAGTAGTCTTCCCCGTGCCGGTTTCGCCAACAAGAAGAACAGGCTCATTGAACTTTATTGAACATGCAACCCTCTCAAGAACATCTAGTGCGCTGCGAATATCAGCAAAAGGCCCCTTCTGAATTAATGCCTGCATAGTTTTTAAACCCAGCGTGAGCAAACAAACAGAAGCTTACAAAATAATACTCCCTCCGTTCCTAAATATAAGTCTTTGGAGAGATTCCACTATGGACCACATACGGAGCAAAATGAGTGAATCTATACTCTAAAATGCATCTAGATACATCCATATGTTGTCCATAGTGAAATCTCTACAAAGACTTACATTTAGGAACGGAGGGAGCACCTCTGTAGTGACCTAAAACGTCTTATAAAAGTTTACAGAGGGAGTATGTACTAAAGAAAGGAATAGTAATTACTGGTTTGTCGCTGCATTGCAGAGTAACTCTGCCAACTTGCAAGTCAGTGTGCCGAGCCTGTGTTTTAGGAACTATTAATTTTGTCAAAACCAAATAAACAAAACATGTGTTATAGATAAGAAATTGCTACACATGCCTGAATAATGGGCTTGTCGGTAGGATGCATGGTTTCTGCCTGATGAAATAAACCCAATATTCTAGCAATTTCTCTTGCTACATATTGCCTTTTATCCGGAGATGATAAGGAAGCAGCAAAAATATCAGCAGCCTGGATTTAGGAAGACAAAGGTTACTGAGAGCCTGGAAAGCTCATGGTATCCCCATGGGAAGTTGTTTCTTATGAATCACTGGTTCCCACTAGGAAAATGGCATGGCAACATGAGTGCATATCAAAAAAAATCATCTTTCCTACCATGTACTTTATGTAGGTGCCTTTTCACAGACAGCAGTACTGTTCTACATTATACAGCATAACCATACTGCAAGTCCATTAACACTATATCCTTAAATAAAAATACTGTAGACAAAGTTTAGCTGCCAACATTTGGCCTTGTATCATGGGATTGGAATTCAACTCCAAGAATAGTAGTGTTTTGGAGTATTGCATCCAAAGTGATCGTAAAATACATGTCTGATGATGAAGAATTATACAATGGTTCAGTTCTCAAAGTGTTATTACATTCATAAAAGCAGAATAATCAAATAGTCATTTTTTCTTCTCAACGCATGCATTCGGATACTCGTAAACAAAAATACTTTCAATCATGTCCAAGATGCAAGTTGAACAAGCTGGTTTTCATCACATTAATTCTAGTTATAATGGTATTGGAGTATAGATAGGGCAAACCAAAACATGTTTAAAAGTGACAAATCTAGATTATGCAGTCACAACATTTGACTGCAGGCTTCCCACAATGACAAGGGCCGGTAGCCACAGGTAGAATGTCAAAATACATATTAGAAGGAAGAGAAAACAAAAACCTCATAATAGATGAATTGGTAACCACTAGATGCAAGTCCCAGACCCTCAAAGTTGAGATCAACTCCAACTATTCTCTTGCACCATTTGAGCAGGTCCCTAACAAATGAAGATTGTAAGGATTGTTCTCATCGAATGTTAAAATAAGAAATACACTGTAACAGCAAGAATTATGCACCTTAATGAGAATCTGTGTAGAATGCCATCAGAAAAACCTCCAGCTAAGTTGAGCCCACCAAACTGGTAAGATACCAGAGAATTGACCTTCTCAAAGGTATCTACATGGAGATATGTTAGTTACACAATTCACAACAACAAAAACGACAATATAATTCTATCTACCTATGAGTTTAGAGGAGATAGTATCCAAGCTTGGGTAGCATCCATTAACTATATTAACCATGTCTTCACGGTTAGGTTCTCCCAGCATCACTTTTCTCCACAGGCCACTATAGGTTAACCTCCCTGATTGAAAAGATTCAAACAATGAATGATTGTCAGATTACAGGTCACTACTTTGCTCATTGAAGATGAGAAGTTGTGGGGTTGTAAAAATGTACAACTATCACTCTGTGGTTGAATAGTTTGTATCACGACTCTGGTTTTATGTAATTTTCAAGTACACACCTATGAGCAGAAATGTTTTGTGGTGCATAGTAAAGCAAGATGTGACATATTATGCAGTATTTTAATCAAATGGACAAACCTTCCAGGGCATGTGAAAAATCATGCTTTGAGGTGGTGACAGTAGCAAATAAACGGAAACCATCGGCAACTTCAACTGCCTGCGTTAGAAATTAAAAATCCGCAACTGGTAAGCACCACCAGGCAAGTGGCATTCATCAAAATGTACACATATTCGGTACTTTTAACAACAGAAATAATACACCTCTTGCAGTCGCATTGTAGTTATAATTACGTTAAACAATTAAAAGAAAAAGGCAATTTCACCTCCGCATGCCCAATTGAGAAGGAGCTTGAACCTTCCAATAAGGGTAGTAAGATTGACTGCACATCAGTGGGTGCCTTGTCGATGTCTTCAAACACAATCCAAAACCCTTTGACAATGGCCTGACCCATAAGATGGTAAAGATAAATATGTGAGAACAATCCCCCAGAAATATATATAGGGTCTGACCAAATCAAGGTGCCAAGGCACTGGTGCCCCAGATAATTTACCTATATACATATACATACATACATACATAAAGAGAGAGAGAGAGAGAGAGAGTGAGAGAGAGAGAGTAATGCTCATGTACAGACCTGTGTGAGAGAACCAGGAGCCCACTTGAATTCACCAGGTTTTTCAGTGCAAACATAACTCCCAACTAATGTCCGGCCATCCATTTGCTCGTCCATGTGGATAAAAAGTACTGCAAACATAATTGGCAATAAGCACTTAGTAAAAAATATGCACTGAGAATTACCAGTATCAGGGATGACATGATTAGTTGAGTTCCAAAAGTGTCGAGAAGATATAGTTTTCAATGGACAAAATTACAATGAAAGAACACTTTCATTCAAACTTACTATGACAAGTGCAGACCATGGGTTTGGCTTAACTCAAGTACTGCATGATAAAACAGGGAGTTCACCTCTCTATTGCTGGAACACAACATTCCTATGCAGCTATTTTCATGATATAAATATCTAACGAACCTCTATTTCCCCTTTCTGATTGTCAAGTGCAAGTGTCAACACATTAACAGTGAAATAGATTGTGTTGTATACAAAACTGAATACTGGCTGTACATGTTTTTCTGGAATAAACAGGCCAACATGTATATTAATAAATTTCAAGTCAGAAATTAGCAGACAATAGAATGCTTTACCGGTGAGTATACAACAGTTTCCATGGTATACTCCCTACAGGTGAGTACGCAACAGTTTCCATGTGCGCTCTCTTTTATACATATATAAGTACATAATCCTATAGAAAAATCAATTGGGCAGAACCTTCAGGGTAGTTTTGAACTTGCATAAAACCTTCTAGCAGATTTCTAAATGTTATACCAGTTGCAGGTTACAGATATATACCTCGATTCCCGCAATTCTTTGCCAACTCATTAATGAGTGCGGTTTTCCCCGCTCCAACCGGACCATAGAGAAGTACAGGCCACCTCTGGCTAACTGCCATCAGAGCTACCTCATGACTCTTGTGCATAGTAGCAGTGAGCACAAACGGACTAACAGAGAAAAACAACTTAGAAATTGTATAAGCAAGATGAATCTAGCAAGCCATAGAGCAATTGTAGTTAGATGAAATGAAATGCTCATACCATATGTTACATCCAATGTTATATTCCTTTCCCGTTGTAACCTCTGACCAATCCAACAAAGTATCAGACAAAGAAGTTAAATCAATGTTAGAATTGCCTTCCTCAGTCTGCAGATACAAAGAGGCTTTCTCTAACGAAGTGTCCGTGCAAAACTCCTTCCATCTACAAATCAATAAGTGTACCATTGAGACATGGAAGTCGACATCAAGAGAAAACAATATTAAAACAGAGTGTGAAAAGGAACCTCAGTAAACATGTAAATGCATCATCCGCCCCAAGACCAAAACTTGCATTGCCCATATCACTTGCTTTAAAAACCACCACGAGTATTTGTATTGCACACCATCTTAAATCCAATACAACACTATGAAGTGAGTCGTCCGCTAGCCTATAATCAGTTGTACCATTTACAAGGTCCAAAAAGCAAGACCAGTCCCATTGTTCACAAAATACCCTGGGTTCCAATTCTAGAAACCGGTATGATACTTGGGTGGCATCAAGGAACAGATGTAATCCCTGAAAGCAAATAACAATAAACATGTCACCGCACTGATAAAAATGGTTTATTAGTATGAACTCTGCGGAAGACGCGCCTAGAGAAAAAGGCTAGTAGTGCCACATGCAAAAAAAAAGAAATGCAGCACAAAAATCGCATTATGTCTCCACAGAATGTATAAATATTTTAGCAACACTAACTTGCCACTTTTTAAACTCACATTAACACACTGCATTCATCAAAATAATGTTACTTTGTCACTGATTTAGTACAACTTTGTACTTGTACTAAATCGGCGACAATTAATATGGATCAGAGGGAGTAACATTATGTGAACAAGCAAATAAGTTGCTGAGGTAATTTTGCAGAAAGGAGAAAAAACATGGGCTTCAAATTTACCACATGAATATTAATACCTTAGTAAACGATGAAACACCTTCACAAAGAAGTCTCTGGAATGGCGGTGGAGAGAACTTGAAATACTTTAATACGCGTCTGCAAAAATAACAGTTTTTAGCTAATTATATAACATAGAGCAGCTCATCATCACTTACATGCCATGATTGCACGAAATAGTTAATGTAACTGTGGAAGATGAAATTTATAATAAGTGAACAGCAGTTATTATAAAATTTATCAAACCAATAAACCAAATACGTCTTGTGAATTCTAATCCATTAGTTCTCTCTGATGGGCTTATGTGATTTGCTGAGAAGTAGACCACTAAATCACTGCATGCTACTTTTCAATAGAATGAATTTATCACTAGTCCTTAGGATGTACTCCCTCCGTTCCTAAATATTTGTCTTTCTAGAGATTTCAACAAGTGACTACATACGGAGCAAAATGAGTGAATCTACACTCTAAAATATGTCTATATACATCCATATGTGGTAGTCCATTTGAAATCTTTAAAAAGACAAATATTTAGGAACGGAGGGAGTAATAAATAACTCTAGCACCAAGTGAAATAATATCACAACATACTCCCTCCTTTTTGGTTTGTTAAGGCACACGTGTACTCCTAGATCATTTTGATCAACGAAATGTGAGTTATGTGCCACCGAAAGTATACTATTAGAAACGTCTTTCATATACAAATTGAATGGTACTGTTTTGTACAATATAATACATATTTAAGTAGTAAAATTGATGATCCAAGAATATGCAAACGCCTTGTAAACTGACAGTCCTGCCTGAAAATTACAATACCTGTGTAAGCATGCTTGAATTCTTGATCCTATCTGAGACTAGTGGACTGTAGCTTTACAGATTTCTCAAGATAAAATAACTAATAAAGCCTGCCATAAAGTTTTTCTGTGTGACTTGGACTTGCTACATGTAATTCCAAGATTTAAGTGAACCATTAAATACCTACCCAGAGAGACTGTCAAATGCAGTAACTATTGTCCATACTCACTATATACAGGCATGGACGGTACACGTGGTATTGCCTCAATTCTGACCAGAGGAGATTTTAGAGGAGATTTTGATCATTTTTCAAAGTATATATGTGGAAGAAATGGAATTTCATGAAGACCTCTGTCCATGTCACTTTCCAAGCTAAACGGCTAATGGCAGGATGGGGCAACAGCGCTGAATGAAGTTTAACTAGCCAAACATAGACAGCAGATCCACCAGAAATCATTTAGGGTAAATTCCGCATGAAAATCATTGAATCATACATAAATCTATGTTAATTGTTGTGAATACCAAGGGTCGTTGCTAAAGGAAATAACCAGGACACAGACAGTGACACAAAAGGAAGCAACAAATTTTCACGCACATTCAACTCTGAGGACAGCATGGACATACCATACACAATGATCCTGGTCAAGCAAAAATTGTCCAACTGGCAGATCAAAATGACCGCATCGTTATTGTTAGCTAAGACCTGAGGTTAGATGCATTAACTATTTTGATAACATTGCATTGGTTATTGGAGATAACTAAGAGAGGACTCGTCCTGTTACAATTAAGAAAATTAGATGAATTATTAGTCTAGACCGCCTCTCCTTGATTTAGTTCCTCTTTACCTCAGCAAGAACCATCTGCCACCCTCTTCAAAGGGTCATTCTTCCTTCAAACCAGTGACGCCAACCTCTTTTCTACATTATTTCCTCATTAATGTAGTAGTGTACGACACAAAGGTAGCTATTTTTGTTTTCCCTATATAAATGCAAGAGATACCACTAATATAATTTATCAAACTGCGAGTATCTACAAATTGATTTCCATTGCCCTTCAGTGTTTAGCAGTTGCCTTTTAACAGGATTGTAGATAGCCTCAGCAAATGGCATATCACTTCACATACTTTCTCAGTGTCAATGCAGAACTTTGTGTGACGCAACCCCTAACTTTTCTGATAACTGTAAAGTCAAATGTAATGCGACGCTCCCCAGGAACATGGGAGGTCAATGGGTTCGTGTATGTTGAAATAGACCTGGTCCCAGAGTACACGATATGGGATATTATACCACAAAATATAAACAAATACAGAATCTAACTCAAATGAACACTGAAGACAATTTGATACAGAGCCTGACTCAGATGAACTCAAAGGTCAAAACTGAAAACGATTTGCCAGATTCCACACATCGTCAAAATTCTACAGAAAAGACGTTTATACTGAGTACAAAGCATTGAAAGTTAAACCTTCTGTGTGACTCGACCCATTAAACGAATGCAAACATTTCTAGTGGCATGGAAATTTTGGTGTGTCCATACCTAATAGAAGGTCAGTGTTGCGGTGACTTTGAGTAATAACGAACTAAATGACGAGTCAATTTTTTGTACCGAAATACAGATGTGCAAACAGATAAACACGTTGATTGTAGCACTCGAAATTTAAATTCCATTGAATCATGCGAGAGTGGCGTGGGAAACGACAGCCAGTTTACCGAATCAAGTGGGGCGCAAGGTCGAGGGCCCGGGAGAGCGCGAGGCACGCGAGCTCGTGCAGCCGCAAGCCCCTTCCCCTGGAGAGGTAGAACTCAACGACGCGGGTATCCCCCTCCCCGACCTCCTCCTCCTGGCTGGATACACTGTCGACGAGGAGGGCGGGCGCTGCGGTGCGGAGGAGCTCAGAGGCGTGGTCGACGAGTGCGGGCGCGAGTGGACGGAAGCAGCCGATGATGGGGACGGTGTAGCGTGGGTGGAGGAGCGGCTCGGCGAGCGCTGCGGCGAAGTCGTCCCAGGTAGGTGCGGCGGGCGCAGACGCGAGGGCGAGGAGGCACGGGTCGGCGCCGAGCGCGGGGCAGCGGGCGAGGAGGCGCGAGAGGGCGGCGGAGGTGGAGAAGCTCCGGTCGAGCGACATGTCGGGCGGCAGCGACACCGGCAACGGCGGTTGGGGGGAAGGGAAGTCGTCAAATTTCTGTGTGCGTTGCGTATATATGGGGGCGCTGGGTTTAGGGTTTTAGGTCGAGTCTTGCCGGTGCGGAGGTAGCGCCGTGGCGGTCACGTTCGGCTCGGTTGGGGACCTGATTAGGGCGGTTTGGAGGATTTTTATAAAAAACACATAGAAATAAGGATCTTGGAAGAAAAAAATTATAATACGTTCGGTTTGCAGGAAATGTGTATAGGAATTTCGTAGAAATACTATTCATTTCCTGTGTTTTTGAAGAAAATTACACATCCACTCAGGCATCCTTTGGTTCATAAGGTAGAAAAATTGTAGGAATAGAGAAGTCATAGGAAATGAGATAATATGTATCTCAAACCCTATGAGTAGGAATAGAAAAGAAGATGCCCTTTAATTCACATCATAGGATTTTTTTTTCATTGAGTCTAGGCTAATGTTTATTTTCCTATAAAATGTGGAGAATAGGAAGAATTTCTCCATAAAAATAGGGTTCCATTCCTACAAACCAATGGGCTCTAAAGGAATTTTTCCTATAGAAATCATATCCCATAAAATTCCTACAAGATTCCTATAAACCAAAGGAAGCATCAAAACTTATTTTGCGCATAGGAACGAGGCGAGTCAATTCCTTAGGGTGGCAAGTGTCATCCTATAAAATTCTTATACTAGTCCTAATTCCTACGTTATGAAATCCTCCAAACTGAATGAGTCCTAAAACTTTTTTTTTCCTCTGTATATACTCTACTACTACTCCCTTTTGTTTCAAAATAATTAAAGTCTTGAGATTTTTATATTTTACTCCCTCCGTTCTTAAATATAAGTCTTTTTAGACATTTTAAATGGACTACAACATAGGGATGTATGTAGACATATTTTAGAGTGTAGATTCATTTATTTTGCTCTGTATGTAGAATGTAGTTATTTGTTGGAATCTCGAAAAAGACTTATATTTGAGAATGGATGGAGTATAAATTATAAGCTTTTTAAAGTTTAATCAAATCTATAGAAATATATACTCCCTTTATTCCTAAATATTTGTTTTTTTAGGGTGTGCTTGGCTGCAGTCATGGGCCGAAATGTCACGGGTTCAATCCATTCTAAGGCCTCGTTCTCGCGTTCGGTTATCAAGTGGAACGATCATCCCCTCGTTCCCACAAACCGAATATTCGGGCCAAATCCGAAACGGAGTGAGACCTCCAAATCGAGCGGACCACGCCGAACCGCTCTTCTCCTCGCGCTCGCGCAACCCTATCTCTCTCGGGCGATTTGATTTTTTGCCACCCCTTACTTTGGACTTTGATAATTTGCCAATCCTTACTTTGTAATTGATCTGGTGACACTTCTTTGTTTGGACTTTGATCGTTTGCCACTTTTCAACACAAAACAAACTTTGTAAATAATAGACAACATAAGTGAACAAAATAGAGGACTATTATACCCTTGTACCTCTCTGATCCAAACATACCACAGGATGAACTCGTACTCCTGTACCTCCCTCCTCTCCTGCACCTTCCTGCTGCTCCTTGCTGGCCCTTGCTGCTCCTCGCCGGCCCTTGCTGCCCTGCTGCTGCCGCCCCCTCTTGCTCCCCTCATGCATCTTCTACCCTGCCGCTACTGCCCCTACCACTGGAGTCTCCTTTTGCTGCTGCTCCTCGTCAAGTTTTGGTCCAAATTTGCTCAAACTAGTTGAAATGCATAGATTCGTTGAACCAATGATCCAAATTGCATGAAACTTTCTCAGATTAGTCACACATATATGAATGATTTACTGTATTTTTTTCAATTTTTTCTGACAACTTTTAAATTTCGGTCAAAATGTGGTCAAACTAGTTAATCTGAAAGTTGAGATGCATTTTCCCGTTGAACCAATGATCCAAATTGCATGAAACTTTCTCAGATTAGTCAAACATATATGAATGATTTACTGTAATATTTTCAATTTTTTCTGGGTTGTTCGGAAAAAAGTTCAAATTTTGGGCAACATATTGGCCCAATTTGGACAGCATTTTGCTTGTTATTTCACTTTTCAAGATATGTATGCACAGAACAGAAAATTCAAACATATATTTCCAGATGAACATATTCATACACCATGACACAATATCAAGACAATATAGCAAAATAAAGCAGTTTAACATGATCATACACCATCTACCATAAGGCCATAATTTCTGCCATGTTTTACAACCAAAAGCAGGAGGCCATTGTAACTGCCATGTTACAACCAAAAGCATAACACAATAGTTGCTGCCATGTTACATCCAAAGTAAAGGATGCTAAGTTTGTCATATTACAACCAAAAGCATAGAGAAGATCAAGCACAATACTAGTACTTCCTTCTCTTTGGGGTCAACTTTCTAGCTTTCGAGCTTGAGGCCATGTCATATGTTATCATGGTGTCCTCCACAGTTGGGGTAGGTTGCTGCGACGCCTCATCAGCCAATGCCATGGCCAACATCCTTCTTGTGACTGGATTGGGACTTCCTTGGAGACTCTGTGGCATAGTGATCATGTGCCTGGTTGGAGTGACAGCCACATCAAGTTGTGGTGCTGCATGTGTTGCCTCATCAGCCAACGCCGAAGCCAGCATGCTGCATGTATCGAGAAATGTAATAAGTGCAAGTTAAAATAGACATTGTTGTAGTATGTGGATGTGTTACCTTCTTGTCACTGGTTTGGGACTGCCTTAAAGACTTTGTGGCATGGTGATCATGTGCCTATTGGGAGTGACAACTTCAGGTTGTTGGGATGCCACTTCAGGTTCCAGTGCTGAGGCATCATCATCAACTGGATATCTTGGTGCTCTCTTCTTTCTTTTCCTGCACAAGGTAGTACACAGTAAAATAAGTGATGAAATAAACATTGATCATTACAAGTGATGAAATAAACATAGATCATTAAACGTACCTTGGCCTTGGTCCATTCAGCGGACAGGTGGACTGCCTGTGGCCTAAAATGTGGCATCTTTTGCATCTATTCTTGCTGCCTAGCTGTTTTGGTTCTTTCTTCTTTTTAGGACCACCATCTCCACCTTCAAGGAAGCTCTTGTACATGTTTTTTCTAGGCCTTCCAACACCTATTTTCTTGTCTAATGGAGCCTCCATGTCAAATGGAAATTGTACATGTGGCCATTGAGACCTATCTGTCAATGGCTCAACCTCTCCAGCATATGCTGCCCAAAACTTCTCTAGAGAGAAATAGTCATGCACATAATCCTCCCATTTGGGGTTCCTTCTATCCAGCAAGAAAGCAAGTGCATGCTCACAAGGCTTCCATGTGTGCTGCCACTCCAAGCACGTGCATTCGCTTTGGGTAGTTTTCACAACATGTCGCAAGTTGTATTTACTTGTATCCCTCACCTCACAACTTGCAACTCCAGATTTCCCAACTTTCAAATGTTTAAGTCCCCTTGTCCTATTATGAATTTGTTGGATGATGGCTGGAATAATTTTTCCTTTCAGTTTCATTCCAATCTTTCTCCTTTTCTCACGAAGTTTCATGACTAGCTCTCTAAGAGTGTCAGCTAGCTCATCAGGTGGCAACTCTTTGTAATCTTCAATCCAGCCATTAAAAGACTCGACAAGGTTATTATTGATGTAATCACATTTAATTGAGGGGTCAAACATGCATCCCATCCATTTTAAGCTATGGTATATTGAGAGATACTCATGCACATCAGGTGCTTCTGCTAGGATTTTATTCATGTGGTAGTTAAAAACTTGTGGCCTATATGCCCTAGCAGCTGGCCACATTCTGCCAAACACATCTCCTTGGAACTTTTTAGAGAAGTTAGCCATGAGATGCCTAAAACACTCTCTTTGATCTGCACGAGGGAATATTTTTTTGACTGCATTCTCTAAACCTTTACATGCATCTGTGCATATAGCTAGAGGGGAAACATGACCTAATGCCCTGTTTAGTTGTGACATGAACCATGTCCAATTTTCATCGGTTTCACCGTCAATGAATGCAAATGCTAGAGGGTACATCCAATTATGCCCATCTAATGCTGTACAAGCTGCTAAGTGACCTCTCCATTTACTGGTGAGTGCAGTTGAATCTATACTAAGATATGATCTACAACCAACTTTAAAGCCATCAATGCAAGGTTTAAGAGCCATAAAGATTCGGTTAAAGCGAACAATACCGTGAACCATCTTCATATCCACCTCTACAATGCTGCCTGGGGATCTCTTCTCAACTTCTGCTTTGAAGTTAAACAAATATTGAAAACTCTGCCTCATGCTACCATATATCTCTTTCTGTGCTATATCTTTGCCTTTCCACACTGTATGATACTCAATGGTTGTGCCATATGTATCTTCCAAATGCCCCAACAGCTCTTTGCATCCAATAGTAGGGTCACTCTGTATAATGGGTACAGTCCTCTGTGCTACCCATCCTTGAGATGTCATGCTGCTTTTTATTCTACCAGTAGAAGAGCACTTGTGCTTCACGGAAATCTTGGTAACCTGCAATACAAGAAGAAACACATCACAACATAGGAAAAACTTATGAAAAACATAGAAAAAACAACAACAATAACAATCCTTAAATAGAACGTTAGTACCCTTATGCTTTGTCCATCAGTCCTTATTCTAGCTGTAATCCTCCATGGACAACCCTTGGCTCTACATTTGCCAAGATATCTTTTCTTATCAGTCTTATATCCCCAAATGTCAATTTCCCTTTTAATTGCATATTGTCTGATAGCCATCCTAAAATCTTTCATTGAAGGAAACAAAGCACCAAGATACATCTGCGGGTTCTCTTTGTCATATGCAATCTCCTCCTCTGGTGGCAGCCTCAATGAAAAGCTGACGATCCTCCTCATCGGTCATGTAAACTTCCTCACTAGGTGGAGAAGGTGGTGGCTCGGGGACCGCCTCATCGTTGATACCAAGAATATCACACATATTCTCTTCGGTTATGAGAATGTCGACATCATTGATACCAAGAGGATCGCACATATTGTCATCACATATGGGAGGATCTATCTCAATCAAGCTCCAATCTATGGGTGGTTCTTCCTGAGTAAGCACAGAGGACTCACATCTCTCACTACTATCAACCACATCACAAACACTTTGAAATTGCATTGTAGCTGGGTGGTCAACATCATCCGGTGAAAACTCCATATCATCTGGAAAAACTCTATACTGACTCCCCATTGTCTGTGCCAACTCAAAAGCTGACAAGTTTGAATTATCAACAACCATAGATGAGCTAGCACTGCATTCTACAGAAGTGTTTGTTGTTGCCTTCTTACTAGCAACACTTGGCTTTTGGGAGCTGGTGGGTTTTTGGGTTTTCTAGGAGCACTTGGCTTTTTGGGGGCAACTAATTTTTTAGGAGCTGGTGGTTTTATGGGATTTGTTGGGGCAGTTGGCTTTTTGGGAGCCCTCTTCTTTCCTACTTTCTTTGCAATCGGTGCCTCCAATGTAACAACCTCAGCTAACAGAAACGATTTCTTGGCCTCAAAGTCCCAATGATTGCCAATAAAGTGCGAACTCAGTTGTTGACCATTAAGTACAAGATCAACAGTGCTCTCAATGGTGTCTAATGCAAACAACCGCACCTCTTGGCCAATCCCCATTTTGATATGTTGTGCCACAGCTTCATTGAAGCTAACCCATGACATACCGGAAATGTTAAAATCAAACACAACATCATGCTTGTCAACAACTTGCTCGCTTCCATCATCAAGCTTGTAGACATAAGGAGCTACTCTAATAGTTAATGTATACACCAGCGGCGGCTGATGCGGCCTACTCGATAATGACCAATAACAAACAACATACGATGGAGTTAGCGTTTGTTCACTAACGTGCATTCAGATGAGCACCAAAAATAAGCTACTTTGCTTTCTCACCTCGGCTTGGGAACAAGCAAAGGAGGAAAGTCGAAGCCGTCTGCAACAACGTGCTCACCCCTCTCCGGTTCAGCCATCTCCAACACCTAGCTCATCTGAGTTATGTGGCCTGTAACAGCAAGAAATCAAGCAAACATCATGAGATATACAACAGCAAGTAAGCAGCTCGTGTACAGAATGACTTAGAACATCAACAGGGTCAACTTGCTCGTGTACAGCACATAGCTGCAGCAGCAGAAGCACACAAAGCAGCGGTGGCACACCACGGCCACAACCAAGCCAGAAGCCGCCTCGCCGCCTGCCCTAACCCTAGGGTCGGCCGCCGCTGCTCCGCCTAATGGTTACCCTAACCCTAGGGGCGCCGCCGGGGAGATGAGCGCAAGAGAGGGAGGGAGCAGGAAAGAGGAAGGGGGGAGAGGGACTCGCCAGGGCCGCCGCCGTCGAGTATCCCCAGGGCCGCCGTCGTCGCTGTCGTCCAGTAGCCGCCGGGGTTGTCGTTTGTGCTGGAGAGGGGATGAGAACGAGCTCCTCTATTCCTGGTCAATCGAGATGTAAGGGCAAGTATGTCTTTTTCTACAGGACCCATATGACAGAGGGTAAAATAACAAACACCCAGATAAAGAGTGTCATCAGATTAAATACAAAGTAAAAAGTAGAAAATAGTCAATGTACCAAGTAAGGGGTGGCAAATAATCAAATTGCCCATCTCTCTCGTACGACTCCTCTCCCCATCTCTCCTCTCCCGCGATTTGCGCCGCTGGCCCTCCTTCTCCGGTCTGCGCCGCTGGCCATCTTCCTTCGATCTACAACGCCGGCTCCCTCGTCTCATCCTCCTCTGAAACACAGTCTCCCTCTCCTCTGAACCACGCGTGGCGAGCGAGCGGGTTCGTGTCGATCTTGCAACAGGGCAATAGCGGAGCCACACGTCAGAAAAGCGTCGCGCCGCCATGCTCGACGGAGAAGCCGGCTGTGGTCGCGCGTGGGGACGCCAAGGCCAAGCCGCTTATCCAGCCGGTCGCCACGCTCGGCTGTTGTTTTTCTTCTCTTGTAGTTGTTATTTATCTTGTGGTTGAATTCGATTCTTGTATCTCACACCCCTGTTCGTTGCGTGGATGGATGGATTCTATTCATTGATGCTCAAACAAAAATTGCTTGAGTCCGGTTCGATGATTCTCACACCCCTGTTCAGCGAGGCATACTGCAGTTTTGTTGTCCCGGTTCAGTTCTGTGAGGCAAACTTCAGTTGCAGGAACTACTTATCCAGAAAAGAAAAAGTTAAATGTACAATGACTTTGTTTTACGTGAAACTTTGGCACCGATTTAAAAAGTAAAAATGTTTATCTCCATGTATATGTAACGCCCTCGATGCGGCTATATCTCCCGCGTGTCGAAGCACGACTTAGAGGCATAACCGCATTGAAAGCAATGTCGCAAGTGAGGTAATCTTCGCAAACAACCCATGTAATACAATAGGGGAAAAGATACATAGTTGGCTTACAATCGCCACTTCACACAATTACATGAATAAAGCATTACATCATCCAAATACAAACAAGGTCCGACTACGGAACCAAAATAAAAGAAGAACCCCAAATGCGACAAGGTTCCCCGATCGACCCCAACTGGGCTCCACTACTGATCAACTAGAACGAAACAACACAAAGGACAAGATCTTCATCGAGCTCCTCCTTGAGCTTGGTTGCGTCATCTGCACAGACTCATCGGCACCTGCAAGCTGGTTTTGGAAGTATCTGTGAGTCACGGGGACTCAGTAATCTCGCACCCTTGCGATCAAGACTATTTAAGCTTATGGGTAAGGAAAAAAGGTATGAAGTGGAGCTGCAGCAAGCGACTAGCATATATGGTGGCTAACATACGCAAATGAGAGCGAGAAGAGAAGGCAAAGCACGTCCAAGAATCTATGATCAAGAAGTGATCCTAGAACAACCTACGTCAAGCATAACTCCAACACCGTGTTCACTTCCCGGACTCCGCCGGAAAGAGACCATCACGGTTACACACGCGGTTGATGCATTTTAATTAATGTCAACTTCAGGTTTTCTACAACCGGACGTTAACAAATTCCCATCTGCCCATAACCGCGGGCACGGCTTTCGAAAGTTCAAAACCCTGCAGGGGTGTCCCAACTTAGCCCATCACAAGCTCTCACGGTCAACGAAGGAATATACCTCCTCCCGAGACGTTCCGATCAGACTCAGTATCTCAGTTCTTCAAGACACTTCGACAGGTTAAAACAAGTCCAGCAACACCACCCGAATGTGCCAACAAATCCCGATAGGAGCTGCACATATCTCGTTCTCAGGGCACACTCAGATGAGACATCCTATGAGTAAAACCAAACCTCAAGTTGCCCCGAGGTGGCCCCGCAGTCTGCTCGGTCGGACCAACACTCAGAGGAGCACTGGCCCCGGGGGGGGGGGGGGGGTTAGAATAAAGATGACCCTTGAGTCTGCAGAACCCAAGGGAAGGTGGTAGGTTGTTAGTGCAAATGGTAAAACCAAGGTTGGGCATTGCTGGAGGAGTTTTATTCAAGGCGAACTGTCAAGGGGTTCCCATTATTACCCAACCGCGTAAGGAACGCAAAATCCGGGAACATAACACCGATATGACGGAAACTAGGGCGGCAAGAGTGGAACAAAACACCAGGCATAAGGCCGAGCCTTCCACCCTTTACCAAGTATATAGATGCATTAATTAAATAAGATATATTGTGATATCGCAACAAGTAACATGTTCCAACAAGGAACAAACTTCAATCTTCACCTGCAACTAACAATGCTATAAGAGGGGCTGAGCAAAGCGGTACCATAGCCAAACAACGGTTTGCTAGGACAAGGTGGGTTAGAGGCTTGGTTCAACAAAGTAGGAGGCATGATAAGCAAGTGGTAGGTATCGCAGCATAGGCATAGCAAAAGAGCGAGCAACTAAGCAAGCAAAGATAGAAGTGATTTCGAGGGTATGATCATCTTGCCTGAGATCCCGCAAGGGAGAAGAACGAGTCCATGAAGAAGACAAATGGACGTAGACGAACGGGTCCTCACAAACGCGACGTTATCGGAACCAACCCGAAGAAGCAACACTGGAAAGAAGCAAGCACCATAGTAAACAACCACCACATAACATGGCATGATGCACAACCAAGTATGATGCATGTCCGGTTTAAATATGCATGGCATGGCAAAGTGCACAAACAACCCTACAAATTAAGTGGGGCTCAATATGCAACGGGTTGCATATTGACGAAACACCACATCAAGTTATTAAGTTTGATCTCGTTTATGTACCCAACAATATTAAATGTTGTTAAACATGGCAAGAGGGTGAAGCAAAGAAAACTACCTATCTAGTCAAGTTTAAATGAGGCCGGAAACAACAAACAACAAGTCCGGAAGCTCCTCATGTGCATATTTTAAGGTTTGGTACTGTTCTGCCCTAAACCATGTTTTAGAGTTGTTAAACATGCAAGATGAGTGCATCATGTTAAACTAGGCATTTTTCCACCCCATTTACATATAAAGATTATTTAATTCGGAGCTACGGTTATTTAGTTATGAATTAAAGCATTTAAGCATGACATAGGAGCAAATTTAAACAAACAGCCTTTTAAACATTTTGAACATGGATGAAAGTTGGATATTATGAATATAGACAAAATTCTAAGCAAGTTTCATATATAAAACATTTTAATCCGATGCACAATTGTGAAGTTATTAAATGCATGAAGAATAGGGACTTTTCTGTAAAACAGTCATCTCTGGAATAATAGACAAATTCGCAGGGCACAGAAAAAAACAGCTACGGGCTGAATCTGAGAAGAACTGGGCTGCTCACCACGGGCCTTAGCAGGCCGGCTGGCCTAGCGGATCTGGTGCGGCTGCTAGGTCTGCGCGGATGGGCCAAGGGTAGGTTGGGCCTTGGAGAGGCAAGGAGGCCCACGTGAGGCGAAGGAACTGGGTAGGTCGGCTGCTGGGCTCGGCTCGCTGGATCTGGACCAAGTCAACGAGGGGCGGCCTCGTTCGTGAAACAGGGCGACGGCTGCGGTTAACGGGCAGGGGCGGTTGGATCGAACGAAGAGGAAGGGGGCGCAGTCAACAGCGAAGCGAGACCAGGCGCTGGGGTCGTCCTCCTCGCGTGCGATGACGAATCAGAAGGGGGCGGCGCAGGGACTTGCTCTGGGAGGCGAGGAACGGCGCGGGAATGGAGGCAGCGATGGGGATCTCTGGTGGCAGAGCTCGACGCGGAGGCCGGCGGTGGCTTGACTCCGGTGGCGCGGGGCTGATGCAGGGCTCGGGCGCGAGGGCGCCATGGCAGGGAACGGCAGCAGCGCTTCGACGAGGGGCTCCTTGGGAGGCGCGGGCATGGCCCAGGTTGAAGAGGCCGGTTCCCGTCCGGATCGAGCCGATGCGAGGTGGTCGGGCGGCAAGCTCCTGTTTAGAACAGAGAAAGAGAAGCAGGGAGGTAAGAGGAGGGAGGCAGATAAACAGCAGGAGGAGGAGAAGGGTAGCTGTGCTCATCTCGTGATCGCCGGCAGTGGAGCTGGTCGCCGGATGACGAGGCACGGTGGAGGAGCACGGGGAGGCTCGTGGCTCCAAGGATACTGGCGCGGTGAGGAGATCGGGACTCGGGCAACCCGATTGACCAAGCGTGCAAGACCAGGGAGACGGTCGGGGAGGATTTTGGATCGGGGAAGATGGAGGTTGCTGGTTGGATCGATGGGGATCCCGAGGTGGAAGCGACCAGGCGGCGGCGTGCGGAATGGGTGGATGGATGGGACAAGGCTAGGGTTCCGTCTATTTATATAGCAACGAAGATTTTTGGTTAGGGGTATTTGGAGCCTCTGATCAAAATCGGACGGTCGCGAATAAAATCTCTAGGGAGTCCAAATAAGAAAACGGTGACGTTTTGTAGACGTTTGGGGATGATCCGGATCCAACGGTGACGACTGCCCGGGTCGGGTCCGAAACAATTTCGGACGCACACGTGAGGGGTTCGATGCACTGTGCAGAGAGGGTTTCGGACCGTGCGGTCGCATCGGACAACTCCGGAAGCGAAGAGGGGAAGGAGGATGGACTAGGTGGGCTGTGGCGAGACTGCGAGGGGGAGAAAAGAGAGAGAGAGAGGGCCCGACATCTGTTTCCGGAGACCGAAAACGTCCGACGATAGACCGGCTATAGTGCCACTATAGTTTAACGTTTGGGCTATCAAACGAACCCCGAATGCGATGAAACTTGACAGGCGGTCTATCTACACTATAATAATACCACACGCCAACTCTCATCCCATTCCGAGAACATTTTTCCGGCCACTTATAAAATAATATTTCGGACATGTCGCAGGCGTGTGCAAGTGTGTCTGGGCTCAGGACGGACAACGGAGAGAGACTGAGGGAATCCAGACGAATGCAAGTTTTAAAACATGATAATGCAATGCACATGATGACATGACAAGATGCAACACGCAAGCAAATGACATGGCAATGACGGCGAATAACTGGAAGACACCTGGCACATCGGTCTCGGGGCGTTACAACACTCCACCACTACGAGAGGATCTCGTCCCGAGATCTAGAATGGCACCGGAGGGGAAAACGGAAGAGAAAGAGAAGAGGTAAAACTAAGTTGCTTCTTTGACAAACGAGTGAAACCAAAGAACCTTGAAAAGGTTAAGCCAATTTGAGAAAAGAATACAATGGAGATGAATGAAGTTAACAGTCTCCGTCAGAAAAGAGAAACAAGGAAGAGCAACTTTGGGCAGCACTCCGATTGAAAAGAAAAGAAATTGAATAAGAACTTGGCCAGATGAGAACATACTTGATGAAATCACAACACACTGCCTCCAAAACTATTGAATGAATGTAACAAGGGGTAAGAACGATTTCAGACGGCACTCCGGTTGAGAAGGGAGCCAAAACTTGACAGAATGGGAAGAACTTGAAAAGAGGGCATGACACTCCGGTTAAATGGATAAACCAAGAAAAGAACACGATCCTGACAAAACAAGAAGATGGGTTGAAGAGAGCAACATCACAATGCCTCCGGAACGAAAGAATAGAATATAGATAATTGAAATAAAAGAATGGAGAAGCAAATGCCACTTCTGTCACAAAAAGAGTTTGAGAAGGCATCCTTAGGAGAAGGGTCGAACGGAGTTGTTGGAACACCAACAACGAAAAGAATAATCTTGATATGGTCTTATGGAATACATCTCAGATTATGGGGTGACAACCTGCCACTCACGGGAAGAAGAATTGAATTGATATGGACAAGGAGACGAGAAAGTTATTTCACCGGGAGGATAGATGAAGCACTATGATCATATATTATCACCATTAATAGCAACAATCCTTAGGGAAAGCTTTAGTGAAATATAACCCAGATGACTCCAATGACGAGATTGATGGATTTAAAATATCCCAATCTTGACAACATGTGAATCATGAAAACATGAACTCAAATTATCAAGAATGACATAATACCACCTCCAATGATACAGTAGACAAAAATGCACTCCGGATTACAATATGAAGAAAGCTTGAGCTCCTCTGAAAAGAAAGTTGATGAACGTTTCGAGAAGGAATATAAAACCTTGATGAACCATCATGTAGAACCTTCATGAAGAACTCCGGTAAACAAAAGATAACGAAAAGAGAGAGAAGTTGAAAACACAAGGTGAAACCTTGTAATGATTTAGATGGATCTCCATGATAATTTGAGCTTGGAACTCCGGGAAAGAAAGATGAGCACTTGAAACCAAGAATAAGTATGATGAGCCACTCTGGAAAACAGGAATTGAATAAACTCGATGAAACAAGAATAAGAATTACATTATGCTTATCCTTCACCAATTAAATTGATGACAATCAACGGATTCGACATATTACTTATTCTCGTAGAAAAGATTAAGAGAGATATAACACAAACTTGAGAAAGTCTTCAACGATCCACCGGTAGAATTTGAAAAGCACGAATGCATAGATATGATACACGAAGGAAGAAAACTCTTGAACGAACCACCGTAAGAATTGAAGATGAACGAAGTAAAAAGGATGAATCACCGGGTAAGAATTGTGAAATGAACGAAGATACTTGAAGGAATTTAGATACAAGAGAACGAAGGGATCACGAACTGATTAGAGGATATTTGAGCGATGCACCGGTAATATTTGGAGAATGATAGCTGAAAGCTAAGAAAGAATAAATCTGAGATGATGGGCTCCGGATGATCAAACTGAAAAATACTCCTGAATTTTCTCCGGATAGGTGAAAAGAATTGTCACAATCGAAAACAATTATGATAGGATGGCATAAAGCTAGAATCACGAATCTTGAAGAGAATGGAGCAAGATTTAAGAGAAACTCGGTCTTCAAAATCTGAGAATGACGACGAGAAACACCACCAATAATTATTGAGGCACTCCGGAATGAAGAATGGAAAGGTTGAGTCAACAATGAAAAGAATTTGAAAGATCTTGGAGAAACCCTCTGACTGATGAAAATTCATTCTTACGTCAAACTTTAGAAGATTTGAGAATACTCTGGGAGAATAAGAAGAGTCAGGTAAGATCCTGGGAAAGACCTGTGGGTTAGGGCCCACTCAAAAGATACACCGTAGAACGATTGCTTGGAAGAGAGATTTGTACCGGTTAAATAAAATGACTTGAATGAGATAACAACCTCGAAATAGGTTGAACTGATCTTGAATGAAAAGACGAGCCTTCTGAGATATCTTGAGCACTCTGGAACAATAGGATAGCGAGAGGTGAACGATTAAGAATTGCACCGGCATGAGAAAGCATTTGAAACGAGGAAAGGCTATGATCAGCAAAGCTTGACTAGAATCCACCGGAGAAGAAAAAGAATGAAGAAAGATAAACTAGAAGCTCCGTTAGGATCTTCATGAGAATCACCGGATAAGAATATGAAGGAAAAGAATGGAGAGGCTTCACATGAATCAAAGGATACTTGATTAAGAAATCTGAGTCCTTGAAGAAAAAGGGTGAGTGGGTGGGAAAAACGAAGGAAACTTGGAGACGGGTGAAACAAACACCGTTGAGAAGAAGTGATAATTGATCTTGCGGAAGTTGAAATGATCGGATCCACTTGAAGAGAAACACGCCGGTTTAAAAGAAATTGGCATGACAATCTCGATTATCATGAAGGATTAGTATTCACATAGAAATATGAGAACACCATTTAGGAAAGGCATGGAATCAACATTTGACTTCGAAGCAACTCGGATACCACAACTCAAAACAAAACAAAGGATTGGCTTGTAGAATAAGTCAGAACAAACATACGATAGAGATTTCGTCCGAAGTTTTCGTGGTGGGGCCTACACGGGCTCGATCGTACAGCACCATCATGTACAAGGCAGTGCACATGACATACGAAGCGTCCCCGAGTCGGCATAGCCAAGGACTCTTTAAGACACAACGAGACCACTGTAAAACCAACCGTGGATAGGCGGACCACTAGACGTCGAACCCCAATTTCATATCATACATCTGTCGGAAAGATATCCTAAGAGCTACTTGATTTCCCACTTATAAACTCCCGAAACTTTCCCAGTTATGCAATCAGGTGTTGGGGATATAGGGGAAGCATAATATCTCACCCAAAACTAGCAAATCCTACATCCAGCTGTATCCATCCTTCAACACATAACCAAGAAACCTTCAGAAATCATCTACCTCAACCTTCGAAAAGCATCCGTTATACGAGTTATGGCAATACTCCCGAACTCCCGCCCCAGTACTGGGTGGCGTCGAGGTTATCTCACCAACAAACTGCATAAAAGAGATTTTCGATGTCGGCGTACTAAACTCAGGTATTCCAGAACTGCAATGATAAAATTCTGACGACAACACCTCGGAGCTCAACTCCCCGGGACACTGCCACAAAACCCCTGACAGGAGGCACCAAGACAATGTTCTCGTCACAAAACCATCGGAACGATTCCAAGATACCCGTGTGATCCTAAAAAAATTTAGTGAAATTTGGGAGAGAAGAGACAAAACTCTACGTCAGGATGCCTCACCAGAGCGATGAAGGGACTGGGGAGTAAAAAGAATTCCTAAACTCTCCGATATATAATTCCTAAATGACTCAAAACATTTTTCTAGACTCAACAACGGCTGCTAAAAACGATCAAGCAATGGGGCTCCTAAGGTCGGGGAAGGCTCTGATTACCAACTTGTAACGCCCTCGATGCGGCTATATCTCCCGCGTGTCCAAGCATGACTTAGAAGCATAACCGCATTGAAAGCAATGTCGCAAGTGAGGTAATCTTCGCAAACAACCCATGTAATACAATAGGGGAAAAGATACATAGTTGGCTTACAATCGCCACTTCACACAGTTACATGAATAAAGCATTACATCATCCAAATACAAACAAGGTCCGACTACGGAACCAAAATAAAAGAAGAACCCCAAATGCGACAAGGTTCCCCAATCGACCCCAACTGGGCTCCACTACTGATCAACTAGAACGAAACAACACAAAGGACAAGATCTTCAACGAGCTCCTCCTTGAGCTTGGTTGCGTCATCTGCACAGACTCATCGGCACCTGCAAGCTGGTTTTGGAAGTATCTGTGAGTCACGGGGACTCAGCAATCTCACACCCTCGCGATCAAGACTATTTAAGCTTATGGGTAAGGAAAAAAGGTATGAGGTGGAGCTGCAGCAAGCGACTAGCATATATGGTGGCTAACATACGCAAATGAGAGCGAGAAGAGAAGGCAAAGCACGTCCGAGAATCTATGATCAAGAAGTGATCCTAGAACAACCTACGTCAAGCATAACTCTAACACCGTGTTCACTTCCCGGACTCCGCCGGAAAGAGACCATCACGGTTACACACGCGGTTGATGCATTTTAATTAATGTCAACTTCAGGTTTTCTACAACCGGACGTTAACAAATTCCCATCTGCCCATAACCGCGGGCACGGCTTTCGAAAGTTCAAAACCCTGCAGGGGTGTCCCAACTTAGCCCATCACAAGCTCTCATGGTCAACGAAGGAATAGACCTCCTCCCGAGACGTTCCGATCAGACTCGGTATCTCGGTTCTTCAAGACACTTCGATAGGTTAAAACAAGTCCAGCAACACCACCCGAATGTGCTGACAAATCCCGATAGGAGCTGCACATATCTCGTTCTCAGGGCACACTCAGATGAGACATCCTACGAGTAAAACCAAACCTCAAGTTGCCCCGAGGTGGCCCCGCAGTCTGCTCGGTCGGACCAACACTCAGAGGAGCACTGGCCCCGGGGGGGGGGGGGGGGGGTTAGAATAAAGATGACCCTTGAGTCTGCAGAACCCAAGGGAAGGTGGTAGGTTGTTAGTGCAAATGGTAAAACCAAGGTTGGGCATTGCTGGAGGAGTTTTATTCAAGGCGAACTGTCAAGGGGTTCCCATTATTACCCAACCGCGTAAGGAACGCAAAATCCGGGAACATAACACCGATATGACGGAAACTAGGGCGGCAATAGTGGAACAAAACACCAGGCATAAGGCCGAGCCTTCCACCCTTTACCAAGTATATAGATGCATTAATTAAATAAGATATATTGTGATATCCCAACAAGTAACATGTTCCAACAAGGAACAAAATCTCCATGTTCCAACAAGGAACAAACTTCAATCTTCACCTGCAACTAACAACGCTATAAGAGGGGCTGAGCAAAGCGGTACCATAGCCAAACAACGGTTTGCTAGGACAAGGTGGGTTAGAGGCTTGGTTCAACAAAGTAGGAGGCATGATAAGCAAGTGGTAGGTATCGCAGCATAGGCATAGCAAAAGAGCGAGCAACTAAGCAAGCAAAGATAGAAGTGATTTCGAGGGTATGATCATCTTGCCTGAGATCCCGCAAGGGAGAAGAACGAGTCCATGAAGAAGACAAATGGACGTAGACAAACGAGTCCTCACAAATGCGACGTTATCGGAACCAACCCGAAGAAGCAACACCGGAAAGAAGCAAGCACCATAGTAAACAACCACCACATAACATGGCATGATGCACAACCAAGTATGATGCATGTCCGGTTTAAATATGCATGGCATGGCAAAGTGCACAAACAACCCTACAAATTAAGTGGGGCTCAATATGCAACGGGTTGCATATTGACGAAACACCACATCAAGTTATTAAGTTCGATCTCGTTTATGTACCCTATAATATTAAATGTTGTTAAACATGGCAAGAGGGTGAAGCAAAGAAAACTACCTATCTAGTCAAGTTTAAATGAGGCCGGAAACAACAAACAACAAGTCCGGAAGCTCCTCATGTGCATATTTTAAGGTTTGGTACTGTTCTGCCCTAAACCATGTTTTAGAGTTGTTAAACATGCAAGATGAGTGCATCATGTTAAACTAGGCATTTTCCCACCCCATTTACATATAAAGATTATTTAATTCAGAGCTACGGTTATTTAGTTATGAATTAAAGAATTTAAGCATGACATAGGAGCAAATTTAAACAAACAGCCTTTTAAACATTTTTGAACATGGATGAAAGTTGGATATTATGAATCTAGACAAAATTCTAAGCAAGTTTCATATATAAAACATTTTAATCCGATGCACAATTGTGAAGTTATTAAATGCATGAAGAATAGGGACTTTTCTGTAAAACAGTCATCTCTGGAATAATAGACAAATTCGCAGGGCACAGAAAAAAACAGCTACGGGCTGAATCTGAGAAGAACTGGGCTGCTCACCGCGGGCCTTAGCAGGCCGGCTGGCCTAGCGGATCTGGTGCGGCTGCTAGGTCTGCGCGGATGGGCCAAGGGTAGGTTGGGCCTTGGAGAGGCAAGGAGGCCCACGCGAGGCGAAGGAACTGGGCAGGTCGGCTGGCTCGGCTCGCTGGATCTGGACCAAGTCAACAAGGGGCGGCCTCGTTCGTGAAGCAGGGCGACGGCTGCGGTCAACGGGCAGGGGCGGTTGGATCGAACGAAGAGGAAGGGGGCGCAGTCAACAGCGAAGCGAGACCAGGCGCTGGGTTCGTCCTCCTCGCGTGCGATGACGAATCAGAAGGGGGCGGCGCAGGGACTTGCTCCGGGATGCGAGGAACGGCGTGGGAATGGAGGCAGCGACGGGGATCTCTGGTGGCAGAGCTCGACGCGGAGGCCGGCGGTGGCTTGACTCCGGTGGCGCATGGCTGATGCAGGGCTCGGGCGCGAGGGCGCCATGGCAGGGAACGGCAGCAGCACTTCGACGAGTGGCTCCTTGGGAGGCGCGGGCATGGCCCAGGTTGAAGAGGCCGGTTCCCGTCCGGATCGAGCCGATGCGAGGTGGTCGGGCGGCAAGCTCCTGTTTAGAACAGAGAAAGAGAGGCAGGGAGGTAAGAGGAGGGAGGCAGATAAACAGCAGGAGGAGGAGAAGGGTAGCTGTGCTCATCTCGTGATCGCCGGCAGCGGCGCCGGTCGCCGGATGATGAGGCACGGTGGAGGAGCACGGGGAGGCTCGTGGCTCCAAGGATACTGGCGCGGTGAGGAGATCGGGACTCGGGCAACCCGATTGACCAAGCGCGCAAGACCAGGGAGACGGTCGAGGAGGATTTTGGATCGGGGAAGATGGAGGTCGCTGGTTGGATCGATGGGGATCCCGAGGTGGAAGCGCCCAGGCGGCGGTGTGCGGAATGGGTGGATGGATGGGACAAGGCTAGGGTTCCGTCTATTTATATAGCAACGAAGATTTTTGGTTAGGGGTATTTGGAGCCTCCGATCAAAATCGGACGGTCGCGAATAAAATCGCTAGGGAGTCCAAATAAGAAAACGGTGACGTTTGGGGATGATCCGGATCCAACAGTGATGACTGCCCGGGTCGGGTCCGGAACAATTTCGGACGCACACGTGAGGGGTTCGGTGCACTGTGCAGAGAGGGTTTCGGACCGTGCGGTCGCATCGGACAACTCCGGAAGCGAAGAGGGGAAGGAGGATGGACTAGGTGGGCTGTGGCAAGACTGCGAGGGGGAGAAAAGAGAGAGAGGGCCCGGCATCTGTTTCCGGAGACCAAAAACGCACGACGATAGACCGGCTATAGTGCCGCTATAGTTTAACGTTTGGGCTATCAAACGAACCCCGAATGCGATGAAACTTGACAGGCGGTCTATCTACACTATAATAAGACCACACGCCAACTCTCATCCCATTCCGAGAACATTTTTCCGGCCACTTATAAAATAATATTTCGGACATGTCGTAGGTGTGTGCAAGTGTGTCTGGGCTCAGGACGGACAACGGAGAGAGACTGAGGGAATCCAGACGAATGCAAGTTTTAAAACATGATAATGCAATGCACATGATGACATGACAAGATGCAACACGCAAGCAAATGACATGGCAACGACGGCGAATAACTGGAAGACACCTGGCACATCGGTCTCGGGGCGTTACAGTATAGATGGGCACTTACAAATCCATTCCATCCCATCCATCAAACCAAACATCAATATGTAACCATTCCATTCCTTTGAATTATCCGCACCAAACATGAGAATGGAACGGACCCATTATACTAGAATGAAACTATGACATTCCATTACACTTCGTTCCCGAACCAAACACACCCTTAGAGATTTCAAATGGACTACCACATATGGATGTATATAGACATATTTTAGAGAGTAGATTCACTCATTTTGCTCCGTATGTAGTCACTTGTTGAAATCTCTAGAAAGACAAATATTTAGAAACGGATGTAGTATATAATAATTATATAAAATCAAATACATGCATATATATAATATGAAAATATATTCCATAATTAATCTAATGAGGTAATTTCGGTTTTGTAGTTGTTGACATACTTTTTATATAGACTTCGTCAAACTTTAATGGATTGACTTAGGACAATTCCAGAACTTCAATTTTTTGCCAGCTCCAATGCATGACCGCAAATGGACACGGTTTTTGTCCGCTTTTCATCCGTGTGGGTCGGCCAAAGGGGCGACGACCGGCCTCTTCTCTGTTTGCGTGGGCAGTGCGCCCAACCGGCCGGCACATTTGTTCTGCGTGGATAGCATACCGTCACATAAAGTAATCATCATATGCTACCACTCCCTCCCGAATACGATTGAACACATGTCTCGCCATCCGGAAGCGGCACCGGAAAATCTTGGGATTGGAGTTGAAATACGTGCGAGTGGAAGATTTGACTCGGGAAACAGCAACCATGGAAAAGGGAAGGGCAAGAACTACGACTCGGATGATTGGAGCTGAAATATGTGCGAGTGGAAGATTTGACTCGGGAAACAGCAACCATGGAAAAGGGAAGGGCAAGAACTACGACTCGGATGATGAGAAGAAATCAAAGAAGTTCTTCAAGAAGAAGGACAATTACTCCAAGTCCTCGTCAAGATCTTCCTCACGAAACCCTCCAAGTCTTCGTCCAACCACGAGAACACCTCTCTCAAGGCCAAGGGTACATCAGCAAGGAGATGGACTCTGATGAAGAAGAATCATCCGACTCCGAAGAAGTTGTTGAATCTGAGGATTATTTGGACTTTAGAATGGCTGGCATAGCATGTGCTTCTGGCCCAACAACGAACTTCTTCGAGAATCATTTGAGCGACAACGAGTGTCCAGCCTTCTGCTTCATGGACAAAGCTTCGAAAGAAAAGGACTATGTGTTAGAATACAACTTGTATTAGGATTATGATTCCTACTCGGTTTGTAATAAGGCTAGGTTAGGTGCGGCTTAGCTCTTATATATACTTCTTGTACCGGCACAATATTGCATCAATAATTATTCAATATAATTATACATGGTATCAGACTTTCGATCCTAGGGTATGGCTAACCCGCCAGCCCTGCCACCGCTGCCGCCGCCCGGCTACTTCGAGCGGCGCGCCACCATCGTCGCCGCCAAGGTCGCCGCGACCATGGCCTCCTCCGCCTCTACCTCTACTCTAGCTCTACCTCCACCAATACCCCCTTCCATCTCCTTCACCGACATCATCTCCGATATTAGCCCCTACATCCCCGTAACCCTAGACCTCGCTGCTCACAACTACTACGTCGACGTACACCTTGGGCGATGCAGTCTCCGCTCTCACGTTGCCGACGACTCTCTTCCTGAACTTCATGATCTACAATGGGTCAAGGATGATCTTGCCATTATTTAATGGATCTACATGTGAGTCTCCACAGAGATCTTCAATCTCGTCCACTGTGACGGTGCCTCCGCCGCCGATCTACGGGCGGCCCTTCGTCAGCTCTTCCAGGACAACGTCGATGCTCACGCCAACAATCTCCACACCGAGCTTCAGAATACAGTGCAAGGTGATTCACCAGTCAGCGTCTACTGCCAACGCCTCAAGGTGATCGCGGATGAACTCCGCGAACTTGGTGATCCGATCGACGATCGCCAGCTCATCAACGTCCTCCCCGTTGGGCTTAGCGAGCGGTTCGAGAAGAAGACCTCCTTCATCCCTATGATGCATCCGCGTCCCTCCTTCGCCGAGGTTCGCTCGATGCTCCAATGGGACAATCGTGCCCTAACTACGAAGGACTCCCGTCCTCAGGTCCTCATTGCTTCTCCTCGCCCGCCTGCGTCGACGCCGCCACCGCCACCTCCACCAATAGCACCTCCTCAACCATCCAGCTGGCGTCCAAGTCCCAACTACCGAGGCAAAAACCCTAGGCCACCACAGTTCCGCACGATGCCCGCTCCTGCTCCGCCCCCGGCTCCACCAACTGCACCACCACCGCCCCCGGCTTCATCAACTGCACCACCACCGCCGCCCAGATGGCGCCCATCTCTTGATCCATGGACAGGGCTAGTCCAGGCGTGGCCTATGCCATGGTCCGCCCCTACGCCATATGGTGCCCCGCCTGCCTATACCGGTGGCTGGCAGCCCGGTGCTCGCCCTCACACCGGCGCGCCCGTCCTCATGCCTCGACAGCCGACGGCCGCCTACCATGCTGCTCCCTCTACACGCCACCTATCTACAACACCAGTCCGTATGCATCCTATGGCGCTCCATCGCCCTCCTACATGCAGTGGTACAATGACGGTGTCTCTCTCTTTACGCCGATGCCGCTCCTACTGCCGACGCCACCACACCCGCAAGCTCCCATGCCTACACCGGCCTCTACTTCTACTCCGAGTTGGGACCAAGTTGCTTTTCTACAAGCCATGAACAACTTTGCTGCACAAGGGAACTCAGGTATGGATTGGATTTTTGATTCTGGTGCTTCTCGTCACATGTCTGCATCGACTAATTTGCTTTCTTCTTGCACACATTCGTCTTTTCCCTCTATTACTCTCGGTGATGGATCTTCTATTCGTATTTACTGTGTCGGTCAGGCTCAAATCCAATCCCCAATTAAGCATTTGCTTCTTCGTGATGTTCTTGTAGCTCCTGCTCTTATTTAAAATCTGATTTCTGTACGCCAAATCACCACTGATAGTCATGTTTCTGTTGAGTTTGACCCCTTTGGTTTGTCTATGAAGGACTACCTGACCAAAGCCGAGATCGCTCGATTCAATAGCTCCGGTGATTTATATTCTCTCCATGGTGCTCCGATCGCTGCTCCTCCAACATCTATGGTGGCCTGTTGATCTATGGCGCCAACGTCTCGGCCATCCCAATAAAAATGTGTTATCCACATTTCTTAGTGAATTTTCAATACCTTGTCATAGAGACTCTCATAATTCTTCTATGTGTCAGTCATGTCAATTGGGCAAACATGTCCGCCTTCCCTTTAGTTCCTCTCAATCCTCTAGTACTTCTCCTTTTGAATTACTTCATTGTGATCTCTGGACATCACCCATAGAAACTGTATCTGGTTTTAAGTATTATCTCGTGATTCTTGATGATTTTACTCATTATGTTTGGACTTTTCCTTTACGTAACAAATCCGACGTTCATAATATATTCCTTAACTTTCAGCGCTATGTCTCGGTCCACTTTTTCCTCCCTATAAGATTCATCCAATGTGATAATGGTCATGAATTTGACAACTTTAAAAATCGAAATTTCTTTCTGCGATATGGAATTCTCTTGCGCTTCTCCTGTCCTTATACCTCCCCTCAAAACGGCAAAGCTGAGCGTTCTCTTCGTACTCTTAATGACATCATTCGCACTCTGGTTGTTCAATCTTCTATGCCTCCGAAGTTCTGGGCTTAGGCCCTCCACACGACCACATATTTACTCAATATTCGTCCATCCAAAGTTAACCCACAAACTACTTACTTCTCTTTATTTCTCTCTCATCCAAATTACTCCGACGTTCGCATCTTCGGTTGTCTTTGTTTCCCAAACTCCTACTCCACTTCTCCTAACAAACTTTCCCCGCGCTCTACCCCATGTGTCCATCTAGGTTTTTCTGACGAGCACAAGGGTTATCGTTGTCTAGATCTTGTTAGTGGCCATGTTCATGTGTCTCGTCATGTAACATTCGCTGAAAACATTTTTCCCTTTTCTGAGCGTCAACAATTAGATCCCAACTCACCCACGCCGTCCACTAGTTCCTCTCGTCACAATCATCATCCCTTCTTTCACCCGCCGACCTATCCAGTGAAACCAGCTAAATCCTCTACCGTGGTAGCGGATCCTGCCACGACCACTTCTCTCATTACCTCTGCTCCGGCAAAGGAAAAACCATTACACTCTGTCGCGGCAGACCTCCTGCCACCGCAGTCTTCACCGCCATCTCCCGCGTCCGCTTCCTCCGTTGCGCTGGACACGTACACCACATCTTCCCCACCCCTCCTACTCATGCTATTCCCGTTCCAGCACCGACTAACGATCATACCATGCGCACACGTGCCAAGTCCGGGTTTTGCTTACCTGCAAAAGATCGTCTCAATCTTCATGCATATATATCTCCTTCCTCTCTACCCAAATCTTACAAATCAGCTCTCCTAGATCCTAACTGGACCACAGCTATGAAAGATGAATATGATGCCCTTCTGCAAAATAACATGTGGCAGTTAGTTGCTCGTCCTTCCAATACAAATATCATTTCAGGCAAATGGGGTTTTTGCCATAAATTTAATTCTGATGGGAGTCTTGCACGTTATAAGGTTCGATGGGTATGTCGTGGTTACTCTCAGCAACACGACATTGATTATGATGAGACTTTCTCTCTAGTTGTCAAGCCCGGCACTATTCGCATTGTCCTTAGCATCGCCATCTCTTCTTCCTGGCCAATTCATCAACTAGATGTCAAAAATGCTTTTCTTCATGGCTCTCTTCAAGAAACGGTCTATTGTCAACAACCTCTTGGCTTCGAACATTCCTCCTATCCTAATCATGTTTGTCTTCTTCAAAAATCTCTTTATGGTCTTAAACAAGCACCACGTGCCTGGTTCCAATGCTTTTCTACTTATGCTCAAACCATCGGTTTTACCCCTTCCCGTTCTGACACTTCAGTCTTCACCTTTCATCACAACAACAATACTGCTTACCTTCTTTTATATGTTGATGATATTATCCTCACAACTTCCTCACAACAATTTTTAGATCATATTATCTCTCTTCCTCGCCATGAATTCTCTATGACAGCTTTAGGTCGTCTTCACCACTTCTTAGGTATTGCTGTTATCCGTGACTCCTCTGGTCTTTTCTTGTCTCAACGTCAGTACACTCTGGATCTTCTTTCTCGTGCTGGTATGCTTGATTGTCAAACTTACCGTACCCCTGTTGACACAGGTTCCAAACTCTCTGCCAACAGTGATCCTTTCTCTGATCCTTCTCTTTATCGTAGTCTTACCGGTGCACTTCAGTATCTCACTCTCACTCGTCCTGAAATTTCTTTTGCTGTCCAACAAGCTTGTTTATACATGCATGATCCTCGTATTCCACACTACAATCATGTCAAACGTATTCTTCGGTATCTCAAAGGCACACTAGACTTAGGTCTTCATATCAACAAATCCTCTCCCACCTCCTTGACAACTTACTCTGATGCAAACTGGGTTGGTTGTCCAGATACTCGTAGGTCCACATCCGGATTTTGTGTTTTTCTTGGTAACAATTTGGTTTCTTAGTCTTCAAAAAGGTAGGTTACGGTCTCCCGCTCGTCTGCTGTAGCTGAGTACCGCGATGTGGCTCATGCGGTTGCTGATACGGTTTGGTTGCGCCAGTTGCTATCGGAGCTGCACCGTCCTATTGAGCAAGCTACCATTGTTTACTGTGATAATATTTCAGCTGTCTACATGTCAGGGAATCCGGTTCAACACCATCACACCAAGCATATTGAGATCGACATTCATTTTGTTCAAGAGAACATGGCTCTCGGTCAAGTTAGCGTTTCCACGTGCCTACTTCTGCTCAGTTTGCTGATATCTTTACTAAAGGCCTGACGACTACTCCGTTCCAAGACATTCGTTTTAGTCTCAACGTCGTCGAGCCTACCGTTGACACTGCGGGGGGATGTTAGAATACAACTTGTATTAGGATTATGACTCCTACTCGGTTTGTAATAAGGCTAGGTCAGGTGCGGCTTAGCTCTTATATATACCTCTTGTACCGACACAATATTGCATCAACAATTATTCAATACAATTCTACACTATGTCTCCGGGTGTACCGAATGGATCATGGATAGTGGATGCACTAGTCATATGACCGGAGACAAGTCATTGTTTGTCGACCCCGACTTAATTGCTTCATCTCTGAAGTATATTACTTTCGGTGAAAACAACAAAGGAAAGGTAATTGGGCTAGGTAAAATTGCTATATTCAAAGACAAGAACATTGACAATGTTTTACTTGTTCAGTCTCTTGGATTCAATCTCATGTCAATTGGCAAGCTATGTGATCTAAGCATGCTAGTTCTATTTTCCATCACCAAATGCGTTGTCTTTATGGCCACTGACAATTCCATCATCTTAGAGGGAAATAGAAAAGGTGATTTATACATTGTGTATTTCTCTAAGGGACCCTGAGTCCAGACTTGTTTGCTTGCAAAAGCAACCGAAGGTTGGCTATGGCTCTACAGATTTGGTCATGCAAGCATGAGAAATTTGCAGACCCTAGTGAATAAAAATCATCTTCATGGCATTCCTGATGTGAAATTCGACAAGGGTTGCCTATGTGTTGCGTGTGAGGACGGAAAATTGGCCAAGAAGTATCACTCATCAAAAATTGTCATGATCACGACAAGACCTCTGGAAATTCTTCATATGGACTTATTCAGGCCTCAGAATTATGCCAGCTTCGGTCGCATTCATTATGGTCTGGTTCTTGTTGATGATTTATCTCGCTATACTTAGGTATTCTTTCTCAAAGACAAGACATGCACCCAAGACATCTTCAAAAGATTCGCCAAGAAAGCTCAAAATGAATATGATGTGTGCATAAAGCACGTCAGAAGCGACAATGGCATTGAGTTAAAAAATACTCATATTGAGGATTTTCTCGATGAAAATGGTATTAGTCACGAGTTCTCTGCTCCATACACTCCCTGATACGTCTCCAATGTATCTATAATTTATGAAGTATTCATGCCATGTTTACAATATTTTTATATGATTTTGGTATGATTTGATTAGAACTAACCCGGACTGACGCTGTTTTTAGCAGAACTACGGTGGTGTTGTTTTTGTGCAGAAATAAAAGTTCTCGGAATGCGATGAAAATCAACGGAGATTTTTTCTGGGAATTATGAAAAATACTGGAACGAAAATCCACCGGAGGGGAGTCACGGGGGCCCCACGAGGGTGGGGGGCGCGCCCACCCCACGGGGGCGCCCCCTTGCCTCGTGGACTCCCCGAGGTCCCCCCTGACGTGAAATCAACGCCAACTTCTCCTATAAATACAGAAACCTCCGAAAATTAACCTAGATCGGGAGTTCCGCTGCCAGAAGCCTCCGTAGCCACCGAAAACCAATCTAGGCCCTCTCTGGCACCCTGTCGGAGGGGGCCATCATCACCGGAGGGCATGGAGGAGGATCCCGGAGGGGCCATCATCGTCATGAAGGCCAAGGACCAGAGGGAGAACCTCTCCCCATCCAGGGGGGAGGCCATGGAGGAGGAAGCACAAGGGGGAGAATCTCTCCTCCTCTCTCTCGGTGGCATCGGAGTGCCATCGGGAGGGGAATCATCGCCGCGGTGATCGTCTTCATCACCATCATCATCACCATCCTCATCTCTTTTACACGGTCCACTCTCCCGCACCTCGTTGTAATCCCTACTTGAACATGGTGCTTTATGCCACATATTATGATCCAATGATGTGTTGCCATCCTATGATGTTTTGAGCAGATATCCTTTGTCTTTGGGTTGATTGACGATCTAGATTGGTATGAATTGTATGTTTTACTTTGGTGCTGTCCTATGGTGCCCTTCGTGTCACGCAAGCGTGAGGGATTCCCGCTGTAGGGTGTTGCAATACGTTCATGATTCACTTATAGTGGGTTGCGTGAGTGACAGAAGCATAAACCCGAGTAAGGGGATTGTTGCGTATGGGATAAAGGGGACTTGATGCTTTAATGCTATGGTTGGGTTTTACCTTAATGATCTTTAGTAGTTGCGGATGCTTGCTAGAGTTCCAATCATAAGTGCATATGATCCAAGAAGATAAAGTATGTTAGCTTATGCCTCTCCCTCATATGAAACTGCAATAGTGATTACCAGTCTTGTTAACAATTGCCTAGGACAATTCCGCACACCGATCCACCATTATTCCACACTCGCTATTTATAATACTTAGTAATATATTCTAACTTTATGATAACAGCACCTACTTTCATATTTTAGCTCTCCGATATCATACAAAGTTATCCACTTCATACCCACAACGTAGTTTTATTTCTCGTTTCTAGTTGGAAGCAAACGTCCGGTGTACATAGAGTCGTATCAGTGGTAGATAGGGCATGAAAGAATATTGATCTTACCTTTAGCTCCTTGTGGGTTCGACACTCCATACTTATCACTTCCACCTTTGGAAATTGCTACGATGATTCCCTGCACTTGGGGATTATCAAGCTCTTTTCTCGCGCCGTTGCCGGGGAGCAATAGCGTGGGGTTGATATTCTCGTGTGTGCTTGTTTGCTTTCTTCACTAAGTAGATTTTGTTTTTCCTTTTTTGTTTCTGTTTAGTTGTGGGTGAAACATACAAAAAAAATTAAAGAATGAAAGTACAAAAAAATTACTTGCCTCTCATGCCTAAAAAGTTTTTCAAAAAGAGAAGTGATTGGAAAGTTATGCATTGAAGAAGTGAGGGTCGACCTTGAGCACTCGTGATCATGCTCACGGAAACAATGTAGAATTTTTCATGGAAGCTTCTCTGAAAATAATTATCCCCTTGTGCATATCCATTGTATTATAAAAATAATGTGCCAAGCTTTGGTTTTAGGATGACTAGATTGCTTGTTTACTATGTGCAGAACAAAAAACAGAAACTTTGGCTGTAGCGCATGATTTTACATTTTTTACCAGAAAGTCAAATGGGTCTGAAACTTTTTGCACATTACTTCTGTACAAAAGTTTCAAATTTATTTCATAATTTTTGGAGTTACATAAGTTTACTAAAGCTCGAAATTACTACAGACTGTCCTCTTTTAGACAGATTCTGTTTTTCGTGTGTTGTTTGCTTATTTTGATGAATCTATGGCTAGTATCGGGGGGTATGAACCATGGTGAAGTTGGAATAAAGTAGATATAGTTCTAATATGAAATTGGAATGAGTTTGAAACAGTACCTAAAGGTAGTGATTTGCTTTATTATACTAATGGATCTCACAAAGTTTTTGTTAAAGTTTTGTGTGGATGAAGTGTTTGAAGATCGAGGAGCTATCAATATGAGAAGAATAAAGAGAGGCAATATTTCAAGCTTGGGGATTCCCAAGGCACCCCAAGTAAATATTTCAGAGGATACTCAAGCATCTAAGCTTGGGGATGCCCCGGTTGGCATCCCATATTTCTTCTTTAACAAATACCGGTATACCTCGGTTTTTGTTTCGTTCACATGATTTGTGTCATTTGTGTTTTTCATTTTATTTAATAACCATGCTAGTATGAGATGTCCCTTCATCAATTTATAGAATACTTTGTGTGCTTCACTTATATCTTTTAAGTATGATCTTATAGAATTGCTATTTGAGCTTCACTTAAATCCTTTGAGTATGGTTTTATAGAATGCTTCGTGTGCTTCACTTATACATTTTGAGATTGGATATTGGTTAGTTTATATTAATTGTAGAATGCTCCATGAACTTCACTTATATATTTTGTAGTATGAATAATACTATCATCTAAAGCGGGTTTGGAAGAGTGTCAACTTTAGGAACTAGTGATCCCGCTATTCCGAATGAGGAGAATTTTGCTTATGTGAAGAGTGGTAAAATTTATATGCTTGTAGATGATGAAAAGAATGCTTTGTGTGATGGTTATATTGTTGAAACCATTCATTATGGTACTGAAAATTATTATGAGGGAGGAATATATGCTTGTAGGAGTTGCAATAATATCAAGTTTCCTCTCTATGTGCTTAAAGTTTTGAAGTTATCTTTGTTTTTCCTTCCTATGCTAGTTGATCCTTGTTCCTATAAATTGTGTGCTCACAAAATCCCTAGGCATAGGAAGTGGGTTCGGTTTAAATGTGCTAGTCATATTCTTCATGATGCTCTCTTTATGTTTCAGTTCTTATCTTTTATGTGAGCATCATTGAAATCATCATGCCTAGCTAAAAGGCATTAAAGAAAAGTGTTTGTTGGGAGACAACCCAATATTTATCCTTACTGTTTTTGTGTGTTCTCATGATTAAGCTACTGTATAATCATGTATTATAGCTTTTGTTTCAATAAAGGGCCAAGTAAGACCTTTGGGAAGACTTGGGTGAAAGTTATTGTGATCTTGCTGTAAAAAACAGAAACTTTGTGCTCACGAGATTAGCTGCCATTTTTTACAGAAGAGTGCTTTGGTGCTGATTATTTCTGCATAAAATTAATAGAAAAATTCCTCACGTCCACCAATTTATTTCATAATTTTTTGAGTAGCAGAAGTATGGTTAGTGTTCAGATCATTACAGACTGTTCTGTTTCTGACATATTCTGTTTTCATTGCATAGTTTGCTTGTTTTCTAGTTTCTATGACTTATATTTCTCAATATAAATTGTAGAAATGATATGGTACAGTAGGCATTGTGTGAGAACAATTATGAGTCTTGTCTTTGACAGTACCAAAGTGAATGGTTTACTCTTTATCATACTAACCTATCTCACGAAGTTCCATTAAGTTTTGTGTGATTGAAGTTTTCAAGCTTTGGGTGAGATATCGATATGAGGAGAATAAGGAGTGGAAAGAAGCTAAGCTTGGGGATGCCCAAGGCACCCCAAGGTAATATTCAAGGAAGACTCAAGCGCCTAAGCTTGGGGATGCCCTGGAAGGCATCCCCTCTTTCGTCTTCAAAAACTATCGGTATACCTTACTCGGAGCTATATTTTTATTCGTCACATAATATGTGTTTTGCTTGGAGCTTATTTTCAATTTTACTTGCTGTTTGAATAAAATCAATGGATCTGAAATCTTAAATGAAAAAGAACACTCCCATGGCTAGTTAATTATTTGACTACTCAGTGTCCTTCACTATTATCTTTTGGAGTAGTTTGTCATTTACTCACGTGCTTCACGTATATCCTATGAGTAAATTGTTGAATAATTGAATATCATAAATCTGAATTTATATATGTTTCATATGCTTATACCATGGGGAGTAATGACTTCACATAGAATAAGTATAGGTAGTAAACTTATTGAAAGTTTGCAAACGTAGAATTGTTCACTTGAACAATTCATGAAAGAATATTGAAGGAAGAGAGATTTCACATATAAATACACTATGTTGGACATATTTTATAATTGTGAGCACTCATTAAAATATGACATGCTAAAAGGTTGATGTCGGACAAGGAAGACAACGTAATGGGTTATGTTTTCTTATATCCGAAATAAAGTATATTGTCTTGGATCATCCAACATGTTGAGCTTGCTTTTCCCCCTCATGCTAGCCAAATTCTTTGCACCAAGTAGAGATACTACTTGTGCTTCCAAACATTCCTTAAACCAGTTTTGCCATGAGAGTCCACCATACCTACCTATGGATTGAGTAAGATCCTTCAAGTAAGTTGTCATCGGTGCATGCAATAAAAATTGCCCTCTAAATATGTATGATCTATTAATGTGGGGAAAATAAGCTTTTATACGATCTTGTGATGTGGAAGAAATAAAAGCGACAGACTGTATAATAAAGGTCCATATCACAAGTGACAATATAAAGTGACGTTCTTTTCCATTAAGATTTTGTGCATCCAACCATAAAAGTGCATGACAACCTCTGCTTCCCTCTGCGAAGGGCCTATCATTTACTTTTATCTTCTACCTTATGCAAGAGTCATGGAGATCTTCACCTTTCCTTTTTACATTTTATCCTTTAGCAAGCACATTGTGTTGGAAAGATCCTTACATTAGAGAGATGCTCCCATATTTATTTCATATTTTTTGATAACTTTTGAACCGTTAGAAGTTTAGGGAAACTTAACTAGTTCTGTGGCAAGCTATGGTAGACACAGTTTTACCTATATATATATATAGTGATACTATTCATCACCCAGAGTGCAGAATAAGTTATTCTTCACCCGAGGTAATCTTACGATCATTTCTGAATTAAATTATGTTTGGAATTCAAATAGTTACATTTCGATTGATTCACTACGTAAAATTTGGCATAAGAAAAATTAAAATATAGGTCATAATACAAGAAAATCTGCAGTTTATGTGTATTTTACACTATGTTTTTACGTTTGTAATTTTACATAACATAAATTATTTTTTACGACGATTATATATTTTCTTACGGTCTATTTTTACGTCGGAAATAAGACAAAACTTACGAAACGTAAAATTACGGTGCATTGATGATAAAATAGAGGGGGGTGAAGAATAACTATTCCTCACCCAGGGTGACGAATAGCGCGACTCTATATATATATATATATCCAACTGGATGTAAGTTATCATGAACTATTATTGTTGACATTACCCTTGAGGTAAAAGTTGGGAGGCGAATCTATAAGCCCCTATCTTTCTCTGTGTCCGATTAAAACTTTGAACCCATAAATATCACGTGAGTGTTAGCAATTGTGAAAGATTAGATGATAGTTGAGTATGTGGAGTTTGCTAAATCAAAGCTCTGACATAGACCCTTCCTGAAAATAAGATGAATTGCAATTGTTTGATGACTGAGAATATAGTTTGTTAGTTTCAAGAAATTTTATGATCTATAATTTAACATGTGAATAGCTTGTTACTTGATCATGAAAAGTTTTATGAAGATGAGCCACCGATATGATATATAATGATGCTAGAAAAAGTGAGTGGAACTATCATTGATCAAACTTGTGCACTTGCTAGCATTCACACTTCATAAATTATTTCTTTTATCATTTACCTACTCGAGGACGAGCAGGAATTAAGCTTGGGGATGCTGATATGTCTCCAACGTATCTATAATTTATGAATTATTCATGCCATGTTTACAATATTTTTATATGAGTTTGGTATGATTTGATTAGAACTAACCCGGACTGACGCTGTTTTCAGCAGAACTACCATGGTGTTGTTTTTGTGTAGAAATAAAAGTTCTCGGAATGCGATGAAAATCAACGAAGATTTTTTCTGGAAAATATGAAAAATACTGGAACGAAAATCCACCGGAGGGGAGTCACGGGGGCCCCACGAGGGTGGGGGGCGCGCCCCCCTGCCTCGTGGACTCCCCGAGGCCCCCCTGACATGAAATCAACGCCAACTTCTCCTATAAATACATAAACCTCCGAAAATTAACCTAGATCGGGAGTTCCGCCGCCAGAAGCCTCCGTAGCCACCGAAAACCAATCTAGGCCCTCTCTGGCACCCTGTCGGAGGGGGCCATCATCACCGGAGGGCATGGAGGAGGATCCCGGAGGGGCCATCATCGTCATGAAGGCCAAGGACCAGAGGGAGAACCTCTCCCCATCCAGGGGGGAGGCCATGGAGGAGGAAGCACAAGGGGGAGAATCTCTCCTCCTCTCTCTCGGTGGCATCGGAGTGCCATCGGGAGGGGAATCATCGCCGCGGTGATCGTCTTCATCACCATCATCATCACCATCCTCATCTCTTTTACACGGTCCACTCTCCCGCACCTCGTTGTAATCCCTACTTGAACATGGTGCTTTATGCCACATATTATGATCCAATGATGTGTTGCCATCCTATGATGTTTTGAGCAGATATCCTTTGTCTTTGGGTTGATTGACGATCTAGATTGGTATGAATTGTATGTTTTACTTTGGTGCTGTCCTATGGTGCCCTTCGTGTCACGCAAGCGTGAGGGATTCCCGCTGTAGGGTGTTGCAATACGTTCATGATTCCCTTATAGTGGGTTGCGTGAGTGACAGAAGCATAAACCCGAGTAAGGGGATTGTTGCGTATGGGATAAAGGGGACTTGATGCTTTAATGCTATGGTTGGGTTTTACCTTAATGATCTTTAGTAGTTGCGGATGCTTGCTAGAGTTCCAATCATAAGTGCATATGATCCAAGAAGAGAAAGTATGTTAGCTTATGCCTCTCCCTCATATGAAACTGCAATAGTGATTACCGGTCTTGTTAACAATTGCCTAGGACAATTCCGCATACCGATCCACCATTATTCCACACTCGCTATTTATAATACTTAGTAATATATTCTAACTTTATGATAACAACACCTACTCTCATATTTTAGCTCTCCGATATCATACAAAGTTATCCACTTCATACCCACGACGTAGTTTTATTTCTCGTTTCTAGTAGGAAGCAAACATTCGGTGTACGTAGAGTCGTATCAGTGGCAGATAGGGCTTGAGAGAATATTTGTAACACCCACGATGCGGCTACATCTCCCACGCATCGGAGCACAACTTAGAGGCATAACCGCATTGTAGGCAATGTCGCAAGAGGGGTAATCTTTACACATCCCATGTACTGAACAAGAAAGAGGTACAGAGTTGGCTTACAATCGCCACTTCACACAATACATGAATAAAGCATTACATCAACAGATACAATCAAGGTCCGACTACAGAACCAAAATAAAAGAAGACTACCCCTAATGCTACAGATCCCCGATCGCCCCAACTGGGCTCCACTACTGATCAACTGGAAACGGAACAACATAACGAATACGATCTTCATCGAGCTCCTCCTTGAGGTCAGTTGCGTCACCTGCACGATGTCATCGGCACCTGCAAGCTGGTTTTGGAAGTATCTGTGAGTCACGGGGACTCAACAATCTCACACCCTCGTGATCAAGACTATTTAAGCTTTTGCGTAGGTAAAAGGTATTTGAGGTGGAGCCGCAGCAAGCACTAGCATATATGGTGGCTAACATATGCAAATGAGAGCGAGAAGAGAAGGCAAAGCACGTTCGAGAATGTATGATCAAGAAGTGATCCAAGTCTACTTACGTTCAGGCATAACTCCAACACCGTGTTCACTTCCCGGACCCCACCGAGAAGAGACCATCACGGCTACACACGCGGTTGATGCATTTTAATTAAGTTAAGCTTCAGGTTTTCTACAACCGGACATTAACAAATTCCCATCTACCCATAATCGCGGGCACGGCTTTCGAAAGTTCAAAACCCTATAGGGGTGTCCCAACTTAGCCCATCACAAGCTCTGACGGTCAACGAAGGATATTCCTTCTCCCAAGACAATCCGATCAGACTCGGAATCCCGGTTACAAGACATTTCGACAATGGTAAAACAAGACCAGCAAAGCCACCCAGATGTGCCGACAAATCCCGATAGGAGCTGCACATATCTCGTTCTCAGGGCACACCGGATGAGCGCTCTTTACAGCTAAAACCAAACCTCGAGTTTCCCCGAGGGGGCGCTGCAAAGGACTCTAGTTTGGACCAACACTCAGAGGAGCACTGGCCCGGGGGTTTAAATAAAGATGACCCTTGAGTCTGCAGAACCCAAGGGAAAAAAGGCTAGGTGGCAAATGGTAAAACCAAGTTTGGGCCTTGCTGGAGGAGTTTTATTCAAAGCGAACTGTCAAGGGGTTCCCATTATAACCCAACCATGTAAGGACCGCAAAATCAAGGAACATAACACCGGTATGACGGAAACTAGGGCGGCAAGAGTGGAACAAAACACCAGGCATAAGGCCGAGCCTTCCACCCTTTACCAAGTATATAGATGCATTAATTAAATGAGAGATATTGTGATATCCCAACAGTAATCATGTTCCAACAAGGAACAAACTCCAATCTTCACCTGCAACTAACAACGCTATAAGAGGGGCTGAGCAAAGCGGTAACATAGCCAAACAACGGTTTGCTAGGACAAGGTGGGTTAGAGGCTTGACATGGCAATATGGGAGGCATGATATAGCAAGCGGTAGGTATCGCGGCATAGGCATAGCAATAGAGCGAGCAACTAGCAAGCAAAGATAGAAGTGATTTCGAGGGTATGGTCATCTTGCCCGAGATCCCGCAAGGAAGAAGAACGAGTCCATGAAGAAGACAAACGGACATAGTCGAACGGATCCTCACAAACGCGACGTTATCGGAACTAACCCGAAGAAGCATCACCGTAAAGAAGCAAACAACATAGTAAACAACCACCACATAAACATGGCATGATGCACAACCAAGTATGATGCATGTCCGGTTTAAATATGCATGGCATGGCAAAGTGCACAAGCAATCCTACAAAAGTGGAGCTCAATATGCAACTCCATTGCATATTGACGAAACACCACATTCAAGTTATTTAGTTCTCTCTCGTTTATGAACCCAACAAGATTAAATGCTGATTAACATGGCAAGGGGTGAAGCAAAACAAAACTACCTATCTAGGCAAGTTTAAATGAGGCCGGAAATAACGAACAACAATTCCGGTAAATCCCCATGTGCATGTTTTAAGGTTTGGTACTGTTCTGCCCTAAACACAATTTTAGGGTTGTTAAACATGCAAAGTGATGCCACCATGTTAAACTAGACATTTTCCGACCCCATTTACATATAAAGTTTATTAAAAACCAAGCTATGGTTATTTAGTTATGGATTAAATCATTTTAGCAAGTTATTTAAGCAAAAATTTAAACAAACAATATTTTAAACATTTTAGACATGGATGAAAAAGACATATTAAGAAACTACACAACATTCTAAGCAACTTTCATATTAAGTTTGTTTTAATCCGATGCACAGTTCAACAATTATTAAATGCATGATGCTTGGGGGGTTTTCTGCAAAACTGTTTTACTGGAATAATTAGGAAAATCGTAGATCTGAAAAAAAACATGAATGGGCCAAAACAGAGGCCAACCCAACTAGCAACAGGGGCGGGGGCTGCTCACTTAGCGGGCCATGGCCCAAGACGGCGAGGCCGGATCTGGATGTGGCCTTGGCGCGGTGCAGTAGAAGCAACCGGGCGGGGTCGCGGCCCATGGAGATCGACGGGGAGGGCGCGGTCGATCTGGAGTCGGTCAACGCGAGCGCTCTCCTCTCTTGCTCAATCTGGCAGCAGAGCGAGCAGAGGCATGATGCAGGGGAAAACTTGGCGCAACTCGGCGAGGGTCGGCAGGGACGTGGGGACGGTGAGGAGGCAGGTTGCGGACGCGGCTGGAGGTGGGGCCCATGGGCTGACGAAGCCACATACGTGAGTGGAGGAGCTCGTTGCCCGCGACCATGGCTGCTCTCCCACGGCTCCGGTCAGCTCGAGGGTCTCCGGTGATGGAGAGAGCATTCCATGACGGAGCTTCGTTCGGTTCCCTGGGAGCAAAAGAGAGACATATGTGATACGAGAGGGAGAAGGAAAGGAAGAACGGAAGGGCAGTAGGGAGCGGAGGGGCGGCCTGGTGGTCGAAGTCGCCGGCAGCAGGGCTCCTCTCCCTGGCTCGCGACAAGGGAGACAGGGAGGTCTGTGTCGGCTCGGGGAAGAAGGCGGCGGGGCGGATTGGGCGGTGGCAAAAACCAAGGGAGGCGGTGGAGGCTACCGGTTGGTGGAATTGGATCCGGAGGGATCCCGAGGTGGATGGCGGCGGCTCGACGGGACAAGTCCCTATATTTTAGGGTTTGTCCAAATAGACTAGGAGTGGAGTATATATACATCATAGATTAGGTTAGGGGCTACCTCGTCCCTCCGATCGCAATCGGACGATCATGAATAAATAGCTAGGGAGTCCAATTAACAAAACGGAGATGTTTTGTAGATGTTTGGGGATGATCCGGATCCAACGGTGACGACTGTCCGGGTCGGGTCCGGGACAACTTTCGGACGCGCGCGAGGGGTTTGATGCACTATGTAAGGAGGGGTTTCAGGGCCTGGCGGTTGATAGCGGACTGTGCAGAAAGCTTTGGGCTGAGAGAAGAGAAGAGAGAGAGACCCGGCGATTGTTTCTGAAGACCGAAAACGTTCGACGAATTGACCGACTATATTGTCGCTATACTTATCTGTTGGGGCATCAAACGAACTCCGAATGCGATGAAACTTGACAGGCGGTCTATCTACACTATAATAAGACCACACGTCAACTCTCATCCCATTCTGAGAACATTTTCCAGCCACTTATAAAATACTATTTCGGACATGCCGCGGGTGCGGGCAAGTGTGTCTGGACTTAGAACGGACAACGGAAGGAACGGGGAGGCCGGGACGGATGCAAGTTTGAAAACATGATGATGCAATGCACATGATGACATGACAAGATGCAACATGCAAGCGAATGACAAGACAACAACATCGAATAACTGGAAGACACCTGGCGCAACGGTCTTGGGGCGTGACAACACTCCACCACTACGAGAGGATCTCGTCCCGAGATATAGGATGGCACCGGGGAAATCAGAAGAGGAAGGGGAAGAGGTAAAACTAAGCTACTTCTTTGACAAATGAGTGAAACCAAAGAACCTTGCGAGGTTGAACAAAATCAAGAAAAGAATACAACGAAGGTGAACAAAGTCAAAAACACTCTGTTAGAAAAGAGGAATAAAGAACATTGCGAAAAACCTTGAGGTTGAAGGGCAAGATATATATTGAAACCACTCCGGTTAAAACAAGATAGAGAAGGATTAAGAATGATATAATTTGGAGAGCACTCGGACTGAAAAGAAAAGGAATTGAATAAGAACTTGATAAGATGAGAAGATACTTGATGAAATCAACAACACACTGCCTCCGGAACTATTGAAAGAATGGCACAAGGGGTAAGAAAAACTTTAGACAGCACTCCAGTTGGAAAGAGAGGGAAAACTTGATAAGATGAGAGAACTTGAATGAAAACATGACACTCCGATTGAATGGATAAGCAAAGGAAAGAACATGATATTCACAATACGATATGATAGGACGAAGAGAGTAACATCACAATGCCTCCGGAACAAATGAAAGACTGGAATGTAATGGACGGAGGGGAACAAGATCTTGAGAGAGCATGCTTACAACAAAAGCTGGAATGGCGTTGTTGGATTATCAACAACGAAAAGCACAAGGTTGTAGTGGGCTTATGGAGAACATCTCAAAACTTGAGGTGAAAACCCGCCACAAACGAAAACAACTGCTTGCTTGAGAGCGACGGAGAGATGAAATCGTCTTTCATCGCGAGAATAGGAGGAAACTTGGATTATTGATAAGCACCATAATGGAAACATTCCTTAGGGAAGGTTTTAGGTGAAATATAATCCAAGATAACTCCAATGAAGAGATAGATGGATTTAAGATACCTCATTCTTGTGAATGAAGAATGATATATTACCACCTCAAAAGATAAGGGAGAACAATTGTACTCCGGATTGCAAGATGAAGAAAACTTGAGCTCCTCTGAAAAGAACCTCAATGAACACTTCGAGAAGGAATTAAATCCTTGATGAACCATCATGTAGAGCCTCCATGGAGAACTTCGGTAAACAAAAGGATAACGAAAAGAAAGAGAAGTTAAAAACACAAGGTGAAACCTTGTAATGACTTAGATGGATCTTCGTGGTGACATACTTGAAAGAGCTTGGAACTTCGGGAAAAGAAAAGATGAAACAAATGAAACCGAGAATTTGATGAGCCTCCAGAATAAGGAATTAATCACTTGGATGAAGCAAGAATAAGAATTAAGTTATGCGTATCCTTCACCGATTAAATTGATGACAAGCAACGGATTTGGCATACTACTTATCCTCGTAGAAAGATTAAGATAGATATAGCGCAAACTTGAGAAAAGACTTCAACGATCCACTGGTAGAATTTGGAAGGCATGAATGAATAAATTGATATGATAAACGAAGGAAGAAGAATCTTGGAAGAAACACCATAAGAATTGAAAGAATGAACGAAGTAAAGGGATGAATCACCGGTAAAAATTAGCAAATGAACGAAGATACATGAGAGAGTTTAGATACAAGAGAACGAAGAGATTATGAACTGATTAGAGGATATTTGAATGATGCACCAGAAAGATTTGGATAACGAGAGCTGAAAGCTGGAATGAAGATGGCCTTCGGAGGAAAGAAATGGAAACAACTCATGCAATGCTCCGGATGGGTGAAAAGAATTCTCACAATCGAACACAATTATGAGAGGATGGCATCAAGCTAGAACTGAGTATCTTCACGAGAACGGATATGATTGAAGAGAAACTATTCCTCGGTCTTCAAATGTTGAGAATGATGACGAGAACCACCACTGAGAATTTTTGAGGCACTTCGGAAAGAAAATTGGAAAGGTTGAGCCAACGATGAAAAGAATTTGGAAGATCTTGGAGACTAGACATATGACTGCTGACAATTCATTCTTACGTCAAACTTCGAAAAGAATTTGAGAATACCTTCGGTAAAAATTAGAAGAGTCAGGTAATATCTTGTGAAAAGACCTATGGGTTAGGGCCCACTCAAGAGAAACACCGTTGAAGTGATTACTTGAAAAGGAGAATGCACCGGTTGAATTAAGTGGCTTGAATAAGATAAGACCTCGAAATAGGTTGAACGGATCTTGGATGACAAGACGAGCCTTCTGAGATATCTTCAGCACTCCGGAACAATAGAATAGCGAGAAGTGGACGATTAAGAGGTGCAATGGCATGGGAAAGCATTTGGAACGAGGAAAAGGGATATGATCAACAAAGCTTGACTTGAATCCACCGGAGAAGAAAAAGAACGAAGAACGATGAACTTGAAGCTCCGTTAGAATCTTTCTGAGAATCACCAGATAAGAATATTGACGGAAAAGAATGGAGAGACTTCCCATCAATAAAAGAATACTTGATTAAGAAATCTGAGTCCTCGAAGAAAAAGGGTGGGAGGGTGGGAAAACAAAGGCGACTTGGAACGGATGAAGCAAACAGCATTGAGAAGAACTAATAATTGATCTTGCGAATGTCGAAAATGATCGGATCCACTTGAATAGAGACACACCGGTTAAAAGGATTGACATGACAATCTTGATTATCATGAAGGATTGGTATTCACATAGGAATATGAGAACACCACTTAGGAAAGGTATGGAATCAACACTTGACTTAGAAGCAACTCGAATACCACATCTGAAAACAAAACAAAGGATTGGCTTGCAGAATAAGCCGGAACAAACATATGATAGAGATTTTGTCCAAAGTTTTCATGGTGGGGCCTACACGGGCTCGATCATACAGCACCATCATGTACAAGGCAGTGCACATGACATACGAAGCGTCCCCGAGTCAGCATAGCCAAGGACTCTTTAAGACACAATGAGACCATTTTAAAACCAACCGTGGATAGGCGGACCACTAGACGTCGAACGCCAATTTCATATCATACATTTGTCGGAGAGATATCCTAGGAGCTACTTGAATTCCCACTTATAAACTCCCGAAACTTTCCGGTTATGCAATCAGGTATTGGGGATACAGGGGAAGCATAATATCTCACCCAAAACTTCCTACATCTAGCTGTATCCATCCTTCGACACATAACCGAGAAACCTTCGGAAATCATTTACCTCAACCTTCGAAAAGCATCCGTTATACGAGTTATGGCAATACTCCCGAACTCTCGCCCCAGTACTGGGTGGCGTCGAGGTTATCTCACCAACAATTGCATAAAAGAGATTTTCGATGTCGGCGAAACTCAGGTATTCCAGAACTACAACGATAAAATTGTGACGACAACACCTCGGAGCTCAACTCCCCGGGACACTGCCACAACCCCTAAATGTTAGGAGGCACCAAGAACAAACCATCAGAACGATTCCAGGATACCCGCGTGATCCTAAATTTTTTTTAGTGAAATTTGAGAACAGAAGAGTCAAAACTCTACGTCAGGATGCTTCACCAGAGCGACGAAGGGACTGAGGAGTAAAAAGAAATCCTACTCTCCGATATATATAATCCTAAATGACTCAAAACATTTTTCTAGACTCAACAACGCCAGCAATTCGATCAAGCAGGGGGCTCCTAAGTCGGGGAAGGCTCTGATTACCAACTTGTAACATCCACGATGCGGCTACATCTCCCACGTGTTGGAGCACGACTTAGAGGCATAACCGCATTGTAGGCAATGTCGCAAGAGGGGTAATCTTTAGACACCCCATGTACTGAACAAGAAAGAGGTACATAGTTGGCTTACAATCGCCACTTCACACAATAGATGAATAAAGCATTACATCAACAGATACAATCAAGGTCCGACTAAGGAACCAAAATAAAAGAAGACTACCCCTAATGCTACAGATCCCCGATCGCCCCAACTGGGCTCCACTACTGATCAACTGGAAACGGAACAACATAATGAATACGACCTTCATCGAGCTCCTCCTTGAGCTCAGTTGCGTCACCTGCACGATGTCATCGGCACCTGCAAGCTGGTTTTGGAAGTATCTGTGAGTCACGGGGACTCAGCAATCTCACACCCTCGCGATCAAGACTATTTAAGCTTTTGGGTAGGTAAAAGGTATTTGAGGTGGAGCCGCAGCAAGCACTAGCATATATGGTGGCTAACTTACGCAAATGAGAGCGAGAAGAGAAGGCAAAGCACGTTCGAGAATGTATGATCAAGAAGTGATCCAAGTCTACTTACGTTCAGGCATAACTCCAACACCGTGTTCACTTCCCGGACCCCATCGAGAAGAGACCATCACGGCTACACACGCGGTTGATGCATTTTAATTAAGTTAAGCTTCAGGTTTTCTACAACCAGACATTAACAAATTCCCATCTGCCCATAACCACAGGCACGGCTTTCAAAAGTTCAAAACCCTACAGGGGTGTCCCAACTTAGCCCATCACAAGCTCTGACGGTCAACGAAGGATATTCCTTCTCCCAAGACAATCCGATCAGACTCGGAATCCCGGTTACAAGACATTTCGACAATGGTAAAACAAGACCAGCAAAGCCACCCAGATGTGCCGACAAATCCCGATAGGAGCTGCACATATCTCGTTCTCAGGGCACACCGGATGAGCGCTCTTTACAGCTAAAACCAAACCTCGAGTTTCCCCGAGGGGGCGCTGCAAAGGACTCTAGTTTGGACCAACACTCAGAGGAGCACTGGCCCGGGGGTTTAAATAAAGATGACCCTTGAGTCTGCAGAACCCAAGGGAAAAAAGGCTAGGTGGCAAATGGTAAAACCAAGGTTGGGCCTTGCTGGAGGAGTTTTATTCAAAGTGAACTGTCAAGGGGTTCCCATTATAACCCAACCGTGTAAGGAACGCAAAATCAAGGAACAACACACCGGTATGACGGAAACTAGGGCGGCAAGGGTGGAACAAAACACCAGGCATAAGGCCGAGCCTTCCACCCTTTACCAAGTATATAGATGCATTAATTAAATAAGAGATATTGTGATATCCCAACATGTCGGATTTCGGGTTCCGGCAGACCCTTGAGGTTCGAACACTGGGGTGCGGGCGGAGATCTCTCCCCTACCGATCTGCGTCTGATCCTCTCATTCGAACTGAGATGAAAATGATGAACATCACAAGAGACATGGGGTTTATACTGGTTCGGGCCACCGTTGTGGTGTAATACCCTACTCCAGTGTGTGGTGTGGTGGATTGCCTCTGGGGCTGATGATGAACAGTACAAGGGAAGAACAACCTCGCGAGGGGTGTTCTTGAGGTGGTGCGGTGTGTTCTACTTAGTCTCTACTGGGTTCTCCCCTTTCTTCCTCTCCTTCTGTGGAGACTGGCTCTATTTATAGAGGCCCTGGGCCTCTCCCCAAATAATGAGCGGGAAGGGCGCCAACACTTGGCCATTTTGAAGGGGAACATATGGTACAAGTTATCCTGACCAAAGGTGGTCTTCGGCTGCCAAAAGCACTGGTGATGACGCCGTCTTGGGCTCCACGGTGACCTCCGTCCGGCCGTCCGGCTGGTCTTGGTCTCGTTGCACCAGAATGGTAATATTTGCCTGATACCTTGGCCTGTGCTTGCCCCCATTGCACCAAAGGGGAAACAAGGACACTGCACAGGCCGGCGCCCGCCTGGCGCCCGCCTGGTCTCGATCGTCATGGCTTGCGTCACGGGTTCCTCGCGAGACACCCTTGCATTGATCTCTCCGCCTCCTCGCGAGCCTGCCTGACGAGGCTGCCTCTGAGGAAGCTTCATGTCGTCCGCCCCGCGAGGCTTGGCCCCTCGCGAGGGTCTTGAGCTTGGGCTGATGAAGATGGGCCGTGCTGGGCCCCTGCCTGAGCCACGCCGCAGGCCGCAGGCAGGCAAGTCTGGGGACCCCCATTCCCAGAACACCGACAGTAGCCCCCGGGCCCAAGGCGCGCGCGGGCTTGGCTTAGCAGAGAAGCGAAGGGGCAAGCGCGAAGCGCCACAAGCCCTAACAGCCTGCGGCCTTGGGTGCCACGTGGCGGTTGATTGGACGTGGGCGTCTGTGCCTCCCATGATGCCTCGGCAACCGCATGACTCGACAAGTTCCTGCATGCAGAGATATGGGTCATGATTACTTGAGGTCATGGTGCTCGGCGGTTGGCCTTCCCCGGCTATAAGTACGGGGCTGCGTGAGCTCCGCCAGTTCACCCCTTTCCATTACTCCTCCTCTTCTTCCTCATCCTTGCTTCCTCTTGCACCAATGGCACCGATCCGCCGGTTTTCAGCTAAGGAGAAGGGAAAGGCCCCCAGAGAGGGTCCTGACCCCCTCCCGCCGAAGAAGCGGCCAATCCTCTGTCACCGGGACGAAGGCGGCTGGCAGGTGGTGTCGAGGCCGTGGTACGAGCGGCCGCCGCCTGGGGAGGTGCTAGCAAGTAGCATTCCTTAGGGTTAGCACCTTTTGTTCCATGCGAGGAATTAAAGCAACACCCTGCGGGGGTATGTAAGGCGTCTGCCGCACTTTTTGTAAATATTATATCCTTAATATGAATTGGCGTGAGGTGTCCGTTTTGTCCCGGCTAAGCTCCCCCTTTCTATCCTCACGAGGACTTGGCGCTCTACGCTGATAGGTCCCAGTCCCTAGGCAAGCTTCAGCCGTCGCTGGTATGCCAGGTCGCGATGCCGTGGTCAAGGCCAGGAGGTGAGCGGCCCGAGGTCCGGTAAGAGCCCCCGAGTCGCGATGCTCGGGAGGTCCCCTTTAGCGCTCAAGCAATCCTTGCTGGGCGAGAAAGGAAGGTAGCGTCGTCGTGAGAGAGTTGCACTGGGCGGGGATTTAGCGCTGCGTTGGTCTAGCTCTTGAGAGGGCGCGACTTATCTTGTGCGTCCGATGTAGCTCCTCGGAGAGGCGCCCGGCTCGAGAGGCGGTGGCCGAGGTATTGCTGGGTGAGGCCCTCGCGAGCTTCTTCCCGCTCCCCCGCACTTTCCTTAATGCTCTACGTCCTCAGGTCCCGGCCCTCGAGCCAGCTCAACCGCCGCTGGTATGACAGGTCGCGATGCCGTGGGTCAAGGCCAGGGGGTGAGGGCTGGAGAGCCAGTAGGAGCCCATGAGTCGCGATGCTCAGGTACCCCCCTTTTAACGTGCAAGCGGTCCGTGCCGGAGAGAGAAGAGAGAGCTCATGATGCCCCCAACATTGCTCCTGGAGTAGGTCCTGCACACCAGTCATAAAGAGAAACAAGACCTGTTGTTACGGTTGCCTGCCAACCCTTGGTCGCTCCGAGGGAGTGATTGGGGCACTGAGGGCCTGGTGAGGTGGCACCTTGCGGGGCTGCCGCAGCCAGAGCTCGACCACTTAGATTTATCAACGTTGCAGGGACGGACCCATGCGCACGCGCCGTGCCAGAGCGAGCGGCTCTTCGGATAGGCGTCGATCAAGCAGGTGATTAGGTCAGGTATGTTAAGCACATAGGAGGAGATCCAATTTCAAGCAAGTGCATGTAAAAGCAACCGCCGCTGGGTCGGGCCCGAGCGGCATGGGGATGGTGCAGTCCGAGGGGCGCCCCCAACAAGGTAAGTAAAGAGCATAAACAAAATGGACACATGCCGCGGGGACGGACCCACGTGGCCTGGGAATGGTGCAGCCGTGTGGGCGCTCCCAGCTGAAAGTAGAACTCTGAAAGATGTCACCTGGTGCTGTTGAAGATGAAGTGATGCTGAGGAAGTGAGCGATGCGCGGTGAAGACGTCGGCCCTCATGAGCCCCCAGGCCCAGGGGCCTCGGGAGGCTCCGGCGGCACATGCAGGTCTTCGGGGACCATCGCCATCATCGCCAGGTCCGCGCGATGCCTGACCTCCTGAGCCTCTAGAATGCTCCTCAACAGGCGCTTATGTGCGGTGACCACGCTCGGCAGGCCGAAGGGCATGCGAACGTAGCTGTGACGTGGTCCCATGCAGCACCCTACGGCCGAAGGCCATAGGCGCTCCTGGGACGCAGCTCGGTTGAGCTCTGGTATGTCGACGTAGATGCACAGTCCTCCATCCTCACCCGGATGTGAGGCCACGGCAGGTAAGCGGCGGCTGCCGCGCATGACTCTGGACTCTTCTAGCTCATGGGTGTTCCTTGCGATGAACTCCTGGGGTTTGGTCTCCTTTGACTTGTACCTTCCTGAGGGAAGCGTGCTTGAAAGCAGCCCTCCAAGTGGTGCCCGAGCGCCTCCCCCGCGACCTTGGCAAGGTCGGTGGCTCTCCAAGAGAGAGCCCCCGAGCCCCGCCCGAGGAGGGCGTCGGGCACGCCTTCCTATGCGCGAGAGGGCGGCGCTCCCTGATCAGGTGCGAATCCTGACGCAATACCTCCGGAGGTGCCTGCTTCCTTATGGCTCGGGCCAGGTGAGGTCTTCTTATTCTTGAGGGTCGCCTCGGGAGGCCTCCCGCTCCTGCGATCTGGGTCTTCGATTGCTGCGTCTTGGAACGCACGCTCAAGCGAGCACACAGCATCCCTTCCTTCACAGGGTACGGTGATGACTCCACTGCTTCCTGGCATCTTGAGGACATTGTAACCATGGTGAGTCACTGCCATAAACTTGGCTAGGGCTGGGTACCCGAGGATGGCGTTGTACGGCAGGCGGATGTGAGCGACGTCGAAGTCGATGAGCTCGGTGCGGTAGTTGTTGCGTTGCCCGAAGGTGACCGGAAGGCGAACCTGCCCAATTGGAACAGTGGAACCATCGGTGACTCCTGAGAAAGGCTTGGTCGGCTGAAGCTGGTCGTACGGCACTTGGAGATTGTCGAACGTCTCGACGGACAGGACGTTGAGTCCTGCCCCGCCATTGATGAGGGTCCTGGTGACCTGCACGTTGCTGATGACTGGGGAGCAAAGCATCGGGAGGACTCCGGCCGTTGCTGCACACTTGAGCTAGTCTGCGGAACTGAATGTGATCGCGCACGAAGACCACCTGAGAGGGCGCGTGGCCTCAAGCTTGGGAAGGACTGCATTCACCTCGCGAGCAAACTGCTTGAAGATGCGCTGCGAGGCTGGGGCCTGGGCGCCGCCCAAGATGCAAGCAATTGCACGCGGCTCTTGGAAGCCCCCAGCCCCATCGTCTTGGTGTTGGTCGTCGTTCCTCCTTGGTGGAGGCGGCAGAGGAGGGAGGCCTGCATTGCCGTTCGGGTGGCCCTCACGAGGCTGGTCCCTCTAGCCTCCCTCGCGAGGCTGATCCTGCCAGTGGTCCTCGCGAGGGCGGTCACGCCATCCCTGGCGAAGGCCACGGTGTTCCCATCATCCGCCACCTCTTCCTCCTCCTCGGCCATAGCCCCTGTCGTTGCGCTTTGGGCGTCGGGCGATTCGCCCATCTCGCACGGCTCTGAGTTCTTGACATTCATTGGTGTTGTGGGTGTGGAGGTCGTGGTACACGCAGTACCGTCCGCCCTTGGATGACTCAGGCTGATCCCTGCGTCGCTTGGTGTCCGGTTCCGCTGCTAGCACAGCAGCCCCCTTGCGCTTCACGTCCTTGGCCTTGAGCTTCTTTTCTTCCAGGTCAGCAGCCGGGAGCTCGAGGAGGGAGAGACGCCCTTCCTCAGCCCTGGCGCACTTGGTCGCCAGGTTGAACAGCTCCAGGGATGTGCACAGGTCTTCATGGATTGCTAGCTCTTCCTTCATCTTGACGTCGCGCACGCCGTCGGAGAAGGCTGAGATGATAGCTTCTTCAGTTACCTTGGGGATCTGGAGGCGAGCGTAGTTGAAGCGCTGGATGTACTTCTGCAGGGTTTCTCCTGCCTGTTGCTTGATGCAGCGCAGGTCGCTCATGGCCGGGGGCCGGTCGCGAGTGCCCTGGAAGTTGGCGATGAAGCGGGTGCGCATCTCGCTCCAGGAGGAGATCGTGCCGGGAGCCAGGTTCAGGATCCAGGTGTGGGCGCCGTCCTTGAGCGCCATGGGGAACCAATTCGCCATGACCTTTTCGTCTCCGTTGGCGGCTACGATGCCCAGCTCGTAGAGCTGCAGGAACTCCGCGGGGTCCGCTGTGCCATCGTAGCGGGAAGGGAGGTCAGGCTTGAACTTGCCTGGCCATGTGACGCCGCACAGCTCGGGGGTGAAGGCGAGGCAGCCCGCCGTGGTCACCGGCACCCTTTGTTGGTGCTGGACTTGTTCTCGCGGGTCACCACGCGCCGCCACCGGGAGCAGCGCGGGGTCTTGTCGTGGAGGCGCCGGGGCGCGATCTTGGCGCGCCGGCGATGGGAGCACGCGAGCACCTTCCCGGGGACGTGGGATCTCTTGGCAGCTCCCTTCTTACTGCGCAGGCACCGGACGTGGAGGGTCCCGCCCTGGGGCTACGCGCCTTGGAGCCAAGGCACCTTCTTGGGGAGGAGGCAGCGGAGGCGCCTCCTGATCCTCGCCCCCTGCATGGGACGGAGGGCGAGGCAGCGAGAGGGACCGCACGGGTGTAGGATCTAGAAGTAGATGTGTCTAGAGGGGGGGGGGTGATTAGACACTTTGTGCTGAAGTTGCAATTTTTAGGCCTTTTTGGTTTGAGTGGAGTTTTAGGCACAATTTCAACATACACAATACATATCAAGCAAGCATGCAAAGAGTATATGAGCAGCGGAATGTAAAGCATGCAACTTGCAAGAATGTAAGGGGAAGGGTTTGGAGAATTCAAACGCAATTGGAGACACGGATGCTTTTCCCGTGGTTCGGATAGGTGGTGCTATCCTACATCCACGTTGATGGAGACTTCAACCCATGAAGGGTAACGGTTGCGCGAGTCCACGGAGGGCTCCACCCACGAAGGGTAATGGTTGCGCGAGTCCACGGAGGGCTCCACCCACGAAGGGTCCACGAAGAAGCAACCACCCACGAAGGGTCCACGAAGAAGCAACCTTGTCTATCCCACCATGGCCATCGCCCACGAAGGACTTGCCTCACTAGCGGTAGATCTTCACGAAGTAGGCGATCTCCTTGCCCTTACAAACTCCTTGGTTCAACTCCACAATCTTGTCGGAGGCTCCCAAGTAACACCTAGCCAATCTAGGAGACACCACTCTCCAAGAAGTAACAAATGGTGTGTAGGTAATGAACTCCTTGCTCTTGTGCTTCAAATGATAGTCTCCCCAACACTCAACTCTCTCTCATAGGATTTGGATTTTGTGGAAAGAAGATTTGAGTGGAAAGCAACTTGGGGAAGGCTAGAGATCAAGATTCATATGGTAGGAATGGAATATCTTGGTCTCAACACATGAGTAGGTGGTTCTCTCTCAGAACATATGAGTTGGAATTGTGTATGTGTTCTGATGGCTCTCTCCACGAATGAAGAGGAGGTGGAGGGGTATATATATAGCCTCCACACAAAATCCAACCGTTACACGCAGTTTTCCAATCTCGGTGGGACCGAATCAACAAACTTGGTCGGACCAAAAAGGTAAACCTAGTGACCGTTAGAGATTTTTGGTGGGACTGACATGCAACTCGGTAGGACCGATATGGTTAGGGTTTGGGCATAACGTAATCTCGGTGAGACCGATTACACAAACTCGGTGAGACCGAGTTTGGTAATAAGCTAACCAGAGAGTTGGTCAGGTAAACTCGGTGGGACCGATTTGCTCTTTCGGTGAGACCGAAAAGTTACAAAAAGGAAATATAGAGTTTACACTGCAATCTCAGTGGGACCGATTCGCTCTTTCAGTGAGACCGAAAAGTTACGAAAGTGAAACAGAGAGTTTGCAATCCCATCTCGGTGAGACCGAGGTCCCTATCGGTAGAACCGAATTGCTAGGGTTTGGCAGTGGCTTATGACAAGTGAAACTCGGTGGCGCCGGATAGGAATAATCGGTAGGTCCGAGTTTGGCTTTGGGTTTAGGTCATATATGGAAGTGGGAAAGTAGCTGAGGATTTTGGAGCATATCATTAAGCACATGAAGCAAGAGGATCATTAAGCAACACCTCATCCCTCCTTGATAGTATTGGCTTTTCCTATGGACTCAATGTGATCTTGGATCACTAAAATGTAAAATGAAGAGTCTTGAGCTCGAAGCTTTAGCCAATCCTTTGTCCTTAGCATCTTGAAGGAGTTCCCACAACCTTTAGTCCATGCCACTCCATTGTTGAACTTATCTGAAACATGCTAGATAGAAATGTTAGTCCAACAAGAGATATGTTGTCATCAATTGTCAAAACCACCTAGGGAGCACTTGTGCTTTCAATCTCCCCCTTTTTGGTAATTGATGGCAACATACATCAAAGCTTTAGATAAAGATATAAAGAACAGCAAGTAAAGCTTTGGAAGGACATGTAACAAGCATAGGCTCCCCCTACATGTATGCACTCATGTAAATATGAAATATAGAGGCATGTGAGAGCATAACCATGACAGAGTAGGCAATGTGTTACATGTATCTTGGCGATATGCATCAGAGCAAAAGATTATCAAGGAAAATACCTTCATGCTCATGAGTCCTTCTTGCAAACAGTATGTACATAAGCAAGAACTCCTCATACTCAGGATTTTGATGCATATACTTACCTTGTGGTCTTGAGTTGGCTTAGGATGGAATGAACCTGCACAAACAAAGTTAGATAACACAGGTACATCCACTAGCCAGAGCAAACAAAAGAAACCACAAGAATACCAAAACTGGGATGACATGTAGAGAGTGAGTACAAGGTACCACATTGGATTCAACATGTCCCCAAGAATAAAGATATGCAATGAATTTGACTGATTTCTTTCCCTTAGGTGTCTTGCTCCCTTGAATCTTACATGGGATATTGGGAGAAGATAGGGAACAGAAAATCAGAGCTGAAAGATACAAATGGATAGAACTTCATGCAAATACATGTCTTTCCCCCAAAAAGGCATGTGACATCTCTCCTCTTGAACATCAAGCATCTGGGATCCTTGAGTATTCTCTCCCCCTGGAAATCTCTTTCTCCCCCTTAATACTTTCTCTCTTGTAGGTTTGGTCCTTGAGACTTTTTCTCTCCCTTGATGTGATCTCTCTCTCCTACAAGCTTTGATGTGATCTCTCTCTCCCCCTTTGACATCAATTTCCAAGAAGGGCTTTCTGGAATCCGTCGTATAGGTTTGGTCCTTGAGACTCAGCACAAAGCAATGGATAAAACTGTGATGCTTGTAGAGGACAAGATTCATTGAGTAGAGCTGGATCAGAAGAAATATAGAACAAGTGGCAAACTGTTTTTCCTGTTGCGAAGTCGGTGGCACCGAGTGGTATGTTTCGGTGGCACCAAAAAGATTCGGTTGGACCGAAAATTACAAGTCGGTGAAACCGAGTTTACACAGAGAAAAACATTTGTCACCTCAGCTCACTAGACATGTAGGATCTCACAAAGATTTGCAATGAATTACCTGAAGGATTTGCAAGGAATTAAATGTAGAAAATGCAGAACAAAAACAAAGAGAAAAAAAGAAGAAACTGAAAGATCTAGATGAAGTTTTTTTTTGAAAAAGAGAAAGAAAATAAACATGCATGAGACAAATGCAATAACACAGAAAAGAACACAAGAGAACTTCATCTAGAGTTGGGCGGTGACATAGTCACCTATGTTAGAGTATATTGACTTAGGAGTCAAGTGAGAACACTTGATCATAGGTCATACTCATCGTTTAAGCTCAAAATGGGGTTACCATTTTTCGTTTAAGCATCTTGATGTATTCACATCTTGTTGAGTTGCTTTGACTCATGTCTTGGAGTAAAGCTTCTCTAAGATGGAATAACATACCTTGGGTGGTGGTGTGGTTCTTGCTCATGTAGTTGAACTTGTGTGGGTGCTCAAGGTTGATGTAGCTCATCAAGAGTTGGGAGCACCACTTGGGGTTTGAGTTCATCTACCTACATGGGTTAGTTCTTGCAAGGGAGAGCACTTGTGTATCCAAAAATGACAATCATGAAGCTCAACATAGAATTTGTCAAAGGATATGTTTGAATGGTTTTGTGCTTCCTTGTCTTCAACCACCATTGTGTAGAGTCTTGGTGATGTAGAGATTGCTCAAGATGTGAGTGAGTCGCAATCTCATGGAATTAGATTCAACCAAGCACCTACATGGGTTAGACAACATGCAAGGTGCAAATATATCCAAGACATAAGATAGTTATCATAAGAGATATATCATGGATTAGTCATAAGCTCATGTCTTGCATGTATCCAATGGAGTTTCTACTCCAAGTTCGAAGCATCAATGATGTTCAATTCTCCTCTCAACCTGCAAAACACTTTCTCATCAAGAGGTTTAGTAAATATATCCTCTAATTGCTTATCGGTGCGAACGTGCTTAAGATTAATGTCACCCTTAGCAACATGATCTCGAATGAAATGATGACGAACTTCAATATGCTTAGTTCGAGAATGTTGTACAGGATTATGACCAATTTTGATAGCACTTTCATTGTCACAAAGCAGTGGAACATGTTTCACATAAATCCCATAATCTTTAAGAGTTTGGGTCATCCAAAGTAATTGAGCACAACATGAACCAGCAGCAATGTATTCCGCTTCGGCGGTGGATAAGGATACCGAGTTTTGTTTCTTGGAAGACCAAGACACAATAGATCTACCAAGAAATTGACAAGTACCCGAAGTGGACTTTCTATCAACCTTGTCTCCGGCATAATCCGAGCCGGAATAGCCAACGAGATCAAAAGAAGATCTCTTAGGATACCAAATGCCAAAGTTTGGTGTATGGATTAAGTATCTCACTATCCTTTTCACAGCCTTAAGATGACATTCTTTAGGAGCAGCTTGATATCGTGCACACATGCACACACTTAGCATAATATCAGGACGTGAAGCACATAGGTATAACAATGAACCAATCATAGAGCGATAAACCTTTTGATCAACCGGTTCACCATCTTTGGTCAAATCATTATGTCCACTAGTAGGCATGGGTGTAGACATACCTTTGCATTCTTGCATATTGAACTTCTTGAATAAGTCCTTGGTGTACTTCGTTTGAGAGACAAATGTACCTTCCTTAGTTTGCTTGATTTGCAAACCGAGAAAGAATTTGAGTTCACTCATCATAGACATCTCAAACTTCTCTGACATTAGCTTTCCAAACTTTTCACTAAAGAGAGGGTTAGTTGAACCAAATATGATATCATCGACATAAATTTGGCATACAAATAGTTCTCCATTAACCCTTTTAGTAAAAAGAGTAGAATCAATTTTACCAATTTCAAAACCACTTGCAATAAGGAACTTGGTCAAGCATTTATACCATGCTCTAGGAGCTTGTTTAAGACCATAAAGAGCTTTGTGAAGTTTGTAAACATGATTTGGTTTCTTAGGATTGATAAAGCCGGGAGGTTGTTTGACATAAACTTCCTCCTCTATTTCACCATTTAGAAAAGCACTTTTAATGTCCATTTGGTACAAGGTGATATTATGGTGATTAGCATAGGCAAGTAAGATGCGAATGGACTCAAGTCTAGCAACGGGAGCATATGTCTCACCATAGTCCATACCTTCGACTTGTGTGTACCCTTGGGCGACGAGACGTGCTTTGTTGTGAACCACTTGTCCATCTTCATCTTGCTTGTTGCGAAACACCCATTTGGTACCAATGATGTTGTGGTTGTTGTCGGGCTTCTCAACCAATGTCCAAACTTGGTTTCTCTCAAAATTGTGTAGCTCTTCATGCATAGCGTTTATCCAATCCGGATCTTCCAATGCTTCTTCAACCTTCATAGGTTCAATGCTAGAGATGAATGAATAGTTTTCCCAAAAGTTAGCTAAACGAGTTTTTGAGCGAGTGATTCTCCCGGTTTGTATATCATTGAGGATTTGCTCGACGGGATGATCTTTGGCAATTCTTGCTCGAACTCGTGAGAGCTTTTGCTTGGGTCTTCGTTGAACATCTTCTTCATCTTGTTCTTCTTCTTGGTCTTCTTCATTGTTGATGTTGTCGTTCTCTTGTCGTGGTGGAGAAAGAGGTTGTTGATGTTCGTCTTGATGCATTTCCTTGTCTTCTTCATCTTGGTGTGTCCCACTTGTGGATGCTTCCGTGTCGATTCTTGGTTCACCTTGTCGTGAAGTAGAAGCTTCCACTTGGACGGATGAAGTACTCTCCTTCACCTCCGTTGGACGAATTTTGCCAATGGACAAGTCTTGGATTGCTTCTGAAGGGTCTTTGTCTCCTACATCAATTGGCAATTGCTCTACTTGCGAGCCATTAGATTCATCAAACTTCACATCTACCGTCTCTTCAACCTTTCGGGTGAAATTGTTGTAGACACGGTAAGTGTGAGAGTTTGAGCCATAATCAAGTAGAAAACCTTCATGAGATTTAGGAGCAAACTTTGAACGACGATGCTTATCAAGAATGTAGCACTTTGAGCCGAATACTCGAAAGTATCCAACTTGGGGTTTGTTACCGGTGAGAAGCTCGTATGCCGTCTTGCCGAGTAGCTTGTGAAGATATAAGCGATTTGTTGCGTGACAAGCTGTCTCAACCACTTCTGCCCAAAAGTGCTTCGGCGTCTTGTATTCATCAAGCATCGTTCTTGACATTTTGATGAGCATCCGGTTCTTCCTCTCAACAACTCCATTTTGTTGAGGTGTGTACGTAGCCGAGAACTCGTGTGAAATCCCTTCTTCGTCAAGAAAGGTGTCCACATTTGCGTTCTTGAACTCCGTTCCGTTGTCACTCCGAACCTTCTTGATCTTCACGTCAAACTGATTTTGGGCCTTCCTAGCGAAGTTTATGAAGATCTTCTGGACCTGCGACTTGTCATTAAGAAAGAACACCCACGTAAATCTTGAGAAATCATCAACTATAACTAGACCAAAAGAATTTCCACCGAGACTCTTGTAGGCGTTGGGACCAAAAAGATCCATATGAAGTAGCTCGAGTGGCCTTCTTGTGGTCATGATGTTCTTCACGGGATGCCTTCCTCCAACCTGTTTACCTGCTTGACAAGCACTGCAAAGTCTATCCTTATCAAATATGACATCGTTAACTCCAAGGATATGATTTCCTTTAATAAGCTTGTCAAGGTTTCTCATGCCAACGTGACCTAGTCGTCTATGCCACAACCAACCTTTTGAGGATTTAGCAACGAAGCAAGTTTTAGGTTGTGCCTTTTTAGAGAAATCGACAATGTAAAGATCACCTCTACGCATACCGGTAAAGACCATTTTATGATTGTCTTAACGAAATACTTGGCACTCTACCTCAGTAAATAGGACATTCAAACCGAAATCAGCAAGTCTAGATACTGAAAGTAAGTTGTAGCCAAGAGATTCAACGAGCATGACATTTTGAATGGAACTATCATGTGAGATGGCCACCTTACCAAGGCCAACCAATTTACCCTTTGAATTATCACCAAAGGTGACATATTTTCGAGGGCCATCATTTTCAGCAAGCTCACGAAACATCTCTTCATCTCCGGTCATATGATCAGTACATCCACTATCAAGAACCCATTCCTTTCCTCCTGATTCATATCCCCGAAGATTTGCCATAAGACCAAAATGTCTCATTGCATCATCAAGATCGAAGTCACTATCATCATCATCATCATCATCATCATAGTATCCATGTTCATCATGATCTTGTGACTCATCATTTCCTAGAGAGGGTAATTCATTAGATAAATGATCATCAAAGTGGTCACTTTTATGAATTCTTATAGCTTCGAATATGATATCACTAATGATTCCAACATCTCCTTTAGCATGCTTAAGATTGGTAAGTTCAAATAGACAATTACCAAAACTAGGATCACTAGAGTTCATCTTACTCAAGGCAATAGATTTATGGAGAATTTCATCCAAAGTTTTCAAGGAATGATCAGGAAATCGTTCCTCAAGAAATTTCCATATAGTATAGGCACAATTAAGAGTAGGCAAACTAGCAATCAAATTTTTGGGCAATCCTCTAATGATGAGCTCAATAGTTCTAAGATTGCGAATCATGTCAATATCTTCATCTAGTGTAGGATGCAAAGGATCAATATGAGGTGCACAAGGACTAGCAATATACTTGTTCAAATGATATTGATTGAAGATTACAAGCATCTCATTTTTCCACTCGTGAAAATACTCTCCATCAAGAATAGGCACTCTATGTCTAAGACTCCCTAAAGTAGACACATCCATCTTCCTCCAATGGTGATTAAACTAAGGCAATGGAGACCAAAGCTCTGATACCACTTGTAGGATCTAGAAGTAGATGTGTCTAGAGGGGGGGGGGGTGATTAGACACTTAGTGCTAAAGTTGCAATTTTTTTAGGCCTTTTTGGTTTGAGTGGAGTTTTAGGCACAATTTCAACATACACAATACATATCAAGCAAGCATGCAAAGAGTATATGAGCAGCGGAATGTAAAGCATGCAACTTGCAAGAATGTAAGGGGAAGGGTTTGGAGAATTCAAACGCAATTGGAGACACGGATGTTTTTCCCGTGGTTCGGATAGGTGGTGCTATCCTACATCCACGTTGATGGAGACTTCAACCCACGAAGGGTAACGGTTGCGCGAGTCCACGGAGGGCTCCACCTACGAAGGGTAATGGTTGCGCGAGTCCACGGAGGGCTCCACCCACGAAGGGTCCACGAAGAAGCAACCACCCACGAAGGGTCCACGAAGAAGCAACCTTGTCTATCCCACCATGGCCATCGCCCACGAAGGACTTGCCTCACTAGCGGTAGATCTTCACGAAGTAGGTGATCTCCTTGCCCTTACAAACTCCTTGGTTCAACTCCACAATCTTGTCGGAGGCTCCCAAGTAACACCTAGCCAATCTAGGAGACACCACTCTCCAAGAAGTAACAAATGGTGTGTAGGTAATGAACTCCTTGCTCTTGTGCTTCAAATGATAGTCTCCCCAACACTCAACTCTCTCTCATAGGATTTGGATTTTGTGGAAAGAAGATTTGAGTGGAAAGCAACTTGGGGAAGGCTAGAGATCAAGATTCATATGGTAGGAATGGAATATCTTGGTCTCAACACATGAGTAGGTGGTTCTCTCTCAGAACATATGAGTTGGAATTGTGTATGTGTCCTGATGGCTCTCTCCACGAATGAAGAGGAGGTGGAGGGGTATATATATAGCCTCCACACAAAATCCAACCGTTACACACAGTTTTCCAATCTCGGTGGGACCGAATCAACAAACTCGGTCGGACCGAAAAGGTAAACCTAGTGACCATTAGAGATCTTCGGTGGGACTGACATGCAACTCGGTAGGACCGATATGGTTAGGGTTTGGGCATAACATAATCTCGGTGAGACCAATTACACAAACTCGGTGAGACCGAGTTTGGTAATAAGCTAACCAGAGAGTTGGTCAGGTAAACTCGGTGGGACCGATTTGCTCTTTCGGTGAGACCAAAAAGTTACAAAAAGGAAACATAGAGTTTATACTGCAATCTCAGTGGGACCGATTCGCTCTTTCGGTGAGACCGAAAAGTTACGAAAGGGAAACAAAGAGTTTGCAATCCCATCTCGGTGAGACCGAGATCCCTATCGGTAGAACCGAATTGCTAGGGTTTGGTAGTGGCTTATGACAAGTGAAACTCGGTGGCGCCGGATAGGAATAATCGGTAGGTCCGAGTTTGGCTTTGGGTTTAGGTCATATGTGGAAGTGGGAAAGTAGCTGAGGATTTTGGAGCATATCATTAAGCACATGAAGCAAGAGGCTCATTAAGAAACACCTCATCCCTCCTTGATAGTATTGGCTTTTCCTATGGACTCAATGTGATCTTGGATCACTAAAATGTAAAATGAAGAGTCTTGAGCTTGAAGCTTTAGCCAATCCTTTGTCCTTAGCATCTTGAAGGAGTTCCCACAACCTTTAGTCCATGCCACTCCATTGTTGAACTTATCTGAAACATGCTAGATAGAAATGTTAGTCCAACAAGAGATATGTTGTCATCAATTGTCAAAACCACCTAGGGAGCACTTGTGCTTTCAACGGGGGAGCCCCCGACAGCACTGACGAGCTCGATGATGTGGGCGAGCCAGTCCTCGTAGAGGTCGTCGACGGGGCGATAGTGCAGGAGCTCCCGCGCGAAGAGCAGTGAGGCGTGCACATCCATGGGTGCGCGACGGGCGTGGGATGACGAGCCAGCTGGAGTCAGCAACGGGGTGGCGGTGCGGCCATCCCGTCGCACCGAAGGATGCCGGGACGAGGCCTGCTGCTCGTTCCCTGCCGGGCTGGTGGCGGCGTTGGCGGCGGGCGACGGGGAACGACGAGGGGGGCCGCCGACGGGGGCCGTCTGGGCGATGCGAGTGGCGCGAGCAGCCCGGCGCTCGGCGCGAGCCCGACGAGCGTCAGCCATGGGCACGACGGAAGGTCACATGCGAACAGCGGAAGAAAGGTTCCGGCGCATCCCTACCTGGCACGCCAAATGTCGGATTTCAGGTTCCGGCAGACCCTTGAGGTTCGAACACTGGGGTGCGTGCGGAGATCTCTCCCCTACCGATCTGCGTCTGATCCTGTCGTGCGAACTAAGATGAAAATGATGAACAACACAAGAGACACGGGGTTTATACTGGTTCGGGCCACCGTTGTGGTGTAATACCCTACTCCAGTGTGTGGTGTGGTGGATTGCCTCTGGGGCTGATGATGAACAGTACAAGGGAAGAACAGGCTCGCGAGGGGTGTTGTTGAGCTGGTGCGGTGTGTTCTACTTAGTCTCTACTGGGTTCTCCCCTTTCTTCCTCTCATTTTGTGGAGACTAGCTCTATTTATAGAGGCCCTGGGCCTCTCCCAAAATAATGAGCGGGAAGGGCGCCAACACTTGGCCATTTTGAAGGGGAACATATGGTACAAGTTATCCTGACCAAAGGTGGTCTTCGGCTGCCAAAAGCACTAGTGATGACGCTGTCTTGGGCTCCACGGTGACCTCCGTCTGGCCGTCCGGCTGGTCTTGGTCTCGTTGCACCGGAATGGTAATCTTTGCCTGATACCTTGGCCCGTGCTTGCCCCCTTTGCACCAAAGGGGAAACAAGGACACTACACAGGCCGACGCCCACCTGGCGCCCGCCTGGTCTCGATCATCATGGCTTGCTTCACGGGTTCCTCGCGAGACACCCTTGCATTGATCTTTCCGCCTCCTCGCGAGCCTGCCTGACGAGGCTGCCTCTGAGGAAGCTTCTTGTCGTCCGCCCCGCGAGGCTTGGCCCCTCGCGAGGGTCTTGAGCTTGGGCGGATGAAGATGGGCCGTGCTGGGCCCCTGCCTGAGCCACGCCGCAGGCCACAGGCAGGCAAGTCTGGGGACCCCCGTTCCCAAAACACCGACGCAACAATAATCATGTTCCAACAAGGAACAAACTCCAATCTTCACCTGCAACTAACAACGCTATAAGAGGGGCTGAGCAAAGCGGTAACATAGCCAAACAACGGTTTGCTAGGACAAGGTGGGTTAGAGGCTTGACATGGCAATATGGGAGGCATGATATAGCAAGTGGTAGGTATCGCGGCATAGGCATAGCAATAGAGCGAGCAACTAGCAAGCAAAGATAGAAGTGATTTCGAGGGTATGGTCATCTTGCCCGAGATCCCGCAAGGAAGAAGAACGAGTCCATGAAGAAGACAAATGGACATAGTCGAACGGATCCTCACAAACGCGACGTTATTGGAACTAACCCGAAGAAGCATCACCGTAAAGAAGCAAACAACATAGTAAACAACCACCACATAAACATGGCATGATGCACAACCAAGTATGATGCATGTCCGGTTTAAATATGCATGGCATGGCAAAGTGCACAAGCAATCCTACAAATTAAGTGGAGCTCAATATGCAACTCCGTTGCATATTGACGAAACACCACATTCAAGTTATTTAGTTCTCTCTCGTTTATGAACCCAACAAGATTAAATGTTGATTAACATGGCAAGGGGTGAAGCAAAACAAAACTACCTATATAGACAAGTTTAAATGAGGCTGGAAACAACGAACAACAATTCCGGTAAATCCCCATGTGCATGTTTTAAGGTTTGGTACTGTTCTACCCTAAACACAATTTTAGGGTTGTTAAACATGCAAAGTGATGTCACCATGTTAAACTAGACATTTTCCACCCCATTTACATATAAAGTTTATTAAAAACCGAGCTACGGTTATTTAGTTATGAATTAAATCATTTTAGCAAGTTATTTAAGCAAAAATTTAAACAAACAACATTTTAAACATTTTAGACATGGATGAAAAAGACATATTAAGAAACTACACAAAATTCTAAGCAACTTTCATATTAAGTTTGTTTTAATCTGATGCACGGTTGAACAGTTATTAAATGCATGATGCTTGGGGGGGTTTCTGCAAAACTGTTTTACTAGAATAATTAGGAAAATCGTAGATCTGGAAAAAAACATGAATGGGCCAAAACAGAGGCCGACCCAACTAGCAACAGGGGCGGGGGCTACTCACTTAGCGGGCCATGGCCCAGGACGGCGAGGCCGGATCTGGATGTGGCCTTGGCGCGGTGCAGTAGAAGCAACCAGGCCTTGGGGGTCGCGGCCCATGGCGATCGACGGGGAGGGCGTGGTCGATCTGGAGTCGGTCAACGCGAGCGCTCTCCTTGCTCGCTCGATCTGGCAGCGGATCGAGCAGAGGCACGATGCGGGGGAAAACTTGGCACAACTCGGCGAGGGTCGGCAGGGACGTGGGGACGGTGCACAGGCAGGTTGCGGACGCAGCCGGAGATGGGGCCCATGGGCTGTTGAAGCCACATACGCGAGTGGAGGAGCTCGTTGCCCAGGACCATGGCTGCTCTCCCACGGCTCCGGTCAGCTCGAGGATCTCCGGTGATGGAGAGGGCATTCCATGACGGAGCTTCGTTCGGTTCCCTACGAGCAAAAGAGAGACATATGTGATACGAGAGGGAGAAGGAGAGGAAGAACGGAAGGGTAGTAGGGAGCGGAGGGGCGGCCTGGTGGTCAAGGTCGCCGGCAGCAGGGCTCCTCTCCCTGGCTCGCGACGAGGGAGACGTGGAGGTCTGCGTGGGCTCGGGGAAGAAGGAGGCGGGGCGGATTGGGCGGTGGCAAAAACCAAGGGAGGAGGTGGAGGCTACCGGTTGGTGGAATTGGATCCGGAGGGATCCCGAGGTGGATGGCGGCGGCTCGACGGGACAAGTCCCTATATTTTAGGGTTTATCCAAATAGACTAGGAGTGGAGTATATATACATCACAGATTAGGTTAGGGGCTACCTCGTCCCTCCGATCGCAATCAGACGATCGCAAATAAATAGCTAGGGAGTCCAATTAACAAAACGGAGATTTTTTGTAGATGTTTGGGGATGATCCGGATCCAACGGTGACGACTGTCCGGGTCGGGTCCGGGACAGCTTTCGGACGCACGCGAGGGGTTCGATGCACTATGCAAGGAGGGGTTTCGGGGCCTGGCGGTTGATAGCGGACTGTGCAGAAAGCTTTGGGCTGAGAGAAGAGAAGAGAGAGAGACCCGGCGACTGTTTCCGGAGACCAAAAACGTCCGACAATTTGACCGACTATATTGTCGCTATAGTTATCCGTTGGGGCATCAAACGAACTCCGAATGCGATGAAATTTGACAGGCGGTCTATCTACACTATAATAAGACCACACGTCAACTCTCATCCCATTTTTTGAAAATTTTCCGGCCACTTATAAAATACTATTTCGGACATGCCGCGGGCGCGTGCAAGTGTGTCTGTATTCAGAATGGACAACAGAAGGAACGGGGAGGCCGGGACAGATGCAAGTTTGAAAACATGATGATGCAATGCACATGATGACATGAAAAGATGCAACACGCAAGCGAATGACAAGACAACAACATCGAATAACTGGAAGACACCTGGCGCAACGGTCTCGGGGCGTCACAATATTGATCTTACCTTTAGCTCCTTTGTGGGTTCGACACTCCATACTTATCACTTCCACCTTTGAAAATTGCTATGATGATTCCCTGCACTTGGGGATTATCACTCCCCAGCAAGATGGAGTTGTTGAGTGAAAGAATAGAACTCTTATCAAGATGGTGAGGACAATGCTCAGTGAGTATAAAACTCCCATTTGCTTCTGGGCTGATGCTATTAACATTGCTTGCCATGCTGTGAATCGTGTTTATATTCACACGCTTCTTAAAGAAAACTTCATACGAGCTTGTCATTGGCAAGAAACCAAATGTTTCTTATTTGTGTGTTTTTAGTCCACCTTGCTATATTCGTGATATGAATCACAGCTCCATATTTGCACCTAAAGCACATGCAGGTTTTCTTCTTAGTTATGGCTCAAACTCGCATATCTATCGTGTCTATAACTCTCATCATGGGAAAGTTATGTAAATGGTAAATGTGCGGTTTGATGAATCTAACGGCTCTCAAAAGGAGCACCTGCCAAATGTGATAGATGAACCACCTATTTCGGATGATATTAGGCAAATGGCTATTGGTGACGTCAGGCCTGTAGACGGAAATGCTCCTGACTCCTCCGATGATGATACTCCTATTGTTCGAGGAAGAACTCATCAAACTACCACTGAAGAAAATGCCAGTCTGAACCCAAATGGCGGTCCTAACCCAAATGCCGAGCAAAATGGCAATCCCGATGGAAATGGCAATGCCAATTCAGCTGTTGATACTGGGGAAAATGGTCATTTGGAAGGAAATCCTCATCCACGAGTTGCAAATCGAGTTGACCTTGCATTAATTCTCGAAGATCTCGAGAATCCAGGTTATCGACCAACTACTAGTTCTCGCACTCGTTTTGGCTAACTACTATGGTAGTTTCTCTTTTGTCTCATTAGCAGAACCTACCAAGTATGAAGAGGCCATGAATGTTCCTGACTGGATGAATGCTATGCAAGAAGAGTTGGTGTAATTCGAACTAAATGATGTGTGGGAATTGGTTGAGTGATTGAATCCTAAGAAGCACAATATCATCGATACCAACTGGATCTTCCGAAACAAATGAGATGAAGATGGCATTGTGGTAAGAAACAAAGCACGTTTGGTTGCTCAAGGATATACACGGGTAGAATGTATAGATTTCGGTGAAACTTATGTTCCTGCTGCTCGCCTTGAGGCAATTTGCATTCTTATTGCCTATGCAAATTACAATGATATCCTGCTTTATCAAATGGATGTGAAAAGTGTTTTCCTCAGTGGTTAAATTAATGAGTAAGTTTATGTAAGGCAACCACCTGGCTTAGAAAATCCTTAGTTCCCTAACAAGGTTTTCAGGTTGAAAAAGGCTCGGTATGGGCTCAAGCAAGCCCCTCGGGCCTTGTATGACACTCCGAAATATTTTATGCTCGAAAAAGGATTCAAGCCAAGATCTACTCTATTCACACATGCTATTAATGGTGATCTATCCATGTGTCAAATATATGTGGATGCTATTTTTGGTTGTACTAACAATGCTTGCAGCATGGAATTCGGGCGAATGATGTTCAAGAAGTGTCAAAATGTCTATGATGGGTGAACTTAAGTTCTTTCTCGGACTACAAATTCATCAATAGGACAATGTAATTTTTCATCTCTCAGGAGAAATATCGGAGAGATTGCCTAAAGAAGTTCAAGATGCAAGATTGCAATCATAAGGGCCACAAAACTCGTATGCCCATAAATGGTCAGCTAGATGCTGATGTGTACGGTAAATATTATGATCGGAAAGCTTATCATTCCATGATTGGTTCTTTGCTCTACCTATGTGCATCTAGACGTGACATTATGTTGAGTGTTTGTATGTGTACTTGTTTCCAAGCTGCACTAAAAGAATCGCATCACTGGCCAAGCGGTCAAGCGTATTCTGAGATATTTGGCTCACACCCCCACATTAGGTCTATGGTATCGGCCAGGCGGTCAAGCGGTCAAGTAGAGTTTGACCTCATTGGATATTTGACTTGGATTATGCAAGTGACCGGGTTGACAGGAAATCTACTTCGGGGGCATGACATTTCCTCGGTAGATCTTTGGTATGTTGGTCGTCAAGGAAGCAGAATTGTGTATCACTATCTACGACTGAGGATGAATACATTGTTGCCTGCACATGCTACACTCAGTTGTTGTGGATGAAGTAGACTCTAAAAGATTATGGCATCAAGGTCAAGTAGATCCCTCTATTGTGTGACAATGAGAGTGCGATCAAAATTGCACACAATCTTGTGCAGCACTCTCACACCAAGCAAATTGAGTTCAGACGTCATTTCGTTCGCAATCATGTTGCTCGAGAGGATATTGTGATCAGTCGCGTCAAGATCGAGGAGAATCTTGCTGATATCTTCACCAAGTCTCTCGATGAGAAAAGATTCTGTGTGTTACGGTGTGAGGTAAATATCCTAGATTCTACAAACGTGTAGTAAGCTCGACTCGGCACCCGTACCAACACTTCCACATCTTCGAAGGAATGGGTGCATAACACTTCAAGAGTTTGAAAATTTCGACAAAGTGAAATTTTCTTTTTGAGAGTGAATACATTAATGAAGAACTAGACTAACCGGGTGTCGTGACAAATTGTACGATGCTCGGGGTCATACAGTTCTTATGCGGTGGGTCATGATATGTCTCCAGCGTATCTATAATTTTTGATTGTTCCATGCTATTATATTATCTGTTTTGGATGTTTTATATGCATTAATATGCTATTTTATATGATTTTTGGGACTAACCTATTAACCTAGAGCTAGTGCCACTTTCTGTTTTTTCCTTGTTTTAGAGTTTCGCAGAAAAGGAATACCAAACGGAGTCCAAACGCAATAAAACTTTCGTGATGATTTTTCTTGGACCAAAAGACACCCAGGAGACTTGGAGTGCAAGTCAGAAGAGCCACGAGGCGGCCACAAGGGTGGAGGGCGCGCCCAGGGGGGTAGGGTGTGCCCCCAACCTTGTGGGCCCCTCATTGACCTCCTGACCTAGATCTTCCTCCTATATATACTCATATACCCCCAAAACTTCTGGGGGAGCCACGAAACCACTTTTCCACCGCCGCAACCTTCTGTACCCGTGAGATCCCATCTAGGGGCCTTTTCATGCATCCTGACGGAGGGGGATTCGATCACGGAGGGCTTCTACATCAACACCATTGCCTCTCCGATGAAGCGTGAGTAGTTTACCACAGACCTACGGGTCCACAGCTAGTAGCTAGATGGCTTCTTCTCTCTCTTTGATTCTCAATACAAAGTTATCCTCGATGTTCTTGGAGATCTATTCGATGTAATACTCTTTTGCGGCGTGTTTGCCGAGATCCGATGAACTGTGGATTTATGATCAACTTATCTATGAATATTATTTGAATCTCCTTTGAATTCTTTTATGCATGATTTGATATCTTTGCAAGTCTCTTCGAACTATCGATTTGGTTTGGCCAACTAGATTGGTTTTTCTTGCAATAGGAGAAGTGCTTAGCTTTGGGTTCAATCTTGCGGTGCTCGATCCCAGTGATAGAAGGGGAACCGACACGTATTATATTGTTGCCATCGAGGATAACAAGATGGGGTTTTCATCATATTGCTTGAGTTAATTCCTCTACATCATGTCATCTTGCTTAAAGCGTTACTCTGTTCTTATGAACTTAACATTCTAGATGTGTGCTGGATAGCGGTCGATGTGTGGAGTAATAGTAGTAGATGCAAAATTGTTTCAGTCTACTTTACATGGACGCGATGCCTATATTCATGATCATTGCCTTAGATATTGTCATAACTTTGCGCTTTTCTATCAATTGCTCGGTAGTAATTTGTTCACCCATCGTAATAATTTCTATCTTTGAGAGAAGCCTCTAGAGAAACCTATGGCCCCCGGGTCTATTTTCCAACATATAATCTTCCATTTCCCATCTTATAAGTTTTCGATCTACACTTTTAATTTCCTATTTACTTTCTTTGCAATCTTTTACTTTCCGTTCCATAAACTAAAAATATTACTTTACCGTTTATCCATCTATATCAGATCTCACTTTGCAAATAACCGTGAAGGGATTGACAACCCCTTTGTCGCGTTGGGTGTAAGTTGGTGTTTGTTTGTGCAGGTATTCAGTGGCTTGCACGTTGTCTCCTACTAGATTGATACCTTGGTTCTCAAAACTGAGGGAAATACTTACTCTACTTTGCTGCATCACCCTTTCCTCTTTAAGGGAAAAACCAATGCAAGCTCAAGAGGTAGCAGGAAGGATTTCTGGCGCCGTTGCCGGGGAGATCTACGCCAAGCCAAGACATACCAAGTACCCATCATAAACTCCCATCCGTCGTATTACATTATTCGCCATTCGCCTCTCATTTTCCTCTCCCCCACTTCTAGAACGATTTTTGAAAAGATTCGCCTTTTCTTCGCCCTCTTCCATTCGTCTCTTTCGCTTGCTTTTTGTGTGCTCGTGTATTGGATTGCTTGCTTTGTCACGATGGCTCAAGATAATACCAAATTATGTGACTTTTCCAATACCAACAACAATGATTTTATTAGTACTCCAATTGCTCCCGATGCTAATGCGGAATCTTGTGAAATTAATACCGCTTTGCTGAATCTTGTTATGAAAGATCAATTTTCCGGCCTTCCCAGTGAAGATGCCGCATGCCATCTTAATAATTTTGTTGATTTGTGTGATAATCCGGTTGTGTGAACAAATATCATATGTATGTTGTTTACTTGTTATGAATAAACGGGGTTTTGATAAACCCGCCCTGGTTATGGACGATACAATCACCAGTGGATTTTATATGGGGCATTATGACCCGCCCTGGGGTAAATCACCAGGGCACTTGTTATCTTCTTGTATGCAGGGCTTATGACAACATGATCGGCAAGATTGACAATAGTTACGAGCTTAATCAACAGATCTTTTAATCAGGTCGGGCGGCTCAAAAGTGTTATCCAAATAAACACACATGATGGCATGGCAAATCATGGTTTTTCAACTAGCCCATTACAAGGCATCATGTGGCCACAAAAGAATAAGTGTTTTGAGACACATGACGTTCAAATAATGTGGCTGGTAAACCGACTCATGGATCAAGACTCCTGGTCTTGGCGGGTCGAGGCTTCCGGATCACCCTGCGCTGGCTCTTCTTCCTCTGTTTTCTGGAAGTTAGGAGATGACCAATCGATCCCAGTCAAAGCTTTGAATACTGCTTCATCATCTATAAGGGTTGACGGGTCAATGTCAGGAGCGAAGGTGTGATTATGTGTTGGCAGGATAAGGTCCATGGACTCATGAACCGGCGCCCTTCACTTTGGAATTTGTAGAATCATAAATCAGATGGTATTTGGAAAGATCAGTTTCCTCAGCCAGCTTGCTTGCCCATGGACGCATCTCTCTTGCTATTTGAGCGAAGTCTTCAGCATTGAACGGAGAGCCATCTTCTTTGACACTGGGACAGACGGCTGATATTTCTTCTGGGTCAAGCTCAGCCTGCCACGCCTTTACCCGTCTTAAGGCAGTAATAGCACCGACTCTTGCGGCTGATCGTTTCAGTTCTTCCACCCTTTGTGGTAGCACAGACAACCTCTCCAATACTTCCTTGATGAGGGAAGGTGCTTGCTTCTTATACAAAGCTGTAGTAATAGCTCGTTGAGCACTAGTATACAGCTGCTCCACAAGGGTATATACCGCTTTCAGCTTTATGCGCATATCATCGCCAAGCTTGCAGCTTCTGGAACCTATATTAGCACATATGATTATAAACCGGCTCAATAGTTGTTCCAAATTGATGACGAAATATTGAAGTATACTATTACTTACCAAAGATGGCCGCTGTCATGCTGTTGATTTGCTTCTTTAAACCGGACAACTCACCCGTCACCGGTTTAAGGGCTGCTTCGGCATCTTCTGCTCTTTTGACAAGTGTTCCCCACTTGGTCTCCCAGCCGGCTTTGTCAGCATTGAAGTCTTGTTTAAGCTTCTCGATGTTTTCCAAGGAAGTCTTCAATTCTGATTTGGCTTTTGAAGTCTCAGATTGTTGGGTTTGAATATTGGCCCTCAGATCCTGGACTTGGGATTCTTTCATATTCAATTCAGTCTGCAACATGAACAACATAGGACGCATTATGATCATATTATTTGAAGTCCCAAGCACAATACAAGTATTTTACTTGGCACTTTAGGGCTAATGCATATTGCTCTTTTTTCAGGACAATTTTATGATGACCCTGCAAAACTGCTATGTCTATAGCCGATTCATGGGGGCTACACACTTGGATTTTATTCACAGTTATAATGATAAGTCTCGGCTTATCCATGCTGATTAAGCCGACCCTTTGGGGCTACATGTGCAAACTTAATCACTATTATTTGAAGTTCCGATTTATCTTGTCAGTTTAAGCCGGCCCTTGTGAGCTGTATATGTGAAATTAAGAGCTATGTTTTGAAGACCCGACTTTAGCTATATAGCTTAAGCCGGCCCTTGGGGGCTACTTGTTGATTCTGCAGTTCTACCAGACTATGACATGTATATCAAGTTCAAGATGAATGTTTAAAGTCTATAGCATATTCAAGTTTATCATATCCAGTAGACTTGGTGGCTGGCATCGATATATTTATATAGAGAAGATTGTAGTATTTACCTCAAAGTGTTCCTTCATAAGATTCACTAAGCTGGCTTCAAAGTCACGACTGGTGTGGAGGCGGTTCAAATAACCCGCATGAAGCTCCTAGGCATTGAATTGGGCATAGCTCTCCAAATCCAACTTCCACTTGCCCTTATCAACAACAGAAAATTCTTCTTTAGCGCTGTGTTCAAATAAGACAGTGGGGTTTCCTGGGGCTGTGTAAGCCATCCCAGTAATCATTATGTCCTCAGTCTCCTGAGCCGGTTGGGCGGGACTGGGCGGCTTATCATTTTCCAGGTCAATGTCCATAGCGTCTCTGGTGACAGTGTGTTCCTCTGGTGGTGGGTCATCTATGGCTGCTTCTGAAACTTGATGCAAAGACTCGGACGCTGTATATTTCTCCGGGTCAGCAGTCTTGGGTTCTTCAGCCGGTTTATCAACTTTCTGCTTCTTGCTGGGCTTGGCCATGGCACTGAAAATAGATACACATGATGAGATTAGTGTATTAATGGAGTAAAATATTAAGGTAAAAAGGCTTAAGTGTTTCTTACCCAGGAACGGTTTTGAACAAGGGAACTTGAGTCCTGGTTGAATCGCTAGAGGAGGAATGAGAAGTTCCCTGATAATTTGAGTCAGACAGATTAAGGGGTTTTCGAATAAAGCCCGCTTTTGGATATGCTAAGTCGGAAATTTGTGAAACCTCTGGACGGCGCTTGCGAGGGATCGGCGTGTTGGGTAAGCCGGAAGAAAGAACCCCACCGCCGCTGTTCCGGGTTGTGCGGTGAGCTTCATGTTGTTGTTTCTTCAAAAGAAAGTTGAGATCCAAATAAGCTAAAGGATGAGAAAACCTTACTTTCCGACTCGCTTGTCGAGTTTTCTGTCTTGGCAAATGTTCTGAGCCGGAGGAGAGAATAATTACCTCTCCACCATCTGCGTGGCTGCCTTCTGCGTCATCCTGATAGTGATCATTGTCAATAAGATGTATAAAAATGAGCCAAGGGAGTCAAGTTCTACCTCCGACTCAACATCCTCCAAATCAAATAGCTCGGAGGTGTTGGTTTTCTTCTTGGCAGGTTTTTTTGCGCCTTATTCTTCGTCTGGGTCTTCTTGACCGGTTTATCTTGCAATTTCCTGTTACAGAAAGGAGAGTCAGCCTGCAGAAGTTCAAAATAAGAGTAAGAAAGCAGATTGACAGATAATGAGTTAATGAAAATGGATAAAAAATGCTTACGACTGGCGGCTTGTTGAGAGCGCAGAAAGGATTTAGTCCAATTTTGCTGCAATCTGACAAACTCTCGTTCAGCAGAGACTTGGTCATGTCATTGATGTCATCATCAATTAGCTGAATTTGGCAGTGACGTTGTGGATCTTTTAAATCGCAGGTGTACTCGCCATCAAGCCAGAGCAGTGGCTTAAGGGCATAATCCTCTAGGCAACCCAACATCGAACCAGATCGATCCCGGTCAAACCATTGGCCATTAAGGCTCTAATCTTCGAAAAGACAGGCATATATTTGGCCCATTCAGCTGTACTGACCCGGTCGGGGAGGGGGTGCCTGTTGTTGAGCCTGCTCTCACAATAACCCGGCAGAGGATTTTCCCCTTCTGGAGAAGTGTCTTGACAGTAAAACCAGGTTTGACTCCAACCCTTGGGATGACTGGGAAGTTTGGCAATTGGGAAGGTGGCCTCTTTCCGTCGCTGAATAGAAATGCCACCTAACTCTAGGCTGGGCCCACAAGTGAACTCAGTCTGCCGGTTTAAGTAATAAATTCCCTGAATAGTTCTATAGTGGGCTCCTATTGAAGGTACACTTTGAAGAACACTTGAAAGTTGCAGATGTTTGAGACGGAATTGGGCCCAATATCTTGAGGGTGGAGCTTCAAAAAGTGCAACACATCACAGAAGAATTTTGAGCCAGGGGGTGAAACCTCGGAGCAGATGATTAGTAAAGACGATTACTTCACTATCCTTGGGCCGAGGAGGGATTTCTGTGCCTGGGACCCTCCAATGGATGACCTCTTTTTTGGCTAAGACGCCCGTTTGGACGTACTCATTCAGTAATTCCTCGGTGACCTGGGAGGCGACCCAGTTGCATGACGTGACGGTCTTGGCTCTAGACATTCTTGACTAAAAAGGGAAATATATCCGGTTTAAGATCATGCTGTTAAGCCGGCCATTGATTCAGTAAAGTGCTATAAAAGGCCAATGCGTTAAGCCGGAAGATAAACACTGAGGTATGAAGATGTGCATATTGGTGACTTAAAAGGGGACTAATGGTATCTAGCGGGTTACGATTTATCGGTTAAGCCGCCCAAACAGTTGCTATGTTTCAGATCTATAAGTGAGGATTTCCTAAGTGATGGACAAACAGATTCCACAGATCGACGCTACGATTTTGGATCTACAACAGTTTGGAAAATAAAATAAATTTTAGAGCTAATGTGAAGGCAGTGGAAGAACACATGTATTCGGATGGATCTTATACAGAAAAAGTACCTACCGCAGTTGGAAAAAGGGATGCTATGCTGCTACCGCACGTTTTTAATATCATCTTCAGATTCAACCATGTGATTTAGAGAAGAACAACGAAGAATAGAGGGGAACTCCGATGAACTGGGACTAGCCCTAATGGAGATCTGCTATGAGGAAGAAGAGGTACTCACTGATGTTGCTGGACAGTGGAGGTGCACCGCGGTGCTCTGGTTCATTCAGGTTGATGTAGCGACCGAAGTTGAGGAAGTTGATGAGGTCGACGACGGCGGAGCTCAAGCGCGTGTAGGCGTTGTAAGGAAGAAGATGAAGACGAGGAGGCAAGGGGGGGGAATCAAAAGGACCCCTGTCCCTATTTATAAGGGGACGGATAAAAGGCATGCATGGAAATCGAGGAGGCCAAAAAATGATTATGTGGCTGCACAGGCGCCTCAAATTTCAGGAAGTCTATTAAAGTCAAAGATATACTAACATGTTCTAGGCCTCATGCAAATGCGAGATGACGTCATGGCAGGTTAACACAATTCTGTGAGCTGACGTCATGGCGGGTTATATCAAGATTATAAAGATTGACGATGGAAGATTTTACTAAGTCAAGCACTGAAGATTGATGTGAACAAGTTCAAATCAACCTGGGGCCTAATGTTGGGGATATAACTACTGGGTATGACCCGCCCAGGAGGGGCCGGGTCATACCACTGACGGCTTAAGATGAGAAGTCCCAAGAGGATGATGAAGATGGTGGTCCATAGAGCAAGCTTATTGAAAGCCCAAGACCCGGAGGTGACTTGAGGCCCATGGGTATGAACCGCCATATGTTTAACTTGTATTGTAAGACAAGCTTAGTTGGTCACCGAGCCGGACACGTTGTGTATGACCCGGCCGAGACTCTGTAAGCCGCCGGGCATCAACCTATGTATATAAAGGGGTGACCCGGCGGCGGGTTGACTCAAATAAAAATCAATCGAGAGCTAGGTCAAGCGTATTTGCTCCCTAGTAATAGAAACCCAAGCAATACAACCTAAAGCAAGAGTAGGCTTTTATCTCGTTGAGAGGGGCTGAACCTGGGTAAACTCTCTGTGTCCTTTGTCCCGTTTAACCCCTTCAAGCTAACTACATCGCGATGGCTCCACACCTAAGTCCTTTTGCTAGGGCATCTGTCGTGTTAAATCTGTTGGGGAACGTAGTAATTTCAAAAAATTTCCTACGCACACGTAAGATCATGGTGATGCATAGCAACGAGAGGGGAGAGTGTTGTCCACGTACCCTCGTAGACCGAAAGCGGAAGCGTTAGCACAACGCGGTTGATGTAGTCGTACGTCTTCACGATCCGACCGATCAAGTACCGAACGCACGACACCTCCGAGTTCTGCACATGTTCAACTCGATGATGTCCCTCGAACTCCGATCCAGCCGAGTGTTGAGGGAGAGTTTCGTCAGCACGACGGCATGGTGAAGATGATGATGTTCTACCGATGCAGGGCTTCGCCTAAGCACCACTACGATATGACCGAGGTGGATTATGGTGGAGGGGGGCACCGCACACGACTAAGAGATCAAGAGATCAATTGTTGTGTCTTTGGGGTGCCCCCTGCCCCCGTATATAAAGGAGTGGAGGAGGGGGAGGGCCGGCCCTCTCTATGGCGCGCCCTAGGGGAGTCCTACTCCCACCGGGAGTAGGATTCCCCCTTTCCTAGTAGAACTAGGAGCCCTTCCAAGTAGTAGGAGTAGGAGGGAAGGAAAGGGAATGAAAAAGGAGAAGGAAGGAAGCCCCCCCTCCCTAGTCCAATTCGGACCAGCCCATGGGGAGGGGTGCGGCCACCCTTTGAGGCATTTCTCTCCTTTCCCGTATGGCCCATTAAGGCCCAATATGAATTCCCGTAACTCCTCGGTACTCCCGAAAATACCCGAATCACTCGGAACCTTTCCGATGTCCGAATATAGTCATCCAATATATCGATCTTTACGCCTCGACCATTTTGAGACTCCTCGTCATGTCCCCGATCTCATCCGGGACTCCGAACTCCTTCAGTACATCAATACACATAAACTCATAATATAACCGTCATCAAACTTTAAGCGTGCGGACCCTACGGGTTCGAGAACTATGTAGACATGACTGATACACGTCTCCGGTCAATAACCAATAGCGGAACCTGGATGCTCATATTGGCTCCTACATATTCTACGAAGATCTTTATCGGTCAAACCGCATAAGAACATACGTTGTTCCCTTTGTCATCGGTATGTTACTTGCCCGAGATTCGATCGTCGGTATCTCAATACCTAGTTCAATCTCGTTACTAGCAAGTCTCTTTACTCGTTCCGTAACACATCATCCCACAACTAACTCATTAGTTGCAATGCTTGCAAGGCTTATACCGATGTGCATTACCGAGTGGGCCCAGAGATACCTCTCCGACAATCGGAGTGACAAATCCTAATCTCGAAATACGCCAACCCAACAAGTACCTTCGGAGACACCTGTAGAGCACCTTTATAATCACCTAGTTATGTTGTGACGTTTGGTAGCACACAAAGTGTTCCTCCAGTAAACGGGAGTTGCATAATCTCATAGTCATAGGAACATGTATAAGTCATGAAGAAAGCAATAGCAACAAACTAAACAATCAAGTGCTATGCTAACGGAATAGGTCAAGTCAATTACATCATTCTCTAATGGTGTGATCCCGTTAATCAAATGACAACCCATGTCTATGGCTAGGAAACTTAACCATCTTTGATTCAACGAGCTAGTCAAGTAGAGGCATACTAGTGACATACTGTTTGTCTATGTATTCACACATTTATTATGTTTCCGGTTAATACAATTCTAGCATGAATAATAAAAATTTATCATGATATAAGGAAATAAACAATAACTTTATTATTGCCTCTAGGGCATATTTCCTTAAAAATCCACGACACAACCAGAAGGTTTTATTGATCCTAAAGGTGCTAACAAAGTGTGCAAGCTCCAGCCATCCATCTATGGACTGGTGCAAGCATCTTGGAGTTGGAATATATGCTTTGATGAGGTGATCAAAGCATATGGTTTTATACAGACTTTCAAAGAACCTTTATTTACAAGAAAGTGAGTGGGAGCTCTGTAGCATTTCTAATATTATATGTGTATGACATATTGTTGATCGGAAATGATACTGAATTTCTGAATAGCATAAAAGGATACTTGAATACGAATTTTTCAATGAAAGACCTTGGTGAAGCTGCTTATATATTGGGCATCAAGATTTATAGAGATAGATTAAGACGCTTAATAGGACTTTCACAAAGCACATACCTTGATAAAGTTTTGAAG